>NC_064614.1:1012878931-1014288931 GCF_023898315.1 Schistocerca nitens | reverse complement strand
CTTTTGTGTAGTAATTCACCACAACATTGTTTACTCATTACAATCTCTAAAATGAAACAAACAATGGAAACTTCAAGCTGGAATATCAGCAATATAAGTAAAAGATTGATTGCCACTCACCATCAAGATGGCACATTGAGTTGCAAACAGGCACAACAAAAAGACACTTCCACATTAGCTTCTGCCCCAAGCCTTCTTCAGACAAGGACACACACACACACACACACACACACACAAAAGCAAGTACATCTCATGCACAAGTGACCAACATCTCTCATACCTCAGTCCGGAATGCAAATGTCATTCAGAATGGTAGCAATAATCTGGGGGGGGGGGGGGGGGGATAGCAGGGTATGGGTGGGGAGAGAGAATAGTACTGTCTGGTGCAGCATGCAGGGACTGGACTGCCAACAGGTGCAGTGTTGGAAGGCTGTGGTGTGAGGAGGAGGAGGAGGGGGGCTGAACAGGAGCAGAAAAGGAGAGGAATGTCAAAGGGAAAAGATGGGCAGGTGCACTGGCAGATTGGCACACAAAAAGGATGAGGGGATGAGAGTAGGGAGGAGGTGATTGGACAGAGGGGTTGGAAACTGTTGGGTGGAGGATGTGGAGCTACCATAGGTTGAGGCCAGGATAATTTCAGGAGTGGAGAATGTGTTGTTAGGATAACTCATATCTGAACAGTTCAGAAAAGATGGGGTGGAGGGGAGGGCCCTGACAGCTTGGGTAGTGAAACCACCATTGAAATAAAGCATATTATATTAAGCATCATGTTCTGCCATATGGTGGTCTCCTTTATTCTTGGACACAGTTTGGTGGTGTCCATTCATACTGATGGACAGCTAATTGGTAGTCATCCCAAAATAAAAAGTTGTGCTGTGATTGCAACAGAGGTGATATGTGGTGTGATTGCTTTCACAGGAGACCTGGCCTCCAATGGAGTAGGACTGGAAAAAGAAGGGCTGTGGGGGTGGATAGGACAGGTCTTGCACCTGGGTGTTACGCAGGGATATGATACCAGTGGCAAAGGGATGCACTAGGATGTTGTGGATGTTCGGTGGAACACCAATGTCTTGGTTAGGATGTCCCTTATTTCAGGGCATGACGATAGGTAACCAAAGCTCTGACAAAGGATGTGGTTCATTTTTCCACTCCAGTGTGATAATGTGTTATGAATGGGGGGAGGGGGTAGTAGTGGTAGGATTGGGGTTATGTGGGGGAAATAGCATGGGAGATCTGTTTGCAGACAAGACCTGGGGGTTAGTGCCTGTCTGTGAAGGCCTTGGTGAGAACTCTCAGCACACTTAGCAAGGAAGTTCTTGTCATTGCAGATATGCTGTCTCTGGGTGGCCACGGTGAATGGGGGCAGGATTTTTTGGTATGGAAGGGATGACAGCTGTCGCAATGCAGGTACTGTTAATGGTTGGTGGGTTGAATGTGGACAGATGTGTGGAAGGAGCCATTAGAGAGGAGGAGGCCAACATCCTGGAAAGTTGCATGCTGGGTTAAGGAGGACAAGGTGAAGTGGATGGGAGAGAAGGTGTTGAAGGTTGTCAAAGAATGAGGACAGGGTGTTGTATCAATGGGTCTAGATCATGAAAATATCATAAATGAACTTGAACCAGACTAGGGGTTTGGCATTGGGGGGGGGGGGGGGGGGGGCGCTTAGAAATACTTCCTGTAGAAGGCTCATAAACAGGCTAGCATAGGAGGGTGCCATGCATATGGCCGTGATTGTGCCACAGTTGTTTTGTGTGCCTTCCTTTCAATGGACAATTAGTTGTGAGTTAGGATGAAGTTAATAAAGTGGTGCCGGCCGCGGTGGCCGAGCGCTTCTAGGCACTTCAGTCGGGAACCGTGCGACTGCTACGGTCGCAGGTTCGAATCCTGCCTCGGGTGTGGATGTGTGTGATGTCCTCAGGTTAGTTAGATTTAAGTAGTTTTAAGTTCTAGGGGACTAATGTCCTCAGCTGTTAAGTCCCATAGTGCTCAGAGCCATTTGAACTATTAATAAAGTGTATGAGGAATGACGTAGCAGTGGGTTTTGAGTCTTAAGAATGTTGGGAAAGGTAGTGTTCAGTTGTGTTAAGACCATGATAATGAGGGATGTTAGTGTATAGGGAAGTAGTGTCAAGAGTGATGAGTAGGAATTCAAAAGATAATGCGGTGGGGATGATAGAAAGTTTGTAGAGGAAATGGTTGGTATCGCTGATGTGGGAGGCTAGATTACTGACAATTGGTTGAAGTTGTTGGTCAGTGAGGTCCGAAATTCTCTCAGGGGGACACAATAACAAGCTACAATGGGGCGTCCAGGATTGTTGGGTTTGTGGATTTTGGGGAGCATTCAGAATGCAGGTGTACAGGGTGTCGTAGGAGTGAGGGGAGGAAATGGATTCAGGCAAGAGGTTCTGTGAAAGGCCTAAGGCTTTAAGCAGTGATTGGAGGTTATGTTGGCCTTCTGGGATGGGTTCACTCTGGCAGAGTTTATAGACAGTTGGCAGAGGCCTTCCACCAGTTAGTCGCTGTGATTCAAACAACAGTGATAGAAATTTTGCCTACAGGTAGGATAGCTAAATGTGGGTTTATGGCTAAAGATGAGGACTTTGGACAGGACTGAAACTTCTGTGAAGGGGTTAAAACGAATTTATGGGAATGTTTCAGTTATGAGTTGCGTGGTGTGTTGGTAGGTAGTTTTGGGAGGGGGGGGGGGGGGGGGCAACCTAACCTCTATCCTACTCCCAACACTGAACCCTGTCTCTCCCATTTCATACCACCATCCAACCCTGATCTTCCCTCCTTCCAACTAGCCACTCCCTGGTCACCTTCCAGGAATCCCTTACCTCCAACTTGGCCTCACCAACCTTCCACAGAACCTTTCTTCAGAACACCAAACTCCCAGGAGAAGAAAGGACAGCCATACACATCTTAAACCAAATCTTGACCTAATCGTCCTACTTGCAGACAAATGTTCCACCACTGTTGTTATGAATCACATTGACTACCTGTGAAGGCCTCTGGCAATTATGTATAAACCGTGCCAGAATAATCCCATCAGAAAAGTCCAACATAACCTCCAATCACCGATTAAAGACTTATGGCTTTCCCCGTACCTCTTGCCTGAATCCATTTCCTGTCCCCACTCCTTTGACACCCTGTATACCTGCATTCTGAATGCTCCCCAAAATCCACAAACCCAACAATCCTGGACGCCCCATTGTAGCTGGTTATTGTGTCCTACTGAAAGAATTTCTGCCTTCATAGACCAACAACTTCAACCAATTGCCTGTAATCTAGCCTCCAACATCAGAGATACCAACCATTTCCTTTACAGATGTTTCACCATCCGCACCTCATTTATTTCTTTAATTCCTACTCGTCACTGTTGACACTCCTTCCCCATCTACTGACATCCCTCATGCTCTTGGTCTCACCACTACTGAACACTACCTTTCCCAACATTCTTAAGACTCAAAACCCACTGCTACCACATTCCTCATACACTTTATTAACTTCATCCTAACTCACAACTACTTGTCTGTTGAAACGAAGGCACACAAAAAGTCTGCGACACAACCATGACCATCTGTGTGGCACCCTCCCATGCCATCCTGTTTATGTGCCATCTAGAGGAGATCTTCCTACCCTCTCAAGACTTCAGACCCCAAGTCTGGTTTGGATTCGTTGATGATATCTTCATGACGTGCAGTCATGGCCAAGACACCTTCCCTCATTCCTTCAGAGCCTCAATACCTTCTCTCCCATCTGCTTCACCTGGTCCTCCTCAACCCATTGTGCAAACTTCAAGGGTGTTGACCTCCTCCTGTATCATGGCACTATCCACATTTCTGTCCTCATTAAGTTCACCAACTACCAACTGTATGTGCATTTTGACAGCTGTCATGGCGTCTGCATCAAAAAATCCTTCCATACAGTCTGGCCATCCAGGAATGCGTGTCTATAGTGAAAGGAATTCCCTTGCACACTGTGCTGAGGGTCCCACCAAGGTCTTGATAGACAGGCACTATCTCCTTGATCTAGTCTGCAAACAGATCTCCCTTGCCATTTCCCCCACATACCACCAATACTCCCTACCTCCAAGAACCAGCTGCAACGGAGTCCCCCCTTTGGCAGCCAACACTACCTCGGAATGGAACAACTGAACCACATCCTTCATCAGAGCTTTGATTATATATCATCATGCCCTGAAAAGATAAACATCTTACCCAAGATCCTTACCACCCCTCAAAGCAGTGTTTCATTGTTACCCAACCTTCCCAACATCCTGATCCATCCCTATGCCACTCCCAATCCCAGCCCCTTGCCACAGTGAACATATCTCTGTGAAAGATCAAGGTTCAAAACTTACCCAATCCATCCTTCAGTGCTTCTTATTCCAGTCCTGTCAGAGGCTTATCCTACCCCATTATAGAGGCTGGGCCATCTGAGAAAGCAGCCATGTCATGTACCATCTCTGTTGCAATTAGTGCACAGCTTTTTATATTGGTATAACTACCAACCAGCTACCCACCAGGATGAATGGCCACAGCCAAACTGTTTCTAGGAGCAGAGAAGGTCACTCTGTTGCACAACATGCAGTTGAACATAACATGCTTGATTTCAATTGCTGCTTCACTACCCAAGCCATCTGACTCCTCTCCTTAACCACCATTTTTTTTCTTAACTGCATCAGTGGGAGTTATCCTTACAACACATTCTCCGAATAAAATCTTCTGTTTCCAAGGTGCATCAATTTAAATAAAATTCTCGAGCTTTTGATGGCCATCTCCACTATCATCATCAGGAGTAAAACAGTTGACTACCAGGGCTAGCACAGTTTTCCACTTTTATAACCACAGTTGCAGCTTCTGGCATCAATCAGAGAGGGCTGAAATGAGGCATGTACCTAAGGTGAGTTGGGCAGCTCACAGCAGCTCCGGCCCATCGCAGGACTGTGAAGATAGGCGGTGCAAGGGCCCGGCGCCTCTTTTGAAACCGTTGCTCCCACCTGCCTACAAGTATCAAGCGTCCATTGCTGGTTCCTTTCAATATCTAAATCCCACCCCCACGCCCTGTATGTATGTATCCCTGGTCTCTATTAAAATTGTTGGTGTTCATTCTAATATTACATCTACATCTACACCCATACTCCGCAAGCCACCTGATGGTGTGTGGCAGAGGGTACCCTGAGTACCTCTATCGGTTCTCCCTTCTATTCCAGTCTCGTATTGTTCGTGGAAAGAAGGATTGTCGGTATGCATCTGTGTGGGCTCTAATCTCTCTCATTTTATCCTCATGGTCTCTTCGCGAGATATACGTAGGAGGGAGCAATATACTACTTGACTCTTCGGTGAAGGTATGTTCTCGAAACTTTAACAAAAGCCCGTACCGAGCTATTGAGCGTCTCTCCTGCAGAGTCTTCCACTGGAGTTTATCTATCATCTCCGTAACGCTTTCACGATTACTAAATGATCCTGTAACGAAGTGCGCTGCTCTCCGTTGGATCTTCTCTATCTCTTCTATCAACCCTATCTGGTACGGATCCCACACTACTGAACAGTATTCAAGCAGTGGGCGAACAAGCATACTGTAACCTACTTCCTATGTTTTCGGATTGCATTTCCTTAGGATTCTTCCAATGAACCTCAGTCTGGCATCTGCTTTACCGATGATCAACTTTATATGGTCATTCCATTTTAAATCACTCCTAATGCGTACTCCCAGATAATTTATGGAATTAACTGCTTCCAGTTGCTGACCTGCTATTTTGTAGCTAAATGATAAGGGATCTATCTTTCTATGTATTCGCAGCACACTACACTTGTCTACATTGAGATTCAATTGCCATTCCCTGCACCATGCGTCAATTCGCTGCAGATCCTCCTGCATTTCAGTACAATTTTCCATTGTTACAACCTCTCGATACACCACAGCATCATCTGAAAAAAGCCTCAGTGAACTTCCGATGTCATCCACCAAGTCACCTATGTATACCGTGAATAGCAACGGTCCTATGACATTCCCCTGCGGCGCACCTGAAATCACTCTTACCTCGGAAGACCTCTCCCCATTGAGAATGACATGCTGCGTTCTGTTATCTAGGAACTCCTCAATCCAATCACACAATTGGTCTGATAGTCCATATGCTCATACTTTGTTCATTAAACGACTGTGGGGAACTGTATCGAACGCCTTGCGGAAGTCAAGAAACATGGCATCTAGCTGTGAACCGGTGTCTATGGCCCTCTGAGTCTTGTGGACGAATAGCAGGAGCTGGGTTTCACACGACCGTCTTTTTCGAAACCCATGCTGATTCCTACAGAGTAAATTTCTAGTCTCCAGAAAAGTCATTATACTCGAACATAATACGTGTACCAAAATTCTACAACTGATCGACGTTAGAGATATAGGTCTATAGTTCTGCACATCTGTTCGACGTCCCTTCTTGAAAACAGGGATGACCTGTGCCCTTTTCCAGTCCTTTGGAATGCTACGCTGTTCTAGAGACCTACGGTACACCGCTGTAAGAAGGGGGGCAAGTTCCTTCGCGTACTCTGTGTAAAATCGAACTGGTATCCCATCAGGTCCAGCGTCCTTTCCTCTTTTGAGCGATTTTAATTGTTTCTCTATCCGCCTCTTTTATTAGCCTCTCTATTAGCCGCCTCTTTTATAATGGAATCCCAGTATGTTGACACTTGAGCCAGGACTCTCTTGTTTTCATACTTTATTTGTATTGTCTTTCATGCAATGCTCAGCTTTGGCTGACTTGTGAAACTCCCTTTGTTTAATATGACACTTGTGCTCGGTACAATGCTCTGCAGCTATGCAATCTGACCTAGATAGATGCTACTGCATTCACAAGGGGTACTGTACACAGGCACACAAAGAGCTATGTCATCTATAATGTGGCACAACATATCTCATATCTTGGTGGCGAGCCAGAAGAGTGGTCTGAGTCCATGCCTCTGCAGCACATATCCTAACTTGTTGCTCATTGCGCCACAGTATGGCAGGAAAGCAGCCAACTTGGCCTCTTCTGCCAGCACACAAGGTTTCCTTCTTCAGTGGAACCTGAAAATGTTTGCCATGTTCCTCTTGCTATAACCATTCTCTCTGAAAACATCTCAAGTGCTGAAATTCAGACTGTAGGACATCGTCATCAGAAATGACCTATTCTCTGTGTGGTAATGTGCTCAGGACCGCTTTTCTGTGTACAAGGTGGTGAACACTATTGCCGTTCGAGTACTGATCAGTGAGTATCAGTTTCCTGCACACTGTACGAACAAGCTGGGGTCCTGCATTCCACTAAACTAAAACCTGCAAGAAAGGTAGCTTACCATCCTTCTCCATCTCCTGGCAGATTTAATGTTGGTATGGACACTGTTCATGTGATCAGCAAACTGTTGCATTTCATTTTCACTGTGAGGCCTTATCAGAAACATGTCATCGACTTATCTTAGGAAGCAAGACAGATGCAATGCCACAGAGTTTAGAGCCTGCTTGTCGAAATGCTCCATGAAGACATTTGCGACTGCTGGAGACAGTGGAGATCCCATAGCTGTGCCATACGTTATTTCATAATATTCATTGTGGTACAGAAAATACGTTGTTTTAGGACATGAGGAAACAATTTGATGATTCCAGGTGGAAATTGTTGGGCCAAAAGATCCAGCATGTCTTGTACTAGCACCCTTGTAAAAAGTAACACAACTTCCAGACTAACCATTACATTGTTTAGGCCTATTTTCATCTTTTTGAGTTTTACAATAAATGTGTGTGAGTCTACAACAAGGTGTTCACAATGTCCCAGTTTTGGTGCTAATAATTGTGCAAGATGTTTTGTCAGTCTGTAGGTTGGCAAATTTATTGCACTAACAATGGGCCTAAGAGGGACATTTTCCTGATTGTATTTTTGGTAAACCATAAAGCGTGAGAAAAGTGTGGGAGGTCTGCCGGCAAGAGGTTTTAATAACTTTCCTTTCTTTCTGACAGTGGCCTATGTGGTATCATGACTAGGCTTGTGGTATGCGTCATCTTTTAATAAAAGTCTTCAGTGTTCAGAACCACAGCAGTATTTTCTTGTTGACAGGTAAGGCCTCCATAGCCGGCGTAGTTCTGTGCTGGAACTATGGGAAGATAATCGAATTGATATTGATGCAGCGAGTTTTCATCGTGGAGGGCGCGCAGTGCAGCAGAATTGAATGTGCTCAAGTAGTGCATGCCCAACACCAAGTGAATCCACCACGCATGTGCTGGTGGGGCCTTAAATACCAGAGCTGAGTGTGTTTCCGCCAGTATCGCCTAAAGATGGCTAGAACACTCTGCACCGAAATATTGTGGCAGGAAGTTACAAACATCTGGCAGTTCTCCCAAAATTTTCTGGAGCAATAAGCCACATTGTTCCTCCTGGCTAATATTAGATTCCAGTGGCTTGACTTTCTCCAGTATATGGCCGGTGGTTAGTCTGATGTCCTCAGCTGCCTCGTACAAGTGATGCCGAATGCACTACTCTATTCCACTAATAATATACAAAATTGGTAGATGTCGCGGACTCAGTGCTGCCACAGAGGGGTAGTCCTGTTCTTGATTGGAGAATTAAACAACTGTCCTGGTGGCCTCAGCTCCTCCATAGTGAAGCTGTCAAACATGTTATAATGCTTATATGTTGTCTTCCACAGACTTGCTTGTTGTTGTGCTGTCATGGATACGCCCACCTTCCCAATTGAATGGCAACAAGGTTGATGAGAAAAATTGATGACAATCAAATAAGTTTCTGGCATTAGGATCAAGCTCATACCTAGTCTGCCATATTCGTTGTCTCACTATGGGATGACTTCTTCTCTTCAAAATTCTGTCCACTGTAAGAGTTTGAATGTGGCGCTTAACAACAGTGCATAGAGGAATTACCTCCTTGTCCTGGCAGCACTGCAAAAATGCTAAAGAAAGTAGATGTGATTCCTTTTTCTACAATTTTTCCAGCAGTCTCACAATGCACATTACACCTTCACTGTAGAGGAAAGATATGTGATCTCAGAGTCTTTCTTAGTTTTCAAGCTGTGTCAATTCAAATAAAATTCTCAAGCTTTCAATGGCTGTCTCCACAATCATTATCAGAAGCAAAACCACTGATTGCTGGGGCTGGCTCGGTTTTCTGCTTATATAGCCACAGTTGTAGCCTCTGCACAAATTGGAGAGGGCCAAAATGATGCATAGGCAGAAGTTGAATTGGGCAGGTCATAGCAGCTCCGGTCCACCATGGGACCGAGTAACATCAAGTGGCACAAGGGACCAGCGTCACATTTGAAACTGCTTCTCCCATGTCCCTACAAGTGTCAAGTACCTGTCATTTCTTCCTTTCAACATCCAAAGCCTGCCCCCATGCCCTACTAAGTGTGTACCCCTGGTTGCATTAAAATTGTTGCTGCTCATTCTAATCTCAGCTGCCTCTTTTATAACATAATCCCAGTATGTAATATTAGGTAGAAGGAATGATATGACTTACACTTATTGCATGAGAACAAGGACTTGGTTGTCTTACCAATCAACAAAGGAAATGCCACTGTGGTTCGGAAACTGAAGACTACCATCTGAAGGTGCTAAATTTATTAGAAGATGACATGTATCGGAAGCTTAGTTGCAGTCTGACACAGGCCATCATCAGAAAGACAGGAGTTATTAAAGGACTCTGGTTTAGCAGATGAAGTGGTGAAGAAATTGATGCCTTTTGCTGCCAGACCACCCAAGGTTTATGGATTGCCAAAGGTATGTAAGGAAAATGTACTTCTTAATCCTATTGTTGGTGCAATCAGTTCGCCCACCTACAGACTGGCAAAACACCTTGCACAATTATTAGCACCAAAGCTGAAAAATTGTGAACACCTTGTTTTAAACTCACACACATTCGTTGAAACACTCAAGAAAATGAAAATAAATCAAACTGACATAGTGATTAGTTGGGAAGTTGTGTTACTTTTTACGGGGTACCAGTACAAGACTCACTGGATCTTTTGATCCAAGAGTTTCCACTTGGAATCATCAAATGGTTCTGTCATGTTCTAATGACAATATACTTCTTGTGCCATGACGAAAATTACCAAATGGTTGATGGCTCAGCAATGGGATCACCACTGTCTCCGTCAGTCGCGAATTTCTTGTAGGAGCACTTGGAGGAGTAGGCTCTTAACTCTGCGAGATTGCGTCTATTTTGCTTGCTAAGGTACGTCGATAATACCTTCCTGATATGGCCTCACAGTGAAGATGCTCCAGTGTCCTCCCCAACATTAAATTTATCATCCAGGTGGAGAAGGATGGCAAGCTCTTGTTAATGGATGTTTTAGTTGAGCAGAAGGCAGAAGACTGGCTTGTTCCTTCGGTACAGGAAAGGATTCACATTGATCAGCACTTTAATGGCAGTAGTTTTCACTGCCTTGTACACGAGAAAGTGCTCCTGAACACAGAGAGCAGAAACTAATTCTGATGACAACCACCTACAGTCTGAATTGTAGCACTTGAGACATATGCTCAGAGAGAATGGTTGTAAAAAGAGAGCATTGGAAACACAATCAGGTGCCACTCAAGAAGGATGCCTTGTGAATTGGCAGAAGAGGTCAAGCTGGCTGCTTTCCTGCCATACTGTGGGGCAAAGAGCAGCAAGTTAGGATGTGTGCTCCAGAGGCATGGACTGAGACCATGCTCTGGACTGCCCCAAGCTATGAGATATGCTGTGCCCTGTTACAGACAACATAGCTCTTCATGTGCCAGTGTGTATGGTGTCCCTTGCAAATGCAGCTGCATCTATCTAGGTCAGACAATTTGCACAACTGCAGAGCGTTGTACTGAGCACAAGAGTCGTATTAAACAAAGGGATCTTGACAAGCTGAGCATTGCCTGGAAAATGGACACAAAATATTGTTTGAAAACGAGAGTGTTTTGGCTCATGTGTCAACATATTGGGATTCTATTATAAAAGAAGCAGCTGCGATTAGAATGAACAACAACAATTTTAATACAGAGCGGGGGTACACACTTAGTATGTCATATGGGCAAACTTTGGATGTTGAGAGGAAGCAACAATGGATACTTTACACTGGTAGGGAGACGAGAGCAGTGGGATCAAGCATGGCACTGGCCTCTCATGCCATCTGACACCATTTGATCCCACTTTGGGCTGGAGCTGTTATGGGCTACCCAACTCACCTTCTGCGCATGCATTGTTTTGACCCTCTTTGATTGGTGCCAGAGCCTACAATTGCAATATGAGCAGAAAACAATGCCAGCCCAGCAGCAGTGGCTCTGCTCGTGACAACGATGGCAGAGGTAGTCATTGAAAGCTTGGGAATTTTATTTGAATTGACGCGACTTGAAAACCAATAAGATTTTATTCAGGCATACTACTGTGAAGGATTCTAAGAAAACGCATCCTTCACTCCCGAAATTCACCGAGTTCAACGTACAGTAATCTTCTGCCCCACAGTCCTCCACCCAACACTTTCTACCCCCTTTGTTCTGTTACCTCCTCCCTTTTCTCGTCCCCTCACCCTTTTTGTATGCTGCCCTCTGTCAACACAACCACCCATCTTTTCCCTTACCCACTTCTCTCCTGTTCGCTCCTCATTTCACCCCACCACCTCTCCGAACCAGAGCCCCCCAACGCTGTGAACATTGGCAGTGTAGTCCCTGCGTGCTCTGCCAGACAGCACTCTTGTCTCCCCCACCTGTACCCTAGTATCCTCTCCCCTTGCCTGTCCCCTCTGTTCTATGTGACAGCTACATTCTTATCTGAGCTGCCAGAGATGGCAGTAATGTGTATATGAGATGTACTTGCCTTGTGTGAATGAATTGGTGTGTGTACCATATTTTTCTGAAGAAGGCTTTGGATGAAAGCTAATGTGTAAGTGTCTTTTCGTTGTGGCTGTCTGCAGCTCAATGTGCCATCTTTACATTGAGTAGCAATCTATCTTTTCCTTATATCATCATTCTCTAAAATAATACTGTTTTTGGACATTGTATGGATTATTCTTCTGAATACATCATATAAGAATAATAAGATTCATAATTTATAAACTAAAGCCTTGAGTTTAACAATAAATTTTACATTTTAATATATTTCACATTTGATAATATATAAAACCAATGTTACATGCTTTTATCATTGTAATACAGCTTGTGAATTACCTAATACTAGAGGCTGAAATAATTACAAAGCAGAAGATGTCTGTTTACTTTTAATGAAGGCAAAGAACTCATCTAGAGTATCAACTGGATTTTGTGTTAAAGTTCTTTTCATTTGATAATAGGAAGGGCCGTGAAGTTTTTAGGAAGGACATTTTCTTGCTCCAGACCAGCATGAAGTGTATATTTTTCCATATATGCTGCTCTGTGGGTGTATGTATGGTGTTTTGACTTTTATCTAGTGCTGTGACATTTTAAGTTTGGATTAATTGTTTTCACAAGCAGTGTTACTTTTACTATACAGGGTGACTCTTGTTAAGATGTAGAAATCACTGAAGCAACATAGATGATGCTGAGACAATTAGTTTAAGACACATGGGGTTGCAGATATCAGGAAATACCCCAAATGTGGACGAAAAATGTTGAACATGTGACGTTACTGGATACATACCTGCTGTACATAGGCTTGTCGATCCTACCCTTGCTGGTAGTAAGGCCATGCTACAGAAGGGGACAGCTGTTTCATGAAATGGCCTCCCTGATCACCAGATCTCACTTCGTGTGACTTTTTTGTGTGGGGACACAATACGGATCTGGTATATCTACCACCTCTATCGTGTGATGTAGCGGAGCTCCAGGAGAGAATACGGGAAGTGACTGCCACAGATGATGATGCCATGCTGGGATGGATATGGCAAGAATTCGATTACCGTATTGATGTCTGCCAGGTCACTCATGGTTCGCATATTGAATGTTTGTAAAAAAAAAAACTTTCAAATTTTCTCTTCAAAATGCAATATGTATGACATCTGTACAATGCTTAGGTCTTGTGCAATAAATAATTGAAAGTGTTCCCGGACTTTATGTACTCCCTATATTGACGTCTACATTCTTAAATTGCTTGTCTCAGAATCATCTACTAAGTGTCTTATGCTTAACTGCTTGTCTCAGTGTCATATACCTCACTTCAGGGGTTTTGAAAGATTAATAAGAATCACCGTCTATATACACTTATAAAGGTAAATATGCCTAATTTTGGAAGCAGGTTTTGTGGTTATTGATATGACACCACATATAATTCTGACAGCTTTTGTCAACTATGTAGTAATGTGTTTGTGTTGTGGCAGCCCATACTTCTATCACATAGTTCAGGTTCTATAAAACAACAAATGATATGTAGCTTTTGACACATACATGTTTTTAAAATAATTGGTAATCATTTTTGGCAAACATGTTTTTAGATACCTTGTAGGCTGTTTAAGAAATCTTAACTGCATGTCCCTCTTGAGGTTATCCTGGACTGTAATCTTCAAGAATTTTGTCCACTTTTCCATTTACAGTAATATTCTTATGATTGGTTTCATACCAAACTCTGTTTCTAGGTGTTAAATCAATTATTGCAGTTAAAGTCCATTATTCAGTCTTTGTAGCACTTATAAGTTGATGGATTTCATTGAAATACTGGCCTGTTTCATTAATAACACAATTGCACAGTACCTCTAGACTGTCATAAGCTTTTTATTTGCCCATAATTGATCTATTATCTTCATACAGTATTATTATTATTATATTTTTTTAGAATCAGGAACATAGAACTTTATAACATTAATGTGAATCAATAAGTGAAGGTATTCTGGTGTGGAACTTTGAGGTACTGCATTTTTTATATTAATAAGTTTGGATTTGAATGACCCACTGCTTGTTTTAAGCAACAAAAATTGTTTCCTGTTGCTCATGTATGATTTCATTAATAGACAGAAGTTGCTCTCATACTCAGATTCCATAGCAAGTCAAGTAATATGGAGATGATACACAATAAGATACCTTTTCTAGATCGAGGAATACTGCAATAACATATTCTTTGTTCTCTAAGGCAATTATTATTTCCTCTGTTAACTGTGCTGCAGCTTTTGAAATTTACTTGTTTTTCATAAAGCCATTTTGATTCTCAAATATTGGGTAGTGTTGATACTGGAATGTAATTAGTCTAGTGTAAATAGCCTTCTCAATTCTCTTAGAACATGTAGGTAAGACTGAGATGGGTCATTATCTTTGACTTTTAGATTTATGAGAGGGTATTGTACAGTTCTAATTATCACCCTTAAAAATGTGGTAGTCTGTGTTGATTTTTTGTTGTTAGTTCTTCTCTATATAGTCACCGTCCAGATTTATACATTTTTCTTGGCATTCCTTGACCTTCCAAATGCCTTGATCATAGAAGTTTGTAGATTTTGCCTTAAAACACTCTTCCACTTCATTAATGATGTTTTGTCAAATCGACGACCATGCAACGAATTCTTCATTTCTGGTAACAAGAAAACTTGGTGAGAGGCCAGCAAATAAGGTGGATGCTGCAATATCTCAAAGCCACATGCCCTTATATTGTCAGGAGCAACTTGAGATGAATGAGTGAGATCAACACCTTCAGAGAGTGTACCACAGTGTTTTGTAATCAGGGCTTTGCAGAACTAGAGTAAAAGATTGCTGTAGCATCTGGCAGTGATGATTTGACCCATGGAAAAGTAATCTGTGAGGGTGACTCCACAACAGTCCCACAGAAGTTGAAAGCATGTCTTTCCAAGCTGACTTTTGCACTTCGCTCAGCTGTCAGGGACATGTGACCAGTTTGTAAATTCCTTTTGCACCTCACAATAGATCATAAGATTAGCAGCCATTTCCATAAACAGCTGACATCTCATCACGCATCCCCCAGGTACTTGTACCCTTCAAATGCAATCACTTCCGAGATTCACCGTGGGGGAAAAAAAGAAAAATTCACACAATTAACTGAAATTTTTAGCGTCATGCAGTGGGTGGCCAATGATAAAACTGAGAAAGTTTTTATCAGTGTAGCATAATTCTTTCAGGATGATAATTAGAACCTTCAGTACCCACTCGCATCATCTTCTCTGTAGATTGATGATAGTTGCTCTATTTTTAGATAGTCTGGGAAAGTACGTGATGTAATTAAATCATCTACTGCTGTGGCCATATTATCAGGCGTGGGATATATGTATTTGGGTGTAGTTCTTTTTATACCATTGTAAGCTTTGTAGCATACTACTGAGATTTTCAATATTTTAATCATAGGTGGTTCATTTTGTCACATTTTTTTTTTCTTTTTCTTTTTGTTGCTGACAATAATTATTTTCAGCATCTATCAGCAGCTTTACACAGTGGTCAAGTACCTATAAATAATACTTTAAAAAAACATAACATAAGAAATTGTGTAAAAGGCCAGCATGTCACCATTGTTTTTCACTATACTGTACTTTAATTGTAAAACTGACTCACTCTGCATAATAGCAAGAGGTCCCTATTACAATGAAAGGAACACGCAAATAACTAACCCTCCAGTGAATTACCCATTGCTATTGTTCTGTATTGTTACCAGTATTCTCAAGCAACTTACTGCACATTGGAGTGGCTCATGAAATTAAACTATATTTTGTAGACTGTAATAGGTATGAAATATCATATCATTTTCTCTGTTGTACAAACATACATTTCCATAATTTTGTTTGTGCGTGTATGTATACATATAAGCAAACACATAGGTTGTATAATTAATAAATGTGTGTCAGGTTTAAATGCAGCAGAGGTGCTGTAGGAATCAGCTTTAAATGAATGCTGAGTCAACAAAAGTGCTGACATATGTTTCATAGCCAAGGAAAAAAAAGTAAGTCTATTGCAATGAAATTTTATGTGTGTATTATAAACCTGATAGACAAAAAATCTGTCGCGCCCAAGACATACCTCACTAACACTGTGTAATATGACCTCTAGCCTTAATAATGGCCTCAAACTAGTGAGAAAGATGATCCACAAGTTTCTTCAGGTATCTGGCTGATGCCAATCATTGGTGATTAGATCAAATACAGCTAGAAAATCATGGGAATGTTGATTCGTTAAAAAATTGGTAATAGTCTTAATGTCTTATCCTCTCTTACCTTCAGAACAGTTGTGTGCTTACTGTGGTGGTTACGATTATTCTTCCATATGTACATTTCATGGAATTATGGTCTGTGATTAAAATTCATTGAAATTGGTAGTAAAGTATATTTTGGCTGTTTCTTGCTTTTTTGTTCCCTGACCACATAATGTAGTCATTTGTTCTTGTGATCATATTTTATGTCTTTTTACAGTTTCTTTCTTTCTTCATGTCTTTCTTGTTTGGTTCTGTTCAAGATCTTCATCTTTGTTCGTCCACATGTTATGCTGCAAATAACAGTAGCTGTGCCCAGTTCACCATTGCAACATGCATATGCTTGATGACTCTATGATTAAACCACTTCCTGTTTGAGATCAATTTCAATTAATTACTTTCTTGTACATACCTGTTCATATTTAACTGTATCTCGAGCATCATGTTTCTGAGTGTTGAAGTCACTGTCAGTGTAAGTACCATTCCTCCACAAATCAAGTTAGTTATTATTCATCTTCAAAATTATTCACAATAAATTATTGCTGTTGATTCTGATGATGACAAGAAGCTCCACTTATTCACTCAGAGCATAACATATACAGATGTGATCCACAAGACAACATATGAAAAACTGCAAAATTAAATTTTTTGAAAAATGCAAAAATAGATATTCATTAGTTATGTAGCATGGAACTCCACTTTCACTATAACATTCCTTGGCTATTTTTTGCTGATTCCTTCCCCTCTCCCCCTTTCCATTTCATCGCCCTGTTGCAAACAGTGTTTAAATAATTGTCTTCTCCAGTTTTCAACCAACCTACCACCATGCTGCCCCACAGGGGAGACTACGTAAATAAAAGTTCAGTAAGTCTCGATGGTGCACATTGAAAAACCATTAAATCTAAGACAACAGACAGCTTTATTTCATTTATAAAGTTTATGCAACTGGTATGAACCTTCACAGGTCTTTTACAAAAACACATAATGAA
Organism: Schistocerca nitens; assembly: GCF_023898315.1. Classification (NCBI taxonomy): domain Eukaryota; kingdom Metazoa; phylum Arthropoda; class Insecta; order Orthoptera; family Acrididae; genus Schistocerca; species Schistocerca nitens. The sequence goes on along the minus strand of NC_064614.1, from coordinate 1,014,271,852 downwards.
CAAGCTATACATTCTTCGCATATGAATGAGTGCTGAAAAAATTTTGCTTTGTATACAAGATGGTCTCAAGAATTATGTCATTTAATTTCTGTACATGCTCCTTTTTATGTTGTGTTGACTCATTATAAAGAATTCAACTAGTATTGTGTGATGTTTTTCAGATAATGTATTTCTATGTAAAACACTTTAATAGTCATTAACTTGAATACTTAACACTGAAAATGCTATATTATAGTGTACACATGTTCTTCAATCACAAGTTTAAAAGATTCTTTATCCTACACAATGCCTTACACTTTTGATTTTCTGTATTACTCATTTTTTTTGTCTTAAAGATAGTTTTACTAAAAAAAGATTTTGAAAACAACATATCACTTATTATTAGACTGGTAGACATTGGAATATAACACAGACAGTTCGTGTCTGTACTGCATTGGCTGCTGAAAAAGATACATTATTAATCTTTTGTTCAGTTATTTCTTATATTCTTGTCAGTGTAATTGATCATACAGTGATTTTTTACGGGAACAGTTCAGGTGCTATATTTTAATTGAATGATTCCACATACAGAGATATGTGTGTTGAATGTTATGTGAATGACTGAAAGAGTGGTGTGCAGGTGTGTGTGTGTGTGTGTGTGTGTGTGTGTGTTTTGGTGGGTGGGTGGATAGAGAGAGAGAGAGAGAGAGAGAGAGAGAGAAGAGAAGAGCACAGTTAATCCCGACTGTACCAGCACTAAGCCTGGCCAGAAAACGGGACAGCAGATAGCAGTTGTATCAGCACTAAGCCTGGCCGGGAAAAGGGACAGCAGACAGTAGTGGTATTGAGGTTCTGTGGCTGCCATGCCATAATGCAACTGATGTTGAGCAACTGAAGGCCTGGAACAAATGCTCTTGTGACATATACAATGAATTTTGTTTTTTTTTTGCTGAACCAGAAATTCATATATACACACCTTTTCATAGGTGTTCAATATGCACCCTTGAGATACGCGGCATGTGTCAATGTCATATTCAGATTGTTCCCGCACTGTAACAAGCATGTCTTGAGTTACAGCTTCCACAGCTGCTGTTATGAGAAGTCTCAGTTCATTAATTGTTGTTGGTAACAGAGGCACTTAAACAGAGTCTTTTACAAATCCCCCAAGAAATAATCGCATGTAGTCAGGTCTGGTGACTTTGGAGGCCAGTAATGTAAGGCTGAATCATTTCGTCCAGTGCGACCAATCCATCATTCAGTAATTCTTTGATTTAAAAGTTCCCGCACTTCCTGATGCCAGTGTGGCGGTTTCCCATCCTGTTGGTAAATGAAGTAATTTGAATCAGTCTCCAACTGCGGGAAAAAAAGTTCTCAAGCATATTGAGATATGTGCTAACTGTAACAGTGTTCTCAACAAAGAAAAATGGACCATACACCTTTTCCAATGAAACTGCACAGAACACATTAAATCTTAGAGTGTCCCACTTGGAATTGTTCATGCCAGTGTCTAATGCTGTGTGCTGTAGTAGGATTCACACCATGCCTAGCATGAAACACACGCTGAACAGCTATTACTGACACGCACTGCGCAAAATGTAGAACACAAAACACTTCCTGCTGTCCCAACATCATTTTTACTAGAACTGCTGCTACCTAGCAGTAACTGTGTGAAACTTGAAAGTTTGCATTTTCCAACAGTATGTTGTTCACACACGTGTCACATAACTAGTAGTTATGATTTTTTTAAAAATTGGATGATTCATTTTGATACACCCTGTATTTAACATAAAGTTTGATGTTCATGGGATGAGTATGTGTCACATTGGCCAGAAAATCATGCGCTGACTACTGTATTCAATTCTTCTATTTCTCAGATGATGTTTTGCAAAAGTATAAATATTTATATCTTGTTTCACTAACGTTTTGTTTCTTTTATAGGGCTTCCAGTAAATGTCAGCTACGCATTTGAAGCTCCACCATTAGTAGCAATTGCTACTTCATCAGCACCTAAAGAAGTAAAGAGACTGTTTGTTCAGATTCTTTTAGACCATGGTGCTGATGCTGACCATCCTGTTCCTTGGTATGCATAGATGTACATTGTTTATAACTGGAAGCCATATGTATTTATTATAATTAAATCAGGTCATGCACTTTGCAGTGTGTCCTCAAAATTTATGCATTTCCCACTATCTTCTATTGTTTCCATGGCTTAATATGTGCACCACTATAGTTGGAGTCACCAATGATGGCAGTGAGTTTAGACTTGTTCTGCACATTTATGTCATGCATTCTCTGACAACAAATGACCATTCAGTAGTGTTCTCACAGATCTTCTGTTAATGTTCTTGCAAATGCAAGTATTAAACATGATCATAGCAAGTTATTCAGTGAATTTTTATTCCATTTTTTGACAACTGTCACAGCTGATGTTGGTGGTAAGTGACAAATTATGCATGTGCAAGTGAGAGACACAATTTACAGTACACATGGTTTCTTCAAGCACAGAGCACATGTACGCAATTACCGCAACCATTGCGTGGAACCAGCACCAATGCAGTCCCCATCCTTGCCTCGTGCTGCGCGAACCGCCAGCATTTGTGGATTGAACTATAGCAACCATTGAGTCCTATGCAGCACTAAATATTTGTACACCTGTAGTCTTCCAAAAGCAAACCTGCATATTAATTGCTTTATCGTACTGTATAGAAGTCATATCAGAAAACGAAATGAACACATACTAAAATGTGATTTAACTTTTCATCAAATTCTATATTAGTAGATCAAAATTAAAAGAAATCCTTTTTGTTGCTAAAATGTTCTCATAGTCTGATATTTTAGTTTGGTATACAAGTGTTGTACAGCGGAATAGTCAGATCAAAAGAGCTTGTATAGAAATACAATAACATTACAGACCAGTATAGACACTGTGTACCATACAGTGTTGGTCATTCTTTCCTGTGTTTGTAGAACTTGCCTTGCATGTCTCTTATATCTTCTGCAACCATGAATTGCGATTGAATCACATTCTGACTTTTCTACTCTCTCATTATTTAACACATGTTATCATGTAGTGCTTTATCAATCAAATGTTTTCTGTAGGTGTACTATGAAAAAACTAGTGATTGATCTCTTAATCAACTTTTAAACTTGATACTCTGTACAAACATGCTCAAATAATATTAAAGTAATATTTAAAATGAACATCACATGTCTTTCTTCTCACAGTTGTGTGGCACAGCTTTCATAAATGACATTTTGTTGTGAAATAACCACATCAAGCTGTTAAAAGGTTTTGATTTACTACTGTGGAGATGATCATTAGGTTGAAACCAGTTGCATCATAATAAAACAAAAACTTCCACCAGCTTCTTGTTTTACAAGAAAATGATACATGTCTATGATTGTTTCTGAAGGCAGTGTGAAGGAGCCGTATACTATCGGATTTAACTCTAATGTCAGTTTTCTTCACAGGCGTCAGCGTACACCTGTGCCAGCAGCCTTGTATTATGCATGTCTTATTAACCCAGATGAAAAGTGGTGAGTATACATGCTCTTCTGTTGACACCTCTTAGTAGTAATTTATTATATATTTTTATTGCTTTGGGAAAATGAATGCAAGTGAGGTTGGTGGAGTGGGAGGAAAGGGGGACAAGGAAACAGAAACAGAATCAAGTTTTAGTTGTAGAGAACCTTACTGGCTCTAATTTCAGAACTTTTTTTGACAAAACTCAAAAATGTTTACAATATAAAATATATATAGTACTATATGAGTAATCTAGCAATGTTCTTCAAGAATTCTAAATAATAAGGAAGAACTTTAGCTGTAATTCAGTGTGAAACATAAGCACAAAGTAAAATTTTCATTCATTCTCCCTAGGTTGATCAGTTCTCACAGTATTGAATCACTAATAGGCTTTAAGATAATTACATACAGATTTTCACACTGATGAACATAGAACTAAAAAGAAGGGATGGTATTATGAGTAGGAAATGTCAGCCTTTATGCAGTTGAGTTAGTGACAAAATTTTTGGAATTTGAAATTTTTCTCCTACATCTATATCTGCAGCTTGTACAGAAATTCCCGTTACAAACTTCAAGGACTTGTTTAGGGGAGTGAGTACATAATACTTTGAATAGAATCCCATTCTCAATGCATCCACGTCTGCTGAGGGGAAGAGAAAGGTCTCAGAGTTGCTTGTCCTGGTATGCAATAGGGTAGACAGGGTGACATATACTACGTCAGATGACCACCTAATGTCACTTAATTTCTGGCTTTTTGTGAGACTTATTCAATGCCTGGGCATCTCCGATACAGTAAACAAGTTTTGGTACACATTTTAGGAATACACAGCTGTACTCTTTGCGTATAGTGCAGCAAGGTAACAGACAAGCTGCTAATCTACCTCATCACAAATGTTTTCTGCAACATAGCAGGCCATCACACAAAGTTTTTGCCCAAGTTATGCAGTGGCTCCGAGAAACAGGTACCTTCACTGTGAGGAGGCAGAATTTTGATGCTCCATGGCAATGCTGCATTCCTGAATTTGAAGAAGGTGTACTGCATCATGTTGAAGAGAACCCATCAACAAGTACTCAAACCTCCGAAGGGGCTCGCCACTCTTTGGTGAGTTTGTGCTTGGCTACCATGGGGCTCCAGCCTATGCAGCATCATTTCCCCTCCGTGTTGCATGTCTATCCTCTTGCTATTCTTTTTTCCCTTCCCATGGGGGACCTGTCTGAGATGTTTTTGGGAATTTGCTCTGCATTTTCAGTAGCCTGACATCATAACAGTCTCTCCATTGTTTTTCGTTCCTTTTTTCTTTCTTTGTTCCCCTTCTCCTATTCTTCCTCCACTTCGGTGTTTCAGGTTCCTCTTTTTATTTTTCATCTCTGTACACTCCTGATGGCTGATGCATAGCTCGTAGGATTCACATGTACCCTCTGGTATAGGCCAGGCCTAGCTAGGGGTGATTGCCTGAGCTGTTACCTTCCCAAATTGCCAACTGGTCCCTCTGTCAGGTGTTCAGGAAGTGTGACCTGAGATGTGAACAATCACCTAAGGCGAGTGTGCCCCCTGTGAGGGGGGCCACCAATTGAAAAGAGATGCTAGCAATCATGGAGGATTCTCTCACAATGAGCCAGACCTCTTCTTCACAGTTTACATCTACTAAACGGAAATGAGATGAGGCTGACGATTCAAAAGCCCTCCCAGCTGCACCACAGTTCCTCGTGATTTCATGTACTTAATATGGCAAGTCCTTTGCAATGGTAAATCCATTTATTATTCAGAAAGGTGTTGATGTAGTTTCTGGCCCTGTGAAATCCTGCTATCGCTAATGCAGTGGTACTTTGATTTTGGAGACAGCTTCTGATTCTCAAGCACAACAACTGCTTGGAGTTTCACTCCTCCATGGTTATCCTGTTCATATTGAGGCCCATTGCATACTGAATTCTTCATATGGCATAATTTACACAAGGCTGCTTGATGATCTGACTGAGGCAGAAATCGAAACATACCTCTATGATCATGACGTCATTGCAGTCTATCAGGTGATGAAAAAGGTAGATGCATCCTTAGTGCCCCCACACACTCCTTTTCTGATGTTTGACAGGATAGTGCCTCTGACCAAGTTCAAAGCAGTCTATGAAGTTATCACAGTCTGACCTTACATTCCGAACCCGATGTGCTGCCACCAGTGTCATCGTTATGACCATACTCGAATGTCATGTTAATGCACGACCAAGTGTGTAACCTGTGGTAGGGATGCTCTGGAGGGTGACTGCCTGCCTTCTTCTCCCCACTGCACACTTGCAATGGCGACCATGCAGCCTCCTCCTGAGATTATCCTGTGTATCTCAACGAGTGGGCTTCCCAGAAAATCTGGGTGAAGGAGAAGGTGCCCTACCCTGTTGCTCGCAAGTTGTTGGCTAGTCGGGAACCCTGCATTTTACCATCTGGCATGTACAGTACTGTTGTTGCTACCACTCCATGAAGGACATGTCCACGCAGACATGCGAGCTCAAATTAAGCACCATGGTTGTCAGATCGCCCAGTGTCATGGTTGCAGCCCCGTCTCCTCTTCCTCCACCTGTGCAACAGGTCACCAAACTTTCGCCTCATGGGACGAAGTCACCTGCTACACTGCCAGCTGGCAGGAAAGGACAGAAGAAATATTCCTGAAATGACTCCTTACATCCTTCCAGCCAACAAACATATGAATCATCATCTGCCACCTTCAAAGTGTCCAAGAAAGCAAACAAAGGCAAACAGTCTTCTCCTTCACCGATGCGGAGGTCCTTTTCAATGGTGTCGCCACATGATACCCTCACCCGGCCAACCTCTATGTTGCCAGTGAGAACCGCCAACAGTTTCTCTGCCTTGAACTCTGCAGACCAACAGAGGGCAAATGCTGATGCCTCTGTAGATACCATGGAGCAGAATCCTCCACCCTCTGCCCCTGGAAGCAGTGAGTCTCCGAAGGCTAGCACTTGGAAGTCACTGAGGTGCATCCATTTGGGCACTGGTGCCTTTTACATTAGTCTGGTAAAGTCTGTATGCAGAAGCTGCCGAACTACCATACCACTGTGATTTTCTCCTCAGCAGATGCCATTTACCTGCCATGCCTGGCCACCCATCCTCTGCCTCCTTCTTCAATGATTCCTTTGATCCCCAGTATGGGGCGTGAACTCTTCTCTGTTACTTCCTGGAGTTCACTTTCGACTGTTGCTCCGGCGGCTTAACTTCACACTACCTGTCACTTTCTCAGTGGGTGTGAACCTTCACCACCTGTGCTTTGTGACCCAGTGCATGTTCACCTTGGACATCTCTCACTTCCTAAGGACACTACTCCAGATTCTCTCTATTGCTGTAAGTTTCTTGACCTTCGCGTGGAACTTTGCAATAGTACCTTTGTGTACACTGATGGCTCTTGGACTAACAGTTGGTGTCAGGTGTACCTTCGCCATTGGCACCAATGCTTTTCAGTATCAGCTTCTGGAACACTGCTCAGTATTTACAGCAGAGCTCTTTGCACTGCATCAGGCCATGCAGCACATCCAGTAACAAAGGATTTTAAATTGTGTCATTTTCTCCGTCTCTCTCAATGTCCTTCAGAGTCTCTGTGTGCCATACAGTGTCCATCCCTTAGTGCAATGGGTCCAGGAAAGCTTTCACTCTGCTCGCTCTTGATGGAGCCACTCTGATGTTTATGTGGATCCCTGCTCACACCGTTCTGACAGGCAACAAGGCTGCTGCTGCTGCTACCAAGGCTGTAGTCATTGAACCTCGGCCAGCTAGTTCTTCCATTCCCTCAGATGATGTCTATGTTGCCCTCTGTCAGCAGGTCGTGTCGCTTTGGCATCACCACTGGTTTCGCCTTCATGGGAACAAGCTCTGAGGAATTAAACCTCTCCCAGTGGCTTGGACGACCGCCTCTTGGTCCTTCCACTCTGAGATCATTTCAGCTAGGTTGCGTATTGGACTCTGTGTTTTTAGTCATCACCATTTCTTAAGTGGTGATCCCCCACCACCTTGTTCTCATTGTCCTCGACCATTAATGGTTCGCCATTTCCTGGCAGAATGCCCTTTTTTTTAACCATTTATGTTTTCATTTATGTTTGGCATTGGAGTTATCAGCTGTTTTAGTGAACAACATGCGGGCTGTCATACATGTTTTACTTTTTATCCGTTGTAGCAATATGGCAAAGGACATTTAATCTTTAATTCATGACCTCCATTGTCTCTATGCAGTATTTTATGAAGCTTTCTTAAGTCCATGTTTTTAGCTGTCTTTCCTTCTTTTGATTGGGCTTAATGTGTAGTTAAAACAAAACAATCCACAAGTATATGAACAGTTGCACTTGCAGTGGGTGTTAGTCAGAGTATCATCTGGGACATTCTTCGTGAGCAGCAGTTATATCTGCACCACTTAAAAAAGGTACACACTGTGGTTCCAGCTGATTTTTTACAATGTGTTGCCTGCTACATGTGGTTCCTGTACCACTGCATCAATACACCTTTGTTTCCAAGTCATGTTCTGTTCTCAGATGAATGTAAGTTTACTAGAGAATGTGAAACTTCCTGGCAGATTAAAACTGTGTGTCGGACTGAGACTTGAACTTGGGATCTTGCCTTTTGCGGGCAAGTGCTGTACTGACTGAGCTACCTGAGAATGACTCACAGCCCATCCCCACAGCTTTAATTCCATCAGTACCTCGTCTCCTACCTTCCAAACTTAATAGAAGCTCTCCTGCAAAACTTGCAGAACTAGCACTCCTGGAAGGAAGGATATTGCAGAGACGTGGCTTAGCCACAGCCTGGGGGATGTTTCCAGAATGAAATTTTCATGCTGTAACGGAATGTGTGGTGATAAGAAACTTCCTAGAAGATTAAAACTGTGTGCTGGACCGAGACTCGAACTCCAGACCTTGCCTTTCATGGGCAAGTGCTCTGCCAACTGATTAACCCAAGCATGACTCACGACCTGTCCACACTAGGGACTGTGTTCTGAATTTACAAGACAGCCATGTCTGGGCAGATGAAAACCCTCGTGTCACATGTGTTCAGTTATTTCAGCATCGGTTTAGTATTAACATGTGGACAGGTATTCTGGACAGTCATGTGATTGGGCCATACCTCTTTCCACTCAAGGTGACTGGTCCTGCATACTTGATCTTCCTACAAAATTTATTGGGCCCATTCTGGGAAGCCGTGCCACTGAATTTCCATCAGGAAATTTGGTTTCAGCATGATGGTGAACCTCCTTACTTCTCACATGCGGTTCAGATGATAAGATGGATAGGCCAAGGTGGTCCAACAATGTGACCACTGGAATCGCTGGATTTAACTCCTGTGGACTACTACTTCAGGTGTTCTATGCAAAGTTCAATTTACAAAAGTCCTGTACAGACAGAGGAAGGTAGAGGAAGGTCTACTGGCATGAGTTATTCCACTGCTCTAGAAATTGAAGAGACACCAGGTGGGATGGGGACTGTGTACCATAACGTGCTTCATAAGCACAATGTCTGTAACAATATTGGTGGTCACTATACTGAGCATCAGTTCTGTTCTGTACGTACAGATTGCTGGGTTCTTTTTGATTTGGAGTAATGTAAACACTAATGTTCAAGTGTTAATATAAATGAATGTGCTTATGTGACAAATCGATATTTTGCTTTGTTTCTTTTGAATTGTCACATTATAATTGTACTGTGTCACACCTAATTCAATTCCTTAAGTACAAGTAGATGAGTTAAACATCTGAATTAAAACCATCATAGAGTGGGAATGGTATATTCTGGACATGGGTTCTATTCAAAATATGTACGCTTGCTCCTCTACAAGTTCTAGAAATATGTAATACGGAATTTCCGAACACACTGTCTACTCTGCAAGCTACTTTATGGTATGTGATAGAGGGTCATTTGTGTACCACTTTCTTCACAATTGCTTGTCACTTTTTGTCCAGTCCTTGGTCCATCAACTTTTTGAATGTGATGGTGGTATTTTGTAATTAATCCCTTTGTACAAACTGAGCAACTGGATTTACATTTTGGAAGGCCTTTTTTTCAAATCACCATTCAGGATGCTTCCTTGTATAAGAAAACTATAAATTCTTTTCCCTAGCCTTCTTCAGTGGAGTGGCAGCTTCATTTCTCATGACCTGCTTCTTAAAACCTAACTTTCCTTCCCTTGTAGATGTGCATTTGATCTTCTCCTATTTCGTTTTGTCTTTCTTCATGCACTGTGATGAAACATTTCTTTTCTGATGTCATTTCCACCCTGTTGTGGTGGTAGTGGTGGTGCAGAAGCCAACACGGAGAATGTGGCACCTCAGAAATGAGATAGATCCTTTCCAAATTTTTGTTCTTTTGTTTCAATTAGTAAGCAACAATCAGAATTGCAGGGAATAGATTAACAAGTGAGGGTTCACACTCAAGTGGCAGTCCACTGCCACTATTAAGAAGTACCACCCGTTTGTCAGACTCAAGCTTATTTCTGTAGGTGGAGATAGAACAGTTTTCCCTTGCAGAAATTTCAGTACTGCTATCTTCTGGAAAAGCCATTTGAACATCACCATACCTCCTATAAAATGTGAGTCTTAAAATGTCAGCAATAGCAAACACATCATGCATTCCTCACTACCATCACCACCACCTTGTCAAGGACTATTCAGCTGGATGCCAGCCCAGTTCAAACAGTCACATTGTGTGACAAGATTATAAAATTGCTAAAAAAGTACACTGAGGCATTAAAAACCAAAATATTGACTACAAAGAAAGAAAATGGTAAACTAACTGAAAACACAGTCTGTGTGTGTGAAATCCAACAAACAGAAATACAAAACCACAAAAATTCATGTGTTCATACAGACTGTAAAAACAACAACAAATCCAGTGTCTTCAATGATGCCATGGTAAACCAAACAAGCTAAAAATCCACAGACAAATCTAAATGTTAGTTGATGACATGCTGTAAAAGAAAATACAAGACCACAAGTAAGAAAGAAAATGAAAATTAATTTCTAATAATTGGTGACTTGCTGTTGAAAAGTATCTGTCCCCAACTGCAAAATTGATGTGCAGCCTGGAATTAGAAACAATAACTTGGCAAACATTTTAAAAATACGGCAAATACAAAACAAGCTTCTACAGAACTGGTCCTCAACCCAAAGAGAATTACAAAGGTGTACATGTAGGAACAAACTCATTAAGAAGCAGCAGTGAAGAAGAAGTTACAAATGAAATAATAAACATGATTCATGTGGCAATAAGTATCTATGAGGGATCCAGGCTCATACTCAGTGGAATCTTATAAAGAAGGCCAGTCAGTGACAAATTTACCTCAAATAAACTATGCTATGAAATTAGCAATGCAAACATCTTGGCACTATTTTCATTGACCCGAACAAATTTCTGTGTGAAAACTGCCCAGGAAAGGATGGCATACCTTTAAACAGACTGAGGTCTACAACACTCTGTAGAGCGTTTACAGATGCATGTAAAATCATTAGAAAGAAGGAAATTAATGGGGCATGATGGGAGTGAAAGACAAGGAAACCTGAATCTGCAGTTAACTAAAACATATTCTTGCTCTGACAGAACATGGACTAAATGAGAAGGAAATTTTAAATCTTACTGTAGCAAATTATAATGTAACTGGTAGCTCAAGCAGGAGTAATAGTAGAGCTGAGGTAGCTGCAGTACTGACCCATAACAATATAAACAGAAACTGTATAAACAGTCGTGACTTATGTAAAAAATATAGTATTCAGAATGTTGTAGAAGTAACAGGCCAAAAAAATAAATTTAAGTAGTTCCTTGCTTTACATTACAAACATCTACAGACCACCAAATGGCTCCATAGACGCTTTCGTTGAAAACATCAGAGAACTATTATGCATCATTCTAAGCTAAATGATGCAGCGCTATACTACTTGGTGATGTAAACATAAATACATAGCAAGATACCAGTGACAGAAGGGAAATCTCAACATAGTGAAAACATTTGGTTCAAACAATGCAATGTCAAATCCAACATACACAACTGCGAACACCTCTACACAAGTAGATCACATATTCACAAATGTATGTGACTTTCAGTACAAAAGCAGAATCGTAGAAACAGCTCTGTCAGACCATGATCCAATCAAAATATGCTTAAATCATATTGCAATAAAAGAAAAGGTTTAAAAAATGGGAAAAATGAAGCCTAAACTAACAAAACTTAACAGTCCTAAGGTTTAAACTTAAGAAAGAAGAATGATAAATTGTGGAAAGAGATGCTTCACTGGATCATAAAATGACAAATTTTATAGATATCTTTTCCTACTATCTCAGCATAATATGTCCAGTAAAAAAAGACTAATACCAAAACCAAAACTAAAATGGATACCAAAAGATATTTTGGTCTCTAGGCACAAGATAACAACATTGAACAGAAAATGCAAAAGTAGCAATGATGAAACTTAAAAGAGTGTTAAAGGATATTTTAAAGAAGGTATGTCAAAGTACTACAAACAGCCGGAGAACTAGATGCACAAACATACATACAGTATGTAGTGCTGACAGTAAAAGCAAGGATTGGTGGTTTATTAAAAATACAAATCATACACCATCAAACTAACAAAACACAGTTGTAGGCCTATAGCTATTCTACCAGTTATATCAAAAATATTTGAACGAACTTATGCCCAGAGACTCATTGCATTTCTGATGAATTGTGGATCAGTCAGCAAGAATCAATTTGGCTTTGAGAAAGACAAATGCACCATCAGTGCTGTCATATATTTCATCAAGAATGTTTGGTCCGTGCTGCCAAAGTTCGAGGGCATGTGTGCGTGAGGTGCGCTTGCTTTTATGTATAAATGGTGTGTGTTTCTCTTTCTTGTTCTGACAAAGGCTGTATCCAAAAACTTGTATGTAAGTGCCTTTTAATTGTGCCTGTCTGCAACTTAATGTGTCATCTTTACATTTTTGTTACTAATGTACACTCCTGGAAATTGAAATAAGAACACCGTGAATTCATTGTCCCAGGAAGGGGAAACTTTATTGACACATTCCTGGGGTCAGATACATCACATGATCACACTGACAGAACCACAGGCACATAGACACAGGCAACAGAGCATGCACAATGTCGGCACTAGTACAGTGTATATCCACCTTTCGCAGCAATGCAGGCTGCTATTCTCCCATGGAGACGATCATAGAGATGCTGGATGTAGTCCTGTGGAACGGCTTGCCATGCCATTTCCACCTGGTGCCTCAGTTGGACCAGCGTTCGTGCTGGACATGCAGACCGCGTGAGATGACGCTTCATCCAGTCCCAAACATGCTCAATGGGGGACAGATCCGGAGATCTTGCTGGCCAGGGTAGTTGACTTACACCTTCTAGAGCATGTTGGGTGGCACGGGATACATGCGGACGTGCATTGTCCTGTTGGAACAGCAAGTTCCCTTGCCGGTCTAGGAATGGTAGAACGATGGGTTCGATGACGGTTTGGATGTACCGTGCACTGTTCAGTGTCCCCTCGACGATCACCAGTGGTGTATGGCCAGTGTAGGAGATCGCTCCCCACACCATGATGCCGGGTGTTGGCCCTGTGTGCCTCGGTCGTATGCAGTCCTGATTGTGGCGCTCACCTGCACGGCGCCAAACACGCATACGACCATCATTGGCACCAAGGCAGAAGCGACTCTCATCGCTGAAGACGACACGTCTCCATACGTCCCTCCATTCACACCTGTCGCGACACCACTGGAGGCGGGCTGCACGATGTTGGGGCGTGAGCGGAAGACGGCCTAACGGTGTGCGGGACCGTAGCCCAGCTTCATGGAGACGGTTGCGAATGGTCCTCGCTGATACCCCAGGAGCAACAGTGTCCCTAATTTGCTGGGAAGTGGCGGTGCGGTCCCCTACGACACTGCGTAGGATCCTACGGTCTTGGCGTGCATCCGTGCGTCGCTGCGGTCCGGTCCCAGGTCGACGGGCACGTGCACCTTCCGCCGACCACTGGCAACAACATCGATGTACTGTGGAGACCTCATGCCCCACGTGTTGAGCAATTCGGCGGTACGTCCACCCGGCCTCCCGCATGCCCACTATACGCCCTCGCTCAAAGTCCGTCAACTGCACATACGGTTCACGTCCACACTGTCGCGGCATGCTACCAGTGTTAAAGACTGTGATGGAGCTCCGTATGCCACGGCAAACTGGCTGACACTGACGGCGGCGGTGCACAAATGCTGCGCAGCTAGCGCCATTCGACGGCCAACACCGCGGTTCCTGGTGTGTCCGCTGTGCCGTGCGTGTGATCATTGCTTGTACAGCCCTCTCGGAGTGTCCGGAGCAAGTATGGTGGGTCTGACACACCGGTGTCAATGTGTTCTTTTTTCCATTTCCAGGAGTGTATTAATCTACATCTACATCTGCATCAATACTCCGCAAGCCACCTGACAGTGTGTGGCGGAGGGTACCTTGAGTACCTCTATCGGCTCTCCCTTCTATTCCAGTCTCGTATTGTTCGTGGAAAGAAGGATTGTCGGTATGCCTCTGTGTGGGCTCTAATCTCCCTGATTTTATCCTCATGGTCTCTTCGCGAGATATACGTAGGAGGGAGCAATATACTGCTTGACTCCTCGTTGAAGGTATGTTCTCGAAACTTCAACAAAAGCCTGTATCGAGCTACTCAGCGTCTCTCCTGCACAGTCTCCCACTGGAGTTTATCTATCATCTCCGTAACGCTTTCGCGATTACTAAATGATCCTGTAATGAAGTGCGCTGCTCTCCGTTGGATCTTCTCTCTCTCTTCTATCAACCCTATCTGGTACGGATCCCACACTGCTGAGCAGTATTCAAGCAGTGGGTGAACAAGCGTACTGTAACCTACTTCCTTTGTTTTTGGATTGTATTTCCTTAGGATTCTTCCAATGAATCTCAGTCTGGCATCTGCTTTACCGACAATCAGCTTTATATTATCATTCCATTTTAAATCACTCCTAATGTGTACTCCCAGATAATTTATGGAATTAACTGCTTCCATTTGCTGACCTGCTATATTGTAGCTAAACTATAAGGGATCTATCTTTCTATGTATTCGCAGCACATTACACTTGTCTACATTGAGATTCAATTGCCATTCCCTGCACCATGCGTCAATTCGCTGCAGATCCTCCTGCATTTCAGTACAATTTTCCATTGTTACAACCTCTCGATATACCACAGCATCATCCGCAAAAAGCCTCAGTGAACTTCCGATGTCATCCACAAGGTTATTTATGTGTATTGTGAATAGCAACGCTCCTACGACACTCCCCTGCGGCACACCTGAAATCACTCTTATTTCGGAATACTTCTCTCCATTGAGAATGACATGCTGCGTTCTGTTATCTAGGAACTCTTCAATCCAATCACACAATTGGTCTGATAGTCCATATGCTCTTACTTTGTTCATTAAACGACTGTGGGGAACTGTATTGAACGCCTTGCGGAAGTCAAGAAACACGGCATCTACCTGGGAATCCGTGTCTATGGCCTTCTGAGTCTCGTGGACAAATAGCAAGAGCTGGGTTTCACACGATCGTCTTTTTCAAAACCCATGCTGATTCCTACAGAGTAGATTTCTAGTCTCCAGAAAAGTCATTATACTCGAACATTAATGATTTTATGTGCACTACATTAATGATTTTATGTGCACTACAGTTTATTGTAAGACAAATTATAATGAAATTACTATATCAGAAAGAAATGTTACATACATCAGTATGTGTAACACTATTTTACATGATCCATAAATGTATTTTGTCTGAGGATCCAATAAATAAATGAAGGTTCCAAAAAATGACATCATCCCCATTTCCCCATGAATACACTTGATGCCACTGATAAAGCCATCTGCTATTTTGTTATTCACTGCACCATTTCTGTCTGTAACTATTCTAGTATTTTAATACACAGGAAAGGTGGCTGTTGTGAAATAAAATGCAAGACAATGTTTAATTTTAGTTTGCATGATCTTTAATTCAAAATAGGCTCCTTATGGGTCAGTGCAGAATTGTAAGCATTGGAAAACAATTCTGATACTCAGCCTTTGAAGTTACCTGCAGTACCAGGCTCATAGCATTCTATGTCTAAACGTTTTCCTTTAATTGCCACTTTCAGTTTTGCAAATAGTCAGAACTCATACAGAGACAAATTAGGTGAATAAGAAGGGTGTTCAAGCACCACAACACATTTTTGAGCCTAGAAATTTTGTTGTCTTGCCTTTGTGTGCCAATGCTTTGTCGTGCAACAAACACCATGTTCTTTGATTCCAGTTTCAGGTCAAACCTAAATACTCCTCACTTATAAAAAAAAGGAAAAGTAGTAATCTTCATTCACCATTTTTTTCAGTGTTGGAGATTCTGGACATTTCCATTCTGAGATTTGGCACCTTGTAAGTGGCTTGTACTGAAAACACCATGTTTCATCATTTTCTCACTTTCAGCTCTAAACCTGCTTTTAATCACACTGATTTGGTGAAGAACCTACATTTCTCCACAAATAATGTCAAATCACTTTGCATTCCAATCCAAAAACCTTTCCAACAGCAAACTGACTGTGAACCCTGCCTTGTACAGTTCCAACCAAAATCCCAACTTGACCCACCACCAGTACCTCAAAATCATCCCTTACAAAGCCTTCCAAGAATTCCTGAAATCCAGAATTTCTTCACAACCCTTCCTTATGTCCCTACAATATGACCCTAACCTTTCCTGTACAAAACTCAATATTTCAATAAGGCCTCTCCATGTGAATGTAAAGTTCAAAATTTTGACATTTTCATCCTGAACCTTTGAACGACACATTATTTGTCACTGTTAGACTGTGGTGAAAATAGTGCTGCCCTGACAAGCTGTATACCACTGTGTTTGCTAAATTTTGCAAATTTCTTAGAAGAAAAGGAAGTCCATTGTCAGCAACAATTCTTTGTGGCGAGCCTTTGAGAGAAAATCAGAAAAGTGCACCTTGATAGTGCTGCCAACATTTGTCAAATACATTGGGGTAAGAAAAGGGTAATTGCTGCAGGCATCGACAATAATCAACCAACATGTTTGCAAAAAGGGGCCAGCAAAGTCTATAGGGAGGCATAGCCATGGAGTTTCAGATTCTGGCCAGAAGAAAACTTCCTGGCATGGTGCAGCCAGATTGTCCATGCAAGCATGACATTGCCCTGTCATATGTGTCTGCATATGCAAACAAAGCCACATACTGTTGTAACTGCAACCAGGACGGTCGCGGGGTAGCAATGATGGAAAGCGCGGCGGGACCTGCGGAGAGGCCCACGAACAACAACACAACAGGAGAGGACGGACACAACCAACGAATGACAGAACGAATACAACAAGATCGAACAATGGAGTGACAAGGAAACAAAAACGTCCACTCATACACAGAACAAGGAAGTAAGCTGTCTAGTGAGAAGCGAGGTGTAAACCAATGTATGCGAGATTAGACTGGTTGGCTGAGCACGAGGCAGGAGCTTAAGTACACTATCGGGGGCGCCGCTATTGGCCGCTGAGACCACGTGTTCCACTGTGGTGCCCTCACACTAAAAGCAGGCCAGGAGGAACGCACTGTCACAGCTTACGGCGTGATGGTGCAGAGACCTCCATGGATCTTCGACGTCCATGATGTCTGGTGCGGATTCAAATTCTGCGGCTCATGGTACCAGACCATACAATGTTGGTGCACAAGCTGCTTAGTGCAAACTATTCTCCAAGCACCTCTTTGTAGAAGACTTAAGACCTGCTGCTACAATGAAATAGGGATTAATACACTTGTCTGTTTGTTAGGTGTGTGAAGCAGAATCACATCATTCAGAAGATGTTGGGGCGCAAGAAGTGTGTTTGCACTAAGGGACTGGGAATTCGTTTCTGAGAGTGTGGCCAACCTTTGGGAATGTAACTTTTTGCAAGCATAGTGATTGGTCAGGCTCCGTGCCTTGTGAGATCTGCTGTGAATCAATAGGAAAAGAATCCAGTTCTTGCAAATCAGAAGAATCAATATGTAAACAAGAATCTTCCGATGTATTGAACGCTGCATCTGTGCCCACAGGTAAACGAGACAATGTCTTTGCATGTTGTGCTGTCAGGCGATACAGAATTTCATACTGGTAATTTGACAATAATAGAGAGCAATGTAGAAGCTTTAGTGCTGTGCAGTCTGGAACTTGTTTCAACAGATGAAACATTGCAGTCAAAGGCTTATATTCTGTGACCAGGAAAAATTTCTGCCATACTGGTAATGATGACATTTAGTGACATTGTTCCTTCCTTCTCCAGCTGATTATAATTAACCTGATTGTTGATCAAATTTTTGTAAGCAAATGTGATGAGGCATTCTGTTTTGCCAGTTTTGTGGGATAAAACTGTCCCAAAGACATGGAAAGAGGAATCAACTACAGGCACAAGTGGTTTGATTGTAGTGCATAAGGCAAGGTTCACAAAGCAATGCATTTTTTCAGTCTGTGAAAAGCTTAGTCACAGTCTTTTGTCTAATGAAACAGAACAGTTTTACATCTGAGGCAGTTCAGAGGTGTGGCAATTTCCATGCATTAGGAATGAACTTTATGTTGTGAGTCAATTTTCAGAGAACAGCTTGCAGTTCATGTAATTTCTTAGGAGACGGCAGTTTCTAAATTGCTTGCAAATGTTTTGATGAAGGATGAGTGCTGTTGGCATCAGTGGTATGTCCTAAGTATTCAGTTGTCATGTCGAAAAAGGACATTCTTGCTAATTATATTTGAAGTCAGCCTC
Source organism: Schistocerca nitens (assembly GCF_023898315.1). Taxonomy (NCBI): domain Eukaryota; kingdom Metazoa; phylum Arthropoda; class Insecta; order Orthoptera; family Acrididae; genus Schistocerca; species Schistocerca nitens. The sequence goes on along the minus strand of NC_064614.1, from coordinate 1,014,253,575 downwards.
AGTTAAAACTTGAAAATACAGTCCAAATTTTTTTAGTTGTTCCAGTTTTTGTTTGGATATGATCATGTCATCAAGATAATTAAAGCAAGAAGGCACCTTGGATGTTACTTGTTCGAGAAAGTTTTGAAACAATGCAGGCGCAAAAGCTCTTCTGAAATGTAGGTGTTGATATTCAAACAAGCTGATGTAAGTACTCGCAACAAAAATTTTTCTTTGTCTCTTTCTCCAATGGTACTTGAAGATAGGGTTCGGCAAGTTCAATTTTTCAGAAGAACTGTCCGCTCGCTAGGCAATTCAAAATTTACTCTATACATGGGATCAGGTGGGAACCAGTGGCTGTCTGTGAATTTACTGTGTATTTGAAGTTCGCACAAAGACAAAACTTCCCATTTGGCTCGTGAATTATGACTAACTGTGATGACCACTGACTTGCTGAAATAGGGGCTGTGGCTGGAGTATGGGTTGTTTGTCTCACGTGAAGTGACAATGGATAGACAGAAATATTGCTCGGCTAAATCTTGAACTTCTCGTGGGTCAGTAACTTTAAGCACTTCACTGAGGCTAGGGTTACGATGCTTTAGAATTTCGGCTCTCAATTTCTGATCTGATAGACAATGAATAATATCATCACAAAGCATTTCATCCTGATAATTTACTCCATAGACACAATTGAATTTACAGTCTGTAGTCATGCCCTGCAGTTCCACTATTCATTCTTTGTAGAACTGACATTGTGTGCAGAAAAATGTATACTACACAGTAGCAATGTGTATTTGACCTTCAAAAAATTCATCTAATGTTGCATTTATGACCTAGCGGCAAGCTTGGGTCTCGCTGAGAGGAAATAATTTCACTAGGAGGTGGTAGGTGTACACTCCTACAAATGAAAAGAAAAATGCACGTTGTGATTCACCTGTGATTCTGTAGGTGTTAAGATGTTGATGCAGTTGTGTTATGTATTCTTTCTATATTTCCTTCGCATTGTTGAACTGTCAGACTGTTGAAATGGTGGAGGCAGTAGCTGAATTTCTTCCTTAGCTTCTAGTGCCTTATGCTGCTGGGCTGCTTGGGCCTGTACAAGACAAGAAGCTGCTGACAGCAGTTCTGTTATTTCTTTACTCTGAAACTGCACAAGAGATGTTAGATGCTGCTCAGCATTTAGATGTTTCTCTCCCTGCCTTGCCATGATTCATTAAATATCTCAACTTAAATATTTTAGCTTAATATATGCACACACACACACACACACAATAAAAAGAATTCAATATAAAGAAAAGATTGTCCTGCTCCAGGGTGCAAAGCTCTTGTTCCAATTTCCTTTTGCTCATTGCCAGTCTGTTATGTCTTCTTTGCACGCTGTGTGGTTCTTTAGTGGATACAGGAGTGAGGAAAACATGTTGTTCATAAACAGACAATTCATGTATTAGTTTATTCTACATCTGATATCAAATAGTAAAAATAATACATAACTTTGTTGCCGATGCTGCTGCATCAGTTGCCAACAGTAGATTTGAATATAGAAATATGAACAGATATGAAAGATTTATAAATCTGTCACTCTTTAGTACAGTGTCTATTCAGAAGATGTAGAGCTCTGGCCCGTACGAAAGTCTGTAAATGTTATTCAACTGATAAACACACAAAATGGGCTCTGTGCATGTACACTTAAGTACACCTGCTGCTGGAGCTTCAGAAGGGATACTTGCATCTCATTGGTAGCAGCATAATTGTTCATGGCAGCATCCTCATGCTGTTGTGATGGCTGTAGGAAATGCAGTGGCATAACTGGCAGTGCGTGTATTTGAAAGTGTGGCCGACCAGATAGTGGCCAATACGACTGAAATGAGGTCCATTCTGTCCGATATTCATCGCCCTCCCAATTTCCGCAATATCCTTGTTAGACCCTGTTTTCCTTCTGCACCCATTTTCTTACATGTGGCTCCTACTCCTGTGGCTGTCCCCACTATAAGACTTGCCCTGTGCACACTCCTACCACCCACAACACCAGCCCTGTAATTGGCATAACATATGTTGTCAACAGGCAGAGCCACCTATGAGTGACACGTCATATTCCAGTTGTGTAAATACTGTTCACCCTTTTACATCAGCATCACTGCTACCAAGTTATCAGTTAGGATGAATGGACATAGGCAGCAGGTGTATATTGGCAACAGACAATATCCTGTTGCAGAGCTTGCTTTACAAAATGACAGTCATGACCTTGATGCCTGTTTCATCACACATGCCACCTTCCCCCAGACACTAGTTTCTTGGAACTCCACAGGTGTTACATGTCCTTAGTTGTCACTGCCCACATGGCCTTAATTTATGTTAATTTGTACAGTCTCACCGAACGAAAGTGCTGGCAGGTCGATAGACACACAAAGAAACGCAAACATACACACGAAATTCAAGCTTTCCCAACCAACGGTTACTTCGTCAGGAAAGAGGAAAGGAGAGGGGAAGATGAAAGGATGTGGGTTTTAAGAGAGAGGGTAAGGAGTCATTCCAATCCCAGGAGAGGAAAGAGTTACCTTACGGGGAAAAAAGGACAGGTATACACTCGCACACACACACATATCCATCCGCACATACACATTGGGTGTCTGTGTATGTGCGGATGGGTATGAGTGTGTGTGCGAGTGTATACCTGTCCTTTTTTCCCCGTAAGGTAAGTCTCTCCTCTCCTGGGATTGGAATGACTCCTTACCCTCTCCCTTAAAACCCACATCCTTTCATCTTCCCCTCTCCTTCCCTCTTTCCTGACGAAGCAACCGTTGGTTGGGAAAGCTTGAATTTCGTGTGTATGTTTGCGGTTGTTTGTGTGTCTATCGACCTGCCAGCACTTTCGTTCGGTAAGTCACATCATCTTTGTTTTTAGATATATTTTTCCCACGTGGAATGTTTCCCTCTATTATATTTGTTCAGTCTCAGCATTTCTTCACCGTAACTATTCCATTCTTTACTCTCTTTTGGTTTTCTTTCATTTTCTGACCTGTCTATTACCCTCCCCCCCCCCCCCCCCTCCATCTCTGTGACATATTATGCACTTAGCTCTTCACTCTTGTTAACTTCTGGATTATGTTTTGCAGTAATATCTATCTTGCATATTTGTCTTCCAACTTTAATAAGCTTTCTGTTTTCCAAATCTTATTTGGAGCAGTCCCCAGCAATCAGTCTTTCCTTCTCGTCCCATTCAGTGAGTCTCTCCTGACATGGTGTTCTGCATGACTTCTCTGAACTCTCCACATTTCCTTGACCTTTTCCTTCCCCTTCATCCCTTCTGCCAGGAGAAGGAGCCACAGGTTCTGAAAGGTTGCAAATTTAAATACCTTTGAATGTGTGTCCTCCTGCCACTGCTTGATCAGTATATATTTTTTATCTATCCAGCTACATTATATTTTCAAAAATTAATTATTTTTGTTGATATATTTCACTGTATGGTGCAATGCAAGACATGAAGTCCCTAGCAGTTGATCTTTTCATGTTTCTGCAATGTTCGACTCTGCAATCTGTTTGATCATCATTGAGTGAGAGGGGCCCAAAGTGATGAAATTCTTAGTTAGAGTGTTATGAATTTTTGTTTTAGGAATTCTAGTGAGCTCATCAGTTAACCTTGTAGGTACACAATAATCACCTCAAAGCATTTCAACCACTTCCTGAATAGTTGACTCATATTGTCGATGATGCTACTGGACATGGATCATTTTCACTGCTTTCTCTATCACAAAATTGTGAATACTAGTTAAAAACATTTTTACAACTCATTGCTTCACTACCATAAATAGTCTGTATTGTTTCAAAAGTGTCTGTGCCACTTTTACCCAACTGAAAACAAAACTTGATATTCATATATTGCTCCTTTGCTCCTTTCACAACCAAAGTTCAAAACTTACTGTTAAAGTATATGTTATTTTGAGCAGTCTGTTAAATTTAAAATGGAAGGTACTTAAAATACTATGTTAGTCAATTCATTCATCCATTCACAGATGACATTAATTACCCAACTATAAAAGTCAGTCACGTTTCCTGTGGGAAAGACTGTATATACATTTCCTGAACAATTACTTGTTTTTGTATGAAATTGTTTTCAGTGTATTTATGGCTGCATCTCAGTACTGTCTTTTCACTAAATATCACGTCAAAAGCCTTTTTATATGAGTTGTTATTTTATATTTAGTTTTCATTTTTCTTGTATTCTTGGACAATGTTGATCTTTTCTTGGAGTTTTAGTAAATTCAGTAAAAGATTATCATGCATTTGACAATGTGAAATGTGAATTTTAAATATCCGGAGGTGATATTACACAGGGAGCTGTTTTGGATTCACTTATGGCTGTATCTGCTGATACAAAATATATGCCTCAAGCTCTCTGCAGTGTATGAACCGATGGTGCTGACACAGTAATGTTTTTTAGTGGTGTTAGTAATTACAAATAGTGATTTTGTCAGGGAAATCAGTTCTCCATATGATGCTCTTTATTCACACAAATGTTGGTAAAATCCCTCCACGAACGATGGATCTTACTAAGGTGGGATGGCTTGTGGCTAACAATACAGCTAGCTGTGCCATAGATTCAACCACATCAGAGGAGTATCTGTGGAGATGCTGGACTAATCCATGGTTCCTGAAGAGGGGCAGCCATGTTTGCAGTAGTTGCAGGGACAACAGTCTGGGTGATTGACAGGTCTGGTCTTGTAACATTAGTCATTGTGCCCATGCTGCACTAGTACTGCGGATGGCTGGAAGCGAGGGGAAACTGCAGCTCTGCTATGTGGCTTTAGGATGATGAAATTCTGTATGTTAAAATAATCTGAAGATAAAATGGTTCATCATTCAGATCTTTGAGTATGCACTACTCAGGAGGATGTCTTTGTCAGGAAAGACAAAATGTGTTCTACAGATTGGAGCATGGAATGTTAGATCCCTTAATCAGGTAGATAGGCTAGAAAATTTAAAAAGAGAAATGGATGGGTTAAAGTTAGATGATAATAATAATAATAATAATAATGGTTTATTTGTCCATAATAACTTTTACAGTCGTGGACATAGTCAGTCAGTACATACATGAACAATAATAATAGTTTAGTTGTAGAAATAAAGTACATACAACATTAAAAATCCTTGATGGAGTAAAAACATTTAGCAATTAACAGCCACTTTAATTTTATTTTAAATATGTTTCCTTTTAACAGTTTTATGGTATTTGGCAGTCTGTTGAAAAAAAATCTTCCAGCAGAAAATGGATTATGATCAGTTGCTTTTTTATTTCTGAATTTTATGTGGTAATCCTCTTTCTTCCTTGCATTATAACTATTCATATCACTATTTATTATACTGTGCTCCATATTTTCTTTTACAAACAGCGTAGTCCTTAGAACATACACTGTTAGTATATTATGATTAATTATTCTCTACAGGATTGACATTCACTAATATTCGCTATTATCCTAATTGCTCTATTCTGGGCTCTAAAATCCCTATCCATGTATACCGTTGGTGCCCCGCCCCAAGTCTCAATACCGTATTGTAGGTGGGAGTGTATAATACCAAAATATATTTGTCTTAAGACTGGTGACACTATTATGCTAGAAAGGTGTTTTAGCAGGTAGGTATTACACGAGATTTTTTTACACATGTAGCTGATGTGCTCCTTCCATGTAAGATGTTCATCAACTATAATACCCAGGAATTTATGTTAATCAATTGTTTCAATTGATAACACTGGCTCAGTATCCACTTGTCTTGATTTGTAATTTAGCATAAACTCCATTAGAATTGCCTTTTCCTTATTTAATGCCAATTTATTTTTAGTCATATATTCTGTGATGAGGCTAGTGTTCTTCATATTATTTTGCACTGCTAGCTATTTTGTAGGGCCCCAGCTTATTAACGAGGTGTCGTCGGCATAATTCACAAGGTCTGCATTTTTTGGTATTATTATATCATTGATGTACACAGTGAACAGAAAAGGCCCAATAATACTTCCCTGAGGGACTCCACAGTTAAGAATTTTATAAGATGATTTTACTGTTTGTATAAGTCTCCCGGTTGTATGATACAACTTAGCACATTGTCTCCTGTCAGCAAGGTACAATCTTAAAAAATCTAATGCCACTCCTCTGACCTCATAAGTTTCTAACTTATGTAGAAGAATGGAGTGATTTACATTATGAAAAGCCTTAGATAGGTCTAGAAAGGTGCCAATAACTTTTTTTGGTATTATTATATCATTGATGTACACAGTGAACAGAAAAGGCCCAATAATACTTCCCTGAGGGACTCCACAGTTAAGAATTTTATAAGATGATTTTACTGTTTGTATAAGTCTCCCGGTTGTATGATACAACTTAACACATTGTCTCCTGTCAGCAAGGTACAATCTTAAAAAATCTAATGCCACTCCTCTGACCCCATAAGTTTCTAACTTATGTAGAAGAATGGAGTGATTTACATTATGAAAAGCCTTAGATAGGTCTAGAAAGGTGCCAATAACTTTGTTTCCATCATCAAGTTTATTCAATACTGCTTGAATAAATGTGGCTATGGCTTTTATTGTAGACTTGCCATTCCTAAAACCGTGTTGAGAACTTTTTAATATATTGTACTTAGAGAAAAATGATTCCATTTGATCAAGAAATAGCCTTTCCAACAACTTACTAAGTTCTGATGTCAATTACATCAGTAGTTTTTCCCTTTTTATGCACTGGTCTTATTTCAGTGACTTTAACAAGTCAGGAAATGACCCCTGTCTGAAAGAGCTGTTTATTAAATGTTGCAGTGGCTTTATTAACTCATTACTGAAGTGAAGTGGCAGAAGGGATAATACTTCTGGCCAGATCAGCACAGGTTTATCACCACAAAATCAGATATGGGTAATGCAAGAGTAGGCCTCATAATGAAAAAGAAAATATCAGTGTGAGTAAACTACTATGAACAACATAGTGAATGTGTTACCATGGCCAAGATATATGAAGAAAAGACCACAAAAGTACAGATTTATATGCCAACTGGCTCCACAGATGATGAAGAGATTGAAAGAATGTGTGATGATGAGATAAACAAAATTATTGGATAGTTAAGGGAGATAAAAATTTGATTGTGATGAGTGACTAGAATTCATTAGTAAGAAAAGGAAAAGAGGAAAATTGTAGAAGAACATGGATTGGAAGAAAGGAATGAAAGAGGAAATTGCTGGAATATCACAATTCTATAATATTTTTTATCACCTTTATCACAAGTGAATGAACAGTTATTTGATTATACTTATACATTGATGAAGTGAATACCTGTTAACCAGAGATAATATTTACATACAGTGACATTTTATGCACTTTGAAATCTATTATGCTATGCTAAATTCAGTTGTTGTTTAAGATGGAGAGATTCTGATTTATTATCTATTAGAAACAATCTGTATTGGTATCAGGGGTGTATTGTTAATGTCCTATAATTGAATCATTACATTACAATAAACATCCACCACCAACTGTAATGGTGAAGACTTCGATCATATTGATGAGTACTCATTATTATTAAAAAGTACATAAAACTTTTAGAGATACCCTGCATCGTATTGGTGTGAGGTGGACTCTGGCAGTGACGAACCTGCAGTCACACTGCCAAAATAATCTCAGACATCACCACAAAATCACCCAACTTGACACTGTGGTGCACTTGGCTTGATCGTAGCTGCACCAGCAAATATTTCTGTGAAACTTAAACATAACAAGATCTTTCAGACACAGAAGTAATTCTCCTATTCACCGCAATGGCAACATTAGGCACTTAAACACAATTTTTACAACACACTTAAGAATAAGGACGGGGGATAACAAACCACCAGGTAAATTTTACAAGGAGCATCATTTAATCATCGTTGTAATAATTGTAAAAGAATGTTGCATATGTGGAAAATACTTAGGGACACTGTAAGGTTTAAGATTGAATATATAATGATAAGACAAGAGATTTTGAAATCCCTTTTTGCACTGTAAAATATTTCCAGGGAAAAATGTGGACTTCATGCATAATTTATTGGTTATAAACTGCAGATTGAAATTGTTAGGAAATCAGAGCGGTGGGACCTGGATAAATTGAAGGAACCAGAGATTGTTGAGAGTTTCAGAAGTAGTATTAGGCAATGTTGGAGTGAACAGAGGAAAGGAAAACAATAGAAGATAAATGGTTAGCTTTGAGAGATGAAATAGAGAAGGTAGCAGTGGATCACATAGGTAGAAACACAAGGCCTTCTAGAAAACTCTGGAAAGCACAAAAGGTACTGAATTTCATTGAAGAAAGGAGAATATAAAAAATGCTGCATGTAGCAGGCTAAATAGAACACAAACTTTAAAAAATTAGACAGAAAGTGAAAATGGCAAAGCAAGAAAACCTAGAAGACAAATACAAAACTGTAGGAGCCTGTATCATGAGGCAAAAGATAGGTTCCACATATATAAAAAATTAAAGAAATCTTTGGAGAAAAGAGAAGTAGCTGTATGGATATCAGGAGCTCAGATAGGAAGCCAGGACCACGCAAGAACGGGTAAGTTCGAAGGGGGAAGAAATATATATATGGAGTCTGTATAAGGGAAACAAGCTTCAGCAATATGTTATAAAAATTGGAGACATAGTAGCTGTAGATTAGATGGTAGATATGAAACTGCGAGAAGAATTTGCACACACTGAGAGACCTAAGTGGAAATGAGCCCCGGGAATAGATAACATACCCTCAGAATTACTGAGATTTTTGGGAGAGCCAGCCATGACAAAATTATTCCACTAGCTGTACAAGATATATAAGACTGGCAAGAAAGCAGTGCTGACAAGTGCGAATACTTCTGAACCATCACTTTAATAAGTCATGGTTGCTTGAGGAAGGTCAGTTTGGGTCCCAGAAAGTTGCAGGAAAATGCAAGGCAGTACTTGACCCTATGACCTATCCTAGAAGGCAGGTTGAAGAAAGGCAAATCCATATTTATAATATCTTTTGATTTAGCGAAAGCTTTTGACAGTGCTCACTGGACTACTGTGAAATTTTGCAGGTAGTAGGGTAAAATACATTTATATCTTTACCTACATGACTGTGTTGCAACTCACATTCAAGTGCTTAGCAGGACATTTACTGAATCACCTCCAGATCATTTCTCTACAGTTCCACCCTGAACAGTGCATAGGAAACGGGAATACTTAAATCTTTCATTGCAGGTTCTGATTTCTAGTATTTTATTACAGTGATAATTATTCTCTATGTAAGCTGACATCAACAAAATATTTTTACATTCAGAGGAGAAAGTTTATGATTGAAATTCCATGAAGAGCTCTCACTGCAATGGAAGATGCCTTGGTTTTAATGATTGCAACTGCAATTTGCATATCATATCTTATCTGAGACACTCTCTTCTCTACTTTGTGATAATACAAAATGAGCTGCCATTCTCTGAACTTTTTAATGTCCTCTGTCAGTTTTATGTCTGGTAAGGATCCCATACCACACAGTAGTGCTGCAGAAGAGGACAAACAAGCATAGTGAAGGCAGTCTCTTTAGAAGATCTGTTGCATCTTTTAAGTGTTCTACCAATAAAATGCAAGCTTTGGTTTGCCTTCCCCACAACATTTCATTGTGATCATTCCAGTTTCACTTGTTCATTTATGTGATTTATCGTGTAACTCTAATTTAACAGATTCCTTTTATTACTCATCTGGATGACCTCACACTTTTCATTATTTGGAGTCAATTTCCACTTCCCACACCCTACAGGTATCTTGTGTAAATTATTTTGCAGTTAGTTTTGATCTTCTGATGATTTTACTAATGGTAAACATCATCTGTAAACAATCTAAGAGAGCTGCTCAGATTGTTTCCAAAATTAATTGTATAGGTTAGGGTCTATACAGCAGAGGGTCTATAACTCCTTCTTGGGTAACTTCAGTTTTATTCGATGCTATGACTTTCTGTTAATTATTGTGAACTAGAAGAAAGAAAGATTAGGATTAATGTCTTGTTGATAATGAGTCCACTAGAGATAAAGCACAAGCCCAGATTATTTGTTAAGGATGTGGTAGGAAATCGGCTGTGCCCTTTGAAAGGAACCATCCTACTGCAAACTGTGACATTTCTGATAGGAAATCACAAATCTAGTTGCACAGCTATATCAATCATAGGCACGAGTTTGATTAAAAGCTGCTGGTGAGAAATGGTGTCTAACAACTTTAGGAAATCTAGAAAAATGAAATCACTTGAAGATCTCTTGTCGATAACACTCATTACTTTATGTAAATGAAGAGATAGCTGTATTTCGCAAGAATGATATTTTCCAGTTCCTTGCTGACTGTGTGTCAATAGATTGTTTTCTTCAATGTAATTCATAATGTTCTGTAATTCATAATGTTCGAATACAAGGAGCAGAAAATTATTTACAACTTGTTCTGAAACCAGACTGTTGTTATATTTGTCAAAAAAACATGAAATCATGGCAATATTTGAGAAGGGAGTGAGACATGGTTGTAGTCTATCCCCAGTGTTATTCAGTCTGTACTTTGAGCAAACAGTAAATGAAACCAAGGAGAAATTCGGAGAGTTAATTAAAGTTAAGGGAGGAGAAATAAAAATATAAACCCTTTCCAACCCAATTTTTCTACTCGGTGCATTCTCCCTAACTCTTACTTATTTTACGCAGATAAGGATGTGATGGATTACAGGTTATTATGCTTCTGTCTAGAAAACATTAATGCAGTTTGAGGTCAGGTGAACATCTTTATTTTCCTTTACAGTAGTTTTTAAAACTACATATGGTATTTTTGTTTGTGGTTGTTTATAATTGTTTCTGTATTTTATTTCTTAAAACATTCTTCAGAGTGGTGACCAGGCTTACTATTGCATGTTTCACAACAGAAAATTGTTTCTCTGCTTCCTTCTTTTGCCTTGCGTGTGCTGCAAACCTTGCTATCCTTGCTTGATTTTCTTTTTATTTTGCATTATAAAATGCACCTTCTCATTTAGTTTCACTTGGTATCAGACAACGATGGTCTTGCTCTCTTCTTTGAATTTGAATTTCATGCCTAGCTGACTAGTCTTCCTGTATTTGTCTTTCCATAATATCGAATGTGAGAAGAAACATGACCATTTTCTGAATCATGCAGAGAGAAAACTTGTAAACCCTACTTCATAGGATTTCTTTAAATCCTGTAATGCTCTCGTCCATAGCTCATTTCTTTTTGGTACCGTACATGAAGTTTTTTGCATTTGCTGTGGATATACTCATTTATGTTCTTCACCTTGCTCCCTCATGTGTATTGACACACTGAGCTGTAACAGGTGGCAGCGTCCAAAATATCTGAAAAATGTGGAGATGAGGAAAAACATCCTTGAAAAATGGAATTTGTTCTAGCCAGTCTTCTGTAAAATAATCAACTAATTCTGCTCTCAAATTCAAGTCCATGTTCAATATTACATTCAGAAAAACCTTCCATTCTTCTAATGAAACATCCCTCAATGAGTGCCACATAGACCATTTTGTAAATTGAGTGACTTTCTGTATCTTTTCTTCACCATACATATTTTTAGCATTCACAAAGTCTCTAATAAAATTCTCAGTGAATAAGAGTTGGAAATATTGGATTTTGGTCAAACACCATGAGTAATGGTGAAACCTGGTTGTATGACAGAAAAAGAAAACATCATGCAATCACCATCAGCATCCAAGTATACTTTCTAGGTATGTGCTATAGATTGTTTCTTTTCATCACTTTCCACTGCACCAGTAGATTTTGATTCACTATCCCACAGAACACTGCACACATTGGATGTTTCTTCCCAGTCACTTTCAGTACTAAATCCTTTGTCTTCAGCATCTTCAGAAAGCCACCTGGCAATATCATCACCACTGACATATTTTCTACTGGAGATTTGAGTCACCAGATCTTCTTACTAAGTGCTGCCAAGCACCTAGCAAAATTCGAGCGGTGTATCTAGACAGAAAGCACAGTAATGGAAATGTGTCAGACATTGGAGCTATAGCGGAAAATCCCTACAGTGGATTGGAAAGATTAAGGTTTGCAGATGACATTGTTATTCTGTCAGAGACATCAAAGGTCTTGGAAGAACAGTTGAGTAGAATGGATAGTTTCTTGAAAGAGATTATAATGTGAACATCGACAAAAGTAAAACAAGGGTAATGGAATGTAGCTGAATTAAACATATGTTGAGGGAATTTGAGTTGCAATCAGACACTAAATGTAGTAGATGAGTATTGCTGTTTGAGCAGCAAAATAACATGATGGCCGAAGTAGAGAGGATGTAAAATGCAGTTCCTATGACAAGAAAATCATTTCTGAAAAAGGGAAATTTGTAAATATTGAATACAATTTTGAGTGTTATGAAGTACTTTCTGAAGGTATATGAATGAAGTGTAGCCTTGTATGAAAATGAAGTGTGGAGGATAAACAGTTCAAACAAGAAGAGAATAGGAGTTTTCAAATGTGGTGCTATTGAAGGCTGCTGATATTAGATGGGTAGATTGAATAACAGAGGACAAGGTACTGAATTGAATTGGAGAAAACAGAAATTTAGTGCAAACTTGACTAAAAGAAGGGGTTAATTGATAGGACATGTCCTAGGGCATCAAGGAACAGGCAGTTTGGTAAAGGGGGGAAATATCGGGATGGGGGAGTAAAAAACATAGAGTGAAACCAAGAGATGAATGAATACAGTAAGCAGCTTCAAATTGATGTAGATTGTGAAAATTGGAAATGTGTGGTGAATTCGTATGGGACCAAACTGCTGAGGTCATCAGTCCCTAGGCTTACACAGTACTTAATCTAACTTACACTAAGGACAACACACACACTCAACTCAAGCCCAAGGGCGGACTCGAACCTCTGACGGGGGGGGGGGGGGGGGGGGGGGGGGGGGGGGGGGGGGGGGAGCTGCACGAACCATGACAAGGCACCTCAGACCGCGCAGCTAACCTGTGTGACTATAGATTGTGGTAGTGGTGCAGAGATGAAGAGGCTTATACGAGCTAGACTAGCATGGAGAGCTGTGTCAAATCAGTCTTCGGACTGAAAACCACAACAACAACAACAGTGGTAAAACTTCAGATTGAGAGTTACTAGAAGCTGCACTAACATGATATTCTGCATTCAGTATGAGATAATATCACTTATCAAGCTTAGTAGCACTATATTTGCTCAAAAATGCTTGCTAAAAGTCCTGTGGGAATTTAAATCTGTGACAATTGGAAATGACTGTAGCCAGTAGTTCCTTCCATGGGCGGTGTTAACAGACGAAATTAAGATTGACCACTCGTAAGCAGTATATTGCAGTATATTCCACTAAATTGCTAAATTGAGTATTCTCTATTACATTAGGGGTTATATGGTTAATAATGTCTGCTGTAAGATCAGTTAAAATTTTATGCTGTTTGTCCTTAAATTTCAAGGTGATCGTTTGGTCAAATAGCACTAAGTTTTCTCACACAGATGAGTAGTAACATTTAAACAGTGTGTCATTCCATCATACGTTTCTTAATGTTTCCATTTACTTTGTTATTCAGGTTGATCAGGTTGCTGATGTCTGCATGCAGAAAATGTGACCCTGATACGTTGCTGTCTGCAATCTATGATGCAGAACTAGAAGAAGGACACCAACGTTCTTCAAAACCTGCACTTCAAAATATGTTGGATGTAGTTCTTGAACTTGGTTTCTCAAACAGTGTTATCATGTCACAGATTTGGAGGAAATGTAGAAGATCAGGTATGTACTTTTAAAGCAATGGAAAGCAATTACTAGTTTTATGTGTTGCTATGATGAATGAAACACAACTGTTGGTTAAAGTTGTAATTAATGTACACTAATGTTGACAGCCTGCTAGTTCAGTTAGATCTTTTAGGTACCTCCACAAAATTATATTCAACTGTTTTTACTTCTCTGTTCAGGTCAAATTACAAAGACCTATTGTGAATTGTGGTTTATTAGTCTCTGTAAGATACCTAACCTAAATCATTTGATTCAGGTATGGAAGACACATCAAAATCATGGTAAAATTTCACCATACACATAGAACACCTGATGTTAATAAACAGGAATTCTTCAACTGAACAGTAGCATTTCTCCCACAGAATCTGCTGTAGTTTTATTTTTAGAATCTCTGACTTCTTATTAAAAATGTTTTTGCCCATTGACTTGTTATATATTGTCGTTCCCAATATTGTGGAGCCCATGCATATGATTTCAGTTTGTTTGTGGGCAGCATAAAATTCATTTTATTTCTTGTGTTGTATGCTTGGTTAAAATGATTGTCTTCAGATGATTTTTGTCTGCTGTGTAGGTGGATTATAACTTCATCATTGTGTATGGAGGGAACAGTTAGGATTTGCAATTCGCAGAATAATACACGACAAGATTCTGTTTGCTGTGCAGTACACATTTATCTCATAATTTTCATCTACAGTTTTTGTGTTCAAGAACTATTTGAACATCTCCAGAAAATGATACCATCTCTAATGACAGATTCAAAATAACTATGATATGCTATTTTTGATGCACTCATGTCAGTAGGATTTGCTAGTATTTGCACTGCAAATGCAAAACTGCTTAGTTTGCTTAATAGGAAGTCTATACATGCATTCCAGCTTAACTTTTTGTTCATATTTAGTCCTAGGAATTTGATCGTATCAAATGCTTCCATAATTTGATTGTTACATTGTATTTTGAGTTTCACACATTTTGAATGTTTGGTTTTGAAATGTACCATGTGGATTTTTGCAATGCTCAGTTTCAACCCATTTAACTCGAACCATTCATGTAGGGTATCCAGTTTGGTCACAATGGAACTTGGAATTTTTCTGATCATCATCTTCAATTAAAACAGAAGTATCATCTGCAGACAGAATTTACGGGGAATTTGTATTTACGAGTAAATCATTTACATAGAATAGGGACAGTATTGGCCCCAAAATGGATCCTTGAGGCACAAATTGATACTGTATTCCATTTTGTGCAAGTATGATGTATGCCATTTCAGAGCACTACCCTTAATGCATTATGTATCTAATTTGTAGGTAAGTAAGGCATGATTCAGGGAATCAAATGCTTTTGTAAGATCACAGAAGATGCTTATGATCTTACTCCTTTGATCTAATTCTTTACATATCTTTTCAATAAAGTTATTTTCTGCATCCAGAGTGTTTCTTCCTGGTTGGAATCCAAACTTTTTACTTATAATAATAGGGTTATTCCATGTCAATTCAACCGATTTGAGAAAATGTTCCAGCTGATAGTCTGAGATTTGGCTGAAATTTAGCACACCAATGCTATCAAGTGTGGAACACTCATGTACAAAATTTTAAGTTCCTCTGACAATTAGTTCCAGAATTATGGCTTGTGAAAGAAGGTGGCATGACCCAGTAATTGCAACCCGCATCTGGCAATCTGTCTTCAGACCCAACTTCAGGTCTTAATAACTATGGAACTATTCCGCACAGTCCAGTTGATTTTAAAACCCAGTAACATCCACTTAGAGAACACACTCTATGAATCAAAACACCAACAACATATTTCTGAGGGAAAGTAAAAAATTCCAAAATGTGATTAAAAAAATGTAATACGTTAAAAGGTACATATTGTAGGTGCCCTCTATACCAAATATAATTCACTCAAAAAGGGTAATCTTGCCCATATCAGTCACACAAACAGAGTTACATGCACACGAAAATACAAAAATTTGAAAAATTATCTGAAAAACATGTATTTTCTAAGTGTGGTAGCACAAAAGGGGCAAGTGATATCCAAGCCAAATTTCAAACACTGCATAAGTAGACTATAATATAATATGTGGCAAAATTTCAACTTGTTATTGCAAGTGTCGGAGAGCTGCATCAAATCAGTCTCAGGACTGAAGACCACAACAACAACAACAACAACAACATTGCAAGGCATTTGTGTACAATAAAAGTTGACAGAGGTGTATTAGGTCATGTTTCTTTTAACATGATTTAGCAAGAAATAGTGATAATGCAGACAGCTTGTTTCAGATAAAACTGCAGCAATTGTTGGGAACCATTAGGTAACAGAAAGTTAAACAATGGTAGTTTTCACGGACAGAATGAGTCATTGGTTGGCAGGAACAACAAAGGAAAGAAACAACAATTACAGGTTACTCATGTTATTAAGATTCTAGTTCAGACTGGTCAGTACTGTTGTGGAAAGTCAGTATGGAGGCAGAAGAGTGTACTAGTGGTGCTTTTGTTCAAACAAGTTGCAGTATTGGTAGAGCACAAACATCTTAATGTCATAAAAGAACACATGGAACAAAATGTGGGATTTGCTTTGTACTGTATGATCTGGATGAATCGGACCAAGATTTGTTGGTATGTAGATCTGGGATACACACTGTGGGCACAAGAAGTACAGTTCCAGGATACTTTAGTGTTTATTATCATCATTTGAAAGTGTTTCTGGATAAGTATTCTTTCCTACAAAGAAGTAGTTTTGATCTATTTCGGATTCATAAGAAGACAGTCAAGTGTAGCCTCAGAGAAATTGATATAAAATCAGTATTGAAAGTGAATCAGTGCATGGGACTTAACATGAAACCAGGACAAAAGTTATGTTCCAGGTGTGTTACACTGCTAAAAAATGAAGAATATTCTGGTAATTTACACGACAGTGACGAAGAGTATCAGCCCCCTACAACCACAGTGGATGAGCAGTTAAATACTTCAGTGACTGCTCTTGGTTTGTCTCCCATGAAGACACACAAAGTTGGGAAAAAAGACAGGCCTAGCTATGGAAGAAGAAAACTACAAGAAGCTCAAATGGAATTAAAACACAAAATATCTGACACACTAATGGTGGAAGAGGAAGAACTATCTGCTCCAAAGGAACAGGAAATCATGCCAGAAACGCTCTTATTTGGACAAAATTGTGCATGATTTGAAAGAAAAATGTGCCATATCCACATGTCAGAAAAAAGTAGCTATTCTTACCCTTGCACCTTCCAACTGGTCTATTGACTACACTGCAAAGGAATTCAATGTTTCTACATATATGGTAAAGCAAGCTAGGAAAATAAAAGCAACCCAAGGAGTGCTTCCACAACTTCAGCAGGCTCAGGGTAAGCAATTGAGTTCAGAAATAAAGGTGCTAGTGTCAGAGTTTTATGAAAATAATGACTACAGCCGAATAATGCCTGGAAAAAAAGACTATGTAACGGTGAAAATGGGAAATGTATGTGTACAGATGCAAAAAAGACTGTTGCTATGCAACATATCAGAACTATATGTAGAATTCAAGGAAAAGTATCCCAATGCCAAAATAGGTTTATCATCTTTTTTCAATCTTCTGCCAAAATGGGTTGTGCCTGTAAGTGCAAGGGACACACACAATGTTTGTGTATGTGAGACCCCTCAAAATGCTAAGCTGATGTTTGCTGCTATAAAGGATTCTGGTCTGGATTACAAAGGTGCAATGAAGCTAAGATGCCATCCAAGGATATCATTGGGACAACAGTCAAGCAACTCTCCAGCCATTTGCAATGTACTATAGAGGTGAATCAGGTGATGTGTCTGTCATGAACCAGTGCATTTTTAGTGACTGTTTAATTCATGATGCCATTGCAGTTCATGCCCACATTCACACTGTCATGGCATATGTGAAAAAAAAGCTGCCTCACATACATTTTGTGAAATACTTCAGTGATGGGGCAGCTAGTCAGTACAAAAACTAAAAATCTCAAAAATTTATGCATGCATTACCATGATTTTCAGATTCATGCAGAATGGAATTTTTTCGCAACAAGTCATGGTAAAAATGTATGCTACCATTAAGCGCATGGCATCACGAGCTAGTCTGCAGCACCCTACAGAAGGTCACATTCTAACACCTTTTCAATTATTTACCTGGGTACAGAAAAATATCTCTGGCATACAATCGTTCTATGTTTTGAAATATGAGGTGAAATCAGTCAAAGAGTTGCTAAAAAGCAGACTAGAACACGTTAAAACTGTTGCAGGCACAAGGAGTCATCATCACTTCTCTCCAGCAGACTCTGACAATGTGCAGATGAGTAGACAGTCCGGTTATAACTAAAGGTTCATACACAACATGTGTCTTCACAGTGTGTCTGACTCAGGATCCAGAAGCAAAAGCAGCAACATACAACCAGGTTGCTATGTTATTGCTGTTTATGGTGACAAATGGTACTTAGGATGAAGGTGATGTATTTGTGAACTTCATGGCACCAGCAGGACCATCAAGATCATTTCATTGGCCACATTTGGCAGACAGGTGTTGGATTCCTTTTGAACATATTCTTATGACAGTTCCAGTTCCTACCACAGTCTCAGGAAGACAGGGGCAACAAAAATTAGATTTTTAATATTTTGCATAATTATTGACAAAGTTTGAAAACTTAAAATTCAGTCATAACCTATTCATCAGGACATATAATACTGTGTTAAAAGTTTAATGTAAGTGGATAGATAAAGAAATCTACTCACCAAGCGGCGGCAGGAGGACATACACACAAAAGGTTTAACTTTCACAAGCTTTTGGTTGAGCTAGTGGCTCCTCCTCCTGGCAGAACAGTTGAAGGCATGCCAATACAACTCACACAGCATGTGTTCTCCCCTCTAAGGACTAAAAATATGTCAATTTCTTTCTTCAATATTTCTTCCAGTTCAGATTTTTCAGGTCTGATTTCCCTACCATTTCAGGAGGCAACTTACAGTCTTTACAAAATTTCATTTTTTGTATAATTGGCATGTATATTCAGTCGTTTTCATCATTTTACATCTATTTGTACTTATGAAGAATCTGAGTAATTTGAATTCTAATTATTGGCTGCCTATTCATAGCTAAGATTATCAGATAGATAGTTAATTCTATGCTCTGCAGATCATTTTTGCATTATATATGCATGACACAGATAGGAGCACAGAATTCAAGCTTAAAAATCACTTACCCAGTGATGTGAAGTATCCAATTGTTACATACATAAAATAGGATGTATATATGTATGTATGTCCAGTAGGGTGTCCCAAGATATAATGGGTAATTTTTTTCATGAAATCGAAAACGCATACCCTCTATTTTTTTTCTATTTGACCTTAATAACTCACATACTAAATATTATTACAATTAAATTATTATAACACGTGCCGAGTTGACACTAAACATGAGATTTGAAAACTTTTACTATGTAGGAATGGAGGGATTCTGGAACTTAATGACTGTTTGGTAAATAAAACACCAAATTGCTCAAACCGTGTTTATTCACTATTTAACATGTAAAAGCATTAGTCTCTAAATTTTTGTTTCAAAGTTTGTTTTCTGCAGTCAGGATAAATCTTTCGGTGTTCTTGTACACAATGTAACCAAGATTAAACCATGAAAGTCTTGCATCAACTTGACAGCTCTTTCAGCTCTATCATTCACTGCTCTCTGTGCTGAAACCTTCTTTCTGGTTTCTTGAAAGGAAGCATTGTTTGACCACATAGCAGGACAATCATGGAGAAAACTGTCATCAATTTTAAGGTGATGGAACAATGACTTGCTTCTGACTGAAATGAAGTCATAGATGTTTTCCTCTGTAATTAAGAGAGAGCAAACCAGTTAACAAAATTGTGATGTAAACAGAAAACTAAAGAAACAATGTCTTTATTCATTTATATAACTCACCATACAATGGACCGCAAAGTTGTTCCTTCTAAGGGATGTAATGGTTAGCATGAGCTGATAAATTATCTTTGGTTAAATTTTCAACCATTTTTACTTTTGTTTCTAGATCCATATCATCGTCAAACAGTGACAAGACAGAAACTTCATCAGTCAAATACCATAAATGCTGGCTTATCTTCTGTAGAGCTGCTTTTGAGATGTCTTTTTTCGTATGCCTTCATTGACTTCAAAAAGCACAAATCTTGGTAGGATGCTACACTTTGTCTTCGAGATTCCAGTCCATAATTGTGTTCCAAACAGCTTTTGCCTGTTCACATCCTAAAGAGTTTTCCAACCTTGGCACAGCAATAAGTCGTGTCCGGCCATCATGATTTAGGTTTTCCGTGATTTCCCTAAATCGCTCTGGCAAATGCCAGGATGGTTCCTTTGAAAGGGCACGGCTGACTTCCTTCCCTGTCCTTCCCTGACCCGTTGAGACTGATGACCTCGCTGTCTGGTCTCCTCCCCAAAACAACCCAACCCCACCCACAGCAATATGTTGCTCTTTATTTCTATATGAAACAACTATCGGAAGACGTTCTACTTTTGATTCCCGATCATGTGTAGCAGGCAACAGTTTGCCATCTCAATGAACAGTCACAACATCTGGTACCTTGTCTTGAAAATTAACTTTTATAGCTTCCGCACCCTCTTTCCGTTTCTCTGTACAAATTCTTTGAATCGAGTACTTACTTATAGGAAATTCATCAGTACTATATCCAAGTGCCTCAATGGTAGCTTCAAGAATATATACTGAATCTCTCACACTCAACTGACAACTGTCTAGTGCTGCTACTAATTTTGGAGTAATGAATTTTTTCCCCATAGTTGTTTTACTGGTTACAGATTTTATGTTCTCAGTCACAGTTGGGAAATTTTCTTTCAAACACATCTCATTTTCATTACAACCTGAAGATGAGTCATTTTGTAATGCTTCATAAGATGCTGTTGAAGGAGCTGACTTGGAAAAATATTTAGCACGTCGGTTTTCTTCCTCAATAGTTCTGATGCGCGATGTTTCCTCTTTATTAGCCAGTGTCTTGTCCACTGCAGTTAAGTGACCAGGCCGACTTGGCTCTCTCTGCCAATGTAAAAAGATTTTATCTTCATTTATTTTTATTAACCCAATAGCGCCGTGCATTGCCATATGGCAACGTTTGTAACACTTTTTGAAAATCGTTGATTCCACGACATCAGCGAAGCGAGAGTGTTGGCAGCACTGGATTCCATTCCACAAGACTGTAAAGATCACTACAATGCAACAGTTTTAACAATACATTTAAATTCTGCGGCGTAAGCAGTGTTGGAAGTCGTCGTTTGCTGAATGATGAAGAAAAATGGAGTATAAGTTCTAGTAAGTACGTTTTACACAGTAACTTACAATATATAATTTGGTTTTTTTGTTTGGTTGCGCTTTAAGTACTCAAATATATATTCTTTGGAGGTTACTGCTTGCTGTGAAATAAATTACGTTCACTTAGGCCGTTTGAACATTGATATTGCCATATGGCAACGCTAGGCGCTAGTACTCAATAAAAGGACGAATTTTCTCTTTTTTGTTTTAGAAGAGATTTCTCGCTTGCTGGGGCGCTAGAGATTCTTTATAATGACAATATTGAAGGAGATGTGTTTGTTGAGCCCCCAGATCCGAATGTAGACACTGATGAAGATTAGGGAAATGAATAGAGAAGAATGATGGATTATTGTATGTGCGGTGGCTGGACAACTCAGTTGTCACAATGATCTCATCTTCATGTGGTGCACAAGAAGTTGGCCAAGTCAAGAGATTCTCGCAAGTAAAAAAGTGAGATATAATGATTCCCAGACCAAAACTCGTAGCCAAATATAATACATATATGGGAGGTACTGATCAGATGGATCAGAATCTAGCATGCTATCGCATTGCAATAAGAAGCAAGAAATGGTACTGGTGTCACTTTACATGGATGTTAGATATCACCATACAAAACAGTTGGATTTTGTATAATAAAGCAAGAAACCAAACTATTTCTCAGCTTGATTTCAAGAGAGAAGTAGCAACAGTGTACTTGCAAAGACACCAAGCTTTACCAAAAGCAACCGGGAGACCACCTGCATCAAGGGCGTGTTCTGACAGCCGCATATCAGATTCAATTAGGTTTGATAAGACAGACCACCTCGTCCATCACACAGAAGGAAAGAAGAAGAAAAGGTGTGCACACAAGGACTGTAAATCTATTGTGAGAACAATGTGTTCAAAGTGTAATGTGGGATTGTGTATGGACTGTTTTATTCCATTGCATGTAAAATAATGCTGAGTTCGAGGTTTGATTTTTGATTATTAATTGTACTGTTTTCTTGTTGTTATGGTCTTCAGTCCTGAGACTGGTTTGATGCCGCTTTCCGTGCTACCCTATCCTGTGCAAGCTTCTTGATCTCCCAGTACTTACTGCAACCTACATCCTTCTGCATCTGCTTAGTGTATTCATCTCTTGGTCTCCCTCTACGATTTTTACCCTCCACACTGCCCTCCAATGCTAAATTTGTGATCCCTTGATGCCTCACAACATGTCCTACCAACTGATCCCTTCTTCTTGTCAAGTTGTGCCACAAACTCCTCTTCTCCCCAATTCTATTCAATACCTCCTCATTAGTTATGTGATCTACCCATCTAATCTTCAGCATTCTTCTGTAGCATCACATTTCGAAACCTTCTATTCTCTTTTTGTCCAAAATATTTATCGTCCATGTTTCACTTCCATACATGGCTACACTCCATATAATACTTTCAGAAACGATTTCCTGACACTTAAATCCATACTCGATGTTAACAAATTTCTCTTCTTCAGAAACGCTTCCCTTGCCATTGCGTCTACATTTTATATCCTCTCTACTTCAACCATCATCAGTTATTTTGCTCCCCAAATAGCAAAACTCCTTTACTACTTTAAGTGTCTCATTTCCTAATCTAATTTCCTCAGCATCACCCGATTTAATTCGACTACATTCCATTATCCTTGTTTTGCTTTTGTTGATGTTCATCTTATATCCTCCTTTCAAGACACTGTCCGTTGCGTTCAGCTGCTCTTCCAAGTCCTTTGCTGTCTCTGACAGAATTACAATGTCATCGGCGAACCTCAAAGTTTTTATTTTTTCTCCATGGATTTTAATACCTACTCCGAATTTTTCTTTTGTTTCCTTTACTGCTTGCTCAATATACAAATTGGATAACATCAGGGAGAGGCTACAACCCTGTCTCATTCCCTTCCCAACCACTGCTTCCCTTTCATGCCCCTTGACTCTTAAACTGCCATCTGGTTTCTGTACAAATTGTAATTTACAATTTTATGCCTGTCACCTTTAGAATTTGAAAGAGAGTATTCCAGTCAACACTGTCAAAAGCTTTCTCTAAGTCTGCAAATGCTAGAAAGGTAGGTTTGTCTTTCCTTAATCTTTCTTCTAAGATAAGTCGTAAGGTCAGTATTGCGTCACGTGTTCCAATATTTCTACGGAATCCAAACTGATCTTCCCTGAGGTCGGATTCTACCAGTTTTTCCATTCATCTGTAAAGAATTCGTGTTAGGATTTTGCAGCTGTGACTTATTAAACTGATAGTTTGGTAATTTTCACATCTGTCAACACCTGCTTTCTTTGGAATTGGAATTATTATATTCTTCTTAAAGTCTGAGTGTATTTTGCCTGTCTCATACATCTTGCTCACCAGATGGTAGAGTTTTGTCAAGACTGGCTCTGCCAAGGCCGTCAGTAGTTCTAATGGAATGTTGTCTACTCCTGGGGCCTTGTTTCGACTCAGTTCTTTCAGTGCTCTGTCAAACTCTTCACGCAGTATCGTATCTCCCATTTCATCTTCATCTACATTCTCTTCCATTTCCAGAATATTGTCCTCAAGTACATCGCCCTTGTATAGACCCTCTATATGCTCCTTGTTGTGTCTAGACCATACAGCCTAGACACAATGCTGTAGCCGATAGGGCACGCAATGCTAACGCAGACGGGCGTGAAGTCTGGAACATGAGACTTATAAATGAATAAGAAGAAAAGTACGTAGATGCTTGTTACTTAACTTTTAATTAGTCCTTGGAATACATCTCTCTTGAATATTAGTAAGCTATAGGCACTGATACAAATGGCGCCTTGCTAGGTGGTCGCCAGTTAACTTAGCAGAGGGCTATTCTACTGTCTATCTCTCGGCAAATGAGAGCAAGGCTTTGCACGTCCAATTGCTAGCTATGATGTCCGTACAACTGGGGCTGAGGTCTCCTCAGTCTCTCGAGACCTGCCTTGTGGTGGCGCTAGGTTTGCGATCCCACAGTGGCGACACGCGGGTCCGACATGTACTACAGGACCGCGGCCGATTTAAGTTACCACCTAGCAAGTGTGGTGTCTAGCGGTGACACCACATTCCTCCCCCGCAAATCGGCGAACGGTCGTGAGATAAGGCTTCCGCCCGCCGTGGGGAGGACCGCATGTTGGCGTTTGCGATGAGGTGGGGAGCCTAACAACAGGCGAGGCTGTGCCACCCGCACCCGGCCATTTGGTCTGAGGGGAGTTAGGAAACGCCTGAAAACCTAGTCCAGGGTGCACGTCAACATGCGGTGTATGCGCACGTAATGAGACAGGAGGGGCCGAAGGGTCGACCTCCATTGCGTCGGGGAATCCGACGCGCGATGACGACATCTGGTCCGGAGCGGGCAAGAGGTCCATGGCGGAGGACGGCTGGTCACGGGAAGCGAGCGGCGGCACGTGACCCTGGGAGGCGCCGGGCGGTTGCAGCGAAGCGTCCACTGCGGGCGGCGCCGGCGGCGGCTGCGGCGGCGGCGCGACGCCATGAGGCAAAAGGGAAGGCAGCGTCGGTAACACCTGGGGATGAGACGAGCCAGTAGATGGGTCCCCAAGGCGCTGACCGGACGGCTCCGTCGCTGAAAGCAGACGGGGAGCGGCAGAATCCAGGCGACGACAGAGGCGCAGCTGATTGAGATGCCGACGCACCTCACCAGAGGCCCCCAAAACCAAATACATCGCGCGGCCGAGGCAGCGAAGAATGCGCCCTGCGAGCCAACGCCGTGAACCGCGATAGGTGCGATAATAGACAACGTCGCCAGGAGCAAAAGCAGGAGTCTGCCGCTGCACAGGAACCTGATGTGGCGGATGCAGCAAAGACATCAAGGTGCGATGAGAACGACCATGGAGCAATTCAGCCGGCGAGCGACCATCGCGGGGCTGAGAGCGATACGAAGACAAAAAGAGCAACAAAGCGTCCTCCCGAGAATGCGACTCTTTCAATTTCAACATCTGCGACTTGAAAGTCCGGACCAATCGTTCAGCGGCACCGTTTGACTGAGGCGAAAACAGCGCGGATGTCAGATGTTGAATACCATTGGCATCGCAGAAGGACTGAAATGCTGCGGACATGAATTGTGGGCCACTGTTGGAAACAATAGTCTGCGGAAGACCTTCAATGCAAAAGATAGCAGACAAGGCTTGGATTGTGGCAGAAGACGTCGTGGAAGACATCCGGACAACAAAAGGAAAATTACTGAAAGCATCGACCACAACCAACCATCGAGCATTCCAGAATGGACCAGCAAAATCGATGTGCAAGCGTTGCCAAGGGGAAGTGGCTTTCGGCCATGCAAAGAATTTCCGCGGCGGTGCGGATTGTTGGTCGGCACACGCCACGCAAGAAGAGCACATATTCGTAATCGCCGCATCGATTCCGAACCAGGTACAGTGCCGACGAGCAAGTTGTTTCGTACGCACTATACCCCAATGTCCTTGGTGAATAAGCTTTAAGACAGAGGACTGTAACGAATGTGGGACCACGACTCTGGACTGATCATTATCGGAACGCAACAACAAAACACCACGTCGGACAAAAAGTCTCTCCTTGTGAGCAAAAAAACGACGAACCAAAGGATCCTCGATCCGTGACTTGGACAAGGGCCATTGCGTAGCAACAAAACGCAAAACAGTAGCAAGGACAGGGTCAGCAGCTGTGGCTGTAGCTACACGACGAAAATCAATTGGAAACGATTCGACCACGTCATCGGTTTCCGAATCAATGAACATGCAAGCAAGTTCGGAAGAATCGAATGCTTTATCCTCAGCAACAGGCAAACGGGACAACGCATCAGCGTTTCCGTGCTTAGCAGTGGACCGATACAAGATATCGTAGCGGTACTGCGAGAGAAAAAGAGACCAGCGAATGAATTTCTGCGCTGTACGTGGAGGTACAGGCTCGTTCGGATGAAAAAGCGATGTCAAAGGTTTGTGGTCCGTGATCATTGTAAAGTGACGACCATACAAGAAATCGTGAAACTTTGTAACACCAAACACGAGAGCTAAAGCTTCTTTCTCTATCTGTGAATAATTTCTTTGCGCAGAGGAGAGCAATTTTGACGCAAAGGCAATAGGGCGATCATGCGAGCCATCTTTGTGCGCAAGCACAGCACCGATCCCGAAATCCGATGCATCTACCATCAACAAAAGGGGTTTTCGGGGATCGAATGGCGTAAGGCAAGTATTTGAAAGTAACGCCGATTTCAACTGGTGAAAGGCGCGTTCGCATTCCGTCGTCCAGACGAACGGAACACCTTTACGGCGTAAGCGATGAAGCGGAGCTGAAATGGAAGAAGCATTGCGCACAAACTTTGCATAATAATTAATTTTACCCAGCACACTCTGTAGTTGTTTAACATCCCGTGGCGAAGGCAACTCCTGTATGGCACGGAGGTGCTCTGGACTCGGATGTATACCTTGGGCATTTATGACATGCCCCAGGTAGGGTAAGTCCCGAGCAAAAAACACACATTTGTCCTTCCTCAAGCGAAGACCATTCTGACGCAAGACCTGAAATAATGTTCGGAGATTTTGCAAATGTTCGGCTTCTGTCTTTCCTGAGATCACAATATCGTCCAGATAGTTCGCAGCAGTAGGGACCGACGCACAAACAGTTTGTAAATATTGCTGAAACAAAGCAGGGGCGGATGCACACCCGAACGGTAGTCTTTTGAAGCGATACAAGCCAAGATGCGTGTTAACCACTAAGACGCGCTGGGAGTCTTCGTCCACAGGTATTTGCAAGTACGCATCTGCTAGGTCCAATTTGGAAAAATATTTTCCCGGGCACAGTTTGTCAAAAAGATCTTCCGGGCGGGGCAAAGGAAAAGTGGCAGTCACAAGTTGTGGATTCACCGTTGCCTTGAAGTCCACACAAAGTCTCAGTTTACCGGAAGGTTTTGGCAAAATTACTAAGGGTGAGACCCAGAGAGAAGCCTGCACACGTTCAATTACACCTTGTGATACGAAATCGTGTAATGTTCTTGCGACCTCATCACGCAATGCGTGGGGAACATAGCGCGCTCTGAAAAATTTCGGTTGTGCGTTTTCTTTCAGTTCCAAATGCGCTTCATAGTCCTTAGCGCAACCAAGGCCCGGTGCAAAAATGTCTGCAAATTCTTCACAAAGACTAGAAACACTGGCGGAAGGCACAGTCTGATTCACTGATAGGACCTGATTTACTATAGACAAATTAAACAATTGAAACAAATCTAAACCAAACAAGTTCACTGCAGTAGAAGAACGAAGAACGTAAAATGAAACAAGTTTCGTTTGTCCCTTGTATGTTGCAAGAAGGCTGCACTGTCCTAACACAGGGATATGCTGTCCTGAGTAACTATGTAACTTAACATTTGCGGCACGCAA
The DNA here is from genome assembly GCF_023898315.1 of Schistocerca nitens. Lineage (NCBI taxonomy): Eukaryota > Metazoa > Arthropoda > Insecta > Orthoptera > Acrididae > Schistocerca > Schistocerca nitens. The sequence goes on along the minus strand of NC_064614.1, from coordinate 1,014,226,151 downwards.
TGGCGGTTTGCCCAGTTGTTTGTACGTGTCGTGATTGAGCAATGAAACTGCAGCTCCGGTATCGAGCTGGAATGGTATCACTGTGCCGTCAAAGTCTAAGTCCACAAAAAGTTTATTGTCCTGCTGACGACAAGAGCGACTGTCACATGCAATTTGAACTGATACATGTACAGAAGCACTTGCGACTTTACGGGATTTTCGGCGACGTCGACGCACTCTGTTTGTGGGACTAACACAGTCACCGTTAGCTAAAGTGTCACTGGACAGGTGGGAATGAACTACATGAATGTCCATGGGCGAAGGTCCACGAGCCTGATTGTCCTGGGTTCGATTCCGGCGCGAAGCAAAGGGCCTGGAATTTTTGTGATTGTCTGATCTAAGCCTTTTCTGGCAAACACTTTGAACATGTCCTTTCTTTTGACAGTAAAAGCAAATAGCTTGGCGTGACGGGCAATTTTCACGCGAATGTCTAGTGGCAAACCGCGGGCATGATTTCACTGCAGTTGCTTGCTTACGCGGCGCACGTGTTTGCAAGGTAGGCTGCCGCTGCTGCGACGGGCGCGAGGGCCGCCTAGCGTCCCGTGCAGCGGGCCCGGCGGGCCCGTTAATGTGACACACTGCTGGCGAAGTTTCAAACGATGCCTGAGCAAAGTCAAGTGTGTCTTGCCTATCCAATATGTCTATCACTTGTTGAAGGGAGGGATTAACGAGTTTCAAAATCTGTTCCCTTATGCGAACATCAGAAACGTTCTGTGCTATTGCATCACGCACCATAGTATCTGAATAAGGGAGGCCACATTCACATTCAAACGCACACTCCCTAGTAAGTCCTTGCAATGTCGCAACCCACTCCCTATTAGTCTGACCGGCCATACGTTTTGTACGAAAGAACGTATACCGTTTTGCAACAACATTTACTGTTTCTTTGAAATAGGCATCTAACGCCGACAAAATTTCTTCGTAGGACAGAGTTGCTACGTCGCGCCGGGGAAACAACTTCACTATCACACGGTAGGTGCACACACCGACACAAGAAAGCAAAAACGGCTGCCGCTCGTTACCTTGAATTCTGTAGGCTGCTAGATGAAAGTGGAACTGGCGAGACCATTCGTGCCAGGTCTCTTTGGTGGCATCGAATGGTCTAAATTGCGGTGCAACAGCATGGTGTGGATGCGGTAGCGATGAAGCGGCGGCTGCCGCATCGGGTTGCAGCGCACGTTGACCCTGGACGAGCTGTCCAAGTGCATCCAATAACGCCTGCGTCTGCTGATTCTGCAAGCGATAAAAATTCGGACAGTACCTCTGGAGATTGTGGCGTAGCCATGACACAAACGAATTAATACAAACTCTTTTTCTCGTCGCCAATAATGTTGTGTCTAGACCATACAGCCTAGACACAATGCTGTAGCCGATAGGGCACGCAATGCTAACGCAGACGGGCGTGAAGTCTGGAACATGAGACTTATAAATGAATAAGAAGGAAAGTACGTAGATGCTTGTTACTTAACTTTTAATTAGTCCTTGGAATACATCTCTCTTGAATATTAGTAAGCTATAGGCACTGATACAAATGGCGCCTTGCTAGGTGGTCGCCAGTTAACTTAGCAGAGGGCTATTCTACTGTCTATCTCTCGGCAAATGAGAGCAAGGCTTAGCACGTCCAATCGCTAGCTATGATGTCCGTACAACTGGGGCTGAGGTCTCCTCAGTCTCTCGAGACCTGCCTTGTGGTGGCGCTAGGTTTGCGATCCCACAGTGGCGACACGCGGGTCCGACATGTACTACAGGACCGCGGCCGATTTAAGTTACCACCTAGCAAGTGTGGTGTCTAGCGGTGACACCACACTCCTTCCACCTTTCTGCTTTCCCTTCTTTGCTTAGAACTGGGTTTCCATCTGAGCTCTTTATCTTCATAGAAGTGGTTCTCTTTTCTGCAAAGGTCTCTTTAATTTTCCTGTAGGCAGTATCTATCTTACCCCTAGTGAGATAAGCCTCTACATCCTTACATTTGTCCTGTGTTATAAAGTATCAATTGTATGATGAACACTGAATAATAAATTTGCACAAAAATTGTGTATGTAATAAGAAATTTCAATAACCTACTTATTTTAGTTGAAGTTGTAATCCATATAAATTTAGGTAGTGAAAGCGCATAGCATTGCCATATGGCAATATCAAATATCTCGCTAATGGCGGTAATTACTTTCGTCAAAATAACTTTGTTGTGTAATTTATTCCTTTTACAGACATAATAATGCACATTTTTTTTAAAAAAAAATCACGAAATAATTAATTCCTGCACTAATGGGTTAACTGAAGCGCATCGGCATGTGCAGTTTTGGAGAAATCATCCAACTTGTTGACAAACTCTTGTCGGCGCTGCTCAAATACCTTTTGGGTTTTTTGTGCATTTTTTGTAACTCCCTCCAAACTTGATATAGGTTCATTAATTTCTTCACACAATTAGGTACAGATTTGGTAGGCATATGCGCCCTTTCCCAAAAGATCATATATTCCCAAATAGTGAGATTTGCACTTTCATTGACAGTTAAATTCATGTCCCAGATATTATAAAATAAACCTGCTAGAACTTGTCCATTAGATGGCAGTTTCGAATCTTTTATCTGATGTTTCACCACACCTATTAAAAATATATCCGTTTTAGAACTACTACATAATCCCACTGACATTTTCACTTTCTGACAACAGTTTAGACTAACAGCGTTAGAAACATACCGACGTAAGGGCGCACGCCTTCGCCTTTCTTACCAAGTACAGCCAACCTGACATGTTTCAATGCAAGTCGGCACAGGTTGCCAACATCCTAAGATTCTGAAATTTTACATATAGTTGTTTTGGCATCGTACAAATAAATTAAGAGGGTATGCGTTCAAATAAAACTACTTCGAATTTTTGGGACACCCTAATGTCCAGCATCTCCTCCTAATCTACTAGATTGCTTTTTACCAAATTTGGTACACATACTACTTGCTGTATAGGAATTATCACTGTGAGGATTAGAAACTCCTAGCTCCCTTAGGAATGGAGATGTCTACCAAAAAGTGTTTTCTACTCCTGATTTGTAGACTGCCTTGCACAACAGGCATGATGTGGGGATAGTATGGGCATGCATTTCAGGGGCTACACATGCAGATGGGCATGGCTCATTAGAGAGGAGGGAAGCAGGTTGGTAGTGAGAGAGGGGAGGAGGATAAGTGGACAGAGAAGGGAATGAGAAAGGTGGTGGACAGATGGAGACAGCAGGAGTTTATAGGCAGAGAGTGGGGTTGGAGGGAATGCACAGAGAAAGGGAGGGGGGACAAGGAGGTGGACAGATATAGAGGGGAGAAGGCATGTTGTGTGAGTTGTATTGGCATGCCTTGCAGTGGCTACACGTGTATATGGGGTGCCCCTGGGGCTCATGGCCCTTTTGTGAGTTTGTGCGTGGTGCACATGGGGCCCCAGGCTATTGTGGCCCTTTCTTCCTTCTTGGGCTGCTGTCCCTTCCCTGTGCCCCTCCTTCCTTCTTCTCTCTTCTTCCCCTCTGCACCCTCCTCCCCCTCTGTCAGTGTCCTGCCTTACGTCGGCCTGCCTGACCTTCTGGTGTCTGCAATCTTTTATGGTTTTGCTCCTCTCGTTTTTTTTTTTTTTTTTTTTTTTTTTTCTTCATCTTTATTTTTCGGCATTTTTTGTCCACATTTGAGGTTTGGCCTCCTGTTCTAAGTTCTGTCCCTGTAGTGTAAGCCAACTGAGGAAGAACACTTTATTTCAAGTCTTCAGCATGTGGTCATATTGGCTACCCTCTGGGAGGAGGGCCAGGCTTGCCATCTTGGAGTGAAATCTTCTTCGCATTACCTGACCTGCACCAGGACTGATGGGATCACATTCACCAGCATAGAGCCATTATTTTTCATAGAAACTATCATAGACTAGTTTGGTAAAGTGGGCTTTATGAGTAAGATGCGGTAGGGTTTGCTGGTGATCAAAACTTCTTGTACCACCCAGTCTGCAGCTCTTTGTGCCTTTGACGTCTTGACGACATCCTGGTGTCCATTACTCATCACCAGTCTTTGAATATGATCATTTTTCAGAGGGACCTCATCCTTCAAATTGATGAGGAATTCAGGACCAATCTGGGATGGTGAGACGTTAATTTTGTTAAGCTTGTCCAGAAAGGCTGTAAGGACAATTGCATCAATACAGACACCTGTGTTCTGGCATTTGAGGGGGGACCCTGCCAGAGAAAGTCAAGATTATGGTTTATCGGTGTGATGTGAAACCATTCTTCCCACCAACCATGAGGTGTTTTCAGTGTTTACATTTCAGGAACATGTCTCTCCACTGTACAGAAGACCCTGTACCTGTTGAATGTGGGTGCCCACTCCTTGAGGGGATCTCCTCTGTTCCACCACTCCTGTTTGTTAAGTGCCATGGCCATCACTCTCCACACTCGCCAGGTTGCCTGGTTTATAAGAAGGAAAAGAAAATACAGGAGTATAAGTCCCTTGACCATATACTTTACACTTAAGTCTCATCAGAAATATGACTATCTTCTCCCTGTGTCTATGACATCTAACTTTGCCTCTTCCTTATCCCACCCCCTCTCGTCTCCCTCTCCTCTGCAGTTCCCATGCCCTTCCTTCTGGGTACCACTCATCCTACCCTGCTGGAGAAGTGTCCCCTTTCTTCAGAGTCTGCTGGTGATGGGACCCTCTCCTGGGACCTCTCCATGTGGTTTCTCCCAGACACTAGTCCTGCTGCTACACTTTGGCCACGGGACTGACAGTCTGTGTACCACAAGGTCACCTGTGCTCTCTCTGTTCCAGATCTTGCTGAAACGTGCTCTTTCTGTGGGCCTTGCCCTAATCAGCCTCAGAAAAGAAGAAGAAGAAATATAACTCATCAGACAAGGCCTCTCTTGTGCCCCTAGAGGTGCCGAATCCCTCTTGCAATCTGAGTCTGACCTCTTGTTTATGGATTTCACCCCATCCCTGTAGATGATGGATGGTGACCCAGCAGTGTGACCAGCTTTGGCTCATTCACCCCCATTTGGATTCTCATTTTGTGCTTATTCATTGGAAATGTAGTGGGTTCTGCCATCACCTTCTGGAGTTGCAATCCCTTATTTCCTTTTACTCTGCTGCTTGTGTCATTCTACAGGAATCTCATTTTGCTGTTGCATGCTTACTGGCCCTTTGTAAGTTCCATGCTTTCTGTCAAACTGGATTGGCCCCTTTAGGTCTTCCAGCAGTTTTTGCATGTTGGTCTGTGTGGGCATTGTTAGTACCTGGAAGCAGTTGCCATACAGGTCACTTGGACTCAGACAGTCGTAATTCGCAACCTCTGTCTTCCTCCTGATAAGCCACCTATGCTTGCTGCTCGAATTGCTCTCCTTCAGTAACTCCCACCTTCCTTCCTCTTCCTTGGGGATTTTAATGCCCATCACCCCTTGTGGAACAGTACTTTTTTGTGTAGTCAGGGTCTCCTCATAGACCAGTTTCTTGCTACTGCAACCTGTGCCTTCTTAATGATTATTATCTACTCATTTTAGTGCCACTTAAGACACTTTCTCTGCCAATGATCATTCTCTCTCTTTCCCTCCTCTTTTCCCTTCATTACAATGGTTGCTGCACAATGACATTCTGCAACAGTGACCACTCGCTGTTGATTCTCTCATTCCCTTCCCATTTCCCAATGACCAGGTTACCCCACAGGGCTTTCCATCACACTGATTGCCCTTTACATGCCTCCCAGTTGTGTTTACACCCTCTTTGTCAGGTTGTACTGATGAAGTCAATCGTGACATGCCCGATACAATCATTTGCGCTGCCAGCTTTGCCATCACCTCCTTTGATGGACCTCTTTCTCCACTGGCCAGTTCTATGGTGGAACATGGCCGTTGCCATTGCCATCTCAATCTGTGATCACCATAGAGCCTTGCAATGCCTTTCATTGCCTTTATGCTAAATCCATTAATCAAACAGAGCAAGCAGGTGTGTTGGGAATGATTTGTCTCCTCGCATTCCAAGTCTCACCCTCCCAGATGGCCTTTGTATGGATCTGTAGGTTCCCATGAACACCTTACAACCCATTTTGTGATGGTGTAGGCATCCGCCTCCTATCTGGCTGACTTCCTTCTCTGGAAACAGCAGGCTGAAGCTTCCTACTTAAGTTTTACCCCTTGTCAGGCAGAATTCTACAATGAACCTTTTACTGAATGGGAACTAATTCTGCCCCCCTCCTCTTCCAACGATGGAGCCCCTGCCCCAATTCCATCCATAATCAATTGCTTCAACACTTCAGTCCTACACAACAACAGTATCTGCCTTAGGTTTAACCATATTTGGCTCCAAGGTGCTTTCCTCTCTAAATGCAGGGACGGTATTGTCATTCCTGTTCTTAAGACCAGTAAAGATCTGTCATCCTTGATAGTTACCAGCTGATCAGTCTGACCTTTGTCTCCTGCAAGTTATTTGAACAAGCTGTGGCTCGTCGGCTCTGTTGGGTCTTTGAATCTTGGGACCTTTTGTCTCCGTACCAGTGTGGCATTCAGGAGGGATGGTTTGTTATCAGTCATCTGCTTCTGTTGGAAACCACAGTTTGTCTTTACTCAGCACCACCATCTTGTCACAGTTTTGTTCGAGCTTCATAAGGCCTACAATATGGCTTGGCACCATGACTTCTTACTTACTATTCCGTGAGTGTAGTCTTTGGGTGCTATCTCTTGAGTTTTCCTCGCCAGTTCTTCTCCTACCAGTCATTTCGGGTTTGGGGTGGCACTGTTCTCAGCCCTCTGCAGACCCTGGAGAACAGCTTTCCACAGGTTTCCATTTTAAGTATCCTTCTTTTACTCGTTGCTATTAATGGACTTGTGGCCTCTATCAGACTTTTAATCAACCCTGTTTCATATGTGGATGATTTCTGTACGTGGGCAAGTTCCCATTGAGTGGCCTGTGCATAGCAACAGTTCCGAAGTGCCATCCAGTGAGGTTTTGCATGAACTCTTTCACACGGTTTTCAGTTCTCTCCCCTTAAATCACAGATGGTGCACTTCTGTTGCCATGCTATGGTTCATCCCAGTCCGGAACTTTATCTCAGTGCATGACCGACGGTGGTCCCCCAGTTCCATTTCTTCACTCTTCTTTTTGATAACAATCTTACTTGAATGCACTATATCTGCCTCCTGAAGATTGGCTGTTTCCACAAACTCAATGTCCTTTGCTTCCCTGCCCTTACTTCTTGGGGTGCTGATCATTTGACTCTTCTCCACCTTTATCAGGCCTTAGTTCTGCCCTGTTTGGACTATGGTTGTTAAGTTTACAGCTCAGCTGCCCCTTCCACACTCTGCTCCTCTTGGACCTTATCCATCATTGTGCTGCAGGGGGTCCAAGGCTCTTTTGTGGGTAGATATATGACATTCACTGGTCCATGAGCTGTTACTGTCATTCTTTTCCAGGCTCCCTTACCTTCCCCTTCCTCCTACCTCCATGTCCTTATTCCTTTCCCCTTGCCCCGTCCTTTTTTGATTTTCCTCCTCGTTTTTAGCTTTGCTTTTTTGGACCCCCTTAGGGCTTTGACCTCCATCTCTAAATTTGAACTCTGTAGTATGGGGAAGAACTCCCTCCATAACGCCTTTGGGATGGGTTCCTCTCTCTGTTCTCCTCCTCCTCCTCCTCCTCTCCCCCTCCCTCCCTCTTTCTTTTTCCCCTCCCTCCCCGCCATAGCCCTTTTAGCTTGGTAGCCAGTCCATGTGGTGGGGCTGGGCCCCCTGGTGCCACAGGGATCACACTGCTGGTATCTGCACTATGAACAGCTCGTGAAAGCCTAGGAATGGTTGACTTATCTTTTCAGGGCATCGGAATGCCCAGCAACAACCATCCTGCTCGAGGGCCATTACTGTGGCTGGGTGGCACTCATGAGGCAAGCCCCTGATCAGAGTGGGTGGTACCAGGGCGGACATTTGGCACTTGAAACGATAAATACTCTGGCCGCTCTTCCTAGAAATAGTTCTGTCTCAGTTCCTGTTTCTTCCTTCCTGCATTTCTGCCCTTGGCTACCCTTGGGAAAAGGGCTAGGCCTGCCAGCTTCCATTCATGTCCATTGTGCATTCCGACCGACTTGGGCAATTCCAGGAGGACAATGTGACACCCCACACATCCAGAATTGCTACAGTGTGTCTCCAGGAACACTCTTCTTTTTCAAACACTTCCACTGGCCACCAAACTCCCCAGACAGGAACATTATTGAGCATATCTGGGATACCTTGCAAAACTTGCTGTTCAGAAGAGATTCCCCCCCAAGCACTAAAGCACTACTTCAGACATTAGTCGAGTCCATGCCACGTCATGTTGCGGCACCTCTGTGTGCTTATGGGGGCCCCACTCTATGTAAGGCAGGTGTACCAGTTTCTTTGGCTCTTCAGTGTATATTGAGAGGTCAATGTTAGAATACCCAGACTAATGAACAGGGGTTGACTAGAGGTTCGTGAGCTTACACCACTTATTGCCCGAACTGCCTGTTTCTGAGCCAAAAATATACTTTGAGAATGGGAAAAGTTACCCCAAAATATAATACCATACAACATACGTGAATGAAAATAAATGAAGTAGACTACTTTTCATGCCAAACTATTACTTACTTCAGATACTGTTTGAATAGTAAAAATGGCAACATTAAGTCTTTCAACAAGATTCTGAATGTGGGCCTTCCATGAAAGTTTACTATCTATCTGAACTAGAATTTTGAACTGGTCAGTTTCGCTAATCATATGCCCATTCTGTGAAATTAAAATGTCAGGTTTTGTTGAACTGTATGTTGAAAAACTGTAAAAAATATAATCTTGCTGTGATTTAGCATTTATTTTCTACATGTCATGAACTGCACTATTTGAAACAGAGCCAATGTTGCACACAACATCCTTTACTACCGAGCTAGTGTCATCAGCAAACAGAAATATTTTAGAGTTACCCGTAATTTCTAGAGGGCATATCATTTATACCCTACTGGCCATTAATATTGCTACACCAAGAGGAAATACAGATGACAAACGGGTATTCATTGGACAAATATATTATACTAAAACTGACATGTGATTACATTTTCACACAATTTGGGTGGATAGATCCTGAGAAACCAGTACCCAGAACAACCACTTCTGGCCGTAATAACAGCCTTGATACGCCTGGGCATTGAGTCAGACAGAGCTTGGATGGCATGTACAGGTACAGCTGCCCATGCAGCTTCAACATGATACCACAGTTCATCAAGAGTAGTGACTGGCATATTCTGACAAGCCAGTTGCTTGGCCACCATTAACCAGACGTTTTCAATTGGTGAGAATGTGGAGAATGTGCTGGCCAGGGCAGCAGTCGAACGTCTTCTGTATCCAGAAAGGCCTGTACAGGGCTTGCAACATGTGGTCGTGCATTATCCTGCTAAAATGTAGGGTTTCGCAGGGATCGAGTGTAGGGTAGAGCCACGGGTCGTAACACATCTAAAATGTAACGTCCACTGTTCAAAGTGCCATCAATGACAACAAGAGGTGACCGAGACGTGTAACCAATGGCACCCCATTCCATCACGCCGGGTGATACGCCAGTATGGCGATGACGAATACACACTTCCAATGTGCGTTCACCGCTATGTCACCAAACACGGATGCGGCCAACATGATGCCATAAACAGAACCTGGATTCATCCGAAAAAATGACGTTTTGCCATTCGTGAACCCAGGTTCGTCCTTGAGTACACCATCGCAGGCGCTCCTATCTGTGATGCAGCGTAAGGGGTAACCGCAGCCATGGTCTCCAAGCTGATAGTCCATGCTGCTGCAGATGCTGTTTGTGCAGATGCTTGTTGTCTTGTAAATGTCCCCATCTGTTGACTCAGGGATCCGTTACAACCATGCGGATAAGATGCCTGTCATTTCAACAGTTAGTGTTACGAGGCCGTTGGGATCCAGCACAGCGTTCCATATTACCCTCCTGAACCCACCGATTTCATGTTCTGCTAACAGTCATTGGATCTCAACCAACCAGAGCAGCAATGTCGCAATACGATAAACAGCAATTGTGATAGGCTACAATCCAACTTTTATCAAAGTCTGAAACATGATAGTTGGTGTTTCTCCTCCTTACACGAGGCAATGCTGGTCAACTGCTGTTTGTGTATGAGAAATCGGTTGGAAAATTGTTGTAGGCATCACAACATCGTTTCACCAGATAATGCTGGTCAACTGCTGTTTGTGTATGAGAAATTGGTTGGAATCTTTCCTCATGTCAGCACATTGCAGGTGCCAACCTTGTGTAAATGCTCTGAAAAGCTAATCATTTGCATATCAGAGCATCTTCTTCCTGTTGGTTAAATTTCGCGTCTGTAGCACGTTATCTTTGTGGCGTAGCAATTTTAATGGCCAGTAGTTTATAAATAAGGGACAGGAATGGCCCCAACACTGATCCCTGCCCCCCCCCCCCCCCCGCCCCCCCACTTGACTATACCTCACATCACAGCCATTCTTAACATTGTGAATAATGACTTTTTGCTGTCTGTTGCTGAAGTAAGAGGTGGACCAGTTGTGAGCTACTCCCCGTATTCCGTAATTGTCCAACTTCTGAGCACCATTTTGTGATCAACACAGTCAAATGCCTTAGTTCAGTAAAAAACGATGCCTAGTGTTCGAAACCTTTTGTTTAACCCAATCAGTACCTCACAGAGAAAAGATAATATAGCAATTCTAGTTGTTAAATGACCTCTAAAGCTGAACAGTACATTTAACAGGAAATTATGTGAAATAAAATAATCAGTTATCCGTACATACACAGCTTTTTCCATAACTTTAGCAAACACTGATGGCATAGAAGTAGGTCTAAAATTGTCTACATTATCCCTTTCTCCCTTTTTATAAAGCAGCTTTACTACTGAGTACTTAAATCGTTCAGGAAACTGACCATTTTTAAAGGAAAAATTACCAGTATGTCTTAAGTACAGGGCTAACATGTGCAGCACAGTACTTTACTATTCTGGTAGGCACCTCATCATATTAATGCGAGTCCTTAATCTTCAGTGATTTAATTATTGGCTTGGTCTCCCCCTTGTTCAGTATCACAGGGGAGTATTTCAGACATCAGCCTTAAAAGGCATTTTCCAAGAGAGTTATAAGATTCCCTGTAGAAACTAACTTTTTATTTAATTCACCAGCAATGCTCAGAAAATGATTGTTAAATACTGTACATATATCTGACTTACCAGTAACAGAAATGTTTTTACAACAAACTGACTTTATATTGTCAACCTCCTGCTGCTGACCAGACACTTTCTTCAGAACGAACCATATGGTTTTAATTTTATCCTGTGAATTAGCTATTCTATTTACATACCATATACTCTTTGCCTACCTAATAACAATTTTAAGCACCTTACAGTACGTTTGTAATGGGCTACTGTTGGTTGATTGTGATTACTTCTAATGGAAAGCAGCTTTGAAAGAGCATGAGAAATATGTTAAGTAAATCATTATATTTGTCGTCTATGTTATTGGTACTATAAACATCCTGCTACTCTTGTTCCTTAACGAGGTTTAAAAACCACTCGTTTGCAATTGGATGAGCTTTTCTACGTAGTCTGTAATTATATTTAACATATATTTCAGTACAAAAACCTTTTACTGTTAAAATTTGTACATCATGGTCTGAAAGGTCATCCACCCATTTACTAACAGACTGCCCATCTAGTAATGCAGAATGAATAAAAATATTGTCTATGGCTGTACTACTGTTCCTCTGCATTCTGGTTGGAAAAAAACACAATCTGTATGAGATCGTATGAGCTTAGGAGATATCCCAACTTCCTTTTTCTTGCACAATCACATATAAAATTAATATTGAAGTCACCACATATAACTAATTTTTGGTACTTCCTATAGGGTGAACCAAGAACACTCTCTAGCTTGAGCAGAAATGCTCTGAAGTCAGAGTTAGGGGACCTATAAACTACAACAATTAGACGTTTAGTTTCACTACATTCAACTGCCCCCTCACAACATTCAAATACCTGTTCAGTGCATCTACAGACTCAAATGGACTACTGTTTTTTTTATGTACATAGCCATTCCCTCACTTCACAAAGAATTTGAAAAACAGCCAGCTAATTTGCATCCTGGTAAAGGAAGCCGCTGACGTGTTGGATTATTTAAGTGGTGCTCCGATATACCAATAATGTCAGAGTCAACATTTATAAGCAGTTCACTAACTTTATCTCCAATGCCTCTTATATTTTATAAAATATGCTAATTCCTTCTCTACTTTGACACTTGACCTCCTCTAAAGGTGATTCCTTTGTTAGAGGGACTTCCTTTAAGCAAGGATACAAATCAGCTGACTTCAATGTAAAAAAGGTGGATCTCTAGCATCAACTGCTATGGGAATTTTTCCATGAGTGATACCACCACCAACTACACTGTCACCTATAAGATATGCCAGCCTCCCCTTCCCATACCTATCGAGATCCAGGCCAGCTTAGTGAAACCTAATCTATAGATAGACTCAACCACTCCACTGGAATGTGAGCGATGCCCTCCACCATCAGTGGCCTTCTCCAGCCCGATATTAACACACCTAACAGCAGCATTAAGATGAGGCCAATCATGAGGCTGAAACAGTTGCACGAAGTGCGAATTAGTGCCATCAGTTTGAGTAGCTATCTTTACCAAGTCACCACTTACATCATATTCCCTGCCCTTATCAAGACTATTTCGTGCTCCACCCACAATCACTACCTGATACTCTTTCATAAAATTCCTACGTAACTCCCCTATGCTGTCAGTCACGAGCCAACCCTGCACGAGGGTTCACAATGCTTGTGACCTGGTACTCAATCCCCAACAGGTCCTGCAACTGCTCACCCACACCTCTGCTATGCAAACCATCTAGCAGCAGAACCTTTTTCTTTCTGTTAGAATTTGCAGCTGACTTAGGCCTCCTAACTACTGAGGACTGCTGTATGTTTCCTACACCTACAGCTACAAGAGGCTCCTCTACGCTCAACTCAGTTGGTGAGGTCTATTGGTTATATGCAAAGTACAACTGTCTGAATACCTCCTCCTCTTAGCTGCCCTTACCAACTGCCAGTTCCCATTCCCCAGCACCTTTCACCCTCCTTGGCTCATCTAGTTCCTCCTTTGCATCTTTTAACTGCACCTGAGGGGCACAGATCTTACACTCTTGCTCTTCTATCAATTTATTTCTGCTACAGGTTCTGCATTTCCAGGAGAGGATCTTGTTAGGATGCCCACTGGCTTCCCCATTGCATTCCCCCCAGTGAAAATGCTTTGAACGTATCTCACACTATAGCCCACTACTCACAAACCTACGCTAAAGCTCACACATCTCACTAATTGATAAATTTTAACAGTTACTGAAAAATCTAAAACTCTTGTTAGTTGAGTTCAATTACAACAGTAAAACTATGTACAGAACTAACAATAGTGGTCTCAAAATTCTATGTTCACTAAGAAAGCAACAACTTTTATTAACACTTCTGAACCATAACTATACCAATACAACCAAAACTTCATACAATTTCTTAGCTGAAACCAAAAATTCAAGTAGCTGCGGAAACACTCAATGAAATTAAACACAGTGAATGAAAATTTTACTGAAATATTTCACAAGAAACAATAAGAAACATCAGCTGAAAACTACCGTACAAAATTTACTAAACAACTTCAACGCACAAACAACTCTCAAAAACACAGTGGGCGAAAGTTTATTTCACCAGAAACAACACGAGACACCTTTGAAAACTATTAAATTTAATAACCGAATAATGGTGCACAAACAACTTTGTCAGAACGTAGCTTAAGAACCACTATAGCTGCAACTGTACGCTGTCAAATGTAAATGCACTGCTAATATTTGAATGAAAGATTGAAAACTGCTAAATTTAATGTTCAAATACAGTGCCCAAACAACTTTGTCAGTACTTAGCTTTAGAACTGATACAGCTGCAGCCACACGCCACAAAATGTAAACACACTGCTTGGGCCTGAGAGTTCAATGAATGGTGCAAGCACACTCACGACTCACAGACCACTTAAATCGATAACATGAAAGAAAGACTGAGCTGAATTAAAATACACTAATAAGTTAATTTTACAGCAAATATTCACACAAATAAACTTTAAAATAAGTAAAACTTTATAAAATATTGGCAAGCAGTTTGAACAGCAGTCCAGCACATGTGATGTCACGCCAGTATCAATCTCACAACCTCCTCCCCTTCTCTTGTGGCTTCAGTACACTGGTCACCCCATGATGATCTTTGCGACAATGACAACTTTCCAGTGATTCTATCATTCCCGTACAACCGCCAGGCAGACGGGTCCCCACGTTGGGCATTCTGCAGAGCCAATTGGCCTTTGTATACATCTGCTGTGCACTTTGACATCTCTCACTCTTAGATTACATTGATACAGTCTTGCAAGATGTCTCTGACATTATTCTTTATTCCGCTGGCACTGCCATGCTCCTATTCACAGGACCAGCTCGTCATCAACCAGAACTGTGGTGGACAAACAACATAGCTGTCACTATCCGGGACAACATTATCACTTTTATGCGTCTCCTTGCTAAGGCCGGTATTCTTTGTCAAAGATTTGATCAAAGATGTGATCAAATATTCCGCCAAATATATTTGACAAAGATCTTTGACATAGCGATAGAAGGGGTATTACACTGTCATCAAATTTTTTGTCAAAGTTCAAGATGGCTAACAACAACTTGTTATTAACTGCAGCAGTTGCACATACCGCAATTGCATTGTGTTGCCATGCGGAAAAGAAGTGGGGGAAATAAAGGAACCATACATACGAGGTTGACAGTCTTAAATTCCTGGGATTACAACTTGATAATAAATTCAGTTGGGAGGAGCACACCACAGAACTGCAGAAACGCCTTAACAAATCTGTATTTGCAATTCGAGTGTTAGCAGACATAGGCAACACAAAAATGAAAAAACTTGCATACTTTGCCTACTTTCATTCCATAATGTCATATGGTATAATATTTTGGGGTAACTCTTCAAGTCAAACAAAAGTTTTCAGAATCCAAAAGCGTGTAATACGTATTATTTGTGGAGTAAGTTCACGGACCTCCTGCAGAAACCTCTTCAAAGAACTGCCTCTCAGTATATTTACTCCTTAATGAAATTTGTCCTAAATAATATATCTCTTTTTCCAACAAACAACTCAGTTCATACATACAATACCAGGAACAAAAATGATCTGCACAAGGACTTAAAAGCATTTACTTTAGTTCAAAAAGGGGTCCACTACTCAGGAACACTCATCTTCAATAATTTGCCAGCAAACATAAAAAATTTAGTTACAAATTAAGATCAGTTTAAAAGGAGCCTGAAAGACTTACTAGTGGCCAACCTCTTCTACTCCATTGATGAAATTTTTAATAGAAACAAATGATGTATTGTATTTATTCATACTATTAGTATTGTTATTTCAGCTTTAAAAAAAATTTACATGTTCCACATCCACGAGGATCTCCTCAGCACGGATCTATGGAATGAAAAACTAATCTAATCTGGGTGAATCCGTGGGTTTTACGAAAACACGATAAAAGCATTCAACAAAATTTGTTACGTGAGCTTACAGTGGAAGACATCAAGTTGTACATCAATTACTTAAGAATGGATGAGCATACATTTCTGTATGTGCTCAGTGAAGTGTATCCTCATATCACAAAGCACAATATTCACTTAAGAACTGCTACATCTTCAGAAGACAGGCTCACTGTAACACTCCGATTCCTTGCTACAGGAGAGGGTTGGGTTAGGTTAGGTTAGGTTAGGTTAGGTTAGGTCTGGTCAGGTCAGGTCAGGTCAGGTCAGGTCAGGTCAGGTCAGGTCAGGTCAGGTCAGGTCTCCAATCTTCTTAATCTATTTTTGTATTCAGGGTGCCTCACGATGTAAAGCGCCTCATCAGCTTCATACATCTCTATTAATTTTGTAGTTGTCGACACACACCAATTGTATTTACCGGCAATGTTTATAAAAACACTACAGATGACAGAACGTTGCAGCGATGCTAGCGCTCCATGTGGTAACATGTCACATTGCAGTGAACAGAAGACAAGCAATTTCTTTGATCAAATCTGCAGTGAGGCCCTAGGTTTGATCAAATATTGGACGACATTTGACAAAGTTCCTATTATAGCATCAAATATCTTTGACAAAGATGTCTGACAAAGAAATTTGATAGTGTAATACCGGCCAAGGCTCACTACCTTATTAAGCAAGTGAAAAGGAATGCTGGGAGTGCTGTTTTCTCTCTGGGGACGTGTGCCTTTGCATCTCAGGTTCGATCTAATCTCTGTATCCTTCTGGGCTGCCCATAACAGTCAACTGTCTACTGTCTTATCTATATTCTGCAAACCAACTTGAGGTGCATGACAGAGGGTACTTCCCATTGTATCAGTTATTATGGTTTATTCCTGTACCATTCATGCATGGAGTGTGGGAGGATGATTGTTTCAATGCCTCTGTGCCTGCAATAATTATTCTAATCTTATTCTCATGACCCCTGTATGAGCAATACATTGGGGGTTTTAGTATATTTGTAGCATAATCATTTAAAGCCTGTTCTTGAAACTTTGTTAACAGACTTTCTCGGGATAATTAATTCTATCTTCAAGACTGTTTTAGTTCACTTCCTTCAATATGTCTGTGACACTCTCACACAGATTAAACAAACCTGCTATCATTTGTGGTGCCCTTCTCTGTATACGTCCAATATCCCCTGTGAGTCCTATGTGTTAGGGTTCAAAAGGTTCAAATGGCTCTGAGCACTATGGGACTTAACTTCTGAGGTCATCAGTCCCCTAGAACTTAGAACTACTTAAACCTAACTAACCTAAGGATATCACACACATCCACACCCGAGGCAGGATTCGAACCTGCGACCGTAGCGGTTGCGCGGTTCCAGACTGTAGCGCCTAGAACCGCTCGGCAACCCCGACAGGCTATGTGTTAGGGATCCCACACATATTTTAAGCAATACTCTAGAACTGGTTGCACAGTGATTTGTGAGCAATCTCTTTTGTAGACAGGCAGCACTTCCCCAGTCTTCTACCAATAAACTGAAGTCTACCATTTGCATTACCCATGGCTGAACCTATGTGATCATTCCATTTCATATCCGTACGAAGTGTTACTCCTAGGTATTTGTATGAGTTGGACAATTCCAACCCCGTCAGCTGAGGGTTGCGCAGGTCTATTAGTTATATTCCAATCAGGTCTTTATGATATTTTCAAATAGTAGTTATATATTTCAGTATTATTGAGTTTTCAGTAAAATTCCTTTTACATTGGCACTCACTACCTTTTTAGGTTGCACTATTTGGAAGTTATGCTTTTATAGAATATTACCAGATAGTAAATATTAAGTCAATTCATTGAACTGGTGTTCGACTACACTGATATCTTATGAATCCTTAAATATTTCAACTCAAATCTCAATTGATTACATGATCACAGAACAATAAATATACCTTTTTTGCTATTAACGTCATATTGGTTTGGAAAAGGATATTATTCTGGATTATGATTACACAACACATCGAAATTATTTCATAAATAATTGGAAAAACGTAATTTACTATTCATCAACTGATTCAGAGTTTGAGTTTACTCATTGCCTTTGCAAAGAAAGTCTAAAAGGTTTCTTTAGCTACACTCCTGTCATATCCATTAAAGCAATAACATTTGAAAAAGTTTCTTTTTAAAAAGTTATCTTTGATTATTGAATGAAGTTATATACACTCCTGGAAATGGAAAAAAGAACACATTGACACCGGTGTGTAAGACCCACCATACTTGCTCCGAACACTGCGAGAGGGCTGTACAAGCAATGATAACACGCACGGCACAGCGGACACACCAGGAACCGCGGGGTTGGCCGTCGAATGGCGCTAGCTGCGCAGCATTTGTGCACCGCCGCCGTCAGTGTCAGCCAGTTTGCCGTGGCATACGGAGCTCCATCGCAGTCTTTAACACTGGTAGCATGCCGCGACAGCGTGGACGTGAACCGTATGTGCAGTTGACGGACTTTGAGCGAGGGCGTATAGTGGGCATGCGGGAGGCCGGGTGGACGTACCGCCGAATTGCTCAACACGTGGGGCGTGAGGTCTCCACAGTACATCGATGTTGTCGCCAGTGGTCGGCGGAAGGTGCACGTGCCCGTCGACCTGGGACCGGACCGCAGCGACGCACGGATGCACGCCAAGACCGTAGGATCCTACGCAGTGCCGTAGGGGACCGCACCGCCACTTCCCAGCAAATTAGGGACACTGTTGCTCCTGGGGTATCGGCGAGGACCATTCGCAACCGTCTCCATGAAGCTGGGCTACGGTCCCGCACACCGTTAGGCCGTCTTCCGCTCACGCCCCAACATCGTGCAGCCCGCCTCCAGTGGTGTCGCGACAGGCGTGAATGGAGGGACGAATGGAGACGTGTCGTCTTCAGCGATGAGAGTCGCTTCTGCCTTGGTGCCAATGATGGTCGTATGCGTGTTTGGCGCCGTGCAGGTGAGCGCCACAATCGGGACTGCATACGACCGAGGCACACAGGGCCAACACCCGGCATCATGGTGTGGGGAGCGATCTCCTACACTGGCCGTACACCACTGGTGATCGTCGAGGGGACACTGAATAGTGCACGGTACATCCAAACCGTCATCGAACCCATCGTTCTACCATTCCTAGACCGGCAAGGGATCTTGCTGTTCCAACAGGACAATGCACGTCCGCATGTATCCCGTGCCACCCAACGTGCTCTAGAAGGTGTAAGTCAACTACCCTGGCCAGCAAGATCTCCGGATCTGTCCCCCATTGAGCATGTTTGGGACTGGATGAAGCGTCGTCTCACGCGGTCTGCACGTCCAGCACGAACGCTGGTCCAACTGAGGCGCCAGGTGGAAATGGCATGGCAAGCCGTTCCACAGGACTACATCCAGCATCTCTACGATCGTCTCGATGGGAGAATAGCAGCCTGCATTGCTGCGAAAGGCGGATATACACTGTACTAGTGCCGACATTGTGCATGCTCTGTTGCCTGTGTCTATGTGCCTGTGGTTCTGTCAGTGTGATCATGTGATGTATCTGACCCCAGGAATGTGTCAATAAAGTTTCCCCTTCCTGGGACAATGAATTCACGGTGTTCTTATTTCAATTTCCAGGAGTGTACTTAACTAATCTGAAAGGAAAAAAACTTACGATCTAAATACTGAAAGAAAGAGATTCACATTAGTTATACCTACGTCGTGAAATCTATATACAAGTTAGATACACAATACAGTTATTTACATACAAATACCCCCCCCCCCCCCCCCCCCCATGAACCATGGACCTTGCCATTGGTGGGGAGGCTTGCGTGCCTCAACGATACAGATAGCCGTACCATAGGTGCAACCACAACGGAGGGGTATCTGTTGAGAGGCCAGACAAACGTGTGGTTCCTGAAGAGGGGCAGCAGCCTTTTCAGTAGTTGCAGGGGCAACAGTCTGGATGATTGACTGATCTGGCCTTGTAACACTAACCAAAACAGCCTTGCTGTGCTGGTACTGCGAACAGCTGAAAGCAAGGGGAAACTACAGCCGTAATTTTTCCTGAGGGCATGCAGCTTTACTGTATGGTGCAATGATGATGGCGTCCTCTTGGGTAAAATATTCCATAGGTAAAATAGTCCTCCATTCGGATTCCGGGCAGGGGACTACTCAAGAGTACGTCGTTATCAGGAGAAAGAAAACTGGCATACTACGGATCGGAGCGTGGAATGTCAGATCCCTCAATTGGGCAAGTAGGTTAGAAAATTTAAAAAGGGGAATGGATAGGTTAAAGTTAGATATAGTGGGAATTAGTGACGTTTGGTGGCAGGAGGAACAAGACTTTTGGTCAGGTGAATACAGGGTTATAAATACAAAATCAAATAGGGGTAATTCAGGATTAGGTTTAATAATGAATAGGAAAATAGGAGTGTGGGTAAGCTACTACAAACAGCATAGTGAACGCATTATTCTGGCCAAGATAGATTCGAAACCCACGTCTACCACAGTAGTACAAGTTTATATGCCAACTAGCTTCACAGATGACGAAGAGATTGATGAAATGTATGATGAGATAGAAGAAATTATTCAGATAGTGAAGGGAGACGAAAATTTAATAGTCATCGGTGACCGGGAAATAGGAAAAGGAAGACGAGGAAGTGTAGTAGGTGAATATGGAATGGGGGTAAGGAATGAGAGAGGAAGCCGTCTGGTAGAATTTTGCACAGAGAATAACTTAATCATAGCTAACACTTGGTTCAAGAATCATAAAAGAATGCTGTATACATGGAAGCAGCCTAGAGATACTGAAAGGTTTCAGATAGATTATATAATGGTAAGACAGAGATTTAGGAACCAGGTTTTAAATTGTAAGACTTTTCCAGGGGCAGATGTGGATTCTGACCACAATCTATTGGTTATGAACTGCAGATTGAAACTGAAGAAACTGCAAAAAGGTGGGAATTTAAGGAGATGGGACCTGGATAAACTGAAAGAACCAGAGGTTGTACAGAGTTTCAGGGAGAGCATAAGGGAACAATTGACAGGAATGGGGGAAAGAAATACAGTAGAAGAAGAATGGGTAGCTTTGAGAGATGAAATAGTGAAGGTACCAGTGGATCAAGTAGGTAAAAAGACGAGGGCTAGTATAAATCCTTGGGTAACAGAAGAGATACTGAATTTAATTGATGAAAGGAGAAAATACAAAAATGCAGTAAATGAAGCAGGCAAAAAGGAATACAAACGTCTCAAAAATGAGATCGACAGGAAGCGCAAAATGGCTAAGAAGGGATGGCTAGAGGACAAATGTGAGGATGTAGAGGCGTATATCACTAGGGGTAAGATAGATACTGCCTACAGGAAAATTAAAGATACCTTTGGAGAAAGGAGAACCACTTGCATGAATATCAAGAGCTTAGATGGAAACCCAGTTCTAAGCAAAGAAGGGAAAGCAGAAAGGTGGAAGGAGTATATAGAGGGTCTATACAAGGGCGACGTTCTTGAGGACAATATTGTGGAAATGGAAGAGGATGTAGATGAAGATGAAATGGGAGATATGATACTGAGTGAAGAGTTTGACAGAGCACTGAAAGACCTAAGTCAAAACCAGGCCCCGGGAGTAGACAACGTTCCATTAGAACTACTGATAGCCTAGAGAAGTGAAACATGTACGATAAATAGTTTGGACAAGAAGAGATAGAAGCTTTCAAAATGTGCTGCTACAGAAGAATGCTGAAGATTAGATGGGTAGATCACATAACTAATGAGGAGGTATTGAATACAATTGGGGAGAGGGAAAATTTGTGTCACAACTTCACTAGAAAAGGGATCAGTTGGTAGGACATATTCTGAGGCATCAAGGGATCACCAATTTAGTATTGGAGGGCAGCGCAGAGGGTAAAAATCGTAGAGGGAGACCAAGAGATGAATACGCTAAACAGATTCAGAAGGATGTAGGTGCAGTAGGTACTGGGAGATGAAGAAGCTTGCACAGGATAGAGTAGCATGGAGAGCTGCATCAAACCAGTCTCTACTGAATACCACAACAACAACAGCATACAAATACTGGGTCATAACAAAGGTCATTAATTCAAGTGGGTAAGTAGCACTTTGTTTACTATCATTTTATCATTCATAATACTTTTTTTTTAAATCATCTGGTTGTAAAATCCCTTGACTTTGTCACTGAACGGTATCTTCAATAGATAGCTTCCTTCATGAGGAATTTCTGCTATTACAAAAGGTCCGGTGTGGAGTCTCTGCCATTTTTTATTTAGTTTCTTGAGGAGCGATGATTCATAACTAGAACTTTCTCACCAATTCGGAATTCGACAACATTGTGCACACACTAATTGTGATACTTCTTACGTTTTATGGCATGTTTTTGTAGGTTTGTCAACACTTCACTAATTTTGTCTTCATGCGCTACCCTGGCGTGGTGAATTACTGGTAAAGGTTTTATCCAGTTCTAGTCCGGAGGTTCAGTAAACATTAATTCATGTGGCGTAAAATGTGTTGATGAGTGTGGTATGTGATTATATATCTGCTCAAATGGTTTTACGTAATCTATCCACTTTGCCTGTTGCTGTGGGATGTAGGTTCTTATATATCTGTTGAATTCTCGGAAAATTCGTTCCACCGGGTTGGATTGTGGGTGATAAAATGACATAAGGGTACGGTTAATTCCATTTTCCTGTAAGAAATTTTTCCAGTAGAACGACATAAAATATGTGGCATTATCAGAAACTGTGGTATTGGGTTTGCCAACATTGGAAATGTAATAATTTGCTAATTTTTTTGCTGATCGTCTTCGAGGTTGAAGTTAGGACAGGATGTACTTTTAAAATATATCATATAAAGCAATAAGATATTTAACGCCTCCTCTACTGCTAGGTAGAGGGCCTGTGACGTCCAGTGAGACAGTCTGCAATGGTTTAGTTGGTAGGATGGTTCAACATCTGATTAGTAAAGTTCCTTGGATTGCTCTTTTGACATGTACAATTGTCAAAATGTCCAAGGCAACACGATGTAAATTTAGGTAATAACAATAAGTTTGGAGCTTTCTGGTACACTTTTTGGCTCCATAATGTCTCCAGATGCTGTGAGTATACCAAATTAGATCTACAGTATGACTGTCTGGTGCACAGATACACCAGTTATGAGAATTTTCATCATTACGGTGATAAAGTAAGTCATTTAGTACAGAGAAGTGTTTAATAAAACCATTATTTGGAGTTTGTTGAAAAGTTCGCAATATCTCTCTCCACTGGGGATCGGAATTCTGTAATGTTCTTATATTTTTACGGAGGTGGAGAAACCGGTTGCGATAAAGTTTCGCATCTATTTTTAAGATTCTAAATTGCTCAGCTTTTTCAATCCAGTTGGAAAATTCAGTGATGCCTTGTGGGAGTCTTGATAAAGCAACTGCAAACACATTGTCATTGCTTTTAATATGCATTATTTCCAGACGATACTCCAAAAACTAGCGCCCACCGGGTGAGTCGCGCGTGTAACAATTTACATGATAGCAGAAAGCTAAGGGCCTGATGGTCACAGTATATTCGTATATGTTTCCCATACATGCACTAGTGAAACTTCATTAATGCCCTTACAACAGCAACAGTTTCAAGTTCAGTTGCTGTGTATGCCCTTTCGCATGCTGACAAAGTTCTGCTCGCAAATGGGATTGTTTTTATCTCAGTCTTTTCTTCGGTTTTAATGGTTTGGAACAGACACGATCCCAAGCCGCAAAAGGAAGCATCAGTTGCAACGCAAAAATCCTGAAGCATGTCCAGATGATACAATAACTTTGCATTTAGGAGTGCCGCCTTTATCTTGTCGAATGCAATTTGACATTGATCATTCCAGATCCAAGGATTGTTCTTTTGTAGAAATGATAAAAGATTTTCGTCATTCAATAATTGATTGGGCACGAAACATCAGGAAAACGAAACAGCTCCGAATAAAGACTTCAGCTGTTTCTTGGTTGTTGGTACAGCGAAGTGTTAGATAGCTTCTAATTTTCCTGGATCAGGCATTATTCCTTCGGCGAGATAATGTGCCCGATAAATTTTATCTCCGACCTCCCAAATTTGGATTTGGCTGGGTTGACAGTAATTCCTGTTTCTTTGAAGTTTCGGAAAATTGTCTGCAGTATCTCAATGTTTCGTTCTATGTGGCAGTGGCTATTAACAAATCGTCATGACTTCATCGAGTAGCGCAGGGCCCAGAACCTTGCCTAACGTTGCAATGAAAACTCCCATGCTAAAGTTCAAACCAAAGGGTAGTACACGGAATTGATAACTGCGTCTGGCATAAATGAATGCTGTGTATTTTCTTGAGTTTTCACTCAGTAGAATTTGCCAATACGCTAATCAGAAGTCAAGGCTTGAAAGGAAACAAGCACCATGAAAACGTTGCAAAAGTTCTAAGTTTTCCGGTCTGGTTGTTTATGTTCTGAGCATCAAGCACTAACCTTATCTTGCCCCCCCCCCCCCCCCCTCCCCCTCCGGTTTTGATACCGATAAAAGTGGACGAGAATATGGGGAGTCCGATGGTTCGATTATTCCCCAGTCTAGTATCTTACGTATTTCTGTCTTTACAGCTTCTTTTTTACTTTACGGCACGGCATATGATGTCCTAAAAAAGTTTCGTGTGAGGCAACCCCCATGTTATGCGCAAAGTTATTTATGCCATGTTTACTATCAAACATAGGCATATAATCTTCGATGAGATTTAAGAGTTCTTCCTTCTGTGTTTGGTTGAGATAGATCGACTCTGATACCTTTGCTACAATTGATGTTGATTTGTTAGGTACTGCTGCGTCAGTAATTTTCGAGTGCATAGATTCTGACGTCTCGAAATCCTTAGAAATGTGGAGTATTCTTGGGCCCACCAATTTAACAATAACATTACGACAGTATCTGTTATCTGCGCTTGGAGTCCTAATTAACTGTAGTGCAGTTCTTTTGCATTTGTTTGTAACCACTCATTTTCCCGCAGGTACCGCTTGCATTACATTCGGCGCCCAGTTACCGAACCATAGAATTAGTTGCTGATTTGACCATTGATTACCGTTATTACTATTCGTATATTGGTTTTTGTTCCGATTATTTGTGTTTAGCTGATTCGGAGGGCTGTTGTTACCCCGTTGATTGCCGTTCGGCTTTTCCTACGGTGTCCTTTTATCGTGGTAAGCGTCACGGTAATTATTTCCATCTCCGAATTTGCGCTCATGGCTCGTGCCATTTCTCTAGTTACCGGTCGTGCGGTAGCGTTCTCGCTTCAATCTTTGCATTTCTACTGTGTAGAAAATCCCAAGCCAGGATGCAAGGAACCGATAAATTTTTAATTAGTAAGAAGTGGCACGTAAGTTGCTCTTCTTCTATAGGGATCGGCCTGCACCTGTTGCTTAGCTCTCTGTGTGGCGGCGCCTAATGCGCCAGAAACTCGGCAATTTTGCACGGGCAATATAGGTAATCTCTTCATTCGGTTAATTTGGCACCAGTATCAGTGATTGCTTCCACACTAACACCGTTAATAGTGACCATAATTGCAGCTTGCACCATGTGTTCATCGCCATGTTTAAAGACATTAGCTTCTTCTAATAATTCGTCCTTGATGTCGGCACCGTCGTTGTTGTAACTAGTGCTTTCAGGTTGATTGTGGTGTTGCCTCCACTTATAGATTCGACCGTGCTCGGGAGGCCGTTCAGAACGCTCGGCTCTAGTTTGTTGCTGCTGGCCTTATTGTTCTACTACTTCACATACCCGCGCTGTAGTAGGACGATTACTGTCAATGTTACTTTGACCGTTCGCGTTTGGAATGACTGGTACCGCTTGCATTACATTCGGCGCCCAGTTACCGAACCATAGAATTAGTTGCTGATTTGACCATTGATTACCGTTATTACTATTCGTATATTGGTTTTTGTTCCGATTATTTGTGTTTAGCTGATTCGGAGGGCTGTTGTTACCCCGTTGATTGCCGTTCGGCTTTTCCTACGGTGTCCTTTTATCGTGGTAAGCGTCACGGTAATTATTTCCATCTCCGAATTTGCGCTCATGGCTCGTGCCATTTCTCTAGTTACCGGTCGTGCGGTAGCGTTCTCGCTTCTCACGCCCAGGTTCCCGGGTTCGATTCCCGGCGGGGTCAGGGATTTTCTCTGCCTCGTGATGACTGGGTGTTGTGTGATGTCCTTAGGTTAGTTAGGTTTAAGTAGTTCTACGTTCTAGGGGACTGATGACCATAGATGTTAACTCCCATAGTGCTCAGAGTCATTTCTCTAGTTACCGTTGCCATAATTCCGTTTATTGGCTATGTAACCGGTATTCGCGTCATTCAAAGCATGGTTCGGATTATTTTTGTAACCGAGCACATTCACTTTGTCGTATTGACCGTTTCTGTGTTCTGTTCATTACTGTTCGGATTATCAATGCCGTGACAGCCGTTGCAGTTATTCGTGAATGCTTGGTAGGACTTTGCGTCTTCTAGAATTAGATCTAAGGAGCCAATCACCGAAAGGAAACGCTTTAAATCTTCGTCTAGTACATTTATTAATTTTTCCCTGAGGTGTATCAGTAATTTTGTCTTTAATATTCTTCGTACTTCTTTGTGCAAGATAGGCTCAGACCAATATCTCATTTTCGCAATGTATCGTTCAAAATATTTGCGCAGGCGCCCCTTTTTCGGATTATACAGTTCCGGGGTATAAACTTCTTTGCGCAAAACGTTCTTGGATTCCCGCAGACCAATATTTTGCAAGGAAAGCTTTCTCGAATTCAGCAAGCGTATTGCATGATTCAGCTGTTTCGCTAGCCCGTAGGGCTGCGTCACCGGTAATGTGTGACATCACGAACTGAATTTTTGGATATTCTGAACAGTACCTGGGTAAGATATTTTTGAAAGCGCGTATAAATACAATTGGATGGATAGACTTCTTGTCGTCGAAAAATGTTTGAAAATGGCGATGCTTGAGCAAATTTTGCCCAATCTTCGCTGAACTCACTATACGTTCGTCTTAGTGATTAGATTTTGCTGGCGTCAAGTCGGGTGTTTAGAATATTTTTTCATTTCCGAATGTCGTTTTTCGTGCATTGTCGTCGTTCGGTGCTTGCATAGGAAAATTCATCTCCGTTCTGCTGTCCGTCGAAACGGCCAACTCCAAATTTCGCACGCGGGCGTTCATTTCCCGCCTCCACATAGGGATTTCTTTGTTTGGTTCTGTTTGTCCGTCTCGCGGATGGTGCGCGGCGTCTGAATTCGCTTGTACGGCAGAACATATTTCTTCCCGTACGCGCTGAACAGTGTTGTCGGCGATAACATTAATCTTCGTAACAAGTTCCGTCTCTTTAGTGGTTATCCAACTGGATAGTCCAATATTTATTTGCCCTTTGTGAGATTCTAGATGTTCGTCTAATATCTTTTGATTATTTATTTTGAGATTTGTAACGCCAGATGTTAATTCTTCCATATCCGATTTTATTGCGGAATGCGAAATTTTTAATTCAACAACACTGTCCAGTTTATTGACTTGGTCCAAAATTGGTGCATAAGCTTGCTTTATATTCATTAGCACGGACCTGATGTGGGCTAAATCGGGTTTTAATTCATTTTTTAATTCTTTGTCTCTCTACTCGCATTCGTAATCGCAACTTTTTCAGGAAAGCAGTAAGTGGGTCAACCGCAATACTGTCTTCCATCATCCCATTAAATTGATTCGTACCCGCTGCAGTTTCATTAATTGCAGTGGTCGGACAACCATTTTCGTTATTTTGTGCGATCTCCAAATTCGCGGTGGACATGTTCAAGTCCGAGCTTTGATTTTCTAACTCATTTGCAGTGAAATCTATGACTAATTCATTTAGATTTACCGCTTCATTTTCGAAATCTGATGGTGAAGCCATGATTTCAATTGGTAAATTTTCCTTTTTACCGACTTTGTCCATAATATGAAATTTCGAAAAATTGGGAAAAATTCGTTACACTAATGCTAATATTTAACAGTAACATACATATATAAAAAACAGTAAAATGTTAATACAATAAATAATTGTCCTGATTACGGTGTTCTTTTATCATTGAGCGGCCAAATCAGCCATTTTGTGTTCTCTATCTTCACAAGCAAAAACAATCTTACGTCGATATTTGCAAAATTGGATTTTTATTATCACACCCTTCCAAAATCACTGAGCTAAACTACCACTACTAACTACGGTTTTACTTTTGTAGAGAATCAAAGGAAAAAATGCTATAGAAGAAAACTACTGTCTTGACAGAGCAGAAAAATTCATTTGAAAGAGTTTTTACGTTACAGGTGAACAGTTTGCCGTAAAATGAATTAGTTGACCTTTTTCACGTCGTGGTACAGTACATCGGATGGTTATATGGAATAAAATACAAATTTTATATTACAAATTGGAATCAAATTTTTACATACACTTATTCTTACCTTGCGGCCACTCGTTTTGAGCGCCAAATATAATAATAGTAATAATTGATAATAATTAAATAAATAATTAGTTAAAAGGAAATCTACTAAATGAAAAGCAAACTGAACCTAAATATTTCACACACACACACACACACACACACACACACACACACACACACACACATCACTTTCTTAGTCTCTATAATGTTTTTTTTGTCCGAACGTGCACTCGATATTATCAACTACGTAAAAAAAATCACTTCATCCCTTAGTTAATACTGTTCCTTTTTTTTACCTTTTTATTGTTTGAAGTCAAGGTCGGTAGATTCATGGCGTGCTGAGAAACGTTTAATTTGGGTTTCTATAATCTCAGGGATATTACTAACTGTCTTCTCGCCTCGCGAGAAAGTTCGGAATAGTTTAATTTAATTTCATGGGTATCGCGCTGGCAAAGTAAGAAAAAAATGTAGTAAGGCAAAATCTGTAACATTTATAAATTGGGAATCGATGATCGTTACTATGAAATGAAAGCAGAAATGTGAAATTAAACAATTATCATTTAACGAAAGGAGCTTTTTATACAGACATCTAACATCTCGTGCATTAATCTCACAGTTTTGAACATAACAAAAGAATTTTTTTGCCGTATTCCAGCGAAGTACGTAGAAATTACAAAAATCTTAGCCTGACTCTGGAGCGAAAGAAAAAAGTATCATAGTAAAGTCATATCAGTAATCACAGTTGGCAATAATAATTGCACCATTAAACAAATTCCTAACAGGAATACAATTTCAGTTCATTTGAACAAAATGGAAGAAAATAAGAGTCTGATAGCGTAAGATGCTGTTGGAAAGGCGCGCGACTGAAGAAGAAGCGAGAGAAAAGCCGAGCACTACTTCTTATATAGAACAAAATACAGATGATAATGTTACGCCGCTCTCATTATCCTGGGCGTACATATTCGCTGACTTGCGGCGCATTTCATTGACTCAGTGGCTAAATTATAACTTTGACTCTTGGTGTGTCGATAGGAAAGGAAAATAGTATGTTATTACGTCGCGGCCAGGGCACAGTATTACACCCTCACAGTGATGAGACAGCATGTTTATTCCCGTACTTAGCCTGGGAAGAACACAGCACCTCTCAACAACTACCGGCCAATTAGCCTTACTAGAGTACTTTGTAAACTTCTCGAGAGGGTGGTTAGCTTCCGATTATGTTGGGTATCTGAATGCTGGCAAGTTGTTAAAGTGGTTCAAATGGCTCCGAGGTCATTAGTCCCCTAGAACGTAGAACTAGTTAAACCTAACTAACCTAAGGACATCACACACACCCATGCCTGAGGCAGGATTCGAACCTGCGACCATAGCGGTCTCGCGGTTCCAGACTGCAGTGCCTAGAACCGGCAAGTTGTCACAGTCTTGTTTGACCTGTATAAGTCATGTGACACGACTTGGCACCATCATATTTTAGTTACCCTCCATAACTGGGAGTTTCACGGCCCCCTTCCCGCTTTTATCTGCGAGTTTTTATCCTACCTGCTATTTTGGGTTAAAGTTGGCACTACAATCAGCACCCTTCTGATCCATGGGAATGGTATCTCACAGGATTCTGTGTTAAGCGTCACACTCTTCTGTGTCACCATCAATGAGCTTGTAATTTTTTGTCGGGCCCCTGGTTAACCCAGCATTGTATTTACCCCGACTTTGCATGTTGATGGTTTTTGCATCTGGTGCAGCTCCCACTCGGTAGCAAACTCCTGAACATGAGCTCCGAGGCACCATCTGATGGGCCTCTGTGTGGGCCCTTCCCTATGGCTTCCAGTTTTCTCCCTCCAAAAGGAGGGTTATGCATTTTTTCCATCGACCCACACTACACTCCAATCCAGAACTTTCTTTAGGCAACCAGCACCTGGAAGTTGTAGCATAGTCCCATTTTTGGGACTTCATTTTGATAAAAAGCTGACGTGGCTACCCCATATTCACCACCTGAAGACAACCTGTAAGCCAGAACGTAATGTTCTCTGCCTCCCGGCCTACACATCTTGGGGTGCAGAATGTGCTACTCTTCACCACATTTTCTGTGCTTTGGTTTTGTCCATACTAGATTATGGTTGTCAAGTTTATGGCTCAGTGGCTCCGTCCTCTCTGAAACTATCTGACCCTGTTCATCATTATGGGATGCATCTGGTTATCAGTGCCATAAGCACTATTGCCGTTGACAGTCTTCTCACAGAAGCAGGGATTCCTCCTCTACAAATACAATAGAGCCAATCCCTGGTTTCTTACACAATCGCCATTCAACGATTTCCTGACCATCCCGTGTACCCCATCGTCTTTGCAAGTGAAGGACGACTCTCTCTTGATACCTGTCCATAGTGGTATTGCTGGTTGGAGTGATTCTTACTTCCCTCTGTCGGGATCTCTATCCTCCACTTACTGGAATGTGACCCATGTATGTGCTGTGTGGAAGGGACTGGGTGGTTTTTTAGGTTAGAGGGTCTCAGGGAACCACAGAAGGGACATCCGTCTAAAAATGGGCAGGTAGTTGTAGAAACGATTGGTATTGTAGTTGTAAATTGTTGTAGCTGTGTTGGGAAAGAACTGGAGCTCCAAGCCCTAATGGAAAGCACTGAAACTCAAATAGTTGTAGGTACAGAGAGCTGGCTAAAGCCAGAAATAAGTTCAGCCGAATTTTTTTCAAATGATCTAACAGTGTTCAGAAAGAATAGATTAAATACAGTTGGTAGTGGAGTATTTATTGCTGTCAGTGGTAGTTTGCCTTGTAGCGAAATTGAAGTAGATAGTTCATGTGAAATAGTATGGGTAGAGGTTATACCTGACAATCAGACTAAACTATTAATTGAATAATTTTACCAACCCCCCCCCCCCCCAACTCAGAAGACATAGTTGCTGAACACCTCGAAGAAAACTTGAGTCTCATTTCAAATAAGTACCCCGCTCATATAATTATAGTCAGTGGTGACTTCAATCTACCCTTGATATTCTGGAAAAATTATATGTTTAAAGCTGGCGGCAGGCATAAAACATCATCCGAAATTGTACTGAATGCTTTCTCAGAAAATTATTTTGAACAATTAGTTCATGAGCACACTCAAAGCGTAAATGGTTGTGAAAGCATACTTGACCTTTTAGCAACAAATAATCCTGGACAAATAGTGAGTGTTGTGACAAATACAGGGATTAGCGACCACAAGGCAGTTGCTGCTATGCTGAATACTGTAACACCTACAACCATCAAAAAGAAACACAAAGAATATCTATTTAAAAAAAACAGATAAAAATGCTCTCTC
The DNA here is from genome assembly GCF_023898315.1 of Schistocerca nitens. Classification (NCBI taxonomy): domain Eukaryota; kingdom Metazoa; phylum Arthropoda; class Insecta; order Orthoptera; family Acrididae; genus Schistocerca; species Schistocerca nitens. Next base: position 1,014,194,801 of record NC_064614.1, on the reverse strand, counting down.
CTTGCGATCTGATTATGCAAGTGTAGAAAAGTTGTGGAATGTTTTCAAAGAGATAGTATCAACAACAATTGAGAGATGTATACCACATAAATTAATAAGTGATGGTACTGATCCCCCCATGGTACACAAAATGGGTCAGATCGATGTTGCAGAAGCAATGAAAAAAGCATGCCAAATTTAAAAGAACACAAAATCCCAAGATTGGCAAAGTCTTACAGAAGTTCGAAATATAGCGTGTACTTCAATGTGAGATGCTTTTAATAATTTCCATAATGAAATTCTCTCTCGAAATCTGGAATACATAAAGCACACCAGTGGCAAGACGCAATCAATACCTTCACTGTACGATAACAATGGTGAAGTCACAGATGACAGTGCCACTAAAGCGGAGTTATTAAACACGGTTTTCCAAAACTCCTTCACCAAAGAAGTCAAAGTAAATATTCCTGAATTCCAATCAAGAACAACTGCCAAGATAAGAAACATAGAAGTAGATATCCTCGGTGTAACAAAGCAGCTTAAATCACTTAATAAAGGCAAGGCCTCCAGTCCAGATTGTATACCAGTCAGGTTCCTCTCAGAGTATGTTGATAAAATAGCTCCATATTTAGCAATTATATACAACCACTCGCTCACAAAAAGATCTGTACCTAAAGACTGGAAAATTGCAAAAGTCACACCAATACCCAAAAAGGGAAGTAGGGGTATGCTGAATTACAGACCTATATCACTAACGTCGATTTGCAGTAGGGTTTTAGAACATATACTGTATTCGAACATTATGAAGTACCTTGAAGAAAATGATTTATTGACATATAGTCAGTGCGGATTCAGAAAATATTGTTCTTATTAAAAACAACTAGCGCTCTATACTCATGAAGTAGTAAGTGCTATCAATAGGGGATGTCAAATTGATTCCATATTTTTAGATTTCCAGAAGGCTTTTGACACCGTTCCTCACAAGTGTCTTCTAACCAAACTGTGTGCCTACAGAGTATCGCCTCAGTTGTGTGACTGGATTCGTGATTTCCTGTTAGAAAGGTCACAGTTCGTAGTAATAGGCAGAAAGTCATCGAGTAAAACAGAAGTAATATCCGGCATTCCTCAAGGAAGTGTTATAGGCCCTCTATTGTTCCTGATCTATATTAACGATGTAGGAGACAATTTGAGTAGCCGTCTTAGATTGTTTGCAGATGATGCTATCATTTACCGTCTTGTAAAGTCATCAGATGATCAAAACGACTTGCAAAATTATTTAGATAAGATATCTGTATGGTGCAAAAAGTGGCAATTGACCCTGAATAAAGAAAAGTGTGAAGTTATTCACATGAATACTAAAAGAAATCAGCTAAATTTTGATTACGTGATAAGTCACACTAATCTGAAGGCTGTAAATTCAACTAAATACTTAGGGATTACAATTACAAATAACCTAAAATGGAATGATCACATAGATAATATTGTGGGTAGAGCAAACCAAAGACTGCAATTCATTGGCAGAACACTTAGAAGGTGCAACAGGTCTACCAAAGAGACTCCTTACACTATGCTTGTCCGCCCTATTCTGGAGTATGGCTGTGCGGTGTGGGATCCGCATCAGGTGGGGCTGATGGATGACATCAAAAAAGTACAAAGAAGGGCAGCTCGTTTTATATTATCATGAAATAGGGGAGATAGTGTCACAGACATGATACGTGAATTGGAGTGGCAATCATTAAAACAAAGGTGATTTTCATTGCGACGGGATCTGCCCATGAAATTTCAATCACCAGTTTTCTCCTCCAATTGCAAAAACATTTTGTTGGCACCCACCTACATAGGGAGAAATGGTTATCATAATAAAATAAGAGAAATCTGGGCTCGCACAGAAAAATTTAAGTGCTTGTTTTTCCTGTGTGCCTTTCGAGAGTGGAACGGTAGAGAGACAGCATGAAGGTGGTTCATTGAACCCTCTGCCAGGCACTTTATTGTGAATAGCAGAGTAATCACATAGATGTAGATCTAGATATATTTCTTCCCCCACCCTCCCTTGGATGGTGCCTAAACAGTGGATTAGGACTAACCTGTTCCAGGGCCCTAAAGTCTCTGTCACCCCTTTGGTACTCGGGTGTCTTGTTCATTCCATTCTTGAAGAGTTCCAGTGTGCTACCATCTTCTACACTAATGGTTTTAAAATGATGGATAAGGTGGAGTACACTTTTACATCTCCTGCTGGAATACCATTTATTGCCAGGATCATGTAGTGTGTTCACAGAAGAGCCACTAGCCATTAACAGGACCCTCCATTTGGTTATTCAGGCCCCCCTCCGCAGTGTTTAATATGTACCAATTCATTGAGTAGCTTGCAGGCTATAGACCAGTGCTACTCTTGTCACTTTTTGGTCCTGCTGTCCATGACCACCTCTCTGCCCTTGGCTGTGCCACCTGCTCAATTGTCTTTCTATGGGTCCCAAGTCATGTGGGCATTACAAGAAATGAATTAAGCTGTCTATCTGGCTAGAGAGGCAGATACTTAACCCACATTGCTTTCATGATTCCAGGTGCAGATATGCAGATACACATCACATCTCTCTTTGGTCAAAAGTGGAATAACGTCTGGTATGCTACTGCTCTCAGTGATAAGCTCTGCACAATGAAGGAGACTACTGCAGTTTGGCACTCATCCATCCGCTCCTCTCAAAAGGAGTCCACTGTGTATGCCATCTTCGCATCAGTCATACTAGAGTCACCCATTGTTTTCTCTTGCATAATTAGCCACCCCCGCAATGTGGCTGTGGAGCTAGACTGATGGTATCCCATATATTGGTGGAATGACCTCTTCTTTTTTCCTTCATACTAAGTATAGTCCTCCAGATTCCTTGTTTTTAATATTAGTAGACAATTCACAGATAGTTGAACTGGTTCTCAGTTTCAAGTGAGAAAGTGGCTTTTATTTTCAGTTATAACGTTTTGCTTTACTCCTGGAGCAGGGGCAGGATGGTTATGGTTGGGGCCTCTCTTGGTGTTTCTTGTGTCTGGGACCCATGACCATTCCCCTTGCAGAGACTACTCTTGTATCCCTCTGTATTTCCAGTTTTTAGATTTGGCCTACCCTTTCATGCCTTCTGTAGTGTGTGATTTTTAGCTTCCTCACTTTATAACTTGACCTCTCTGACTGGATCCACCCACTTTTAGCGGGCATCTCTATCTTGTACAAGTGACTTTTTAATCAAAGTACTGATGACCTCATCATTTAGTCCCATAACCCCCTCAGTCAACTAGTCAATCAACCATTGTGATATCCATTTGGCCACCAGTGCCCTTTTGTATTAGCACTGTCGATCATCTTCTGCTTGATGCAGTGTCCTGCCCTCCCCCCATCCCCCCCTCCTCCCCATCCCCCCTCCTCCCCATCCCCCCTCCTCCCCATTTCCCTCATCCTTTTGGTCTGGAGGTCCCACTCCTGATTTCCTATGTGATTGCTGTCCATTCATTCTCTGCTCATCCCTCTTATTCTATTCTTTTTGTGGCTCCAAAACATCACCCACCTGCTGCCTGACCTAGGATGGTTTCTGTGGTTGGGCCTCATGTCGCTTCTCTTTCCCCAATTTCCATCTTCCCTATTTGTCCTCTACTCCATGTTATCTCCCGAATCGCCCCTTTAGTTAGTTCCTTGGGGTCTGATTTAGATGGATCTCTCCTGGGATCTGAAAGCCTCCATTGCTGCAGTGGTGTTCCATTATTTGTTCACCCACTTATGTGGGGGTTTCGAGATACTATTGTTTTTAAACACTGATGGCTCTAAATTCACCGATCACCTCTTCTGCTGGCATGGAACACCACTCTTACCTGTCACGTGCAGGGTGTTTATTACAGAGCTGGTGACCATTTACTAGGGCCTTTACTTTATTAAACGGTCCTCCCTCACCTGTGTTTTGTTATGTACAGAATCAGTGAGCAGACTTCAGGCTATCAGCCAGTGTTTTTCCTGCCACAGCTCGGTCTCTGCCATCCATGACCATCTGAATGATCTTTACTGTGCTGCTTGTTCAGTTATCTTTCTGTGGCCATTTGGACAACCTGAGTAATGAGCATGTTGGTCATCTGGCTGTGGCAGGGTGAGGGGGGGCGAGGGGGGGGGGTGTGGCAACCACCTATCCCACATACGCCGTGCCAACGCCGGGGGCATATTTACTACTTCACATCAAGTTCCTATTTGCTCAGTTGTGGAGCGACTCTTGTGAGAGGGGCCCCTCACATATCTAATAAAGTTTGTATGGTTAGGGGGACTTGCGCCTCGTGGCATTCTTCTTTTCGCCTCTCATAGTGCTAATCTACCATCATCTGCCATCTTCATATGAGCTCTACCAGGTTGCCCCATGGTTTTCCTCCGTAAGGAATGCCCCCCATTTTGTGGCTGTAGGACCCCACTCATTTCCCTCTGCTGGAATGCACTCACCTTTTGAGCCTTCACACTACATATGCCCTCCCACTCTTCTTTTCCTGGACATTAGCACATGGTTACATCCATCCTCAGTTTAATTTGCAAATTTGGTTTGTCCTCATAGGTTTAAATACCTGAATTTCATTACAGAATTGGAGGCCCTCAGTTAGCAATGGCATTGGTTTGGGAGATCTTTGAACTTGCCTCCATACCAGCCAGGTTCACCCACACCATTTTCTCTATGTTTTGTGTGTCCTTTTGTGCTGTTTTGTTTCCACTTTTCTTGTGTCTCCTTCCTCTGGTTTTGTTCCCATTCTGTCACGAGCATGGTATGATGTGGGGAACTGTTCCATAAAATGCCAAAAGATTGCAGGGACAAAACCATGCTGAAAAGGAGATGATTGTAGCAATAGAGGCTGAATGGAGAATTGGTGACTGTGAATTCCTTGAAGCCTCATCCAGTGGTACACGTTGGGGAATGTGCCTAAAGTTTCAAGATGACCATTTTTAGCTTTGGATATGCCATGAAGTGTGAGGGGAATTGGGCAGGCATAAAACAAATGTGGAGTGGCCAGTGGTTTCAATTCAATGTGCACTGTGTAATTGGTGCTACAAACAAGCGTGGGGTCGAAGAGAGTTGATAACTCTTCACACAGTATGGTAAGATCATTGAAAGACACCACAGGGGAAGTCATGTTTACTGAAAAGTGTAATACCAAAATTATTTTGAACATGGCCTGAAGCAACAACATAAATTAATTTTCTGACGACGTTCTTGTAGTGGCCATCACTTCACAGTGCCAAGGGAGTAGTATATGCTTTCTGTTGTAGTTCATTAGATGCTGATCAGCAGGAATCAGTTGGGAAGACCAATTCTGAGTGGGTATCATGTTATTTATGTGTGATCCTGTATCCGCTTAAAACATAACTGGACAATTGAAAGTGGCAAGTGTGATCCACAATTCTCTAAAGTTGCATAAAGGGATATAATTGGGGCAAGATTATGTAAATTTGTATATGCCCACACTGTGGCAAAGGAGGACATATGCAGCTGCTATAGAAGTGACATGACCAGGCTTGTGATATTCCTTTCAGCGAGTGTGTTTGTGGGGTCACTACCATCAAGAATGCATGCAACAACACTGTGGACCCAGGTAAGGAACCACCACAGGGGTGCTGTGAATCTAAATAGGATGCAGGAGGCAGGTTATCCAGATGTGCTCTGTGAGTCTTGCTTAGTGCAGTCTCTGCTAAAGTATAAGTATTTGAACCCTGATTCTGCAATTTAATGTGGAAATGGGATGAACTTGGAATGGAAGGCACAATGTTGTCACTACTAGAAGTCAAGCAGTCTGAACCCTATATCACAGTTTTCTGTGAGAACTTTATGAGCTTTAACAAATTTGAATATTTGCTCTAGAATTGGATTGTGCAACTGTAGTGCTTCTATAGAAATACCCTGTTCTGAAGTGAACCGAGTGTTTACATCTCACACAAGAGTATCTGCATGTGACTGATTACAATTTGAAATTGTACACATAAAACAGCATTTTCTGGAACGATCTTGAAGTCAGTTACCTTTGTGATATGGTTGATTGGAGATTTTGTGACACTGGAAAAATTCTAATCCAGCTGGTGCTACATGTCACTTTTTCATAATATGAAGAGAGTAATGTGCAAATTTCTGAAAATTCCAGAATTTCTGGATTTACTAAGGGCCTAAGTGTGCAAAGCAAACATAACAATTTAGGAGTAGTAGGTAGAAGATGTGTGTTGCAATGGCATATTAGAAATGTAAGTGAGAGGTGCCATTTGTAGCTGCCCAGTTCCTTGGTGTCTAGCTGAAAACATTGAAATGATGGTGGCTGGAGTATTGGTTCCATTGCTCTTAGCTGGAGTTGCTGTGTCACTTGGTGGCCAGTGTTATTCGCAAATGTGTTGCTGTTGAAGTGTTAATTGCTGCTGTCAAAAATTTAAGAAACTGTGGGCCTATGTTTCCTTTCACTGAGTGTGTGCTGGCTTTTAGTCCTGCGTACTTGAACTGTGGTCATAATCCCTGTTGCCACTTTTGTATTTGCTTATTTAGTTCCTGTGCTAATGTGCACCATTTTTATTAATTCATAATTAGTAAACCATAGAACAAAGTTAGTGTTCACTAAACCTGGATCAGTGTGATTGAGGAAACTTGATAATACCAGAAAGTCCATAAGTTCTCACAAAGTCATTATAAACACATCCGCCATTAATAGTTCATAAAGCAAATCTGTAGCCCAATCAAGCAGAGATTAGCTAGGTTCCAGTAGCGCATCATAAAGATGATATAAACTATCTTCTCTCGTTGAATGACGTGGCTGAGGAGCTGCCAGCTATTGCTTATAAAAACATTCTGGCCTCTAAATGGTGATCCAAGTGACCCACCAGGAGTATCACCTATCCTGACTCTCTGTACCCCATTCTCCACCTACCAGGGGGCTCACATCTTTTTTCTGAGCCAGTCTTGCCCACCACAGAGCTCCAGCCCCAGCAGTGCTTGTTCCCTTTCCATGCTGCAAGTCTATCCGTGTAAAATGGTCTCCATTGTTGGGTTTGACCTGTCAGTGCTCGTCCAACTTTTACAGAATTTTGGATCGTGCAGGATAGGTTGTCCTTCCTTGCAAACAATGGTAATACACCTTCCACTGTGTAGGAGGGAAAGGTTGGTCATCAAGTACCTGAAGTACCTGCATTATGGTAGCCCCCTGACCACACAGGTATTGCATTGATGGTGGCTAAGCTTGAAACTCCCTGCTACCTGTTTCTGGCAGTTGTTGATGAATTTCCAGCTTCAAAAGTGGTGTACATTAACAGCTACACAATCGATGGATGAAACAGCTTTCCATCACTTGAACCCTCAGTCATGTTTGTTCATTCAGAGGGGAGATATTCTTGTTCGACAGTGACACCCTGAGTAGTCTTCAGGCTATCAACCATTGCCACCCTTGACTGAGTGAGGTGGCGCAGTGGCTAGCACACTGGACTCGCAATCTGGAGGACAACGGTTCAATCCCCTGTCTGGCCATCCTTATTTAGATTTTCCGTAATTTCCCTAAATCGCTCCAGGCAAATGCCAGGATGGGTCCTTCAAAAGGGCACGGCTGACTATCTTTCCTAATCCGATGAGACCATGACCTTGCTGTCTGGTCTCCTTCCCCAAAACAAACCAACCCAATGCTACCCTTGGCACTCCTTGGTCACGACTGTCCAGGACCTTTATTCTGATCTCCATCAAGGTAGATAGTTGGTCATCTTTTTCTGTACCCCTGGTCACATTGGGATCCCAGGGAACAAACATGTTAATTATATGGCAAAGTTTCCTACAAGGCTGCTGACCTTGGAGATTGAGGTACCAGAACTGAACATACAATGGCTCTATGCTGTCAATTGTTGGAGGAGTGGAATACAGGTAGGTGTGCCCTCGTTTCTCGAAACAAAGTTGAACAGTAAATGGGACCATGACAATGTGGTACCCTTCTCTTCATACTTCTCACAGGGGATCTATCATTCTCTGTCAGCTTTGCATTGGTGTCAGTGTGATGCCCATGCGATGGTGGCCCACATTCTGCTGGACTGCCCTAATTTGGCCACCTTAAAGTGAAACCTAAAACTTGCTGATGCTAGCAGAGGCTGATCTGGTGTTACATTTTACCCATGAAGGTTGCGTCCTCCTCTTTTTGAGGTTGTTGTTGTGGTCTTCAGTCCAGAGACTGATTTGATGCAGCTCACCATACCACCCTATCCTGTGCAAGCTTCTTCATCTCCCAGTACTTACTGCAACCTACATCCTTCTGCATCTGCTTAGTGTATTCATCTCTTGGTACCCTCTACAATTTTTACCCTCCACACTGCCCTCCAGTGCTAAATTTGTGATCCCTTGATGCCTCAGAACATGTCCTACCAACCGGTCCCTTCTTCTTGTCAAGTTGTGCCACAAACTCTTCTCCTTAATTCTATTCAATACCTCCTCATTAGTTATGTGATCTACCCATCTAATCTCCAGCATTCTTCTGTAGCACCACATTTCGAAAGCTTCTATTCTATTCTTGTCCAAACTATTTATCGTCCATGTTTCACTTCCATACGTGGCTACACTCCATACAAATACTTTCAGAAACGACTTCCTGACATTTAAATCTATACTCGATGTTAACAAATTTCTCTTCTTCAGAAACGCTTTCCTTGCCATTGCCAGTCTACATTTTATATCCTCTCTACTTCAACCATCATCAGTTATTTTGCTTCCCAAATAGCAAAACTCCTTTACTACTTTAAGTATCTCATTTCCTAATCTAATTCCCTCAGCATCACCCTATTTAATTCGACTACATTCCATTATCCTTGTTTTGCTTTTGTTGATGTTCATCTTATATCCTCCTTTCAAGACACTGTCCGTTGCGTTCAGCTGCTCTTCCAAGTCCTTTGCTGTCTCTGACAGAATTACAAAGTCATCGGCGAACATCAAAGTTTTTATTTCTTCTCCATGGATTTTAATATCTACTCCGAATTTTTCTTTTGTTTCCTTTACTGCCTGCTCGATATACAGATTGAATAACATCGGGGAGAGGCGACAACCCTGTCTCACTCCCTTCCCAACCACTGCTTCCCTTTCATGCCCCTTGACTCTTATAACTGCTATCTGGTTTCTGTACAAATTGTAAATAGCCTTTCGCTCCCTGTATTTTCCCTGCCACCTTTAGAATTTGAAATAGAGTATTCCATTTTGCACTTCCTGTCGATCTCATTTTTGAGATGTTTGTGTTCCTTTTTGCCTGCTTCATTTACTGCGTTTTTATATTTTCCCCTTTCATCAATTAAATTCAATATTTCTTCTGTTACTCAAGGATTTATACTAGCCCTCGTCTTTTTACCTACTTGGTCCTCTGCTGACTTCACTACTTCATCCCTCAGAGCTACCCGTTCTTCTTCTACTGTATTTCTTTCCCCCATTCTTGTCAATCGTTCCCTAATGCTCTCCCTGAAACTCTGTACAACCTCTGGTTATTTCAGTTTATCCAGGTCCCATCTCCTTAAATTCCCACTTTTTTGCAGTTTCTTCAGTTTTAATCGGCAGTTCATAACCAATAGATTGTGGTCAGAGTCCACATCTGCCCCTGGAAATGCCCTTACAATTTGAAACCTGGTTCCTAAATCTCTGTCTTACCATTATATAATCTATCTGATACCTTCTAGTATCTCCAGGATTCTTCCACGTATACAACCTTCTTTTATGATTCTTGAACCAAGTGTTAGCTATGATTAAGTTATTCTCTGTGCAAAATTCTACCAGACGGCTTCCTCTTTCATTTCTGATCCCCAATCCATATTCACCTACTATGTTTCCTTCTCTCCCTTTTCCTACTCTTGAATTCCAGTCACCCATGATTATTAAATTTTCGGCCCCCTTCACTTCCTGGATAATTTCTTTTATCTCATCATACATTTCATCAATTTAATCATCATCTGCAGAGCTAGTTGGCATATAAACTTGTACTACTGTAGTTGGCATGGGCTTCTTGTCTATCTTGGCCACAATAATGCGTTCACTATGCTGTTTGTAGTAGCTTACTCCTATTTTCCTATTCATTATTAAACCTACTCCTGCATTACCCCTATTTGATTTTGTGTTTATAACCCTGTAGTCACCTGACCAGAAGTCTTGTTCCTCCTGCCACCGAACTTCACTAATTCCCACTATATCTAACTTCAACCTATCCATTTCCCTTTTTAAATTTTCTAACCTACCTGCCCGATTAAGGGATCTGACATTCCACGCTCCGATCCGTAGAACGCCAGTTTTCTTTCTCCTGATAACTACGTCCTCTTGAGTAGTCCCCGCCCGGAGATCCGAATGGGGGACTATTTTACCTCCGGAATATTTTACCCAAGAGGACGCCATCATCATTGCACCATACAGTAAAGCTGCATGCCCTCAGGAAAAATTACGGCTGTAGTTTCCCCTTGCTTTCAGCTGTTCGCAGTACCAGCACAGCAAGGCTGTTTTGGTTAGTGTTACAAGGCCAGACCAGTCAATCATCCAGACTGTTGCCCCTGCAAATATTGAAAAGGCTGCTGCCCCTCTTCAGGGGCCACATGTTTGTCTAGCCTCTCAACAGATACCCCTCCATTGTGGTTGCACCTACGGTTCAGCCATCTGTATCACTGAGGCAAGCAAGCGTCCCCACCAACGGCAAGGTACATGGTTCATGGGGGGCTTTGTGAGGTAGGGCACATTGATTTCATTGGTCACTCGATGAATTGGATGGGTACCTTGTCACCTGCTCCAACCCATGGTTGCCCATGGCTGCCCTTGCTTAGTGGTGTGGCCTGGCTCCTGCTCATCAACCTTTTTCAGTTTGTCTTATTCTTTTAGATCTGTCATTGGTTTACTCTGTCTCTGTGCCATTGTTTTCTTTCCAGAGATTATATTGATTTAGGGTGAGGCAACACTGGCTGGATACATAGGGTGCATCGCCAATTGCATAACATGTCCCAGGGGCCTCTAATTGCTTTCTGAGTGCAGCATCTTGCCCATCTTCACCCTCTTACCTCTCTCTTAATTTGACTTGCTTCTGTCTTGTGGTTTTATTGGTTATTGGTTACATTTGGGTTCATCAGGAGCTCTCAGGGGCTCAGCATTGATTTGCTGGGTTCGAGCTTGGCGACCCTGAGGTTCCTGAGCTAGGAACTGCTGAGTGCCACCAGTTCCCTGTCACCATAAGCTTTAGGCATGCACCAGCGACCCCCAGGCAGTGGTGGAACATTGTGTGTCTAAGGGAATAGGGATCTTGGCTTGGCCACGTGGATTGCAAGTATGGGATAAACCTCTATTTAAAAAAAGAAAAAAAAAACCACCCCCTTTCAATCTCAAGGTGTGCTGCATGCTGATGGAATGCATGGCTGTTGAGGTGGAACAGTCATTATCAGGCAACCTCTGAGGAACCTGCCGCACCTCAGTTGTATAAGGTTTACTCAGGTACTCAGGGCTATGTCTGAGTGGACCCTTATTTCCCTAGCTGCTCATGGGACTGAGATGCAAACCTCGAAATCATCTTCTTCTCCTCCCAGCGGGAAGGGCGTACCACCTGGGAGGATTCACACCCATTCATCCAAAAGAATGGGAGAAGCTAGTCCTCCTGATAATAAGAATACTTTGGACTGCAGTAACAGGGCTCATGGAGTCAGATATTACAGTGTGTTTCTGGTGATAAAGAGGAAGGAGGAGACATTTGAAAAAGTGTCCCCCTTTTATGCCCAGAAGTGTTTGGAAGGCCTTGCTAGAACATTAAAATCTGTAAAATGATTGCGTAATTGCTCATTGTTGATCGAAATTAACAAGTCAGAGCAGGTAGACCTTAAGAAATCACAGAAACAGGGTAATTATGATATCATTGTTGACATGAACACCTCTCTTAACTCCAGTAAGGGCGTTATCACATGCCGAGATATCATGGACATGGACATAGCTGAACTGAAGGAAGAATGGGCATCCCAGGGAATAGTCGATGTGGAGCAATGAACGCACACGAATAGTGGAGCAACTGAAAAGACTGCCACTTTCATTGTCACACTCAATTCTCTGGCACTGCCTGAATATCTAATGGCAGGGTTCCTTCGACTTAATGTTCACCCTTACATTCCAAACCCATATTTACCTATAAATTTACCTTTAAATGCCAGTTTTTCAGCTCTACAGCCATGAGTTGTAAAGGTGAATTGATCTGTGGGAACTACTGAAAAGCTGCTCGTGACACTGAGACTGACTGCCCACCTCCAGTGATCTGCATTAACTGCTCTGGGAACCACCCAGTCTGGATCCGAGATTGCCCTGTTTTTGCTGAATAACACAAAATACAGCAAGTAAAAGTAACAACGTTGATGCCCTATGCTGAATCCCAAAAAGAATATAAGGTGATGAAACCCCCTGTCTTTGCCACTTCATATTCTTCCACTGTGCATCTGTACTTGCACATTTACATGCCAAGGGAAAAAGAGTAAGGACAAAGCAATCCAGGCAGCTGCATCAGGAGAGACCAACAACTGTTGTGCAACAAGCATCCAGAAGGTACAAGAAAAGCAGAGTGCCTCTCAATGCCCCCTTTCCCCCTCATCTTCGAAGGGACAGGTTGCAGGGAAAGGCTCATGAAATTTTTGTCAAAAGTTGTCTCGAGTGCCGTCGGAAGTCATTCTTTCCTGTCTGACTGATGAAGAGGGTATCATGGAGTTAGATGCCTTGGATCCAGGCAGCCCCTCCAGTCCCCTCACTCTTCAAGTGCTTCACCTCCCCGGTGCAAAGATAGGGACGGATGACATGGCTTCCATACTGCAGTGGAGCATGAATGGGTTCAGGACTCATGTGAAGGAACTGAAATTCCTAGCACAGGCACATCCCTTGTGCTTTTGTTTACAAGAAACACATTTTAAAGATACAGATGTCCCTGCACTACAGGGATATACGCTATACCGCTAGGATGACCTGTGGGGGGAAAGGCCCAAGGGAGGTATCACAGTGTTTGTCACTAATACAAACCACTCCTCTGTTCCCCCCTTGGCTACTCAACATGGGTACTCACACACATTTCTCTACTGTTACTGGGTCATCCTCAGCCATCGACCTCTCTTTCTGTTCAACAAGCAGTTGCAGTTCAAATTCAAGTGTATCGAAGGATCACTGTTTGCTCACTGTATTTACCCCCGCAAGATGCACTAGACTCTGAAGCTCCTTTCACAGATTTTATCGCACAACTCCTGGGAGACTTCAATGTGCCATCATGTCCTGTGGGGCTCGACCAGTACTTGCCCTCAGGATCAGATTTTGGAGGGCCTCATGACAACTCACGAGCTGTGCATCCTCAAAATGGGTACTCGTACAAATTTCTCTACTGTTACTGGGTCATTCTCAGCCGTCGACCCCTCTTTCTGTTCTCCCGCCCTCACCAACTCTGTTCAGTGGGAGGTCATTGACGACCTTCATTTCAGTGACCACTTCCCAATCTGCCTTCACCTACTAAATGGCTCACCACCTGAAGCTAAGCCCCCAAAATTGATGGTCAGCAGTTCTAACTGGATGCGTTTCAGCCAGCTGGCTGTGTTCGAACACTGCGACAGTGTCCAACGATGGGTGGACCACATCACATGAGTGATCCATTGTGCTGCTGACTTCTCCATCCCACAGTCATCAAGTCATCTTAGGAGGCAACCAGTATCTTGGTAGACAGATGAATTTGATCCCGCAATCCAGGAAAGGCGTGCAAATCTTCGACATTTTAAATGCCGACCAACAGCAGACAACCTTAGAGCCTTTCGAGTCGCAAGTTCCAAGGCTCGACATATCATTAGCGAGAGTAAGAAAAGGACATGGAAAGTGTTCCTGGACTCTTATCAATCATTCCACTTCCTCTATAAAAGTATGGGAAGCCATCTGGAGGATTTCTGGTAAATGCAGCCATTCGAGTCGAGTGCTGAAACATGGGTGCCTCCAAACAACACCCAGAGACATTGCTCAGATGCTGGCCAAACATTTTGCACAAACTACTGCCAATGCAAGCCAGGATCTGGCATTTTGTCGCTATCGTGTGATTGTAGAGAGGAAAAAGTTGGACTTAAGGTCCAGTAGTTCTGAGATATACAACTCCCCTTTCTCCATGTAGAAGCTTAAATCAGACCTGACTGAGATTCATGACACTGCACCCAGTCATGACCAAATCTGGTACTGCATCCTAAGACTTTTGCCAGCAGCATCAAAGGAAATCCTGCTCGAATGTTTTAATGTAATATGGCAGACAGGCAACTTCTCCAACTCGTGGAGGGAGGCAATTCTGATCCTCTCCTCAAACCAGGAAAGGACTGCACCTGTCCCAGTACTTATCAGAGTGTCACCTTAACGAGCTGTATAGGAAAGACCCTGGAGCAAATGGTTAACCATTGTCTGGTCTGGTTGTTAGAGACCAGGAAACTCCTTAGCTGCTTTCAGTGTGGATTCCGAAGATTTCAGTCCACTGTCGACAATCTGACCCTCCTAGAGGCGGCAGTTCAGCAGGCTTTCCTCGGTAAGCATCACTGTATCGACATATTCTTTGATATAAGTAAGGCATACGATACTACTTGGAAACACTGTATTCTCAAACAGCTGCATCAATGGGGCTTTCGTGGCCACCTCCCCATCTTCGTACGGTCTTTTCTGTCTCAGTGTTTTTTTAGGATCTGAGTTGGTGACACACTGTCTAATCGATTTGAGCAGGAGAATGGTGTTCCTCAAGGCAGTATTTTAAGTGTTACCCTCTTTGCCATAACCATCAACAATGTCACATCTATGGTAAGGAGTCCTGTACATTGCTCCTTATTAGTAAATGATTTTGCTGTTTTCTGTTCCTCCTCCAGTGTTGCAATGGCGAGCCATCAATTTCAACTTAAAAAGTGTGGTGGTTAGAAGAGTGGGATGTAAAGACAGGTTTTCGGTTTTCTGCAGGTCAGTGTGTGTGTGTGTGTGTGTGTGTGTGTGTGTGTGTGTATGTGTTCATTTTAATTGTTCTCATTGTCTTTTTAATTTGGCTGCCTTGACTATGAGGGAGACCATCCTACATTTTAGAGAGACAGTGCAGTTTCTGAGCCTCATTTTTAACTCCCGATTGCCATGGTTACCACACCTGCAAGACCTGAAAGCCAGTACCCTAAAGGCACTGAACATCATCAAGTGCCTTAGCCACAGATCTTGGGGAGTGGGTAGGGCTTGTCTCCTTCAGTTTTATTGTGCTTTTGGTCTATGGTTGCATGGTGTATGGGTCAGCAAGGCCCTATTACCTGCATATCATTGCCACTGTCGATCGTGAGGGGATTCGGCTGGCCACGGGTGCTTATTGGACCAGTCCCATACCTAGCGTCTGTGCTGAGGCGGGGGAACCCGCACTTACCATCCGGCACCAGCTCTTCATGCTGCATCAGGCCCGTAAGTTCTGTGCAGCTCCAACTTCACCTGCACACCATACTGTTGCTCTTCCACCTCTGGAATGCCTTTTTTTCAACTGTCCATGAGCCACAATGCCATTTGGGATCCACATGCAGTGTGTGCTGGAGTCACTCAGTGTGGAGCCAGTAAAACCCTAAATCCAGGTTTTTAACCGCCTGCCGCTGTGGTTACCAGAGAGGCTCAGAGTGATTTTAGATTTGGTGTGGTACAGGAGAAATAGCACTCCTGCTTCCATTTTTATTGCAATATTCTCTGATATTTTATCTGAGTACCACGACCATGTAAATGTTTTTATAGATGGGTCTAAGCTATGGGACTCTGTTGGTTGCTCTGTCATTTTCCTGGATCGTGTCCTCAAGATCAGACTGCCTCCAGCATTTAATGTCTCTGATGCAGACTTATATGCAATCTTGCGGGCACTGGAACAGATGAGATGTTCTCCCGGTGCTTGATTTCTTATCTGTTAATATTCTCTGAGTGCCCTTTATTCTTTCCAATGTTTGTACACAGCAGATACAATAACCCAGAATATCTAGGATGCCCTCCTACAAGCCGGCCGCGGTGGTCTAGCGGTTGTAGGCGCTCAGTCTGGAACCATGCGACTGCTACGGTCGCAGGTTCGAATCCTGCCTCGGGCATGGATGTGTGTGATGTCATTAGGTTAGTTAGGTTTAAGTAGTTCTAAGTTCTAGGGGACTGATGACCACAGATGTTAAGTCCCATAGTGCTCAGAGCCATTTGAACCATTTGAACCTCCTACAACTACAATGAATGGGGAAGGAGGTGTCTTTCTGCTGGGTACCGTGGCACATTGGAACTGTGGGGAATGAAAGGGCAAATCAAGCAGCCAAGGAGGTGTGTCTTGATCCTCTGGTATTTCGGTGTGCTATCCCCCTGCATGCTGTCTCCTCACTGTTGAGGTACAAAGTCATGTGTCAATAGGAAAACAAGTGTCTGGCAGTGACTGATAACAAGCTCCGTGTCATCAAGCTCACAATTCAGCTGTGGAGTACTTCCTTCCAGCCACGTCGGTGGGACGAGGTCCTTCTTACTTGCTTCGCTTAGGCTGCAGCCCTATGACACATGGATTCTTACTCCAGCGAGAGGACCCTCCAATGTTCGGTGCTTGTGGCATGCAGATCACAGTGCACCATATCTTATTGGACTGCATTTTATTTGCTGACCAGCGGACTGCGTCAGATTTGCCATCTATTTTATGTGATGATCAAACGAATGTGGTTAGGGTTTTAAAGTTTTGTGAATTGTCCAACACTTTTAACAAAATCTTAGGGAGACATTCTAAGTGTGTCAAAGGGTGGCTGGTTCACCCTAGATTTTTGTAAGTGGTCAGCCAGTCACATTTCCCTGTGATTTTCTTTTAGTTCATCTGTGTTTTGTTTTCTCTGTGTTTTAATTTCTTGATTAGCTCTCTTCCCTCCTAATTGGTTTTAGTGAATGTGATACAGAGTGACTGTGTGGTCATTTTGAGTGCATGTGTGTACAACACTTTTGATTCCTCTCCATATTCGTTTGTTTTTATAATTATAAGGACGCTGAAGCCCTCACCATTGGATGCCCATCAGATCCATACACACACACACACACACACACACACACACACACATAGTTCATCAGGATTAGCCTTATGTCTCCTTCCTGTCTTAGCACTCTTTTTCGTTTGACACTTGTAGTATGGAGGGACTGATGACCTCATAGCTTGGGTCCTTTAGCCCCATCAATCCAACCCAGTCCTCTTTAACTGATAATTTTGATATCGTCTGTGTTGGAATCAATGTTGTTACCCAGCTGATATGCATGACACACTCCTTCCAAGCTGATGAGTCAAGTTCAGCTAAAGGAATCAAGTGAGAAATTCTGCTGTACACTCTGGCTAAAGATTTAAAAACACAGTGTATTATAAATAGCTCATGGGTAGTATTATTGCTGAATGTAACATATGAAAAGAAGATAGTTGTTACAGCAGTGGTATCAGATTGTGAACTGGAAATACAGTGGAATGGCCATAGAAAGATTGTGCACATTGAGGACACCTGGTACCTGGTTGCTGAACATGTTTAACATCATGACTCAAAGGACAGGAGTGCCTGATACACCACACAGACTATATGGTTCCTCTCACCCAATACCTTCTTTCTCTGAATTTTGGAGATGGGAAACTACGTTACAGCCCATACTTGCATTGATTAAAGGACAGTTTTTAACTATTTAAAACTGTGAAAAACTGAAGCAGCTGTAGATTGAGGAATGTAATAAAAGAAGACGCAGAAGTTCGACCTGGACAAATATTGCACTCTTTTTGGTTTTTGAGAAACAGGAGAAGAGAGATACACTGCCTGATAAAAGATGTGAATCATCCAGAAGACATGGTTGGATGTCAATTTAACTTTGTACACACACACACACACACACACACACACACACACACACACACACACACACACACCATCAGTGGGTTACAGTTATCTATTACAGGGAGAATGGCCAGCAGGGTACATTAGTGTTGTTCATGTTTATGGTTCTTACCAGGTGTTGTAGGGTATATAAGGGGTGTGAACAGCATCAATTGTAGAGTGATCACTGTGAAGAAAACAGAGATGCTGTGTACTCATTTCAGACAGTGTTATCAGCTCTGGACTAAGTTTGAAAGAGGCCCTGTTGGGCCTCACACAAATGAGAGGGCCGGTACACTTCTCCTAAAAATTTTGGTTGGCCGTATATGGCCACCACAAGGGAGGATCATTGTATTGTTCACCAAGCAATCGTAAACACTTCACATCTGTGTCTGCCATTGAAGAACCAGTAGTGGATTTCCAGCTACATTCTGTGTCATCCCGTATCATTGGTTGGAGACTAGCAGTGGTTGGACCATGGAATTACCATCACACTCATAGGCTGCCATTAAATCTACAGCACAAACAGCTGCATTTGGAGTGGTGCCATGGTAAGGAATCATGGACTGGTGATGAATTGCATTGCATTGTGTCCAGTAATGAATTGTGATTCTGCTCTACCACACATGACCATCTTTTGTGAGTAAGGTAGCAATGTCTAGTGAGGTCCTATCCTTCCAGTGTCTTGGAAATACACAGTGATGTTACTCCTGGTATGATGTTGTGGAGAGCCGTCAGGTATGACTTGAGGTCACAGCTGGTATGTGTTACCTATTATGTGACAGTATTATGGTGCAGTGTTTCAACATTACCACACTCATCCACGTATGGCACATGTCTCTGTGAACTGTCTGTGTGATGTTGAGGTACTCTTGTGGCCAGCAAGATCCACATATCTGTCCCCAATAGAATATGTGTGGGATCAGATCAGACATCAGCTCTGTCTCAGTGCCAATATCTAGGACGTCAAGGACCAGTTATAACAGTTGTGGGCCAGCTTGCCTTAGGAACATATACATCAGCTTTGTGACACCTTCCCCAATAGAATCAGTGCATATGTACAGGCCAGAGGGGGGTGCAGGATCATACTGAAAAGTGGACTTATACTGCCACGTCATTTGTATGTTTAACTCAGTTTTGTAATCGACGAAATAACATCACATAATCTCTCAACCTGTGAAGCTTCATTTAGTTTTCTCCTCCTCTTCTGGGTGCTTCACTTTTTTGACGGGTGGTGTATTTTAAAAGCAAATTCTCATCACTTTCATTTCAACTCTAGTTATGCTCAAATTTCACCTTTTGTAATAACAAAAAATGTTGGCTCCTCCAAAAAGCATCAACATGTAATGTGTCAAAGAGCTCTTCTTCACGTACATGAATTAGGAGGTCAAATGACTACAACTAATTTGTCAGTTTGTCATGTCACCAAAGGATAAACTATCTATTCTGTTATCAAAACTGGCCTGTTCTCCATACTTGAAATAACTTACCTGTCCATGTGAATGTGCTGATACTGGTTATGTCGAAGTCATCAGTGAACTACATTCCACTTCTCAGTGTGGCGTGAAGTTCAAATTGGAATGGGGACAAGATGAGAAAAAAGGACCTCTAAACAATATACCATAGCCATAGTGACAGTTTTTCTTAGTACTTGAGTGTTGGAAATGACTGACTAGTGCTGTCTGTTACACCATAATCCAAAATAAGTATTATTGTCTCACAGCTATTAAACCAGTAAATAAGATGAAATCCACTCCCTCAGTTTAATTAAAAGATGCTTACCAAATGAGAAAGCGCTGGTAGATAGACACAATAAAAAACACACAAATTTCAAGCTTTCACAACCCACGGTTGCTTCATCAGGAAAGAGGGAAGGAGAGGGAAAGACGAAAGGATGTGGGTTTTAAGGGAGAGGGTAAGGAATCATTCCAATCCCGGGATATGTGTGTGTGTGTGTGTGTGTGTGTGTGTGTGTGTGTGTGTGGGCGCGCGTGTGCGCGTGTGCGTGTGCGTGTGCGCGCGCGCGCGCGCGCGCGAGTGTATACCTGTCCCTTTTTCCCCCTAAGGTAAGTCTTTCCGCTCCCAGGATTGGAATGACTCCTTACCCTCTCCCTTAAAACCCACCTCCTTTCGTCTTTCCCTCTCCTCTTTTCTGATGAAGCAACCATGGATTGCGAAAGCTTGAAATTTGTGTGTGTATTTGTGTGTTTTTTATTGTGTCTATCTACCAGTGCTTTCTCATTTGGTAAGTCACAGCATCTTTTTTAATATATTTTTCCCATGTGGAATGTTTCTTTGAGACATCCCCAGTGGTGCAATTGACTTTTTGAAACTGGTGAGAGATGGTTCTTTCCTCATGAACTGTCCTATATTCTTGCTTGCTTTAGGTGGCCTTTGTATTGTGGAAGTGCTATTTCTAGGAAAAAAACTTTACTCACTTTGAACCCACAAAGGAAATTTCCCTTCTACGGAATAGAGAAAATATTGGAAAAAAAAGACATTGGGAATCATTGCTGCTATAACTGCTGCATCCTCAAAAATGTCAAGTCTGATTGTTACCAATTGATCTAATGTATTTCTGTCTGGAGACAGCTACCAAACTCTTTCTTCTAGGTTGTTTTCAGAAAAAAACATTTAGCATTATTTTGCAAACCAACCATTATGGCAGTATGATTGTGAACATACGTACTAGCGAGCTGAGGTTGTCTTTAAAGCTTTGAGTCACATCTAGGAAGGAAGTCAAATGATTTATAGAAGGAAACATCTACAAATTTATGCCCCCTCTTCATACTGAGCTTTGCCGAAATGATCTCAAATGCAGGTTCAATTTCTACCTCAGTTAATTTGAGTTTCATGTCTAGTGCTATAAATGCACCACCTCCATTTCCCATTAGCCTATCCTTTTGACATAGTTAGATTCAGCCCAAAAATCTCGCTGCAGTCAATTTTGGGTTTTAGTTAGCTTTCTGAACCTAATATTACATAAGCTCTGCTCCTTTTTAGGAGTACATCAAGCTCCAGGATATTGTTGCAAATGCTTCATTAGTTGATCACTAGGATGTCAATGGTCTCATCTTTGGGTGCATTTCTTTTGAGTCTTATACTAACATTTTGTTCTCCTACAGCTACGAGTATCTAGAGTGGATGGAGACTAGTGCTGTATCTGGGAAATGCGAACAACAAAGACAAGAGGCGTGAATGGAAAAACAAATTTTGATCTCTCAACTGAAGTTCACACAATACCTGAATACAAATATTGTCAGATGGAATTGTACACTGAGTCCCTATCAGAATCATACAACACTGTCACTTCAAGGTTTTATATCTCCATAGTTAGAAGCAGTAAGTCCAAACACTTTGCGAGACTGCAGCCTGACTTCACGCTGCCATCTGTAACAGGCATGTGCTTCTAACTAGTCCAGGTGTGCAGGAGTACACAGGCTGCTGGTGAGCCCACAGTGGCGTAGTGTGGTGAATTGACCCGTAGTTGATAGTTTGCTATTTTTCATATATACACTGGCTGGAGTTGCTGCGGTTACTGCGGAAGTGGTTTAGGGGTGGTTGCACCTGTGCTGTTAAGTGGCAGTGGTGCCACCACCTATTGGCTGTGAGCTGAATGCCATCTAATTCCTGGCTGTGGAATGCTGTGTGTGCCACAGTGCAGTCATTGATGATACTGCAAGTAGCCTAATCTCAAAGATTATAGTGTCAAACTGAAAACATAGTAATCAATTAGGTTAGCCATCTTGGATGATGTATATAATGTGCTGGTCCCATTTAGGGGACCCTTCAGTTCTTAGCTGCAGCCTAGCATATTGAAGAACCATCGAATTCTCTGATAAAAGTTTTATTAGACACGGGGGCATAATATTGCAAAAAGCAAGCAGTTCATAAATAATCTGTTACAGTCTGAGAAAAACTACAATACTAGAGGGAGAAATAATCTTTATTACCAATTAATAATTCTTTCTGTGGCTCAGAAAGAAGTTCAGTATGCAGCAAAAAAATTTTGTGATCATTTGCCCAAAGCTATAAAATTTCTGGCAGTTACAACTAACTAATGAGTTCTGAGAATGGTGCTGCAGACTGTGAGCTTTATTGACATTCTATAAACAAGTCTGGACTTCCCAACCTCCTCTCCCAGTCACTGGAACAATGTAAGTGTGAACTTGAAAGTTCAGCTGACGGGCATCATTTGATCCAATGTGCGCCACAATCTGCAGATGGATGCACCCTGTTCCATAACTGGCTACCAGACCTACAACTTGTAGAATACAGCCTTGAGGCATCTGCATCTACATCTTCATGTACATTCTGCAAACCACCATGATGTGCATGGCGGAGGGTACATCCCATTGTACTACATATTGGGGTTTCTTGTTGTTCCATTCACATACTGTACTTGGGAGGAATGATTCTGTGACTGCTTCTGTGCATGCAGTGATTATTCTAAACTTATTCTCACGATCGCTGTGTGAGTGATACATAGAGGGTTGTAGTATACCCCTAGAGTAACCATTTAAAGCCAGTTCATGAAACTTTGTTAATAGTCATTCTTGAGATAGTTCATGTTTGTCTGCCATTTCAGTATCTCTGTGACACTTTCCCATGTATTTAACAAATCTGTGAACATTCATGCTGAACTTCTCTGTATGTATTCAGTATCTCCTGTTAGTCCTATCTAGTACAGGTCCCACACACTTCAGCAATATTCTAGTATGGGTCACACGAGTGATTTGTAAGCAATCTCTTTTGTAGATTGACGGCACATGCCCACTATTCTACCTATAAACCAAAGTCTACCACCTGCTTTACCCAAGACTGAAGCTATGTGATTTTTCCATTTCATATCTCTACAAAGTGTTACACCTAGGTATTTGGATGAGTTTACCAATTCCAGCAGTGATTCATTGATATTATAGTCATAGGAAACTACATTTTTTCATACATGCCCTCACACTGATAGCATAAGTTGATCCTTTATTACTCTGCTTCCATTCCCCCTTAAGGCTACAATTATTTGCTCTGTGTTTGAAATGCTGATCATTAATAGACCTTTTGTGCTTGCTTTTCCATGACACAGGGCACATCAGGGTTTTCAGCGGGTTAAGTGTCACACAATGCTTAAAAATAATTTTCATGTAATGTTTACCTCTGAGGCGTGTGTTCAGTGTTATTTTCTAATGCAAAGGTTCCAGCAAGTTTCACTTAATTGTACAGTAACAAAATGTGAATATTTACAAACTGAAAAGAAAGTTTAAACATTCCTGATTAGCTGTGACTCTTACTAAGTATCTAGACTCAATGATTGAAAATTCCTGTTAACTGCAAATGAGTCAAAATTTTACTGTGGACAGATATGTTTTGGCATACATGTAGATAACTGTTATTCTCTGAGCAATGTCGTTCAGTTGTGCACATTTTAAGCTAACAACATTACATCAACATATGTTGTTTAATAAAATTGAGGAAGAAGAAACTTGCTTTATAAGTAGCAGCTTTTCAGCTAATATTACTTTACTAAATGTAACCTGTTTTAGTTCAAGTATTATGTAGTAGTGCAGTGGTATGTGATTATAAGTATTCCTAGTGTACAATCATTGTGAAAGATTCTCAGGTATTCAGCCAGGTAGTATTGTCCAAATGGTGTGATATTTCAGCAAGTTGGCTTGTTGCTATCTTCAAATAGTACTGGTGTGTAATTTGTCATACATTGGGCACTGTATCGTATACTACAGTACCTTCCTCTTGTTGTTGAGCTCAGGTCCATGAGACCCATGGGAGACTCCACTGTTGAGATGGAAAGGAAAGTGCACTGCCAGGACATGAACTGCAGTCCTCAATCTCTGTGCCACTGCCACAGCAGTTGAGATGCATTAGTTATGGAGGTGGGGCATATAAGTGTTGTGATGTAAACTCTTTGGTTGATGTGAATGGATTTTCCCAAAGACTGTTGTTGCACCTTGAGCACAGTCAAGGTTGGGTCCCAGGCATTACTTACTTGGAAGCCAGTCTCTCTTTCTTTCATCACTTCCTGTACCAAATCCTCATAGATTCCTTTAAAGCAGAATCCCAAAATGAAGTGGTCTGTTTTAACAACTTGATATCATTATAATTCATGCTATATCCACTAGAGAGTCAGTGCTCTGCCACCACTGACTTTGTTGATTGTTCTTTATCTATGTGATGCTTGTGCACTCCATATATTTCCTCTCTTGTCCTGATACTCCGACCTGCATACATTTTCTGCACTGGCACTGGCAGCAGTAGGTTTTCGGAGACCTATGTCATCCTTAACAGAACCGCAGGGAATTTTCTTCAGCAGCAGACAAAATACGCACATGATATTGTACTTGTGGAGTATTCAACCTATTTTTATGGCTATGTTACCAATGTAAGCTAAGGGATAAACATTACAAAAGGTTTTTTTCTTCCCGTGCAAGCTGTTGCATAGGCACTTTCAGTTTTATGATGTGTTTGATCTGATGGTGGTTGTAACAATTCTGGAAAACTGTCTGCAGATGCTGCAACTCCACTGCTAAACCATCTTGGTCAGAGATTTCACAAGCCCTGTACACTAGAATACTGAGGAGACTTTCTCATCGTAAAGGGGCATTATAGCTGTAACTATGTAAACATAAATCATTGTGTGTTAGTTTACAGTAAATGCTATGTCCTAGTGTGGCATCTGAATTCTGCTTGACTATCTTGTCTGATAGCAGAGGTTGGTTGGTTTTCTTCGTTCTCTGTCATGAACCTGATGTTATGGTGCAGCGAGTTCAAACATTGCACAAGCTCTTGTAGATGTGGCCAGATCGCAAACATATCATCCATGTGCCATGGTAGGTGTGAGCAGATCACAAGCATATCATTCATGTACCACAAAGTATGAACATCTTAAGGCTAAGCTAATACTAGAACAACATTTCATGATGCAATATTATCATTACATGGAATGGGACTAAATTTCACACTGATGGCCAATCTTATCAATGTGTTGAAACAGGTTGCCGTTCCTCTTCCGTCAGATGCAATGGGCAAAAAGCTTCATGAAACATGTTTTACACCCACAGAGGCTATTCCCCCCAAGGCCAAACATCTCCGAGAAGGAGAGGAATCCACTTAAACAAGTAATTCTACAGTCCTTTTACTACTTCAAGTATAAAAGAAAAAACTATATGATCTCTTCGAAGATGATGCCTACCTGATTGTAGAAGTAGATCCAGCAAACCACATGAACAGGAACTCAATGAAAATTCTCCAGAAAACATTCCAAGAAAAAATGGCGAAAAGGCTTCATCCAGTATTGGCTAGATCTCTAAGACTTTGTTAACCAACCTTAAGTCCATAAAGACGGGGCTCCAATCCCTCCCATTCTGAGCAACACCACTGTACCTACATATAAGCTAGAAAAGCATCTGACAATGGTGCTCAACTCCTTTGTTGTCAAATGTCGGCACCACATATGGAATTTAGTGCATTTTGTGCAGCAGCTTCAGAGCTTCCTAATAGCCCAAGGAAACAACATGGTGAGCATTGATATGGTCTTTCTCTTTACTAGGGCATCTGTAAGATACTCTCTCTGTCTCGTATGAGCGAAAGTTGGGTCATCAGTGACAAAACTCTTTGAATTCCTTCTCACTTCAACTTATTATCTGTTTCATGCAAATAACTATACATGCAGACCAATGGAGTGGCAATGGGGTACCCACTGTCATCAGTGGTAGCCAACATGTTCATGGGGGCATTTGAAGAAGAAGCCTTGAGTCAGCAGTCTGGTCACCCTCGTGCTTTTTCCAGCACATGGACAAGACATTCATGATCAAGCCACAAGAATGACAGCTTCTACAAGACTTTGTGCAGCATCTGAATTCACTGCCCCATAACATCAGGTTCATTGTAGAAGTTGAAGAAAACAGCAACCTCTGTTCTTGGACATGCTAGTCAAGTGGAGATTGGATTATAAACTAGGGCATGGCATTTATGTAAACTAATGCACACAGGTTTATATTCGCATGGTTACAACTGTCATGCCCCTTCATAACAAGAGGCCGTCCTCAACACTAGTGCACAAGGCTCACATAATTGCTGACCAAGAGAGGTTAGCAATGGAGCTGCAGCACTTGAAGACATTTTTCCAGGAGAGTGGTTACAGTCACCATCAGATCAAATGTGGCATAAAACTGAAGCAGCCTTGGCTACAGCCTGCAAAAGAAGAAGAGAAACCTGTTGCAACAGTTTGTATCCCTGACATTAGTAATGTATTGATGAAAATTCACAGAATACTTCAGAAACATAATGTGAGATGTATGAGTCTGTTAAGAATGACATATATGTCCAAAAACCAGCAGTACACCACTACCCTTGCCAGTATGAGAATATATATGTAGGTCAGATCATCCAGACAATGGAGGAAAGATGCACAGAGCGCAACAGTCACACAGATAAGAAATAACTAACAAAGTCAGTTGTAGCAGAACACTCACTCTCCTATGGACATAGCATGAATTATAATGGTATCAAGTTGTTAAAACAGGCAAACATATTTTGGGGTTATGTTTCAAAAGAATCTGTAGTCATCCAGCTACACGATGAGCTGATAATAATAATAAAGGCCGTGGTTTCCACCTAAGTAATGCCTGGGCTCCACCGTTGAGTATGCTTCAAGTGCAACAATAGTCTGCAGAGGAAATTCAACCATTCACACCAACTGAAGAGTGTAGATCGCACCGTATATACATGTGTCCCCTGCGTCAACAATATCCCAATTCCAGCAGTGGCGGCACAGAGACTGAGCACCAGAACTCATGTCTCAGTAGCGCCCTTCCTCCTGTATCTTGTAAGAGGAACCAGCTACAGGTACCACAGACAAGAGTTCGACTGTGAGGGACAGGAAGTATATAAGACAGCACCAGTGCAAGACATATCAGTCACTAGGACTGCCTGAAAATGCCAACAAGACAGCTTGCTTAAATATCACATCCTTGGACAATGACTCCTTGCTGAATACTGGAAAACATATCCAGATTAGTGCAGTGATACATTATTGTCAATACAGTGGACAGATGTATTTATGTTGACCTATTATGCATCCCTGAAAATTGAGCTTCATGCTAGGACTTAGAAAACTCAATGCATGAATGAGTGAAAACCATTTGTCGTATCCTTTGTATTATTTATCTTGTGTTTGAAGCCAATTTTTATTTACTTCAGTACAAATACTTTTACAGATTTTTATGTTTCCTAACTTCCTTTTTACCTGAAAAGAAATTCTGAGATTTTAAAAACTTTTGGATGTGTCATTTCTGCTCAAATTTTTGTGGCTAGTCAGGAGACACTTCACTTGCACAAAATTTAGTTTCATTATATACACTTATGACTGTAACATTGTTTTTTAAACTTAATAATACACAGAATAAAAAAACTGCCATAGTTCATAAATTTATGACTGCATTTGCATCAAACAACTGTTAGAAAATATTCTGTTTTGTTATACCTATTTTGGCTGTACTCTTCAAGGCAGAAGTCTATTGATGCAAACATCTACTTGTGATGCAATACAAATATCAGAATTTGTAGCTATTGGTTAATTTGTAATATCCTTTTATATAAAAATTTTATTGTACAATTCTTAATTTTGAAGGTCTCACTGGAGAAAGTCAGCAAAACCTGGAAGAGGAAACATCAGAAAACTACTTGAGTGTTCCGGAAGTATTAGCGCCAAGTTCACTTTCAAAGCTCTGCCGTATTGTAATTCGTAGACATTACTGTCTGTCAAGCCTGGAGAAATATGAGTTACCTAAAGTCATAAATGATTTCCTGAATTACGTGTTCTAATGTTGGGCCCTCTTACGAAAATATTATTTATTTGATGTGAAAAAAATTCATTATGATAGTGTATTATGTTACACAACATATGCTCCATATTGTGATAGTGAAAATTGGTGTTCAAAATCTTAGACAGTGTATCATTACAGTTACCTTAATGCTATATTTCCATTCTTCTTTTATGCAGATTTGAAAATAGGACTTCTTATAATCATGAGATATGATAAGTCGTATAGCAACACTATTTTACTGTATGAAATAAATAACATGCAGATATCTGTATGTCCTTTATATCACCATCATGAGGTTATAAAAATTCATAAATTATTATGTATCATATTATATCATATCATGTCATGTCATGTCTTATAAATATGGCAATGACGTGGCATGATATATAAGAGAGTTATTAACTGAAACCAGTAGTGATAATAAAGGACTTATAGACAACTCCCTATCATGCATTTTATTAAATACATAGCAGCTGTTGGCAGTCACCTTCAAAAAGTGTTTAACTATTTTGTTACTAATAAAGTTACTCGTAACCCTGAAATTTTAATTCAGCGAGTATATTTGATCAAAAATAATCTTAAACTACATATTTTGTGCATATATCTGTTTTGAATCATCAAGTTATTAAATGAAAAGTTAAGAGGCTACTAGTTCTTTTCATATGCCAGAGGAAGATTGTGTGAACTGCTAACATTATGTGAAATGATCGGCACAATTAAAAAAATAAATAGAAAAAAGGTTGTGGTGTATTTATTTTTCTGTGTCCAAAGCAATAATTTTTCTCACTTTGCAAGAATACTATTGTCAGTATAGGCATAACTACATACCAGCTGTCTAAACTGTGTGATTTATTTAACCCAACATGTTTCGGAACAATTTTATTGTAAAAGACAAGTCAATATGTCACATTATTACACACACACATGTAATGGAACTCTGCTTCCATGTAGTATTACACACCATAAAATGAGTATGTCATCAGGCACAGTCAAAAGTAGTAAACAGCTAGCAAACGTGTGTAGTCAAACACAAGACTGTATGTGTAATAATGAAAATATTGATAATAATGGGATCATGTTGGTCAAATAAATCACATATTTTGGACAACTGGTGCATAATAATCTGTGTAATGATGGCACGATACAGTTTTACGGTGACTTCGCAATAGATAATACTAGGTATATTGAGTGACTGCAGGCAGGTCGGTGACAATCTACATAAACAGATTTTGACCAATTTTCAATCTAAAAATGGCTTAGGTTACTTGTACAAAAGTGTGTCTGCAGCATGTGAATTATTAACTTTCAGTTTTAATTTTCTTTTTCTCTATTAGTAGATCATATTTTAAACAGATTGTGCATCCATACTTTTAAACAGCTCCTTCAGTATATTTTTCATAATTAAATAAAGCACATTAAAAATTGTACACAGTGCCCCAGAGTTATGGTAGCAATGTAATCAGATGAGAAATATCTGTAGTGAGTCATAAGTCTCAATAGCATTTGTTTTAGCATTCTTTGAATGTCTATCTGAAATAAGTATTTGCTTATGTGAACTTGAAAAGAGGGACATTTGCATCAGTATAACATTTGATTAAATATCATACAGTTACAAGACAAGACTGCTCTATGACAGTTTTCAAATGGATGAAGGAAAGTCAGTGGCAGAGAAATAACATCAAACTAAAGGATTGTTAACATGTTTTTTGTTCATGGTGTATATAAAGTATACAATATACGTAAGAGGAAATATTTCTTCCATGCTAGAATACAGTCAAGAAATCAAGTTTAACATGGTAAGGTAATTAAAATTTCTATACTGTAGGAGACTTCATGGGAGTCAATACTCTCTAAGATGACTCTGGCAAACAGAGAGTAAAGAAAAAAATCAAACAGTGGGAAGTCCAGGATGGAATATAAACAAAAAATTGAAAGCAGTGAGTCACAGACAGACACAATGAAAATACTGCTAAACTTTTAGCCTTTGGACAAAAGAGTCATCCTTCAGAAGCAGAAAACACGCACATGCAAATACACACATCTACTGTCTATACGGCTGCTGAGACCCGACTGCAACTGTGCCTGTGCATGTATCCGACCTGAGCAGCAATGCAGAGTGGGTCGTGGAGGTAAGGAAGAGATATGGCATCGGGATGGGGAGGGATAGCAGGGTAGAAGTGAGAGAAGATGACAGCTGCTGTGGGAGTGACCTGGGACATGGGCTGCTAGGTACAGAGTCGGGAGGTTCTGCTGGGGGAGGAGAGAGGAGAGACATAGAAAAGGGGAAAAGACTAGTAGGTGCTTTAACGGAAGAGAAAACATGGGAGCTGGGAAAGGGGTGGAGAGCAGGGACTAGTGAAGGTTGAGACCAGAGAGGTTACAAGAATGAAGGATATGTTGTAGGGAGATTTCCCACCTGTACAGTTCAGAAAAGCTGATGTTGGTAGGAAGGTTCCAGATGGTGCAGGCTGTAAAGCAATCACTGAAGTGAAGCACATCTTGCTGGACAGCATTTTCAGAGACTGGTGGTCCAGCTGTCTCTTGTCCATAGTTTGGCAGTGGACATTCATACAAACACACAGCTTATTTGTCATGCCCACATAGAAAGCAGCATAGTGACTTAAAAGCTTGCTGGAGGTACACATTCCTGGGAGGTACCCTTAAATTCAGTTATATCATGGAAAGAGGCACACAAAAATGTTATAGAAACAAACTGCTATTTTCAATAGGATGAAGAGGAGCATACTCTACCAAACATTCTTATTAGTAAGGGATACTGTAATACAAATTTAAGTTTCTGAGTAGTAGTTTTTGGTCTTACCATTACTCTCCCTTCAATTTGTTTCCTTTAACTATACACGTCATACAGTTACTTGAAACTGGATAACAAGTACATGCGACACTGACCTTACTAAATGGTTTATTGATGCTCTGTCACAGGTCAGAATGTCATAACAACTGTGCTTCACAACTGAGTGAGCAATAATATCAGTTTCTATAAATATTTATTGGTACTCCTTTTCTGTAAATTATGTGGAGAAAGTGCTGATGCTACAGTCAAATTAAGAGCCAGAAGTCTTGAACATTCCTGATGGTCCAGTAATATTCATCAAAAATGAAATGGGATAAAAAGTCTTGATGAAATTTTGTTATTGGTAAAGTACTTACAACATGAGTCCTTGATGTTGCCCGCATCTCGTGGTCGTGCGGTAGCGTTCTCGCTTCCCACGCCCGGGTTCCCGGGTTCGATTCCCGGCGGGGTCAGGGATTTTCTCTGCCCCGTGATGGCTGGGTGTTGTGTGCTGTCCTTAGGTTAGTTAGGTTTAAGTAGTTCTAAGTTCTAGGGGACTTATGACCACAGCAGTTGAGTCCCATAGTGCTCAGAGCCATTTGAACCATTTGAGCCTTGATGTTGTGAGCTTGTGCTGCATGAATAAACTTCTGCAACACACATCACATAAGAAAAGTTGAAGCTTTTTCTCCATTTCCAAGTGTCTTACCAATAAAAAAGGTGAAGAAGATCCTCTAGTGAAAGCAGTCCCCACATTTGTATTAATTAAAGCTGATGACACTCAGTAACTTGAAACCATGTCCTCATAAATATTATACAGGCTTATGAATAAGTACCTCCAGGGTTTCAGAAGATGACTGCTTGAAAACTACAAGACATATACAGGAAACACACAAATATTAGTGGATGGAGCATCTCTCCAAGTTTTTAACTTACATTACAGGTTCTCAATATGGACACTGTTTGTGACACTGCAAATGGTTCAAATGGCTCTGAGCACTATGGGACTTAACTTCTGAGGTCATCAGTCCCCTAGAACTTAGAACTACTTAAACCTAACTAACCTAAAGACATCACACACATCCATGCCCGAGGCAGGATTTGAACCTGCGACCGTAGCGGTCGTGCAGTTCCAGACTGTAGCACCTATAACCACTCGGCCACACCGGCCGGCAACACTGCAAACATCAGTACATATGTGCAATTGCCTGGGGAGCCTTGACAGTAGTCTGCTATGGAAGTATTCTCATTAGGTTGCCTATTTGCAGGGAAGAACTAATTAAATGTGACAGTGCAGCGTGGATGATTTGTCTGCATGTTCTGATATGCCTGGTCACAAGTGAAATTGCGCCATGGTATATATTACAAATTGAAAGTTGGAAAGATGCTGTATCTACTGATATGTGTCATTTTTGTGTACGTCTTTCAGTTTTCATGGATTATCTCCTGAAATCCCTGAGATACTTATAAATAGCCCTGTATTTATCATCATATATAAGGAAGGGAGTGTCTTCTTTCAGCTCTGAGATTAAAAATCAACTAGTTCCAAGCTATAAGCAAATGAAAACAGTAATAAGCCCTTATGTAGTAACAAAGTAATATATATAAGAAACCAATCCAAGTAACAAAAATGTGGATTTATTCATAAACCTCTGGTCAGTAATGGAAATAAACCTTTCGTGACTTCACACGTAACAAGGCAAAAGAATCATACAGTAGGCGCAACATAACCAATACACAGAACAACTGATGTGAGCAGCACAAACTGAAAGAACATAGTGAGAGTGAGTTAGCACTGCTCTGCATATATATATAGTTACAAGTCATCAGTAGATGGTGCAGCAGAGACGTTGCCATGTGCATGCTTCCTACATGCAGTATCTAGTGGCTGGCGTGCGCTGATGCAGTTGGCAGTTTACATTCAGCACACTCACATGAACCAGTATCAGGATGCAGCACACCTCTCCCTTCTCAAACAGGATGCCCAAGTGATGGAGGAGACACCAGCAGCCCAATGAGAGACACATCGATCAGATTCCAGCGCCAACGGCGGGGGCAGGACGGTGTACTGGGTGGGCACCAGAGCATAACGCCAGAACACAAGGAGACATGGTCATGCCTGAGGTGATGGACCTGCACGGTACCCAATGACAGCGCCAGTGTGTAGTGGTCCATCATCATATCTGCATCATCATTAGCAGGCAGGTCACAGTGCAGTGGAGACAGGGCTGGACCCACCCGCGACAATGCCGGAAGGGGTGATGGCGAGGAGAAGGTGGAGGCTGCCCATTCAGAACAGCAGCCTGCAGCAATAGACCCAAAGCCAGAGGTGGAAACTAGAACCCCAGGATGCCACTTATGAACGATCATTAGTAAGCCTTTTGTGAGCTTGAATCTAATTTTACCTTCATGATCTTTTCACACAATATACCTAGAGGAAGCAATATTTTGGCAAATCTTCTAAGAATATACGTTCTTGGAATTTCAACAGTAACCCATACTGTGGTGCAGAGCACCTCTCCTGTAGTGTCTGCCACCAGAATTGGCTAAGCATACTTTCATACTTGCTAAATGTGCCTGTAATTAAATATGGTACTCGTCCTTGAATCTCCCATACTCCTTCTACCAATTCTATCTGGTACAGATCACAGATGAGCAATATTCAAGTATTGTCCAAATAATGGTTCTGTAAGTGTCCTTCTTTATGGGTGGATTACACTTTCTGAGGATTCCACCACTAAATCTCAGTAAGGCATCTGCCTTACCTGTGGTTAGTATCATTCTGTATTACACACACTCCTGTATATTTAATTAATGTGACTGCTTCCAGTGATTGTTCTGCGATCATGTAATCATACAATAGTGGGTCTTTCTGTTTATGTACAAGGTACATGTAGCGTACGTCTTGCGATCAGAAACTAGCCGATCAGAATAAATATGAAATATGGTTTTGAAATAAAAGACAATAGTAATGACAAAAATATTATTTATTTCAATTTCTATAATAATGTGTTACATCTCCAGTAAGTTGAACTTTTGCACATCTTCCTGCACCTTTCATCCAAATACAAACAGACTCTTGTTCACTTATTTTACGATGATTCCTTGTTCTTAAATAAAATGACTGGTTAGATACAAAGTATGACAGTCCCAAATCTTTATTATACACTTCTCCCACATGAAAAGTACGATAAGATATTACATCTCTTGCATTGAATGCTTCCAAACCAGTAACATTTTTCACTTTATTACCATCAAAACGAACAACAGCAACTGTAATCCATCCATTGCCAGCTTGATGTGTATCTAATTGCGTAAGTGTAAAATTAATAATACATTGTTGAGGATGAATTTCCACTTCCTGCACCAGACTCCTCTGCAGGTCTTCCTACATTTTGCTACAATTTTTGTACACCTGCAACTTCTCTGTATGTGAGGGGCAGTCAGATGAAAACCAAACACCTGCCACAATGGAACTAGTAACCATAAACATTAAGACATTTATCCCACTGGAGAATGAGATGATAAATTCCTGTTTCATAGAACATGGTTGACTGCTGCTGAATCCACTACCACACCCTCTCTTGCACATCCATACATCTCTATCTTCATGTCACCAAAGATGTTGAAATCACATGTTGAAAGATCTGGGCTGTGCGGAAGATACTGCAGTCTTTCCCAACCAAACTGCTGATGGATAGCATTCTTCCAATTGGCAGTGTGGGGATAGGCATTATCTTGCAACAGGAGGATTTCATATGGCGGCCTGCGGGCAAATGGCAAAGCTAACAGTGGAAACATCCCACATCTCCCCCACTAAAGAAATCCAAAGCCATTCACACACTTTAGGTCATGATGACCACCTCATTTGATCATAGGGGGCCTCTGCTCATCATATTCCTTAAGTGTGGAACCACAATCAGTGCACAGTGCTATGAAGACATTTTGCCGAAACCATGATGTGCCATACAGTCAAAACACCCAGGAATACTGTCAGACGGAATCATCCTGTTGCATGGCAACACCTGCCTCCACACTGCAAATTGCACGAAGGCTATTCTTTAGAAATTTGGTTGGGAAACACTGCAGCATTCTTCATACAGCTGGGTCTTTCACAGTGTGAATTTCCCTTCTTGGGCAACATGAAGCAAGACATGTGTGAACTTTGGTTTCAGTCAGATGAGGAAGTGTAAAAATGGGTGCAGTTGTGGATCCATCACCGGCCGACCGTGTTCTATGAAACAGGAATCAATCACCTAGTCTCCTTGTGGGATAAATATCAAACATGTCTGCTGATTACTTTTGAGTAGAACCATTCCATGGACATGTTGTGCTGGGTGTTTTGTTTTCATTTGAGTGCCCCTTATACAACATCATCCAAAAAGTCTCACAGAACTGCTGACATTATCCCTTATGTATTTTTTTTCTTTTTTTGAACACACTATTGGAGTACATTCATTCATCCATCCATCCATTGTTTTCCATAGATTCTATCAAGAAGGAGAATATTCAGGGATGTGTATTAAACAATAAATTATCACCATACTGGTTAATGCTATTCATATTACACCATCTACATTTAACTCAGTAAATTAGTTACAAAGCTGCTACTTTGAAGAAAGCTATTGCTTCCCTAGTTTCCAACAATATAGCTGCTGTTTACCTCCTATTAGCAGCTCAATATTTACTTGGTTGCAATGGTATTTTTCAAAGAAAATTGCATTTGTAAACATTGATTACTACTTATAGTACATTATTACTTGTCATACAGCTTTATAACAAACACTGCTACTTACCACATAGCTACCAGTAAGTTTCAATCCCTGAATCTATATACTCAGATAATTTTTAGAGATAGTTACTGATGCCCAAAGTAACTTTTTCATCTGAAGATTTCTTTCCATTAAGAGTAGTATGCTTTGTCCTGCTTTCCTGGAACTCTTCAATCCAATCACACAGATAGTCCAATATTATACAAGTAGAATTGTATCAAATGCCTTCTGGAGATAAGGAACATGTCATCAACCTGGGCACTGATATCTACCATATTTTGGATCTCATGGACATAGAGAGTGAGATGGGTTTCACACAAATGTTATTTGCTGAATCCATTTCAGTTCATACAGAGGAGATTTTCAGTTCTCAGAAATGTCATATTACATGATCATAAAATGTGTTCCAACATGCTGACATCAACAGTTTAAGGCAACAGTTTTGTATGTGTGTTTGATAACCCTTATTAAAAGTGGGAATGACCTGCACTTTTCTCTGATCATTAGGAATGCTTCATTTCTCCAGAAATATTCAGTACACTGCTGCTGAAAGAGGAGCAAGATCTTCCACATAACCTGTATAGGGTCTTATAGACTGATCAGCTAGAACAATGGCCACTGACCTACTATCAATATAAACCCATCCAAGTGATAGCAGCATGAACTGGCAAGGAATGACTACTGGTCAGACATATGTACATTACATGTAATATCAGTGAATGTGCTGTCCTGGTGCAGAATTGGGAAGGTGTGCGATCTGTCTTGAGTTTGACCAAGGGCAGATTGTGATGGTCTGGAGGCTCAGCATGAGCATTTTGGAAACTTCACAACTTGTCAGGTGTTCAAAGAATGCTATGGTGAGCGTCTTCAACACATACCAAAACCAAGGTGAAATGAGGTCCAGACATAGTGGGGTTGATTGGCCACCCCTCATTACAAATGTTGGATGTTGTAGGCTCGACAGACTGGTAAAACAGGACAGACAGTGAACTGTGGCAGAACTACCATCACACTTTAATGTTGGGTAGAGTACAAATTTGTCTGAACATGCAGTGCTCTGAACACTCCTAATGATGGGTCTCCATAGTTGACAACCCATCCATGTGCCAATGTTAACACCACAACATCGTCAACTATGACTGAAATGGGCACATGACCATCAGCACTGGACATTGGCAGAGCATTGCATGGTCTGATGAATCCTGACAGCTTCTTCTTCATGCCAATGGGAGGTTGACAATCTGTCATCTTTCAGAGGAACAGCTCCTTGACACCTGTACTGCAGGATGGAGACAAGCTGGTGGCAGCTCCACTATGCTCTGGGGAACATTCACATGGGCATCCATGGGCCCGGTGGAGCTTGTGTAGGGCACCATGATGGCCAAGGACTATCATACACAAGTTGCCGACCATGTACACACCTTCATGATGACCATGTTTGTCGATGGCAATGCATTTTTCAGCAAGATAATGCACTATGTCACAAATGTCACAAGGCCATGAGCATGATTGAGTGTTTCGAGGAAGATATTGGTGAGTTCCAATTGATGTGCTGGCACCCCCAATTCATCAAATTTTAACCCAAACACATCTGGGATGTGATTGAACGTGGTGTCAGAGCTCATTGCCCCTCTCCCCAGAATTTACGAGAATTAGGTGACTTTTGTGTGCAGAAGTGGTGCCAGCTCCCTCCAGTGACTTATGAGAGCCTCACTGCTTCCATGCCATGATGCATTGCCACTGTTATCCATGCCAAAGGTGGACATACTGGCTATTAGATAGGTGATCATAATGTTCTGGCTGATCATTGTAGGTATCCCACCAGGTCCATTGAATTTCTATCATGTTATCATTTATTTTAATATCTGTCATTTTAAACAATTTTTTGAAATACAATCTAAACTGGTTATAATGACATTGAAAAGACAAACAGTTTACAGTTGTTATAGCCAATTATCACACAAATTGCGTTTTCACTTTCTTTTTCGATAAAAGTTTCATACCTGTAAATGTTATGTTGCCATAGAGCAAACACTTCAAAAAGCAGGAGAAATACAGTACACCTACAGTATTTATGGTACATAATTTGTGGAGAGGGACTTAAGAGGAATTCTTCTTACTTGGATACAGTATGTACATCAATAAATTTCCAGTAAAATGCATAAACCTTTAATAAGTGAAGGAAGAAGTTGCAACAATGTAAATTGTTCAATAATACTGAACACGGTCTTGGACAATGAATGAGATAAAATGTTGGGTATGCTTAAAACTTTCTGAAGGTTTGTATAGCAAAATAGTCATTAATGACATAACTTCATTCCAGTCACTGCATTCCAAAAATTAATCAACAGTACAAAATGAAAAGATAGTACTCTATACATAAATTAAATGAAGGCTTACATTTTTCCATATGTTTATCTTTAAAATGTTGCACAAATGTGATGTACTGTACTTAACACACTGAAAATATCTGAATCACTTAACCACAAAACATCAATAACAAATACACTATTATTCCATTTCTGTGCTTGGAAAGCAACACGTTTTGGAGTTTAATTTTGTAGTTTTTTACAATCACAGCAAAGACAGTGTTGTTTAATTTTTTAACCAGTTTAAAATGCAATACAGTAACGCATACTACAGTATACTGTCCTTGTTAAGGTAATCACTTATATTTGCCTGCTTTTTGCATTTAAGATCTATGTACACATTTTGTGTTTCACAATGTATTCACTTAAATGCCTGATTTGAAATAAAATACCTTCAAAAAATAAGAGTTTTAAAATAAGCGATACACTGTTGTTAGTAATCTCCAAAAACATAACAAACAAAAATGAACATTGTGCATTATAAACAATTGATATCTCTGAAAATATAATAAAAATGCATTGTTTTATACAATAAGCCTTAATAAGTGATGTTATACTATGCAACTTTTATAAATGCAGCATTTACGTGGGATATAGACTAGACCACAAGATTTCATTGTTATAGCCAAATACATAATTAAAAGCAATATTGCTATAAGCAGTGTTCACTGTATAATGTAATTGGACAGATAAAAAATCTACTCATCAAGTGGCAGCAGGAGAACACACATTTAAAGTATTTAAATCTGCAAATTTTTTGAGTCAGTGGATTCTTCTTCTGTCAGAAGAGTTGGAGAGGAAGGAAGAGGGGTGAAGGATGCAGCATTTATCATGTTCCCTGTTGATGCTGTGTTTCACCATACTTGACACCAGGTGTAACACCACCACCTCTTTGGCTGGTTGAACGTACAATATGTTAACACAGGACTAACGGTCACTTGCAATAACAATTACAAGCTGGAACTGCTATTCAGTTCCAACTTGACTTCTTGCCTTGCTCAGTAACTTCTTTTCCGAAGTGTGAGTGCTTCAGTGAAAGAGACTGGGGATTCTGGTCTCTCTAGCTAAGTAAATTACGTTCAACAGCGAATTTGCTTTAAATACTGTATTTTCTTCCATAAACTTAAACAATTAAAATTCACAACCATATGACAATAACTTTTAATCTGGACCTTCACCCAAAATAATCCAGTCTCGTCCGTTTCCTTACCTGTCTGTTTGAGGGTCAAATGACAATGTGTGTGTACAATTCTTCT
Organism: Schistocerca nitens; assembly: GCF_023898315.1. Lineage (NCBI taxonomy): Eukaryota > Metazoa > Arthropoda > Insecta > Orthoptera > Acrididae > Schistocerca > Schistocerca nitens. The sequence goes on along the minus strand of NC_064614.1, from coordinate 1,014,155,941 downwards.
GTGTGAAAAATTTCATGAACATGAAATTTAAAACTTCAGCTTTTGTTTTGCTGACACACCAGATTGGGAAGCAAGTGACTGGATGGAAGCCTTAGACCGACTTAGCGATTTTACATAGGACCAGAATTTTCTCAGATTCTCTGCCCAATCTTTAGCTAAGGTACAATGGTAGTAATAGTTGTATGCTTTACACCTAGATCTTTTCACAGATGCATGAATCTCTACTAGCCTTTGCTTGCCATCATTTGCATTTTCAGTTTTGAACTGAGAGTGCAAAAGCCTTTGCTTCATCAGCAGTTTCCAAATCTCGTTATTAAACCATAATGGGTCTTTTTGATCTGTAATCCACTTACTAAGCATATAATTCTCCAGATCATGATTTACCATCTCCTTAAAGTTAGCCCATAATTTTTCTATGTCCCTCTTACTGGAACTAAATGATGTCAGTTCACTGTCTAAGTGAGATGCTAACAACTACTTATTTCCTCTTTCTAGCAAATTGCAAGCTGTGCTTGTAACCCACATATGAGGCCAGCAGCCTTAACACTTCCACCATCCACTTGTATGAACCGAAGATAACTTGAAAATCCATGCAGCAAGTGTCATTGGCAGCTATGTGAGCCATTATTTGCAGACGACTGCACCCTGCACACTCAGTAGTCACAGGCAAGGCTGTCTCCACATCTCAGATGAGGTTCTCTGGCAGACAGACTGATTGCACATTGGCTTTCTTTATAGCCCTGAATGTTATCTGCCTAAGTGGTTCCACACTGTGCCTAACATTGCAGCTCCTGATAACTAGTTAACTCCTACTCCTACGTACTTGCTTGGACCCTGCCGAAGGAGTGGCCACCTGTCCATTCACCAAGTGATGTGTCACCAATGGACACTGATGCCTCAATGAGCTACATAGCTTACTGCTTAGAAGAAATGAAAACTGCCTAATAGAATGCCCACATTTACATTTACGAACTGTGAGCTTACTTAAACACTTAACTTGCCACTTTGTAGATGTGTATCAGCTGAGACCTGGACCTGATTGATTGACTTGCCAAACAAGCGTACGCTACTCTTAAAAAACAACTACTGCACTACAGACTAAATCAGTTTACATTTACAAAAATGCAAGATTAAACCTCTTGAACAAAAAAATACCCATGAATTGCAATAACTATTCTACAATGAATACACAGGAAAAGCACCTTCAACTGACAGCAGCACAGAACAGCGAACTCCATCAGCAAACGTAGATGCCCAGTCACCATTCAGATTCCACACCTAGATAATGTCATATCTCACCTGATTCTGTACAAAGAGACACCTCTCATCAGAGTACTGTTTTTACAAAGTCCAACTAAGGTGTATATAGTTTTTTGTGTTTCATTCATGCCTGCTCACCATTCAGACTACACGCCCAGATAATGCCTTATGTCACCTGATTCTGTACAAAGCGACACCTCTCATTGGAGTACTATTTTTACAAAAGTCCAACTAAGGTGTATATAGCTTTTTGTATTTCATTCATACAGTTATCCTCAATACTTAGCAGGTATCCTCCATACTTTGAAGAGCCTAGCAGGTTGCCATGACCTTTCCCACAAATATGTTACACCACATACTCCCCAACTTCAAATGGAGCATATTGTGTTAATTATCCTTACACTTCTTTATATCACTCAGTCATACATTTCTTAGCCTTGTTGTTGTGGTCTTCAGTCCTGAGACTGGTTTGATGCAGCTCTCCATGCTAATCTATCCTGTGCAAGCTCCTTCATCTCCCAGTACCTACTGCAACCTACATCCTTCTGAATCTCCTGAGTGTATTCATCTCTTGGTCTCCCTCTACAATTTTTACCCTCCACGCTGCCCTCCAATGCTAAATTTGTGATCCCTTGATGCCTCAGGACATGTCCTACCAACCGATCCCTTCTTCTAGTCAAGTTGTGCCACAAACTTCTCTTCTCCCCAATCCTATTCAATACCTCCTCATTAGTTACGTGATCTACCCACTTAATCTTCAACATTCTTCTGTAACACCACATTTCGAAAGCTTCTATTCTCTTCTTGTCCAAACTGTTTATTGTCCACGTTTCACTTCCATACATGGCTACACTCCATACAAATACTTTCAGAAACGACTTCCTGACATTTAAATCTATACTCGATGTTAACAAATTTCTCTTCTTCAGAAACGCTTTCCTTGCCATTGCCAGTCTACATTTTATATCCTCTCTACTTCGACCATCATCAGTTATTTTGCTCCCCAAATAGCATAACTCCTTTACTACTTTAAGTGTCTCATTTCCTAATCTAATTCCCTCAGCATCACCCGACTTAATTGGACTACATTCCGTTATCCTTGTTTTGCTTTTGTTGATGTTCATCTTATATCCTCCTTTCAAGACACTGTCCATTCCATTCAACTGCTCTTCCAAGTCCTTTGCTGTCTCTGACAGAATTACAATGTCATCGGCAAACCTCAAAGTTTTTATTTCTTCTTGTTATAACCTTTAATCACTAATAATTGCGTGGATATTCAAACACACTCACGTAAACAATAGCTGGTTACATGATAACAACTCAGTATCTCTCATTTGACTGCCGTGCCGTGACATGCGGCTGGCGCCGTTCATAGCTAGGTGGCGCTCCCGCGCTCAGCCGCGTTGTGGAGCGCCTCTATCACCGTTTGCGCGGCACTGTTAAATATCGTGGCACTGTCACAACACTTTTCCCCCCTTGAAAAAAAAACGCTCACTTCCTTGGAGACATGGACAGTGCGGAGACATCCATGGCCTCTTGTGAGGCCCCGAGAAGATCCCGCGGAGAGACACGAGAGTATGGTCGAAAATGTCCAGGACGGAAGCTCATGCGTGAACGTGCCTCCTGGACGAGATGATGGGTGAAAACTCCGGAGCAGCATCCATAGGTGTCGTGGACCTGGGGGTGTGCTCCAGCGAGATGGGTCCCGGAGAAGGCGGCGTCGCGACTGGGGCCAGTTCCGGCGTACTCGGAAGCGGTAGGGACGTCGGCTGCAACAACACGTACGGTAGATCGACAGCAGTGACAGGACTGGCTTCTCGGGCTGGTGGAAGCGAAGGAAGGGGTGGTGACACCGGCATGGCCATTACTCGTGGGCGCATCTGGTCGTAATGGCGAACAACCATACTGTCGTCCGTACGTATTTCACAAAGCCGGCGGCCGCGAAGAGCCTTGACCACCCCTGGAATCCATTTAGGGCGAGATCCATACCCTCGTGCCCACACGTCGGCACCCACCGCGTATTTTCCCGCACTAGGGGACACGGCACAAGGCCTGACAGGGTGAAGCAGGTGCAGTAGAGTGCGCGGTTGGCGGCCATGCAAGAGTTCAGCCGGGCTGCGATCACCCAGAGGCGTGAAGCAATAAGAACTCAGAAATTGCAGCAGAGCGTCATTTGTGGAAAAATCGCTAAGGAATTTTTTCATCTGGCTTTTGAAAGTGCGGACAAGGCGCTCGACCTCCCCATTCGATTGCAGATGGAAGGGCGGTGCTGCAACATGATGAATCCCTTGTCCAGTACAAAAATCACGGAAGGCCTGCGAAGAGAACTGAGGGCATTGTCTGTGACGATCGTGGATGGAAGACCTTCTAGCACAAAGATTTCGGACAAAGCCAGCGTTGTTGCCGGAGTGGTGGGTGATGGACATCAAACAACAAACGGAAACTTCGAGAAGGCGTCAATCAACAGTAGCCAATAAGTACCGAGGAAGGGGCCGGCAAAGTCAGCGTGCACCCGTTCCCATGGCTGCGCCGGATCAGGCCACGGAGAGGGCATTGTACGAGGTGCAGCCAGTTGTTGAGCACACTGACCACATGCAGCAACCATGTGGGCGATGTCCGAATCAATACTGGGCCAATAAACGTGCCTGCGGGCCAGGGACTTAGTCCGAGAAATCCCCCAATGGCCTTCATGCAACAGTTTGAGAACATCTTTGCGAAGAGAGGCTGGCACCACGACCCGTGGAGATGCGCCATCTGTGGCCAGAAGAACAACACCATCACAAACAGACAGACGAAGGCACCAGGCATGGTAGTTGCGAAAAGGATCCGATGCCCGGCCCTTGGTCCTGTCCGGCCAACCCCGTTGAACAAAACTGATCACCTGACACAGGACCGGGTCCCGCGCAGTAGCCGACACAACCTGCGAACCTGTAAGTGGGAAACCCTCGACTGCGCAACGTTCTTCCTCATCAATGTGGAAACAGAGTAGTTCATCACGATCAAAAACCAGGTCGGGGCCCATCGGCAATCGCAACAATGCGTCAGCGTTGGCGTGCTGGGCCGTGGGGCAATAGTGAATCTCATAGTGAAAACGAGACAAGTATAAGGCCCAACGTTGCAGGCGGTGAGCTGCCTTATCCGGAAGCGACACCAATGGGTTGAACAGAGAGACGAGCGGCTTGTGGTCGGTGATGAGGTGAAACTTAGAACCATACAAAAAAATGATGAACTTTTTTAGAGCATAAATGATAGCGAGCGCCTCCTTTTTGATTTGAGGGTAACGCCGTTGCGCATCGTTGAGGGTCTTGGAAACATAGGCGATGGGTCGTTCCGACCCATCCTCATACCGATGGGCGAGAACAGCCCCTAGGCCATACTGTGACGCGTCAGTCGCCAGAACCAAGTGCTGACCCGGACGGAATGTGGCAAGACAAGGCACCAACTGCAAATGAGCCTTCAGGCAGACAAAAGCCTGCTCACACTCGTCGGACCAACAGAAAGGGACGTTTTTGCGTAACAGCTGATGCAGAGGATGAGCTACCGCTGCCACGGATGGAATGAATTTGTGATAATAAGCAATCTTGCCTAGAAACACCTGAAGTTCTTTGACCGTAGACAGCCGGGGTAGAGCGTTACGTTAATGGCCGCAACGTGCTGACGTAGAGGACGTATACCCTGACGGGACAAGTGGAAACCAAGATACACAATGGAGGGTTGGAAGAACTGTGACTTGTCCAGATTGCACTTCAACCCAGCCGAATGCAAAACCCGAAACAGTGAACGCAAATTGCGAAGGTGCTCCTCATGGGAGGCCCTCATGACAACAATGTCATCCAGATAGTTGATGCAGCCGGGAACGGAAGCCGTGAGCTGTTCCAAAAACCGCTGAAAAATGGCTGGCGCGCTAGCAACGCCAAATGGTAACTGCTGGTACTGATACAACCCACAAGGAGTGTTGATGATGAGAAATTCCTTGGAAGAAGCATCCAATGGCAACTGATAGTACGCCTCTGATAAGTCAAGTTTGGAAAAGAACTGGCCCTCAGCGAGCTTAATAAATAACTCCTCAGGACGGGGAAGAGGATAAGTGTCAATGAGGCTCTGAGCGTTGACGGTGGCTTTAAAATCACCACACAATTGCAGACTCCCATTTGGTTTAGAAACCACCACGATTGGCGATGCCCATTCGCTGGAGGTAACAGGAAGGAGAATCCCTGAAGCTGTTAACCTGTCTATCTCAGCCTTGACAGGTGCACGCAACGCCACCGGAATAGGACGTGCCCGGAAAAACTTAGGGCGAGCTGTAGGTTTAAGAGTAATGTGGGCTTCAAAATCCTTGGCACGACCCAGACCAGCAGAGAACACGGACGAAAATTCAGAACACAATCCATCCAGCTGTTGATACAGAATATCCTCAGATATGAGGTGCACATCATCATCAATGGAGAACCCGAACAACTGGAAAGCATCATAACTGAACAGGTTTTCAGTGCCCACATGATCCACCACATAAAACGTGAGGGGACTAACAACAGACTTGTAGGCAGTGGAAGCGCCAAACTGGCCAATGATAGGAATTTTCTGTTTATTATAAGTTCTCAGATTTCGCGTAACTGGAGACAAGGGATGGGAGCCCAACTCCAAATACGTGCGAGAATTAATGAGAGTTACTGCAGATTGAGTGTCCACTTGCATGCGAATGTCTTTATCCAGAACACAAACAGTAACAAACAACTTATTTGTTTGAGAAAGCACACAGTTAACATCCATGTCCGATGCCTCGTCCTCGTCAACGGGAACTTTAGGGGACTGACACACAGAAGCAATGTGGTCTTTTTTCCTACATGAATTACACGTGGCCCAACGTTTTGGACACGCGGCCCTGCCATGCTGTACGAAACAACGTGGACAAGAAGGAAGTGCGGAACGAACCTGCTTCTGTGGTTGCTGTTTTCACTGCGAGCGTTGCGGCCCAATGCGATGTTGTTTACGCGAGTGAACCGCTGCCACATCTTCGTTCTCCTGTGAAACAGGCAAATTGTCTGTGTCGAAAGTTGACTGTACAGCGCCTACATCACACCACGTGTCTATTTGCGCGCCAGCAGCGTGAGACACTTCAAAGGATTGAGCGATGCTTAGAACTTCCGACAACGATGGGTTTGGCAGTTGTAGTTGCACGTTGCCGAACTTCTTTATCAGGAGCAAGCCATAGAATAGCATCCCTAACCATTGAATCAGCATAAGACTCATGATGAGTGTCCATGACAAACTGACATTTCCTACTCAGACCATGTAGTTCCACCGCCCAAGCCCGGTAAGATTGATGGGGCTGTTTATGACACCAGTAGAACGCCACGTGGGTGGCAACGACGTAGGTGTTTTTGCGGTAATAGACAATAAGTCACACATTTCTTGGAAGGACAGGGAGGCAGGGTCCCGCAGAGGGGCTAACTGAGATAGTAGCTGATAGATCCGTGGGGAAATCCAAGATAGAAATAACGACTTACACATAGGAGCGTCGACAATGCCGAAAGCCAAGAAGCGTTGCCGCAAACGCTTCTCATAATCCTCCCAGTCTTCAGTGGCCTCGTCGTAAGGAGGGAATGGAGGCGGAGAAGAGGAAGACAGACGATGAGTAAGCGACGTCAACAACACCTGAATAGCAGCCATCAGCTGTGTTTGTTGTTCAATGAGCACTTGCATAAGCTGTTCCATGTCTGCCCCGTCACGAACACACAAATCCACAATGCAGTGAAAATATCCGACCTCGTTGCCAAAAAGTGTTATAACCTTTAATCACCAAAAATTGCATGGATATTCAAACACACTCACGTAGAAACAATAGCTGGTTACATGATAACAACTCAGTATCTCTCATTCGACTGCCGTGCCGTGACATGCGGCTGGCGCCGTTCGTAGCTAGGTGGCACTCCCGCGCTCAGCCGAGCCTCTATCGCCTTCTGTGCGTACTGTCGTGGTGGCACTGTTAAGTGTTGTGGCACTGTCACAACACATCCCCTGGATTTTAATACCTACTATAAATTTTTCTTTTGTTTCCTTTACTGCTTGCTCAATATACAGATTGAATAACATCGGGGAGAGGCTACAACCCTGTCTCACTCCCTTCCCAACCACTGCTTCCGTTTCATGCCCCTCGACTCTTATAACTGCCATCTGGTTTCTGTACAAATTGTAAATAGCCTTTTGCTCCCTGTATTTTACCCCTGCCACCTTTAGAATTTGAAGGAGAGTATTCCAGTCAACATTGTCAAAAGCTTTCTCTAAGTCTACAAATGCTAGAAACGTAGGTTTGGCTTTCCTTAATCTTTCTTCTAAGATAAGTTGTAGCATCAGTATTGCCTCACGTGTTCCAACATTTCTACGGAATCCAAACTGATCTTCCCCAAGGTCGGCTTCTACCAGTTTTTGCATTCATCTGTAAATAATTCGTGTTAGTATTTTGCAGCTGTGACTTATTAAACTGATAGTTTGGTAATTTTCACATCTGTCAACACCTGCTTTCTTTGGGATTGAAATTATTATATTCTTCTTGAAGTCTGAGGGTATTTCGCCTGTCTTGTACATCTTGCTCACCAGATGGTGGAGTTTTGTCAGGACTGGCTCTCCCAAGGCCGTCAGTAGTTCTAATGGAATGTTGTCTACTCCCGGGGCCTTGTTTCGACTCAGGTCTTTCAGTGCTCTGTCAAACTCTTCACGCAGTATCGTATCTCCCATTTCATCTTCATCTACATCCTCTTACATTTCCATAATATTGTCCTCAAGTACATCGCCCTTGTATAGACCCTCTATATACTCCTTCCATCTTTCTGCTTTTCCCTCTTTGCTTAGAACTGGGTTTCCATCTGAGCTCTTGATATTCATACAAGTGGCTCTCTTTTCTCCAAAGGTCTCTTTAATTTTCCTGTAGGCAGTATCTATCTTACCCCTAGTAAGATAAGCCTCTACACCCTTAAATTTGTCCTCTAGCCATGCCTGCTTAGCCATTTTGCACTTCCTGTCGATCTCATTTTTGAGACGATTGTACTCCTTTTTGCCTGCTTCATTTACTGCGTTTTTATATTTTCTCCTTTCATCAATTAAATTCAATAGTTCTTCTGTTACCCAAGGATTTCTACTAGCCCTCGCCTTTTTACCTATTTGATCCTCTGCTGCCTTCACTACTTCATCCCTCAGAGCTACCCATTCTTCTTCTACTGTATTTCATTCCCCCATTCCTGTCAATTGTTCCCTTATGCTGTCCCTGAAACTCTGTACAACCTCTGGTTTAGTCAGTTTATCCAGGTCCCATCTCCTTAAATTCCCACCTTTTTGTAATTTCTTCAGTTTTAATCTATAGTCCATAACCAATAGATTGTGATCGGAGTCCACATCTGCCCCTGGAAATGTCCTACAATTTAAAACCTGGTTCCTAAATCTCTGTCTTATCATTATATAATCTATCTGATACCTTTTAGTATCTCCAGGATTCTTCCATGTATACAACCTTCTTTTATGATTCTTGAACCAAGTGTTAGCTATGATCAAGTTATGCTTTGTGCAAAATTCTAACAGACGGCTTCCTCTTTCATTTCTTAGCCCCAATCCATATTCACCTACTGTGTTTCCTTCTCTCGCTTTTCCTACTCTTGAATTCCAGTCACCCATGACTATTAAATTTTCGTCTCCCTTCACTACCTGAATAATTTCTTTTATCTCATCATACATTTCTTCAATTTCTTCGTCGCCTGCAGAGCTAGTTGGCATATAAACTTGTACTACTGTAGTAGGCATGGGCTTTGTGTCTATCTTGGCCACTATAATACGTTCACTATACTGTTTGTAGTAGCTTACCCGCACTCCTATTTTTTTTATTCATTATTAAACCTACTCCTGCATTACCCCTATTTGATTTTGTATTTATAACCCTGTATTCACCTGACCACTCTTGTTCCTCCTGCCTCCGAACTTCACTAATTCCCACTATATCTAACTTTAACCTATCCATTTCCCTTTTTAAATTTTCTAACCTACCTGCCCGATTAAGGGATCTGACATTCCACGCTCCGATCCGTAGAACACCAGTTTTCTTTTTCCTGATAACATCCTCTTGAGTAGTCCCCGCCCAGAGACCCGAATGGTGGACTATTTTACCTCCGGAATATTTTACCCAAGAGGACACCATCATCATTTAATCATACAGTAAAGCTGCATGCCCTCGGTAAAAATTTTGGCTGTAGTTTCCCCTTGCTTTCAGCCGTTCGCAGTACCAGCACAGCCAGGCCGTTTTGGTTATTGTTACAGGGCCAGATCAGTCAATCATCCAGACCGTTGCCTTTGCAACTACTGAAAAGGCTGCTGCCCCTCTTCAGGATCCACACGTTTGTCTGGCCTCTCAACAGATACCCCTCCGTTGTGGTTGCACCTTTGGTACGGCTATCTGTATCGTTGAGGCATGCAAGCCTCCCCACCAATGGCAAGGTCCATGGTTCATGGGGGGTCTTAGCCTTAGATACTACACAAATTCATTATTGGACATTTTCTCTAATCCTTAATGATACTCTACATTTCTTTTCTTTGATTGTCTCCTTAACATTTTCACATTTATTTAACATAAACATTCATCGATTCTCACTTTTTTTTCTTTTTAATTACAGTTATTCGTTAAATTACAGTCTGTTGAGCAAATTGGTTCCAAACCTGATAAGATCCCAAATAGTATTTATACTTCTCTTATAAGAAGTAAGAACACTGTGTTCAGGTAAACATCACATTGTAATTCAAATATGGTAAATTCAGAGATGTACCTGTACTTTGACCTAACTTTTTAGCACAAAACCTCAGAATGTGATACAGCTAGCACAGTGAAGCTCAAAAAAAGGTAAGTCTCATAATTCCCTCAGTACTGTTATGTCATACTTTCTTCTGTCTGGAGAAAAACTCAGTTCAAATAAAACATTTGCAATTTATTAAGCTTTCTTCACTTTGCAGCATCCCCATAGATAGTACTCTTTCCCCTGTACGCAAGTTCGATGTGATGTACACACCTCACCTCTTTTCCCATCATCCTAAAAAAGGTGGTTTGGCGATCCCACCTTCAGGTTCATTCTGACCTAACATAGATTCCCATTGGTGGGGTAATCTACCCTATAAACCTTCCTTCTCTCCCTTCCATAGGTGCATCACATCACACACCCTTTTATTGTTCATCAGCCTTTTTGCCACACCTCTTGGTGGCTCACTATGACACCTTTTCACTTTCTTTGCTGTTTCTCCATTTCTTCCTTTTGGTTCTCAAAGACTCCTCAACTTCCCTATGGCATATCCTTTTCCCAACTCCCCATTTGGGAGACTCTTCCCTAGCATTCCAGTGTTAGCGTGCATCTATTCTTTGTCTCCACAGTCATTTATTTTATAAAACATTTGTATCGTGATACACGTACATGGGTGATTAAATATTTTTTGTCTTCTGATACTGTCGAACATTTTATTACTTAAATACAGCCTAATTTTTGTGTCCACTACTAAAATGATCTTGTTTTATCTATCACACATCTGTGCTATCACAGACCCAGAAAATTGACCTTAGCAAATTTCAATTGCAAATGTGCAGAGAAAGTGTTATAACTTCAAGTTGAACAAATATATGTCAAGGAAGACGCAATACATGAATGTCACAGATCAAGTAAACAGAGTAAGATGTGTGTACACTTTAACAGTCAAATCATAACTGAGTGCAAGTCTAGCGGCCGCTGGCTGGCTGGCTGCTTAGGTGACGCTGCTGCTGCATGGCTGGCAGACAGTGCCGCATATAGAGGACGCACGTAACTGCGTGGCGGCACTTTGAAAGATCGGTGAGTCACAACACTTTTCCCCCCTTTGAAGTTTTTGCACAGGTCTTGATGGAGGTGGCATGAGGATTGCTAACGTCCATAGGTGTTGTTTGACTGGCCGTAAGGTCTCGAGGAGGAGGCTTCCCGTATGGACGGAAGTGTCCCCGATGATAACAGGTCGAGATGACAGGAGACGTGGGGGTCGAATCTGCTGGGGCCCCGTGCACCAATCTGCCCATTGCAGCAAGTCCGGTTGTTATAACAGGAGACGTGGGCGATGTGTCCACGTCCATAGGAGAAGGAGGCGAGTAGAGTTGCTCCCACAGCTGATGGTCATCTGGTTTCTGCATGGGCACGTCTCCTGGTGGTGTCAGTTCTTGTGCTGGTGAGAGGACTGCGTCGTGAGTAATGAGAGATTCCAATATCCCAAGCGTCAGGTAGAGCTGAAGGTGGTGTAGCGGCAATCGGAACAGGCGTCACCGGCACACGAGGCCAAAGCTGGTCCGAATGACGCACTGCAACACCCGTGTCCGACTGGATTTCATACAGGCGTTGGCCACGGTGTCGTAATATGCGGCCAGGAATCCATTTTGGCCACCTACCATATCCCCGTACCCATACAAGGTCATCGGCAGTGAACCGGCCAAGTGAAGGCACCTGCGGCCGTGAGGTGGAAGGTCGCAGAAGATGAAGTAGCATGCGGGGCTGTCGGCCATGTAAGAGCTCAGCTGGTCTGTGGTCGCCCATGGGGGTGAAATGGTGAGAAGCCAGAAATTGGAGAAGCGCATCATCAGCAGAAGAAGTCAGGAGTTTCCTCATCTGAGCCTTAAATGTGCGGACCAGTCGTTCAGCCTCACCGTTTGACTGTGGATGGAACGGAGGGGCCATGACATACATGACGCCGTGACGGGCACAAAAATCCACAAAATCGGAAGAGGCAAATTGCGACCATTATCAGTAACAAGAGTAGAGAGAAGGCCTTCCAAAGAGAAAATGCGAGCTAGAGCATTGGTGGTTGCCGCGGTGGTAGGTGACGTGCGATGGACAATGAAAGGAAAATTAGAGTAGGCGTCAATAACAAGAAGGCAATAAGTACCTAAAACAGGTCCCGTGAAGTCAGCATGAATACGCTCCCAGGGCTTCTCAGGCAAAGGCCACGGTGACAAAGATGACTTCGGGGCGGCAGCCTGTGATGCACAAGGGCCGCAGGCAGCGAACATGTGTGCGATTTCAGAGTCGATGCCTGGCCAGTACACATGACAGCACACCAGAGATTTTGTGCGAGAGACACCCCAGTGCCCTTGGTGAAGGAGGCGCAAGACTGAAGCACGCAAAAACGCAGGTACCACAACACGGGGCAAAGCGTTTTCGGTGGAAAGGAGGATAACACCATCCCTAGCCGTGAGTCAGTAATGCAAAGCGTAGTAGTTCCACAACGGATCAGAAGTCTTAGCAGATGGACGATCTGGTGAACCCTTCTGAATACAGAGGGTAGGGTCAGAACCCATAGCAGCCGCCAGCCGGTCCCAGGTGATGGCGAACCCGTCCACAACCCGCTGCTCGGCAACATCCAGGTGGAAACACAAAAGCTCGTCCCTATCAAATGCCTGATCAGGACCCATGGGAAGCTGATACAGTGCATCAGCATTCACATGTTGAGCCGTCAGCCGGAAATGAATCTCATAATTGAAACGAGACAAGTAAAGAGCCCAACGCTGGAGGCGTTGTGCAGCCTTGTCGGGAAGTGATGTTGATGGATGAAACAAGGAAATAAGTGGTTTGTGATCCGTAAGAAGATGAAATTTGGATCCATAGAGAAAAACACCAAACTTCTGAAGAGTATAAATAATGGCCAAAGCTTCTTTTTCAATTTGAGAATACTTTTGTTGGGCATCCGTGAGCGTTTTGGAGGCATAAGCAATGAGTTGTTCAGAACCATCAGAAAAACAGTGCGCAAGGACTGCACTGACCCCGCATTGAGAGGCGTCCGTGGCAAGAACAAGATGTTGGCCAGGTCAATAAGTAGCCAGGCACGGGGCCTGTTCCAGCATAGTCTTCAATTTCTGGAAAGCCATATCGCATGACATGGACCAGTGAAAAGGTACGTTTTTATGCAACAGGCAATGCGACGGCTGAGCCACTGAAGCAGCAGACGGTAAAAACTTGTGATAGTATGCTATGTTCCCCAAGAAGGCCTGCAGTTCCTTAACAGATGTAGGGCGAAGAAGGGCATAGATTGCAGCGACAGTTTGCTGAAGCAGACAAATACTATCCCGAGAGAGTTGAAACCCCAAGTACGTGACAGATGCCTGAAAAAATTTTGATTTCTGAAGATTACACTTAAGACCGGCAGTCTGTAAGACATGAAAAAGTGTGCGGAGATTTTGTAGATGTTCGTCAGTGGTGGAGCCAGTGACAACAATGTCGGCCTGGTAATTTATACACCCAGGGACAGTGAGCAATAATTGTTCCAAGAATCACTGAAAGAGAGTAGGGTGCTGGCAACCCCGAATGGCAATCATTGGTATTGATAGAGGCCAAAAGGCGTGTTAAGGACCAGAAACTGTCGGGAAGCAGCGTCGAGAGGAAGTTGATGATAAGCTTCTGACAGGTCAAGTTTAGTAAAATACTGGCCTCCAGCAAGTTTAGTGAACAATTCTTCAGGTCGAGGAATAGGGTAAGTGTCGATAAGGCATTGAGCATTTACAGTGGCTTTGAAATCGCCACAGAGATGAATATCACCTTTTGGCTTAGCAACGACAACAAGAGGAGAGGACCACTCACTGGAAGTGACAGGAAGCAAGACCTCTGAAGCAGTGAGACAATCCAGCTCCCATTTTACCTGATCACGAAGGATTCACAGGAATGGGCCGAGCACGAATAGTCGTTTACATGGCCTAACCCAGGAGAAAAAAGGGACGAAAATGCCGTTGATAAGGAATCCAATTGAGCATAGGGAATAGCATCAGAGACAATATTGACAGAGTCATCTATGGGGAACCCGAAAACGCGAAAGGCATCAAAACCAAAAAGATTCTCCACGTTACTATGATCGACCACAAATGCAAACAACAGATTTGTAAGATACCTCAGCATAAAATTGTCCCAAGAGAGAAATCTACTGTTTCTTGTAAGTCTGTAATTGCCTAGTGACAGGTGACAGGATTGGAGAACCCAACTGAAAATACGGCTGAGAATTGATGATAGTGGCAGCAGAACCAGTATCCACCTGCATGTGAACATCTCGACCACGGATTTGGACAGTGAGGAATAACTTCCCTGAAAGGGAAGAAGTACAATTGACAGACAATACAGAATCAGAATCAGCGTCACGTTCATGGACATGTGTATGCGGTTGGATTTGCAAACGGATGACACATGACCCTTTTTTTTTTTGCACTTGTGACCCACGGCCCAACGTTGTGGACAATCTTCTCGTGAATGTTTCGTAAAACACCGCGGACATGAAGGAAGTTGGCGTGGGTTTTGCTGCAGTTTCTTAGAGGTTTGTTTATGGTCAGGCCGAGGCTGCGCTTGGGAGCATACTGTGGCCACGTCGGCCGGCAGGGACACGCCACACGCTTCGTCAACATCGCACAGAGGTTGTATTTCCCCGACATCGTCACATGCCTCTATTTGCACTCCAGCGGCGGGAGAAATTTCAAAAGACTGAGCTATGGATAGGACTTCATCTAGAGTCAGATTTGCTAACTGAAGGGCACGTTGCCTAACTTCTTTGTCGGGTGCCGATCGAATAATAGCATCCTGTACCATGGAATCGGCGTAGGATTCTTTGTGAACTTCAGTAACAAATTGACACTTTCTACTGAGGCCGTGAAGTTCAGCAGCCCAAGCGTGAAAGGATTGATTTGGTTGTTTTTGACAATGATAAAAGGCAACACGAGAGGCTACCACATGCGTTTGCTTTTGAAAATAGATGGACAGAAGTGAGCACATTTCAGCAAAGGACAAAGACGCAGGATCTTTCAAAGGAGCCAATTGCAACACCAACCAATACATTTGAGGTGAAATCCATGAAAGGAACGGAGACTTACTTGTTTGTTCATCCGCGACATGAAATGCCAAGAAGTGCTGTCGAAGACGTTTTTCGTAATCAAACCAGTCTTCCACCGTCTCTTCGTAAGTAGGAAAAGGAGGTAGAGACGACGAGAGACGCCCTGCATTTGATGCCACAATGAAATCATGAATCGCATTTGTGAGAAGCATTTGCTGTTCTATGAGACCTTGCAATAGTTGCTCTAAAGTAGCCATGGAAACATGTGGGTCAACGATGGAAAAGAAAAATCCCATCCTCGTCGCCAATTGTTATAACTTCAAGTTGAACAAATATATTTCAAGGAAGATGCAATATGTGAAAGTCACAGATCAAGTAAACAGAGTAAGACATGTGTACACTTTAACAGTCAAATCATAACTGAGTCCAAGTCTAGTGGCCGCTGGCTGGCTGGTCGTTTAGGTGGCGCCGCTGCTGCATGGCTGGCAGACAGCGCTGCATGTAGAGGACGCGCCTAACTGCACGGCGGCACTTTGAAAGATCAGCGAGTCACAACAGAAAGAACAACAATAAGCTGGAAAAAAATAGTAAAGTGTCAATAATCATCATCGTCATCAGAAGTCTGTTCTCATCTCTGTCAACTACACTTAAAGAGCCTGCCTTCCTTATAAAACCAATAGAAACCAAACCATTTCGTCTTTTTCCTCTTAAAAAATATAAAATCCCAATTATGCATAACAGAATACATAGATATCATATTTATGTAACTTTTTATGTAAGAAACAAATATAATTAATTCTTAAAAAAGATAATTCCAGTTATATGAATAGGAACTTAGAGTGTTGTATTCTTGCTTTTACAAAATTTGCAATTGGCTATGCTCAGTGTGCTGTTACTATTCAATAAAGGTTAATTGAGGCTGTTTGTAAAATTTTGCCAGTTCCACATTATATTATCCTTTCCCTTGTTCTGTAGTTGGTTCTACTGGGAACAAAGCTTTTGGGTGTGGAATTCGTTTTACCACATAAGGTCCAATATATTTAAGGAAAAATTTACGTGTCCCTTTTTTGATATTTGGACTTAATTGGTGATTGCAAATCAATACCAATTCACCAATCTTAAATTCCAGAACATCTGTGTGACGATTACGTTGCCACACACATTGTTCTGCAAGTAAATGTAAATTGTTGCCTATGCATAATTGTGGTTCCCCAACTTTTGGTTTTCCCGTCACTTCTGCAGGTGCTAAGCCAATCGTCATGTGCGGTTGTTCATTGATGACAACCTGGAAGTGAAGAATTAACTGTGCCTAGGATATATGTTTAATAGGACAATATGTTCTACATAGTCTTGAAATCTCCTTCATAATTCATTCACAAGGTTTACTTTTTGGATGGTGTTTTGAGATAGCTATATGCTTATTATTTCCCATATCAAAAACTCCTTAAATTCCTGACTTAACACATTGTGGACTGTCATCTGTTAGTAATCTGCATGATTTCCTTGCACTCTCAAAATATTCCTTCAAATGGTGAATCACTATTTCTGTATTTGCATGTTTTATGGGATACCGTTTTATGTATTTTGACCAGCACTCAGTTAGTACAAAAATGTATGTTATTCCTCACCTACTCATTGGAAGTTGACAAAAAAGTCAGGTGAAGTAAGGTCATGGAATCCTTACTGGACACAGTTTATAACTTGCAGCTTGGTTATCGTCTTTCATTTTCTGGCATACTTAATCTGATACTGCTTTCCTGCTTAAACCCTTAAAGTAATAGAATCTGACCATGTGCTTGATGCACTTATGTATTCCAAAATGTCCATGTCACTTGTGAATAAACTTAATAAGTTCTGTTTCCAAAGTCATGGGTATACAGACTCTTCTCGAAAGTCTTGTAATTCTTGTTCTCTAAAACAAAACATCACCATGTATTATTCATTCAGCTGTATTATTGTTAATAACGCCACCTTCTTTCATGGTTCACCACTGTTCTTTAAAATATGGATCCTCAGATATATCCTGCCTTATTCTCACTGCCAAGTTCTCTTCACAGTTACTGGTATAGCTAAAGGCTAAAAAAATTGTATTGAATGTTGCTCCAGGACCCTTCATTCTCACGATGTATTCATACCTGTAGGTAGGCATGGTAACACATCAGGAACTTTTTATGCACTTTATCTCTATTTGATACTCTTGCAGGAAAAGTATCCATCTTGTGACTATCTAATGTAAAGAAGGACAGGGCTTGATGGTCAGTATAAATTATAATTTTAGGCCCCCAAATCAGAGTCTAAAATTTCTTTATACTCCATACTATAGCGAATAACTATTTTTGTGTTAAGACACAAAGGAATTACAGGACATTTGCTGTGAGTAGGGATTGACGTAAATAAATAGGGAAAGTCGAAAATTTGTGCCAGAAGTTTTTGTTATAGTATAATTTAACTCATGTTTGTTCAGTGCTCTGCTAAGGTCTTTGGTCTCTGAATGCCAGATCCCATTCTCCCTGGAACAATTCGCAAGCAATTCCATCAATTCTATAGTCTGACACATCAGTACTAAATTTAAAAGGCTTTTCCATACTTGGATGTCAAGATAGGTAGCTCTACTAAGGCTAACTTAATATTATTGAATGCTTCCAATTGCTCTTCACTCCAAACCCATTTAGACTTTTGTTTGAGAAGTATTAATAGTATGGGATCATTATAGGTTGCCCCTGTCTGTGTCAACTATCAAATCTTGCTAAGCTTAGAAATGATCTTAATTGCTTCACATTCCTTGGTTCATGACAATCTGTGATATCTGTATGCACTCTGGATTGGGTTTTACCCCATTTACGGCTACCAGATGTCCAAGAAACTTTAACTCTTCTCTGCTGAAATGTAATTTAGAAAGCTTACACGATCAAAGGCAGAGCCACGTGTGAAAGCACCCACGTGATTTACCAACTGACCTGCCTACACTGTGAAGCTTTCTATGTGGGAATGACCAGCAACAAACTGTCCATTCGCATGAATGGACACAGGCAGACAGTATTTGTTGGTAATGAGGATCACCCTGTGGCTAAACATGCCTTGGTGCATGGCCAGCACATCTCGGCACAGTGTTACACCGTCCGGGTTATCTGGATACTTCCCACTAACACCAACCCGTCAGAACTCCGGAGATGGGAACTTGCCCTTCAGTATATCCTCTCTTCTCGTTATCCGCCAGGCCTCAACCTCCGCTAATTTCAAGTTGCCGCCACTCATACCTCACCTGTCTTTCAACAACATCTTTGCCTCTGTACTTCTGCCTTGACTGACATCTCTGCCGAATCTCTTTGCCTTTACAAATGTCTGCTTGTGTCTGTGTATGTGTGGTTGGATATGGGTGTGTGTGCGAGTGTATACCTGTCCTTTTTTGCCCCCAAGGTAAGTCTTTCCACTCCCGGGATTGGAATGACTCCTTACCCTCTCCCTTGAAACCCACATCCTTTCGTCTTTCCCTCTCCTTCCCTCTTTCCTGATGAAGCAACCGTTGGTTGCGAAAGCTAGAATTTTGTGTGTATGATTGTGTTTGTTTGTGTGTCTATCGACCTGGCAGTGCTTTCGTATGGTAAGTCACATCATATTTGTTTTTAAGATATATTTTTCCTGCGTGGAATATTTCCCTCTATTATATTAGTATTATCTAAATATTTTGATTGTGTTAGATGCCATTCAATATATTTTTCAATAAGCCCCAGGAACTGTTATAGTATTTGGGATCTAACAGTTCTAATGTTAACTTCTCTTGAATTCCCTGAGACCAGTATTTTTTCTTAAATTTTTCGTGGAAATTTACCCAGGAATCTCCTCAGAATGGGTTGTTCCCCAATCTGCTGCATCACCTACGAAACAACTTAGTGCAAAGTGTATCCATTTTGTGTCTTCTCATTTCTTTGGCAAGGATCTCAAAAATACCCTCAGGCAAGGGCACCAACTTTCCAAAACTTCTGTGGGTGCATATCAATGGCAGAGGTTATGCATCCTTCAAAATCATTGTCTCAACAAACAAAATGATAACAAACCATATTATGTGAAGACAGTTTCACTGAAATCCTAAACCACACCACTGCTATGTTAAAAAATAAAAATAAAAAAATAAAACAGTTGAGGTTGTCTGTTACAGTTGGCCTCCTTGTAGTTCAGATGTTTCTTTATTAAGGCTCAATATTGGCAAGCAGATATTTTGAAACAACTATTGATGGATGGAGTTGGCGCATTGTAGCATGGCACTTTTAAAGAAACATTAAAGCAAGCCAAAAAGACAGGATTCTATTCACAGTATAGAGCAACTGTTATTCTGGGGAGTGCCTTTGACTTGGCCAGAGAAAGGCAAGCAACAGGGGAATGTGCTGCTTGGTTGCCTTTGCACGAAGACACCTGAAACAAACAGATGTGTTTTAGAAGTCAGAAATTTTAACCTCCATCTCAGTATTGTGATAGTTCACTACTTTTTGATAAAGGCAAATGAGAAATATTTACTTTATTTTGTTTTTACCAAATTAAAAATTTTGTGTGTGCAGCACAACTACTACTAGATTATGTACACTAGGTGATCAAAAGTATCCAGACACACACAAAAACATACACTCCTGGAAATGGAAAAAAGAACACATTGACACCGGTGTGTCAGACCCACCATACTTGCTCCGGACACTGCGAGAGGGCTGTACAAGCAATGATCACACGCACGGCACAGCGGACACACCAGGAACCGCGGTGTTGGCCGTCGAATGGCGCTAGCTGCGCAGCATTTGTGCACCGCCGCCGTCAGTGTCAGCCAGTTTGCCGTGGCATACGGAGCTCCATCGCAGTCTTTAACACTGGTAGCATGCCGCGACAGCGTGGACGTGAACCGTATGTGCAGTTGACGGACTTTGAGCGAGGGCGTATAGTGGGCATGCGGGAGGCCAGGTGGACGTACCGCCGAATTGCTCAACACGTGGGGCGTGAGGTCTCCACAGTACATCGATGTTGTCGCCAGTGGTCGGCGGAAGGTGCACGTGCCCGTCGACCTGGGACCGGACCGCAGCGACGCACGGATGCACGCCAAGACCGTAGGATCCTACGCAGTGCCGTAGGGGACCGCACCGCCACTTCCCAGCAAATTAGGGACACTGTTGCTCCTGGGGTATCGGCGAGGACCATTCACAACCGTCTCCATGAAGCTGGGCTACGGTCCCGCACTCCGTTAGGCCGTCTTCCGCTCACGCCCCAACATCGTGCAGCCCGCCTCCAGTGGTGTCGCGACAGGCGTGAATGGAGGGACGAATGGAGACGTGTCGTCTTCAGCGATGAGAGTCGCTTCTGCCTTGGTGCCAATGATGGTCGTATGCGTGTTTGGCGCCGTGCAGGTGAGCGCCACAATCAGGACTGCATACGACCGAGGCACACAGGGCCAACACCCGGCATCATGGTGTGGGGAGCGATCTCCTACACTGGCCGTACACCACTGGTGATCGTCGAGGGGACACTGAATAGTGCACGGTACATCCAAACAGTCATCGAACCCATCGTTCTACCATTCCTAGACCGGCAAGGGAACTTGCTGTTCCAACAGGACAATGCACATCCGCATGTATCCCGTGCCACCCAACGTGCTCTAGAAGGTGTAAGTCAACTACCCTGGCCAGCAAGATCTCCGGATCTGTCCCCCATTGAGCATGTTTGGGACTGGATGAAGCGTCGTCTCACGCGGTCTGCACGTCCAGCACAAACGCTGGTCCAACTGAGGCGCCAGGTGGAAATGGCATGGCAAGCCGTTCCACAGGACTACATCCAGCATCTCTACGATCGTCTCCATGGGAGAATAGCAGCCTGCATTGCTGCGAAAGGTGGATATACACTGTACTAGTGCCGACATTGTGCATGCTCTGTTGCCTGTGTCTATGTGCCTGTGGTTCTGTCAGTGTGATCATGTGATGTATCTGACCCCAGGAATGTGTCAATAAAGTTTCCCCTTCCTGGGACAATGAATTCACGGTGTTCTTATTTCAATTTCCAGGAGTGTACATTTTTCATATTAGGTACATTGTGCTGCCACCTAGTGCCAGGTACTCCATATCAGCAACCTCAGTAGTCATTAGACATCGTGAGAGAGCAGAATGGGGCGCTCTGTGGAACTCACAGACTTCAAAAGTGGTCAGGTGATTGGGTGTCACTTGTGTCATACATCTGTAGCGAGATTTCCACGCTCCTAAACATCCCTAGGTCCACTGTTTCAGATGTGATAGTGAAGTGGAAACATGAAGGGACATGTACAACACGTAACCGTATTGGCCGACTCGTGTGTTGACTGACAGAGCCCACCGACAGTTGAAGAGGTTCGTAATGTGTAATAGACAGACATCTATCCAGACCATCACACAGGAATTCCAAACTGCATCAGGATCTACTGCAAGTAGTATGACAGTTAGGTGGAAGATGAGAAAACTTGGATTTCATGTCAAGCAGCTGCTCATAAGCCAAACATCACACCGGTAAATGCCAAACGACACCTCACTTGGTGTAAGTAGCATAAACATTGAACAATTGACCAATGGAAAAATGTTGTGTGGAGTGATGAATCATGGTACACAATGTGGCAACCAGATGTCAGGGTGTGGGGTGTAGTGAATGCCTGGAGAACATCATCTGCCAGCATGTGTAATGCCAAAAGTAAAATTCGGAGGTGGTGGTGTTACGGTGTGTCATGTTTTCCATGTTGTTTTGCATGGCACTATCACAGCACAGGTGTACATTGATGTTTTAAGCACCTTCTTGCTTCCCACTGTTGAAGAACAATTCAGGGATGGCGATTGAATGTTTCAAAACGGTTGAGCACCTGTTCATAATGCACAGCCTGTGGCGGAGTGGCTACATGACAATAACATCCCTGTAATGGACTGGCCTGCACAGAGTCCTGCCCTGAATCCTATCGAACACCTTTGGGATGTTTAGTATGCCGACTTCATGCCAGACCTCACCGACCGACATTGATACCTCTCTTCAATGCAGGACTCCGTGAAGAATGGACTGCCATTCTCCAAGGAACCTTCCAGTGCCTGATTGAACATATGCCTGCAAGAGTGACAGCTGTCATCAAAGTTAAGGGTAGGCCAACACTGTACTGAATTCCAGAATCACCAATGGAGGGCACCACAAACTTGTGAGTCATAGTCGCCATAATCGCCACGCATATTCTCAGGAAGTAGGTAGGGTGTACATCCCCATCTGGCTTGAACTTAGGGAAATGCTTAAACAAATTCATAGCACTCGCTAATTGCAACTCTTCTACTAGATTTAGGTTTTGGTTATTATTCCCTTGTTCTCCCAATTTTAGTGCCTACCAGGTTTTGGCAATTTTCTCCCATAATTTTTAAAGTTCCTCCTGTTGTATTATCCCAACATGAGTTAATGCTATGCAAATTTTTGGTTTCTTCTTGAAACTCCTGTTCTACTAAAGCCTGTATCTTCCCTTCAAACTAACTACAAATTCATTTGACACAACAGTGTCACTGTACTCACTATGACATTGCAAAACTCTGATACGTGTACACATTTTTGAGATTCATTCACGCACTGCAAATTCTCTGACTTCCTCCACATTTCAGTGAAGCTCCTTAACATATTCATCTACTTCCTTCCGCACTAAGTCACACTGTGATGAAATCTTTCAATGTATTTCTTCAGAAAAAATGATAACCTTCTGTTGCAGTTCTTCAAACTATTGAGCTTGCTCCTCAATGAATTAGGGCACCTCTTCTTTACGCAGCCTAAAAGTTTCGTCAATACTTTTATGTAAACTTCAGATTTCCTCACTTAGCTCAGATTTTACATTTTCATTATTTCTTTTCATTTATTCAGTGCTACTTTGGAAGGGTTGTAACAGATTTTCATCCTTCTTCCTATCCTCTTCGTCTCTCTTTTTAACTTCTTTCTGACAGACACGGAACCACTCGGGAAGTTCTGATGTGATTTTCCTCGTAATGATAGGCATACACTAAGTCACCAGTCAAATGATGACTCAAATGTTTTCATGACATCTTTCACAAAATAATCTCTTAAATGTTACTGTGCTCCACAAAGATATGCCGTTCCAAACAAATGTCAGTATGAAAACTGCTCACCCATGTTGCAGCATCGACGACTTATGTCAAAGTGTTGGCAAGTTGACTGTGCAGTGGCATGCAGTGGCAGGATGTGAAGCTTCTTGCATCAGCCCATAGCAGTTCATTGTGCCCATGTTCGGCTTGATGTGGACAGCATCATAGTTGCCGCAGCATCATCAACCATCTATGTCCCTTACAATTGTGCATGCTGTCTTCCAGTACGCACAATTATAAGGGACACAGCCATCCAATATTTGGAGCCACCACTCTTCTTCAACAAACACCTTCCCTCTCATGTATGTGAGTGACTTCTTCTTATTCGGTGAGCAAAAATCACTGCTTATGATTCACTAGCCTCTTGTTGTTTCATTTCCAATATCAGTGGTTGCCCTTGACAACTCTGTATCCCTTCAAATTTCCCACTTAAAACTGATTAATTTCTTCAAAATTCATTTCTTCTGCTCTCATTCACTTACTGCCCTCTGTCATGGCCACAATAGTCAACATACATGGCATTTACCATGTTTCCTGGTGCTGCTGTGCTTCACCATTCTTGACACCAGGTGTAATACCATCTTCTCTTTAGCTGGTTGAATGTACAATATGTTAACACCGAACTGATGATCACCTCAAATAATAATTATAAGCTGGACTTGCTACTCAGTTCCATCTTGACATCTTGCCATGTCCAGTAACTTCTTTTCTGCAGTGGAAGTGCTTCGCTAAAAGAGAGTGGGATTTTCTGCTATCTTTAGCTAAGTAAATTATTTTTGACAGTGACTTTCCTTTAAACACTGCATTTCCTTCCATAATCTTACAAAATTACAGTTCACAAACTGTACAACAATAACTTTTAATCTGGACCTTCATCCAAAATCAACCAGTCTCTTTCATATCTTCACTAGTATTGACATTCTTGGAGAGGTCTGCTTGCCCTCAAAAGCACCTTCACCTGACTCTGGGAGCTTGCATATTGAAATACCTTTATAGGCATGTTCTCCTGTCACTGCTTAGTGAGTAGATATTTTTATCTATCCAGTTACATAACATCTGTCATTTTGATGTTCATATAATAATTTACAGGAGTAACCACAGTACAATCTTCCTCAGTGTACCAATTTTGTGAGAAAGGAATTAAGTACTTTGGCCTTCTCTTTGTCATCCTCTGTTTCAGTGCCATTATAGTCACAGAACGTCTGGAGAGATGGCTCTTATCTGTTTGCTGATTTAACGTAAGATTTTGCAGAGAGGTATTTGTGCAGCCCTTCTTCCTGTGCTCCATACAACAATGGAATGGGAAGAAACCATAACATGTGTTACTATGGGTACTAATATCTGCAATGCACTCCACAGTGATTTGCTGACTATTGATGTAGGTGTTTATATCGACAAATAATGTTGTTATATTTAATATAAACATAATATTTTTGTTGCAGTATTTAGTCTGAAGACTGCTCTGATGCAGCTGCCCAAGCTAGTGTATCCTATGCAAGCCTCTTTATCTCCAAACTATATCAATTTGAACCTTCTTACTACAGTCAAACCTTGGTCTCCCTTTACAATTGAAACCCTCCCCACTCCTCCCATCCTGAAATTCCTTGATGCCACATGATGAGTTCTATCAGATGACCTCTTTCTTTAGTCAAGTATTGCCATAATTTTTTTTTCTCTTCAATTCGATTCAGAGACACACTTTTCTATTTTCTCCTTTTATAGATTAATTTTAATATCTTATATGTTAACCAAGGATTTCCACTGGGCCTTTTCTTTTGACCTCTTTGATCTTCTGCTGCCTTTACTATTTCTAAACGTTACACATATATGTTCCATTGTATTCCTTTCCCCTATTTGTCAACTGTTGCATAATGAAGCTTTTGAGACTGTCAGCAACATCTGGTTCTTTAAATTTATACATGTCTTATCTCCTCAATCTATTTTTTCCCAGTTTCTTCAGTTCATAACCAATAAATTGTGATCAAGTGTTCGTATCTGCCCCTGGCAATGTTTTGCCCTTTAAAACCTGGTTTTAAATTTCTAACTTACTATTGTATAATCTCCTGGTGTCTCCAGGTCGTATCCACAAGTATAACCCTCTTCCATTATCCTTAAACCAAGTCTTAACAATTATGAAATTGAGGTCTGTGCAAATTTCAATTGGGAACTTCCCCTTTCACTCTTAGCCCCCAGTCTACATTCTTCTACTATTTTTACTTCACTTCGTATTCCAAGTATCTAATTCCAGTCTCCCACCACAGTTAAATTTTCATTTTCCTTACAATCCCATTTATTTCTTTTATCTCATCCTAAATTTTTCAACCTCTTAATCGTATGCGGAGCTAGTATGCATATAAAGTTACACTGTTATGGTGAGTGTTAGCTTTGCGTCTATCTTTGCTGCAATAATACATTCATTATGTTGTTTGTATTAGCTTACCCACATTCATAGCATCTTATTCATTATCAGAATTACTTACCTGTTACCAATATTTAACTTTTTTATTGAAAAACCTATACTCACCAGGTTAGAATTCCTGCTTTTCCTGCCACACCACTTCACTAATTCTCACTTTATCCAACTTCAATCTTTCCATTTCTCATATAAATTCTCTAACCTAGTTGATTAAGAGATCTAGTGTTCCACTCTCTGTTTTGTAGAACATCATGTTTGTGTCTGCTAATAACAACATTTTCCATAGTAGTCCTCATCTGGAGATCTGAATGGGGAAGTAGTCTACCTCTGAAATATTATAATTGAAGGGAGGCCCTCATCATTAATCCTCACAGAAGAGCTGCATGTCCCCAGGAAATATAATCGTTATAGTTTCCCTTTGTTTACAAACTTTGGTATGGGTGAAATTGAGTACACATCCACAAAATACAGAGTGGCACTGCAATATAACTTGCGCTCCAACACCACTAGCTGTAGTAATCTCCAAATCGTAAATAGCCATGTAAATGGTCATATGGGAACATCTTCTGAATCTCCTATAACAGGGCATCTTCTGTGTAAGCAGTTCAGTACTGTTGCATGAGCGGCTGCATGAAGACTGACACCTTCTTAAAAAAATCATTACTTATATAGGGGAAACTGTTGCCTCCTTGAGCCACTGGTTCTTGATGTATGCTCAGCAGTCAATCTGTGACATAATCTCTGAGCACAAAATTTTCTAAGTCCGGTGATTTCTCCAGAGCCATACTGATGGGAAGACTAGTCGACATGGCTGCTTGGTGGTATGCGGTTACATAATCACTGAGAACCTGAGGTGCCTTACACAGAAAGCATCCAAGAGTGCCCCTGAGAGCTACAATATCAAGAAGATTAGACTTAGAAAATTTTGTGCTCAGAGATTATATCACAGATTGACTGCTGAGTGTACATTGAGAACCAGGGGCTCAAGAAGGCAACAGTTTTCCCTATATAAGTAATGATTTTGTTAAGAAGGTGTCAGTCTTGATGCAGCTGGTTGTGCAACAACATTCAGCCACTCAAACAGAAGGTGCCCAATTATAAGAGATTCAGAAGACGTTCCCTTATGACTGTTTACAAGGCTATTCATGATTTGGAGAATGCTACAGCTAGTGGTGTTGGAGCACAAGTTATATTGCAGGGTGCCTCTGTATTTTGTGGATGTGTGCTGAATTTCACCTTTACCAAAGTTGATGCTGCACTGTGTGATAATGGTTTGTTGGTTAAGTACTGCATTAGTGCGGTATAATGGGGAAAAAGTTAAAACATTTTGGAGACTTGAGACTTTTAATAGTAGGATCTCATTGCCTCTCGTACCTATCACACTGGAGACATATATAACAGAGATATAGGTAAATCTTGCTTTATATCGACAATGCCATTGGTTTTAAGGACCAGGAATCATTGTAAAATTAATGAACAGGGGGAGCATGTATATGGATCAAAGGTGAACTTGTAAGTAAACCCACTTAGATCTTGTTTTGTAACCGCCTTTTCCTGCTGCCACTTAATTTATTTTTCCCAGATGCAGTTTGCCTTTTTCTTGTTCTAAGGCATCGTCAGTGGGATCTATAATGATACAGTTTTGTTATTTTTAGATTATCAAACAGCTCACATCACAATTTTTTATGTAGAAAAGTAATTACTTATGATTTACTGATCTGCGTTTCCTCTCATCTAGTCTGGAGGTCACACTATCACTTTATTCCTGACATATAAGTACAACTTTGAGTTCTGACTTTTTTCACATTGTTCACAATGTTTCTCCTTCTTTTTCATGATGTACTATTGTTCTTTTGCCACTAAAGATAACGATTTCTTCAGGCACTGCTTTTAACAACGTAAATATTGCAACTCCATTACATATTTCCTCCTCTTTGGTGTGTTTAGCTACTTGTTGCCAACCGAATGGAGTTTATGTTCAAAACCAACTTCTATTCATCATGTTTATATTGTGAGTCTGTATGAGAGAGAGAGAGAGAGAGAGAGAGAGAGAGAGAGAGAGAGAGAGCTGAAGTGAGCATGTGTGTGTGTGTGTGTGTGTGTGTGTGTGTGTGTGTGTGTGTGTGCATGCGCGTGTTTTGGAGGGGAGGGGTTGGTGGTTTGAATTGTATGGTGTTGAATATGAATGTACTAGCTGCTAGCAAATGGTTGAAAGCTTTGGTGACAGCTGATTTGACTTTTTGTTTCAATTTTCTGTGGAGGGGTTATGGATAAGTGAGTGTAAAGATTTTGGGTGGTATTATTGTTATATTGAATGGTATTATTATATTAATCCTCTATGGGAGCATTATTCTATTATTTTATCTATTAGTGTAAACAATGAATTACTTGGCTTGTGTAATTGATAATTCAGCAGGGTATCCCTTTCTGCTCTGGTTTTCTATATGTAGTAATTTTCTTGTATGGTTAGGAGGTGTTTTTTTATTGTTGATTCTAATTATTTTCATGTCTTCTTCTCTAGTGGTTGGTTTGTCGTCATATTCTCTTAGGTGTTCTGTAAATGTGGAGTGGTTTGTCCCATATTTCCAGGCTCTCATGTGTTCTGATATCAAATGTTCTACCTGTGTGTCCTATGTATCTGTCTTCACAAGTGTTACACTGTAGTTGATATATATACCTGCTTTCTGGTATAAGTCTCTGTTTTTTGTCAGTTTTGGGGAGTATTTTTGTATAGAATTGTCTGTTGTGTATGATATGTTTCATTCCCTGTCTTTTTAAAATGTTGGTGATTTTATGGGTGAGTTTGTGTTTGTATGTCATTGTGTAGCATCTTGTGCTTTCTGTCATCTTTTTTTGATTATCCTGTGTAGTTGTTATTGTTAGAACTTCTAGTTTAACAAGTATATTTAGGAACGACACAACAACACATATATGTCACAGAGTAAGTTGACATGTGTACACGTTAGCATTCAGATAAGCACTGAGTCTCAGTCTAGCGGCCGCTGCTCGGCTGGCCGCTTAGGTGGCGCCGCTGCTGCATGGCTGGCAGGCAGACAGCGCCGCACGTAGAGGACGTGCGTAATTGCGCAGCGGCACTTTAAATGATCAGCGAGTCACAACACTTTTCCCACCTTTGAAATTGTTGCACTGGTCTTGATGGATGTGTCCTGGAGATGGCTGACGTCCATAGGCGTTGTGTGACTCGACGTAAAGTCTCGAGGAGGAGGCTTCCCGTACGGATGGAAGTGTCCCCGATGATAATGGGTCGAGATAACAGGAGACGTAGGGGTCGAATCTGCTGGGGCCCCACGCACCAATCTGCCCGTTGCGGCAAGTCCAGTTGATATGACAGGAGACATGGGCGATGCGTCAGCGTCTGTTGGAGGAGGAGGCGAGTAGATGTACTCTGACACTGGTTGGTCCTCCGGTTCCCGCATGGGCACATTGTCTGGTGGCATCCGTTCTGGTGCTGGCATCGCGATGACGGGTAGAGGGCGGCGTTGTGAGTATGGAGATGTGCCAAGATCCTGAGCATCAGGGAGAGTCAAGGGTGGTGTGGCGGCATTCGGAACAGGTGTTGCTGGCACCCGAGGCTGAAGCTGGTCCGAATGACGCACTGCAACACCTGTGTCCGTCTGGATTTCATACAGGCGTCTGCCACGGTGTCTTAAGATGCGGCCCGGGCTCCATTTTGGCCGCCTGCCATATCCCCGTACCCAGACGAGGTCGTCGGCGGTGAACCGGCCAAGTGACGGCACCCGCGGCCGGGAGGTGGGAGGCCGCAGAAGATGAAGTAGAGTGCGGGGCTGTCGGCCATGTAAGAGCTCAGCCGGGCTGTGATCGCCCATGGGGGTGAAACGGTAAGACGCCAGGAACTGGAGAAGCGCCTCATCAGCAGCAGAAGAAGTCAGAAGTTTCCGCATTTGAGTCTTAAACGTGCGGACCAGTCGTTCAGCCTCACCGTTGGATTGTGGATGGAACGGCGGGGCCGTGACATGTGTAACACCGTGACGAGCACAAAAATCTGCAAAGTCAAAAGAGGCAAATTGCGGACCATTATCAGTAACAAGAGTAGAGGGGAGGCCTTCCAAAGAAAAAATGCGGGCGAGAGCACTGGTGGTTGCCGCGGTGGTAGGTGACGTGCAACGGACAATGAAAGGAAAGTTAGAGTAGGCGTCAATTACGAGGAGCCAATAAGTACCTAAAAAGGGTCCCGCAAAATCAGCATGAATGCGCTCCCAGGGCTTCTCAGGCAAAGGCCACGGTGACAAAGATGACTTCGGGGCAGCGGCCTGTGACGCACAAGGGCCGCAGGCAGCGACCATGTGTACGATTTCAGAGTCGATGCCAGGCCAGTACACATGACGGCGCGCCAGAGATTTGGTGCGCGACACACCCCAGTGCCCCTGGTGAAGGAGGCGCAAGACCGAAGCACGCAAAGACGCGGGGACCACAACACATGGCGAAACATTGTCAGTGGAGAGGAGGATAACACCATCCCTAGCCGTGAGGCGGTAGCGCAAAGGGTAGTAGTTCCGCAACAGATCGGAAGTCTTAGCAGACGGGCGATCAGGCCAACCCGTCTGAATACAGCGTAAAACCCGGGAGAGGGTAGGGTCAGAACCCGTAGCAGCCGCCAGCCTGTCCCCAGTGATGGGGAACCCGTCCACAACCCGCTGCTCGGCAACATCCAGGTGGAAACACAAAAGTTCGTCCCTATCGAATGCCTGATCAGGGCCCATGGGGAGGTGAGACAAAGCATCAGCATTCGCATGTTGAGCCGTTGGCCGGAAATGAATCTCATAGTTAAAATGGGACAAGTAAAGAGCCCAACGCTGGAGGCGGTGTGCAGCCTTGTCGGGAAGTGACGTTGATGGGTGAAACAAGGAAACAAGTGGTTTGTGATCCGTAACAAGATGAAATTTTGTGCCATAGAGAAAAACACCAAACTTATGAAGAGCATAAATGATGGCCAAAGCTTCTTTCTCAATCTGAGAATACTTTTGTTGGGCATCCGTGAGCGTTTTGGAGGCATAAGCAATGGGTTGTTCCGAACCGTCAGAAAAACGGTGCGCAAGGACTGCCCCAACCCCGTATTGAGAGGCGTCTGTAGCAAGGACAAGATGTTGGCCAGGTCGATAAGTAGCTAGGCACGGGGCCTGCATCAGCATAGTCTTCAATTTCCGGAAAGCCGCGTCACATGACGCGGACCAGTGAAAAGGCACGTTTTTATGCAACAGGCGATGCAACGGCTGAGCCACCGACGCTGCAGACGGTAAAAACTTGTGATAGTAGGCGATTTTCTCCAAGAAGGCCTGCAGTTCCTTAACAGACGTAGGGCGAGGAAGGGCATCGATCGCAGCGACAGTTTGTTGAAGCGGACGAATGCCATCCTGAGAGAGTTGAAACCCCAAGTACGTGATAGATGCCTGAAAAAATTGTGATTTCTGAAGATTACACTTAAGACCTGCAGTCTGTAAGACATTAAAAAGTGTGTGGAGATTTTGAAGATGTTCGTCAGTGGTGGAGCCCGTGACAACAATGTCGTCCATGTAATTGATACACCCAGGAACAGGGAGCAATAATTGTTCCAAGAATCGCTGAAAGAGAGCAGGGGCGCTAGCAACCCCGAATGGCAAGCGTTGGTATTGATAGAGGCCGAAAGGCGTGTTAAGAACCAGAAACTGCCGGGAAGCAGCGTCGAGAGGAAGTTGATGATAAGCTTCTGACAGGTCAATTTTAGAAAAATACTGCCCTCCAGCGAGTTTAGTGAACAGTTCTTCAGGACGGGGCATAGGGTAAGTGTCGATGAGGCATTGAGCATTTACCGTGGCTTTGAAATCGCCACAGAGACGAATAGCACCATTGGGCTTGGCAACTACGACAGGAGAGGACCACTCACTGGAAGTGACAGGAAGTAAGACCCCTGAAATAGTGAGACGATCCAACTCCTGTTTGACCCGATCACGAAGGGCCACAGGAATGGGCCGAGCCCAAAAAAACTTAGGCCGAGCAGTGGGTTTGAGCGTGATATGAGCTTCAAAGTCGAGTGCACGGCCTAACCCAGGAGAAAAAATGGACGAAAAGGTCGTCGACAAAGAATCCAGTTGAGCATAAGGAATAGTGTCAGAGACAATATTGACAGCATCATCTATGGAGAACCCAAAAACGCGGAAGGCATCGAAACCAAAAAGATTTTCTGCGTTGCCCTGGTCTACCACAAATATGGGAACAGTGCGAACGACGGATTTGTAAGATACCTCAGCATTAAATTGTCCCAAGAGAGAAATCTTCTGTTTATTGTACGTCCGTAATTGCCAAGTGACAGGGGACAGGAGTGGAGAACCCAGCTGAAGATACGTCTGAGAATTAATTATAGTGGCGGCAGAACCGGTATCCACTTGCATGCGAACATCGCGACCAAGGATTTGGACAGTCAGGAATAACTTCCCTGAAAGGGAAGAAGTGCAATTGACAGACAACACAGAATCAGAATCAGCGTCATGTTCATGAACGTCATATATGCGGTCGGATTTACAAACGGAAGACACATGACCTTTCTTTTTGCAATTGTGACACACAGCCCAACGTTGTGGACAATCCTCGCGTGAATGTTTCGTAAAACACCGTGTACATGAAGGAAGTTGCCGGGGATTTTGCTGCAGTTTCTTAGGGGTTTGTTTACGGCTTGGCCGAGGCTGCGCGTGGGAGCGCACTGCGGCCACGTCGGCCGGTGGGGACGCGCCGCGCGCGTCGTCAACAGCGCACAGAGGTTGTATTTCCCCGACGTCACCCCACGCTTCTATTTGTGCCCCAGCGGCGCGAGAAATTTCAAAAGACTGCGCTATGGAGAGAACTTCATCTAAAGTCGGATTCGCCAACTGAAGGGCACGTTGCCAAACTTCTTTGTCGGGCGCCGACCGGATAATAGCATCCCGTACCATGGAATCGGCATAGGATTCTTTGTGAACATCAGTAACAAAGTGACACTTTCGACTGAGGCCGTGAAGTTCAGCAGCCCAAGCGCGATAAGATTGATTGGGTTGTTTGTGACAACGATAAAAGGCAACACGAGAGGCTACCACATGCGTTTGCTTTTGAAAATAGACCGACAGAAGGGAACACATTTCAGCAAAGGACAAAGACGCAGGATCCTTCAAAGGGGCCAATTGCGACAACAACCGATACATTTGAGGCGAAATCCAGGAAAGGAACAGAGACTTACATGCTTGTTCGTCCGAGACATAAAATGCCAAGAAGTGCTGTCGAAGATGTTTTTCATAATCCGACCAGTCTTCTGCCGTCTCGTCGTAAGGAGGAAAAGGAGGTACAGCCAATGACGAGAAACGGCCCGCATTTGACGCCGCGACGAAATCGCGAATCGCCGCCGTTAGAAGCGTTTGCTGTTCAAGGAGATTTTGCAAGAGTTGCTCGACAGTAGCCATGGGACCCTGTGAGTCAACGGTGAAAAGGAAAAATCCACTACCTCGTCGCCAATTGTTAGAACTTCTAGTTTAACAAGTATATTTAGGAACGACACAACAACACATATATGTCACAGAGTAAGTTGACATGTGTACACGTTAGCGTTCAGATAAGCACTGAGTCTCAGTCTAGCGGCCGCTGCTCGGCTGGCCGCTTAGGTGGCGCCGCTGCTGCATGGCTGGCAGGCAGACAGCGCCGCACGTAGAGGACGTGTGTAATTGCGCGGCGGCACTTTAAATGATCGGCGAGTCACAACAGTTATGGGACTGCATGTTTGTGTTTGGTTCTGTTGTGTTATGGTCTGTGATTTGGTGCTTTCTGTTTCTATTTTACTTTTAATTTTGTTGTTTAGCTTTGTGACTAGGTTACTATTGTAACCATTATTTTGCACTATCTGCATTATTATGTCCTGTTCTTTTTGGTAGTTTTCTTTGGTGAGTGGCATTGTGTTGAGCCTATGGAGCATGTGTTGAAGTGCTGCTTGCTTTTGTGACGGTGGGTAGTTTGAGGATTGGGGAATGATAGTGTCTGTTGCCGTGTGTTTATGGTAAATTTCAAACATATGCTTATTGTTTTGTTTTTTGATTGTTATATCCAGAAAGTTAATTTGGTGGTTCTGTTCTCTTTCAATTGTGAATTTCATATTTTTATGTATCCTGATTATGTCAGTTTGCAGTTTTTCAATTTTTGTTTGTGTCTCATCTATTAAGCAAAAGATGTCATCCATATACCTGAATCAATATAATGTGTTGTATTCTTTTGCTATAATTTTTGTGAAAATGATCTGTTCAATGTGGCTTACAAAAATATTTGCTAAGGCTCCTGAAACTGGGGTTCCCATTGGCAATCCATCTTCTTGTAAATACACTTCTTTATTGAATTGGAAGTAATTTTCTTCTATTATGAGCTTTATTAATGTGTGTATTTCCTTAATCTGTTCATCAGGGAGTTTACTATAAGTTTTCAGGTTCTTATCTATAATTTCTATTGTTTCTGGTACTGGTATGTTGGAATCAGTGGCGGATACCTAAAAACCTCGAGGAGGGGGCACTGAAGATATCTTGAGCTACCTTTACTTTTACAATAACAAAAGATAATCAAGTCACATGCAAAGTTTAAGAAAGTTTTATTTAAACTGATTATACACATATACAAGACAATGCCATCTTATGATATAAAAAAGTTACAGTTGTGGTTCTCTTCCTTAAATGATGAATTCTATGCATCTATTCTTCCTGGCAAATTGATTAATTACATTGTCAATAGGAAAATCAGTGTTGGGTTGAGTGCTCAACACAGTTAAGCCATTAAGTCAATCCTCCTTCACTGTCGACCTCAGCCATGTCTTTGTACGCTGCAATGTTGAAAAACTTCTTTCTACTGTAGCAATTGATTAAGGTAGACAAGCAAATATTTTGTACAGTGTGCGCGAAGTAGGATAGTCAGATCTAGGGCAAACAGTCAGTGCTTGCATAACAGAATCACGATCATTAAGGGTTTTTATGCTTGTTTGCTTGTATTGAAGAATCTCTCCCATTAGTCTCTTTTTAATCACAAACAGTGATTCGTCTTCAAATAATGGTAGTTCAGTTAAGCACTGATTCAATTTATGTGCCAGATCATTGCCATCATGTTTCACAATCAACTGATCACTCTCACACTTGACTAATCTTTACACTTGCAGTTACTTGCTACAACCAGGACTGTTTACTTATTCATTCTTCAATCTTAATGTTTCTGCTTCTGAATGTAAACCAGCTTCCTATTCGGTGAATAATCTCTATTTTTAACATTACATATCGTAAGTTCTCTCTACAAGA
The DNA here is from genome assembly GCF_023898315.1 of Schistocerca nitens. Taxonomy (NCBI): domain Eukaryota; kingdom Metazoa; phylum Arthropoda; class Insecta; order Orthoptera; family Acrididae; genus Schistocerca; species Schistocerca nitens. The sequence goes on along the minus strand of NC_064614.1, from coordinate 1,014,121,001 downwards.
AAATGGTAGAATATTCGTGACTTTTCTCAAACAAATGCCAGACAGAATACATATCGAGATCACTAGAATGGACACAACTATTCTTGTAGGTATGTTTTAGCTATCTATGTTCCAGACAGAAACATATAAAATACGATGATGCAGATGTGTGTGCTACATATGAAAGTACAACTACTCGATTCAGTTGAGTTGACTGATGAAAGAAATAAACGAATAGTGTGCAGGCCGACTGGCTGGGGTGGTGCAGATGGCAATGTGGGCGGCCCTGCAAAGGGATATGTATATGCCACTGGATGGAATACATGCTTTCTTTATCAAATGAGAGGACTGTTGCTGTGTCTGAGATTTTTATATCTTTTATTTGTTGTATTGGCTGTGCAGTGTGTTTAATTGTTCTGCCTTCTTGTACCTTGGAATTTTCTGACAGTAATTTTAACATGTATCCTGAAAGCTTGTAAGTGAGGAATTTTCTGAAATCCAGTATTGCCCACTGCAGTAGCCACCAGAAAGATCGCGGGAGGCACACATTGGCACGGCACATCACGGACGGTAGTTGCCGCAAGTAGAGTCCCGTCCACCAGAAGGCACGCAAGAATTCGGACGCGACCTCTGCCGGCATAACAACAACAACAACAACTCTGGCAGCACAGGCCATGCCCAGTCAGTTAACATCGGGCATGCCTAGGACACAGTCCCGGTCTACGCTAAGTGAAGTGCGACGTAAACGTGAACAGTGTTACTACACAATTGGCGACGAGTAGGGTCGTTGTTCCGGTTTCGCAGCGTCTCCACGGCATGGAGGATTTGGTGCGGGTTTTGGTTGCGCAGCAGACGGAGCTCATGGCCACCATGAAACAAGTGCTTCCAGCGTTGCTCTCCATGCCGTCTGCTCTGGCGCAGTTCCCTCCTCCCTTTCCCCCGTATGACGAGACGGCAGAGGATTGGGACGCATATGAACATCGCCTTCGGCAGCATTTCCAGGTGTTTCATGTTGCCGATGCGGAGGTATGTCATGCTCTCTTCTTGTCTTGGATATCTCCCTCGCTGTATCAAGTTTTGCGGCAGCTAGCGCCATTGCAGGAACCCTCGTCCTTGTCTTTTGACGCATTGTGTTCATTGCTGTCTTCATATTATCGCCGCCGCACGCATGTTGTAGCGGCTAGGGTCGAGTTCTATCAATGCAAGAAATAGCCCCATCAGTCTTACCGGGCGTGGGCCGCTACCCTGCACAGTCTTAGTCGCAAGTGTCATTTTGTCACGGAGCAGTCGCGAGAGTCGTATGCCCACGTTATGGTACGCGACGTCATTGTTCGTTCAGCCCCTGATAGGGAGGTCTGGCAACAGGCCCTGCAGTTAGAAGACCCTTCCTTCGAGGAAGTCCTGTCCATTGCTTAATCGTATGAAGTCTCTCACGCAGCAGGTCAACAGCTGGAAGCGTGGTGCGACGTCGCGGAGGTTCAGGGCGGCGCAGCCGCGTCCACTGCGTCCGGGGTGGACGACGTGCGAGCGGTACAATCCGGCCGCTCCCGCACGGTGCGTAAACAGAATTCCGGCCGCTGGCCCCTGTTGCCGTCCTGTGCGTTGTGCTATATACATCATGATCGGTCAGCGTGCCCCCAGCGTTGGGTCGTTTGTCGCAAATGTAATAAAAAAGGTCACGTTGCTAAAGTTTGCCGCTCAGCCTCAAAAGAATCGAAGGAAGCAGGTACAGAGGACATGGACGTTGACATTCAGGAAGTTTCATTGGGCCAGGCTCCCGACGCATCGGCACGCAAACTCTTTATCGAGGTGTCAGTTCGGTCGCACCGGTTACAACTGCAAGTAGATACGGGCACGGCAGTTTCGTTGTTGAATGCACAAACTTATTCCGACCTTGGATCGCCCCCGTTGGCGCCAGTTTACCGGCGTCTACGCGGTTATGGTAAACAGTTCATTCCCCTACTGGGTCAATTCACTACCGACGTGACTTACAAATCAGTCACTCGGCCTATTACTTTTATTGTTGTCAGTGATGCGAGCTCCGCTAATCTTTTTGGCCTGGATGCCTTTCAAGCTTTCAGTTTTTCTATTGCTGACACCATACAGTTGGTCTCTGAAGACGTTCCCTATCAATCATTGGAATCTTTGATCTCAGACTTTCCAGATATTTTTGAGGAGGGCCTGGGGCGTGTTTCAGATTTTGAAGCTCACTTAACGTTGAAGGCGTCTGTGGTGTCACCGCCAGACACCACACTTGCTAGGTGGTAGCTTTAAATCGGCCGCGGTCCATTAGTACATGTCGGACCCGCGTGTCGCCACTGTCAGTAATTGCAGACTGAGCGCCACCACACGGCAGGTCTAGAGAGACGTACTAGCACTCGCCCCAGTTGTATGACGACTTTGCTAGCGACTACACTGACGAAGCCTTTGTCTCATTTGCCGAGAGACAGTTAGAATAGCCTTCAGCTAAGTCAATGGCTACGACCTAGCAAGGCGCCATTTGTAACATTGCATGTATCTTAAGAGTTTCACTTGTATCGTCAAGAGCGATGTACCACAAGGATGGATTAAAGTTAAGTATTTCCGCAGCTACGTACTTTTCTTTATAGCATTCATTACGTCTCCTGTTTCAGACCTAAACAAGCCTGCGTGAGCTGACGTGTGCCCTTTCGGCATCCTCGCCTTGTGTCTCGACTGTCTAGTCTAGACACAACAGCGTCAGCTCGCCGCGTTTTCTACGCGCGAGGCAGATCCCCTTGGCTCTCTGCCCTCAGGTAAAGGAAGAGCTAGACCAGCTGACAGCCCTAGGGGTCGTTCTTCCCATTTCTTCCAGTGAGTGGGCTTCGCCCCTTGTTATTGTAAGGAAGCCCTCGGGAAAATTACGTCTTTGTGGCGATTTCAAGGCCACCATTAATTCCCAGTTGGTGGTGGACACCTATCCTTTGCCTTGTGCTGATGAATTGTTCTCCGCCGTGGCGGGAGGCCAATATTTTTCGAAAATCGATCTGTTGGAGGCTTATCATCAGATACCACTTGATGAGGACTCCAAACGGCTGGCGGTCGTGAACACCCCGTTTGGCCTTTACCAATACCAGCGGTTGGCCTTTGGAATATCCAGTGCCCCGGCGATATTCCAGCGTTATCTTGAGCATGTCACGTCGACAATCCCTCATTGTATTAATTACCTGGATGACATAATTGTCACAGGCCGCAGCACGAAGGAACACTTGCACAACCTCCGCACCCTCTTTCTCAAATTCAGGTCTGTGAGCTTGCGTTGCAACCTGCATAAGTCGACCTTCTTCCAACCATCCATTGAGTATGTGGGCTACACCATCTCTTGGCACGGCATCCAGCCACTAGGAAGTTTGGTCCAAGGTATTGTCAACCTTCCTCGGCCCGCTTCGCTGAAAGAGTTACAAGCTTTTTTAGGCAAGATAGCCTATTACCACCCGTTCATTCCCAGGGCTTCCACTATAGCCCACCCCCTGTACTGCCTTCTGCACAAGGGTGTTCCTTTTGATTGGTCGCCTGCATGCGAGCGATCGTTTACCTCGTTGAAGGGCCTCCTCACGTCGGCCCCTTGTTTGGCTACTTTTGATCCCCATAAGCCATTGGTCCTGGCTACAGATGCTTCGCAGTATGGGGTGGGGGCGGTCCTGGCCCATTGCAATGCAGATGGTTCCGAGCAACCACTGGCGTTTGCGTCTAAAACGCTTAGTCCCGCACAGGCCCATTACTCCCAGGTGGAAAAAGAGGCTTTGGCCATTGTCTACACTGTTACCAAGTTTCACCCTTTCTTGTATGGCACGAAGTTTCAGTTAATCACTGACCATAAGCCGTTAATATCGTTATTTGGCCCCGGCTCTCAGATTCCGGATAGGGCAGCCCACAGACTACAGCGCTGGGCCTTGTTCCTCTCTAAGTACCATTATGACATTCATTTTCGCCCTACATGACAGTATGCCAATGCCGACGCTCTTTCCCGTCTTCCGGTGGGCCCGGATACTACGTTCGATCGAGAGGAGATTATGTGTTTTCATTTGAATGTGGCGTCCCGCCAAGCAGTTGATGGCTTCCCGATCACTAGTTCTCGAGTCACCAGGGAAATGGCAGCTGACCCGGTTCTCCGGCAAGTAGTTCGCCTCATTCAGCAGGGGTGGTCATCTTGCCCTCCGGGCCGGGCCTCGGACCCTCTTCGTAATTATTTTCTTCTACGAGACCGCCTCTCAGTCTTGGAAGGAGTTCTCCTTCTGGCTACCGATGATACAGCTCCTCGTGTGGTTGTTCCTGCAAGTTTACGAAGGGAGGTCCTCACGTTATTACATGCGGGGCACTGGGGAGTTTCCCGTACTAAAACCTTGGCTCGCAGACATGTGTACTGGCCCGGTATTGACAGAGAAATTGAGCACTTGGTGGCCGCCTGTTCCCAGTGTGCGAGCCAACAAGCATCTCCCAGGGCAGCGTTCTCTTCATGGCCGCCGGCAACCCAAGCATGGGAACGTGTTCACATCGATTTTGCGGGCCCGTTTCTCAATGGCTTTTGGCTCATTGTCATTGATGCTTATTCCCGATTCTCATATGTGGTTTGCTGTTCCTCAACCACTTCAGAAGTTGCAATCCAGGCACTAGCAAAAATCTTTTCTGTGGAAGGTCTGCCAATCACCCTGGTCTCGGACAATGGACCACAGTTTATTTCGCAGACCTTCCAGGATTTTTGTAGGCGCTTCGGTATTCGGCACATTTGCTCTCCCCCCTTCCATCCACAATCGAATGGGGAAGCCGAGTGCATGGTGCACACATTTAAGATGCAGATAAAAAAGTATGTGCACGAATTTCCCGCGGAGGAAGCATTGACGTTTTTCTTGACGGCATACCGGACCACACCAATGGGAGAACGCAGCCCCGCAGAGCTCGTCCATGGCCGTCAACCTAGGACTCTGCTGCACCTCCTCCGGCCTGGTCCTCGCCAGTCTTCACAAAACGGAGTACCTGGCTTTCCAATGGGTATGTCGGTCTGGGCCCGTGGGTTTGGTCACAATCCACGTTGGATACTGGTGGTGGTCCTGCGCCGAAATGGCCGTCGGCTCTATACCTTGCAGGCGGGGGACCGGGTGGTACGTCGTCACCAAAATCAGCTACGTCCACGTTCGGGCACCCACCCTCCGACCTCTTGGACACTGGCTTCCCCATTGCCAGCACCTGTGTTGGTTTCACAGGGGACGTTACCTCCTCTCCCTGCTGTGAATCTGCCACACTGCAATGGTTCTCAGCCTTGGCAGCCTCCAGTAGCTCCAGCACCGGCATCGCCATCGTTCGAGATGCCCCAGCGAGAGCCGGCCCGCCTATCAGGCCCGGTTTCTCAGGAGGCTGGTTCACCTGTGGTCGTCCCTTCCCCTTCGTCCCCGCCACTGGGTCTTGCTCCTCCTGTGGTGGAACAGGATCCTGAGTTTGACAGCTTGTCGCCCGTTCTGTCCCGAGCTCCGGTTGTGGGACGACGGGGGCCTCTTCGTGTGGGTCACTTCCAGCCGTATTCGAAGGTTCTGGCTCGAGGGTTGGCAGATCCCCCCGACTCCGGCCATTCAATGGATGTGGAGGTCATCGCTCCTGCCCAACGCTCCACCTTCCGACGCAGTGGATCACAGTGGCTTCACCCCCTGAAGGAGGAGGAGTGTAGTAGCCACCAGAAAGATCGCGGGAGGTGCACATTGGCACGGCGCGTCATGGATGGTAGTTGCCGCAAGTGGAGTCCCGTCCACCAGAGGGCACGCGAGAATTTGGATGCGACCTCTGCTGGCGTAACAACAACAACAACAACAACTCCAGCAGCACAGGCCGTGCCCAGTCAGTTAACATCGGGCATGCCTAGGACACAGTCCCGGTCTACACTAAGTGAAGTGCGACGTAAACGTGAACAGTGTTACTACACCCACAAAGGAAGATTTGGTTTGTGGATTTTTGGTTGGCTTCAGGGGACAGGTGCAGTGGGATTGATCTGCGTCAGCTTTCTGTTCTCTGTGTTATCCAGTACGATCTCAATATTTTTCAGACTGTTTTTTACCTTTGTCTGGAATATGTTTGTTGGGTCTGATTTTAATTTTGTAATGTTATTTTGTGAGATGCATTCTTGTTTTGTTATCAATGTATTGTTCTTTGTCAATCAGTACTATGGTGTTCCCCTTGCCTGCTTTTGAAATGATAACATTTTCATTTTGAAGTTTTCTCCTAAGGTTTCTGAGAGTTGCAGATTCTATGTTTTTGTGTTGTTGTGTTTTTATACTGGTTATTATGTTGTAGATTTCTATTTTTTTTTACTAGTTCTCTAGTTAGTCCAATGTTGACACTGCTGTTTTCATTCCTATCTCCCCTTGTCAAAACACTCTCTGCTTCTATAATTAGATTTTCTAAGTAATCTCCATCTATTTCTGAATTTACATTGTATTTTAATCCTTTCTCCAACACCTGTCTTTCTTTACTGTTTAACTTTGTGTATGTGTAAGGTTGGGTAGAATTTGTGTGTGTGTTTTTCTTGACTGTGTGTAAAGGTATGGTGTTGTGACTGGAGTTTTTCCAGTTGGTTGACATTTCTTCTATGTACTGTTTCCATTCTTTGTACAACAGTTTTTGTATACTTTTCGAAGTTCTTGCACAGATGGGAGAAAATCTTGATAACCTACCATTGTAGCAGCAGTAACTGGTCTAACAACTGTACCAGACACTTGTCATCTTATATAGACATTACTGACCGCATCAACGCATTATGCCTTTTTACAAATCTCTATATTTGAATACACATACCTATACCAGTTTCTTTGGTGCTCCAGTATATATTTATAAATTAATTTTTTCCGCAATGAAAACTAAAATATGTAATACACCATTATAACCAACAATGTTACTTCCAGTTTAATTACTACGGCAAAGTGCTAGAGCCACAAGTGTAAATTTTAGGACCCATTCTGCTTAATGTTAAAGAAAGGGAAGAAAGTAAAATTTTTACTTCTTGCTGATCACATTACACTGAGCAACAGCTCAAATGAAACACATGGGAAAAAGTGACTGTGTCCTATTTAAGGAACCTTCACAGTTTTTATCTGAAGTGTTCCACAAATCTGCAGAAAACCTAGCACAATTTGACTAAATAGGAATTTGACCCTGACCTTCCTAAATTCGAGTCTAATGTCTTAACCATTATCCCTCATTACTTGGTTGTTTACCCACATAGTGTGCAGAGAAAAGTGTTTGTACTCTCATCCGGTACATCAGTCTGTTGATAAGATGTCTTTCTTTTTCTCTTGCTGCAGTGATTAGGCGGTTTCTTTCAGTACTTCAGTAGTGATGAAGAAATTCCTCCACTCTCCTTCTTGCTGCATTTACACACTGTCAACACACATGTGGCGGCAGCACTGCCCAACGCACAAAGGGCTGAACTACGGCACTACCGACACAAGTAGGGGCAGCTGTACCGTTACGCCGAATTTCGGCAACGGTGCGTGGTAGACCGGACCGCACGTGGACAAAAGCAGGCGGACAGTGCGAGCTAGTTGATGCGACATGACACACGTCTCTCAGTCCTCCCGCCGCGGACCACGTGCGTCGAGTCAACGTGACTCCGCCGTAAATGCGTACGCGCGGTCGTAAACGCAGTCGCCGTTAAAGTGTCTTTCGCTCCTTCGCGGACGTTACGGCACCTCCGGTCATGCCAGGAGCAGAACATTCTGTGACGCGGCCTTTTGCTTCGCTCAGTCCACGTGGTCGTGCCACGGCTCATCACTGGAGTGTATACCCTCCGGGATCGGTGATCGAGCCGTGCCGCCAGTGCAACGCACCTGTATGGACGGACAGTAGCGACGAATGGCGTTTGTCATTTATTGTAATGGTAGGAAGAATAAATGTGTCCTGTCCCGAAACTGCTTAGTCGTTTCTGTCACCAAGCCTCTCCCTTGAGCATAGTGCGTGGGCGCGGCGATAAAGCCGGTTCACTGCACGTGAGTGACTGTAAGCGGGGAAACCACACGTTCCCGCTTCACACACATTTATCTCCCTTGCCTGTGTTGTACAATACTGTCTTGAATAAAATGTAATTAATGATGTTAAAATGTCAGAAAAGAACTTCTGTATGTAAAACACAACATCCCTTATTTTATTTTCTGCCTTGTATTTCTAACCCTTTGTACTGCTGTATCAGGTCTGTTATGTGTAAATCTGCCTGTTCGTTGCATTCTTCTCATCTCAACAATGAATTATCTTGAAAATTTAACTTCAAGAGACACAAGTATAGAAAAGGTACCTGTAGTTTAGACACATCTTACTGACAGGTCTGCAGACACTCTCTCTGCATGTTCAGCTTATTTGACAGAATAGTCTGCACATTGCTCCAGTTATTTTATTGAATCTCAAGTACGCCTGGTTATCAGCACATCTCACTGCAATGGCACTATTTTTCAGTGAAGATTTTATGTGCATTATAGACATAATAAAATTTATTTCCCTTTTTTAGCTGTGCTCTATCATGTATTTTATTTTTTTAAACAGAGAGACTTAAGCATGTCAAAATAACTTTTTGACAAATATATAACTTATCATTATCGAAAGACAAATATATAACTTATCATTGTCAAAAGACAAATAATGTCTTTAAGTAATAAATCTGTACCAATATATAAAAGATTCCCAGTCCTCAAAACTTACTAGGTATTGTGAATGGTTGCCTGTTTTTTATCTGCCATCTATTCACAAAAATCTTTAAAAATAAACTACAGATAGTGGGAGTGGAGCCATCTGCATCTAAGGAAAGATTATGTATTAAGTTTCTCATTCAAAAATTGCATTTGAATGTTGGTTATTTGTGAGATCATGTTGTGCCTCATGTGAGGAGGAGAATTGTGTATCAGCATGTGTCAAAATCTGACATCATCAGGATCATAACTTATCAAGATTGCAGTTTATCATTCTGAGATATTGCTGCTTGCATCATTAAGAATCTGACAACTGTTGCAAATACGGAATCAATGGGTTCAGGATGACCATACTTGATGCCATGCAGGATTTCAGCAGCCCCACATGACTAATGCCACAGCAGACACCTACTGTCAGCTCAGCTGTGCAGGATCATACAGCCACATCACATACCTCAAGTCACCAAATTGGCTTGTATGCAGCAAGACAAGTATCTAAATGGACAGTGTGATGAATTCTGCACCATCACACACAGTCAGTGTGATCATAATTGTCACAACTTTCCTCGATGTGGCACCAAAGAGAGGTAAACAGATCACAGTGTGCACAATGACAGCACTGGATACAGGACTGGCAGCTTGTTATCTTTTCAAATGAGTCCCATTCCTGTGTATAGTGTCAAGGTGGACTTGTCCATGTGTATGGTGACCTCTCATTAACATAGCTGATAATCTGTACAGCAAGTGTTACATTTCTGGTATGTTAAATCCAATGTCTGTCCCCGTGTGTTTGAGGTTTCTGTGACATTACCTCTGAATGAGACAATACAGCTGAAAGCTTTAATATCTTAGCAGTCTTCTTTATTGTGCCTGTCTGCAGTTCAACGCATTCTCTACATGGTGAGTAGCAGTCTATTCTTTGCCTATCAATATTATTCTGTCCTGGACTTTCCACTGTTTGATCTTACCTAACAGCTTCCCTCTACCCCTCAACTCAGTGCTGTTTCCCTTTGTTACTATTCTCTAACACTTAACTTTACTCAGTGTCTGTCCTTTTGCTTCTCTTCTTTGCTATGTTTTATTATCATCTTCTGATTCCCAAATGCCTAGACTTCCAAGCTAAACTGTATCAATAATCTCATCCACACACAACACACAGCTATGAGACCATGCCAACTGTAGATGCGACATCTTGTATTCCACATTCTTCCCACTGATACAATTATTCCTGGACCTTCAAATTGATAAAACAATGTCCCTTTACCTCCACATATTTTCACTTTCTTTTTTTTTTGTGTGTGACTTTGAATGCCACACTAACTTCATTGCACTCTGTACCTCATCATCCCTCTGTCCCACCCCACCCAAACCCTCTCTTATCTGATTCAAGTATGCAATACTGACCCGCTAAATCCAATTACATCTGCTGCCCCCTCTCTCCAGACATATGCACCCACTGACCATAGGCCCTAATCTCTTGTGTTTCCCTTTTTTACTATCCAGTAAAACCTTGGTAATTCAAAGTAATTGTGACCAAGTAGGGCCTGAATTTGGGAAAGCTCAAATTACACAAAGGGTGACAATTTTAAAGATCTTTTATTTTTAAAAATAGATTCAGAACTTGATGTTCACAGTATTATTACAGCAAACAAAGTTATTTCATCTGTGAACATATAACTTAGAATTTGTCTTAGAAACAGTATTCGCTAGAAACTCAGTAATTGTACTGAAAACACACACATACAGGGTGATCAAAAAGTCAGTATAAATTGGAAAACTTTATAAACCATGGAATAATGTAGATAGAGATGTAAAAATTGACACACATGCTTGGAATGACAAGGGGTTTTATTAGAAAAAAAAAAAAAGAGAAGAAGAAGAAGAAGAAGAGAGAGAGAGAGAGGTTCACAAAATGTCCGACAGATGGCACATGAAAGATCTCTTGCACGTGTCTGGTGATGATCGTGTGTCAGCTGCCACTTTTGTCATGCTTGGCCTCCCAGGCCCCAGACCTCAGTCCATGCAATTATTGGCTTTGGGGTTACCTGAAGTCACAAGTGTATCGTGATCGACCGACATCCCTAGGGATGCTGAAAGACAACATCCGACATCAATGCCTCACCATAACTCCGGACATGCTTTACAGTGCTGTTCACAACATTATTCCTCGACTACAGCTATTGTTGAGGAATGATGGTGGACATATTGAGCATTTCCTGTAAAGAACATCATCTTTGCTTTGTCTTACTTTGTTATGCTAATTATTGCTATTCTGATCAGATGAAGCCCCATCTGTCGGACATTTTTTGAACTTTTGTATTTTTTTGGTTCTAATAAAACCCCATGTCATTCCAAGCATGTGTGTCAATTTGTACCTCTCTATCTACATTATTCCGTGATTTATTCAGTTTTCAAATTTATACTGACTTTTTGATCACCCGGTATTACACAGGCTACTGTTCAACTGTTACTACAGTACGTGTTATTTTCGATTAAAAAAATAGCGTTTTGTTTTTCTGAAGCATGTCCATTCTCAACAGCATAGTCCCATCATCTTTGAAGAAGCTTAATGTCAACTGGTGTCACTATCTGCTGTTGTTCCACACAGAGCAGTGCTATTTTCAAAGCTGCTGTTACATCAGTGTGTCTCACTTTGTTGGCACAATCATCCTCTTCCTCTTCATCACTAGAATCCGTGTTTCCTTTATTTAACATTTCCATACTCCCACTGCTGGTCACTTCATACTGATGGTATTAATTGAACAATTTCATTGTCGACATTTTCACACAAAAAAGATGTTGACCAAGATGTGATGACTGCTCATTTTCTTCTGATAGAGTGTCATTGTTAAATGGAGATTCTTTCTTCCAGTGCTTGAATTACTGAACTTTACTTCACCTATTGCATCCTTTGAGATTTTTCTCACTTTTTTATCATTCACAATGGATCCTTGCTCCTTCCATCTGTGCCAATACAGAAAAATTTCCCCTATCCCTAGCCAGAACCAGTCTCTCCTTTCATAATGACCTCTACCTGTTCAAATTCCATCAGTCTCTAGCCCTTACTACCCTAGTCTTGTAAAACCATACAAATCAGGCTCAAATCTCCTTGCAATATGTCCGCTCCACCCATAAATTTCTCCTGCTCTGTAATCCCAAATTTCTGCATCCCAACTTCCAGATTGAAATTCTTGCCCTCTGGGAACTAGAACAGCAAACACAGCACCAACTTAAAAAACTCTAATACCTATTCACTACTTTGTTCACCACACCCCTAGGAACTCCCTCCCACAACCACACAGAATCCAAACAGATCCACAACATGAGCATGAACCTGTCCTCTAAAAGCCTCAGTCTCATAAAAGTATCATCCTTTCCAAAGGCCTTACCATCTGCCCAACTCCAAAATTAACTTTTCAGACTTCACTAACCTCAAGCCTTGCCTCACCATCACTCCCCAAATCCCTCAACATGAAAAGCAACATTACATGCACAGAAAGAACCGTGATACACTGCCTAAAAACTGACCCCGATCTTATGATCCTAACTGCTGAAAAAGGTCCCACTGCTCTGGTTATGAACCACAGGCATTACCTGGGGGAGGGATGCCACCAGCTGTCAGATAGCATCCACCTACAAACAACAGCTACACTCACACCATTCTAGAAATCCAGCAGGATCTCCAGTCCTTATATCCATCCCAGAATATCTTCTCTCTCTCTCTCTCTCTCTCTCTCTCTCTCTCTCTCTCTCTCCTCTCCCTCCCTCTCCCTCCTTCCTCACCCCCACCACTCACTGCACTCCTACCTTCTACATGTTTCCTGAAGTTCATAAACCCTACAATCAAGGCACCCCATTGTGGCTGATTATAGTACCCCTATAGAGAGAATCTCTGTTATCGTGCACCAGCACCTTCAGCCTGTTACTTGTAACCCATCCTCCCATATGAAATACACCAACTATCTCCTCCCCTGTGTCTCCACAGTTCTTGTCCCTTTATCACCAAGCACCCTGCTCATAAATATTGATGCCACCTTCCTCTACATTAATATCCTCAATGTCAATGGCCTTGCTGCTATCGAACACAACTTTTTTCAACACCTGACTGACTCCAAACCTACTACCTCCTTCCTGATCACCATGTCCACACCCACAATTACCTCTCCTTTGAAGTCATCACCTACAAACAAATCTGTCATACATCAATGGGCATCAGCATAGCATCATTCTATGCCAGCCTAGTTATGCTCATCTAGACGAATCCTCCCTAACCACCCAGAATCCCAAAGCCCTCATATGGTTCAGATTCATTGATGACATTTTTGTGATCTGGACCAAGTGTGAGGACACCCTATCCTCTAGAATCTCAATGCCTTCTCCCCCATTTGCTTCATTTGGTACTCCTCAACCCAAGAAGCCAGGCCTGAAAAGATGAATATCCTCCCATAGTAGTATTCCACAGCCTCCTGAACCTATGCAATATCTGTGTCTGTCCCTACTCCATCCCTGTTCCCAATCCCTTGCCTAATGGCTCATAAGCTGCAGTAGAACTAGATGAAAAACCTGTCCAATACAGCCTTCTACTACCACCTACTTCAGCACTGTCCCAGGCATGCCTTATCTATTGAAAGGGAAGGCCACATGTGAAAGCAGCCACATGATCTACCAGCTAATCTGCAACCACTGCACCACCCCAGTCCAGTTGCTGAACATGCTGCCCAACATGATCCACTTCACTTTATTGACTGTTTTGCAGCCTGTGCCATATGTATTCATCCTACTAACACCAGCCTTTCTGATCTGCACATGTGGGAACTCTCTCTACAACACATACTTCATTCCTTTAACCCCCTTGCCTAAACCTGTGCTAGTTCCTGTCTCTGATCTACCTATCCCCGCCCAGCACATCTACATATCCTTTGCCCTTCTGTTTCTCTCCTCTCCCTTCCCGACTCCCACTCTTCCCCCACCACGGCCTCCTAACATTGCACCTGTAAATGAAACACCTGGTCAGAAAGCTTTAATATTTTAGCAGTCTTTTTTGTTGTGTCTGTCTGCAACTGAATGCCTCCTCTACATGGTGAGTAGCACTCTATTGACAGTTAAATGTTAATGGATGGATAAAAAATCTACTCACCAAGTGGCAGCATGGAAAAACACACACAAAAGGATTTGACTTTTACAAGCTTTCGGAGCCAGTGGCTCCTTCTTCTGGCAGAAGAGTTGAAGGGGAAGGAAGAGGAGTGAAGAAAAAGGAGTACAGTTCAGAAAACTCATCCAGAACCCTGGCTCAGGGGAGACTGACTGGATGGGTTGAGAAGCAAAGTCATTCCTTCTCATCCCATCCATTAAGCCTTCCCTGATCTTGGGTTCTGGGTCACTTTTCTGAACTGTACCCCTTTCCTTAAACCTCTCCAGTTGTTTTCCTTCATCCCTCTTCCTTCCCCTTCAACTCTTCTGCCAGAAGGAGCCACTAGCTGCGAAAGCTTGTAAAAGTGATACCCTTTTGTGTGTGTGTTCCCCTACCTCCACTTAGTGAGTAGATTTTTTATCTATCCATTTACATTATGCTTTCCATATTATTGTTATTCCATGTCCTACCCATTACAAACAACTAGTTATGGTTTGCCAGAAGACTGACACACCACCACTCACCAGCCACTATGATTGATGAACTGTGACATACAGCTGAAGTGGCATGGCATGACATACTCTTATGTGTTATTGAAACTCAGTTTGATTCAATGCCCAGCCAGACTAGCTGTTGTCATTGCCAGATGTGGCAGCACTGTGTTCTAGATTTTGCACTCTATAGTCCACCAAATCTCTATATATAAAAGGCAATGTCCTGACTGACTGACCAATCATCACCCAGCCCACAATGCAAAAGACAGAAACTTGAAATTTAGAGGTGTGGATTTTATACTGTAGGAATAGTTTAAGAGAGGATTTTTTGAAATTCCAACCCTAAGGGGGTGAAATAGAGGATGAAGGGTATTTTTGAAACATGTCACTATTAAGGCAATTTTGAAGCTAGACCTATAACAATTGGCATTTGGTTTCTTGGTCAGAAGTAAAGAAATACTTATTTCACCATTTTTGGAAATTTAACCATATGGGGATGAAATAGTGGGTGAAAGCTTTTATTGAAAATATATTATTATTAAAGAACTACTGAAGTATTTTTAAAGCTCTATCTATGAACATTGGTATTTGACTTCATGGATAAGGGTGAAATAGGAGATGGTATTTTTTATGAAAATATTTTACTATGAAAGTATTTTTATCTATGAAAATTTAAATTTGGCTTCTCAGTTAGACATAAAAGATATATGTGTTTCATTGTTTTTGGAAATTCAACCTCTATGGAGGTGAAACAGGGGATGAACTTTTTTACAGAAATATTTCATTGTGCCATCATTTTTGTCACTAAATCTGTGAAAATTTGTATTTGGCTTCTCTGTTAGAAAGAAAATATATTCATGTCACTTCTTTCAGCCACTGATGGGGTGAAACATTTTATGAAAATATTTCATTCAAATGCATTTTAACCCTTTGGCTGCAGCAGCTGTGCATCCGGCTAGCCATGTCAAGCGCATCCTTGAGGTCGCCTAATCCATGTACCTTCACTAATAGCCATCTCAGCAGACTGCCATCTGTGCCTGAGCTCTTCGCTTGGCTGACCTCGTCCTGCACTGAGTATTTCTGGAGCCAGGGCAGTTGCAACTATCTGGCACTCTCCTTTTATATAAAAGTGAACTGCTGTGCTTTAGTCTCACTAAAACACAAAAATGACTCAATCATTTTGGATGATTCTTTCTTTGTTGCATTTATAATTGTTAAGGCAAGGGTTGTATAAAAGAAAAGTTTGGAAGAGTTGTCTAGAAAACTGGAAAATTCTGGAAGTACTAAAAGAGGTTTTTCTGTGGGATTTTCACGATTTTAATTATTCATGACTGAAACAATCAATATGAATAATTCTTTTTTTATTTTGTTCATTATGGTCTCGAACCTGAAGCATCCAGTCTGTGTTCGTCAGCACAGATTGAATGTTTCATATGTTTGTACATAAGGTGTTTGTCAGCACAGTAATTCAACTGGAGAAGCTTTTTGAAGCTCAGATAATTCTGTGTTTTAGTCATTCATCTGGAGAAGCTTTTTGAAGCTCAGGTAATTCTGTGTTTTTATTTATTTATTTTGCACTGTTATACTTGCCATCCTTCTTTCTCATCCAGGCTTTGGACTGGCAATGGTGAAGTTAAAAATATTTTTTTTACTTATTTTTCATTTTTTGCTTTTTTTATTTTGTTTTTTTATTTTTAATCTGTTTTCAAAAAGTAATGGCTTAATTTTATTTTCCAGATGTAGCATGGTGGGTATGGTGCCATATTTTGCATTCATATTTTGTTTCTCGGCACACATTCTGTTTCAAGCAGGCTGCACATCTACGCCACAGTCCACGTTTCTTGGACTGGTCACTTGAAATGAAATATGGAAAGTGCCTTCCAGTAAAGCACAGAGGATTTTCATCATCAGAATGTGGCAAATTTTTCCACAAGTTCTCATAGGCCTACCAGACATAAATGCTAATCTGCTAATGGTATTTTTTCCCCTGTCACTGATCTGTGAAGAGTGTGAGCATTCAAAACACGAAGGTCCAAAACTTTTTGTACCATTTAACAGGTTTACGCACAGATCCAACTGAGCTTAATAGTCAGAGCGGTCTATTGTGCCCATACCAGCAGCGTAGTTGACAACACATTGCAACTTCATTACTTCCTTGCCAGTCTTCCTGTCTGTGTTTCCCATGTCACGCATTTCTGTAGTGTTACAGTCAGTAACATCAACACTTCTCTCTTGTCGCAGCACTTGATGGCAAGCACTTTGTGAGTTGACATAAATTCAACTTCTCCTCATTTCAATTTCTTCTGTAGCTTTGCAAATGGCACCTGTTACTATGTACAATACCACATGCTGCTGTTCTATGGTTGTGAGTATGGCTTCATTAATGTTGCCACTATATTGCCAGATTTCCTCAAATTATGGACTTTGATTTCTGTTGTTGTGCCTGTGTATGCAATGAAATCCAAGATGTATCCTGTTTTATAGTTGCACAATGTAAATGTTTTGATTCCAAATCCACTTCATTTCAAAGGAATGAATTGTTTAAAAGATAAGCGACCTTTTAACAAGTATAGACTTTCATCGACATAGAGCTTTCTGTATGGGTTACACGCACTACTGAATGCCATATGAACTGTATCAATTATTATCCTAATTTTAAACAAACTGTCATCTCCATGATTGGCAGAGTTGTCACTAAAATGCAACATTCTCAAAAGTAACATAAAATAATCACTAGACGTAACTTCGTTGAAAACTGCAGTGCTCAGAAGTACATCGTGGATCAATATTCTCTTATTCTCAACATTTTAAACATGGACCATCAGAAGCCAAATACCAATGAAGCAATACACTTCCTCAAAACCAGTATCTTTCCAGGTGGACAGTGGAGAATGAACTGATTCCGACGTATTTGCATGGTGAAAGTGTAAAATCAGTTCATTTCAAGTGCTATAAATTTCATCAGATTTTCTGGTCAAAATAGAATGAAAATGAATAGAATGCTTGAATCAGGTGCTAGCTGGCAATTATGTCCTGAAGATGAGTCACCAAATGCATGCGGTGCTGGACTGAAATCAAGCTTTTGCCAATCAAATTTTTCACTAAGGTGTGGTCTTTTACAGATTGGTTCATCTTCACTTTCAGAATATGAAGGAATATCCTGGTGAGCTCTACTAGGTGAAGTATGTGGACACGTATTACTAAGAGATTCTTCTGAAGAATCACTATCATTATCATCATCATCATCATCATCATCATCATCACCATGACTACAGTCATTGAAGATGCCACACTCACTGCCACTGTCACTATCACTGTCACTCCTTGTGAGTATCTCCAGCATCTCTTTGTCAATGCAACCACCCGCTGACATGCCATTTGTTTGTGGAACTCAAAAATTATAGCAGTCTAAAAATCCTGATGAAGAGGTAGAAAGGTAAATGACACCACAGAAGCAGAATGCAGATGATCACACGAACCAGCTAGCATGAATGTCGAACAGCAATTGTGAAACCCAACAGAAATACCATTGAGCAGCTTTAGATGTCCGCAGGACTACAGGTCGCAGAACTGGCTGATGGTGAAAACCGTCTATAGGACTCAGGCATTGGCCAGACCACAATGGTGAATGCCATCTGGAGTGCCCATGGGAAACATCACTGCAGCGGTTAATATGGTGGGATTTCATGTCTGCAGTGCTCAAAGGGTTAAAGCTAAATCTTTAAAAATTGCTGTTTTGCTTCTTGCTTAGAGATGAAAAAATATATGTTTCACAGTTTTAGGAAATTTAACCCCAAGGGTGTGAAACAGCGTCAGACTGATTCACTGACTCATCATTGCTCAGCCCAAACCGCTAAGGATATAAAATTTAAGTTTGGCAAGGGTGAGGATCTTATACTACAGGTATCGTTTAAGAAGGGATTGTCATAAATTCCACTTCTAAAGAGGTGGAATAGGGGACAAAAGGCTTTTTGAAAGTATGTCACTATTAAGGGAATTTTGAAGCGAAAACTATGAAAACTGTATTTGATTTCTGAATCAGAAAATGAAAAATACTACATTTTTCAAAATTCAACCATTAAGGGCATAAAATAATGGGTGAATTTTTTTTAAAAATAAATAATTACTAAAGAACTGCTTAAGGATTTTTAAGGCAGTTGGTGTTTGGCTTCTCTGTTAGAAATTAAAAAAAAATGTGTTTCAGTGTTTCTGGAAATTCAACCCCTAAGGCAGTGCAATAGGGGATGAAAATTTTCAAGAAAATATTTTTTATATTAAAAAAATTTAAAGCTAAATGTATGAAAATTGGTATTTCACTTCTCGGTTAGATATAAAGAAATATTTGTTAGGGGATGAAAGTTACTATGGAAATATCTCCACAAGCATGCAAAAGGCATGATTAAAAGAACTTTGGACACCGGCTACCACAATAGCTTTTTGGTCAAAAGTACATTTGGAAAAGACCATGCTTAAATGGTATTAATTATCATGAAAAGCTTAGAAGGCGTTACAATTTGTGAACAACATGAAAATTTGACTAAACAAAAAGAAATAAAAAATCTCTGCAGGCCATATAGTCTACACAAGCAAAGCAGTGGGTGCTAAGCTAGTCAGCAACAAATTTAATAACCTATTCTGCCTATTGTACTACATATGCACAAGAAGTGAGATTTCATTACTTGCTATCCCTCCTGGTGTTGTAATATTGTTAGTTTCATGTTCCATGGGTCATTTGCACAATAAATCGTAATGATATGAAATGATTCATTTTACATTCACATAGAAAATTAATTTGTAAATATGGCTAATGTTTAACATTTAGAAGTTTTTTGTTTAATTATTATTAAATATACAGATGTGAGTAATTCCTATCCACCACCTTGTAGACATTACACTAATATAAATTCATTTACAGATCAGGAGTTCTCAAAGACAAACTTTTTCATTTTGTTTTCAAATTTTACTTTGCTGTCTGTCAGACATTTTATGTCACTAGTTAAGTGATCAAAACTTTTAGTTGGAACATTGTTACACCTCTTTTTGTGCTAAAGACTAACTTACTGTGGAGTTTTCCTTCTGGTTCTGTAATTTCTTTGAATTGCAGTGGATTATTTACAATAATCTTTATGAGGAAATAAAGATACTGTGAAGCAGTAGTCAGAATGCCCAGCTCCTTAACTAGGTGTCTACAAGATAATCATGGGTGAGCACAACACATTAGTCTTACAGCACATTTTTGAACAATGAAGATTTATTTTCTTAAAGATGAGTTACCCCAGAACATTATTCCACACAACATTATTGAATGAAAATATGTCAACTTACTGATTTGTCTCAATCCAAGATTTGCAATGCCTCTTAAGTGCAAATGTGGGCCGGCCGCTGTGGCCGAGCAGTTCTAGGCGCTTCAGTCCGGAACCATGCGGCTGCTACGGTTGCAGGTTCGAATCCTGCCTCGGGCATGGATGTGTGTGATCTCCTTAGGTTAGTTAGGTTTAAGTAGTTCTAAGTCTAGGGGACTGATGACATCAGATGTTAAGTCCCATAGTGCTTAGAGCCATTTGAACGATTTGCAAATATGGCTAAACTAAGGTGTTTTAGCAGTTCTAAAATCGACTTTTCGCTGTTTAAATTCTCATCTATATAGAGACTTAAAATTTTTTGAAGTTTTCACCCTATTTATTATTTCCTTACCATGTATTGCACTTATCACTGGTGTAGTACCCTTAGATGTGCAGAACTGAAGATCTTGTGTCTTTTTAAAATTGAGGGCAAGACCATTCATAGAAAATCAATTAATGGCTGTTCAGAACATTGTTTACTATTTCTCTGTCACTATATGTATGCTTGACTTGATTAGAATACTAGTGTCATCCATAAAGAGAAGTGATTGTGCTTGTTGTGTACCGTATTAGGTGGAAGATCATTTACATAAACGAAGAACAATGGTGTACCTATGACTGAACCTTGAGCAACTCCATACACAATTTCTCCCCACTAAGAGAAATCTACCCTTATAACATTGATTGAATTACTAAGTACAACTTCCTGCATTCTTTTGGTTATATATGACACTAAATATTGGTTAGCTATAGCACGAATTCCATACAACCTCAGTTTATCAAGGAGGACATTGTGGTTCACATATTCAAATGCCTTAATAGATCACATAAATACCAACTGGTGCTAATTTGTTGTTTAATGCTTGTAAAATTTGGCGAGTGAATGTGGAAATGGCGTTCTTGGTAGAGAAATTCTTCTTAGATCCAGACTGTGATTTACTGTGGATAGTATTGTTACTCAACTGAGATAATATTCTAGAATATGTCTCCTTCTAAAAATTTTGGAAAATGATGATACAAGTTGGTAATTATTGACATCTCTCCTGTCATCTTTCTTATAGAGGAGTTTAACAATGGTATTTTTCAATCTTTCTGGAAAAATGCCATAAGTACGTGATGCACTATATATTTCTCACAAGACAGGGCTTCTTATATGGGAACAAATCTTTAGTACCCTGTTGGAAACATCATAAAATCCATAAGAGCTTTTATTTTTGAAGGAATATATGATTTCTTAATTTTAGAAGGATAAGTCGGTGATACATTCAAGTGTGAATTTTATGAGAGTGCTTTTTCAGCATAGTGCTGTGCTTTTTCTCTTGAACTGTTTGTCCCTATATGTTCTACTATATTTAAGAAATGATTATTAAACACATTTGCTACCTGTGGCTCATCATTTATAGCCCTTTCATTTTGTCAATAGTTATGTCATCATGTTCTTTTCCCAGTTGTCTTGTGCCTCGTTTCATTACAGTCTGTACAGACTTAAGTCTGTTGTCAGAATGACTGATTTCTGACATAATCTGCATGTTCCTTGCTTTTTAAATAATTTTATTAGTAATTTCGAGTAGTTTTTGTAGTGTCGAACTACTGAAGGATCTTTACTTGTTCTTGCCAACGGATACAATTCCCTTTATCTTTCCAGCTAGTGATAAATGACTTTTTACAAGGTCATTTAATGTCCTTTCTGATTACCTCATGTGGAAAGCTGTTTTCAGATAACTATATGAATTTGTAATGGAATAGATTAAATTTTATGTCAGCATTTGGTTTGTTATAAATTTTGTTGTGTCAGACATAAAACACCTGTCAGCACTGTGGTTGGTTCTTAGATTTACTTCTGGAGGAGGATGAGTTGATACAGCATCACACACAAAATATTACAGCCCTTATTATAAGCTGAACAAGACGAAATACTTAACGTTGTAACAATTCCTGTTCACAGGATTGTCTACTTATATTTGTTACTGTCATTGAACATTAACTTACCACCTGAGACAGTAGAAAATGACAATATCTCTTCTCAATGTACAACTGGCTATAAACTTTGCTACATAGTTCTGCCTAATACAACTCTCGCACTGCTGGCTCTCTAGCGGGATGATGCTGTGAGTCAGTTGAGCAACCCCGCACTCTGATGTAAGTTAATCTTCAGCAGCAACTTGAGGGTGTGACTACACCGTCTCTCATTCGTCACTGCATCTGGCAGCGACTGTGCTTACTTGTCATTACATTGTGAAGTACCAACTTTGTCATGGTACCTCGTTCTTCAGATGACACCACAAATTTCATCCCGGGTCATCTCTTGTAAATTTTTCTTAAAAAATCTGTCCTGGATTCATTAATTATTCTAACTGATTTCCTCTGAGAAGTATCTACTCTGTAAGGTACTATCAAAACTAACTGTGCATCATGGTCAGAGAGAGAATTTGTTACTGGGCATACAGTTATTTCCTTGCTTTGAGCTCATCAAAGAAATTATTATTTATTAGGACCCTACTGCCTTTACCCACCCATGCTGGAAAGTTATATACTGCCGTCACATTGTAGGATTCAAAGAAGGTTTCCAGATCATTTTTCCTACAAAATTATTTTGTAACATCTATGCTGAAGTCACCAGCAACTGCTTGCTGTTGTCTGTGAGCATAGTAACAAATCCAAAATTCTCAGAAGCAGTTCAAAATTTCCTTGTTGGGATCTATATAAAGTTACAATTAAAAGTGAACTATTTTTCAGTATTAATTTACAAGCACACACTTCTGAGTGCCGATCATTATAAAAACTAATTATTTCAATGTTTTTTAACTTGTGTTCTGTCTACACCTCCTTTTTCATATTAGTTCTACATGAATAATATGCTATAGTATTTTTATTTTTTATTTATTTATTTATTTATTCATCCGTAGACAACTTGTGTTGTATGGATGTCGTCAACTGTATACATGGAATGAGTATATACATAATAGTACTTCTGGTAGTACATATTTCTATGGTGCAACTTAATCGTTTGTACACAAAACAAATACAGACCAATCTTAGTTACAAATAAATATAAATTTACAAACGTATTCTTGCATGGATTACACAAAACAAATACATACCAATCTTAATTAAAGATAAATATAAATTTACAAAGGTACTCTTGCATGAATTGAGGTGAACACATGTCATTTACAGTATTCTTTGACAGTAGAGTAACATTTATCTGCTAAATAATTTTTTGCAGCTTTCCTAAAGTCATGTATTCCAGTTTCGGCTTTGATCTCCTCTGGAAGTCTATTATACATTTTTAATCCATTAAATAATAAACTATTTTGGGTTTTTGTTTTGTTTTTTCGTATGAGATGCAAATGGTGGCAGGATCTAGTCCAGTGTTGGTGTATAGATCTGTTTTGTGTGTACTGGTCAATGTGTTTCTTTATACACTCCTGGAAATTGAAATAAGAACACCGTGAATTCATTGTCCCAGGAAGGGGAAACTTTATTGACACATTCCTGGGGTCAGATACATCACATGATCACACTGACAGAACCACAGGCACATAGACACAGGCAACAGAGCATGCACAATGTCGGCACTAGTACAGTGTATATCCACCTTTCGCAGCAATGCAGGCTGCTATTCTCCCATGGAGACGATCGTAGAGATGCTGGATGTAGTCCTGTGGAACGGCTTGCCATGCCATTTCCACCTGGTGTCTCAGTTGGACCAGCGTTCGTGCTGGACGTGCAGACCGCGTGAGACGACGCTTCATCCAGTCCCAAACATGCTCAATGGGGGACAGATCCGGAGATCTTGCTGGCCAGGGTAGTTGACTTACACCTTCTAGAGCACGTTGGGTGGCACGGGATACATGCGGACGTGCATTGTCCTATTGGAACAGCAAGTTCCCTTGCCGGTCTAGGAATGGTAGAACGATGGGTTCGATGACGGTTTGGATGTACCGTGCACTATTCAGTGTCCCCTCGATGATCACCAGTGGTGTACGGCCAGTGTAGGAGATCGCTCCCCACACCATGATGCCGGGTGTTGGCCCTGTGTGCCTCGGTCGTATGCAGTCCCGATTGTAGCGCTCACCTGCACGGCGCCAAACACGCATACGACCATCATTGGCACCAAGGCAGAAGCGACTCTCATCGCTGAAGACGACACGTCTCCATTCGTCCCTCCATTCACGCCTGTCACGACACCACTGGAGGCGGGCTGCACGATGTTGGGGCGTGAGCGGAAGACGGCCTAACGGTGTGCGGGACCGTAGCCCAGCTTCGTGGAGACGGTTGCGAATGGTCCTCGCCGATACCCCAGGAGCAACAGTGTCCCTAATTTGCTGGGAAGTGGCGGTGCGGTCCCCTACGGCACTGCGTAGGATCCTACGGTCTTGGCGTGCATCCGTGCGTCGCTGCGGTCCGGTCCCAGGTCGACGGGCACGTGCACCTTCCGCCGACCACTGGCGACAACATCGATGTACTGTGGAGACCTCACGCCCCACGTGTTGAGCAATTCGGCTGTACGTCCACCAGGCCTCCAGCATGCCCACTATACGCCCTCGCTCAAAGTCCGTCAACTGCACATACGGTTCACGTCCACGCTGTCGCGGCATGCTACCAGTGTTAAAGACTGCGATGGAGCTCCGTATGCCACGGCAAACTGGCTGACACTGACGGCGGCGGTGCACAAATGCTGCGCAGCTAGCGCCATTCGACGACCAACACCGCGGTTCCTGGTGTGTCCGCTGTGCCGTGCGTGTGATCATTGCTTGTACAGCCCTCTCGCAGTGTCCGGAGCAAGTATGGTGGGTCTGACACACCGGTGTCAATGTGTTCTTTTTTCCATTTCCAGGAGTGTATATATTACAGTCTGAAAGATGTATTCACATGGTACTGTCAAGATTCCCATGGTTTTGAATAAATCAGTACAGTGAGCTCTCTTGCTGCTTTTTGTTATTATTCGTACTGCCCTCTTTTGAAGCTTGAAAACTGCTTGTATGTTCTGCACATTTGTACCCCAGAAGGTTATGCCATAACTAATTATTGAATGCACATATGCTAAGTATGTCGTCTTAGCACATGAACTATTACATACTGACATAATTATCCGGAGTGCATAGCAAGCAGTAGCAATTTTCTTTTCTAGTGCTGCAATATGGTCAGTCCAGTTAAGCTGTGCATCAACATGCATTCCTAGGAATTTTGTGTTTGTGACACAATCTATAAGTTCATCTTTAACTTTTAGGCCTATGCTATTATGTTTTTTATTTATGTGGAAATTAATACTGTTTGTTTTTTTAATATTGAGGGTTAATTTGTTGCTTACTACCCACTTGCATACATGATCGAGTTTCTTCAGCTTTGTCTCTCAATTTGTCTGGTGACTCATCACTGATAAGGATGCTGCTATCATCTGCAAATAGTATTGCTTCCCCGTATTTGACACTCTGGGGAAAATCATTGATATATATTAGGAAGAGTATTGGCCCTAACACACTTCCCTGAGGGACTCCTATGTTAATATGTTCTGGTTTGGAAATGTGTTTTGTCAATCTGCTGAACTTCGTTTGTGAGATTTCTATTTTCCAAGTACGATTGAAACCAATTATTTACTGTTCCCCTTATTCCTAGTGCCTCCATTTCGTTTAGTAGTATTTTGTGGTCTACCGTGTCAAATGCTTTGCTAAGGTCAAGGAATATGCCTGTTACATGTTCACCTTCATCAAGTGCTTCTAAGACAAAATTTGTGAAGTGAGCTACTGCTGAACCTGTGCTTCTTCCTGGCCTGAAATCAAACTGTTCTTTACACAGTAGGTTGTACTTGTTTAGGAAATCCATTAGTCTCTTTTTCATTATATTTTCTATTACCTTGGAAAAGGATGAGAGTAATGAGATGGGCCTATAGTTTTCTATATTTTCTGGATCGCCTTTCTTAAATAGAGGCAGGACTTTTGCACATTTTAAGTATTCTGGGAAGCAGCCTGCAGTGAAAGATTCATTTATGATGTGTGCCAAAGGATGTTGTATGCTGTCAATGCAGTCCTTCAGTAAGCACACTGGCACTTCATCTAAACCTGCTGATGTTTTATTCTTTAGATTCTTCACAACCATCCTTACTTCTTCTGTAGAAGTCGGTAACAGTGACATTGAGTTATCCATATAGTGCAATTTTTGTTCAGGCTGTTTTTTGCCAAACTTTTGCTGTAGCAACACTGCTGAAGTACTCATTTACAGTATTTACTAGTGTATTTTGGTTATGTATAATAGCACCATTATGTTTAATTTGAATGTTTACTGTTTTTAATTTATTACTGTTTGTTTCCTGTTTGGTAACAGTCCAGGCTGCTTTAATTTTATTTTCTGCCTTTTCTATAATACTGTCATTGTGGGCTTTTTTTGCATCTCGTAATACTCTTCTGTATATTCTTTTGTATGTGTGGTAGTAGTTTAGGAAACCAGGATCACTATGGTAGTTTTTTAACCTGTTCAGTTGTTTGAGTGTTGCAGAGGATTTCCTTATTTCTTTGGTCACCCAGGTATTTCTTTTGTGTGAGTGTACTGCAGTTTGCACCTTTGGGAATGCTTCATCAAATCTGAGTTCAAATAGTGACATGAATTTAGAAAATTTCTTATTTACACTAGTTTCAGCATACACTTCTTCCCAAGTTATACTGTTTATTTGCTTGGCAAATTCTGATCTGTTTGGTTTGGAGAAAACCCTTCTGTATGTGTGTTTTAGTTGTATTGTCTATATTTATGTTTAATTTTAGGATTTGACAGGAGTGATCAGAAAGGCCAAGGTTATCTACAATAATTTCACAACTTTCTTTATCTATGTCTGTGATGATGTGATCAATTGTTGATGATGAGTTTTTGGCTATCCTCGTGGCTCTGTTAACTAATGGTGATAACTTATAACAGCGCAATATATTCAAGAATGAGTTACAGAATCTATCTGGGTTTTGTGTGTTTATATTTAAGTCTCCACAAATGAGAACCTTCCCTTTAGAATTCGAAGCCATGTCTAGAATCTGGATTAGTTTTGCAGTGAAAGTATCTATATCACCACTGGGTGAACGGTAAATACATATTATAGTTAACCTTTGTGCCTCATCTGTCTTGCTTATCTCTATGGCTAATATTTCTATGTGTTTTTCCTCACTTACAGAATTAATATCATTTCTAATTTTATAGGCAATTCCTTGCTTAACATGTATACATGATCCACCACCTCTAATGGTGGTTCTACTATAATGACATGCTAGTATATATGAGTTTAAATTTATTAATGTTATTTCAGTTCCTCTACACCAGTGTTCAGTAATGCAAGTGACTGAACTGTTTCAAGTTTGTAGTTCCACTTCTAATTGTTGCACTTTGTTTCTGATAGATTGTATATTTTGATGAAAGGCTGAGAAACGAGCACAGCTTACCTTGCCTGTATCTTTTGTTTGCATTTTGTTGACAGTGACTGATGCTTTGTGCCAGTTTGTCCCAGGTTTTTTCTCCTCTTGGTGCTGAACCATAAAAAATCCTCCTTTGGAGTGATGTACTTTCTTGTCCTCTGGCTCCTTCTGATGGGGTGTGGTTTAGCTGGTGGCTTCTCCATTGGTACTGTCGTTTCTGGTGCTACTGCTGTTGTTGGCTTTGCTGCTGTCTGTCCCACTGTTGCTGTGTCTCCTGTTCTTATTGTTGGTGGTGGTGGTGGTGAAGGTTCTGCTGATGTCAGTTCTGCTGCTGACGATATGACTGAATTTGTTGATTTTTCTTGTACTGTGTAATGTTCTATTACTGATAGTGGTATAACAGTTGTTTTTGTGTTGAAGGTGTTTTGAAGCAGTTTTAATTCCTTCATTATCATGTTCGCCAGATATTCTTTCCCAATACTGTTTAAGTGTAGTCCATGTTGTGTATGGAATCTACGACCTATATTATTTATATTAACACATTTAACATTTTTAAAACGTCTACAGATTTTGGCAAACTGATAGTTGGCTTTTTGTATTTCTGTGTTTACACATGATTGGTTATCCAGATCGTGCCGATGTGGTGTATTCACGATTATCACATTTGTATGCGTGAGGTTCGTCAGACACTGTTTAAAATAACGTGTAGCATTTGCAGTTTCATTTTTATATATATCGTTTGAACCTCCGATGAGTATTACACAGTCTTTATCGTGTAGATTTTTAACCTCTCTAGATTCAGTCGTTTTTATTATTTCCGCTAGTGGGGCTCCCGGTTTTACTATGCTACACAAACTTTTATTAGTTTTCTCTTTAATTTTCTTTGCGAGTCCACGGCCATGACTATCTGAAAGCATGAGTATTTTATTATGCGAGTTATCTGTTACAATGTTTTTCGTTTGAGTGTCTGTTCGTATCGGTATTTTGTGATGTACTTCAAGGTCATTTTGTACCAGTATTGTCTCATGAAGTTCATACGACACTTTATCGCTGTTTCGAGATTTTTTGATGTGTTTAGACTGTTCACTGGTGTTTTTAGGCCTACTATCTTGAATGCTTTTCTTCCCAAGCGACTCGTAACGGCTCGTTTTTACCCTCGCTGTCTACAATTGCGAGTACTTCAAACGAGTTTTCATGCACGAAATTAACGTTGCAGTCATTGTTCACACGATTTAACACTTCTTGTTTGTTGTTTTTAAACGTACCTTGGTTGTTTTTAATCGTAGCTTTGTTCCAGTTTTTGGAAGCAGGCGAAATGTTTTGCACCGAGTCCCGCGTGTAGCACGTACCTTGTTTTGAACGGAGATCATAATTTTGTTGTAACACCATTATCATTCACATAATGACTGTTTTTCACTACGGAGCTGTAATTTTCGCGCACAGGAATATTATGAACACTTGAATCTGTCGCCATGTTATACTTAACTTCTTTAGCCTTGTGGCTATGTGGTGTATAGGTAGGCACAGGGTGTCTGTCTTTTAAGAGCTCTTTAAATTTTCCAAACAGACAAGAAGCTCTTCTACCTTATTACCTGATCATCTGAGATTCTGATGAAATAAGCTAACCTTACTTTCCTGTGCATTCTTAAGCATTCTGTGTGACTGTTCTGTTATTTTAACTTTTTGCATAAAAGGGTGTCTGAAGTGCACTGTAGGACCTCCACAAAACTCACATTTGTGTGTGTGTGTGTGTGTGTGTGTGTGTGTGTGTGTGTGTGTGTGTGTGTGTGTGGTTGCTACTCCTATTTCATCCACATCACCCCAAATACTGTAATTTCTGTCTTTATCCATGCTGTTCCCTGCTCCATCTACTATAACAACCTGATCTTCCTTGTCAAAATCTACAAAGATACTGGTGTCTGTCTGGGCTAGGGGACATCTCTTTGATGAAAATGTCACTGCCACTGAAAAAGACTAATATAGACGTCCTGGTAGGACAGATGTGGGGATTCTAGAGCAGCACACATACAATGAAAGTAACACAGAATAGTGAATAGTAAAACATATTACTCAACTTGGTACTGTTGATTACAGGAAGGGAAGAACGCATGTTTAGCCTATCTGTCCTGCATTGACTACACTTCCATTAACACAAATTAAATAATGTTCTCTGAACTAAAATTGGAAGAAAACTAATCTTCTTTCTCGATGCACTATTCAAAGAACAATCTAACAACACCCAGTAAAATCTTTAGGCAGGCATTTTCTGTGCACACATGATAATTCTTATTCACTCTTCAGTTTCTACAGAAGACTAGCTACTGTGTATCGGCCACTATTTCCATCTCACTTGATGACTTGAAGACACAATGAGTCCTACCTAGCAAGACTCAGACTGACTTAAAACAACAGACAACTCCTGCTTATGTACAGTTACTTAAGCACCCGTCTCTCTTCCCAGTGCCGCTGCCACTCAAGGGAGCATGATTCTTGCAGGCAGCATGTTTGTTTGCGTCAAGCAATGTTCCTGCTGCAGACAGACATCCACGGTAGTTCTGATGCCAACTGTTGTGAATTTTTCATATGTGGTATCTCATGATACCACAATGTCCTCTGTCACCTGGCTAAGGCTCACACTTGGCTGCACAATATTTGTGACTTGGCACCATTTCTAATTTCTTTTGTACCAACTGGTATGCATAACTCTGATGGGAACTACCTCAAGCAAGACTCTCTTCTTCCTTCTCTCTTTTGGTATGAACCTACATTTAGTTTCTTTGCAAGAAGTCTGCAGCATGCTACTGTAGGCTACAGATGGAAGAGGCTCTTCCCCTCCTATTTCAGGCAACAAGTCAAACTTATTGGATACTGAAAGCTCTAATATAGAAGTAGTTGCAGAGCTGTTCCCCTTTTGCCAATTACTTGTTTCCTTTACCCAGTTCTCAAGATCTTTTCCCCCTTCAATCAATCTACGTCAGATTTCACACAATCTAATTCAGCCTGAAGGGAAGAAATTTTTGCCTCCTGTTTGGCAATACTCCTGTCTTTTTTGCAGAGGCTATGGTTCCCCATTCAATTCTCCACTGCAGTCACTCCAGTGAAATTCCAGCCCACAATCAGTCTGGATGCTTATGGGAACATCAACACTTGTCATTCACTGCAACATGGATTAAACACTTCAAAATAGAATTAAAACACTTACCACACTATGCGCTACACAATTTTTTGTAATTTACAAGCCACAAAAGATTTGGGCTATAGAAAAGTGATTTGGGTGTATGTTATAATGTAAATAGTTAATTATTTCCAATTAAAACTCTGCACTCATTTAACTGCTAATCAAATTTGTCACTATATAATACAAATTTTAATCACTACTTATCAGGAATATCACGATATCAGACAATGATTATGGGCAGCAGAATATGGCCTATTACATGTGATGTGATTTTACTTTGTAATTTAGAAAAAAAACCTCAGATCACAAAATTTTCAATAGCTTGGATGAAGCAGCTAAAGAGGAATTAACTTATGTATAAAATACACTTCACACAATCAGTTTACCCCATGTATATTGACTATTTTTAAGCAGTAACACAAACACAGCTTCAGTCAGACACCAGCGCTGCCCGTGTACACCCTTGTTAATGACAAGCAGTGTCTAGAATCACTGAAGTCATAAATTATTTTGCGTTGCTCATTGGTCACAGTGTTATTTTCATAACTGTGTTTGGAAATAGTTTACAGGTTTTGTAGTGTATAAACATTCACTACTATTTGTGTGCTTACCTTCATTATTTTTCCAAGTCACAGTAATTTTCCTGTATTTTAGAATATATACAATGTTAATTCATAGACCTATAATGAGAACGTGCTTGTGAATAACGAACATGTCAAAGAAACAGAATACATATTTTGCACAAGGAATTATGTGTTTAAATAATGTTGATGCCACAGATCCTCATTAAAGCAGTACTCAGAGATGTGGAATAAGTCCAAAAAAATTAAAAACCATTTTCATTTATGATGTAATTCATTAGTGTCATATACATATGAAATAATTCACAAGCTATTAGAGTCAGATATGGTCAAATGTTTTATATATGCTGATAATACAAAGGTATTTAAAGTGTGCATAAATTGAAAAGTGCATAGCACTTACCTTATGTGATGTTAATAACTATTGGATCTGTTATGAAGCTCATACTGGAGTACGAGGAGTTACCTATCTATGAGTTCTTCAGACTTCTCTTAGATTGTACAGAAATGAGTTACTACATTTTGCATATGTAGCGACGCTGCCGCATGCTAATTCAACGGTGTGTGTGTGTGTGTGTGTGTGTGTGTGTGTGTGTGTGTGTGTGTGTGTGTGTGTGTTTGTGTGTTACACGACGTCTCTGTAGTTCTGCGCCCAACCTCTAGAGGCGCTGTGTTTTCTAGCTTTTATATACGTTCTGTTTATTATTATTATTCCTTTTTTTTTTTTTTTTTTGAGTTAATTGTAGTTCTGTGCCTCCTGGCTTGTGTGGACGAGTACTGTTTTCTCTCCAATAACTACGGAAGTATTAAGGATCCTTCTGTAAAGTCCTGAAGCAAATTTTGTAACTCCGATCAGTCCATGCATGCCGGGCGTCATCAGATACGCACTCACAATAAAGTTATCGTTGCTGAACTGAAGGTCTTTGTTCTTCCGAATCACGTTAAGCAAAGGTCGGACAGCCACCAGTTTAGCTGAATCCGACAAGTGGTGACCCCAACGTGATCCAAGCAGAAACCGACGTGATTAAGAAGAAGCAGGAGTGAGCTACGTAAGTAAAGAGCACATAATGACCGAACAGCAGGCCGTCTCCAGGATTGCAGTCCATTTGCCGCTGATCTGGCCCGACAACCCAGTACTCTGGTTCGCGCAGGCAGAGGCAAGATTTGGATGCACTGGAATAATGGCCGAAGCAACTAAATTTGCGCTGATTGTGAGCCAGCTCGACCAGCGTTACGCAGCTGAGGTGCAGGACATAATCACAGCATCACCCAAGATTGGAGCTTATGCCAGGCTAAAATCAGAGTTGATTCGACGGGTGGCCGCATCACAAGAGGACTGGATACGTCAGGTTCTGACACAGGAAGAAATTGGCGACAGGAAGCCTTCTCAATACCTGAGACATCTACGCAGCAAAGTTGACACCGTTACTGCGCCAGACAGTCTACTCAGAATGCTGTGGAGCAGTAGGTTGCCATCGCAAATAAAAGCCATAATCGCCTCACAAACGGACATGCCGCTGGATGAAGTGGTGCAGCTAGCAGACTGGATTCAGGACGCGATAACACCGGCTCAGGTCAGGGCAGTCGCGGCGTTGGACAACAGTACGAACAGTACTGCATCTGTAGCACGGGCCGACCATGATTCACTCGCGGCCAAGGTTGAGCTTTTGTGCGTCCAGGTCAGTGCGCTGCCGGCACGTGAAGACGACAACAATAGAAGAAGCCGATACAGACAGCGGCTTTCGAAAAGCAGATCTTCTGGCGGTACTACCACTCCGCAAGGTGAGGTACCGTTGTGCCGGTACCACCGACGATTCGGCAAGGAAGTGCACATCGCCATGCTCGCACCCAAACACCACCGGCGGTCGACAATAGGCGCAACCGACTGCCAGTTATCCTCCAAGTGCCTGTTCGTTACCAATAGGAGTTCCGGCGTAAAGTTTTTAATTAACACTGGGTCGGACCTGAGTATCATACCACGAACAGCCATACACCGTTGCCAGCTGCCAACTGCCTTCTGTCTGATGGCTGCCAACAATTCTTCCTTCGCAACATATGGCACACAGAGGATGGAGCTTAATCTCGGCCTACATTGCCGGTACGAGTGGAATTTTACAGTGGCTGACATCACGGAGGCGATCGTCCGGGCTGACCTCCTGGCGCACTACCACCTGCTGCCAGACGTCACGAACGCACGCTTGGTAAACAGCGTCACTGGTTTAGCAGTCACGGGTTTCCGTCACAACACCGCAACACACAGTGCCAAGTTGGTCCATGCTACGGAGGGTGAGCACAATGAATTACTGTTTAACTATCCGAAATTGACCAGGCCGCCCAGTGCTCCCAGGTTCATACCACGACACGGTGCATCACATTCAAATGACTGATGGTCCCCCTGTAGCATGCCGACCTAGGCGTCTCGCTCCGGACCGATTGTCGATAGCGAAGGCAGAATTTGACGCCGTGATTCGCGAGGGCATAATGCGGCCATCTAAGAGCGCGTGGTCCTCCG
The DNA here is from genome assembly GCF_023898315.1 of Schistocerca nitens. NCBI lineage: Eukaryota > Metazoa > Arthropoda > Insecta > Orthoptera > Acrididae > Schistocerca > Schistocerca nitens. Next base: position 1,014,087,712 of record NC_064614.1, on the reverse strand, counting down.
CATTACATCTTGTTCCAAAGAAGGGTGGAGCTCGGTGCATACAGTGACTACCGTGCGCTTAACGCGCGAACAGTGACGGACAGATATCTCGTTCCGTTACTGAGGGATTATAATCACGCTGTACATGGTGTTCACAGTTCTGGACTGCGCTAAAGCGTATACACAGATTCCGATGACCAATGATGACATTCCAAAGACTGCAATAATAACGCATTTGGGTTTATTTGAAAGCAAATGTATGACTTTCGGTTTATGCAATGCCGCTCAGACCTGGCAAAGGTTTAAAGACTCGGTTCTCCAGGGGCTGCCGTTTTGTTTCGCCTATGTGGACGATGTGTTAGTGTTCTCTGCTGACCATGAACAACACCAACAACATCTGCGAGAGATTTTCGATCGATTGGAGTGTTGCGGTGTCGTCTTGAACGTGGACAAGTGTGTTTTTGTACAGTCAGAGGAGACATTTCTTGGCCATAAGATTTCTGCTGAAGGCTCTCTTCCTCTGTCCGAGAAGGTGGACACTATCTTGCAGCTACCCTGACCAACTAATTATTCCCACAAGCTTTCGCCTGCACAGAGAAAATGGAGCACATATGACCGTAAGCTCCTGAAATATTTCTGCCCCCAAGTGGAAGTGCGAACTTTCAGGATATATACAGACCACAAGCCACTCACATTCGCCTTCCGTCGGAATAGTGTCAACTGCTCCCTCCGTCAATTTCATCACCTTGAGTTCGTGGCCCAGTTTACTACCGACATTATATATATTTCTGGGAACGACAACATTGTTGCGGATTGCCTATCACAGATCAGCAGTGTTTCCAGTACCATAGACTTTCCTGCACTGGCACAGGCACAGAGAGATGACGAAGAACTCCTTGCCTATGTTAAAGATACGGCTTCCGCATTGCAACTGAAACTCGTTGATGTTCCAGGGGAAGATACACAGCTATACTGCGACGTTTCTCGCGCCAACCTCGTCCCTTTCTGACGCCAGCTTTTAGAAGACAAGCCTTTGATACAGTACATGGATTGTGCCATCCAGGGGTACGCCCGACATTCCGCCTAGTATCGTGTGGCCGGGTATACAAAAAGACTGCCGCGAGTGGGTCCGATCTTGTCTTCAGTGCCAACGCTGCAAGATTAACCGCCATGTACACGCACCGATCGGCAATTTTCCTGATACCACCGCCCACTTTGCCCATGTTCATTTGGATGTAGTCGGATCACTTCCAACTTCGAACGGAAAAAGATATCTGTTTACAATGATCGACCATTTTACACATTGGCTGGAGGCAGTGCCGGTGGATAATATCGCAGCAGACACATTAGCTTCCACTTTTGCAATGACTTGGTTGGCAAGATCTGGGTGCCCACTACATATTACCACTGACCGCGGACGGCAATTTGAATCAGACCTGTTCTCACAGCTGCCCAAGTTCTGTGGTTACACCCACCATAAGACCACAAGTTATCACCCAGGAAGCAACAGAATGATCGAACGCTGGCACCGTTGTTTGAAGGTCGTGCTGATGTGCCACGAAGAAACCTGGACAACCACACTACCAGTGGTCTTGTTAGGCTTACGGATGACTTTCAAACCAGACCTGGGGTCGTCAGCGGCAGAACTGGTTTATGGAGAATCACTGCGCCTTCCTGCTGACTTTGTAGACGCTGATGCCATAGGGACAGTTGCTACTGGCCAGCCGGATTTCTTGTGATGCTTGAGGGACCATGTATCAAAGATTTGCCCTCCGAAAGCAAGCCGCCCACTTTCGGGCACCAGGACCTCCAACAATGTCGTCACGTCATGCTCCACACTGAGGACGTTAAACTGCCTCTACAAGCTCCTTATTCTGGCCCATATGAAGTGCTATGACGCAGTGCCCACACGATGGATATCCTAGTGAACGGCAAAACCACGACTGTTGCGTTGAATCGGGTTAAACCTGCATATGTTTTACCTGACACCCCACTAGCAGCACCTCGTCGTAGGCATCCACTTACCGCTGTTCCAGACACTAACGCCACATCTCCAGTGCCGGCTCTTCAACATCCGCCTCCTGACGCTGTTCCTCCTCCTCCGACGAGGACGACCCGTTCTGGACGTCAGGTGGACTTTCTGACGCGGTATCTCGATGCTGATGCTCCAGTTCCGCCCGGGGGGCTGATGTAGCGACGCTGCCGTGCGCTAATTCAAGCTCGCTGGTGTGTGTGTGTGTGTGTGTGTGTGTGTGTGTGTGTGTAGTTCCACGCCCAACCTCTAGAGGTGCTGTGTTTTCTAGCTTTTATATATGTTCTGTTTATTATTATTATTCCTTGTTTTTTGAGTTAATTGTGGTTCCATGCCTCCTGACTTGTGTGGACGAGTACTGTTTTCTCTCCAATAACTACGGAAGTTTTCCCAGGATTAAGGATCCTTCTGTAGAGGCCAGAAGCAAATTTTGAAACTCCGATCAGTCCATGGATGCCGGGTGTCGTCAGAAACGCGCTCGCAATAAAGTTATCGTTGCTGAACTGAAGGTCTTTATTCTTCTGAATCGTGGTAAGCAAAGGTCGGACAGCCACCAGTTTAGCTGAACCCGACACACACATAATAAGGCAATTTACATCAGTTCGTTTTGTTAAGAAACTCATCAGTGGTCTAATAATTGTTTCACATGAGTAAGTTGTACATTATTGGTAGTTAAAAATTTTATATTTGCTGGAAAGTATTGAAAATGTGTGTTTTCAAATACTGGACATTGTTTCAAAGCAAAGCAATTACCTTTAAGTCTTGGAAAGCGAATAGCATCAGCATGCTATGCCCTTAGAATAATAAAATCGGTGTGTAGTAATGCATCCACCGGAGCAACTTACTTTGCATATGTGCACTCAGTCATTTGTTATGGAATAATCTTTTGGGGAACAAATACTCAGAATATGCAAACAATCTTCAAACTACAAAAAAGAGCTATCCAAATTATGACAAATAGTAACAAGAGACTGCAGTGCACCAAGTTATTTAAATTTATGGGAATCTTGACTGTTCCCTGTGCATACATTTTTCAAACATTGATTCACATACAGAAAAACATCAATTAGTACCCAACGAACAGTTCCCTACATGAACATGAAACCAGATCAAGTTACCACCTACACCTGAGCAGAAAAAAACAAAACGAAAACACAGAATAGTGTACTACACAATGGACTTAAACTATTCAACAAACTTCCACAGAACATAAAAGATAGAAGTGGAATACATGCCTTCAGACACAGCCTAAAAAGTTACTTGTTAGAAAAGTGTTTTTATTCTGTCAAAGATTACCTGGAAAGTAGGTAAAATTCTGTTGACAATGTGACTGATTAAGTACCGTAGTTAGGGGCTTTCTTTGGTATGTTCAATAACAGAGTGGTACATGATGTATAATCATGAAACACAGTAAGACAAATACTTGTAGTTTATTTGCAATTGTACTTTTATATACCCTTGTGTCTGTATCATATATATGTATTTGTTGACAGCATGCATACAATCTATATTGTCTACACATGGATAGAAAAAATAAATAAATAAAGCATATTGTCTGCATTCTTGATACTGACTTAGTGAACTGAGCTGTTGGGTGACAAACAGGATATATTACTCACCATAAATCTGATTAAGAATTACATATTGTGAAGCAGTAGACAATTTCTTCTACGTTATGTACTTGAATTCACGCCAAAAATAATTCATATAGTACACTTTGGTCTTGTGAAACTTCAATTTGGTTCAAGGAATGAAGAGGAAACTTAGGATTTAACACCCCATTGGCAATGAAGTCATTACAGAGCACAAGTTCAAATTGAACATCATTAGAGACAGAAAATGGCAATGTTCTTTTCAGAAGACCAAGCCTGGAATTTGCAATCAATGACTTAGAAAAACCACAAAAAATCTAAATTTGAATAGCTACACAGGGATTTAAACACCACTCATTTCAAATGTGAGTTCAGTGCCTCAACTGCTCCACCATATCTAAACCCCTAAATATAAAGCCATAAGACGTTATAAACATGCCAGCTTTTTTCATGTTACCTATGTCTGAGAACACCCACAAAACAAATGATGATTTGCTTAGGCATTTTGGCAGTTCTGTGGTATGCTCCTCTCAGTTTATTACCAGGGTATAAACCCAATAATTTAACAAAGTCAAAATTTGCAGAGTAGGGTCTCTCTTCAACAAATTCTGGAACATTCATAAGTTCACACCAATGATGAGTTGGAGTGAAACACGGTTGGCATCCTTGTAAATGCCTGTTGGTTGGTTGGTTTGGGGGATTAAAGGGACCAGACTGCTACGGTCATCGGTCCCTTTGTCCAAGTACTAAAAAACACCCACAGAGAATAAAAAAACGTCTAACAGAATAGAGCACAGACGACACAGAACAAGAGAAACTGAGACAAAGACCAGACAAAACGAACTAAAAGCACACAGAGTGTGACGGTGGTTGGCCGACCAGAGAAATAAAAAAGGAAAAGCCAACCACTTGAAACACATTAAAAAATCAGTTTAAAACTGGAGGCCAAAGGCCAGAATCAACACAAAACAATAAGATAAAATAGAAACACTCAGATTAAAGAATAAAAACCCCCTGCCCGAATAAAACGTAAAACTAAGTCAGCCATAGCCGAGTCATCTGTTAAAAGGGCAGGGAGCGAGTCAGGCAGTGCGAACGACTGCCTGAGCGCAGCTAAAAACGGACACTCCAATAAAATATGAACCACTGATAAAACGGAGCCGCAGCGACAGAGAGGCGCGTCCTCACGGCGCAATAAGTGGCCGTGCGTAAGCCGAGTGTGCCCAATGCGCAGCCGGCAGAGGACAACAGACTCCTTGCGGGAGACCCGCAAGCACGACCGCCACACAGTCGGCGTCACCTTGATTGGACGGAGTTTGTTGGGCGTGGGCAGATTGCGCCATTCAGCGTCCCAAACCGAAAGAACTTCACAGCGTAAGACTGCCCGCAAATCAGTCTCTGGGAGGCCAATCCCCAGAGACAATTTACTAGTGGCCTCTTTCGCCAGGCGGTCAACATTCTCATTGCCAGGTATCCCAACATGGCCTGGGGTCCACACGAAGACCACAGAGCGGCCGCAACGCGCAAGAGTATGCAGGGACTCATGGATAGCCAGCACCAGACGAGAACGAGGAAAACACTGGTCGAGAGCTCGTAAACCGCTCAGGGAATCGCTACAGATAACGAAGGACTCACCTGAGCAGGAGCGGATATACTCTAAGGCACGAAAGATGGCGACCAGCTAAGCAGTGTAAACGCTGCAGCCATCCGGCAAGGAACGTTGTTCGGAATGGTCCCCTAGAGTTAGCGCATACCCGACACGACCAGCAACCATCGAACCGTCGGTGTAAACAATGCCAGAGCCCTGATACGTGGCCAGGATGGAATAAAAGCGGCGGCGGAAGGCCTCTGGAGGGACCGAGTCCTTCGAGCCCTGTGCCAAGTCGAGCCGAAGGCAAGGGCGAGGAACACACCACGGGGGTGTACGCAGAGGCACCCGGAAAGGAGGTGGAACAGGGAAAAACCCAAGCCCGCAGAGAAGCTCTTTGACGCGGACCGCTATTGTACAACCAGAGCGGGGCCGACGTTCTGGCAGATGGACGACCGATCGCGGGAACAGGAGACGATAGTTAGGATGCCCGGGCGAGCTTAGAACATGGGCAGCATAAGCGGCCAGCAAACGTTGGCGTCGGAACCACAGTGGAGGGACACCTGCCTCCACTAGTAAGCTGTCCACAGGGCTGGTGCGGAAAGCACCAGTGGCAAGGCGTATCCCGCTGTGGAGAATTGGGTCCAGCACCTGCAACGCAGACGGGGATGCTGAGCCATATGCCAGGCACCCATAATCCAGACGGGACTGGATTAACGCCTGGTAGAGCCGTAACACGGTAGAACGGTCGGCGCCCCAGCGGGTGTGGCTCAAACATCGCAGTGCACTGAGATGCCGCCAACACGCCTGTTTGAGCTGCCGAATATGAGGCAGCCAAGTCAACCGGGCATCGAAAACCACCCCCAAAATCCTGTGGGTCTCCACCACAGCAAGGAGTTCATCGGCAAGATAAAGCCGCGGCTCAGGATGGACTGTTCGGCGCCGGCAGAAATGCATAACTCGGGTCTTGGCTGCCGAAAACTGAAACCCATGCGCTACCAGCCCAAGACTGCGCCTTACGGATAGCGCCCTGTAGCCGACGTTCAACAGCTGCAATGCCAGTAGAGCTGTAGTAAAGGCAAAAGTCGTCAGCATACAGGGAAGTGGAGACAGAATTTCCCACGGCCACAGCAAGCCCGTTAATGGCTATTAAAAACAGACAGACACTTAAAACAGAACTCTGTGGCACACCGTTCTCCTGGACGTGGGAGGAACTATACGAGGCCGCGACTTGCACGTGGAAGGTACGACATGACAGAAAATTGCGGATAAAAATCAGCAGAGGACCCCGAAGACCCCATCCATGAAGCGTAGAAAGGATGTGATGACGCCATGTCGTATCGTACGCCTTCGGCATGTCGAAAAAGACAGCGACCAGGTGCTGACGGCGGGCAAAGGCAGTACGGATGGCCGACTCCAGGCTCACCAGATTGTCGGTGGCGGAGCGGCCTTTACGGAACCCACCCTGAGACGGAGCCAGAAGGCCCCGAGACTCCAGTACCCAATTCAAGTGCCGGCTCACCATCCGTTCAAGCAACTTGCAAAGAACGTTGGTGAGGCTAATGGGACGGTAGCTGTCCACCTCGAGAGGGTTCTTTCCAGGTTTCAAAACGGGGAGGACAATGCCTTCCCGCCATTGCGACGGAAACTCCCCCTCGACCCAAAGACGGTTTTGTAAAGATCGAGAAGGCGCCGCTGGCAGTCCACTGAAAGGTGTTTCAGCATCTGACAGTGGATGCCATCTGGCCCAGGAGCGGTATCAGGGCAAGCAGCTAGGGCACTGCGAAATTCCCACTCACTAAATGGAGCATTGTAAGATTCTAGGTGGCTGGTGCGAAACGAAAGGCTCCAACGTTCCATCCGCTCTTTAATGGAGCGGAAGGCCTGGGGGTAATTCGCAGAAGCGGAACTCATAGCAAAATGCTCTGCTAAGCGATTTGCAATGACGTCGGAGTCAGTACAAACTGCTCCATTCAGTGAGAGCGCAGGGACGCTGACAGGTGGCCGATAGCCGTAGACGCGTCGAATCTTGGCCCAGACCTGCGATGGAGTGACATGGAGGCCAATGGTGGACACATACCGCTCCCAGCACTCCTTCTTGCCTTGGCGGATAAGGAGGCGGGCCCGCGCACACAGCCGTTTGAAGGCGATAAGGTGGTCTATGGAGGGATGTCGCTTGTGACGCTGGAGCGCCCGCCGGCGATCTTTAATCACCTCAGCGATCTCAGGTGACCACCAAGGCACAGCCTTCCGCCGAGGGGACCCAGAAGAACGGGGAATGGCAGATTCGGCGGCAGTAACGATGCCGGTGGTGACCGATTGAACCACCGCATCAATGTCATCAGTAGAGAGAGGCTCAAAAGCGGCAGTGGAGGAGAACAAGTCCCAGTCAGCCTTATTCATAGCCCATCTGCTAGGGCGCCCAGAAGAGTGACGCTGTGGTAGTGACAAAAAGAGCGGAAAGTGGTCACTACCACACAGGTCGTCATGCACACTCCATTGGACAGACGGTAAGAGGCTATGGCTACAGATTGAAAGGTCAATGGCGGAGTAGGTGCCATGCGCCACACTGAAGTGTGTGAAGGCACCATCATTTAACAGCGAGAGATCGAGCTGCGACAATAAATTCTCAACGATGGCGCCTCGACCTGTTGCCACTGACCCACCCCACAGAGGGTTATGGGCGTTGAAGTCGCCCAATAGCAAGAAAGGTGGCGGCAATTGGGCGACCAGTGCAGCCAGGACATGCTGCGAGACATCACCATCCGGTGGAAGGTAAAGACTGCAGATGGTAACAGCCTGTGGCGTCCACACCCGTACAGCGACAGCCTCTAAAGGCGTCTGGAGAGGGACAGACTTGCTGTGCAGAGTGTGAAGGACATATATGCAGACGCCACCAGACACCCTTTCATAAGCTGCTCGGTTCTTATAATAGCCCCGATAGCCACGGAGGGCGGGGGTTCGCATTGCTGGAAACCAAGTTTCCTGGAGAGCAATGCAGAAGAAAGGGTGAAGGCTGATAAGTTGGCGGAGCTCAGCTAGATGGTGGAAGAAACCGCTGCAGTTCCACTGGAGGATGGTATTGGCCATGGATGGGAAAGGCGTGAAGGGACTGGGGAGGCAGATTACGCCTCCGGGGCCCCTGCTGCTACTGAATCACCACCTGCACTACGGCCATCCATTGCGTCCGAGGGACTGGCGAGATCCAGGTCCTCAGCGGATGCCAGAATCTCCACCTCATCTTCGGACGCAGAGGGAGAAGGTTGCGGTGGGACAGGTGCCACCGCAATTTCAGGATTCTTTGGAGCCTTTTTCTTTGACTGCTTTGCTCGCTGTGCCTTTGGTGGTTCTGGCTGGGAGGGCGTCACTGGGTCAGTCTCAGGGACTGAAGACGACCGCGACGCCCTACGACCAGCGACCGGTGGTTGTTTGGCAAACTTGCGGGTGTCCGCTTTGGCACTGGGCAAAGCCTGGGATGGGAGGGCCCCAAGGGACCCCTTCCGGGCGAGAGGAGCCGAAGAAGGCCCACGCTTCTCCGGCTGTGAAGGGGGAACAGATGTCCCCGGTGGTTGGGGTGGTGTTGCTCCTGAAGTAGATGGAGCAGGAGCAACAGGGAGTGAAGTGCCCCCCACAACCAAGGGGGCCGGTGAAGGCTGACAGAGCTGAGTCCGAACTGTTGGGGGCGACACTGAAGAGGTTCGAACAGGTGTTGCAGCAGCAGCATAAGTGGACGGCATGGGCACAGGATGTAGCCGCTCAAACTTCTGCCTTGCCTCGGTGTAGGTCAGGCGGTCCATGGTCTTATATTCCATTATCTTCCTTTCCTTCTGGAAGATCCGACAGTCCGGCGAGCAGGGGGGATGGTGTTCTCCGCAGTTAACACAGATAGGAGGCAGGGCACATGGAGTATCGGGATGAGATGGGCGTCCACAATCTCGACATGTGAGGCCGGAAGTGCAGCGGGAAGACATATGGCCGAACTTCCAGCACTTGAAGCACCGCATCGGGGGAGGGATATAGGGCTTGACGTCACATCGGTAGACCATCACCTTGACCTTTTCCGGTAACGTATCACCCTCGAAGGCCAAGATGAAGGCACCGGTAGCAACCTGATTGTCCCTCGGACCCCGATGAATGCGCCGGACGAAATGTACACCTCTACGTTCTAAGTTGGCGCGCAGCTCGTCATCAGACTGCAAAAGGAGGTCCCTATGGAAAATAACACCCTGGACCATATTTAAACTCTTATGCGGTGTGATCGTAACAGCAACATCCCCCAACTTGTCACAAGCAAGTAACCGCTGTGACTGGGCAGAGGATGCCGTTTGTATCAGGACCGATCCAGAGCGCATTTTTGACAAACCCTCCACCTCCCCAAACTTGTCCTCTAAATGCTCGACGAAGAACTGAGGCTTTGTGGAGAGAAAAGACTCCCCATCAGCTCTCATACAAACTAAGAATCAGGGCGAATATTTGCTACTGCCATCCTGAGATTTACGTTCCTCCCACTGCGTGGCCAGAGAGGGGAACGTTTTCGGATTGTACTTTTCAGCATTAAATTGAGCCCGAGAACGCTTAGAGACTGCTGGCGGCTGGCCGCCAGCGAGAGATGATGTACCACACTTCATTGCGGGTCATCCGCCCTGATGCCACCTACTCCGACCAAGGGCCCTCCCCACGGGCGCCACCCAGCCGCAGCAATAGCCACCTGGCAGGACGGCCATTGCCGGGAGTCCTGATGCCCCAAGGAGATGGGCATCTACTCCTTGGCATACGTGGGGAGTTAACGGCGCAGGCATCAGTAGAGCGATCCCTGTGTTGTCAGGGGGCTACAACCAAGAGGGTACATGGCGGCCCCACCACAACGGGCTGGCTACCATGCTGGATCTTAGGTGCAAAACTGTCCAAGGTCGTCGTCGCAGTTAAAAGAAACACTGCAGAGTGCAGTGTGGGAATCGCACCCAGGGACGTATCCTCGCCCAAGAGATGGAAAACGAGCGGGTCACCATTGCAACGACGAAAAATCCGGCTAAAGGTCTCAACGCACGACGAATACAGTGCACCATGTAAGGCGCCCTTCCCCAATTGGCTCGCTCTTCGGAATAATTTAGAAAGATGGAGGTCAAACCCGAGAGGAGACCATCACATAAGGCCGAAACATTTGAGACTCCTTTTAGTCGCCTCTTACGACAGGCAGGAATACCGCGGGCCTATTCTAACCCCCAAACCCGCAGGGGGTGTAAATGCCTGTGTTTAATGTGTAGTTGCCAGAAGTTTCATTGTTGTATGCCTTTGTATGCCTCTTATTGTTCAGTGTTGTATTAAGTAGAACATTGTGTCACACAATTAGCAAATTTCAAGATAGCACAGTTAGAGGAGCAAAGTGTCAAGATGGCACAGTTAGAGGAGCAACACATCTGCATTTAATTTTGTGTGAAACTCAAGAAAGCCTTTACAGACACACACCAAATGATGCAGGAAGCCTACAGTAATGAGTGCTTAAGAGGTACTCGGTGTTATGAATGGTTCACACAGTTAAAAAATGGCCAAAAGGAAGTTACAGATGACCCTCATCCATGACGCCCTTTGACGTTCATATCAGAAATGTCAATGAAATTGTGCACACCAATTGCAGACTGACCGTCCAAAAGATTGCAGAAAAAAGTAAAATTTCATTTGGATCATGTCATGGAGTCCTGATACAGCATCTTGAAATGCATCATGTTGCCATCAAGTTTGGCCCGTGGCTCATGAGTGAAGACCAGTAAGATCTTTGCCTCACAATCTGTGAAGAGCTTTTTGATTACACAAATGAGAACAAGATCTTCCCTAAGAGAATCATAACTGGTGATGAGATGTGGGCCTATGGTTATAATGTTGAGACCAAAGTTCAATTTTCACAATGGGTTGGGAAAGGTTCTCCAAAATCAAAAAAAGCTCATCAGCTCAGGTCAAATGTCAAAATCATGCTGATAGTTTTCTTTGACTTTGGAAAAATAGTTCGTCATCAATTCATGCCACAGGGACAAACTGTTAATCAGTGGTACTATCAGGATGTGTTGCGATGCCTGTGAGAAAATGTGAGAAGGAAATGGCTTGAAATGTGGTGAGATAATTCATGGCTCTAGCATCATGATAACGGACTCGCATGTTCATTCCTGTTAGTGCACAGTTATGGCACAAAAAATGAAATCAATGTGTTGCCTCATCCTCCATACTTAGCCCCTGTAGACTTTTTTTATTTCCAAAGTTGAAAACCCCTCCCCCCATGAACCATGGACCTTGCCGTTGGTGGGGAGGCTTGCGTGCCTCAGCGATACAGATAGCCGTACCGTAGGTGCAACCACAATGGAGGGGTATCTGTTGAGAGGCCAGACAAACGTGTGGATCCTGAAGAGGGGCAGCAGCCTTTTCAGTAGTTGCAAAGGCAACGGTCTGGATGATTGACTGATCTGGCCCTGTAACAATAACCAAAACGGCCTGGCTGTGCTGGTACTGCGAACGGCTGAAAGCAAGGGGAAACTACAGCCAAAATTTTTACCGAGGGCATGCAGCTTTACTGTATGATTAAATGATGATGGTGTCCTCTTGGGTAAAATATTCCGGAGGTAAAATAGTCCACCATTCGGGTCTCTGGGCGGGGACTACTCAAGAGGATGTTATCAGGAAAAAGAAAACTGGTGTTCTACGGATCGGAGCGTGGAATGTCAGATCCCTTAATCGGGCAGGTAGGTTAGAAAATTTAAAAAGGGAAATGGATAGGTTAAAGTTAGATATAGTGGGAATTAGTGAAGTTCGGTGGCAGGAGGAAGAAGACTTCTGGTCAGGTGATTACAGGGTTATAAACACAAAATCAAATAGAGGTAATGCAGGAGTGGGTTTAATAATGAATAAAAAAATAGGAGTGCGGGTAAGCTACTACAAAGAGCATAGTGAACGCATTATTGTGGCCAAGATAGATACGAAGCCCACATCTACTACAGTAGTACAAGTTTATATGCCAACTAGCTCTGCAGATGATGAATAAATTGAAGAAATGTATGATGAAATAAAAGAAATTATTCAGATAGTGAAGGGTGATGAAAATTTAATAGTCATGGGTGACTGGAATTTCTGTAGTAGGAAAAGGGAGAGAAGGTAACGTAGTAGGTGAATATGGATTGGGGCTAAGAAATGAAAGAGGAAGCCGCCTGGTAGAATTTTGCACAGAGCACAACTTAATCATAGCTAACACTTGGTTCAAGAATCATAAAAGAAGGCTGTATACATGGAAGAAGCCTGGAGGTACTGACAGGTTTCAGATAGATTATATAATGGTAAGACAGAGATTTAGGAACCAGGTTTTAAATTGTAAGACATTTCCAGGGGCAGATGTGGACTGTGACCACAATCTATTGGTTATGACCTGTAGATTAAAACTGAAGAAACTGCAAAAAGGTAGGAATTTAAGGAGATGGGACCTGGATAAACTGAAAGAACCAGAGGTTATACAGTTTCAGGGACAGCATAAGGGAACAATTGACAGGAATTGGGGAAAGAAATACAGTAGAAGAAGAATGGGTAGCTTTGAGAGATGAAGTAGTGAAGGCAGCGGAGGATCAAGTAGGTACAAAGACGAGGACTAGTAGAAATCCTTGGGTAACAGAAGAAATATTGAATGTAATTGATGAAAGGAGAAAATATAAAAATGCAGTAAATGAAGCAGGCAAAAAGGAATACAAACGTCTCAAAAATGAGATCGACTGGAAATGCAAAATGGCTAAGCAGGGATGGCTGGAGGACAAATGTAAGGATGTAGAGGCTTATCTCAATAGGGATAAGATAGATACTGCCTACAGGAAAATTAAAGAGACCTTTGGAGATAAGAGAACCACTTGTATGAACATCAAGAGCTCAGATGGAAATCCAGTTCTAAGCAAAGAAGGGAAAGCAGAAAGGTGGAAGGAGTATATAGAGGGTCTATACAAGGGCGATGTACTTGAGGACAATATTATGGAAATGGAGGAGGATGTAGATGAAGATGAAATGGGAGATACGATACTGCGTGAAGAGTTTGACAGAGCACTGAAAGACCTGAGTCGAAACAAGGCCCCCGGAGCATACAACATTACATTGGAACTACTGACGGCCTTGCAGAGCCAGTCCTGACAAAACTCTACCATCTGGTGAGCAAGATGTATGAGACAGGCGAAATACCCTCAGACTTCAAGAAGAATATAATAATTTCAATCCCAAAGAAAGCAGGTGTTGACAGATGTGAAAATTACCGAACTATCAGTTTAATAAGTCACAGCTGCAAAATACTAACGCGAATTCTTTACGGATGAATGGAAAAACTAGTAGAAGCCGACCTCAGGGAAGATCAGTTTGGATTCCGTAGAAATATTGGAACACGTGAGGCAATACTGACCCTACAGCTTATCTTAGAAGCTACATTAAGGAAGGGCAAACCTACGTTTCTAGCATTTGTAGACTTAGAGAAAGCTTTTGACAATGTTGACTGGAATACTCTCTTTCAAATTCTGAAGGTGGCAGGGGTAAAATACAGGGAGAGAAAGGCTATTTACAATTTGTACGGAAACCAGATGGCAGTTATAAGAGTCAAGGGACATGAAAGGGAAGCAGTGGTTGGGAAGGGAGTGAGACATGGTTGTAGCCTCTCCCCGATGTTATTCAATCTGTATTTTGAGCAAGCAGTAAAGGAAACAAAAGAAAAATTCGGAGTAGGTATTAACATCCATGGAGAAGAAATAAAAACTTTGAGGTTCGCCGATGACATTGTAATTCTGTCAGTGACAGCAAAGGACTTGGAAGAGCAGTTGAACGGAATGGATAGGGTCTTGAAAGGAGAACATAAGATGAACATCAACAAAAGCAAAACGAGGATAATGGAATGTAGTCGAATTAAGTCAGGTGATGCTGAGGGAATTAGATTAGGAAATGAGACACTTAAAGTAGTAAAGGAGTTTTGCTATTTGGGGAGCAAAATAACTGATGATGGTCGAAGTAGAGAGGATATAAAATGTAGACTGGCAATGGCAAGGAAAGCGCTTCTGAAGAAGAGAAATTTGTTAGCATCGAGTATAGATTTAAGTGTCAGGAAGTCATTTCTGAAAGTATTTGTATGGAGTGTCGCCATGTATGGAAGTGAAACATGGACGATAAATACTTTGGACAAGAAGAGAATAGAAGCTTTCGAAATGTGGTGCTACAGAAGAATGCTAAAGATTAGATGGGTAGATCACATAACTAATGAGGAAGTATTGAATAGGATTGGGGAGAAGAGAAGTTTGTGGCACAACTTGACCAGAAGAAGGGATCGGTTAGTAGGACATGTTCTGAGGCATCAAGGGATCACCAATTTAGTATTAGAGGCAGCGTGGAGGGTAAAAATCGTTAAGGGAGACCAAGAGATGAATACACTAAGCAGATTCGGAAGGATGTAGGTTGCAGTAGGTACTGGGAGATGAAGGAGCTTGCACAGGATAGAGTAGCATGGAGAGCTGCATCAAACCAGTCTCAGGACTGAAGACCACAACAACAACAGATGAGATAAAAGAAAATTTGCACACTACGTTTTGCGCGATCCAGCAAGAGACGTACCAAGACTGTTTCTAGAAGTGGAAATTATGTTGGGAGCGGTGTATCAATTGTGGAGGAGATTATTTCAAAGGAGATCATGCGCAATAAATAAAAGGTAAGCATAGCAAAATTTTGTGGACAAAGTTCTGGAATTTTTTAAACAGACCTCGTATGCAATTAGATGACAACAGGAGGACAAAATTAAATATGGAGGTAGTTGACTCTTAAAATTAAACGCGTGAAAGACAATAGTTTTCTTTGGCTTTGGAGAAATAGTTAATCATGAATTCATGCCACAGAGACAAGCTGTTAATCAATGGTACTATCAGGATGTATTGCGATGCCTGCGAGAAAATGTGTGAAGGAAATGGCCTGAAATGTGGTGAGATAATTCATAGCTCTTGCATCACGATAACGAACCCACACATTCATTGTTGCAAAAGTGTAATAAGTGTAGAATAAAAAAAAAAAAATGTGTAAATGAGAGTTTAAGTAAAGATGTAAGTGCCATGCTCCACTTCCAAGGAATCACTGAATGTGTAAATCATGTATTTCTGATCAGTAACAAAGATTACAACACTGATACAATTAGAAATAAAGTTTTCCATACTTCACTTCAAAAAAGTCAACTACAAACAGGGGCCTCCTTCTTTTCACCACTTAATTTGTTGATAAATAGAAAGTGAGGAATATTTCCTAGCATCATCAGGAGATCACACAGTTTGAACCCCAAAATAACACAATACTTTATTTTATTTTATTATGTTGCACAACATAGTTAAATTCTACTTATTTAAACTTGCATCTTGTTGTGGTGGTTCTTTTGTGAACAGCTGTCCCTTCATTTATTACATACAGCTTTCCTTGAATTCTCAGCCCAGTATTCTTCTTTTTGTTTCTAATCTAGCCTTTCCTTTCTATCATAAAACATTGGACGTAGAAGATGCACATGCATGAAAATAACTGAAATGAAGTAAATTGTACTAGTGAGAAACAAGTTATAACATGTTTACACTAGACTCAGATATGCTTGGCACATTCAGTGTTCCTGATGTCAAAAACGCAGGAACTTGGACACTACTAAATCTATTGGAGGTATTTTAAAGTACAAGGGGGCCTTCTCTGCTAGTTGCAACCCACCTCTAGTTAGTAGCCTTGGCACATTCAGCAGTTTGGAGGGGTAGGAGAAAAAAAAAAAAAAGAAAAAATCCAATTTTGGCACTTTCAGCATTTCCCATTTGAAGTCTTCAGTCAGCGACAGAAGACAAGTGTCTCAAAAATTTTACACACTTTTAATAACATACAATGAGGTACTTTTTCCCTCTTGGCAATCATATAAGGCATGAAGAAAGACAGTAATACATATAGAACATCAGTTTCAGATATTTTGTTGAAACAGTATTTTCTAAATTTTTTGCCTCAAATATTTTGCTTCCACTTAGTAACTAAGAAAAAAATGAAACATGACATCATCATATATTAATACACAAAAGTTATGATTTATAATGTGGTTGTCTTCGTTCAGTCCTGTCTTCTAATTGGTTTGGTCTGGTCTGGTTGGTCCAGCTTCAGTATCAGTTTGAACACAACATCGCTTTACGTGGTACAATCTGTTGGTGGTGATACAACTTTGCCTTCCTCTGACGAGCTAGGTAGTAATAAGACAGATTCCAACTATTCACCCTGTTCCTTATTAAACTGTTCCATTGCATCATTTAACTGCAACTTTTATCTTCAATGTCATTAATACAGGCTCCTCTATTTGTCTGCATTTAATTTTCTATTTTTACTTATTATACAATGTGGACGTCAACTACGAGGGCGGACCAAATATAAATGGGATTTTATTTTTTATTTAAATTCATTTATTGAAAAACTCAACGTAATTATAATTCATTTTTCCACATAGTCTCCTGCTTTGGAAATGCATTTGTCCCAGTGTATGGGCAGCTTTTTGATGCCTTCATCATAAAAAGAACTGGGTTGTGCCACCATCCAGTTGCACACAAAATCTTCCACACTCTCGTCGTCTTCAAATCATTGCCCTCCTAGAGCTCCTTTAAGTGGTCCAAATGGAAATCACAGCATGGTAAGTCCAGGCAGTAAGGAGGATGATCAAGTGTAGTCCAGTGCATTTCCTATAGCTTGGAGACAGTTAGAGCTGTAGTATGGGGTTGCACATTGTAGTGGAGGAGGATGACCTGTCGAATCTATTGGTCTCATCTTTTGTGGTGATATGCAACTCTCGCCTTGTTCAACAAAAGTAGTAAGC
Organism: Schistocerca nitens; assembly: GCF_023898315.1. Classification (NCBI taxonomy): domain Eukaryota; kingdom Metazoa; phylum Arthropoda; class Insecta; order Orthoptera; family Acrididae; genus Schistocerca; species Schistocerca nitens. The sequence continues at coordinate 1,014,070,667 of NC_064614.1, read as the reverse complement.
AGCATTGATTGTGCATCGCTCATGCAAAAAATCAACAGCAGAATGCCTCGTTGATCGAAAAAAAAAAAAAAAAAAAAAAAAAAAAGAACTGTTGAAAGAACCTTGCCAGCTGACAGTCAAGTCTTGGCTTTCACTGGTGCTGCCTCCCTTTTCCTCCGCCACTCCTTACTGGCTTGTTAGGTTCTGGAGTGTAGTGGTAAACCCATGTATCGTCACAGGTGATGATCCAACTCAAAAATGCATCACCTTATTCTGCAAACCTTGCTGTAAGCCTCTGACACACCTCCAAATGTTTCAACTTCAGATTTTGGGTCGAAAGTTTAGAGACCCACCTGGAACACACTTTACAGAACTGTAGGTCATTTGTGATGATTGCTTGACAGCTCCCATAACTGATTCCAATTCTCTGTGCAATTTCTGATACTATCACCGGTCGATCGTCGCCAGTAATGTCTTTAACCGCACGAATGTTTTTGTCTGTAATGCTGGTCAGAGGATGGCAATCATGTTGTTGATTTTCCACACATTCTTGTCCTTCCTCGAACTTTTTATGCCAGGCAAACATACGCGTGCTTCATAATGTATTATCGCTGAACTGTGCAGTCAATCTTTGGCAAATTACAGCTATTGTAATCCTTTATGACCAAGAAATTTGATAATTATGCATTGCACGACGGAGGGGTGCACCTGTTGCTCAGACATCATAAGCATTACTGACGAAACAGCGGGAAATATCTAACAGCACACTCTCCTCACTTCTAAGGGTCCCGTCTAAGCATCACAGAAGTGTGGGGCCAGTCCTACTTGTATTTATACAGCCAAATACTTAATTTTTTTTGCTGACCTCCTGCCGAGTTTTTCTGTGTAGTACAAGAGACTCCTATAGTGCTGTGGTAAATACAGACTTCCATAAACTTGTACCTTAATTCATACTAAATCTACTTTCTACTGTTTTGTGGCCCACCTTCCCTAAAATAAAATAATTAAAAAAACCTTCATTCTCTCCTCTACACGTTTCTTTTTATACTTAGTAGACTGTCATAATCAAGTAGACTTTCAAGACCAGTATTAATTTCATTAAAATCCTTCTGTATGTGTTGCTGCATTGTAATATAAAATAGTTATAACACCAATAAGTAATCTTTTGGCTGTACTTCTGCAGTCACCCCCAGATTATGGACTGATTTTTCACCCAGAGCTATATCACCTAAATATGCCAAATTGATAGGTTTTCTTTTTTTTTAGTATTTTTGTTTTGATATGGTAGCATAAGCAGAAAGACTTTCAAAAACTACCATGTTACTTTCATTTATAACATGTTTGTTGTATGTTTCTTTTACTTTTCATTAGCCTGTCTCTCTGCCAAAATGAAAATGTTATGATAAATTTTAGAGCAATTTCTTACATTTGCATGTTAATTTTTCTCTGGCTTGGTTCTCATAGGAGACTAAGTGATAAGCTGTGGTACTGCCTTGTTTTCTGTATGTGCCTACCTTTCTTAATTTTCTGAGGTTAATATCATCACATGACATTTATAAACTTTAAGCACAGCATGTAAGGTTTGATTTCTGGTAATTTCAGATAGGATGTGTCTCTCCCTAGGTTTGAAGTGTCCTCTAGGTGGAAAGTATCATTAATGTAGCCTATTTCTGTAACATGCCTCTCATTTTATTTAAAATTAAAATTGGTTTTTGTAAGGACAGATATATTGTTTTTGAGAGATACAGCAAATGGTAAGGAGTTATAACTGGTTAATTATTTTAGTTACACCTGCAACACAGATTCTTTGGTGTTATTACATTTCTTAAAGTACAGGTGATCATCATTTGTTACACTAGTCAACAGTTTACGCAATAGTGACATTAAAATTATTGAAAATTAACAGTTGTCCACAAGGTCTAGGTTTTGAGACAAAAAATAAATAAATAAATAATATGTTTCTGTAAATAACTTTTGATTTGATAGCTACAAAAGCTCGAATGATTTGGCATTAAGTGTGAGTAGCTCTTTTGATTGCACAATAATGTTTTTTGTCCATGATGAAGAAAATGCATTTCTCATGCTACCCAAAGAAACTAAAAAATATGCTGAATAACCTTCTGATTCTGTATCTTCCACAGATAATAGACATAGAAGATACTGAAGGTATCTTTAACTACTTTGTTGATCATAGCAATTCTATGCTCTGTATAATCTGAATAGTATCAGTTTTCCAGATCATTGCCTGTCTCTTTCCTTGTCATTTTAGACAACGATTTTTTGCCTTTTCATAAGCCTTCAACGTATTCTTCTCATTGCATTTGGTTTTACTAGATTTGTATATGTTTTCTACAAAATCCTATTTTGAATCCTGCTGTACAGTGCTAAGATTTATGACACTTATTTCACAGCTTCTTTGCATATTTCTGACTCCTCCTCCCTTTCCCACTTCAGTTACCATAAATCTAGCAGAGTTTTGTATTCTCTTTTTTCCAGTACATATGACTCTTTTCTCCCCATCCAAATTAGTGAAAATACAGTTCTTCGCTATAAGTTATCATTTTTCTCTTTGGTATGCCCTATTCTTCATTACCATGGATGCTTACAATGCTATCCTGTACCCTGAATCTTTTGACTGTTGAGCATGTTGGCAACATGTGTTCCATTTCAATTAACTGTCATTATTGATGATCTCTGTTAGACAGATTTTATAAATCCATATCTGAGAATCATTAGCCTAGCTCATAACTTCCAGCATTTATAGTCTTTCTCAACTTTATCTTCACTGCTTGTGATTTATGAACATAATTATCACATATTAACATCATGCAGTAGTGAAGTAAGATAGAACTAAAATGGCAAATACAAAATAAAGCTTTAATATAATTTCAATTGATTCTTTTGTGCAAATTCTCAACAAGAATAGAATAAAAAATAGAGTAACTGAAATTTTTTAAAAAAATGTATGTGGAATTTCAACACAAAAATGTGCTAACAAAAGATAAGCATTCGTAGAAAATGAAGAGAATTCTCCTAGTAACTTGTAATTTAAACCACCTGGATCACAAACAATTGAGAGATTAACATGTTAAACTCAATAGCTACTTTACAGTTACATAGACAATGAAACTGAATTAGCTGAACACTAAGTGACAGAAGCTCTTGATGTGTCATGTGTATTACATACACAAACGATCAAGACATATATTATAACAACACAAATTGTTTTTCCTTTATATTAATAATCTACATAACAGAAATACAATGTTACTTGTCACCCAGAAGGATTAACACCAGTTAAACAAAATAGATCAGTGCATTTGTACAAAAGGGATTAAGTTCAGTGCCAGTCTTTGTACAATAAGTCAATGAAATACTATGACTGTATCATTTTTAATCTTTTAAAAGTCTCATCAATGCATAATTTGTATTATCTTTAGCAATATCGTATGGAGATTCCCCCCAACAATCCTTGATATCCTTCCTGGCACCAGATTCAAGCAAAATTCTTACTGTTTCCAGGCTGTCACTGTCAGTAGCACAATGAAGTGGTGTTTGTCCATAGTCATCCTGTACATTTATTCCAGCACCCCATTCCATTAACATCTGAACAAGGTGAGTTTTCTGGAAAGATGCAGCACAGTGTAAAGCTGTCCAACCATTTGTACATGTCATATTTACATCAGCCCCTGCTCGTAGCAGTGCACTCACAGTGTCCTTACTGCACCATGCAACAGCCAGAAAAAGAGGTGTATTAAGATGACTGTCTTGTGCATTGACTGCAGCACCTGCAGCTGCCAATGTCTGCACTACCACATCTTTACCAATCATGGCTGCTTTATGCAATACAGTTCGCTTATATTCATCACAGCCAAGAGAGTACACTTGACAAAGAGCACGAACACTCTTTATGTTGTTGTTTTCTGCAGCTAAATAAATTGGTTTTTCTGTCCATTTATCCTGCTTTCCCCCATTGGCATCTGCACCTTTCTTACAAAGAAACTCCACTATTTCAGAATGTCCTCGTTGTGCTGCACAGTGCAATGGTGTCCTACCATCCTTATCAGTAGACTCTACATTACATCCTTTGTCAAAAAGTGTTCTCACTGTTTCAAGACACCCCGAAGCTGCAGCAAAGTGTAAGGGAGTTCGATCTTTCTTATCCCTAACATTAGGGCTGATGTTGCTCAGTAAGAGTAACTCAACAGCACAACATTTTCCAGATGCTGCTGCAAAGTGTAATGCTGTCAAACCACTGTCAGTAATTACAAATGGATCAGCACCAGCATCCAGTAGAAGGTTTATGCACTCTTTACTGCCACATTTTGCTGCACAATGAAGTGGTGTCTCTCCAGAAATATCTGTAATGTTAATATCAACATTTTGGGCTATTAGTAATTTCAGGGTGTCTGCCTTGCTAGATGCAGCAGCAAAATGTGCAGGTGTCCTACCATCATTGGTCATTGCATTTCCATCAGTCCCAGCATCAAGCAGTGTGCATACAGTTTCTGCACTGCAACTGCCTGCAGCTTCATGCAGAACTGTCCTTCCAAACAAATTTTGTGCATTCACATGCACTCCTGATTTCGTCAGAGTCTGAACTGCAACATCGCTGCCCCTGCATGCTGCTGCAACTAGAACATGAAATTTATGTTCATCAAAGGTATCAGAAAATTGATGTAGCAGTAACTGCACAGTTTCCTGATTGCCACTCTCTGCTGCAAGGAACAGTATCTTCCTTGACTGCTCACTAACACTGAAATCTACAGATTGGTTACACAGAAGCTGCACTACAGCAGTCTGTCCCTTCTGAGCTGCATACTGCAACGGGGTTTTCCCATGTTTATCTGTAATTTCTCTATTGGCTCCAGCGTCTAGCACATATGAACAAATATCACTGTTGCCATGCTTAGCAGCATGATGCAGTGGTGTCATCTGATCTGCATCTCTGATATCGACATCAATACCTGCTTCTATTAATGTCTGTGCTGCAATATAACAGCCAGTTACCGCTGCAAAATGCAATGCAGACTGATTTCTGTCATCATACACACTAGCTCCAGAAACCAAAAGAAGGCGCACTGTCTCTGCATCTCCCATTTGTGCTGCTATGTATAACGGCCTCTCTTCCAAAATTTGACTGACATTTATGTCAGCCCCAGCATCACAAAGTAACTTGACTACAGCAGTATGTTTAAGCTCAGCTGCTCTTTGTATTGCTGTCTTTCCTCCCATATCTTTCTTTTCCTTGTCAGCTCCAGAATTCAGTAGCATCCTCACTGCTTGTGTACAGTTGCTTTTAACAGCTTCATGTAGCGGTGTTCTCTGTGAGAGATCACAAATATTTATATCCGCATTAGTATTAATAAGACACCGCACAATACTATGACGATGGTTTCTTATTGCCATATGCAGTGGTCTAGTCTGATCCAGTTCAAGGCAAATGTTGGCCAGAGATGGCACTTCACTGAGAGCATATCTCAAAAGGCATGAATAACCTTCCTTGCAAATTGTGGTTAGAATCCCAACTGCTGCTTCTCTATTCTTCAGCTTATCTCTGGTCACTTCCAGTTCTCTTAGAGAAATTCCATTTTCCAACTGCTTCTCAATCCAATCCCAAGCATTTGTCTCTTCAGCAAATCGTAAAGGGGTCCATTTAAAAATTTCTTCTTTGGTGAGAGCTGTCTGTGCCATACTATCAGGACAGGTCTGCAAAGAGAAAAATACACAAATATCAGAATATGGTCTAATTATTTGTTACAAGACAAAAATAATTTTAACTGCACTTATTATGGAACACTGATAAATCAATGTGGTCACCACATACAAAATAATTAATGCTTGTCTGGTGTAAAAAAATGGAAATATAGTTCAGCTACGCTAATGATTACCAGCAGAAAAAAAGTCCCTTTAGTATTTGTTCAGTTTATTAAACAATTTTAAACAAATTAGTGACATTACTGAAATATCACATGCTTTACTATTTAAAAAGAAATTGTAATTCTAAATAATAATAGGCCTGAATATTTGACAAACTGTTGACTAGATACAACTTTTTTGCTCCCGTGAACATAAAGAAATTTTTGAATTATTTTATGCATTGTTCAGTGTGAAAAAAATGCATCTTCCCCATGCTGTCCAATATATGAACATGTGATATCAATATATGATATAAATATGCCACCAGTTGCTGTTTTTGGATTTTTGGTATGATCTATTGTACCATTTTCTAGTTTTTGAGCCACGGCATGCTCATCATCAGATGGACACGTTACTGGGGCTTTATATTGGGGACCAAGTGTAGCAAGATGTTGTGGTGATGGTGACTGCACTGCATTGTAATATTTGTAGCAAATCTGTTCCCATAATATATATTATCTTGTAAAACACACAAATATACACAGTGTTTAGCTGCAGCTGGTTTTACATTTCTTCACATTACATCCAGTGTTTATCTTCTGTGAATAAGTGTAAAACCAAGAGCAGCTACATACTGTGTATATTTTTGTCTATTGCCTGATAATGTACATTATGGGAATGGATTTATGATGCAGTGCACTCACCATCACCACAGTATCTAACTACACTTGGTCTACAATATAGTGTTTCTGTTCACCTCCATCTGATGATGAGCATGCAATGGCTCAAAAATTAGTTAACAGAATAATAAATTACAGCAAAAATCCAAAAAAGTAACTGGTTGCATATTTATATCCAAATAAATCACCAATAATAACATGTGCATCTATTCAAGAGAAAATTTCCATACAGCGTACGTATAATAGGTGCATCTTACTTCAATAGTGAAGAATTGCATCACATAACCTTACACGCACAGTACAGGGGTGGTTTGAAAGTTCTCGGAATAGAATAGAAAAAAAGTACTTAAATCACTGAAACTTTTTTTTATTTTTCAATGCATTGTAGATTAATGCACTTGGTCCAATGATGTTCCAGTGCCTTGATCCCATCTTGAAAATGAGTTTCCTCCACGTCTGCAAAATAGATGTCAACTTTGGCTATAATTCTTCTTTTGAAGTGAATCTTCATCCACCAAAAAACGTTTTCAGTTTTGGGAAGAGATGGAAGTCTTATGGAGCCATATCAGGTGAATAAGGTGGCTGTGGAAACAATTCATATCTCAGTTTGTGTAATTTTGTCATGGGAACGGCACATGTATTTGATCCAGAGTCAAGAGTTGTGGCACCCATCTTGCAGGTCATTTTTTCATTTCTAATTCTTCAGTTAAAATGTGACATACCCTTTCAAATGACATCTGGCAAATGTGAGAAATTTCACACACTTTCAATCAGCGATCCTCCATAACCATTTTGTGCACTTTTGCACTGATTTCTGGTGTAGTGACACTTTGGCCGACCACTGCACAGATAATCATCCAAGCTCTCCCAATCAAATTTAAATTCATTTGTCCACTTGGCAACATTTGAATATGGAGGAACAGAGTCCACCAGTGTATTCTGGAAATCGGCATAAATGTCCTTTTCTTTCATACCTTTCTTTATGAATTTTGATTAGGATGTGCTATTAAATAGCCAGGAGATAGTATGATTGTCTGGCTGCCAGTTAGCGGTAGTTTATTAAGTTCACGTCTATAATTAGACGCTATCCAGGGTGCATGTGTAGTATTCTACTACAGACACAAACTAGCCTTAACACAACACGTTACTCTGGGAAGCCGAGTACTGAACCAAAGAGCTACCACCTAGTCATATTATTGAGCTCTGTCTTTAAACTCCTGGAAAGACTTCTCTATAACCACATTGCCACCAAAACTCTGGGGTCAGTTCCTGTGGAGCAAGTTGGGTTCCACCCTGCGCCAGCTGTACAGACCAGGTTATGTCACTAACTATGTACATAGAGGCTGGGTACCAAAGGAAATTAAAAACATCAGCTGTTTTCATAGATCTGTCTGCTGCCTATGACACTGTCTGGAGACATGTCCTAGTGTACAAATTCATGCAAACAATCCATTGCCTGAGAACTACCAGACTTATAGATACCATGCTTGCTGCCAGAACATTCCAAGTAGTAACAGGAGAACAGATAAGCGTTCAGGTAACCCCGAACAACGGCCTACCACAGGGCTCCGTGTTGGCTCCACTACTGTTCAGCTTGTATATTGCCAATATGCCATCCACATCTTCCAGGAAGTTTAGGTACACAGACGACTGGGTCTTGGCAACACAACACAAGAACTTTGAGGCCATGGAAACAACATTGACACCTGACTTGGAGACATTAATTACATACTTTTGAGAAATGGAAATTACAGCCAATCCTACAAAAAGCGAAACTACATGTTTCCATCTCAATAATAAATTAGCAAGCAAACAACTTGACGTTCGTCTCGAGGAAAATTGGCTCCGATCTAATGAGAAACCAAGTACCTTGGAGTCACTTTGGACGCAGCACTCACTTATAAACATCATCTGGAAAATACTGCAGCCAAACTAAAGACAAGGAATAATATTCTCCAGAAGCTGTGTGGCACTACTTGGGGCACTTTGGTTGACACACTACACACATCGGCACTCGGACTGGTCTACTCAACCATGGGGTACTGCACTCCGATCTGGATGAACAATTTTTACACAAAAGAAATCAATGTGCAGCTGAATAGAAATCAATGTGCAGCTGAATAGCACAATGCGAACTTTCAGTGGAACCGTCAGATCAACCCCAACACATTGGCTGCCAATTCTGAGCCACATACCACCTGTGGACCTATGTCAGAGGAATGCTCTTCTCCAGGAATATAGGAAGATAATCGACAATGCCCAATTCCCTATACACTGCGACATGCCTGACCTGGAAAGAAACAGATTTCGGTCTAGACATCCAACAATGATAACAGCCAAGGAATTGCAAAGTATAAACTTTCATGCGATAAAGACCTGGAGGGAACAATGGCAACAGGTGTGCCCTGAGCACTGTCAAGCCCTCCCCTGCATCACTGAGAGATTGCCTGGATATGAACTACCGCGTAAAATATGGTCATCCCTTAACAGAATACACACAAATCACAGATGATGTGCAGATACTCTTTACAAATTGGGTAAAACACCAACTCCCAACTGTGACTGTGGAGCCAACAGACAGACCATCCACCACATTGTCCAAGAGAGCGACAGAAGAGCATACAGTGCAAGTTCAGTGATTTTCTGATGGCAACAGATAATGCAATAGACTTTATACATAATCTTGATGTTTGTATTTAATGGTATTGCCCATTATCTGTATGTTATACTCTTCTTATACAGCACATTTTGTTGTGTTTTTTATGCATATCTTTGTTTAAATATTTGTAAGAAGCTTAAAATGATGTGCATTGCCATATGCTAAACATAATAAATAAATAAATAAATAAATACATTTCTTTATAAGTACTTAATCACTGCTCGAATCTCGATTTTTTTCCACCTTCGCAAATCACTACACTATAACAACAAAAGAGACATGTCACCGCTACAGCTCTCTTCCAAGAGCACTGACGTGGCACATGTTTACAGACAACAGTCCAATGAATATCATGTGAACAACTCATTTGCGCTAGTGTTAACCTCTCGTGGTGATTCCGAGAACTTTTCAAACGACCCTCATATATAGCATTTATATACAGAAAAATGATCTGTAAAATGAAAGTATCATTAAATGAAGACGAAAAAAAACTATAGTCCCTTTCAGATGACAAAGAGAAGAAATTATTACTGAAAATGGATGGAAGATATCAATGAAGGAAGAAGATATTCAGTACCCCTTTAGCTCTGAGGTAATTTGAGATGGATCATCTCAGACGTTCAACATGGATCATTAGCTTGCTTGGTCATAGTCTGCAATGAAGATCAGCTGTGACCTTGATTAAGGAACCATACCAGTATTCATGTAGGTGACTTAAGAAAAACAAGTAAAACATAAATTTGGATGGTCAGGTGTGCATTAGAACCCACTCATATCCCTGAAACTGAGCCTAGTGTCTTAACAGCTATGGCACCTCAACACTTGCACAGGACTACAAGTGCAGGAAAGCACAGCAGAACATGATGAGGCTATGGAGAGAAGGGAATAACTGATAATTTCTCAAGGTATAATTAATCACATAAGAACACAACAATACAAGTTTTCATGTGTAGTGTTTTAATTGTCTCCCTTGTCTTGATTACTTTTTTTCTTAGCACATTTCAAACTATAACTAGAGGTGAGATCATCAGACACTGTACAGTTTCTCAAGGATGAAGGAACAAACTGGCCAATAACCATGTCGGAGGAATTATCCTTCAAAGTAAATCATCCCGTCTGGAAGCTATGTTAGTTAGCCTGGTTCAAATGGTGTGGTTTGAAAAAAGAATTACTTTTACAGAATACTTCAAGGGTGTAGGACATCTAGCACGTTTCATCAGTTGAGCCAGAAATACCACATAAAGTTTAGCACCTTATTCTTGTATCTAAACATGTACTCACCAAATCTAAGTCATATGTTTTGTCACTGCTGCACTATGTCATTTTGCTACTACATCCTTCGTTCATTAAATTTAGTAACCAGCTCATATGACATTGTTGAAAACTTTTGCATACTTACATGTCGCTGCTTTGGATGTTCCACAGTCACTATTCTTTTGCTTGGTTCTAAACATGATCTTAGTTCTTACATATAATAAACTGCCAAATTCTGGTACACAACCAAATGTACCCAAGTAATTGAAAAATCAGTGTGCACAAGAAGCTATAATAAAATAAAACATGGTTTGTGGATAAATCCAATTTGCTAATGCAGTCCTTCAAGAACACAAGCATACAAATATAACGCATTAAGAGACACACTGCTCATACTTTGTAAAAAGAAGCAAAGTTTTAATACAAATTGAAATGGAATAACGGTAGTGAAGTGAAGAGGTAAATAATAAAAACACTATCTTATTGCATGATTGTTTTAACAGATCAATTATTTATAGAAATTTCTGTTTTGTTAAGGCAGTGACTGGTTCGAGAGAGGAAGTTACATTTTTTATGTGACAGGAGCAAGAAACCAGTGCAGCCCTGTATACAGGGTGTTACAAAAAGGTACAGACAAACTTTCAGGAAACATTCCTCACACACAAAGAAAGAAAATATGTTATGTGGACATGTGTCCACAAACACTTACTTTCCATGTTAGAGCTCATTTTATTACTTCTCTTCAAATCCCATTAATCATGGAATGGAAACACACAGCAACAGAACATACCAGCGTGACTTCAAACACTTTGTTACAGGAAATGTTCAAAATGTCCTCTGTTAGCGAGGATACATGCATCCACCCTCCGTCGCATGGAATCCCTGATGCGCTGATGCAGCCCTGGAGAATGGCGTATTGTATCACAGCCATCCACAATACGAGCACGAAGAGTCTCTACATTTGGTACCGGGGTTGCGTAGACAAGAGCTTTCAAATGCCCCCATAAATGAAAGTCAAGAGGGTTGAGGTCAGGAGAGTGTGGAGGCCATGGAATTGGTCCATCTCTACCAATCCATCGGTCACCGAATCTGTTGTTGAGAAGCGTACGAACACTTCGACTAAAATGTGCAGGAGCTCCATTGTGCAAGAACCACATGTTGTGTCGTACTTGTAAAGGCACATGTTCTAGCAGCACAGGAAGAGTATCCCGTATGAAATCATGATAACATGCTCCATTGAGCATAGGTAGAAGAACATGGGGCCCAATCAAGACATCAGGAACAATGCCTGTCCAAACGTTCGCAGAAAATCTGTGTTGATGACGTGATTGCACATTTGCGTGCGGATTCTCGTCAGCCCACACATGTTGATTGTGAAAATTTACAATTTGATCATGTTGGAATGAAGCCTCATCTGCAAAGAGAACTTTTGCACTGGAATGAGGATTGACACATTGTTGGATGAACCATTCGCAAAGGTCTACCCGTGGAGGCCAATCAGCTGCTGATAGTGCCTGCACACGCTGTACATGGTACGGAAACAACTGGTTCTCCCGTTGCACTCTCCATACAGTGGCGTGGTCAACATTACCTTGTACAGCAGCAACTTCTCTGACGCTGACATTAGGGTTATCGTCAACTGCACAAAGAACTGCCTCGTCCATTGCAGGTGTCCTCATCGTTCTAGGTCTTCCCCAGTCGAGAGTCATAGGCTGGAATGTTCCATGCTCCCTAAGATGCCGATCAATTGCTTCGAATGTCTTCCTATTGGGACACCTTCGTTTTGGAAATCTGTCTCGATACAAACGTACCGTGCTACGGCTATTGCCCCGTGATAATCCATACATCAAATGGGCATCTGCCAACTCCGCATTTGTAAACATTGCACTGACGCAAAACCATGTTCGTGATGAACACTAACCTGTTGATGCTTCGTACTGATGTGCTTGATGCTAGTACTGTAGAGCAATGATTCGCATGTCAACACAAGCACCGAAGTCAAAATTACCTTCCTTCAATTGGGCCAACTGGTGGTGAATCGAGGAAGTACATTACATACTGACAAAACTAAAATGAGCTCTAACATGGAAATTAAGCGTTTCTGGACACATGTCCACATAACATCTTTTCTTTATTTGTGTGTGAGGAATGTTTCCTGAAAGTTTGGCCGTACCTTTTTGTAACACCCTGTATATTGCTCAGAGTGGCCTCAATGCCCAAGAAACTAGTAATGCATAACTGAAAAAATTATTACCTGCTATGGCTAGTACAAGAGCCATGTTGTTTACATTAATGCAGACACATTACTGGACAGAAGCTTCTGACAAAGGACTGTCGCTGGTTGGCAGCAGGCAATATTTTCCCTTAAACAGGCAGACACTAAGCTAAGGGCTAGTGACTTACATACAATGAAATGAAAGCAATGTTGAAAACATATTCACTAGAAACCTAGGCAACACTAGGTTGCCGACTGCATACATTGTACAGGGTGTTACAAAAAAGTACGGCCAAACTTTCAGGAAACATTCCTCACACACAAATAAAGAAAAGATGTTATGTGGACATGTGTCCGGAAACACTTAATTTCCATGTTAGAGCTCATTTTAGTTTCGTCGGTATGTACTGTACTTCCTCGATTCACCGCCAGTTGGCCCAATTAAAGGAAGGTAATGTTGACTTCGGTGCTTGTGTTGACATGTGACTCATTGCTCTAGAGTACTAGCATCAAGCAAATCAGTACGTAGCATCAACAGGTTAGTGTTCATCACGAACGTGGTTTTGCAGTCAGTGCAATGTTTACAAATGCGGAGTTGGCAGATGCCCATTTGATGTATGGGTTAGCATGGGGCAATAGCCATGGCGCGGTACGTTTGTATCGAGACAGATTTCCAGAATGAAGGTGTCCCGACAGGAAGACATTCGAAGCAATTGATCGGCACCTTAGGGAGCACGGAACATTCCAGCCTATGACTTGCGACTGGGGAAGACCTATAACGCAATGAACGAGACAATTCTTCATGCAGTTGACGATAACCCTAATGTCAGCATCAGAGAAGTTGCTGCTGTACAAGGTAACGTTGACCACGTCACTGTATGGAGAGTGGTACGGGAGAACCAGTTGTTTCCATACCATGTACAGCGTGTGCAGGCACTATCAGCAGCTGATTGGCCTCCACAGGTACACTTCTGCGAATGGTTCATCTAATAATGTGTCAATCCTCATTTCAGTGCAAATGTTCTCTTTACGGATGAGGCTTCATTCCAACATGATCAAATTGTAAATTTTCACAATCAACATGTGTGGGCTGACGAGAATCCGCACGCAATTGTGCAATCACATCATCAACACAGATTTTCTGTGAACGTTTGGACAGGCATTGTTCCTGATGTCTTGATTGGCCCCATGTTCTTCCACCTACGCTCAATGGAGCACGTTATCATGATATCATACGGGATACTTTACCTGTGCTGCTAGAACATGTGCCTTTACAAGTACGACACAACATGTCGTTCATGCACGATGGAGCTCCTGCACATTTCAGTCGAAGTGTTCGTACGCTTCTCAACAACAGATTCGGTGACCGATGGATTGGTAGAGGCGGACCAATTCCATGGCCTCCACGCTCTCCTGACCTCAACCCTCTCGACTTTCATTTATGGGGGCATTTGAAAGCTCTTGTCTACGCAACCCCGGTACCAAATGTAGAGACTCTTTGTGCTCGTATTGTGAACGGCTGTGATACAATACGCCATTCTCCAGGGCTGCATCAGCGCATCAGGGATTCCATGCGACGGAGGGTGGATGCATGTATCCTCGCTAACAGAGGACATTTTGAACATTTCCTGTAACAAAGTGTTTGAAGTCACGCTGGTACGTTCTGTTGCTGTGTGTTTCCATTCCATGATTAATGTGATTTGAAGAGAAGTAATAAAATGAGCTCTAACATGGAAAGTAAGTGTTTGCGGACACATGTCCACATAACATATTTTCTTTCTTTGTGTGTGAGGAATGTTTCCTGAAAGTTTGGCCGTACCATTTTGTAACACCCTGTAGACTTCTGAACACACAGTCTCATTTGGTAGCTTACAAGTTTTAGAAGTTAAGAGCAGATTCCCTCACAAGACATTCAGGTATAGCTATAAAAACACAATATTACATCCACAAAATCTAGCGCTGTACAAGCTATACTATGTAAGTCACGATATGAAGTGTGGCAGAGTTTACTTCAGGTACCACTTTCACTTTTCCTGTTCCATTCCATTTTCAAATGGTGTGCTGGAATAAGGAGTGTCAGAAAGATGGTCATTCAATACGGATGTTTCAGTTGCACTACTTATCCTATACAGAAACCTGTCACCATCTACAACGGTCCAGTCACAGGCATCTCCTGTCTATAAAAGGTGGGGCAACTTGTGAAAGCAACTAAATTATATATCAGTAGTGCATCATTATATCTGGGAATGACAGTTAAAGGATTTGGCAGAAGAAAGTGCTAACCCTCAGTTGAGTAGGGATGTGACTGATCACCCTATCTGTTGTATATTCAGTGTACTGCATGCTGATAACAAGTAATTTTACATGTATTGTTAGAAAGAACTGTCTTTTATATGAATTGTTTTGTCTTACAGCCTTTATGTTCTTGTCTTTGAATTTAATCAAACATATAACATGCAATATCTCAAGATATACCCTTATAGGTTAACAATTTCTTCAGCTGACTCCTTCAATTAACCAGTTGTCTACACAGATGAATGGCTGCTATGAAATTGTATTTAACCACTAACTCAACCACCCAGTAGCTAAACATTCTGCACTTAACCATTACCAATGACTTCAATAGTTGCTTCAGCACCCATTCCATTTTAATTATTTCCACCAGGAACATTCACTTTTAAGAGTTCTTTCTTCTTAGTGCAAGGACCAGATCCTCTAAATTACATAGGTGGAAACTGTCTCACCAATATGTCTTCCATTCTTGTAATCACACTGGCTTAAACTTAGCTACTCCCCTCTCATTTCTCTTACCTTCCACTACTCACAAACTTTGTACTATCTTTCCCCACCCCTTGTTTTGTGATTAAAATCTTTTCTGTTCACATTTTGTTACTCCACTGAGAGCCCCTTGGCTCTGCCTCTATCATGCCTCCCACTACCTCCACATTCCCTAACTGCCCCACACATTTTAGCTCCTTTAAGCTGAACCACATCTTTCACCTCCTCCCACTCCCATTAACCTGAAGAACTGCTCATTAACAGTTAATGTCAATGCAACTACAGGTGTATGTATTTGAGTGTCTGTGCAAAAGTGTGTACCTTTTGTCATTGTTACATTTTCAGTTAGAAGACTGGACTGATGCAACTCCCCAAATAAATCTATTTGTCTCTGCATAACTACTAAAACCTACACCCAATTTAACCTGTTAATTGTAGCCAAGCTTTGGTATTCCTCTATAATTTTTACTTCTGGCACTTTCTGCCATTACTAAATTAAGTATTCCTTTCATCCTTTATTGTTATTGCGCAACAAGTTTTTTTTCTCCACAATTCAATGCAGTACTTCTTCACAAATTATTTGATTTACCTAGCTACCCTTCCAAATTCTTCTGTGGCAATCCTCTTTGCTTCTGCCATTATGTTTTTTTGTAACTCAAATAGGAAAACTTGTCTGATACTATCTGTGCTTCATTTCCTAATTTAATTCCATTCACATTACCTGACTGAATCTGGCTGCCTTCCATCACTTTTGTTTTACTTCCGATCATGTTCCTCTTACAACCTCTTTCCAAGACACTGTTAATTTCAGTCAACTAATCTTTTACTCCTTTGCTGTCTGTGACAGGAACTGCAGTGTCATTAGCAAACATCTAAGTTATTATTTCTCCTCCCAGAACTTTAATTCTCTTGTCAAATTTCTCCTTGGTTTCCTTTGCTGCTTGTTTTTATGTATCAACTGAATAAAAAGGAGGACAGCCTACAACCCTTCTCAACCACAGCCACCATTGCATGTCTTTCAGTACTTACAACTGTAGACTGGTTTCAATACAAATTGTAGACAAACTTACACTCCCTGATGGTTTCGGAAATTCAAAGACTATTTTTCATTCAACAATGTCAAAAGCTTTGTCTAAATCCTCAAAAGGTGTAAATTAAGGTTTGCGTTTTCTCTGCTGATCTCTTAAGATAAGTCTTAGGGTTGGAAATGCCTCACATTTTCCATTTCTCCAGAATACAAACTGCGCTTCGGCTAGGTCAGCTTTTACCAGCTATTCCATTCTTGTTGGTATTTTGCAACTGACTGCTAACAGCCGCACCTATCACCATTTGCCTTCTTTGGTACTGGAATGACTATACTCTCCTTGAAGTCTGAGAGTAATCTGCTTGTCTTACATGTCTCACACACTACATGGAATAGTTTTCCCATCATTGATTCTCAAAAGAAGCTTAATAATTCAGAGGCAATATCATCTATTCCAGGTGCCTTATTTCATTTCCCCAGTGCTTTGTCAAATTCTTGTAGCATATTGAATTCTCCCATCTAAGCTTCACCTATTTCATCTTGCCTTCCAATAATATTGTTTCAAATTTCTTTCTGTATAAAGCCCTTTAATGTATTCCTTACACCTTTCAACCTACCCCTCTTTGCTTAGAATTGGCTTGTCATCTGAACTCTTGATCTTCATACAGCTACTTCTCCAATCTCAAAACATATCTTTTTTTTAAAAAAAAATTCCAGTAATTAGTATCTACATTACCTGTAACTGTGTGTGCTTCCTTTACAGCTTTGCATTTCTCCCCATCCATTCCTATTTCCTCATTTTACACCTTCAGTAAATATATTTTTTTAGATGTCAGTATTCCCTTTTGCCTGGTTAATTTACCTTATTTTTATATTTTTTGCATTTCATGAATTATGGGCTGTACAAGGATTTATAGTGGACCTAGTCTTTTTAACCACTAGTTTGTTTGCTGTTTTCACTACTTCTTATTCCAGAATGACACATCTATTTTCTATTGTACTACCCCTTCCATTCTGCCCCTCAATTGTTACCTAACTGAAACTCTCAACTATTTGCGTTCATTTCAACTTATATTAGTTTGTCCATCTTTCTCCAATTTCTTGAGCCTCAATCTGCATTTTATAACTAATAAATTATGTTCAGAGTCCACATCCATTCCTGGATATGTTTTGTGACTTAAATCTGGTTTATAAATTGTTGTCTTACCGTTACATACTCTAGCTAAAACCCCTAAGTATCTTCCACATACATCAACTTCTTACATGACTCTTAAACAAAGCCTTTGAAATGACTAAATTGTGCTCTGTGCAAAATTCTACCAAACAGTTTCCCTTTTCATTCCTTTCCCTCAGTCAATCTCCAACTATTTTTCCTTCTTTTCTTTTTCCTACTCATGAATTAAAGTCCCTATCACAATTAAATTTTCATCTCCATTAACATAATGAATAATTTCTTAATCTCTTCTTCACTTATGAAGTTAGTAAGAATATTTACTCACATTAATGTGTGGGTCATGGCATTTATAATCCACTCACTATGCTTTACATATGAGTTTACATACATTCCTATTTTCTTGTCTGCTAGTACTACTAATCCAGTACTACTCCTATTTGATTTTGTGTTGATAATCCTGTACTCACCTGAACAGAAATCCTGTTTTCTTCTTGCCACTGCACATAACTAATTCCTATATTTAATTTCATCCCTTTCACTATCTTTTCAAGTTCAACTTACAAAAGAGTAATGCTGTTGTCAAACTGAAGATTCATTTGAACACCACAGTGCTTTCTAAACATGGTCCTATTAGGGATGGTAGGCCTTCCTCCAACTTTCGAATTAACTTCCCAGCTAGTCATAGGTGAGACCAACAATTTAAAATCACAGTTCAACTTCACATCTTTTACTTCAATAAAAATTGCCAGAGGTGAAAAGTGTCAGATAAAAATTCTAGAACTAGCCATAGATTAAATCTGGATCTGTAGTCTGGTACTTACCACTTAGCTCCACTCTCTATAGTAATAAGGCATCCATCATTCCATTATTCAGCACACCGAACAACAATTTTGTTTTTCTGATGGTATCATTCCGTTGCATAGTAACTGCCTAGTGATGCAAATATTGTACTATTTTACTAAGGAGGATGGCATTACCATTAAGCCATATTGTAGAGCTGCATATCTTCAGGTAGTATAATTAATTGTTGGATGTGAGGTCCGCCAGTTATGCAAAACACCGTTTTTCTCAGTACCCAAACATGTTTCAGCACCACTGTGCCATCATCAGTGGGTTTTCGTTTTTATTTATTCTTTACATTTGTTGTGCATGAATTTTCTGGATCACTTGTGTGTTAGTGACTACAGGTAGCTTGTCATGTTTTCATGTGGCAAGCATTTCCATTCTCTGCATCATGCTGAGGTGTTGTGATGCACACATAACTATAACAAGTATTTTCCCCAAATAACATAATAAAACACTTTTCACTTCACCAGAACACAGTGTGATTGTGGTTTGTTATCAATTAACAAACCACAATCACACTGTGTTCCGGTGAACTGAAAAGTGTTTTACTACGTTATTTGTGGAAAATACTTGTTATAGTTACATGTGCATCATAACTCCTCAGCATGATGTGGAGAATGGAAGTGCTTGCCACACAAAAACATGATAAGCTACCTGTAGTCATTAACATACAAGTGATCCAGAAAATTCATGCGCACCAAATGTAAAAAATAAATAAAAACGAAAACCCACTGATGATGGCACAGTGGTGCTGAAACATGTTTGGGTACTGAGACAAACGGTGTTTTGCATAACTGGCGGACCTCACATCCAACAATTTTAACTGCAAACATGGGCAATACAAGGAGCTGCAAATCAAAATGAAGTATAATTAATGGCTATAGCTTCCCTATTCTTTCAGTACCAGTATAGGAAGGCTGTGTTGAGTAATATTACATGGCCACATCTCAGGCAGTTACTCTGACTAACACCCAAGCAACTTCTGAGAAGACTGCCGCGTCTCTTCAGGAACCATATGCTAATCTGGTGTCTCTTCTTGAATGTGGCTGCAACTAAAGTATGGCTATATGTATCATTGAGGAAAGGAACCAACTCCACCACTGAAATGTCCTTGGATCTGTAGGAGAGGGTGAAGGGTTGTTTGGGGGAGGAGACCAAACAGCGAGGCCATCGGTCTCATCGAATTAGGAAGGATGGGGAAGGAAGTCGGCCATGCCCTTTAAAAGGAACCATACCAGCATTTGCCTAGACCGATTTAGGGAAATCACGGAGAACTTAAATCAGGATCGCCAGATGCGGGATTGAACTGCCGTCCTCCCGAATGCGAGTCCAGTGTGCTAACAACTGCATCACCTTGCTCAAGGAGAGAGTGAACTTCCAGTAAAAAATGAGTAGAATTTTGAAAGACAATGATGACATTGTGCTATTACCTGTTAATTTCCAAAGCATGAATAGGCTACAGGGCTACAGTGAGAGGGTTGCCATCCTTATTTTCTTATTTTTGGCATTGCAAGTAAGTTTTTACTTGAATACAGTACATACATAACAAACTTCTTGAGTGGTTGGTTGGTCTGCAGTAAAAAGGAACCAAACTACAGGGTCATCAGTCCCTTTTTCCTGACACAAGCAAGGCTCAAGGTACAAGAACATCCAACACCACACCTAAAATGAAAACGAATGGAATGAACAAAAAACGGGGAAAACATACACCACAAGGAAAAGCAGAAGAAGGTATTAAAACCATAGAGCATATGGCCTGGGCTGGCTGACCACAATAACAGAAGAGGATGAGCCAGCCACTCTGCAACACATTAAAATGTCCACCCCAAAAAGACAAGGCCAGATGAACACATGTAGGGAAAAGACAACCACCAAGACAAATAAATGCAAAGGAAGTGTGACGGAGTTAAAATGGATGGAGAGTGGTGACCTCAGAGAGAAGGCTAAATGCCCACCCTTAGATGGTACGATGAAAACCCCCCACAAATAAAATGTAAAATGAAATCTGCTGTTGAGGCATTGTTGCCCAAAACTGAAGGTAGGGTACTGGGAAGATTAAAAGTCTGCCGCAGAGCAGCTGAAAGTGGGCAGTCCAGCAAGATTTTGACGACAGTCATATGTGAACCACAGTGACACCGAGGTGGGTCATCGCGACGGAGGAGGTAGCCATGTATTAGCCACGTGCGGCCAATGTGGAGCCGGTAGAGAACCACAGAGTCCCTGTGAGAGGCCCACATCGAGGTCTTCCACACATTCATAGTCTCCTTAAAGGCACACAGTTTGTTGTGCGTACTGAGATTATGCCATTCCACCTCCCAAAGCTGAAAAACCTTGTGGTGTAATAATGATCGCAGGTCAGTTACAGGGATGCCAATCTCCAGAAGCGGTTTCCGCGTAGCCTGTTCGGCCAGCCTGTCAGCAAGTTCATTTCCTGAGATTCCGATGTGGCCTGCGGTCCACACAAACACCACGGAACGATGGACTTCTGGATGATTCCTACCAAAGGATGGTGGGGGTAGCACTGGTCGATAGCTTGTAGGCTGCTCAAGGTGTCCATACAGAGAAGAAATGACTCGCCAGGGAATGAAATGAGCGGATGCGCTCAAGAGCACGAGAAATGACCGCCAGCTTTGCAATGAAAACACTGCAGCCATCTGGCAAGGAGTGCTGTTCAATATGTCCTCCATGAAGATACGCAAAGCCAACGTAACCATCAGCCATTAAGCTGTCAGTGTAAACCACTTCGTGGTCCCGGTACATGTCAAGAATTGAGGGAAAATGACAGCAGAGAGCCGCGGGGTTAATTGAGTCCTTAGGACCATGTGAAAGGTCCAGGCGAAGCTTCGGCCTAGGTGTACACGATGGAGACGTACTTGAATGGACCTCGAGTATAGGTGGTAAAGCCAAGGACTCCACTTCAGACAGAAGAGATTGGACGCAAACTGCAATCGTAAGCCCTGACCTGGGTCTCCGATGCAGGAGATGAACTGTCGTGGATGGGAAGAGGAGATGGTAATTCGGATGCTCAGGAGAACTATGAATGTGTGCAAAGTAACTGGCAAGCAGCTGTGCACGACTAACCTTCAATGGAGGGACTCTGGCCTCCACCTGGACGCTGGTCCCCACCAGACTCGTCCTAAGAGCTCCTGTTGCCAGTCGAATGCCACAGTGGTGCACTGGGTGGAGTAAACGCAATGCTGAGGGCACCGCCAAACCATAAATCAGACTCCCATAGTCAAAGCGGGATTGAACAAGGGCTCTGCAGAGCCGCAGCAGTGTAGAGTGTTCTGCACCCTTTGGTGTTGCTCAGGCAGTGGAGGGCATTGAAGTGCTGCCAGCACTTCCACTTCAGCTGATGAAGATGAGGAAGCCACATCAATTAGGCATCAAAAACCATTCCTCGGAATCGATAAGTCTCCACTACAGTGAGTGGATCGTCATTAAGGTAAACTTCTGGTTGGCTGGTTGGTTTGGGGAAGGAGACCAGACAGCGAGGTCATTTGTCTCATCAGATTAGGGAAGGACGGGGAAGGAAGTCGGCCGTGCCCTTTGAAAGGAACCATCCCGGCATTTGCCTGGAGCGATTTAGGGAAATCACGGAAAACCTAAATCAGGATGGCCGGACGCGGGATTGAACCGTCGTCCTCCCGAATGCGAGTCCAGTGTCTAACCACTGCGCCACCTCGCTCGGTGGTAAACTTCTGGTTCCAGATGGATGGTATGACACTGCAGAACTGCATGACACACGACTTCGCAGCTGAAAACTGGAAGCCGTGGGCTAGAGCCCATGACTGTGCCTTGTGGATGGCTCCCTGTAGGTGCCGCTCGGCAACACCGGTCCTGGAGGAGCAGTACAAAATCCAGAAGTTGTCTGCATAGAGAGAAGGTGAGACTGACGGCCCGACAGCTTCTGCTACACCATTAATGGCCACTAAAAACAGCGATACACTCAATACAGAGCCCTGTGGGACCCCAGTCTCCTTAATATGGGGGGAACTATGGGAGGCACCAACTTGGACATAGAAAATACAATGTGATAGGAAATTTTGGATAAAAATCGGGAGCGGGCCGCGGAGACCCCACTCATATAATGTGGCAAGGATATGATGTCGCCAGGTCGTGTCATAAGCTTTTCGTAAAACAAAAAGACAGCAACCAGGTGTTGGTGTATGGAAAAGGCTGTTCGGATGGCAGACTCGAGGGAAACTAGATTATTAATGGCACAGCGGCCCTGGTTGAAACTGCATTGGTATGGAGCCAGTAAGCCATGTGACTTCAGGACTCAATACAACTGCCAACTTACCATAAATTCTAACAGCTTACAAAGAACATTGGTGAGGCTGATGGGCCGATAGCCATCCACATCAGGCGGGTTTTTACAGGGTCTGAGCACTGGAATGATGGTGCTCTCCCACCATTGTGATGGAAAGATGCCATCGCACCAGATCCAGTTGAAGATGACAAGGAGATGTCACTTGTAATCGGGTGAGAGTTGTTCGATCATCTTACTGTGGATCCAATCTGGCCCAGGAGGTTTGTTGGGGAAATGTGCAAGGACACTGAGGAGCTCCCACTCTGTAAATGGATCAATATAGGGTTCACTGTGATGTTCAGTGAACGAGAGGTCTTTCCTTTCCATCCGCCGTTTGAGGTTGCGAAATGCTAGGGGATAATTCTCTAACATGGAGGCTCAAGCATAGTGCTCGGCAATCGCATTTGCATCGGTAGATAACATGCCACTGATGTTAATGACAGTAACACCTGTCAGGGTCTGGTACCCACAAACATGTCTGATCTTCCTCCAGACTTGGGAAGGTGATGTACAGCACTCAATGGTCGAGACGTACCTCTCCCAACTTGCCTGTTTCCATCGTTTTATACTCTGGCGAATGCAGGCACTGAACTGTTTAAAAGCTATTAGGTGCTCTTGGGAAGGGTGCCACTTATGTCGCTGTAGAGCTTGCTGGCACTCTTTAATGGCCTCAGCTATTTCCGGCGACCACCAAGGTACTGACGTTTGCGGGGGGGGGGGGGGGGGGGGCATCCCAAAGAACAAGGGATCATGTTTTCCACCACAAAAATGATCATTCTAGTGACCTGCTCAACTACACATCAATGGCACCATGGGGGGGGGGGGGGGGGGAGAATCAGTGGTGACAGCAGAGGTGAAAGCTCCGCAGTCTGCCTTGTTTAAAGCCCATCTTGGTAGACGTCCAGGGGAATGGCACTGGGGGAGTGACAGGAAGATGGGAAAGTGGTCACTACCACACAAGTCATTGTGGGCTCTCCAGTGGACAGATGGGAGAAGTCCTGGGCTGCAGAAGAATAAATCAATGGCTGAGTAAGTGCCATGAACCACATTGAAATGTATGGGGGGCCCAGTATTTAAGAGGCAGAGGTCGAGTTGAGACAGGAAAGTTTCGACATCTCTACCTCGGCCAGTAAGCACAGTGCCATCCCACAAGGGGTTATGGGCATTAAAATCTCCCAAAAGTAGGAAAGTTTTAGGGAATTGATAAATCAGTGCAGCCAATGCATTCAGGGGCACTTCACCATCTGGAGGAAGATATACGTTGCAGACAGTCATTCCCTGTGTCGTCCTTATCCTGACAGCCACAGCTTCAAGAGGGGTTTGAAGGGGCACAGGTTCACTGCATACTGAGTTCTTCAGGACATAGACACACATTCCATGTGACACTCTATTATAGTCGCTATGGTTCTTGTAATATTCCCTTACCACTTACAACCATATGGAAGACAATACAGTGAAGATCTTTGATAATGGGCTAAATTTTGCACCCTTTCCAAAAATGATGTTAATAGTAGAATACATCAGCTCCATGGATCACATTGCAGCTTCATTGCATCCAGAAGGAGCAGAAGAGTTTAGACACAAAGCTTATAGAGCACTTACCAAAGAGCCAATGTTAATTTCCACGTCTCCAAGAACGAGCAATCTACCATTAAACAAGGGCAATGCAGTGGTCCTAATGTCATGTGTGGCCTAGAATAAAAATATTTTCGATCTTTGGAATGACATTGTCTGTAAATAATATCAGAATAGGGAAGAGTAGTTGCTACTCACCATATAGTGGAGACGCTGAGCCACAGGGAGGCACAATACAAAAAACTATCAGAAAGTGAACTTGCAGCCCACAAGGCCTTCATCGGAAATAGACAACATAGAAACACACACACTCATGCAAATGCAACTCATGCACACATGACCACACTCTCTGACTGCTGAGGCCACACTGCGAACAGCAGCACATAATGGGAGAAGCAACAGAATGGTGGAGGTAAGGAGGAGGCTGGGGTGTGAAGCGGTAGGGATAGCAGGGAAGGGGTGGCAGATGGTAAAGTGCAGCTTGCGAGAGCATACAGGAATGAGCCAGAGAGAGGGTAGGGCAGCTAGGGGCAGTCGGGAGGTTCAATGCAGGGGGGGGGGGGGGGGGGAGTTAGTGGCAAAGGAGAGAAGTAAATAGACTGTGTGTGTGTTGGTGGAATAGAGGGCTGTGAAGTGCTGGAATGGGAACACTTAAGGAGCTCGATGGGTAAGGACAATGACGAACGAACATTGAGGCCACCAGGCTTACGGAAACATAGGATATGTTGCAGGGAGTGTTCCCACCTGTGCAATTCAGAAAAGCTGGTATTGTTGGGAAGGGTTCAGATGGCACAGACTGTGAAGCAGTCAGTGAAATGTAGATCATCATGTTGGGTGGTATGCTCAGCAACAAAATGGTCCAGCTGTTTCACAGTCATAGTTTGTTGGTGGCCATTCATGCAGACAGACAGCTTGTTGGTTGTCATGCCCATGTAGAATGCAACACATTGGTTGCAGCTTAGCTGGTAAATCACATGACTGGTTTCACAGGTAGCCCTGCACTTGATGGGTTGTGTGATGCTTGTGACCGAACTGGAGTTGGTGATGGTTGGAGGATGTATGGGACAGGTCTTGCATCTAGGTCTATCACAGGGATATGAGCTATGGGGCATGGGGCTGAGAGCAGGTGTTGTATAGGGATGGATGAGAATATTGTATAGGTTCAGTAGGCAGCGGAATAGCACTGTGACAGTGGTGGGAAGGATAGTGGGTATGACTTTTCTTATTTTAGGGAACGACAAGAGATAGTTGAAACCCTGACGCAGAATGTTAGTCAGTTGCTCCAGTCATTGGTGGTACTGAGTCACGAGGGGAATGCTGCTCTCTGGCCAGATGGTGGGACTTTGGGTGGTTATGGGTAAGTGGAGAGACGAGGCAGGGGGGACCTATTTTTGTTGAAGGTTGAGAGGGTTATTATAGTCTGTGAAGGTCTCAGTGAGACCCTTGGTATACTTTTAGAGGGACCGCTCATCACTTCAGACGCAATGGCAAGTTGTATGGAAGTGACTTCTTGGTATGGAATGTGTGGCAGCTGAAGTGGAGATATTGCTGCTGGTTGGTACATTTGGTATGGACAAAGGTACTGACAAAGTCACCTATGAGGTGGAGGTCAACATCGAGGAAGGTGGCATGTTGGGTTGAATAGGACCAGGTGAAGCGAACAGGGGAGATGGTGTTGAGGTTCTGGAGGAATGTGGACAGGGTGTCCTCATCCTCAATCCAGATCATGAAGGTGTCACGAAGAATCTGAACCAAGTGAGGAGTAAGAAGTTCTGGGTGTTTAGAAGTGGTTCCTCTGGGTGGTCCATGAATAGTTTGGCATAGAATGGTGCCATGTAGGTGCCCATAGCCATATCTTGGATTTGTTTGTAGGTAATGACTTTCAAGAACAAATAATTGTGGCTGGGGATATGGTTTGTCATGGTGACCAGGAAGGAGGTAGTAGGTTTGGAAATCCGTTGGGCACTGGGAAAGGTAGTGTTCAATAGTAGTAAGGCAATGGGCATTAGGGATGTTAGTGTAAAGAGATGTAGAATCAATAGTGATGAGCAGAGCACTATGTGGTAAAGGAACAGGAACTTGAGATAGTCGGTGGATGACACAGTTGGTATCGTTCACATAGTAGGATAGGTTGCAGGGAATAGGCTGAAGGTGTTGGTCTATAAGAGCAGAGATTCTCTCAGTGGGGGCACAATAATGAGCCACAATAAAGTGTCCTGGGTGTTTAGGTTTAAGGACTTTAGGAAGCATGTAGAAGGCAGGAGTGCGGGTAGTGGTAGGGATGAGGAGAGAGATGGACTCTGGGGAAAGGTTCTGGGAAAGACTAAGGATTTGAGGAGAGGCTAGAGATCCTGCTGGATTTCTGGAATGGCTCACTGTGGCAGGGTTTGTAGGTGGATGAATCCGACAACTGGTAGAGCCCCTCTGCCAGGTAATCCTTGCAGTTCAAAACAACAGTGGTGGAGCCTTTGTCAGCAGGTACAATTATAGAGTCAGGATCAGTTTTTAGGGGCTGGATTGCAGTTCTTTCTGTGGATGTGAGGTTAGTCTGCATGTTAAGGGATTTGGGGAATGATGGTGAAGAAAGGTTGAGATTAAGAACTTCTAGCAAAGTTAACAGGGGATGATTTTGGGGCAATGGGGGCAGATCACAGTTCGGTGGAGCAGCATTCAACATTGGTCTTTGTTTGAGTTTCACTGATAGGGTTGGTGGTAAAAAAGTGTTTCCTCTTTACGGTCTGGGAGAAGGAGAGAAGGTCTTTAACAAGTCCTGCGTGATTGAATTTGGGAGTGGAGCAAAAGGTGAAGCTTTTGGAAAGGACTGATACTTCTGCAGGGCTAAGGCTTTTTTTTTTTTTGGGGGGGGGGGGGGTGGAAGTGCAGGACTGCATTGGTGTCACTGTGGAAGGAAGGCTGGCAGCCAGAGATGGGTAATTTTATGGTGAGGCCATTTGAAGGGATTCCACAAGCCAAGCAACAACCCAGGAACAGTATATGGGACTGGGTTCTGGCTGGGGATAAGGACACTTTTCTGTATTGACACAGATGGAAGGAGCAAGGTTCCACGGTGGAGGATAAAAATGTGTAAAAATATGTTATGAATGCAGAAATGCAAAAATACACCCAAACGCATCAGAAAAACCACAAAAAGGATGGAACGGATGAAGTAAGGGGAAACGAGATGAAATCTGAGAGAGTAGGCCATAGTGAACGGCAGAAACCAATTGTGTTCTCTTTCCAGCACTATACAGCCCTCTATTCCACCAATGCACCCACAGATTTTTTACTTCTCTCCTTTCCCACTATCCCTCCCCCTCCCTGCCCTCCATCTAACCTCCCGACTGCACCTAGCAGCCCTACCCTATACCCACCTCGTCTTTGTATGCTCCCACAAGCAGCACTTCACCATTCCCCACCCCTACCCTGGTACCCCTCCCCGTCCCCACCCTAGCCTCCTCCATACCTCCATCATCTGGTTGCTTCTCGGATCATGCACTGCTGTTTGCAGTCTGGCCTCAGCAGCCAGAAAGTGTGGTGATGTCTGTGTGAGTTGCATCCGTGTGTGTGTTTTGTTTTTCTTTTTCTTTTTTTTATGGCAGCCTTGTTGGCCAAAAGCTCACTTTTTCTGACAGTCGTTTTGCTGTGCAAGTCTGCGACTCAGCATCTCTATTATAGGGTGAGTAGCAACTATCCTTTTCATAATATTGTTACATTCCATCTTGGATTTTCCATTGTTTGGTATTGCCTACAAACAGCTAGATGTCAATCCTATAAATAAAATCAAGAACAACACTTATTCATCTCAATTACTCACACTTGCCATGTAGCATTACCAAGGGTCTTCAAACACACAGCTGTGTCACCCCACTACATGATCTTCTAAGATACACATGGAAGGCATTTCTCTAAGACCTACAATTAGTAATACTGATGCATCTACAGATCACCTGACAAAATACCTGAAACACATCCTCAGTGAAGTGTGAATACTACAGTCACAATTCTGCTCACTTTGTGCAACATGTCAGTCAACTGTGACTCCAGTATATGGATATGATGTCAGTTTTGATGTGATCTCCCTCTTTACAAGAGTACCATTTACTGAATACTCAGAACTAATCAAGGAAATGGTCAACAACTATTTCACTGAATATTTTGGTAACATTCTGATGTTAACACATCTTCTGTTTGATGGAAAATATTATGAGCAAACCAGTGGCTTGGGAACGGGTAATCCATTATCACCTGGCATGGTGAAACCTATATATGAAACATGTTGAAGCAAAGGCAGTAGAATCTGCCAAATTCAACATGTTTTTCTATTGATATATGGATGACAAGTCTGTGATGCCTTATGGAAGGAAAGAGCTGGAAGAGTTCTTGGAGCATTTAAACTCCATCCATCTTAACGAAGTATATGATGGAACTTGAAAATGTGCAAAGCTACCTCTCCTTGGCATGTTAGTTAGAGAAAACTGGACGTTTCCTGGGTTACAGTGAATATAGAAAACCCACACACACTGACCTCTGTCTCCTCTATCCTAGCCACAACTATATGTCACAAGGAAGCTGGGAGCTACAGACTCTGGTCCATAGAGCTCAAATACTTTCAGATGAGGATAGCCATGCCAAAGAATTACAATACCTATGGATAGCATTCTGAAAAAATAGGTACTCAAATCATCAAACTGAACGAGTTTTGGAGTCAAAATCTCGAACACCTGAGAAATGGGTTGAGACTGAGACAGAAAAAGAGAAGCTAAGAATTGCTTATCTACCTTATGTTGGCCCAATTTCTAAAATGATTGGCAGACTACCACAGAAACATGGTATCCAATGTATTTCACTCCCATCAAAACAGATAAAAAAATCTCTTTTGTAATGTCAGAGGTAATCTAGGTTGGTTGGTTTTGGGGAAAGAGACCAAACAGCGAGGTCATCGGTCCCATCGGATTAGGGAAGGAAGTCGGCCGTGCCCTTTCAGAGGAACCATCCCGGCATTTGCCTGGAGCGATTTAGGGAAATCACGGAAAACCTAAATCAGGATGGCCGGACGCGGGATTGAACCGTCGTCCTCCCGAATGCGAGTCCAGTGTGCTAACCACTGCGCCACCTCGTTCGGTGGTAATCTAGGTCTCCGAACGCTGGCTGTTTACCGCACTGTATTCAAATGTGACAAGCCTTACATGACACACAAAATTAGAATAACTGAACAGAGATGTACAGAACATCAGTGACACATCGGACTAAAATAACCAAACAAATCACCTGCCGCTGAGCATTGCCTCAACTATTACTACAAAATGAAACACAGGGAGACCAGTATTGCAGTGCAAATGTCCAGTTTCTGGGACAGAATTATCAAGGAGGCTATCAAAATAAATGTATCAGAAAATCTAATAAATGAGGAGGGTTTCAATTCAACCACAGCTTGAAGACCAGCACTTAATTTGTTAAGAGTTTTCTGGCCATTAAATTCACCAGAGATAAGAAACAACAATAAAAAGTGCATTTCAAAGAATATTGCTATCAGCTCTGGAAAATAAAAGCGTGTCGAAGGATGTGGTAGGCATCAGGAGTCAAACTCAGCTCTAACCAGCTTTGTGGGACCAGCAGATTTTAATTGTTTGGTTGGAGTACACATAACAGCACCTGAAGAAGCCTATTGGATCAGCGTTCAAAATATTGTGAAGAAAATGGAAACAGAAATTCAGCTGTATTTATGGAACCATACTATTAATGAATCTTGCTAAGGAAATCTGAGAGATCACATATACAACTGGCTTGCTAGCAATTCACCACCACCAGGAAGGGAAACATCTGGAGAACAGAGGACAACGCACTGGTATTTGTTCATTGTGGATGCTCTGGGCACATCATTCAGCATTGTAAACTGAGAAGTGTTGGTGACTATACCACTGCAAATTGTCAAATAACAGGGCAGTTATAAGCATGCCAGGCAACTACAGATGACTACAGCCAACCTGCACACAAATCTCATCACCATTTCCTGACGTAGATCACTAATTTGCATAGTCAATCCCTATCATGATATAGAAGTTCTAATCACTTGTTCAGACACCAAAATCAGGACAGTTAAATGAAGCGACTTTCCACTGATCTGACACCAATGCAGATGAATTGTCTCCATCCACAGCAGCAGCCATGATGTTGAGAAATCAGATCAACTTATCATCGACATGTGACTTGTCCAGGCACTGATTGATTCTGGGACTTCATTTTCTGTGATACTAAATTCTCATCATTTCCAGTGAAAGAAATTTATGTTGAAAGATTCAAAGGCCATTGTGTTGAAGGTTGCAAATGGAAAATACATCCTACCCACAGGAATCTGCATTGTGAAAATGATTATCAATAAAAGAACACAATCAGCTTTAGAGAGAATACAACCCAATGTGAAACACCTTATCCACCCTGGGAATTATCGCCACTCTCATCAGTCAGCACTTACATGGAGAGTCCCTGCCTAAACATTGGGTAATTCAGATGGAGGTGATGTCATCCAGCCATTAGAAAGTTCTTGGTCCTTCACTGTAGTAATCTGGAGGAAGAAACACAGCACATGGCACCCCTGCATCAATTACCAACAGATGAACAAAATCACCGAAAAGCCATTCCCACACATTGACAACTTGTACTGTTGGAAGGGAGTGCACTATTTTCCATTATGTGTGTGCAGACTGGCTACTAGCAGATCATGGTTGATGAGGCTGACTGGAAAAAGACTGCATTTGTTAACACCTAATGGCCCCTATGAGTTCAAAATTATGTCAATTGGTCTACACAATGTTCAAACCACTTTAGCATTTTAAACGAACATCTCTTTACTGCATTGTTGACACTGCTGTTTTCTGAAAGACATTTAAAGAGCATTTAAGTTCTCGACAATTGTGCTGAAATGCATCCACGGTGCAAGCTTTCACCTGACTCCAAGAATGTATCTCCTCAGTGTTCAAGAAATGAAAAACTTAGGACACCTACTTAAGATGAACAGAGTCTGTCCTGATCCAGAAAACATAAGTCACAATCGATTTTCCAACTTCTTGACACATTTGTAACATGAGAGACTACCTGTGCATGTGCTGCAAAAACAGAAGCTTCATAAAAGATTTCAGTTGCAAGGCACAGCCTTTACAAGAATTTCTGCATGGAGACAACAAATTCTTCACCAGTCCTAGCACTTTTTGACAAGAATGCTGAAACACCACCACACACTGAAGGTAAGGGGAGAGGAAATTCTCTTGTAAATCAATTAATAACACAGTACACAGTTGACTGCATCACATTTTAATGACCATTCAAATGTGTATGATGCCAACAGTAATGTATTGTGGCTAATGAAGATTACTGTGTGGCTGAATAAATATCCTTTGTCTTAATCTTCCTTTTTCTTTGTGCTACTTTACCTTTCATTTATGTATTGGATGCACCTTGTAATTTTGTGTGTGTGCATGTGTCCATACTTCTGCATGTGCATGATTTTCACATGCTCACATAAGGAAATGTGCACAATCCTAGCTTTAGGAACTATTAGTTCTTCCCTCAGAAAGGAGAGAGGTATAGATGGGGGAAGGTTAAAAAAGAATGACAGGTTACTCAGACCATAGGATGAGAGGGCCCTACCTGTAGTGAGGACGAGTGGAGGTAAAGATGATGAGGGAGATGTGGCAGTGAGAAAGACATCAAAGATAGTTCAGTGGGAAGTAATGTGCCAGCTTTGGTCCAGAGATGATGAGGACAGAATGAGAGGTAAAGGTGGATAGAAGGTATAGTTCAAGAAATGAATCAGAAACACAAAGAGTTAATGATGAAAATAATGACAATCTGGAAATAATGTGTCAAGCCATTCAAGGGATGGCGAAAGGAAGGCTGCCTGGAGATGAAGATATGTGAACAGAAAGCCACAGGAAAATTGTTTACAGAATGCCTGTGGAGGGAGACACTTCTCCAAAAGTAGAAAAATCCTGTAATTTTTTAACTTAACAAAATAGGAGGCAGTCATAACACAAAAAATATATATCTATCTCTCTCCTCTCCATAATTATAACATATACACTAATCACTTATAAGACACTCTTCTTTTCTTTTGCTTTGTCCTGCATCTACAAGGAGTCAAAATAGTTACAATCAGGCTTGGCAAGGTTAATTTATGGGATGGCTGGGTACATCTCCTGTCGCCAATCCGTTAACCTCCCACCCTCCTCCAAACAGAGGACGATGTGTACCCTAAATGTCTGCATGTACTGTCATCCAAGTGAAAGCATGCAAATATTTTCTAAAAGTCTGCAAATCATGTAACCGTGGTGGGAGTTGGATATCAGCCAAGTATTCGCCTTGTCAGACGTGGGAACCAACTAAACACAACACCCAGGCTGGCCAGCACCCCTGCCCTCATTGTTAATCTGCCAGGTGGATTTGATCAGGGGCCTGCACACCTGCTCAAATCCCAGAAGTGGCAAACTAACACTTATAATACAGGCAATAACTTCTAAGACACAAAGGATTTTAATCAAGCCAAAGAACAAGCCAACATTAAAATCATATGTATCACAATGAATCATTAATGAAATAATAGAACAAAGTGATGAGTTTGAACTATTGCCTTTCCTGGGAAATACGGAAGCGTCTGATCCCGCCCGTCTGCTTTGACCCACGACGTCACAAATATGGCGGATACAACCATAAACCACGATTCCAATATGGCGCATATAAAGTCTGTACGTACACATTATAAGGACGAAAATACATCGAAAAACAAACACACCCACTTTCCACAAAAAGCCTAATGACACAAGTGCGGGAAATGGGGTGTTTTTAGGTGGGGGCAAACCATACAAACAAATTTGGGCACCCACCCCGGAAATACGGAAGCGTCCGATCCCGCCCGTCTGCTTTGACCCATGACGTCACAAATATGGCGGAAACAAAAACACACACTTTCCACAAGAAGCCTAATGACACTAACGGGACAAGTGCGGGAAATGGGGTGTTTTGGGTGGGGGGCAAACTAAATATAAACAAATTTAGACGCCTTGCGTAGCTACAACGTGTAAGTGAAGACAGCCATGCATGAATACCCACCCACCTCCCCAGGGGTCGTAACCTCTGCAACCCATAGAAGATAAAGATGCTTCAGTAGCTGATTAGTGTTTTTTGTCTTTTTTAAAAAAAATATCTCACGGGATAGAACGAACAGATCAGAAAGATAAATATAATAAACTAAAACAGAAATTGGAGGAAACAGATAATTAAAATAAGTAATAAGTGTTTTTAAATTAAAAAAAAAAAATCTCATGAGATAGAACGAACAGATCAGAAAAGTAAATAAAATAAGATAAAACGGAACTGGAGACAGCCACACTCAAACCAAACTCCGCGCCGTCATGACGTCACACACAACACCCTTACGTCACGGGTCAAAGCCGACGCGTGGGATCGGACACTTCTGTCGACCCCCCACCCCCCATACAAAACCACACAAAACGACGAAAAAACTGACATCAAAAAACTCCCCAAATACCACTAAACACAATATCATCTGGAATCGGACACTTCCCTTGATCTATATAGCTCAACAGCAGCTCCCGATCCCATAAATTAGGATCTAACACTTCCCTTGGCCTATATAGCTCAAAAACATCTCCTGATACCAATATCAACATACACAGCCACACGTTGGGATCGAACACTTCCATTGACCTGCGCACTTAATTTTACCCGATTAATTTTACTAAAATTACCACACGATGTACAGCGAACAACACTAAATTGACCTTGACACAAAATCGTTAACTCACTGAAACGAATTCCACTACAAACACAGCTGACACTTGAACAATTCTGGATAATGAGCAAAAGCAAACTGAGCCCATTACACCACACAAACGAAAACCCTGAACATACCACCAGAGAGCACAACAAACCACAACACGACGACATCTACAAACACGCCACACTCACAAACCAAACTTCACGCCGTCATGACATCACACACGACAACACCCTTACGTCACGGGTCAAAGCTGACGCGTGGGTTCGGATGCTTCTGTCGACCCCTTTCCTGAGGTTCATAACTTTTCACTAAATTACGTCAAAACCTGTATTAACCCTCAAGCAGGTGCGCCTGTGGACACAGTGCACCAACCACAAATAATAGGATTGGATTGGATTGTTTGCGGGAAGAGACCAAACAGCGAGGTCATCGATCTCATCGGATTAGGGAAGGACGGGGGAAGGAAGTCGGCCATGTCCTTTCTAAGGAACCATCCCGGCATTTGCCTGGAGCAATTTAGGGAAATCACGGAAAACCTAAATCAGGATGGCCGGACGCAGGATTGAACCGTCGTCCTCCCAAATTCGAGTCCAGTGTCACAAATAATATTGCCTTGTATTGTTCCATTGTTGATTTACGGTTGTGAGCCCATATCTATTCCTTCATTATTGCTTCAGCTAACACAATGATATGTTGTGTTGTTATATGTCCAAATGAGCACCAGTAATACAAACTACACAACAAGCTAGGTGAGAAAAAATTTACGATAAGTGCAGTAGAATACCCCAGATTCAGAGCTAGCAGGGTAATCCCACAATGAGGCAGTTGTGTACGAGATAATTAGTAATCAAATAAGCATTTGGTTTGGATCTGATGCAACTGCACTGTTTAATGCTCCGAGTGGGTCATTACAGTGGTGTAACACTTGTACCTGGTAACAAAGGGATATAATGAAAGTTTATTTTATTATTGTTTAATGAAACTGTGATTCAGCTCATTGTTTAATTATACTTGCAATAAAAAACTTCATATTTGTATACATGAATATCACTGTAAAGGGCATAATAGAGGTTAGTGGACAATACATTCAGCTTTGTTCATAACCTATTTACCGATGACGCATGTGGGAAAAGATTGCTTATATGTCTCTGTGAGGCTGTTAGTCTGATTTTACCTACAGCGTCGATGGATGGTATATGGGTGTCAGATGAATACTCACATATTTCAAAATGAAAATCAGTTATTAGTATTTTGTAGCCAGGCTGCTGCTGTATGTACACTTCATCTTGGCTCTCTAGTTCTCAATTAATGGTCCTGTCACTATCAACTTTACCTGTCAAACAATACTGTGTGCAGTACGCTAGTGTTTTTGTAGCTATTGATACCCACGATACATAATTTGAAATGTAGCAATATTACAACTAAACATGAGACCATATAAGGTAATTTCTCTTTCAATTTCATTTATAAAAACATCTGTTACCTTAATGTATAGCCACTCACTAAGAAGGAAATTCCTGTCTATGAGGAAGCAAAGCTTCTGCTCTCTGCTCCCCTGTACCTAAAAATCAGCTGTTAAGGTGGACCTGATATTACACATCTTTCAGTGTCAATGAGGTCAGATTATCCTGTATTTCTGATACATTCTCCAGAGGACCGAAGAAGTGAATGGTAATTATTAGCCTATATTAACTTTTCACAAATGTTGTGAATATTATAACTAGCTTTAACCATACTCATGGTTTTACAGGTAAGGAGAAAGATAACTTTTTTTCAGTAGAATGAATGTCTCAACGGCTTCGGACACTGAGTGTATAACACCTTTCAACAAAAATGTTTTGTCACTTAGGTATCAGTAATAAGATATTTTCTGTTAGTCAGTCTTTAAGTATTACTACCTGACTGTGACAATGTTATTTTTGTTTGCTAAAGATGTTGTAACCATGTGTTGAGGGTGGTGTATATATATTGTTATGCTAAACTTATGGCTTCGAACATGGGCGTAACCGCTACATACCACTACTGTAAAGTAGAACTCTCTGCATTCAACCCAATTTGAATTAAGGGCTCCATGTCTAAGGATGGCATTCGCTTTCCGCCAGTTCTCACACACCACCGAGTCGTCCGACTTTCACAACGTCGCAGTGATATTACAGGACCGTGCGAAAAATTCTGCTCTTAAACTCTGTAATCTTTTATTTTATTATTAACGAACTATGCTAAAAGCCTTCCAAAATGTTCTCATGCTCACAGTCATTTTCCTTTATACACTTCCGTTTGTCGTGGCTCTGGATCGAGACGCGCTTATTTACAAAAAAAATGGTTCAAATGGCTCTGAGCACTATGGCACTCAACTGCTGTGGTCATCAGTCCCCTAGAACTTAGAACTACTTAAACCTAACTAACCCCAGGACATCACACACAACCATGCCCGAGGCAGGATTCGAACCTGCGACCGTAGCAGTCGCACGGTTCCGGACTGCGCGCCTAGATCTTACACAGTTAACATTCTTAGAATATCAATCCATTCACTGACCTTTATCGTTGCAAGAATGGATATATTAATTTCATGACGTGACAAATGGAAAGGAAGTGATATTTTATCACAGCAAGTGTCTCGCCTTTTTCGTAAACAAACACGACAGTTTTGACAACAGAAGCAAAGATATATCTTGTCAGCAATGCTCCTGCTATAATGAAAAATCTGTACATAGTTCTTTTTCAGCGTAAGTTTAGAATCAATTATATAAAGTGTTGCTGTTATTTATTAATTATAAACGAAAACCACGAACACCGCAACGCTTACAGGTACATATGAGAGACTATATGAAACTTGGCTGTGCAAGCAGTCGCAGCAAGCAGATAGGCGGAAAGTGAAGATATAGTGTGTATTAGTTCCGCAAATGTGAACAAAAACAGTGGTAAAAAGTGTGCAAAATGTAAAAAACAAAACATTTATAGTGAAGAGAAATGTGTTGCATGCCATATGATTGTAAAAATATCAGAAGAAAGGATGGGAAAATCGACAAATTTCGTTAATGCAATCGCGAGTATAGCGTCCACATCGTCTTCCGATCAACCTCGTGGTGAACATTATCGTGTATACTCAGACAAATGCTACTGCAACAAGCGAGCGGCGAAACGTATTATGTGTGTTAAATGCAAAACATTACAGTTGGGCAAGTGCTAATCCGAAACAAAAATTCTGGTCTTGTCGGGAATGTTATGTGGACGACATTGAAAAAAAATTGATGAGTGCAGAATGCGAAAGTGAAGTGATTGCAACGTTGCTGACTGAGATCGGCATTTTAAAACGTAAATATGAGGTCTTAACATAAGAAGACCTACAGCCTGATAAATTAAAATATAAAAGCGAACTGGAAGAAGCAAAAATAATAATAAGTTCATTAACTAATGAACTACAAAGACATGCCTCACATAGAAAACACGCAGAGATCGATGAATTTCAACAGAAAATGCATACAAGCGAAGCGAAAATCTGTGCCCAAATGAAATATTTGTCTCCAAGAATAAATAATAAATCTTCACGAAATCTCACTGAGTTAAATATCTACTCAGATAGCCACGGACGCGGACTGGCGGAAGTACTACGAAACCATTACGATCTGAAAGTATGTAGTCTTGTGAAACCAGGAGCACCAATGCAGGAAATTATTAGGGACGTTTTACTGGACAAACAAGACAACAAAAATCGTCATGTTGTATTAATTGGAGGAGCAAATGACGTGTATTGTAACGAGTTAGCTAACGCTATTATCAGTCTCAAAAGTGCCCTCAGTTCGATAGAAAACCAAAAAGTAACTGTTATTGGTATACCACATAGGCATGACCTCGTATCTGCTTCATGTGTGAACGCCGAAATTAAGGAAGCAAATAAACAGATACAAACAGCGTGTAAAGTGTACCCAAACATAAGATTTCTATCAGTCGATTTCCTGGATGGATGCAGCTTTACAAAACATGGCATGCACCTGAATAGAAGAGGCACGTCATCTCTGTGCAAAGCAATTTACGAAACGTTAGAAATATATAAAAAACAAAGTATCTATGAGTCAGTACCAGCCATTGTAATGAACTACCAATACATTACTGAAAGCAACCATGGAGGAAGTGAATCTGTCTTGGAGACAACAACTAAAGCAGCTGCAGAACCACAAATTGCTACAGCATCACGATCAAATTCAGTAACAACTGCAGCACCAGCAAAACCAGCAACATCTGAACCAGCTCAAGCAACAAGACCAATAACAGCAGCAGCACAAGCAACAGAAGCAGAAATGGTGTCAACAACTGTAGCAGTTCCACTACAGTCACTGGCAGAAAAGAGGAAGGAAACCACAGTGAGTATTGTATCACCACCTCCATCCTACGCCAAATTGTTATCAAGTGCCTCAACTGAACCTACCCACATAAACTATGTAACATGTGAGACAAATAAGAACCTTGAGAAACAGACAACAAAAATGTCACCTCGATTAGCAGATAAGAAAACAGAAACCTCAGTAAGTATTGTATCATCTCCATCCCATAGTGAAGTGTTATCTAGTGCACCAAATCAGCCATCCCACACTAATGTGTTATCAAGTAGTCCTATATCAAATCCCCCATGCCAGATAAATTATGCAGGAAATGAAATAAGAAAGTCTGCCACCCGAGCCTCAAACAGAACCAGAAAAATACCACAGAGAAGTAATGATTTTTTATGGCCTGCCACAAGGAAGTCCAGCCACTACCGAAACATAACACCATCACCACACCAAACATGAGGACCAGTGAAAGGCAAACCACCATGTGTGCATCCAGTTGGGCCCAAGACACCACGCATCTTCCCTCTTGCTGTGAAAAATCAATATTATTTGTGCACATAAATATTAGATCTCTGAAATATAAAGCTGATGAACTTGGTGTTGTATTGAATGGAAACAATAGAATAGTATTATGTATTAATGAACACTGGATAAGAGAAGAAGCGATAAAACTGTATGTACCACCATGTTTTAATTTAATTACAATTTACTGCAGACCCAATGAAGGTTATGGGGGTTCCTCAATATATATAAGTGACAACCTAGGGTTAAGATATACTGTGCTTGATGTTATGGACATATGTGTTAAAGGCATTCTTGAAGCGTCTGTCATACTACTACCAACATTAAAACTCAGTTATTTCAATATACCATTCTCCTGATAGTGATGCCGATCAATTTGTAGAGTGTTTAGATAAACGGAAATACAGAAGCGTCCGATCTTACCCGTCGGCTTTGACCCATGACGTCACAAATACCGCGGAAACGACCATAAACAACAATTCCAATATGGCGGATATAAAAACATCGAATACGTATTTTAAACACTGAAATACACAAGTTTCACAAAAAGCCTAATGACTGTAACGGGACAAGCGTGGGAAATTGGGGGTTTTTGGGTGGGGAGAAACTAAATATGTCGTTATGCGGTGGGGGGAGTCTGCAGTGCCCCCCCCATCCCCGCACAGGCTTCATTAGTGTCAAATCAATATTTTCGAATCATAGGCGGCCGCTGCCGCGGCCGCATTCCAAAGAAAAAACTCCCAACCTAACCTCAAGTGGGCTACGCTACAGATCAATATGTTCATCAAATTGCTTGATATTACGTATACATGTTCTTTAAACAAGAGTACATCAAACCATGTATTAGGTTTTCCGCGCCGTAATGACGTCACACACCACAACACGCTTACGTCACGGGTCAAAGCCGACGAGTAAGATCGGACCTTTCTGTTGACCCAGATAAACTTATTCACCGTACAGAAAAATATACCAAACACAAGACAGTAATTTCAGGAGATTTAAATTTTGATGTAAGGAAAAAAACACACAAAAATACTAATTTGCTTAACATGCTAAGATCCCATAATCTCTTCTGTGCAAATTATAGTCCCACAAGACAACTTTCTTGTCTCGACAATCTTATCACAAATATACATAAAGATGATTTTGAATTGGGACTCCTTAATGTCGACCATCTGACAGATCACAAAGGTATATGGGTAAAACTAACAATTAATGAAACAATGGGGGATTGTGAACCAACCCGGTACACCAGGTTATTAAATGATAAAAGCATAAATAGCTTCAGGGATAAGCTGAAGGTACTAAACTGGAATAATATAATATATGCTTCCAACAATGTTGAGGAGGCTTGTAGCAAATTTCTTAGTATTCTATCTGAAATTTTCAATACCTGCTGTCCAATGGTTACCAAACGAAACAAAACTATGGCAAGAAAGCATAGTAGAACTACTCCACATAGGTGGTTCACACCATATTTACAGAAGCTAAGATTAATGGTTTTGATATGCTATGAATGGTAGTGTTGGCAATGCAATGTATGTTAGCCTCAAGAGACACTACAGATCACAAATCAGATTAGCAAAATGTAGAGCAAATGATATCTTCATTAAAAACTCCAATAATAAGTGTAAGGCTGCGTGGAGAGTCATTAAAGCAGAATTAGGTACAGGTAGTCATAGTGTAAAAGTTACAACTGATGTTAATGTCACCCCAGATGAATTTAACCTCTTTTTTATCAATGCAGCAAACCCTAATCCCTCACCTCCTCATAAGAAGAGTTCAAAATCAAATTGACAATCTACTTATATAAACCAGTTTTTACAAAACTTTGCTGATACTGTGCCAACCTGTAATTGGGGACATGTGGAAATAAGTGATGTAATTAAACCAGTGGCAAAGTTAAGTGACTCCAGATCAGAAGATATTTATGGCCTCTCAAATTTTGTGATTAAAAAAATAATCGACTGATATCATTCCCTCTCTGCACACTCATAAACTGGGTATTTGACAGTGGTATTTTTCCAGAATGTCTAAAGAAGACAGTAGTAATTCCATTACACAAAAAGGGTGATAAAAACTGCACTAATAATCATTGTCCAATTTCTCTGATACCTATTTTTTCAAAAATAATCGAATATTGTATACAAAAGAAAATTAACATGCATTTGTCAAAAAACAATGTACTGACTAAGTCTCAATATGGTTTTAGCGCCCAGTTATCAACAATTAATGCTGTTAAAAATGTTGTTTCTATTGTGCAATCTTCTTTTGAATCCAAATTATCTGCTGAAGCCACACTAGTGGACTTAAGCAAAGCATTTGATTCTGTAAACCACACAATACTGCTGGAACAACTATGGTGTTATGGCATTAGGGATCTGGAACTCTCCCTCATTAAATCATATCTCAGTAATAGAAAGCAAACTGTAAGCTACAACGGTCAAAAGTCACAGCTACTGAATGTCACTAGAGGTGTACCCCAAGGATCAGTGCTTGGGCCATTACTGTTTATAATATTTATAAATGACCTGCCCAGCAATATGCCATGCAAATCTGTGCTTTACGCAGATGATACAACTTTCATCAATTCAGGGAAGGACATAAATAAACTGAAGGAGCAAAGTAAAGATTTTCTCACATTATCCAATATGTGGTTCGAAGCAAATGAGTTAGCTATTAACTATGAAAAGACTGTAAATATATCCTTCAGCTTATCCAATGCTGATGTTGAGTACACTTCTACCAAACTTCTTGGCATATACTTAGATACGAAATTAACCTGGCAGAGTCACATAGACAACATATCTCGAAAGCTTTCGTGAGTTATCTATCTACTGAAAAAATTACGCACCTGTGTTTCTGAAAGCCTACTGATTAATTCCTATTATGCATTCTTTCATTGCCGTATTAGCTATGGTATTCTTCTATGGGGTAATTCTCCATGGTCAAGGAAAATTTTCATTTGGCAGAAGAAAGCCATCAGGAGCATCTCTGGGATTACCAAAAATAACGTATCATGTAGATTATACTTCAAAGAATTACAGATAATGACAGTCCCTTCTCTTTTTATATACAGCTGCCTTTTGTACATAAAAGAAAACTTTAACAGTTACAACCTTAGGCAGTCCGTTCATAATCATAACACTCGTCAAACATTTAAGATAGACATACCAACAACTCGACTCAAGAAAACACAAGACAGTTATGAATACATGGGAATAAGGCTTTTCAATACATTACCTGTGCAGGCACATTGTGCCTCTCTTAATATATTTAAAAGTAAGACCAGAAAATGGCTGAAAGACAAAGCTTTTTACAGTGTTAAAGAATTTGAAAACTCTTCAAAAATAGACCTGACTTACGAAACAACCTGCAACTCTGTTTGAACCTCTTCCTAAGCTTTTTTTGTCTCTGGAGTTCCACATTTAATTGTTAAACATCTGGAGAAATCCTTATGTATGAAATGTATTTTTTTATTATGCACATTCTTTAAAATGCACACTTTAGTTATGTGGTATATCTTTATGTATCAAATGTATTCCTTTATTATGTATGTTCTTTTAAAATGTATACTTTAGCTTTGTGTGATACCTCACAATAGTTATATTTCTTAAAACGTAAATTGTACATTGCTCATGACGACATCGATTGCATGTCAATGCTTAAAGATGGATAAATAAATAAATAAAAATAAAATAGGTGCTACCGGGAAAGGGGGGGGCGCCAAATTCATATTATTGAGGAAAAAAACTTGTTTCACAAAGCGTCTAGCATCCACCACACGTTTATCTATCGATTATTCATTTGATTTTGAAACGCTTCCCTGTTTGTTTTTGAACATTTTAAGTTGATTTCTGAATGAATCATAAGTTGATTTTTGAATGCATGCATATTGTACGTGATGTCTCTGGAAGGAGAATCCGAGTCGCATCTAGAAATAAACTTTCCGCAGACAAAATAGCATGGGGCAATACGAGCTGAGCGGAGTAAAGCCAAACGGGTGAATAACAATCGCTGTCTGATTATGTGGTTGACTGGCTTTGTGAATGATCAGCTTTGTTATAATTATTAGCGAAATCCGTAGATTCATACCACCAGAATGGAAATAAACGACTGACAGGAATAACAGGTGAAAAAGATTGCGTATTATCTTCTCGGTGTATCCAAGAAAATGAAATTTTGACAGAAAATTTTTGGCCAGATCGCTACGCTAGTAAGAACCAGTAGTACAGTCCCCGGCTAGCAGCCGCGTAAGTTCTATTCTGGAAATAACGCGGAAAACGTGTTGTATGAACACATAATAACGCCTAACCGGAAAATATGGTAATCGCGGGATAACTGAACTTGTGATTCTGGAAAGGTTAGTGAAGTTAATCGGCGAACAAATTTTGACACTGGCAGGAATAGCTACAGAATTGATGGTGACAAGATAGTTTGT
Source organism: Schistocerca nitens (assembly GCF_023898315.1). Taxonomy (NCBI): domain Eukaryota; kingdom Metazoa; phylum Arthropoda; class Insecta; order Orthoptera; family Acrididae; genus Schistocerca; species Schistocerca nitens. The sequence continues at coordinate 1,014,027,228 of NC_064614.1, read as the reverse complement.
TAGAACGAGGAAGGAGAATAAACGGGGACATCACACAAATTACGGAAGAACAAGATGATTCCAAATTTATATAAAATTTTCGTAATACTACTTTTCGATCTCATGCTAGAGAAACTTGTGCAAATGAATGAAATGTGAAACTAGTTCCTAACACAAAGCTTTCTGCTTGTAGTAGGCCTAATAGGCATTTGATATTGGTACTTCGTGAATTATATTCGGTCGTGTTATAAAAATGGCCATTTGTGCCAAAACAGTCTCGTTTATTTGGTGTGTGTTACAAAATTGCTGCCATATTAGAAAGGCCTATTTTGTTTTAACTGGTAGACAGAGACAAAATAGAAGTAATCAAATCGACAAACCACATCAATTTCTGTTAACAGCTTTTTCAGTATTAGATCACGTGACATGAGCTATGACTGGCTTACAAAAGCTCATTGTAATCTCGATTTCAATAATTCGGAAAGTAACATGGGGTGTTTGGTGGAATTCCAATACGCAGGGTACATGTTGCTGCACATCAAAGATATTTTTCCCTGAGTTTCGTTTTCTAAAGTGCCGGGAAATTCTACATCCGTGTATAAACCATATCCATTCATAGGTTTGATAAGTTTTGCAGTTTCGAGGGAAAATATACTGTCATTTAACACGGAACAAGTGTGTTTTGATCCAGGAGAAAGTGTATTTTTAACCGGGAAATCCGGGAATTTTTTTCCCTTGTCCGCGTATACACCCTGAAATTGTTTACTCAATCTTATTGTTATACTTTGCTTACTGGTATCGTAAGTTAATGGTTTTCTCGCCTGTACTGTGTAACATCGCATCATTTGTGTAAGGCTGGCTGTACATGCCTTTCCCTAAAATGTCCTACTCTTATGATTTTTATTACCTTGTTTTGATATTTGTTTTATTTTGTAGTTGCTTCTGAAACTTTATTGGTCTCAACGTTCGCGGCCAACAATATTCTTGTTGTTACGTTCTGCACTTTCTATTGTTTGAATATTCCAGTTCGGTTTTGTCTCACAGATGTTAGTTGGTTGATTTAGGGGAGCAGACCAAAGGGCGAGGTTAAAAAATGATTCAAATGGCTCTAAGCACTATGGGACTTAACATCTGAGGTCATCAGTCTCCTAGACGTAGAACTACTTAAACCTAACTAACCTAAGGACACATCCATTCCCGAGGCAGGATTCGAACCTGCGACCGTAACAGCAGCGCAGTTCCGGACTGAAGCACCTAGAGCTGCTCGCTCACAGCGGCCGGCAAGGGCGAGGTCATCGGTCCCATCCTCACCGATGTCCTCCGCAGTACTGCAAATATTGTCATTGCTACGCCAATATTTTTAATTATAGTGTCATTATAACGTTTGTTTCGATATGGTGAAGTTCATTGTGCAGAGCTGTCGTCCTCGAGTGCAAGCAGTGAAACAATCGAGCATGAAAGAATAAACAGATAGTACTTGAAAGGCAATATAATGATACTTATTTATATTACGAATTTTTTGGGTTGGTGACAGAACATGTCAAATCCCCAGGTGTGTTATGTGTGGTGAAAAATTCAGTAATGCTGCTGTGGTACACAGTAAATTGAAATGACGTTTGTCAACATATCATTCCTCTCTGTTAACTAAAGATGGGAATTATTCTCCTCGATTGTTGGAACAAAATAAATAATGAGGGAAGCTCATGACTATGTTGGCAAGTTTCGCAAAAAAAGAAAAAAAACACACAGTAAGCTATAAGATACCCAAACTTATCACAAAGGCCTTTGTTTATGCCTGTGTAAGGAAATAGTAAATCTAGTCCTTAGTTCAGAACCTGCTACTGAAATTTAAAAAATTCCTCTCTTTGCTGGCATCGTTAGCCACCAAGTCAGTCACATGTCCATCGAAGAAATTTTGAAGGAGAAAATAAAGAACACTCGTATGTTCTCATTTCAGATCGACAAGTCTACCGACACTAGCAGTCACGCACAACTTCTTTCCTACAGAAGGAATGTTGATGGGAATGTAATTACAAGGCTCTTTTTTTCTTTGCAAAGAATTAACCAAACAAGCAACAACTGCATAAATACACTTCCAGAAATTGAAATAAGAACACCGTGAATTCATTGTCCCAGGAAGGGGAAACTTTATTGACACATTCCTGGGGTCAGATACATCACATGATCACACTGACAGAACCACAGGCACATAGACACAGGCAACAGAGCATGCACAATGTCGGCACTAGTACAGTGTATATCCACCTTTCGCAGCAATGCAGGCTGCTATTCTCCCATGGAGACGATCGTAGAGATGCTGGATGTAGTCCTGTGGAACGGCTTGCCATGCCATTTCCACCTGGCGCCTCAGTTGGACCAGCGTTCGTGCTGGACGTGCAGACCGCGTGAGACGACGCTTCATCCAGTCCCAAACATGCTCAATGGGGGACAGATTCGGAGATCTTGCTGGCCAGGGTAGTTGACTTACACCTTCTAGAGCACGTTGGGTGGCACGGGATACATGCGCACGTGCATTGTCCTGTTGGAACAGCAAGTTCCCTTGCCGGTCTAGGAATGGTAGAACGATGGGTTCGATGACAGTTTGGATGTACCGTGCACTATTCAGTGTCCCCTCGACGATCACCAGTGGTGTACGGCCAGTGTAGGAGATCGCTCCCCACACCATGATGCCGGGTGTTGGCCCTGTGTGCCTCGGTCGTATGCAGTCCTGATTGTGGCGCTCACCTGCACGGCGCCAAACACGCATACGACCATCATTGGCACCAAGGCAGAAGCGACTCTCATCGCTGAAGACGACACGTCTCCATTCGTCCCTCCATTCACGCCTGTCGCGACACCACTGGAGGCGGGCTGCACGATGTTGGGGCGTGAGCGGAAGACGGCCTAACGGTGTGCGGGACCGTAGCCCAGCTTCATGGAGACGGTTGCGAATGGGCCTCGCCGATACCCCAGGAGCAACAGTGTCCCTAATTTGCTGGGAAGTGGCGGTGCGGTCCCCTACGGCACTGCGTAGGATCCTACGGTCTTGGCGTGCATCCGTGCGTCGCTGCGGTCCGGTCCCAGGTCGACGGGCACGTGCACCTTCCGCCGACCACTGGCGACAACATCGATGTACTGTGGAGACCTCACGCCCCACGTGTTGAGCAATTCAGTGGTACGTCCACCCGGCCTCCCGCATGCCCACTATACGCCCTCGCTCAAAGTCCGTCAACTGCACATACGGTTCACGTCCACGCTGTCGCGGCATGCTACCAGTGTTAAAGACTGCGATGGAGCTCCGTATGCCACGGCAAACTGGCTGACACTGACGGCGGCGGTGCACAAATGCTGCGCAGCTAGCGCCATTCGACGGCCAACACCGCGGTTCCTGGTGTGTCCGCTGTGCCGTGCGTGTGATCATTGCTTGTACAGCCCTCTCGCAGTGTCCGGAGCAAGTATGGTGGGTCTGACACACCGGTGTCAATGTGTTCTTTTTTCCATTTCCAGGAGTGTATTTTATGCGACTGATCAATATTTAGTCCGTAATGAATTAACGTGGGAGGATTACAAGGACGGACTCAGGGGGGTGTCCCCCCTCCCAGACAGTCCGAGAGAGAGAGAGAGAGAGTAAGTGAATCTTGGCATAATCACAATTTTTGCTTATGGGCAGCATGTTACTGTGAGTTAAAAAAGGCATAAAACTTGGAATTAACAGAATATAATTGTGATTTGTTGTGTTATGCCTTCTGGTGTACTTTTTTTGTAAGAATTTATTATAAAAGTACAATAAAACATGACATTGTTTATCCTCTCGTGATTGCGTAGCAGATAAATAAGCTGTTGTGTAGATTTTACTTGCTATGCATATAAAGTTAAATTTTTTACTTTGTGAAAAATTTGTAGGGCTGCGTTCAGGCTCTTGCATTCAGATATTTTCAGTAAACATTCGATCTCTCTGGATTCGTTTCCTAGTTAGTAAGGAACAGTACTGCCACGAGTTACTTCTATAAACAGCTTTATTTGAAGTTACACATTTCGATTTTCCATCATCATCAGGCTTATAACAGTCAGCTCATTTAACGTTATATGTACCTTGACATTTCGCCAAACTGTTCTTCTTGGCAAATAGAACTTTGGGTGCTGTTTGGCGTTTTTATTAGGAGCCAGCGTATTTCGGTCGTGATCTTGCACTTCAATTATTGTTGAACGGTACAATGAGTAGCCTATAAGATACCAATAGTATAAATATGAAAGTAACTCTGCCTGTATGTCAACTTTTAGTGGCAGAACCACTGAGTCATATTTGGGGAAATTTGGCACGAAGATAGCTTGAAACCTGAGAAGAACATAGGCTACTTCAAAAAATTAAATCAGTTGGCACAGGTGATAATAGTCGAGAATAATGAATCAAGACAACAAAATATTTGTTTGCAATGCACTGTTTTACAATATGTCGTGCAGGTGATATGAGCTATGGGAAACTGTGAAGTATGGTACTGTATATCTCAAAATACCTACACAAAAGTCCACAAGAGCATGTGCTTGGCTTTTACTGTTGGCAGCAGAGTGAGTGGCAGATGGCAACATGTTTGTGTCGCTCAAGGTGAGGGCCAATTAGAAGGCTGGCCATCTGGTCTCCCCCTATGCTCTGTCAGTGGACAGGTGGTCGCTGCTTGAGCAGGGTCCAAACAGCCACATGGGGGGGAGGGTTCACTACTTATCGGAATCTCCAACATTAGGCACATTGTGGAACCCCTTAGGCAGATAGCGTTCAGGGCTGGAAAGAAAGCCAATGTGCACTCGGTATGTCTGCTGTAGGGCCTCACCCAAGGTGTGGAAGTGGTTTTGCCTGTTGCTATCGAGCATGCAGGGTGCAGTTGTCTGCAAGTTGTGGATCAGGTCGGCACCAATGACGCCTGTCCCGTGGGTTCTGAGGCCATCCTCAGTTCATAGAGGCATTTGGCGAAAGTGGTGAAGACTGTTGGCCTTGCATGGGGGTGCAATCAGAGTTCACAATTTGCAGCATTGTTCCAAGAATTGAGCAAATTTCTTTGGTTTGGAGCTGAGTGGAGAGTCTCAAGCAAAGGATTCGTCAACTCTCTAACGGTCTTGGCTGCAGATTTCTAGACCGCATTATTGATTTGGGATTGGTATGACCCCCCTTGAAGATTTCTAGACCTGCTTTATCGGTTGTGGATTTGCAGGACTCCCCTTAATAAGTCAGGGTCCACTACACAAAGGAAGCAGCTACTCGAATGGCAGAGTACGTTGTAGTGCACATGAGGGCTTTTTAGGCTAGGCGATAGTTTGAGGTACTCTGATGAACACTCGCCAGTCGATACACAGTAAGAGAAGTCAGACCACATTCAGAGTAAAGACACATCGACTGTCAAAATTTTATCAGTAAATTGTTGAAGTATTTGTAACAATGTTCACAAATTTACTGCCCTCCAGAAAAATTCTCAGGCTCAAATTATTGTCAGGGCTGAGAGCTGGCTGACACCTGAAGTGGAAGGCTCTAAGATATTTAATGAGTTGTGAATTTATATCGGAAAGACAGGTCACAGGCCATAGAAGGCAGAGTGTTCATTGAAGTTGGCAAAAATATTGTCTCTATTGATGTGGAAGTTGAGAGTGACAGGAAAGTTAACTGGTCGCATATAACAGGTCTAAGTGAAATCAAGTTTTTACCAGCCTGCTGAGGCAGTTCTAGAGTCATTCAAAGAAATTCTACACTTATCATATAAATACCCAGATCATACAATACTAGTTGGAGGCGATTTTAATCTACTGAGTATAGACTGGGATATCTATGGATTCATTGCAGATATTACAGACAGGCAGTCCTCTGAAGTACTTTTGAACCCATTTTCTGAAAACTGTCTTGAGCAACTCGTTTGGTAACCCACACACAATGGATATGTCTTAGATCTTGTAGCCACAAATAGGCTGTACGTTATTGACAACATCAGTATAGAAACTAGGATTAGCAATTATAATGTCATTACAGCAACTATGGTTACGAAAGTTAATAAATCGGTTAAGAAGGCTAGAAGAGTGTTTCTGCTAGAAAGAGCAGATAAGTAGTTGTTAGCATCTCACTTAGGCAGTGAATTAACATCTCTTAGTTCCAGTAAGATAGATGCAGAGCAATTATCTTTAAGAAGAGCCATCGAAGTTTAATAATGAGATTTGTAAAATGCCGGAGAAGCAGAGGCTGTTGCACACTCAGTGCAGAAGAGAATGCACAAAAGACTTCAGGCAAAGGCAGAGTACGTGCATATGTGAAAAGATCTAGGCATGAAGCATAAAACAACTATCAATGTCATATCTTATCAGAAGATCTGGTAGAGAACCTGAGAAAGTTCTGGTCCTATGCAAAGTCGCTAAGTGGGTCTAAGGCTTCCATCCAGACACTTGTTGACCAATCTGGTGTGGCAGTTGAAGAAAGCAAAACGAAAGCCGAAGTTTTACATTTCACATTCAAGAAATTGTACATCCAGAAGAATCATACAAACATATCATTGTTTGACCATTGAGCAGTCTACTGTATGAATGATATAGTAACAAGCATCCTCAGTGCAGAAAAACAACTGAAATAGTTGAAAACAAATAAGCCATCAGGTCTGTATGGAATCTGAATTCGGTTTTCCAAAGAGTACTCTATAGCATTGGCTCCTTACCTAACTTGCATTTATTGTGAATATCTCGCCCAACGCAAAATCCCAAGCGATTACAAAAAATCGCACGTGACTCCAGTATATAAGAAGGGCAAAAGAATTGACCCATTAAATTGCAGACCAATATCCCTAACATTGGTCTGCTGCAGAATCCTTGAACACATTCTCAGTTCAAATATAATAAATTTACTTGAGACCAAGAATTGTTATGTCCATGAGTCACCATGGTTTTAGAAAGCACCATTCGTGAGAACTCTGCTTGCCCTTTTATCACATGATATACTGGGAACTACGAATGAAGGGTAAGAGACAGATTCCATATTTCTATATTTCTGGAAAGCGTTTGACACAGTGCCCCATTGCATGCTGTTAAAGAAGGCATGAGCCTATGGAACAGGTTCTCAGATATGTGAGTGCCTCAAACACTTCTTAAGTTATAGAATCCAGTATGTTGTCCTCTATGATGAGTGTTTATCAGAGACAAGGATATCTTCAGGAGTACCTCAGGGAAGTTGTAGAACCACTGTTATTCTCTTTATACATAAATGATTTGGTGGACTGGGTGAGCAGCAATCTCAGGTTTTATGCTGTGGTGGTGTGGTATATTTTAAGATGTCGAACTTGAGTGACTACAGATGGATACAAGCTGACTTAAACAAACTTTCTAGTTGGTGTGATGAATGGTAGTTACCTCTAAATGCAGAAAAATATTAATTAATGCAGATGAGTAGGAAAAACAGACCCATAATATTTGGATACAGCATCAGTAGCATCCTGCATGATACATCGTTTAAATATCTAGCCATAACATTGGAAAGCAATATGAAATGGAACGAACATTTGAGGATTGTGCTAGGGGAGGCGAGTAGCCGATTTTGGTTTATTGGGAGAATTCAAGGAAAGTGTGGTTCATCTTTAAAGGAGACACCATATAGGACATTTGTACAACCTATTCTTGAGTACTGCTAGAGTGTCTGGGATCTGTATCGTGTAGGATTAAAGGAAGACATCTAAACAATTCAGAAGCAGGCTGCTAGATTTGTTACTGGTAGGTTTGAACAACACACAGGTGTTATGGATATGCTTCAGGAACTCAAATGGGAATCCCTGGAGGGAAGGTGATATTCTTTCCAAGGAAGACTGTTGAGAAAATTTAGAAAACCGGTATTTGAAGCTGACTGCAGAACGATTCTACTAGAACTTACACTGTGCATAAGGACCATGAAGGTAAGATATGAGGAACTAGAGCTTATACAGAGGCATACAGATAATCGTTTTTCCCTCGTTCTATTTGTGAGTGGGACAAGAAAGGAAATGACTGATAGTGGTACACAGTACATTCCACCATGTGCCATTTGGTGAATTGCATAGTATATGTGTAGATGTAGACGATAATGCTTGTCTTTTTTTATTACACCTGGCACAGCGAATCCAAAAGACACCAGAAAAATGGTGATTGTGGGTGAACCATAAAAGATAACATATGTTCTTGTAAAATTTTTTGAGATTTTTGAGATCTATATTGTAGTGTGATATAAAATTATGGACCACATATTGACTAGGCAGTGTTTTGCTGCTGGTAAACTCTTTACCGTACATAGCAGATTCTCTTTACATAGCTGAACAAACTTTCATCAGACATGTGTCAAGACAATTCTGATTACACTAGCCCTCAAATAAATGAGAAATCGCCTTTGAAATCGATGCATTCGTGTTGTTGCTGTGATTCCATAAACATACAAAGATTTATATCACATGACTTCATGCAATGGGGCAGGTCAACCGATTCTCCCATTTTCCCCAGGATGTCCTATGATAACAGTAATTTTTCTTTAATCCTCCTGGCTCCCTTATTGACTGCTTCTTTCTCCCATTTCGCCATTGATCACTGTTATAAATGTTATTAATCCCATGAAGCAATATCTATAGTTCAAATTCCCCAACTGACAAACCTCAAAACATTTTCATATAATAATTGATACTGTTGTCGACATATAGTTTTTTCTCTGTTCATGGTTGTACAACAAGAAGTTGGTTTGATTGAAGAGAATATGAAAAACAGAGAAAGAATGATGTAGCTTATGTATCTAGATAGGCCATGAGAGGGCAATATTTAATTGCATTGTTCATCAGTGCTGGCAACCCACAGATGTGCTTACCTCATACCAATCTGCAGCTATGGTACAAAAGGCATGGAAGTAACAAGAGCTCGAGAAAGCGGATTATAGAGACATTCATGTTACGTTGTTTACTTCTCTTTGGATTAATACAAGCTTACTGTGAGCTATGTAAGTTTGACTTCAGCATCGCTCCTAGGGGTAATGCTGACTGCAGCCAACATTCTTCTATAGAAGTTCATAATCGGGATGAAAGAGAAGTGAAGGCATCCTCGTATTTACTCAAACATTCTGGTAATGGGAGCAAGGATTCCCAAAATGTTGGAGATGAACTAGTAATAATTTTTCGTGCTGTCAAACATAATATCATCAACAGAACTATGAATTTTGTAAATAAATTATCAACAGATGTTTTACGTGATTCTAATTTGGCGAAGATGATGACATGTGATCTAACTAAGGCAGAAGCAATTGTGAAGGTCTTGACTCCAAAAAAGTTTTCAGAACTTCACTAACATCTTGAAAAATCCAGCTAAAATAATCAAGTTTTCCTCTATTGGAATGGATGCCTCCAACCATCCAAGCAGAAAGATGGTCCCTCTGTATTGTATTTTGACCCATAAAAAGTCTTAAAAAACTGGCTTATGGACTTCACTGAAGAGGCCAATGAGACAGTTAATTGTGTTCAGTCTGATCAAGCTTTCAGTTGAGTTTCGTAATTTAGATTTAAAGAACCGCACTTCATACTGTGTAGATAATGCAAATCTGAGTTATGGGAAGCATAATACTGATTTTAATGTGCTTCAAGAATACTACAAGAATTTAGTGAAACCAAGCGCTCAGTCATGTACTGCCCTAGGCAACAAAACATTATAGTGCCTGTGGAGAGAGATAATGTGGACTGTGCAATCTGCAGTAATTATGGTTTAGCTGCACCAAAAATTGGCTGCCCCTGCGTTTTAAGAACATTGTGGCAGTTGTGGAACATTGAATAAATATTAATGCCTTCTAGTTTTGGTATGTGGCTTGGTAATTTACCTTTTTAACGATACCGGCGTGGGGTGACGCAATTATTTCTTCATGTTGACTTTGCCTCCAAAGAGCTCAATTTAAAAATGCAAGTCCTCATTGCAGCAGGAGAAGCAATTAGGACATGGCTCTGTAGTTGAATGAAAACTTATGACTTCCGCATGTTATAACTTTTACATAACACAATACTGTGATAACGCAATTACATGCATCTTTCTTGCACTATCTCAAATGAGCTAAATAAGAAAAATGATCATTCTGTTATTCAAAGTTCTCTTAATTACTGAGATAATCATAACTCCCTACAATATCTTTGCCATTCAGGGATGGCGTGAATGTTTATTTACATGTGTAGACAATTTAAATAATCTACACAACTGTCCCCCCCCCTCCCCCCCATTTGTACTGGCATGATACGGATCACTGGACATCACTATATGGTGGTGGTACTTTACACTATTTGCACCTCTTCTGTGCTTTAAACTCTTAGCCTGTCAGCATACTGAGACCTTTATTCATGGCAAAATTTACCTCATTCACTCGTGGAACATGTAATTACATTATATATATATAATGTAATTATATATATATATATATATATATATATATATATATATAATTCCATTTAATGTAAACTTTACAAGTTATTATTATTACCATTTACAAAAATTTTTTAAAGGTTGCATCAACAGAAGTATTTGAATTCAGAGTCAGTAGTCTGATTATTGGAATCCAGCCGCTGCTATTGCAGGATTGTCCAGCATGTGCACCTCAAGAGATGAATGCTGCACATGCACTTGAGTTAGACCAAAACCAGATTTCTAAAACAGTTTTTCGTTGTTGTGTTTAAATGTTAAGGTCTGAAGCAAATTTGCTAGCCCAGTTAAATATAGAGCCTGAAAAATATCTGTTACAGTTTCTGATTTAATCAGCACAATCACTATTTCTGTCCAATTAGGCGAGGTGTAAACAGCTTCAGTCGTCAATTGCAGCCCAGGCATTTGTTCCTGTGGTGATCCACATGTTTCAGTGGTTGAACCAGGCTAACGCTATTAGTATCCAAAAGAAACTTGAATGTTCAAGGTAAGACTCCAGTGCCTTTATCCATTTCCATACCATCTCTGTGGTAGAATGTCTCGTTGATACACGATTGCACTGAGGACATAAATGTTGGTCCCTGGCCAGCACTCACAGGCGATTTACAGTTATTAGTTCACATATGCCATCCTGAAAAACATACTCAGCTTTACAGTGCGTCATAGTTTTTACATTTCATCATGCTACAATTACCTAAGTATTTACGTTTCAAAATATATTGACATGCTGGGTTTACATATTATTACTCTGTACATACACATTTTCATTTCTGTACATAAATTTCATACAAAAATTTACATAAACACTGTAGAGAAATTGCACATCTTTCAGTTTCTACATTATCATTTTATCACATTTTGCTGTCAGGCATTACCCTTTTGAATGTTCATTTGAGAACAATCTGTACTAATAGTCTCATCTTACTTTAACATGAAACAGATTGTCGTTTGTTCTTTCTCATTTTCCTGCACTGACAAAATATTTGCGTAAAACATTATTACATGATGTGCATAAGTTTTGTGTTCATACACTGCAACTGTCGCGAGTATCCATCGTTACAGATGTGGAGGAAGGGAAGCTCATAACGTGAAATCGCGGTAAGCTTATATAACTACGCGTAGCTGCGTCTCTGACAAGTTTACTAGGATGTGGCTAATGATCTACAGGAAATGTTATGGGCAGGAAGAAGCATTCATTTTTACTCCACCACTTCAATCATTCGTTCATCATTGGAGAACCATTCAGTACATCATTTTATGACTATCTACTTGTGTTAACCACTTACTTCGTGTTTGCTGTCTACCGATACAGTCTAGCAGTACAATATTGTGTTATAGAAGTGTCATCATCGGGCCGGCCGCGGTGGCCGTGCGATTCTAGGCACTACAGTCCGGAACCGCGGGATTGCTACGGTCGCAGGTTCGAATCCTGCCTCGGGCATGGATGTGTGTGATGTCCTTAAGTCAGTTAGGTTTAAGAAATTCTAAGTTCTAGGGGACTCATGACCTAAGATGTTAAGTCCCATAGTGCTCAGAGCCATTTGAACCATTTTGTCATCATCGACTGTAAACAGTGTACTTCAATGTCAATGACTTGTACTTCCTTTACTATATGGTATCACTCTCGTGTTTTCTGATGTGCATGAATATATCTCTAAAAGAGTTGTACCAATGAACAGGCGTAAAACAATGTTGAGACAACTAGTATTCACGCGGAAATGTGCTGTAATAACTCTTGCCAGTAGCTCTTCTCAGTGACCTGGATTTGTAATGCGTGGTCTGGCCTCTTTTCATTTGGTAGCACAAGATCTAAGTTCAAACTTTTTATGCATCTGGCATACTGTAATCTTTTCATACACTCATTCGCACTATCACATACTTTCATACATGTAATTATTAATTTTCGGTGGGGCTTCTATGCTTTAATACCAAATCCCTAACTATTGTATTCCATATTTTATCCAGTAGTTATTCTGCATCACTCGCTAGAAGGACACTTAAATAATAACTTAAAACTAAGTGCATAGTTGTTCACTGGCTACTATGCAGTTCATTCTTTATCAGAGTTTTTATGGGTTGTAGGAGTCTACACCTTTGTACTGCAATTGTCGTTTTGACTGGAAAGGTAATGTATACAAGACTTAATTCATATTCCTTCATCCCTCTTATACATATTATCATTCGTGTAGCATGTAAACAGTGTATCATAGTGTGTAGCTAGTTTTCTGAAGATAGTATTTACTTCTTCCTGTGTATAAATATTCCTTAGTTTAGTTCTTCTTAATTTCTTAATCTTAGTTTAGTTCTGTAGCATAGACGTTTTATTTCCTTACCAGTCAACTAATATTATAAGATGCAGATTATTTGGCGTTTCCATGCTAACCTATGATCATCGTCGGATTATGTTGTGCTATGTGCTTATGAGGAGGCTGTTAACCTCTTGCTTGCACAGTTCTGTCCCCACCCGATTTTTCTGCTTACATGTGCTGCATCTCAACCGCATGTGTACTGTATGTTTAAACTGTACAGTGCCAAATTAAATAATTTCTCACACTCAGTGAGGGTAATGTGTTCTGAGCTTCTCTGACCTGTAAGCATACAATAAAAATCTTATATAACTAAAACTTACATCCTAATAAGGCAACACAAATGAAATAGCAAAAATTAAATATTTCCTTAACACTAAACATCAATCATAATGAATATATTCAAGTGGACAGTATGTCATCTTTTATATACACTTATATACATTCCTCAAAGCTGTGCTTGATCAGTGTCAAATTCTGCTTAGTGCACAAATTCACAGAAATCTTCGTGTGGGTAGAGCCCTTTTTTTACCACTCCTTAAGTATAATAACTTACAGGATCGTGTGTAAGGGTTTTTGATATAATAAATGGCCCTGTGTACAGCAGTTGCCACCTGCGATTCAACTTACCATACTTTTTTTGATAACATGGGGTGGTTCTTCCATAGAAGATTCAACAAAGCATTACTGTTTAAAAGCTGCTGTGGTGTAATACTAATCCAAGTTATTGCTTTAACTCTTTCTTATTTTGAGTTACAGGGCAGCATCTGATAGCATCAAGGTTCTTAGGATCTGGAAGTATGCCTTAAGGTAATTATTATATGTCCACGGAATTTAACCCTTTCCTCACCAAAGTATGACCATTAGGTTGGCCATAGCTCCATATTCTTAAAACCTATGCAAGTCTTGATCCGAGAGCTGTAAGTGTTCTGACCACATGGAGGTAGCAATCAGTAAATCATCAATGTACGCAGTGACTCTATTTAACAATTCACGCCCTAATACTCGATCTAAAGCAGAAATAAATATGCCTGTACTGATGTTTAAACCAAAAGAGAGAACATATAACTCATAGCTTCTGCTCCACATACAACAGCAGTGTACTTTCAGCTTTCTTCATGTAGTGCGATTTGCTAGTATGAGGCTCAGAGATCTGTTATGGTGAGGTAGTTAACGTTATTGAATTTTATAAGTTGTTTTTCCAGCTCTTATTAATTCCTCATGCATCGAGCATGAGGCAGACACTACCATCTGATTTGGTAATGGCCAAACTGGGGCTACAGTATGAACATAAGGATGGTTGTGTTATTTCTCAGTATGACATTCTATTTATCTCGTTCCTCACAGCTTCCTTTTTGGCCCATGGAATGTAGTAATAAAATGCAGGAGGTTTCCTGTGGGTACATCTACATTTTGTACTTGTATCCTTTGATTATGCCCAGGCATCGTACAAAAACATGAGCATAATGTATTAAAAGCTCCTGCAGTTCTTCCTTTTGTTTTTCTATATTTTTCGCTGACTCACTCACATTGGTGTGCACGATCTCAGGGCGTATTTCCTGTTCCTGTGATTGCTCAATTCCCTGTGTGTTTGCAAACATGACAGCAGGGTAGAAGAACTGTGTTCAATCGTCAGCAGTGTCTTATGGTTTGCTTTCTATGGATTTTGACTTGACTAGATCTACTGAATATTGTTGGTCGTTCACAACAAAATGACACTTCCCTTTACCAATGTCAGTTTGTGATGGTACTTCCTAAAGGTGTCCATGCCGATGAGGCAGTTTACTATTGGCCTTTGAACCACAAGAAAAATGCATTGTAAAGAGAAGCTATCAATTTGAACAGGAATCCATGCCTGCAGTCTTATCCCTTAGGCTTACCTCCTACAGCCTTTTAGATTTTGCAATTTTGGACTGGAAGCATCGGCATGTGTCCTAGTTTTTGCAACTGATCAAACAGACCCTGTGAAATTATATTCACGGTAGCTCCAGTGTCCAGTACTATGGGTACCCTTAAACCAAGAATTTGCACATTGATTTCTGCCTGTACTGGGTCTTCATTTTCATGGACACAATTGATAATATCTTCCTGACACAGGCCATCTTTGATATCATCACAGTTGTTGGATTTAAGAAAACAGCTGTTTCAACTAGTTCCATACCCCTACCCCTATTACAGGCCATTGCACGGGGATCTATCGAGACCAGTTAGTTTTATCCTAAGCACTGACCTTCTCATTAGGGGTAACCTCAACTATGTGCACATTATTGATTCGAAATTTCGTTGCCCCTGGCCACTATTCGAAATGTAAATTTTGATCGTCAGGCAGCAGTGGATTGTATTGTCGCTCAGTTGCCCCTGCCAGTGGCCATTTGGGTCATTGCCCCTGGTGGGTGGCACATTGTACATTTGCTGACTGTAACCTCTCTGGCCATTAAATCCGGACTGATTGATTATTTTTGTATCCTCACTTGAAGTTTTGTCCCTTTCCATTACCAAACTCTTTCCTGTTGGTATTGCTGCGAGGGGGATATGGCTGCCAACCATGGTGGTTGTTACTGCCATTTTCACCATGTTGTTCATTAGTACTTGTGGGGTCTGCCTGCGCACTGGCACCCTTGTGGTTACACGGGTCTCTCTTCATAGATGAGATCAATGGAAACGAGAACTGAGAGGAAATTGTATTGTACTCAGGAGTGGTGAATAATTTCTCATGTATGTTAACTAATACCTGCCTTTTCAAATTTCTTAGGTCATCTACATATCATATTGGGTTTGTTGAGTAATGGGTTTTATTTAATACTTCTCAAAGTGTCTTCTGGATGGTGCCAGGTTAAACACTTTGCACCTCACTCTCTCTCGCACTGTGATGGTCCAGGACTTGTCCAGGAATGCCCTTTGAAACTGTTCGTAGGTGTGACACATTTCCACAACGAGACATCACTGTTTGTATAACATACTAAAAATTATATCATCTGCAATGCGGTCTACTTCACTGGGAAAACGTTCCATAAGGCTCTTACGAATGCAACTGGATTTGTTTGCTCACCTTCAGGAGAAAAAATCAGAACCTGTCTGTTTTGTAATAAGTCTTCATCCATAGCAAAGTAGAAAGACATGCAGATCTGTCCATTGCAGGCATGGCATTGTTTTTATGTATCAGATCGTATTCTGAATACCAGTGCATGACAGATGCAGAAGTCAGCAGCATCTGCTGCATGTTATAGTTGCGATCTACTTCTGCTGACAGGGTAGGGTTCAAACGTGAATAGATGTTCGGATTATCTTTCCTGTCTGTTGTCATTTGATAACTTGGGGTTGAATGTTGCCCTTCCTATTCAATGTTACTAAAGATGTTAGTTAGCGGGTTTTCGTCCACTGCTTTCAACCTCTGATCTATTTTAGCTCATAGTTCTGCCTTCTGTATCTTCATTGCTTCCTCGATCACATCTACATAACCTTTTTGCTCAATTCTCATGTACTGAGTATGTGCTGGCGTGAGCACCTTGATCGGCAAAGAGGCTGCTAGAAGATTGATAGTAGGCATCGGAGCAAGCGAGGCTATCATGAGAGAGGCCAACAACAGAATCGCAAAAAACGCGCCGGCAATGCCCTCGCAACTGCCAGTATTTAGGTCGCTGCCATGGACTGGATATATATATATATATATATATATATATATATATATATATATATATATATATAAACTAGCTGCTTAAATAATTAAAACGAAAATTATGAGTGATTGAATAAAAATTGGAAGGTACACATATCCTGAGAGAACTTTAACTGGCACTAACATAAACAGACCTAACACTCGACAGGCGTTTATCTCTAGAAGAAAAAACTTACTACTAACTTAAAAATTCATATAAGTGTACAGCGGCTCGATGGCCACTAATACCTCTTTCATACATTCAACCATGTACTCATTTACTTTAGTGTGCAGTCATGCTATCACAAACTCATTTAATGTCATGTGCGTCTCTACTTACCTTATAAACCTGAAAGATTAAGTGTATTATAGGCATGATGCGATCTCTTATTCATCTTGTCACTTATATTGTACTCGCTTGTTTACCTGCAGCAAGAGTTTTCTGTTCCCTCAATTCTAATTAGTGTTTGTACTTTGAATACTTAAATTTGTAAATATATAGTTATAATGTACATAGTAACGTAACTGCAGTAAATATTTTATAGTTCGGAATTCTTTTCCGTGTATTTAATCCCTTAGTTTATCTTTGTTTGTGTGTATTGTATAGATAGTCGTAGTTGTAGTATAGACTCTCCCTTAATTTTCTATGTCCCAGTTTATGCAATAGGCTTTAAAAATGCTAGTGCAGGCTGTAGCTCATAGGGTTTGTTTGTTTTGGGTACTCCAACACTTTCAGCTGTATCTGGCTCTCACGCGCTTGCTGTTTGTTGACTAGTTTTCTCCCCAATGCGCATGCACTGTGCTGCTCTGTTACCACTAACGTCTCGGCGAGTTGTGTATTGCAGTGTGTGCTATCATATGTTTCACAAGTTCGTTCATTTATTTACAACAGGGCATCTTCTTACTCGTACCTGGTGCTGGAAGAGTACCATAGGTGCCACTAATATTGACCAATTGTTTGTAGACCAGCATTCGTCTGCGACGATCAATGTGTAATTTTTATTAATGATAATATATCATACAATCACCAACAAATTTACAATCTTCCATATTAGATGTACCACTTATCTTAGACCAAATATAAATTTTTTCATCACAATTAACCTTACGCCTACTCCTACAATTAAGAGACAATGGACCATAAGGTACTAAATAGGAACCTTCACTTAATACAAGAATTTCGGCCAAATGTACAGTACGAAATGCCAAAACTTCACGTGATGTAAAACCTTCCAAGCCAGTCCTTGAAGCATCATGACAAACAACAACAGCAAAGGTAATCCAACCATTACCTATAGTACTTGATTCAGATGCTTTTGAAATGGAAAAATTCAATTTAAGTCCTAAAAAGTAAATAGGACCTGACAATATAGGTAAAGACGCAATCTTCTTGAGATTTGTTATCTTCTTACTCGTACCTGGTGCTGGATGAGTACCATAGGTGCCACTAATATTGACCAATTGTTTGTAGCTATAAATAGCTGCTGATGCAACTTCGCGCATTCATTATATGAATAGCATCATTCAAGAATGGGTCACCGTTTTGGATATTGCCGTCGCAGACGAATGCTGGTCTACAAACAATTGGTCAATATTAGTGGCACCTATGGTACTCTTCCAGCACCAGGTACGAGTAAGAAGATAACAAATCTCAAGAAGATTGCGTCTATACCTATATTGTCAGGTCCTATTTACTTTTTAGGACTTAAATTGAATTTTTCCATTTCAAAAGCATCTGAATCAAGTACTATAGGTAGTGGTTGGATTACCTTTGCTGTTGTTGTTTGTCATGATACTTCAAGGACTGGCTTGGAAGGTTTTACATCACGTGAAGTTTTGGCATTTCGTCATCTCTAGACACATGAAAATAAAATTCTTCCTTGTTACATCCACTCACCTTATCATTTACGCATTTCACATGTAAGAAAAAAATACAAAAAAAATTTTTCCTTAAGGTGGGACGCACATGAAAAACACACACTATTTCAAAAATGCAGCAAATGCACAGTTTTGGAGATATGGCAATGAAATTTTGTACTACACTTTACATGAAAGTAACACATTTACATATAAAATACTTTGATTATATATATTCAACATTTTTTGAATGATATTTGAAGTTTTATTTTCAAAAAATAATGTATGTTTCTTTTTTCAAAAAGTATTCAAGAGATTTCTACAAAAATTTCTTTGTTTCATCTCTTTATATGTTGTAAGCGTATCTCATGAGGGTTTTGAATAGGTCACATAGGAGAATTTTCATAATTTTTTAATAATAATTCCACAAGTACAATTTTAAAATCATGCATAATTCCAAGAACTTTGCCCCATAATTCAGCTTGCAATCAGAAGTTCAAAATTTGCTATTGAGACAACGTTTATTAGGTTTACAGAAATATGTGCACACAATTTGATGTTTCTAACATTCATAAAATATGAAGAAAAGTTACATAAAATTTAAAAAATAAACTTTTCAGGAAACGCAATTTAAAGTTCAACCTTACTTTCTTCCTTATGTCACTTCTTCAGAAGGCACCACATTGTACTCTGGGTCGTATTTCCCGTCAAGGCTTCTCTTCTGGTTTCTTGTTGTCTGTCTTCTTTCCTTTACCAAGTCTTCAACTGACTTTTCAGCTGCAGAGACGCACTGTAAATCTATTTTTCTCAGGATGTCTTGAGTAAAAGTTCCTATCTTGAAGCCCATTCCTTCTAATACCTCCATCCTCCCAACGTTCTCATCATTAAATACAATAAATGCATCATAAGTTGCAATTCTTCAACTGTAACAGATGCAAATGTGTTTTTAGAGTATCATTTCCATATCAGTGAATTTAGAGACTCATTTGGATTTTGGGTTTTGGCATAAACACACTTTTTGAGAAGTGCAGGATCGGCCAGAGATGATCTATAAAACCAAAGAGTATCTATCACAGCCTACTAGGTGTATCCTGCATATGTTTGGTTGAAAGTAATACACAGAATCATTGTTCAGTGAGTTGGTATTGAAGTGCTGGTTCAAAATGTGGGCATGGCAGGGAGGATGAGTCACACTTTTAATTAATTTTCAGGCACTTTGGATGCAATTTCAACATTGAATCTTTGGGAACTTATTGTCCATGAGTTGTACTAATAAATAAAAAATAAATCGAAAATTGACATTTTTGATTAATTTCATCAACAGCTAACAACATAACTTCTGGAATGTGATTTTCCAGCATCCTAAATCTAATATTGTTGTACATGTGTACAACGTAGAGGGTATACATTCCTACTTCAATATATAAACGTGTTCAAGAATTTGTGTGGGTAAAGGCCCTTGTCATTACCCTTGTACACGTGTGCCAATCTCTATGCTCCCGGGTAGGGGATTTTGGTAATTATGTATGGTCCAATGTATAGTAATTGCCACTTATGGTTCATTTTTCCAATTTTTATGGATTTGGGATGTGTTCTATGTAACACCCTTTGTCCTATGTAGAACTGTTTTGTACATTTCAGCTTTCTGTTAAATTCCTTTCCTATATTTAGCCCAGGTTTCAAGGTTGATTACTGCTTGTCGTATTTTATCATCCAGTGATAATTCTGGTATCGTTATCTAGGGTAAATGTTTTTCTCCATTTTTCTACCTGTTTGCAATTGAACATCAGCTCATTTGGTGTAAATCCAGTTGATGTATGGGGAAGGTTGTTAACAACTTCTAAGAAAGTAGTGAAATATTCGATCCACTTGGTAAATTTACAAGGTATATAGGTCTTCACAAACCTGTTGAATTCCTTAAACACCCTTTCTATGGGGTACGCTTCAGTACGAAATTTGGATACTAAAATGTGTTTGATTCGATTGGAATATACAAACTCTTTCCATTTACATCCCACAAAATATGAGGCATTATCTATTAACATGACTTTCCTACCATTGCAAAATAATACTCTTTAATTCGTCTTATAACTGAAATGACTGTAACTTTCTGTACGGCATACAGTTTTATGTATTTAGTGAAAATATCATATAGGCTTACTATATATTTTACTCCCCCTTTACCTCTGGGATAGGGTCCAGCCACATCTAATGATACCTTTTCTATGGGTTTCTTAGCCACAATGGGATGTAGTTCTACCTGTTTGGAGATGTTAGAATGTTTTGCTTCCTGGCAAACAATACACTTCATCACCACCTGTAGTAATCTTCGTCTAAGGTTTGGGAAATAGCAATATTAGCTATTTTATCAGTGCATTTTGCAGTACCATAATGGCCACAATTATTGTGTGTGTATAAGATAAAATAATCCACATGTTCCTTTGGCAAACATATCCGCCATTTCTCTAGTTTGGGAGGTTTTCTATGGAACAGAACACCTTTGTGAATAGCGAAAAACCTTTTTAATTCTTTAAATTTAATTTTTCATCGCCGTTATGTGCAAGTTTTGATCTTATCTTACTCCAGCGTGTGTCTTCCTGCTGTGATTGCTCCATTTGTTTGCACATGTGGACATAGCATGGTCGGAGTGTTTTGGCCTCCATCAACACAGCTCTTATTTCACCTTCCTGTTCTGAAAGATTGTTGAATTCCTCTAACCCTTGTGATAGTCGAGAAACAGCATCAGCTATTATGTTTTGATTTCCTTTTATGTATACTATTTCAAAGTCGAATTCTTGAAGATGCGTACACCATCCGAGTATCCATCGGTGCAGCAATTTACAAGCTAACAAAAACGACAGGGACTGATGGTCACAGTACACGTTTGTGTGTTTACCCCAAAGGAAACATTCAACCTTTTTAAAGAACCGAATTACAGCCAAACCCTCTAACTGCGTGACTGAATATGAACGTTCAGCTTCGGATAGGGTGCGACTGGCGAAGCTAATTACTTTACAGATAAGATTTCCTTCTTCTTTCACCAATTGGATAAGGCATGCACCTAGACCATGAGGAGACGCGTCGGTGCATAAACAAGAATCTCTTTTCATGTCTAGTCGAGATAAAATATTAGTATTTAATAAGGCGCGCTTGATGTTTTCTAAATCTGTTAGACATTGTTTGTCCCACACCCAAGGTCTGTTGTTCCGGAGAAAATTGAGTAAAACATCACTGTTCATAAGTTGGTTGGGGATGAATTTCCTGAAAAATGACACTAGGTCTAAATATGCCTTTAATTGTTCTTTGTTTTGCGGGTGAGGGCAGTTCCTAATGGCATCAAGTTTCTTAGGATCTGGCAGTATGCCTTCCGAAGAGATTATGTGTCCTAAAAATTTTACCTCTTCTTGTACGAAATTAGATTTTTTGAGATTTGCTGTTACTCCATATTCGGAATAATGTCTCAATACTTGTTCAATTAATCTAAAATGTTCTACCCAAGTGGGTGTAGCGACTAAAAGGTCGTCCATGTATACTGTTACCTTACTCAACATTTCGGGCCCTAGCACTCAAGTGCAGAGATAAATACACCTGCACTTATGTACAACCCAAACGGTAATACTTGAAATTCGAAGTTCCTGCCCCCACATACGCAGGCAATATACTTCCAACTTTCTTCATGTAGTTTTATTTTCCGATATGAAGACTGTCTGCTTCAATCCTCTTGATGCAGGATTCTCGGCGCGTCGTGGAGAGATGAACAGACGGGTATCGTCGCCGTGAACCTACGAATAAACTTTGCTAGCTCGATAACTTCCTTTAATACTTTCTAACGCACAATTGGAATACACCCTTCTGAACAATACCAATGCGGCGGAACTCGTCACGCGTCCACCCGCTATCCCTTATAGAGGCAGACAGATGAATCTAAAGCAATTAAAAAATTGAAGAGCATCTCTCTACTCCTTTTGTTTCTATGCCAGTGTTATATGTCGTACAAAATTATTGAAAAGAACGATGGAGAAAAGAAAAGAAAGAAAAAATGTGTTACATTACATCAACCAGTCATCTAGTGAGTCAGTGAGTCGAGTCTACAGTCACAACCCAGTGGGAGTCGCAGTCGCAGTCTCTAGCTCAGAGTCCGTCAGTAGCTAGCGACGAGGGTAGTGTAGACAGTGGGACTTGTACTTCTCCAGCAGTGAGGCTAACGTGGACAATTCTGGAGGAGCTTGTACTACAACACTTGCATTATCTTAAATTAAGTAACTTCTTGTTCTTATGAATAAAGAATCTTGTTAATACATGCATGCAATTTGTGTTATAGATAGAGGATACCAGTCACCAAAAACGTCCTCTCCTTGCTTTTCATGGTACAAGCCTACTGTGACAACGAGACGATACAAAAACTGGCGACAGTAATAATTCCGTGCAGAAGATCTTACTTGTTTCTCTTGTGTTTTAGCTTGCAGGGGTGCTCATTTGTCTTGCTAATGTGTTGTTGTGTCCTTACATGAATTCCAGGAGGGGAGCCGCAGAACTAATCAAATTTCTCTTTTCAGAGGCTTTCCTTGCTTCTTTGCTACAACGTATTTGTGTAAATCATGGCTACCTCGCCCCCGCCACCCTCTGCCCCCCACCCCACCCCATACCCACCTCAGCTACAGACGGCCAATGTGATGGATCTAACACATGCTTTTCAGTTTCAGAACCAACAAATTGCTGCTTTGCTGATGATGGAACAACAATTTCTGGCTGTAAGCCACGTCGAGCACACAACAACCAACTGACCGACTAGCCCAACAAGTGCTCCCGAACTGCATACCATCGTTCTGGCAATTTAACGACACAGAAGAGGAATGGCTCGAATACCTAACACAGTTCCAAGCACATTGCCAAGTTCATGGTGTATAAGGTACTGTGAAACTACAGTACTTTCTTTCGGCTGCGGGGTCCCCAGTGTTCAGCTTAATACAAAATCTATTCCCAACAGCATCTCCCAATGCACTCAGCTACGACGAAGTAATCGCCGCATTTACTAAGTATTAAGACCAGCAAGTCCAAGTAGCAGCAGCCAGATATCAGTTTTTTCTCTTGCAGAAAAAGCCGGAACCGACGTACTGTCAGTTGTATACAGAAATAACGGGCATGACTAGGAAGTGTAAATTCAAGTGTAGTAGTGGCAACTTTTGCAGTAATTTAATGATTAGAGATGCAATAACATTCGATGTCCCGGATAGTAGAATACGGGAACAGATCTTAAAAGTATTAAGATCCATCACTTCCTTAAGTGCTGAAAATCTTACAGTAATGTGATTTGGGCGCAATAGCGGCCGACAAGTTTGATCAGGTCCCGATTTGTCGGGTCGAATCGCCCCTTGCACGCGAGCGCCCAAAGTAGCCACATCAGCGAGCGCGTACACAGCCGCACGGCCAAACATGTAAACAGGCCTCTCAATTTAGTGAAGTCTTGCCCTAGATGTTTTGCTCGCCATAAAAAGCAGGATGCCTATCACGTAACGCAACGTACTGCACATGTGGAAAAAAAGGCCATGTCCAAACAGTTTGTTTGCAACGCCACAAAAACGTCAATTTTTTTCCCGCTGCTCGTGCACATGCAGTGAACGTCGTGCTTTCGAAACCTACAACAGGTTCTGACGAAAAGAAGATTAACGTTGTGCACCTTTCTCGCCCTGTTGCTGTGCAACGACGTTCTAACAAATTATTTGTCTCATTACACACTGCTGGCCACCGTGTCAGCTTTCAGTCAGAGACACAAGTGTCTCAGTAAGTTTGCTTAATCGTGCCTCGTACGAACAGTTAGGCTTACCATGCAGTTCAAAATCTAGCAAGCACCTCACTGCTTGCAACGGAGAGGAAATTCCAGTCTTTGGACAGTGTAGTTTGCATGCCACTTTAAAATCTCACAGCAAGACAGTGAATTTTACTGTGTTGAAATCAAGAGACAGTCAGAACATTTTCGGTTGAGATGCCTTTAATTTCTTTGGACTTGGCATCCACGAGAATGTACTGTCAGTCTCTACATTTGCACCAGAAGACAGTGTCGCTAGCTTGCTTAAAGAATTTCCTGAACCATGGAAAAAGCTAATAACTTCTTAGCGAATGTTACATTGAAAGACAATGCACAGCCTAGGTTCTCTCGGGTCCACCCCATTCCAATTGCTCTAAGTGCTAGTAGCTAGTGAATTGAAAGAACTGGTGTAATTGTTCCTGTTCAAGCTACTCAATGAGCAAGATCTCTCGTTTTGTTGCCTATGCCGTCTACTTGCATTCGCATTTGTGTTGACTTGAAGTCTGCAGTGAACCCACAAACAGTAGTTGATACTTATCCGTTACCTCGCTCTGAGGAACTTATGGACAGGCTTGGAACAGGACGTTACTTTCCTAAGGTAGATTTGCGTGATGCCAATTTGTAAATTCCATTGGATGAAGAATCGCAGTAAGTGTTTGTTGTCAGTACACACTTAGGACTATTCAAATATTTGCGTTTACCCATCAGCAGTGCTTCCGCACCCGCCATTCTTCGACGTTACAAGGAACAGATGGCTACAAAACAGTAATTTTGCTCAAACTGTCTCGATGATATTGTAGTCTCAGGTCATACACTGTTCCAGCGTATCGACAAGCGACGGTACGAAGAAGAAGAACGTAAGAGCAGAGAAGGCTGTGAGGCGACGTCAGCCAGTAGCCCACACCACGACAGATGCGGCCCCTAGCCGAAGAGAATATAAGCGCCGCTCCTGCCAGTCTCGGGCGGACAGTAGAAGACGGACACTAACAGAGACGCCTAGATGAGCAGGAATGTTAACGACAGCAGTGACTTATGAGCGAGTGTGAATGCTTACATGGACACTGTAAATAGTGAAGGACACTGACTGTTTGCATGTCGCCCATCGCTTGCGACAACTCGTTGTAAATCCAAAGTATTGTCAGTCTTCTTTATTGTAATAAACACTATTAATGTGATTTGCTTGAATTGTTGTATAGCTCTCCAAGAAAGCAGCATCCTTTAGGCACCCTACAAGAGAGGAGTGGGCCGGACCCTACAGACACTATAGGAACTCATTGCCAATTTGCGTTCTCCTTTTCGAGTGATTTCAGAAGCAGAACTCAAATGTCGTCTTTTGAAAAGTGTGACTTTTTTCAAACTGAACTACAGTACTTAGGTCATGTGATAAGCAGTTAGGGTGTGCACCCCTTCCTATCTCATTTGCTTGCAATATGTGATCTGCCTGCTCCTCACAATGTGTCTGAATTGCAGTCAGTACTATGCAAGATGACATACTATATTCGGTTCATACCAAATGCCGCTCGGATCATGGCTCCATTGCATGTCTTGCGTCACAAAAATGTACCTTTTGTGTGGACTAAAGATTGTCAAGACACATTTCAGAAACTCAAAAATGCTTTGCTCAGTGACATATGTTTAGTGCATATTGATCCTGCCAAATCAATAGTTTTGCAACTCGACGCTTCTTCCTACGGAATCGGTGCTGTGCTTTCGCACAGAATCGGTGCACAAGATCGACCCACTGCTTTTGCATAAAGTTGTTACTGCAAACTCAGTGAAATTGTTCTTAAATAGAAATAGAAGCTCTCCCTATTGTGTATGGTGTGACAGAATTCCATCACTATTTGTTTGGTCACAGGTTCTATTTAGTGACAAATCACAAGCCTTTGCAGTCCTTGTTTCATCCGTCAAAGCTGGTTCCCACACCCACTGCTCAAAAATTGCAATACTGGGCTTTGTTGCTTTCGCAGTATCAGTATGCAATTGTGTACAGACGTCCGGCAAAGCATGTCAAAGCAGAGACACCCTGTCTCGCCTTCCTATTAGCCCAGACTCTGTTTTGATGCATGTGTGGCACCTCGATCGATCGATGCACAGCACAGGATTCTGAATTGCTGGAGTATTTTCCCTTGCACTACAGAAAAAAAGCACAGGCCACGGAAGCAACCCGGGTCTCAAGATTTTGTTGCATTACATTCGCACATCTTGGCTTCGTTCATTGAACAATATGAATTTTGCATGTCGACAAGCCTTTTAATTCAACAAGATGTGATTCTAGTTCAAAATGACAGTGGACAATCGCGTGTGCTTATTCCCAAAGTGTTGCAAAGGAGGTGCTGCGCTTGCCTCGCCAGGGACATTGGGGAACTGTTCGCACTGAAAAGTTTGCACCCCAGCGCTGTGCTTGGGAGGGCATGGACACCCGTATTGAACAGATGACGTCACAGTGTCACGCAGGACTGGAGAACCACTCTGCTCTGCCACAGGCATTCTCAGCTTGGTCTAAGACTCAATTGCCTTGGCAACGAGAGCACATCGACTCTGCAGGACCATTTTGGAACACTAATAGGCTCATAGTGGTAGACTTTTAAAGGAAGTTTCCATTTGCGGTGCCCATGAACTCTACCATGTCACGTAGAACCATCCATGCATTGTTCTCATATTTTACATAGGTGGTTTGCGAGAAATACTTCTGTCAGACCTCTTCTTCTGTAGTGGTCAACCCAAGGATTGGTTTGCAACAGCTACAATGGCAGCTTGTCTCCATTCTGTGCGTCTTTCAGCTTTTCTCTTCATTTCTTTATAGGTGTTACATCCCACATCTTTCACGATTTGATCCATGTACCTCAGTTGTGGTCTTCCTCTTGGTCTTTTTCCCTCGACATATCCCTCTATGATTGTGTTCAGGAGTCCTTTATGTCTTAATAGATGGCCTGTAAATTGCACTCTTCTTTTAACAATGAAACTCCAGAAGCTTCTCTTCTCACCTGCTCTTTCCAGAACCACTTCGTTTGTGACCTTGTCGATTCAATTTATTTTGAGCATGCGTCTATAGCACCACATTTCAAAAGAATTTAGCTTCTGCTGTTCCTCTGTCCCGAGAGTCCATGTTTCACATCCATAGCATGCCACACTCCACACATATGATTTCAAAAATCTTTTCCTGGTTTCAAGGCTGATGCTCTTAGATGTTAATATGTTTTTCTTCTTGTTAAAAGCAGCCTTCGCTTGAGCTATTCTACTTCTCACTTCTGCCTTGCTTCTTCCATTCCTGGTAATATTACTGCCCAGATAAGTAAATTTATCAACTTGTTCAAGCAGTTCATTGCCTACATGAACTTGGACTTTCACTTGATCTTCTTTGTCGCAGGCCATTACTTTTGTTTTTGCTTTATTAATTCTCATATTATATTCTTCACCCATAACTTTATCCATTCTATTCAGTAGGACTACAAGATCTTCTTCACTTTCAGCCAAGACAGCTATATCATCGGCGTATCTTATCATATCTATTCGTTGGCCATGAATTACTACACCTGTCTGTGAATTTTCCCTTACTTTTTTCAGCGCCTCTTCAATGTATACGTTAAAGATAACAGGGGATAGTTGCATGGGGGCTTAATTAAAATATAAAATGCAAATACTTTTAATTTTTTGATTTAGTAGCTGTATGTCCGATTACGTAGTCTCGCAAACGGTTGGCCCTGACTAGTATTATTACGCAATCTGACTGCATAGAACAACAACAAAGAATGAAATGGAAAATTTTCGTTAACACAATTAATTAATTAATTAAGTCCCCAGCAACTATAAAACCTACGAAACCAAAGCACAAGTATAACTGTTCTGTGTGTGGAAGTATGACTCAACGTACGCATCTGGCACGGTTCTTCTTCAATAACACAAGAAATTTTAAATATCATTTATACTGAATTAATTAAAGAAAATAAAAATACCATAATTACTCAAGAGAACTAGAATTACACTCTAATCCAAGAACACAAGCCAGATGCTTTGTTGACTGAACCTGTAATGACGCATTATTTAAAACATGGAAATAATGAAAAAAAAAACACGGAATATTTTACCTTCATATATATTGACGAATAGCACTCTGATCACTACAATATTTCCATTCGAATAACATCTGCTGTCCAGCCCATCAAACAACTGCATAAAACATGGAACAAGCACTCCTTACTACAACATCTCGACAAGCACTGCCCACTAGCACATCCCAACACGAACTGACTACTATGAGTCCTCGACAAGCACTGCCCACTACGACATCTCAATAATCACTGCCAATGGAGGCGGCGGAACAATACTCTCTAGCGCGATCTCTGGCGCTGTGGCTCAGTGTAGCCACCTTTCATATGCCCTTCCTCCACGGACTAGAATTTGATGGTATTTTTGCCAGCATTGGTGGTGAAAATACCACCAAATTCGTCAAAAAAATACGGACAAAAATAAAAGATAATATTAATGCGTAAATATCATATAACTAGATAAAATTTTGGCTTTGCACTGACCTTTCAATAACCTAATATATAAAATACAGTAAGCAATACAAATTCTTTCATACATGTGACTTTACATAACAGTTTACACAAGTATTATGTGGTTAAACAGTTCAATCAATAGCGTCAGCAATGACGAATATGTGCAGGTAAGAGTCTCATAACTTTTCACAAACAGTAATACACAAAAAATCAGTTTATACAAATATCCACATAAACGCTTTCCATAGCCCAAGAAACAAGTAGTTGACAGTTCGAGCAGTAGCACCCAGCAATGGTCAACAGGTGCAAAAACCAACAAGTGACATTTTTTCAGTAGAAACAGTCCCTCAGTGGCACCCAGTAATGTTGAATAGGTGCAGACACCAACAAGTAACACCATTTCAGTATAAGCAGTTCCATTAGTGGCACCAGCAATGTTGAACAGGTGCAGATATCAACAGGTGACATCTTTTCAGTAGAAGCAATCCATCAGTGGCTCCCAGCAATGTTGAGCAGGTGCAGACACCAACAAGTAACATCTTTTCAGTAGAAGCAGTCCACCAGTGGCACCCAGCAATGTTGAACAGGTGCTGACCACAGTCCATAATATTCACTATCACTAATCACACTGTTCATCAGCAGAAATTAAACATGTCCAGGTGGCATCCACCATGTTGAATAAGTGCAGGTAACAGTCCATAATATTCACTATCACTAATCACACTGTTCATCAGCAGAAATTAAACATGTCCTAGTGGCACCAATCATGTAGAAAAAGTGCAAATAACAGTCCATAATTTCCCTATCACTAATCAGTCGGGTAATCAAAGTTCATTAGCACAAATTAAACATTTCCAAGTGGCACCCATTATGTTAAACAAGTGCAGGTAACAGTCCATAATATTCACTATCACTAATGAGACAGTTCAGTCATGAACAATAGTTTGAGTGCACACACAATTAACAAAATTATTATCAATGCTCTTACACTAAACATACAAATCATAATAAACGCACAAATGATATCAGGTAGTTGTCATATTAACTATTACAATACACAAATAGCAGTAAACCTATAATATTTATGGGTGTCAGTGCAAGCCACAACAAACAAGTAAAATAATATTTAGGAGATAGGTTGGTACCAATTTGGGATAGGAAAAGGAAAACACACAAAACACACTCACTCATCTTTCATCCACATTAGTGCTACTGTGTAATTGAATAGTGTTAACTGTGTAAATGCAATTCTGTCAAAATTTTATGTTCATCATGTGTATCAAGTAGTAGTGGCAGCAATGTATAACAGTCAATAATAGTTAGTCAACGTCATAGTCATCATGTCAAGACCAATGTTTGCCAAGCCAGATCAAAATGTACGATTGCTGAACAACTGTCAGTGAGCCAAGATATGCAAAATCTTCCTCTCTCCAAAAAAAAGTATATACTGCTTAGTGATATAACAAAGTGTGTGTGTAGACAATCTTCTTTCTACTTGAGTGTTCTAGTCTGCCATCTTCATCCTCCTTGTTCCATATAGACCAACAAAAAAAAAATATGCTCCTCACTTATTTTACCTCTTATCCACCAAAATTCCAGTAATCATCAGCATCACATAATCTTAATACTTCAATAATACCTCTTATGTCGATACATATAAACCTTATCATCAATATCATTTACCTTACCTCTTGTCCACTAAAACTCCAATAATCATCACTTAATCTTGATACTTCAATAATACCTCTTCATTACGTCGATACATATAAACCTCAGCACCAATATCATTTCACTTCCATAACAACTCTTTCCTCTAGTCAGTCTCCTCGAACAAGTACAGACAAAATCCTAGTGCAACTTCAATTCATCATCCCATACAATCCGAAGACACAGTGTCCACACACAACCTCTGTGTAATCCATCTGACCCAAATTTTCTACTCATTATAAATTATAAGATGGATTTTGGTTACCTTGTCCATCATTAAATAAAAGAAATGCATACATGACCTCTAACAGCCTTTAGTTTGAATAACTTTCAGTAAGTAAGTACGATTACGAAGTGTTAATGATCGTGATATTTCAGTGTGTACACCACTTCAAAAATTATGGCAAACAGAAGCAAACATGTGGAGTATTTCTTGTGTCAAGAGTGTCACTTCCTATTTCAATTACTCACGAAAAATGCAGTGTAATAACTGTCAATGGTCTAAACCTAGTGTTGGTATGTCATGTCGTTCGCTTCCTTCCTATTAGCATAAATTTATACAGCTTCCATAAAACCTCCAGCTCATGTGACTTCTATGCAGTTTCTTGTACCAATGTCGTTCGTAGGATTATAGCAGTTCATTTTATCTTAAAAATATAAGGCACTGAGCGTAAGCAAAACAAGCAATAGCGAGTAAATATACCAGTAGAGAACAGAATGTCAACAAGTGGATGCAGCACAATCCCTATAACGAGGCTCTGCCAAGCGAACAAACTATAATTAATACCATAGTGTAACCTAAACTCTATGTTCGTACACAGTATATCAGCATTGCTATATTCTAAATTGAAGAGTAGTTATGACAACAAAACAGAAATGTGTAAATATGCAATCCATATGCACAGCAGCAAACATATATCTTACGCAATAAACAAGTCATTAGCATCATATCAGCATAAGCAAATAAATGTTCATATGTAATCTTAATAAGTAAACATGAAGGCGCAAGCAGATAAATCACAAAGTGTAACCTACATACATAACCACAGTCAGCACAATTAATCAGGTGACAATTATAACTTAAATAAATAAGCACAAAAGGCACATAAAAAAAATGACATCAGTGAAAAGGCATAGCAGCCAAGCGATGCATAGTATACGCAAGTAACAACACTGTTCATTAATAAAACATTGTCAAAATCAGTAAATGTACAAAAGCACGTCGCTTCACAAGTAAATTCATAGAACATGAAATTAGCACAAAGTATGAATCACGTAATCGCGAGCAGCAAATTACATCTAAAATACGTACCTAAGTGGAATTATGTTACCTGAAAAATAAACTCAATTAATAGTTACCCTTTTTAATTTATTACTTTTTTTTTCTTCGAAATTACATTCTTCCTGAAATTTTCTCCATAGCAAGTCCTCTTAACGTCGGACACACAGAGAATTTACCTGAAGGTCTTAAATATTTTATACAACCATATCCTGAAAAATACTGAACGTTAATAACATAATTTATAAAGTCACTATAGCTTTATACAGAATTTAGTCGGAAAAATTAGACTGTGTATTTGTTTACGTCTGTCAGTGCATTCGCACTGAGCGCTCGATCAGCTGTAGACGCGTGACATGGGAAGTGATTGTTTGCGGTCAACGACTGCCTTGTGCCGCGCGCAGACATCGCTGTTGCTTTGAGTATCTGCCGCCGCCGGAACACGGCGCAGTATCCTTGTATTCTCTGCATGTTTACATGTAGCTGTTAGTTTCTCTGAAGTATGTCATTCCACAAAAATTTTTACGTTCGATATATGATGTATTCCCTTAGAGAGCCGAGATTTAAGAGTTTCTACTTCAACAGTGTTATCATAAATGATTTTGCGAACTCTATATGGACCGTTGTAAAGCAGAAAAAATTTGCGACGTAAGCCTTTTCCTTTATGAGACAAACGATGAGACTTAATTAATACCTTCTGACCAACTGACAAGATTTTTAAACGACCAGGACGCTTAGCTGATTTCTCTCTTTTTGCAGCCGCAGACGCAATATTTCGTAGAGCCAGGTTGACAACTTCAGAATGCCGCAGTTTCCGTGAAGGCGGAAAAGGAACGATTTCAGAAATGTGATTTGTTGGTACTTTATTTTTTAATATCAATAGAGGCGGTAAAGAAGTTGAGTCATTAGGAAGTTCATTCAGAATGTTTTGAAAAATATGAAGATACTGATCCCAAGTTCTGTGATTCTGATGACAATAAAGACGACACAATTTATTGATTTCCTTCATCCATCTCTCTGAAGCGTTAGACTGAGGGTGAAAAAGTGAAATGAAAATTGGTTTAATCTTACGACGCCGTAGAGTACGAAGCCAAATTTTAGAGCGAAACTGTGATCCATTATCTGATATAACCTTATCAACATGACCAACTTCTTTAAGAAAATGTTTGATGAAAGCATTAGATACTGAACGAGCTGTTGCTTTGCGTAAAGGTGTAAAACACACATATTTTGATGTCAATTCCACTGCTACCAAAATGTACGCAAAACCATTAGTAGAACGAACCACTGGACCGAACAAATCGACTGCAGCCATGTCCTTTAATTTCGCTGGAATGGTAGGAAACAACGGTGCTCTGTGAGAAACAGTTGGCGGCTTAGCCTGTTGACATAATTTGCATTTGGCAAGAACAGATCGAATACGTTTTTCCATATTACTGAAGTAGCAATTTTCTCGCAATTAATGAAAGCATTTTCTGGGACCAAAGTGCGCATAACTAAAATGTGTGAACGAGGTGTGGCTAAATCATCCAATCTAACAAAGCGTCTAAGAAAATTACAGACACCAAGGAAACTACGAACATCACGTTTTGTGGTAGGAACAGCATAATTACGAATAGCGTCTAGTTTCTCTGGATCAGGGAGAATATCTTCTGTAGAAATAATGTGACCGAGAAATTTCACCTGAGAACGACCAAATTCAGATTTTTCCAAGTTCACTGTCATGCCAACTCGTGCAAAAATACGTAATAATGAATCCAAAATTTTGTTATGCTCAGTCCAAGAGCGTTTAGCAATAAGAATATCGTCAACATATGAAGTAATATTGTCACGAAGATAATCAGATAACATTTCATTTATGCTACGAATAAATGCTGCAGAAAATATAGTAAGTCCAAACGGTAATTTCCAAAGTCACTTTTGGGTAAAACAGTCAAATCCGGTTATTCTTTACCTACTGTCTAGATAGATGGATAGTAGAAGAGTTGTTTTTTATAGATACAAAGAATAGTGAAAGAGTAGGCAGCGGTGCAGAAAACTAAAAGGGAAATAGCACCACTACAGCTCGGGGCCCTGTGAACGCTACGGCACATATTCACTTAGTATAGTGAATCCCCTGAGGACTTTAATAGCTGCACATAAATTTCAGTTTGTGACTTAGTGGCAAACTTGACGGAAGTGCGTACGTAAATTGATCTAACCATGCACATGGATGTATGTCATTCTTAGAATTGCGAAATATCTTAATCTTCCGAACAGTCAAGAAGTGTTTATAGTCAACGTTTTCGCCTCGTGGCGACAAAGACCTACCGCGTCTGTCCCAGTCCCAATGTCGATTATTGTCAATTTCCCGCGCCTGGCGCTCTCTTGTTACATCCCGTAAATGAAACAAATTACTTTCTTCAAAGCCCTCTGCTATCTGTGATACTAAAATTGGTCTGCTGTCTTTTCCTACGATTTCGCTTTCAATATATTTGTCTTGCTTTTGTAATGCCTCAAATTCCCTTTTAACGCGTTCATTAAATTTTCCCTTTTTTTCAACATGCTTATTTATGTTCTGGTACTCTTCGGTTTCTGCGTATGGCAATGGAGCTGTATCATCCGAATCTGTGTCCCCATTTAAACTAAGACTTGTCAGTTTATCTGAAATCTCCTCAACTCTTTCCGATGAGTCACCTATTTTTTCTTTCTGTTTATTTACGTCTTCCGTAAGTGTCGCGACTTGGGTTTCAGTATTGACACATTTGGTAGTTAACTGTTCATATTGTTGTGTTAGATTATTTATTCTGTCATTTGGTACGGATTCCTCGATTCTCTCAAATATTTCTTCCTTATCATGTGCACGTTGTAAATTTAACTCTGAAAATTTTTGTACTATCGCGCGATCTCTTTCTTCCTGTTCTCTATCCTGTTCCCTTTGCCTAATCTCTACTGCAATTAATCTATTATTGTGAGAATTCAAAATTGGTTGTACTTCTTCTCTAATTTCTTTATTTGATTCGTCTTTCATGTATTTGAAACATGTCCCTGTTTGTGCACCTAACTGTGTTTCCATTGTTCCCATATCAGTTTCTAATCCAGATCGTAACTGTGATCCCACTGCTTTCATCTCGGTTTTAATTGTTTCTATTTGTGATCCCACTGTTTTTAATTCAGATCCCAACTGTGGTCCCAGTGAGTCTAACCGTGTTTCCATTGTTCCCCTATCTGTTTTTAATTCAGACCCCAAAGTTCCCATCTCTGCTTTAATTGTTCCTATCTCTGTTTTAAATTCAGATCGAAACTGCTCCATTGTTCCCATTTGTGAGTCCAACCGTGTTGCCACTGTTTTTAATTCAGATCCCAAATTTAATATTGCACTCATCAACTGCTGCATTTCTTCTGTCGTTAACCGCGCAATCTGAGAATTTTTCGATTGTGAAAAATTTTGAACTGTTTCCGGACTATTTTCCCTGCTTATTAAATTGTTTTCCACTTCATTAGTCATGATACTGTTTTCCTCTGTTGGCGAGTTCGCCATGTTAACAATTTCGTCATTCTCACTATCCATCATTTTTGCCTTTTTCATCGATCGCGTAATCATTTACAAAAAATATACAAAACTCGTCACTATATGAGAATTACACACAATGACACTTTATCTCCAACAATACCATTCACACGAAATGTTTCCCTCAAACACGATTAACGAACAATTGAAATAATTGCACTAAATTGTCAAACCCGTATACAAGATAACAAAATTAAATTCTGCAAAAAAAATACCATTAGAAGAATGACAATTACCAAATCTACACATGCAAAATAGACTACAATTACTAAACTACCAATTACTACAACAATACTACTATCTACTATTTTTACAATCAGAAGAATTCCAAGGGACGATCCTGGCAGGGTCGCCACGTGCATGGGGGCTTAATTAAAATATAAAATGCAAATACTTTTAATTTTTTGATTTAGTAGCTGTATGTCCGATTACGTAGTCTCGTAAACGGTTGGCCCTGACTAGTATTATTACGCAATCTGACTGCATAGAACAACAACAAAGAATGAAATGGAAAATTTTCGTTAACACAATTAATTAATTAATTAAGTCCCCAGCAACTATAAAACCTACGAAACCAAAGCACAAGTGTAACTGTTCTGTGTGTGGAAGTATGACTCAACGTACGCATCTGGCACGGTTCTTCTTCAATAACACAAGAAATTTTAAATATCATTTATACTGAATTAATTAAAGAAAATAAAAATACCATAATTACTCAAGAGAACCAGAATTACACTCTAATCCAAGACACAAGCCAGATGCTTTGTTGACTGAACCTGTAATGACGCATTATTTAAAACATGGAAATAATGAAAAAAAACACGGAATATTTTACCTTCATATATATTGACGAATAGCACTCTGATCACTACAATATTTCCATTCGAATAACATCTGCTGTCTAGCCCATCAAACAACTGCATAAAACATGGAACAAGCACTCCTTACTACAACATCTCGACAAGCACTGCCCACTAGCACATCCCAACACGAACTGACTACTACGAGTCCTCGACAAGCACTGCCCACTACGACATCTCAATAATCACTGCCAGTGGAGGCGGCGGAACAATACTCTCTAGCGCGATCTCTGGCGCTGTGGCTCAGTGTAGCCACCTTTCATAGTGCGCAACCTTGTCGGACATCTTTCCGTATCTGCACCTCTTCTTGTTTTGTCCGTCCACGGATAACTGCTGTCTCGTTTTTGTACAGGTTCCATATCATTTTTCTATCTTTATGGTCAATTCCTACGTTTTTGAGTACCTCAAACATCTTATCCCATTTAACATTATCAAAGGCTTTCTCTACATCTACGAAAGCTATGTATGTTTTCAGGTTCTTATCTAGTCGTTTCTCTATTATTAGTTTTAGAGAAAATATTGCTTCTCTGGTTGCTCTATCTTTCCGGAATCCAAACTGGTCTTCAGAGAGTGTAGCTTCGACTTTTTGTTCTATGCGTTTTAGAATAATCGAGGTTAATATTTTAGAGGCGTGAGTAACTAGGCTGAGTGTCCTATAATTTTCACATCTTGTAGCATTTGCCTTCTTTGGAATGGGGATCATAATGTTTTTCTCAAAGTCTGTAGGAATTTTACTCTGCTCGTACATGTTGAAAACAAGATTATACAACTCCTGATTCAGTTTTGCTCCTCCAGATTTCAGAAGTTCGGCTGGGATATTGTCTATACCAGGCGATTTGTTGTTTTTCAATTTTTTCAGAGCTAGTTCAAACTCCAACTTTAATATAGGTTCACCTATGTTGTGTGCATCTACTTCTGTTTCTTCTTCCATGATGTTTTCAGACAGGTCTGGTCCACTGTACAGTTTTCCTATATATTGTTTCCATCTTCTTGCAACTTCATCATCGTCATCCAACATATTGCCATTTTCATCTGTCACAGCCCTACACTTGTTTCTTCTGTCTCCAAAGCAATGTCTCACACATTTATAGGCCTTGTCGATATTTCCCTTGCTCATGTTGTCCTCAACTGAAATACAGAGATCATCAAGGTATTTTTCTCTTGCTTGTTTTGCCTCTCTGTTGATTCTGTTTTTCAGACTCTTGTATTTCTCTTGGTCTTCCTTCTTCACAGAATTTTTTAATTTCCTTCTTTCTTCCATCATATTTAGTAGGTCATTAGTGATCCATTCCTTCCTTTTCTCTGTCCTTTCTTTTCCTATTACTTCTTCTGCTGCTTCTAAAATACCAGTTTTTATTTTTTCGCAGCTGCTTTGGATGTCATTGCAGCCCTGTGTATTTGTTTTCTTGTCTGTTTCTAGTTGATAGTGCTTCAGTGTATTTTCGTTTTTCAGGTTTGTCAAATCCCATTTACATATACTTCTTCTTTTAATGTTCTTGAATTTTAGTTCAGTCGTCATCATAACGAGTATGTGGTCACTTTCCACATCACAGCCTGGATATGATCTGCTGTCCTTAACTTGGTTTTTAAATCTTTGCTTCACTAATATGAAGTCAATTTGGTATCTGTTAATGTCACCAGGCATTTTCCAAGTATATCTTCTTCTTGGATGATGATTAAAGAAGGTATTTGTAATGCAAAGTTTATTTCTTTGGCAGAATTCTACAAGTTTATCCCCTCTTTCATTTCTTAATCCTAATCCAAAATTCCCTGCCACATCCTCTTCTTTACCTTCCCCAACAACGGCATTCATATCTCCCATGATGACAAGGTTTTCAGCTCCTTTAATTCTGCCAATTACTTCTTCAAGGTGGTCATACATCATGTCGATTTCATCATCCTCGTGCCTCGTAGTTGGCATGTATACTTGGATTATGATTGTGTCTCTTGGTTTAGTTTCCAATCGGACATAAATTATCCTCTCACTATGTTGAACAAATCCTTTTACTCTTAACCCCATCTCTTTATTGAGGATAATTCCCACTCCTGCAATCCCGGGACTGTCTTGTGCTGTTCCAGTGTGTATGATTCTGTAATCCCCTGACCAAAAGTCGCCAGCGTTTGGCCATCTCATTTCTGAGACTCCCAGTACATCAATATCCATTCGTTTCATTTCCATTTTCAAGTTTTCCAGTTTACCACATTTAAGAAGTGAGTTGACGTTCCATGTTGCTATCCTTCTTACATTAATGCTTTTGGATTTTGGTATCTCTTTAGTTGTCCCCGCCCGGAGATCCGAATGGGGGACTATTTTACCTCCGGAGAATTTAACCAAAGAACTTTCCATCATAAGCTGTTGATACTTGGGATACCCGCCCGGGTCTTTAATGGAGTGGTTTCCTGTTGCCTTCTCCATTCTATGCCGTTGGCCACCTTGTGGCTCCTCCGCCTTTAGGAGCAGTTTCCCACCCCAAGGGCAAGAGAGTGCCCTTCCTTCTAGCCGCTCATCCGCCCTCCTAGGAGGCCGTTGGCACTTGATAGAAGGTAATCTCCTCATCCCAGGAGATATTCGGCTCAGTAGAAGTATAGGTTGGAAATGGATGACCCCTAGCCCTCGAAACCTAATAGCGTCAGGGTCGGAAAAAAACAAGAGTTGGCCGAGGGTGGCCAAATAGGAAAGATAAAAGTGAGGAGCCTGGCATAAGTAAGTGGAAGCAATGCCAGGACTCAGCTCGGGACCCCGTGGTCGCCAAGGTGTGAGTCCCTGAAGGGTTCTGTCAGACAACAGACCACAATTCACTTTCTGTGATTTTGAACAGATATCCGAACAAAATGGCATTCATCATCTAACAAGTACTCTATTTCAGTGACATTTCAATGGAGATGCAGAACGCTTCATATGCACTTTTAAGCAACAGATGGCCAAGCTTTGCGCCACCCACATAGGAGAGCAGACGTTGCAACTCTTTCTCGCCTCCTATCACTCCACCCACGAGATGGACCATCACTAGCGGAACTGCAGCACTGCCGCCGCCATCAGAAGCTGCTACACCCACCACAGCGTCCAGGGCCGCTGATGGTCGACAAGTATCGCTTTGCACTGTGCGATCTTGTTCTTTTCAGGGTTTATGGCAGTATTGGGACAAGGGGTGAGTAACCCCAAAGTACTCTTATCCAAAATGGAGGCGATGACGTTATCCAAAAGACGGCCGTGACGCCATTTGATGATGTCAGTCAAGATGGCGGCTGCGGCGTTATTGAAGATGGCAGATTTTGACGGAAAGTTTGAATTTTGGTGGGAAGATAGGTGAACTGGGCTACCTCTACTAACGTAACCCCATCGCCCAGAAAATGGCAGGAAGTTCAAATTCTATTAGGATAATGCAGCCTCTACTAACATAAGAAAAATGGCTGGAAAGAAGGGGCAGTTGGGCTGCCTCTACTAAACCAAGTCACCCAACCGCCACCTCTTCCTAGGGAGTGGCGAAAAATTTGAATTTTGGCGGTAAAGAAAGGTCACTTGGGCTATCTCTAATAACCTAAGAAAATGGCGGGAAAGAAAGGGCAGTTAGGGTACCTCAACTAATCTAATTCACTTGACTGTCACCTCATCCTAGGAATTGGTGGGGGAGGGCTCAACCTGTGCTGGACATAAGTCCTTAATTTGTGTGCACCAGTCTTTATTTAAACATTTTGATGCTATGCAGCCATCCAGTGTGTTCACCACAAGGTCCAGAATCCAATTGACCTAGTACACAGTACTGCCAACAGAGGGCACTGTCATCCCTTCCATGGTGTAATCCAAGATGGCGGTCTGGTGGTGGAGAGGCAGGACTTCATAACAGGAAATTCAAGGGGTATACTGTTTATTTATATAAAAAAATCAGTTTGTGGGGGGATGGATTTCTCTTGCTCATCATTCTCTGCTGTTTGGAAACATTTAGGTCTTGTAAGAAGTAATTACATGCAGCTAATATGTTGCATAACGTAATGTTCGACACTGTACTCTGGGTGTCATAAACTAATGTTGGACCCTTTGTCAACGCTTAATCTATTGTTCTGTTAAGTGGTTTTCCGTGCACCCCTATTTCCTTAAACTATTCTACCGCCTTTGACACCAAATTAGGTAATTCGTTTGTCCTCCCACCATTTTCTGGTACCCTTTTCGAGTTTCATATGCTTTTGAACGTCATTTCTGGCGCATTCTTCTTTGTCACCCACCCCCTTAAACTATTTTATTGCATTTTACATAAAAACTATGCAAATTAACCTAGTGTTCTGCACTTAACCTCCTGTTCTGCTCCATGTCACCCACTCGTGCACACCCTCCCTTTAACTATTGTACTGCTAATTATATAAATTGATATAAAAAATTAATGTCAGTTAACTAAATCTATATTTTTCACATATATGGAGTAGCTTTTTTATTCGCAGCATCCTATTGGTCGGTGAAATCGATGGAATACAGTTTAAAAAAAACGATCGCTAATAAAAAACACATCCCACCACTTGATGCCCGACGCCGCCGCCGCTCCCGCCGCAGCCGGGAGCACATTCCGAGATAACGAATTGGCTCTTATTTTTACATAGCCATGTGACGTCAGAATAACATTGAGAATCTTTTAGATGGTGAGTCGCCATGCAGACGTGAGGTGTCAGTCAAGCTGGGGCAGGTAAGCACGGCTGGACGCAGCTCGTTTGTTACGTTAGAATCGCTAGAGATAAAGCAGCTTTTGCTATTCTGGAACTGATTTCTATATCGCGATCCATGACGTCTGTATGCATAGGTATAGCGTCAGCAACTGTAACACACATGCTGCCCAGAGGCGTTTCGCATATGGGATTGGTGTGAGCGTGCCTTGAAGTTCTGTGGCGGGGTGGATAGGGGTGTCTGCTGTACCTCACGTGATCGGCGAGGACGTGACGGTGGAGGAGGAGATGCTGCGGAATCGGGTCACTGCGAGCAGCCTGGTTGCTGCAGCCCTAACCCTCTAGCATGAGGTAGGGCGGCCCATGCATACCAGAGCGATGGTGTGGCGGGCACGGCTGGGATGAGGTCACGGCTGGGGGCAGCGTCGACGGCTGTAGCGGGGGCGGTGGCGGCGTCGGGCGTCGAGTGGTGGGATGTGTTCTTTGTTAGCGATCTTTTGTTCAAACTGTATTCTATCGATTTCAACAACCAATAGGATGCTGCGAATTAAAAAAAAAACCCGTACATGTGAAAAATATAGATTTATTAATTTGCATAAATTTCTTATATCAACATGGTGTTAGCGGTAGAATAGTTAAGGGGAGGGTGTGCATGAGTGGGTGACATGCAGCAGAGCAGCAGGTTAAGTGCAGAACACTAGGTTAATTGCATAATTTTTATGTAAAATGCAGTACAATTGTTTAGGGGTAAGGGTGACAAAGAAGAATGCGCCAGAAATGACGTGCAAAAGCATGTGAAATTCGAAAAGTGTGCCAGAAAATGGTGGTAGGACATATCTAATTACCTAATTTGGTACCAAAGGCGGTAGAATAGTTTAAGGAAATGGGGGTGGCATGGAAAACCGCTTAATAGAACAATAGGTTAAATGCCAAAAAAGGGGCAAACGTTAGGTTAAGACACTCAGAATGCAGTGCTGAATATGCGATTATTCAACATATTTGCTCCATGAAATTACTTCTTACAAGACCTACATATCTCCAAACAGCAGAGAATGATGAGCAAGAGAAATCCAACTACCACAAACTGATTTTTTTATAAATAAACAATATACCCCTTGAATTTCCTGTTACATCTACATCTACATGGTTACTCTGTAATTCACACTTAAATACCTGGCAGAGGGTACATCAAACCATTTTTATACTACTTCTCTACCATTCCACTCTCGAATGGCGCATGGTAAAAAGGAACACCTAAATCTTTCCGTTTGAGCTCTGATTTCTCTTATGTTATTACGATGATCATTTCTCCCTACTTAGGTGGGTGTCAAGAAAATATTTTCGCATCCGGAAGAGAAAGTTCTTGATTGAAACTTCGTAAGGAGGTCTCACTGCAAAGAAAACCGCCTTTGTTTCAGTGATAGCCACCCCAACTCGTGTATCATATCAGTTACCCTCTCTCCCCTATTGCACGATAACACGAAACTTTTTTGATGCCCTCTGTTATGAGGGTCTTCCTCTCCACCACCAGACTGCCATTTGGATTACGTCATGGAAGGGATGACAGTGCCCTCTGGTGGCAGTACTGTGTACTAGGTCAGGTGGATTCCGGACCTCGTGGTGAACACACTGGATGGCTGTACTTCATCAAATTGTTTGAATAAGGACTGGTGCATGCAAAATAAAGTCTTGTGCCCTGCATAGATTGAGTCCTCCCTTACCAATCCCAAGAATGAGGTGATGTTCAGTTGAATTATGTTAGTGGAGGTAGCCCAACTGCCCTTTCTTTCCCGCCATTTTCGTATGTTAGTAGATATAGCCTAACTGACCTTTCTTTACGGCCAAAATTCGAACTTCGCGCCAATCCCTAGGAAGAGGTGGCTGTCGGATGACTTGGGTTAGTGGAGGTAGCCCAACTGCCCTTTCTATCCAGCCATTTTTCTTACATTAGTAGAGGCTGCATTATCCTGATGGAATTTCAACATACCACCATTTTATGGGGGAGGCCGTTAGGTTAGTGGATGTAGTCTAATTGACCTATCTTCCTGCCAAAATTCAAGCTTCCCGCCAAAATCCGCCATCTTGAATGACGTCATGGCCGCCATCTTGGATAACAGTACTTTGGGGTAGCACACCCCTTGTCCCAATACTGCCATAAACCCTGAAAAGACCAAGTTCGCACAGTGCAAAGCGATGCTTGTCGACCATCGGCAGCCCTGGACGCTGCGGTGGGTGTAGCAGCGTCCGATGGCGGTGGCAGTGCAGAAGTTCCGCCAGTGATGGTCCATCTCGTGGGTGGAAAGATAGGAGGCGAGAAAGAGTTGCAATGTCTGTTCCCCTATGTGGGTGGCGCAAAGCTTGGCCATCTGTTGCTTAAAAGTGCATGTGAAGCATTCTGCATCTCCATTGAATTGTGGGTGAAATGGAGTACTTGTTAGATGATGAATGCCATTTTGTTCAGATAACTGTTCAAAATCACAGAATGTGAACTGTGGTCTGTTGTCCGAAACAAGTACTTCTGGCAAACCTTCTATGTAAAATATGAGAACAATGCGTGAATGGCTCTACGTGACATGGCAGAGTTCATGGGCACCGCAAATGGAAACTTACTTAAAGAGTCTACCACTATTAGCCAACTAGTGTTCCAAAATGGTCCTGCAAAGTCGATGTGCTCTCGTTGCCAAGGCGATTGAGTCTTAGACAAAGCCGAGAATGCCTGTGGCGGAGCAGATTGGTTCTCCAGTCATGTGCGACACTGTGACGTCATCTGTTCAATACGGGTGTCCATGCCCTCCCAAGCACAACGCCGGCACGCAAACTGTTCAGTGCGAACAGTTCCCCAATGTCCTTGATGGGACAAGTGCAGCACATCCTTTACAACACTTTGGGAATAAGCACACGTGATTGTCCCCTGTCATTTTGAACTAGAATCACACCTTGTTGAATTGAAATGTTTGCCGGCATGCAAAATGTCGGAGCACTACGGAGTTCTGGATACTGTTCACTGAACGAGGCCAAGATGTGCGAATGTAATGCAACAAAATCTTGAGACCCGGGTTGCTATTTTTCTGTAGTGCAAGGGAAAATACTCCAGCAATTCAGAATCCTGTGCTGTGCATCGATCGATCGAGGTGCCACACATGCATCAAAACAGAGTCTGGGCTAATAGGAAGACGTGACAGGGTGTCTCTGCTTTGACATGCTTTGCCGTACGTCTGTACACAATTGCATACTGATACTGCGAAAGCAACAAAACCCAGTATTGCAATTTTTGAGCAGTGTGTGTGGGAACCAGCTTTGACGGATGAAACAAGGACTGCAAAGGCTTGTGATCTGTCACTAAATAGAACCTGTGACCATACAAATAGTGATGGAAATCTGTCACACCATACACAGTAGGGAGAGCTTCTATTTCTATTTAAGAATAATTGCACTGAGTTTACGGTTCGGTTACAAATTTATGGCAAAAGCAATGAGTCGATTTTGTTCACCGATTCTGTACGAAAGCACAGCACCGATTCCATAGGAAGAAGCGACGAGTTGCAAAACTATTGATTTGGCAGGATCAATATGCGCTAAACGTCTGTCACTGAGCAAAGCATTTTGGAGTTTCCGAAATGTGTCTTGACAATCTGAAGTCCATTTTTGTGACGCAAGCGATGCAATGGAGCCATAATCTGAGCGGCATTTGGTCCGAATATAGTATGTCATCTTGCCTAGTACTGACTGCAGTTCAGACACATTGAGAGGAACAGGCAGGTCACGGATTGCAAGCAAATGAGATTGGAAAGGTTTCACACCCTAACTGCTTACCACATGACCTAAGTACTATAGTTCAGTTTGAAAAAAGTCACACTTTTCGAGACGACATTTAAGTCCTGCTTCACTCGAAAAAGAGTACACAAATTGGCAATGAATTCCTATAGTGTCTGTAGGGTTCGGCCCACTCCTCTCTTGTAGGGTGCCTAAAGGATGCTGCTTTCTTGGAGAGATACACAATAATTCAAGCAAATCACATTAATAGTGTTTATTACAATAAAGAAGACCGACAATACTTAACTTTGGATTTACAACGAATCGTCGCAAGCGATGGGCGACATGCAAACAGTCAGTGTCATTCACTATTTACAGTGTCCATGTAAGCGTTTTCATTCGCTCATAAGTCACTTCTGTTGTTAACGTTACTGCTCATCTAGGCCTCTCTGTTAGTGTCCGTCTTCTACTGTCCACCCGAGGCTGGCGGGAGCGGCCGTTGTATTCTCTTCGGCTAAGGGCCGCATCTGTCGTGGTGCCATTCTAGTCAGCAGGCTGTTGGCTGACATCATCTCACAGCCTTCTCTGCTCTTGCATTCTTCTTCTTCGTACCATCGCTTGTCGATATGCCGGAACAGTGTATGACTTGAGATGACA
Organism: Schistocerca nitens; assembly: GCF_023898315.1. Classification (NCBI taxonomy): domain Eukaryota; kingdom Metazoa; phylum Arthropoda; class Insecta; order Orthoptera; family Acrididae; genus Schistocerca; species Schistocerca nitens. The sequence continues at coordinate 1,013,982,245 of NC_064614.1, read as the reverse complement.
GTTATTATGTTTAATCTTTTGCACGTCGGTTATTTGCATCCTCATTGTGATAACATAGTGCCCCATACGTGATGTAGAGTAAGACAACAATTAGCATAATAGATTTTTTTGAAAATGTAATTACTTATTTTAAATTATTATTAATGTGCTCTTTCCCCTGATGGTGACGTCCTACCAGAGGTCGCCAGATACAGTGGGTTGTGGAGATCTTCAGTAATTATCATTTAGCCGCAGCAAACATTGTCTGCCCAGAAACACATGCAGGCATACATGCGTGCAAATTAAGAACGTTGTGGCAGTTCTGGAACACTGAATAAATGTTAATTCCTTTTAGTTTTGGTGTGGACTTGGTAAAATTTACCTATTCTCCCTAATGATGGGCAACAATGCCGGCATGGCTGTGGCGGCTATTCTCTTGTCATGTTTTAGCTGGGTGATAACGTGCTCGCCCCCATGCAAGTGGGCCCAGGATCGATTCCCGTCTGGGTTGGAGATTTTCTCCGCTCGGGGACTGGTGTTGTGCTGTCCTCTTCATCATTTCATCCTCAACACCGACGCACAAGTCGCCTAATGTGGCTCCGAATGAAATAAGACTTGCACTTGGCAGCCGAACTCCCCCGAATAGGGGCCTCACTGCCAACGGTGCCATACGCTCATTTCCATTTTTTTCTTGTCATGTTGGCTTCGACTCCGAAAAGATCTATTTAAAAATGCAAGTTCCTGTCGCACTGCGAGAAGGAAATTAGAATGTAGCTTGTAAGTAGAACGAAAACTTACGATTTCCACATCTTATAATGTTTACTTGACACAATTCTGAGATAACAGTTCTACATGCGTCTTCCTCACACCATCTCAAAAGACCGATGGACAGCGAGATCAGTGAAAAAAATGAGGTACATAAGAAAAGTGATAGTTTTGTTCTTCAAATTTCTATTAACATAGTAAGATAATCAAACCTCTCTATGAAATCTTTAATAGTTGGGCAAAGCCAGTGTGGCCCAAATCTTCATTGTTGCCAAAGTTACTCAAGATGATGGATCCAAGATGATGCCTATTGATGTGGCAATATCACAGTGATGTCAAGGAGGGAAATTCAAATTTTGGCGGGAAAATAGGACAATTGGATTAGCTCCACTAACCTAACTCCACCACACTCCCTCCCCTCCCTTCCCCCATCTGGAAATTGGCGGGATAAAGGACTCAATCCGTGCTGGGCTGCCAAATGGGATGGATGTAAGTCTTTATTTTGTATGCATTGTTTATTTGAACAATTTGAGTTGTCATAGGCAGTAGCTCCATCCCGTGTGTTCATCTTGAGGTCCAGAGTCCCACTGACCTAGTTAACAACAACAACAACAAGAACAACACAGTCACCAAACAAGCATTCATCGGTAGGTGGGGTAGAATGCCGCATTCCTAATGGCTCCCTGGATGAAATGGTGGGTGGAGGGTTATGTTAACCCTTGTCGTGGTGCAATCGCTCTCATTCTGACTTTGTCAGTTCGCCTTTGTGGTTGATTGTGTGTTCGTGTACCAAACATTTTTCAGAGAAAACAAATGAAGTATATGGATTCCAGCGTCAGCATCAGCAGTAGTAGGAGCAGCAGCAAACACCTTCCCCAGGAAAGTGTTCCATGGAAGTTAATTGCTCTAATCACTCAGTGTACCTGTGTGTGCCGTGTAATAATTCCAGTATCCTTCACAGAACTTGTTTAGGTCGTCGTCAGTAGAGGTATATCTCTGTAGTACTGATCTTTTGAATGGCTCATTGCTGTAATTTTAGTCTTTAACGAATTTTTATTCTGTAACTGGTATTACAGTCCTTTTCTCTTTAGCCTTCACCCTCAGATGTTGGCTGATCTAGATCGGTAGCTGGAGGCTGAGAGACTACTGCAGCAACAGCCTACAGCAATAATAACCAAGTCGGTGTAGCATGAACATAAATGCATTTATTTTTTACTGTTTTTTTAACGTGTGGCTGTTAGAGAAAATATTTTTTTTGTTCATGTAATGTACTGTGGTTCTAATGATGAAGGCTGGGGAATGTATATACATTTACTTTCGTAACAAGATGCATTCAGTTGTCTGAGACATATTCTTAACTTTTCCAGGTGTTTCTATGAATGAGGAAGGAGATGTAGAGGTACGCGTCGAAAGCTGACAGCCATGAACAATCGATTCAGTCTTTTACGAAGCAGAGTATGATATTCGAATTCAGTGTGTTTCATATATAAGTAATTTCAGTGAACTAGAGAATACGATTCTCTGTTTATATTTTAGTACGTTAACGAAGACGATTTTCAGTACGATTTTCTGTGTGTATGTGACTAACATTTTGAAGAAATGATTTCGTTCAGTATCTTATTGTTGTAGGTAGCGTCAGTGAGAAAGATAAATGGCCCCAAGCGAGGGTGAAATACCAGAGTGGGTACATGAGATGGCGGCTGCTACAGAGGAAGCTGAAAGGCAGCGCCATCTTGCCCTTTCAGGGATTTTCTTGGCTGACAGGGAGATTTGCTGGAAAACCAGACTGAACTGCTTGATCCTTGGACCCAGAGTATAATTATTTTTATTCTGAAATGTTGGTATTTGTCTGCAACCCTGAGCATTGTACTTAATTTGTATGTTACAGAGTTACCACAGTCACACCAGCACAACAGCGGCTAGCTGTGGCATGAGTTCCTAGAGTGGTGATTGCAGGAGCAGAAATGAAACACGTGCTTGAGCGGCAGGCACCACCAAGCAAAACACCACTGGCGGCTGCATGAGAGGTGGCAGCATCAACTTGGGCCGCTGCAGCTCCCGACTCCGCATGGTCGATTACCCCCTGGCGTCCGTGGGTGGTTCAGTCAGAAGAAGAAGAACAGCAACGATCTCCCACCTCCCCGGTTCGCGGTGGTGAAGGCTTCAGCTTGCAGCTGCAGCAGTGTCGCCAGACACTGTCGCTGCAACAGGGGTGTTCCCACTGGTCCTCTCTGCCGCCACGTCATCCTACTCTGGCGCTGACTGGTTGCCCTCGCCGACAGCAGAAGGAATGTCTGCCATTGTACATAAACAGCATATTTGCTTAAGGTGCCTCAATGTCTTTCTCTCAGACAAGTTATTAACAAAGCATCTAGTAGATTCTACTTCCAAAGACCCAGTATGTGTTATTATGCATATCGAGGAAGACAGATTCATATACTTTAAAAATGCTTACCACCAGAAGCAACGCTCGTTTGTTATGTAGGCCGACTTTGAATGAATTCTCGCTCCTGTGACCCACTGTGAAGGTGACCCCACGACCTTACTTACCACCTCTACAGAAAAACATGAACCATATGCAGCTACATACCAAATTGTATCATCCTAGTATTCAAGTCTTCACTGCTACAAATCTTATGTCGGGGATAATCCTGCAGTTTGGCTGCTCACTGAGCTTGAAAAACTTTGACGGGAGGTTAATAAGCTTTACAGCGACAACGTTCCCATGACCAAATCGAAGGAGAATGAAGATTTGTACAATAATGCTGTTGAGTGTCATATTTATGGTCTGCCATTAGACATAAAAGCGGAAACTCCTCGTAGGGACTACTTTCATGTTACAGGGAAGTTCCGTGGCGCCACCCATAAAATATGTAATTTGTTGTGTCAATGATCGCGACACATATCCGTTTTCTTTTGTAATTTAAGCGTTTTCGACCCACATTTTCTTGTTGAGCAAGTGGATGATTTCGGCTGGGAGAAAAATCAGGTCAGTGCCCTGCCTCAGAGCGTCGAGAAATACATTTCATTCTCCAAATGCATGATGCGAAGAATTACACTCCGCTTGCTTGACATGCTACGTTTTATGCAGGTGCCGCTCCAGAAACTCGTTGAACTCTGCCTCAGGGGGATGTGCATATCACTCAGGCTTCATTTCTCGATGAGGAAAAGTTTCAGCTTGTGACTAGGGATGGGGTTTTCCATACGAGTATGTAGATAGTATGGCAAAACTCAATGAAACCCAGCAGCTGCCCAACGTAACTGCATTCCCCAGCAATCTTACAGGCGATGCCATAACTGCTCAGGAGTATGAGCATGCTATGCATGTCTGGTGATAATTCAACATCTTCACTTTAGAAGAGTACACACAGGTTTACATGGACTCAGACGTGCACTTGCTTGCAGCCATTTTCGAGATATTCCAGAGCCTGTGCATGACCATTATGTTCTCTGGAACACGGCACCTGGGTTGTCTTGGGCCGCAATGCTTGAGAAAACTAAGTGCATATTCGAATTATTGACCAATGCTGACATGTTTCTTTTCTTTGAACAAGGGATCCATGGGGGACTTTCCCAATGCATCCATAGGCTTGCAAAGGCAAATACCCTATGGATGGGTGACAGATGCAACGCATCCCTTGATTTGCATTACATAATGTACTTGGATGTAAATAACTTATACAGGCACACCATGCAGCAATCACTGCCGCTTGGGGAGTTTCGATGGTTAGCCAAAGATAATGCAAGGGATTAGATGGAAAAATCATGGGGGGTAAAGCAGCTGATTCTGATATAGGGTTGTTGCTATTTATAGAAGAAAGACCTATCCTTTATTACCTTATGTATGTATATATGAAAGCTGTGCATGATACAAATGCCATTCGTTTTTCTGAAAATGAGTGCTGTTAAGGAGGGGAAGTTTAAGACAGAGAATAACAAAAATATAGAATGGTAGCATGGGATTACGCCTGTTGTAGGACACGAACTGGATTATGGGAGCAGGTGGCAAGTGACTGCGTCCACTTCCAAAGACATATAGCAAACATATCTAAAATTACATCCCCTGTTCTTGAAGAAAACCACAAACATAGTATCTGGACGAAACTGTATAATATCAAAGTGGGAATAGGGTGAAGAGAAATTATACAGATATTATGAGCAAAAATTAATTTATTTCTCATCCAACTTAAAAGTAATTTTACATTCTCATAAGCAGACACAGCAACACTATTTTCACACATCTTCTTGAGTTGATGCAGAGCAGAACACCCATAGACTTCCAGGTCTTGAATAGTAGCAAACTTGAAAATTTGATGCATTCATGAGATATTCTCCTTCCTTTCATGAATATGATGGTATCCGTGTGCTCAAACAATCGAAGCAATGTCACCATATCTTTATAGGGTGTGCCAGGATCATCTCAGTGAATTCCGTGGTAGAAATGTGTTAACCACTTTCCACTCTTCCGTGTTTTAACGCTTTTCACATCCTTGAAAGATCTCGGTGATTCAATGTTTGTCTCTACTATATCTGCATCTTCTGTGCACTTTACGAATCCAACATCTTTAAATACGTAGGTTGGAACTGAAATAGTGGCAACACTGCTGTGGAGACACTATTCAATGGAATCCACTGACAGCACACATTGTTGACATATCTACCTTACCTCCGAGCAAATGGACTCACCTGTCCCACATCACCAGCATGCACACAGTCACTTGTGAGCGAGCAGTCTGATGTAATGGTGTCCCTATGTTTTCAAAACAGGGCAAAGGAGTTGGCACACTGTTCGGTTTTGGAGCATCACCTATGTCCAGATTTGCGAAAGAAGCGGTGACACTTTTTGCGCAACCCACCCATCATTTAGCACGTCAATGCGTGGGCGCATGCAGCGCAAGCTGTGACTGCTTTGTTCGGTCGATGGGACTGGGAAGTACTGTACCATCCACCATATTCCTTGGACTTAAGTCCTTGTGACTTTGATTTGATTCTGAAGATGAAGGAACCACTTCGTGGAATTCGCTTCAGAACTGGTCCAGAGTTTCGACAGGCAGTAGACCGCTCCATTCGCGCCATCAACAGAACAGGCTCTGCTGTCTGTATACTATGCCTTCCACATCACTGGCAATGGGTTCCACAGAACTCTGGTGACTACTTTGAAGGATAGTAACAGGTGAAAACATAAGTCTTTTGTATCAGTTGTGAATAAATAGTTGCCACTATTTAAGCTCCCAGATCTGCCTGAAACTTCTCCACCTTATCACTGAAATTTTTCTCCACTTGATCTACTTTAGAGTCAAGTGTACCAACTTCATCAGAAATTTGGCCCATTTCATCCCGAATGGTTTTTAATTTGTCGTCTATCAATTCCTCGAATCCACTAGCAATTTTACCTACATCGTCTTTCACAACCGATGCTATTTCGGATTGAACCGAACATAATGTCTCCCCCAAATTCATCTCCCTTGCCTCATTTCGGGCTATTTGAGCTACTAAATTCACCGCCGATCACGCTCTCCTGCTCCGACTTCAGGCTAAGTGGCTCGTTAGTATTTTCGGACCCACACAAACTGGCTGACTGCTTAATATTAGCGACGTCTATTATTGGCGATTGAACTACAGAATCATACACAATCTCGCTATCAAGTGCAGGTTCTTAGTTTTGTCGTGCTGTATTCTTCTGCCATGGTAATGCTGCCAAAGGTACAGTTGAAACCGACGCTGAAGATCTCGTAGCCTATGCTGTGGTACTGCAACCGCCGCTGCGCGATGAATCGCTGTTGAAGATGCCGTTGCTGGCTGGAACCACGTGCTTTCGATGTCGCCTCTTCTTCCGCGTTACTTTTTAATCACTCCTAACCACTGCCAAAACTCGGTGCACACAACTGTTGCAAAATTCGTAGCTCAGAGCTCCCACGCAAACTGCCTAAACTGCCACAGACTTGGGGCCCAGATCACAGAATGTCTTTAACTGTGAGATTACAATTGTAATTTCACAACAATTAAAGAAACCTAATATTCAGACCTGAAACGATCTCACATTTAATTTTCGCGAGAGATCCTGCCAATCGATAATCAGATAATACTTTTGGAAACACTTTGCAGAATTCTAATCCTGTTCAATTGCTTTGCAAGGTTCTTATCCCTCAACTAACACTTTCCAAATTCCTATCCCAGACGAGTCCTCAATTGCGAGCTAACATCCCAAAGATGTAGAGCTCACATGCGGTTCCTCTTCGTCAAAATGTCTTGGCTCAAACCCGTCTAGGGATTGAACCGCACGTGTCGCATAACACGCCCTTTGGTTAAATTTGAAACGTCCCCTTTTGAAAATTTATACACGACTGTGTTTAAACACAATATTTTTAGCGCAACGCAATCTGTCTTTCAAAATTCCCTACAAAAGAATGGCCCTGACTAACATTAAACTATACCTTTCACAAATCACTTTCCTCACAAAAATCTTCGCTACTCAAGCTACTGCAATACAGCGAGCGCCACTACTGCCAGCTAAATAAAAGATTCAAAGTACTGAAGGCACTAACTACTGATAGGCATAGTTAGCAAATGAAAGATTTTGATAGAGAACAACCAATGTATTTACCTCAATAGTCATAATATATATATAGCAGTTCATGACAAATTACACAACTCCGCCATCTCTCTCCCCACATCCACCACTGCTGGCGGCTCATCTCCAACTGCGCAACGCTACGCGCTGTTCACAGCCAGCTGCCTAACACTACAATGGCGAGTATTACAACAATGCAAAGCAGCCACAGACTGCACACAGCATAGCCAGTGATTTTCATACAGAGGTGGCGTTACCAATAAAAAAACCTAAACAGCCTACTTACATAGCCCCCATGCTCCCCACAAAAAATTTTACAAATTGTTTTGGGCACTGGGCAATACATATTTGTTAAAATTTTTCATAATCGTAATTACAATAACAAAGAAAACAAATGCACGCACTTATTGATACAATGTTGGTCAAAAGCTAAAATTTTCTCACAGTCCATAAAGATAGTTCTGATCATTCATCATGATAGTAATTACAGTTTTTTCCACAAAGTCTCATTAGTAAAAGAAATTGCACACAGAAGTAGTGGATTTCCATGCAGTCTTGAAGAAGTAGTGTTGTCCTTCCAACGGAAAGACAGTGCTGACTCTTGACATGCTGACAGGTAATGGGCCACAACAGAGCAAACCCATAGCAGAGTCAGTCGAAGTTTTGAAGAGTATTGGTAGGTAGGCCATCACAGAGCAGACCCACTGTAGTCCTGGTAGAGATTACGGCATTGGTGGGCCACCAGAGGTGCAGACCCACTGTAGTCCTGGTGTAGAGATTACGGCATTGGTGGGCCACCAGAGGTGCAGACCCACTGTAGTCCTGGTGTAGAGATTACGGCATTGGTGGGCCACCAGAGGTGCAGACCCACTGTAGTCCTGGTGTAGAGATTGTGGTATTGGTGGGCCACCAGAGGTGCAGACCCACTGTAGTCCTTGTAGAAATAATGGTATTGGTGAGTCAGCAAAGGTGTAGACCCACTGTAGTCCTTGTAGAGACGGCCAGCAGCCATCTGCTGCAAATGTACAGGTGCACAATCACCATCGAAGAGTCTTGCGGACAATATAGCAAGTCCATAAACCACCACTTGTGCACTCACAAAGTTTTTTAATTGTCCTTAGAACCAGCAATGCTGTTATGCAGTCCCTTGCTGAATTATTAACACACATGTAAACACTAACAGTCCCTACTTCTCACATATTGTCCATATACTATGACCAACAAAAACGTGTGCACTGAAATGATACTTAATTTGAAGAACTGGTGTCTATACAATTATAAATTTACAACATGAGAATACAGTTACAAAGGTACAAAATACATCATTAAATAACATAACAATACAGATAACATTTGTAGTAAAACAGGCTTTACAAAAGAATAGAAATAGACATATACATCAGTGTGACAGGAATTATAAGTACCTACATAAAAGATCAGAATAACTTTTGAAACATCAACTTCACACATGAGCAACAAAACAGAACAGATAAATAATGTCTAAACATCTTTACAAAGTAAATAACATATTGTTAATGCAAATTATATTTGAGGATAACAGTATTCCTCATCATAGTGAATGTAGCTTAGTATTAGAAGAGAAAAAAATTCTATGAAACGGTACACAGAGACAGGAAGAAAACAAATACACAAGGGTACACAAACACATAGGGGAATAACACAAGGAAAGGACAGGGTTTGTTGTACTGCAGTATTTTGCAAACAAAACTTTCTTTACTTCTCGGAGATCTCCCTTCGTTCTTCATTATTTCCAAAAAGTGCTATCTATACCTGCTTTCTGTACTTTTCTCGTATAACCTCTCAGTGCATTTCTTCAAATTCATCGCAACTCATTCTCTTATAGGCTACCCCCTCTTAATATGTAAGTAGGCTGTTTAGGTTTTTTTATTGGTAACGCCACCTCTGTATGAAAATCACTGGCTGTGCTGTGTGCAGTCTGTGGCTGCTTTGCATTGTTGTAATACTCGCCATTGTAGTGTTAGGCAGCTGGCTGTGAACAGCGCGTAGCGTTGCGCAGTTGGAGATGAGCCGCCAGCAGTGGTGGATGTGGGGAGAGAGATGGCGGAGTTGTGTAATTTGTCATGAACTGCTATATATATATTATGACTATTGAGGTAAATACATTGGTTGTTCTCTATCAAAATCTTTCATTTGCTAACTATGCCTATCAGTAGTTAGTGCCTTCAGTACTTTGAATCTTTTATTTAGCTGGCAGTAGTGGCGCTCGCTGTATTGCAGTAGCTTGAGTAGCGAAGATTTTTGTGAGGAAAGTGATTTGTGAAAGGTATAGTTTAATGTTAGTCAGGGCCATTCTTTTGTAGGGAATTTTGAAAGTCAGACTGCGTTGCGCTACAAATATTGTGTGTCAGTTTAAACACAGTCGTGTATAAATTTTCAAAAGTGGACGTTTCATATGTCGACCCTTAGCCGAGGGTACCTCACTGGAATCTTCTGATTTTTTTCTTGTAGTTTGTGTAATTAGTGTAGCTTTAGTTTGCTAGCGCGTAATTGTAGAGAGAATCTCTTTGTAGTTGCAGTCTTTCATTGTTGTACAGTAAAACAGTTGTGGCATGCATGTAGATTTGCACCAAGTATTTCGCAGCTGCAATTAACTAGATATTATTTTCAGTGTTATGTTAATGTGTTCTCTTATTTTTGCTCTTCAGATTGTGCTTTTCTGTGTTATCGTGTGAAATATTGTGACAATAATGGCGTGTGAAAAACGTAATACTAGGCTCCAAAGTAAACTGAGAAATGACAGTGAAAACGAAAGCAGTGTGTTAGCGCCACCGAGTAATGAATTAACTGATGTTCAAAGTAGTAATTTGGTAATTGTGCATAGGGAAATGGAGCGGGCGGCAAACAATGGCGTGGACAGTGAAACAATTAGTAAAGAGGGAAGCATTATCGATCGATCGGTCGGCAACAGCTCGCCTCAGGAATCGGGAATGACAGGACACAATTTTGCAAATACTGTAGACTCAGGTTTTGGGTTCTCACCGTTTTCTCAAATGAGTCAAGACACATTTTCCGCTTGTCAAAATGTGAATGTTGCCGGTGCACATTCACTGCCGAAAAGCACTGAGGAACATGTTTCAGACACCAGTGCATTGTTATTACAATTAATGCAACAAATGGGACAAAAGCTTGAAAAATTAGACACAATGGAACAAAATCAGAGACAAACACAGCAACAGTTAGACACAATGGAACAAAATCTTCAAAAGTTAGACACAACGCTTGAACAAAATCAGAAACAAATGGGACAAAATCTTCAAAAGTTAGACACAATGGAACAAAATCAGAGACAAACACAGCAAAAGCTTCAAAAGTTAGACACCACACTTGAAAAAACACGTGAAGATTTAACTACTGAGTTACATAACATTGAATCGAAATGTCAAAAAGTCTGCAATGACGTAAAAACACAAATTTGTGAGCATTTTCAACCTATTTTTTCGCGGCATGAAAATGCATTACAGAATCACGAAGCAGCCATAAAAGAACTGCAAACCATTGTTCATGAAAATCATGAGACCTTGTCGGCTAAAATTGACTCAGTTGCATCTACCGATACGGTTATGCAACTTGCAAAAACTCAGGAAAACTTAAAGGACACAGTAGATACGATTTCAACACAAATGGACACTCTGAAACTTGGTTCAGAAAAACATACAGAGGAAATAATTTCACTATCGGATAAAGTAGCCGAACTTTCAGATCAGTTCACTAACTTATCTACAAAGGTAGATGATGATCTGAATGACACAACACCTGTAGCCTTCACTGACGCTGAAGAGTATGAACAAATTAGAAAATTCAAACAAAATCAAATCAATACACAGTACAAAAGAGAAATCCGGGAAGTGCAAGATCAGTTGGCACAAGTAGTACAAGAATTACGTATTTCAGAGGACACTCGCGCCCCAATACGGGAAGAGGGACATAGAAATACGGAACAGCCACAAAATAATAACACAGCGCATTTCGGAAATTATGAAAGAAATTGGCAAGGTGCACCGAATTTTGAAATGGAACCGCCGAGACGACATAACAATGACCGATATGCGACTCGCCGACATGATGACTTTGACTATAAGCTGTTCATTACTACACGTAAATTCAAAACATTTAAGAATTCTGGCAACGACATTCATCCACAAGCATGGCTTCATCAATTCTCTCATTGTTTTCCTCCCAACTGGTCATTAGAGCACAGGTTAGAATTTATGAGTGGCTACTTAGAGGATGAACCAGCTGTAAGAATGCGATCGGTTATTCACGATTGCCACAGTGAAGGAGAATTTTATCATGCCTTCCTCTCAGCATATTGGTCTCAAACTACACAAGACCAAGTAAAACATAGCATCATAATGATGAAACATTTCGAACAATCTGAATTTTCCAGTCTTGTGAAATATTTTGAAGACATGTTGCACAAGAATCAGTACCTGTCAAACCCATACAGCCCCTCAGAACTCATCCGCATTTGCTTAATGAAATTGCCTGAACATTTAAGAAATATTATTTTGGCAGGGCGTTGCAAAGACGACATTGAAGCTTTTCAGGGACTCTTACAAGAATTAGAAATCGACACAGACAGTCGCGGGATGCGAAAACAGGAAAACAATCACTACAGGTCACATCCGTCGCAATTCCGCGATGAAAGAAATAATAATTGGACACGACGAGGCTATTTTCACAACACAAATCGTCACCAAAACAGACACCACCCGTATGACAACCACTGGCAGAGTAATAATTACAGAGAAAGTTCGCATTTCCGTAGTAATGAATATGACAGAGACAATCATAGAAACAGGCAATATGGTAACCAAAATAAATATTGTCAGGGGAGACAGAATAACTTTAGACGCAAGACGCAACGGTCCAGCGCGCGGTTACGATTCAGGGAGAAATTCTCCACCACATGACCGACAAGAAAGAAACTACGGAATCTACCGACATGTCGACAGACGATATATTCGTAACGACAGACCTGAATTGCATCAGAACTGGCGGGATTTAAACAGGGCAGGGCCTTCTCGTCAGAGTGAATTTGTAGAAGTTAGGTCTCCTAATCCCAATAACGGCGCGCGCCAACAAAGAGACAGACAATGACTCGCACAGCAGGCAGCCGCGTGCGCCCACTGGCTCCGAGAAAAATAACATAAGACGCTAGCCTTGAGAAAAATTTTAGCATTCTTTACCGATGTATACCACATGATAATTGCGTTGAAGTTGAAACTCTGCGTACTAGGAAGAGTAAAGGTTTACACCACATTTCATATGTAAAACCGTTTATTGAAAGATAATCTGCTTTTTAACTTTGTCTTTGCCATAAAACTTTTCACCTCACATTTCTAGTATGCTTTGTCAGACTTAAGAAACTGTTAACATGCAACAATGTTTGAAGTTAAATATCCAGCCTAGAACCTAGGGACCATTTTTAAACAGAAATTACGAATGCATTGTTATAGTGAACAGACTACACAGTGTTGTATTTGTACATTCTTGCTTGTTAGTTGCACGATTACGTAACGACTATCAGGCTTACATACTTAGGACACATACTGGTACTGCTAATGAGATTTTAATGCAACATTTTGGTTTATTTGAAAATACATTCTAGATTTAAAGTACTTTCAGTGAGATACCAGATGACACAGTGGTTAGTTTATGTGACAGCTACACGATTTTATCACGACGCTACTAATGAGTGACAATTTACAATGTTGCTTTTGCGGTGTATCTGTTTTATATCTGCACAGTTTTTCTGAATTCTTCTGGAAAGTAAAACAGGTTTTAGTAGTAACTTTTGTGGTATAGCTACAATGAGACTGCCTTTTCCGTAGCACAACAATACGTTACAGTACAGTACTTTCTTCATCACAACAATAAGCATAATAACTACGATATCTACACACAAAGCATTTCACTTTTGTTTATCATGAGGTAAGTACATTGACTTCTGCAGAACTTAGCTTTCGGAGGACGATAACTACGAGACTTCCACAGAGGTTATCTTACAACATGACGCACAGTTTAGCGCTACAGTACACGTATTTGAGTGATTAATTTCGCACTTAAAACATTTTTTTAAAGATATTTGAAGTGCAATGATACAAGGGTTTTCCGTGATACATTTCATTCCATTGCTGTAATCTGTAACACCTGAGGGTATAATTACATTAATCCTCAGGGGGGTACACGCTTACTTTGTGTATCATGTGTTTGGCAAGCACAAGGAGCCCTAGCTAATATGGTATTTGCTTACACAACTTTACACATCGGTACCATATTTCTCTAACACATAATTACACAGCTATCTGATTATTTAACTGAGAGAGACAATTTTTTTTTACTACGTCAGTGACAGATGTTTACGTAATTACACAGTTGGATAACTTCACACTTATGAAATTGTATTTTGTCTGTACTTTGTGAACTGTTCATATTTTTTCAGAACCATTGTGATACTATGAGAGCTTTGAATGATGGATTTGGTAAGGAAGCATGATTTTAAAGTACATTTGAGGTAGATGACACAATTGAAATGAGCAGAAATTTTTTTTAGGTTTTGAAATTATTGGAGGAAGCTATGACGATTTTGAGATTTGACTGAGGTGTTATGATATTTTTACGATGATGATGTGTATTATGCTGTTGCGGTATGTTTATGATCAATAAGCTGATGCTATATGAGTCATTTGATTATGCTACGTATGTTATGTGGAAATATTGAAGAATTGTCGACGAATACATATATGAATAATGAATAGTGGTTAGGGACTCTGATTTGTGGAAAAGGATGTTGGAAACCAAGAATCGTACTTTAAGAGTTATGAAATGTATGTAAATGCGTGAATGTATTACAATGCCGACGAAAATTTTTTGGACACTGTTATATCAATAGGATTTTGTTTCTACAGATTTGTAACCCAAATTCTTGACCTGTGAAATATTTTTATATGAGACTGTCACTGTAGGAAACTGCTGTCGTAAATATTTCGGTAAGAAAGCTAAGTGACCTTGATGTAATGCGTTGTGGCGCCCAGCTGGGCCAGCCGCCTGGAGAAAAAGCCATTAGGTGGAGAAAAAAAGAGGCCATTAACCTCGCTTCTGACATTCCTTTAGAGAAAGCATCGCACAAACGACACGCTCATTACTTGGAAAGATACATCTGCACACCTGATTATGACAAGCGTCTTTCTACGAGAGTTGAGAGAATTTCTACTAACTTATGAAATGTCACATGACTATTGAATGATATTTTTATGCTTTGCTTTTCATAGTTGCTTATTTCATTTGATATCTAGTTTCTAGCTGCACTGCAGCATTGGTTAAAATAAAATTTTATAGATGTACTAATATAAATATTTTCTGTCTACAGATCGAGTAAATAATAATTTTTTTCCAAAAAAAATGAGGGAGCACAAAAAGACATTTCCCTTCACAGTAATTGCATAAATAATTTCTTTACGATTTGGTAACTTATCTGCTAGTGTACGTTCTCGTGATGCATCACTCTAGTGTTAAGATGTGACATAGGTATTAGACATGGCCATTTTTAGTGTAATATTTTTTCTGCTTGAGCTATGTCATGTTTAGATATATGTTTTTTTTTTTTATTTTGCTGCTGCTGTTTGCCAGGCATAGTGCTACTGAATTTTAATTTGTGTTACTCTGCTAAGCCAGATTTATTTTTCTTGTTTGCTGCGTATTGCCTCATATTAGTTGTAATGTTGAATTGCTTGGTAATTTAGATTTACTGTAGCTTGCTTTGCAAATTTCCATTTTTTTATTGGTGTTTGTGTTAATTGTTCTGTGCTGCTGCATTGCCTCGTCCCTTAGTTTAGCATCTGAGCTCAGTAGATTTAAGTTAGCTTAAGAGGGGGTCGACTATAGAAGAGAATGAGTTGCGATGAATTGGAAGAAATGCATTGAGAAGTTATACAAAAAAAGTACAGAAAGCAGGTATAGGTAGGATTTTCTTGAAAATAAATAATGAGGTAAGAAATATGTGAACATATAAATACAGAAAGCATGCTTGGATAGGATTTTTTTGGTGGAAACAAATGTTGAAATAAGACGAAAGATCTATGGAATGAAGTTTTGGGTTGGACTGCAGTACCAAATGTTGCACTGAAAACAAACCCTGTCCTTTCCTCCTGTGTTATTCTGGTATGTGTTTGTGTACTCTTGTGTATTTGTGTTTTTCCTGTCTTTATGTGTTTAGCTGATGAGAGCTATGTTGTAGAAATTTTCTAATACAATGTTATTTACTTTGTAAAGATGTTTAGCCATTATTTATTCTTTTTTGTTTTAATGCTCATGTGTGAAATTAATGTTTCGAAACTATTCTCATTATTTTATGTATTTACTTATTTCATAATTCCTGTAACACTCATGTATATGTTTATTTCGATTCTTTTGTAAAGCCTGTACTACAAATGTTATCTGTATTGTTATGTTCTTTAATGATGTATTTTGTACCTTTGTTATTGTATTCTCATGTTATAAAACTGTAATTGTCACCAGTTCATCAAATTAAGTAACTTGTAAGTTACATTTCACTGCACACATTTCTGTTGGTCATAGCATATGGACAATATGTGAGAAGTAGGGACTGTTAGTGTTTGCACGTGTGTTAATAATTCAGCAAGGGACTGGATAACAGCATTGCTGGTTCTAAGGACAATTCCAAAAACTTTGTGAGTGCACAAGTGGTGGTTTATGGACTTGCTATATTGTCTGCAAGACTCTTCAATGGTGATTGTGCACCTGCACAGTCACAACAGATGGCTGCTGGCCATTTCTACAAGGACTACAGTGGGTCTACACCTTTGCTGACACACCAGTACCATTATTTCTACAAGGACTGCAGTGGGTCTGCACCTCTGGTGGCCCACCAATGCCGTAATCTCTACCAGGACTACAGTGGGTCTGCTCTGTGATGACCTACCTACCAATACTCTTCAAAACTTCGACTGACTCTGCTATGGGTTTGCTCTGTTGTGGCCCATTACCTGTCAGCATGTCAGGAGTCAGCACTGTCTTTCCGTTGGAAGGACAACACTACTTCTTCAAGACTGCATGGAAATCCACTACTTCTGTGTGCAATTTCTTTTACTAATGAGACTTTGTGGAAAAAAAAACTGTAATTACTATCATGATGAATGATCAGAACTATCTTTATGGACTGTGAGAAAATTTTAGCTTTTGACCAACATTGTATCAATAAGTGTGTGCATTTGTTTTCTTTGTTATTGTAATTACGATTATGAAAAATTTTAACAAATATGTATTGCCCAGTGCCCAAAACAATTTGTAAAATTTTTTGTGGGGAGCATGGGGGCTATGTAAGTAGGCTGTTCAGGTTTTTTTATTGGTAACGCCACCTCTGTATGAAAATCACTGGCTGTGGTGTGTGCAGTCTGTGGCTGCTTTGCATTGTTGTAATACTCGCCATTGTAGTGTTAGGCAGCTGGCTGTGAACAGCGCGTAGCGTTGCGCAGTTGGAGGTGAGCCGCCAGCAGTGGTGGATGTGGGGAGAGAGATGGCGGAGTTGTGTAATTTGTCATGAACTGCTATATATATATTATGACTATTGAGGTAAATACATTGGTTGTTCTCTATCAAAATCTTTCATTTGCTAACTATGCCTATCAGTAGTTAGTGCCTTCAGTACTTTGAATCTTTTATTTAGCTGGCAGTAGTGGCGCTCGCTGTATTGCAGTAGCTTGAGTAGCGAAGATTTTTGTGAGGTAAGTGATTTGTGAAAGGTATAGTTTAATGTTAGTCAGGGCCATTCTTTTGTAGGGAATTTTGAAAGTCAGATTGCGTTGCGCTAAAAATA
Source organism: Schistocerca nitens (assembly GCF_023898315.1). Lineage (NCBI taxonomy): Eukaryota > Metazoa > Arthropoda > Insecta > Orthoptera > Acrididae > Schistocerca > Schistocerca nitens. The sequence continues at coordinate 1,013,965,050 of NC_064614.1, read as the reverse complement.
TTGTGTTTAAACACAGTCGTGTATAAATTTTCAAAAGGGGACGTTTCAAATTGTCTGGCCGGTGACAGGTTTGCAAATTTGTATGAAACATACAACGTTAATATAACATATAACAACTGTAACAATAATATCGGGAGATAAATTAACGACCCATAAATGATGTAGGCCACACAGTTGCGATTTGGCTAGGATAATGTTTATTCAGAAAGAAAACTAATAGCGAAAGTGGTCGTGTTTAGAATTACTATTACACTTGAGCGCATATCCATTTAACACAGTCTGATCATTCACAGTCTCATCACGAATTACCTGTCCAGTAGTCCGCCTCGTTAACGACGCGAAAAGTTCACACCAGGCGTGCAGGTGCTCACACATAAATAAATCCCTTATATACCCCTAAAACCTAATTTATGAGCATACTGTTCACTTATTTTGGACTTGATACCGTTCACCAGATTATCGAGTTCTCCAACCTCCTCGCACCCAAATCTGCGTCTAAACTATTTCATTATAACAGCACAGACCTTGCGCTAATTTGACACAGCTACATCTCCCTAACCACAAAAAGCTTCTACGTGGTTTCCCTATGACGTAGGTTCTCGTCTGTCTCACTCACACACTACACTGCTTAGGCCTCTTTCATCACAATAGACGCCTGTGAATTTCCTCATCTCGTGGCGAATCTGCATTCTTTGTAGCACACGGTCCTGGACGACAGGGTTCATTTCACAATTCCTGAAGGCTGGCTCTTTCGACCAAATACTTAAATGAGAGCTAAATGCTCATTAACTCGCACACCTCCACTTCATAAATTGTTGGCGTGCCATATATGTTATGAAGTAGCACCCAAATCTACAAGACACAAACTCGTAATACAGTAACTTAAATATCCTAAGCGCCAGATCAACAGTGTAATTATTTGTAGTGGTGTTGATGCATCATGCTTTAAATTTAAACCCTTATGCGACGAAAGAGCAAACAAGCTACAATAAATCCTAAAATGAAAAACATTGCAAAATACTCCTCCAAATAATCTTATAGTCTAAACACAGATAGACTTATTTCTTAACCTACTTTCCCCTTCTCAGTGTACAGTCTCAATTCTGTCACATTTCTTTTCGCTCTTAACACTGTTCGCTCAATAAATCATTCTCTATGTCTCATAACTTCTCTTCCATCTCTAGAGTACACATATCCTGTTCTATCCACCCCTCAATTTCTTACTCGTCCCAAGATAATTTATTAAATGCTTCTTTTGCCTCAATTTCATTTTTTCTTCCTTCTATACCTCTCGCTATCTTAAACTTCTTTCGAGTCCACTAATGAGGCAGAACGATCGTGATGTTCTACTGTACCATCGCCAATCAGTTACAGTAAAATCACATTCCTCTTTAAAATATCATTCTGTCCAAAGATTACATTCTATACTAGAATCAAATTCACTGTATTCTCCCTTAAAATTAAAGACGTTAGTAGCTACAACATCTTTATCATGAAGTAAATCATTACTTTTTACTTCCACATCATTACAAACACATTCACAAACAGCACTTTCAACAGCCGCTTATACATCATACAACTCGCTACATTAAACCTAATTTACCACCTCCGTTGACAAATCATCAATATAAGAACCGTTCATAGTTCTACCATCCTCTTCCGGTACATCACCTAAATTGTACGTACAGCGTCGTGCAATTTCAGGATCAACAGTACCATTAAATTCTACTCCACTTTGATTTAAACCTGAGCATAAAACCTTTTCCTCACCTACACACTCCTGCGCCACATTAATTTCAGATCGCTCATAAAATTCAGATTCACATTCTTCATCTACATCTACATATATACTCCGCTAGCCACCAAGCGGTGTGTGGCGGAGGGCACAATTCGCGCCAAGTCAGATTTCCCCCCTCTGTTCCACTCACGTATCACGCGAGGGAAAAACGACTATCTGAACGCCTCAGTACGAGCTCCAATTTCCCTTATCTTTGAATGGACATCATTGTGCGATTTGAAAGTTGGTGGTAATAATATATGCTCTACATCCTCGGCGACGATCCGATTTCGGACTTCAGTGAGCAGCCCCCTCCGTTTAGCGCGTCGTCTATCTGCAAGTGTGTCCCACTTCAAACTTTCTATGAGATTTGTAACGCTCTCACGATGGCTAAATGTACCAGTCACGAATCTTGCCGCTCTTCTTTGGACCTTCTCAATCTCTGGAATCAGACCCAACTGGTAAGTGCCCCACACAGACGAAAAATACTCGAAAACTGGACGAACTAACGTATTGTAAGCAATTTCCTTTCTTGAAGGACTGCATCGCTTCAGGATTCTACCAATAAACCGCAATCTAGAGTTCGCCTTGTCCGTTACTTGTGTAATCTGATCATTCCATTTGAGATCATTTCGAATAGTCACACCCAGATAATTACTGCTTCCAAAGACTGGGCATTTATTTTGTACACGTACATTAATGGGGATTTTCGCCTTGTTATACGCAGTAGGTTACACTTACTAATATTGAGAGATAACTGCCAGTCATTCTCAAACAAACATTCAAGATGCACAGTTCCATCCAGACTTTTGGGTTTACCTCCATTAGTAGAAAGATACGCACAGATTTCTTCCTCCGAAGTATCAATATCAGCAGCATCAACTTTCGTAACTTCAGCACATAAAACATCATTACTACCTTCCTTCAAAAATAATTCCCCAATATCAGCCGATACACACACAAATTCATCAACAGCTGACGAGACTAATGCTACGTCGCCCTTATTAACCTCCTTAACCACCTTTACCGTCACAATATCACCTGGAACATCATCACCTTCATCACTATAATCGTTACAGCTGGTTAGTACCTCTTTAGAATTTTCTATACCCTCGAACTCCACCTCAGCCTTCTTTTGGCACATAGAATCTTTCCTTGTATTAACACTCACACACTCTATCGTCTCACATTCATAAAACAAATCATTTCGTCCTAAAACTTTATCTTTCATTATCTTAGAATTACGCCTTTTACGTACGATCTGATTTGAAAATTTACCTATTTGACTCTCATCTCTTACTAATTTCATTTCAATATTCTGACGCCTTTCTGCTGATTTATTGACACCTATCAAATTTCCGTTTGCTCGCATCCTACTCATCGCCTGTTTATTTTGCCATATCCGGACCTGAGATGCAGCGAAACTTGGTTTCCCGATCTCCCATCACGCTCATTCATTTCGCCAGGTGCCGGTCAATCAAATCTACGTCCTTTGTGGAAATCCCTGTGAAGAAAGTATCCGTTTCCATTACCCCTTTGAAATTTATTATTGGATGTGTTCCTGTTACCGTTTCCCTTATTAAAACTGCTGTTTGCTTTCCGTTGATAAATTCTCGGATGTCTTTCTTCGTAGTTACTCAGACTGTAGTTACGATTTCCACTCTGAAAACTATTTGTTTGCTTACTTGGCGGTTTAAATTTCAACGCCCATTCTAATTTTTCTACAAAGTCCAAAAATTCGTCTATTGTGTTGCTAGGACTGTGCACTAGATCCCACTGCAAATCTTCCTAGAACCGCCTTTTCAACGTCGTAGTTTCAGTAAGCACTCCCAATGGACGTTTCACATGCATTAATCTCGCAAGTTCACATTTACAAAATTCTCGCATATTTATTAAAATTTGGCCTATTCAGAAACTCATTTTGGAGTCGCATTTGCTTCCCTTCACTCCGGAACTTGTTCAGGAAACTGCTTTGAAATATTTCGTAGGTAGTGAACGTATCACTGTGTATATTGCCCACGATTGCGCCTCGCCTTCCAAATGTATTTTCACGAATTTTATCTTCGCGTCGTCGGACATGCCCCTTATAAAACCATCCCTACATGGTGCTAGAAATTTTAATGGGTGATATTTCCCGTCGTCTCCAAAACATTTGACCGTTCCGAGTTCATCCACTGAACACTGATCACTGCAGAGGTTTCATGTACAGCTAAAGAATTCAGTTCGCTTTTTATATCATTGATATGCTTCTTAACTTCACTATTTTCTGTTTTCATGCCAGATTCTACTCGTTCCTTCGTTTTATCTACTTCTTTCTCCCCTTCACCTATTCGAATGGATAAGTTGCTAATAGCCTCTGTCGTCTCAGCCATTAGATCATCTTGCCTAATCATACAAATTCTTACGTTGCCTCCCAGATCTGCCTGCAACTTCTTCACCTTATCACTGAAATTTTTCTCCGCTTGATCTACCTTAGAGTCAAGTAAACCAACTTCATCAGAAACTTTGCCCATTTCATCCCGAATGGTTTTTAAGTTTCCGTCTATCAATTCCTCGATTCCACTAGCAATTTTACCAACTTCATCTTTCACAACCGAAGCTATTTTTAAATGTATGTCACCCATATCGGTTTAGCAGAATCAATTTTGGATGCCAATCCTCTTATCATTTGCATTAATTGCGACATAATGTGTCCCCCAAATTCATCTCCCTTACCTCATTTCGGACTATTTGCCCTACAAAATTCACCGCCAATCACGCTCTCTTGCTCCGACTTCAGGCTAAGTGGCTTGTTAGTATTTTCGGACCCACACAAACTGGCTGACTGCTTAATATTAGCGACGTCTATTATTGGCGATTGAACTACGGAATCATACACAATCTCGCTATCAAGTGCAGGTTCTTAGTTTTGTCGTGCTGGATTCTTCTTCCATGGTAATGCTGCCAAAGATGCAGTTGAAGCCGACGCTGAAGATCTCGTAGCCTATGCTGTGGTACTGCAACCGCCGCTGCGCGATGAATCGCTGTTGAAGATGCCGTTGCTGGCTAGAACCATGAGCTTTCGATGTCGCCTCTTCTTCTGCGTTACTTTTTAATCACTCCTAACCACTGCTAAAACTCGGTGCACACAACTGTTGCAAAATTCGTAGCTCAGAGCCCCCAGGCAAACTGCATAAACTGCCACAGGCTTGGGGCCTAGATCACAGATTGTCGTTAACTGTGAGAATTACAATTGTAATTTCACAACATTTAAAGAAACCTAATATTCAGTCCTGAACCGATCTCACATTTAACTTTTGCGAGAGATCCTGCCAATCGATAATCAGATAATACTTTTGGAAACACTTTGCGGAATTCAAATCCTGTTCAACTACTTTGCAAGGTTCTTATCCCTCAACTAACACTTTCCAAATTCCTATCGCGGACGAGCCCTCAATTGCGAGCTAACATCCCAAAGACGTCGAGCTCACATGCGGTTCCTCTTCGTCGAAATGTCTTGGTTCAAACTCGTCTAGGGATTGAACTGCACGTGTCGCATTACATGCTCTAAATTCGACACTTGTGATCCTTTGGTTAAATTGTCTGGCTGATGGCAGGTTTGAAAAACTGTATGAAACATACAACGTTAAAATAACATATAACAACAGTTATAATAATATCGGGAGCTAAATAAACGACCCAATAAATGATGTAGGCCACACAGTTGTGATTTGGCTAGGATAATGTTTATTCAGAAAGAAAACTAATAGCGAAAGTGGTCGTGTTTAGAATTACTATTACACTTGAGCGCATATCCATTTGACACAGTCTGATCATTCACAATCTCATCAAGAATTACCAGTCCACTACTCCGCCTCGTTAACCAGGTGTGCAGGTGCTCACTGCTCAAAGAAATCCCGCAATACCACACAACGCGAAATGTTCTAAGTGGTTTCACTTCCTAGCTACCTTAAGACCTACCGTCCGCTTTACAGTTACAGAGTTGATATTTACAGCATTTGTCATTTTAATGATTCACTTCTATATGAAACGTCGATCGTTAAGATTTTAGCATTCTTTGTTCCAAAACTCGTAAATTTCACTTTAACAGTAAATCCTGAACTATTATAGGTATGATCAATATTCAAGTTTTATTGGGATCACCATGTAAATTTATGAGGGATGGTAGATTAAAATTACGGTGGCTTCATTCCCTGAATTACTGCAGATTTAAATAGTTTTCATAAATGCTTCCCTTTATGGCTGATCTTAGGTCCGCCATATTTAACACTGCTGCATCTCCTGGCCACAAAGAGCTTCTACGGGGTTTCCCTATGACGTAGGTTCGCGTCTGTCTCATTCCCACACTACAGCGCTAAGGCCTCAATAGACAATAAACGCCTGTGAATTTTCCCATCTCGTGGCTAATCTGCGCTCTTTGTGGCACACGGTCCTGGACGATAGCGTTCGTTTCACAATTCCTGAAGGCTGGCTCTTTCGGCCATATTCTTAAATAAGTGCGAAATGCTCGTTAACTCACAGGTCACTGAAGCTTTTTTAAATTTTAGCGGTTTTGCTGTGTCTCAATACCACTTACGCGCATCACTTGTCCTTGTAATGATGCGAGAATTATGAAAGAGAAATACTCCTGGATAATCTGCATCGTTGTCGTCATTGCTAAATGCAAGGTACAGTCGTGGACAAAACGAGCGAGACCCCTCGCCTTTTCGCTATGCTGATCTGCACAGCTTTAAAGTCAGCTACACAGCATTACAGGCTAGGAGACGAAGTGCTACCAACATACTACACCCTGGCGTGAAACTGAAAAACTATCTGAACTTTGTCAGACTGTTTTCAATCATGTGTAAGACTATATTAATGCTGATTAGTGTGTTAAACACAATACATATATAACATTCTGCGTGGTGTCTGTTTGTTCTAAGTCGTGTCTCCCTACCACTTCCGTGCAACGACGCTCTGAGTGTGTTTCTTAAGGAATTGACTAGTTTGAACCTGGGACCTGCTGCTGGTAAGGAGACGCCAGACCACACATGACATGTAGAGTTCAGAAGGGTTCAGTGAGACTAGCGATGATATAATCAAATACTTAATGATTTCAGCATCAGCTCCACTGCACTCCCTGTAAATGAATCTTAATACTAACTAAATTTAGTGGAAGGGGTTCAAGGCTTTCCTATTTTTAGTTAGCTGGTAAAATAACGTCGAAAAAGCGGTTAAGTTTACCATTGGAATTTTTATTCTACTCACAAAACATTGTTCATAAATTGCACTATTGATAAAAGGAAATATTTTAATACAGGATGATAAAAACCAACTACGTTCAACAAAAATGTGAACGAATGTTCCCTGAATGGGTTTCCAAGTTCTCTAATGGATCGAAGGATGACCTACGCCATATCACATCTATAATCTAGGTTTAAGTTAAGTTTCATAAAAGAGAAAACTATCAAAATGGTCTACAGTGACCCTCAATTATCTTTAATTACTTATTTAACTTGTCATAAATTACAGTGGCTAATGTGGCTTCTCAATAATTATATAACAGAAAAATCATCGCGTTTCAGATTTTAACTTCAAATGGCAAATGCGAATACCACGAAGTTTAATTGACGATCGACACTAGTATTACATAAAAAGGGGATGTAACAGATGAGACTACTGCAGTTCTGAGCGAAGCGTTATGCGCTCTTATGTGGCATTGCGTACGTCCATTACCTTGTCAGTGGTTAGGCAGCGTCAGTGGTGGCGGGCGGCGCAGCTTCACACACCTTGCCGTCTCGGTAGCAACTCTCTAACTTCTCTTTACTACAATTTACTGAAGTGGGATTAAGAAAAAGGTATCTGGCTGTGTTTTCAACTGATCAATCAGGGTCTCAGTGTTAACCTTAAGCTCCGCTACAAAAGTCTGTCTATCCAATGAGAAACGTTATACTTTTCGTGGTGAGGCAATGTTTTTAATGTTTGTGTAGTGACTTGGACAGACAGCCAAGCCACTGTAAGGTAGCCGAAAGGCACGCGTGTAGCTCACACAGGCTGGCGTGAGGTCTGGAACATTACAAGGGAAATTATAGTAGCAAATAAAGTACGTAGTTGATGTAATACTTAACTTTAATCCTCAACTGGTGAACATCTCTCGTTATTGTACATGCTTCACAATATTAATTATCAAAGGCTATGGCGCCTTGCTAGGTCGTAGCAAATGACGTAGCTGAAGGCTATGCTAACTATCGTCTCGGCAAATGAGAGCGTAATTGTCAGTGATCCATTACTATGAACGTCGGCTGTACAACTGGGGCGAGTGGCAGGACGTCTCTCTAGACCTGCCGTGTGGTGGCGCTCGGTCTGCTATCACTGACAGTGCGACACGCGGGTCCGACGTATACTAATGGACCGCGGCCGATTTAAAGGCTACCACCTAGCAAGTGTGGTGTCTGGCGGTGACACCACATTCCTCCCCCGCAAATCGGCGTACGGTTGTGTTATAAGGCTTCCGCCCGCCGTGGGGAGGACCCCATGTTGACGTATGCGACGAGGTGGGGAGCCTAACAACAGGCGAGGCTGTGCCACCCTCACCCTGCCATTCGGGCCGAGGGGAGCTAGGAAACGCCTGAAAACCTAGTCCAGGGTGCACGCCAACATGCGGTGTATGCGCCCGTAGAGAGACTAGAGGCGCCGATGCTGTCGGGAACATTTTGCTTCCTTGGTTATGGTGGATTTACCGTTTGCTTCTAGTGACTACATTCTCGTCTCTATGGCTCTGTGACTGATTTGACGCCATTGCGAGCACAGTTGGTTTGGATATAAGCACCATTTTGTTCTCAGTGTCCATCGTTCTGGCGGTTACTGAGTGTGCTTTGCACGCGTGGGTTCGGATCCCATCCTCGTCGCCAACTGTAGTGACTTGGCCAGACAGCCAAGCCACTGTAAGGTAGCCGAAAGGCACGCGTTTAGCTCACGCAGGCTGGCGTGAGGTCTGGAACATTACAAGGGAAATTATAGTAGCAAATAAAGTACGTAGTTGATGTAATACTTAACTTTAATCCTCAACTGGTGAACATCTCTCGTTATTGTACATGCTTCACAATATTAATTATCAAAGGCTATGGCGCCTTGCTAGGTCGTAGCAAATGACGTAGCTGAAGGCTATGCTAACTATCGTCTCGGCAAATGAGAGCGTAATTGTCAGTGATCCATTACTATGAACGTCGGCTGTACAACTGGGGCGAGTGGCAGGACGTCTCTCTAGACCTGCCGTGTGGTGGCGCTCGGTCTGCTATCACTGACAGTGCGACACGCGGGTCCGACGTATACTAATGGACCGCGGCCGATTTAAAGGCTACCACCTAGCAAGTGTGGTGTCTGGCGGTGACACCACATTCCTCCCCCGCAAATCGGCGTACGGTTGTGTTATAAGGCTTCCGCCCGCCGTGGGGAGGACCCCATGTTGACGTATGCGACGAGGTGGGGAGCCTAACAACAGGCGAGGCTGTGCCACCCTCACCCTGCCATTCGGGCCGAGGGGAGCTAGGAAACGCCTGAAAACCTAGTCCAGGGTGCACGCCAACATGCGGTGTATGCGCCCGTAGAGAGACTAGAGGCGCCGATGCTGTCGGGAACATTTTGCTTCCTTGGTTATGGTGGATTTACCGTTTGCTTCTAGTGACTACATTCTCGTCTCTATGGCTCTGTGACTGATTTGACGCCATTGCGAGCACAGTTGGTTTGGATATAAGCACCATTTTGTTCTCAGTGTCCATCGTTCTGGCGGTTACTGAGTGTGCTTTGCACGCGTGGGTTCGGATCCCATCCTCGTCGCCAACTGTAGTGACTTGGCCAGACAGCCAAGCCACTGTAAGGTAGCCGAAAGGCACGCGTTTAGCTCACGCAGGCTGGCGTGAGGTCTGGAACATTACAAGGGAAATTATAGTAGCAAATAAAGTACGTAGTTGATGTAATACTTAACTTTAATCCTCAACTGGTGAACATCTCTCGTTATTGTACATGCTTCACAATATTAATTATCAAAGGCTATGGCGCCTTGCTAGGTCGTAGCAAATGACGTAGCTGAAGGCTATGCTAACTATCGTCTCGGCAAATGAGAGCGTAATTGTCAGTGATCCATTACTATGAACGTCGGCTGTACAACTGGGGCGAGTGGCAGGACGTCTCTCTAGACCTGCCGTGTGGTGGCGCTCGGTCTGCTATCACTGACAGTGCGACACGCGGGTCCGACGTATACTAATGGACCGCGGCCGATTTAAAGGCTACCACCTAGCAAGTGTGGTGTCTGGCGGTGACACCACATTCCTCCCCCGCAAATCGGCGTACGGTTGTGTTATAAGGCTTCCGCCCGCCGTGGGGAGGACCCCATGTTGACGTATGCGACGAGGTGGGGAGCCTAACAACAGGCGAGGCTGTGCCACCCTCACCCTGCCATTCGGGCCGAGGGGAGCTAGGAAACGCCTGAAAACCTAGTCCAGGGTGCACGCCAACATGCGGTGTATGCGCCCGTAGAGAGACTAGAGGCGCCGATGCTGTCGGGAACATTTTGCTTCCTTGGTTATGGTGGATTTACCGTTTGCTTCTAGTGACTACATTCTCGTCTCTATGGCTCTGTGACTGATTTGACGCCATTGCGAGCACAGTTGGTTTGGATATAAGCACCATTTTGTTCTCAGTGTCCATCGTTCTGGCGGTTACTGAGTGTGCTTTGCACGCGTGGGTTCGGATCCCATCCTCGTCGCCAACTGTAGTGACTTGGCCAGACAGCCAAGCCACTGTAAGGTAGCCGAAAGGCACGCGTTTAGCTCACGCAGGCTGGCGTGAGGTCTGGAACATTACAAGGGAAATTATAGTAGCAAATAAAGTACGTAGTTGATGTAATACTTAACTTTAATCCTCAACTGGTGAACATCTCTCGTTATTGTACATGCTTCACAATATTAATTATCAAAGGCTATGGCGCCTTGCTAGGTCGTAGCAAATGACGTAGCTGAAGGCTATGCTAACTATCGTCTCGGCAAATGAGAGCGTAATTGTCAGTGATCCATTACTATGAACGTCGGCTGTACAACTGGGGCGAGTGGCAGGACGTCTCTCTAGACCTGCCGTGTGGTGGCGCTCGGTCTGCTATCACTGACAGTGCGACACGCGGGTCCGACGTATACTAATGGACCGCGGCCGATTTAAAGGCTACCACCTAGCAAGTGTGGTGTCTGGCGGTGACACCACATTCCTCCCCCGCAAATCGGCGTACGGTTGTGTTATAAGGCTTCCGCCCGCCGTGGGGAGGACCCCATGTTGACGTATGCGACGAGGTGGGGAGCCTAACAACAGGCGAGGCTGTGCCACCCTCACCCTGCCATTCGGGCCGAGGGGAGCTAGGAAACGCCTGAAAACCTAGTCCAGGGTGCACGCCAACATGCGGTGTATGCGCCCGTAGAGAGACTAGAGGCGCCGATGCTGTCGGGAACATTTTGCTTCCTTGGTTATGGTGGATTTACCGTTTGCTTCTAGTGACTACATTCTCGTCTCTATGGCTCTGTGACTGATTTGACGCCATTGCGAGCACAGTTGGTTTGGATATAAGCACCATTTTGTTCTCAGTGTCCATCGTTCTGGCGGTTACTGAGTGTGCTTTGCACGCGTGGGTTCGGATCCCATCCTCGTCGCCAACTGTAGTGACTTGGCCAGACAGCCAAGCCACTGTAAGGTAGCCGAAAGGCACGCGTTTAGCTCACGCAGGCTGGCGTGAGGTCTGGAACATTACAAGGGAAATTATAGTAGCAAATAAAGTACGTAGTTGATGTAATACTTAACTTTAATCCTCAACTGGTGAACATCTCTCGTTATTGTACATGCTTCACAATATTAATTATCAAAGGCTATGGCGCCTTGCTAGGTCGTAGCAAATGACGTAGCTGAAGGCTATGCTAACTATCGTCTCGGCAAATGAGAGCGTAATTGTCAGTGATCCATTACTATGAACGTCGGCTGTACAACTGGGGCGAGTGGCAGGACGTCTCTCTAGACCTGCCGTGTGGTGGCGCTCGGTCTGCTATCACTGACAGTGCGACACGCGGGTCCGACGTATACTAATGGACCGCGGCCGATTTAAAGGCTACCACCTAGCAAGTGTGGTGTCTGGCGGTGACACCACATTCCTCCCCCGCAAATCGGCGTACGGTTGTGTTATAAGGCTTCCGCCCGCCGTGGGGAGGACCCCATGTTGACGTATGCGACGAGGTGGGGAGCCTAACAACAGGCGAGGCTGTGCCACCCTCACCCTGCCATTCGGGCCGAGGGGAGCTAGGAAACGCCTGAAAACCTAGTCCAGGGTGCACGCCAACATGCGGTGTATGCGCCCGTAGAGAGACTAGAGGCGCCGATGCTGTCGGGAACATTTTGCTTCCTTGGTTATGGTGGATTTACCGTTTGCTTCTAGTGACTACATTCTCGTCTCTATGGCTCTGTGACTGATTTGACGCCATTGCGAGCACAGTTGGTTTGGATATAAGCACCATTTTGTTCTCAGTGTCCATCGTTCTGGCGGTTACTGAGTGTGCTTTGCACGCGTGGGTTCGGATCCCATCCTCGTCGCCAACTGTAGTGACTTGGCCAGACAGCCAAGCCACTGTAAGGTAGCTGAAAGGCACGCGTTTAGCTCACGCAGGCTGGCGTGAGGTCTGGAACATTACAAGGGAAATTATAGTAGCAAATAAAGTACGTAGTTGATGTAATACTTAACTTTAATCCTCAACTGGTGAACATCTCTCGTTATTGTACATGCTTCACAATATTAATTATCAAAGGCTATGGCGCCTTGCTAGGTCGTAGCAAATGACGTAGCTGAAGGCTATGCTAACTATCGTCTCGGCAAATGAGAGCGTAATTGTCAGTGATCCATTACTATGAACGTCGGCTGTACAACTGGGGCGAGTGGCAGGACGTCTCTCTAGACCTGCCGTGTGGTGGCGCTCGGTCTGCTATCACTGACAGTGGCGACACGCGGGTCCGACGTATACTAATGGACCGCGGCCGATTTAAAGGCTACCACCTAGCAAGTGTGGTGTCTGGCGGTGACACCACAGTTTGCTACGCAACAGAGACGCGTATAGTCTCACGCTAAAACTTGCAGCTGGTGTGGCCCTTTTAGTGTTATCGTAAGATCTATACTGTTCTTCTGGAGGGCTCTATCTTTTAACATGGGCTGGGGGTGGTCTTGGCGGTCGGCTAGCGACGTGGGTGTCCGTCCCTTATCGTAGGGCCTTCTAGCTTGACACGGTCCTGCTATCGGCTTCTGTTCTCGTTTCTCCCCTCGGAACTGCGTCTGTTTCACGGTGGGAAGGTATGACATGCATTTAGGCGTTCTTGTGTTAGTCTGTGGTATTCCATTTGCTCACTCGTTGGTCGTATTACTTTGGTTAATTTAATGTCAGGATTTATTCGGAGCTATGAGACATACTGCTGGATTTGTTATCATGTTAGGGTTTTCATGGAAGGTGTTGGATTTGCCTGACACCTTACACATAAATATAAAATATAAATGAAAGACGAAACTCTGATTAGTATGAATTCTACTAATAAAAACTAATTTCAGCTTATCGAGATAACATAACTGTTTTAATCAGACAAAGTAACCCAGATCGTTACGAATTAGCAAAATATTATGCGCATTCGGAAGCGAAACGATCTGTGTCAACGTTCAGAGCAGTCATACTGGACTACCGTTGCTGACCTATCATGAAAGTGTGGAAATTTAGCAATGCGTGAAGATTCATAACGAAATTCAGCTAAAAATCACTCAGTGTCACACTTAATTCAATTATTGAATTAAGCGGAAAAAGTAGGCAGTAACAAGCATGAAATCCTACAAGAGTTTCATATTGACTTCCACAGGGCGCCAGTACAGAATAAAGGTAGCAATAAAACGTATTGGGGGCGCGAGAATTTCTTAAAATTTGCGTTACTGATAGTCTATCTGCCTCCATCGAGATTAGAACCGAAAGCAAACCAGACCTCTCTTGCAGTAGCTTTTCACTACGCTAGCAGATAACCTAGACAAACAGCCCTCTATTACTACCCCAGACATTAATAAGCCGGCAATTTCGCAATGAAAATGGCAAAATGATCTGCAGTTTCTGTTGCATAGAGCTTTCTGGACTCAAAAACATGAATTTTCTGCCTTTATGTCACCGCTTATGTGACAATCATTCGGGATGTTTATCGAAATAAAAAAATACTGTTATTAGCGAGTAAATTTAGTAGGATGATTCTGCACCACCCTAGGAAATAAACGGCGACATAACTGTCAAACGTATTCTACAATATTTCGAATTCTCCATTAGACTCGCCACAGCTAGAAAACGTTCATTAGCCGAAGTGTTTCTTAAGCTAGCTAGCAATGGGAATGATCGCACTTCTAAATCGCGGTGGCATTAATACTGGGATCTGAATTACCACGTGTACAGGTAAATGGATTTTATTTGCATTCCTCTAAACGTGATTTGGATCGAAAGCGTAGCTACGATTAATTTGCTGATGTATCGGCTGCAGCTAGAACATTTGAATAAAGAGTAGGGGGAATTATTTATGCGGCCCTCTTCTTCAGTAACTGTCGTAGCTACTTTCGTTGTTAGCATTTCGTCACCTAAATCGGTAAAAATGGAACCCTACTAGTCTCACTTTCTTGACCGCCCCTCTGTTTACCCAACCCTTAAAACCCGTTTACCTCAAGTACGGGTTACATAGTAAACGGAAATGTTTCGCACTTCATGCGGTATACGGTCCCTTGGTGGTGTGAAAAAGTGAGCTTCTATGTCAACGCAATCTAAAGATACGGCCGTTTATGTAAAGAAAATTTACGCGAAAGGTCAAAAAATGGCTCTAAGAACTATGCGACCAAACTGCTTAGGTCATCAGTCCCCTAGACCTAGAACTACTTAAACCTACCTAACCTAAGGACATCACACACATCCATGCCCGAGGTCTGCGACTGAAGCAGCCGTGCGGTTCGTGACTGAAGCGCCTAGAACGGCTCGGCCACCGCACCTGGCGAAACCCTTTTCACCTCATGTATAATGATAATATACGAGGTGTGGCTAGAAAAAAACCGGACTAGTACTGGTGAAACAATAAAACGAATGCAATAAGGCTGAAAGTCGCGTGGCCTGTCACGTGACTCTCGCTCCGCCTACTGCTCGAGTTTCATCTGCCTCCTGCACTCAGTCTGCCCGTGGCGTCTGTTTTCAGTAGTTGACGTTTTGTCTGTGCGTCGGAAAATGTTGAGTGTACAGAAAGAACAGAGTGTTAACATCAAATTTTGTTTCAAACTAGGAAAATCTGCAAGTGAAACGTTTGTAATGTTACAACAAGTGTACGGCGATGATTGTTTATCGCGA
This sequence comes from Schistocerca nitens, assembly GCF_023898315.1. Lineage (NCBI taxonomy): Eukaryota > Metazoa > Arthropoda > Insecta > Orthoptera > Acrididae > Schistocerca > Schistocerca nitens. Next base: position 1,013,949,873 of record NC_064614.1, on the reverse strand, counting down.
ACACAAGTGTTTGAGTGGTTTAAACGATTTAAAGATGGCCGCGAAGACACCAGTGATGACACTCGCACTGGCAGACCATTGTCAGCAAAAACTGATGCAAACATTGAAAAAATCGGTAAACGTGTTCGACAAGATCGCCGTTTAACAATCAGAGCAGTGTCTGAGTTAACAGGAGTTGACAAGGAAAGTGGTAGGCAGATTCTTCATGAAAGTTTCAAAATGAACAAAGTGTGTTCAAAAATGGTTCCAAAGTGTCTCACAATTGAACAGAAGGAACGCCGAAGAATGATTTGTTCTGACATCCTGGAAAACATTGAAAGTGATCCCACCTTCTTACAAAATGTTATTACTTGCGATGAATCGTGGTTTTTTAGTTACGATCCCGAAACTAAACGCCAATCGATGCATTGGAAAACTCCTGGTTCTCCACGACAAAAAAAAGCACGAATGTCAAAATCGAAATTCAATGCAATGATGATTGTTTTTTTTGACATCAAAGCGATTGTGTACATTGATTGGGTACCAGAGGGACAAACAGTGAATCAGCATTACTACATTAGCGTCCTGGCTACCCTACGTGAGCGAATAAGGAGAAAACGGAACGATTTGTGGAGAAAAAAGTCATGGATCCTTCACCAAGACAATGCCCCAGCTCACAGTGCGTTGTCAGTGAAGACGTTTTTGGCAAAACACAACATTCCCATCTTAGATCATCCACCCTACTCACCTGATTTGGCCCCCTGTGACTTTTTTCTTTTCCCTAAAGTCAAGTCAGCTTTGAAAGGAACTAGATTTGAGACTGTTGAAGCAGTAAAAGAAAAAGCGACGGAAGTAATGTATGGACTTACCGAAAATGATCTGCAGCATTGCTATGAACAGTGGAAAATTCGTATGGAGCGGTGTAGAGACCGAGGAGGAGAGTACATTGAAGGAGATAACATGAAATTGTAAATAATTGTAAATAAATGTTTTTTCCAGCATCAGTCCGGTTTTTTTCTAGCCGCACCTCGTATACTGTCTAGTGAGGATAAACATTATTCCCCTGCAACTCAGATTGTTTGATCACAGAACATTTACGAAGCTACATTCAAATTTTGTTCGAAGTCGTCTGCAATATCCACTTATAAACACCCTAGGAACGTCGTATGCGATATCCACTCCTGAAGACACTGGCAGATACTGCAGTACCATAACAAGTAGTCATTAATTTATTGTTATAGGTCCATGTATCACAATTTATTTCAGTATTAACGCACCTAGGTGTTGTCTATGGCTAAAAATAATGAACAAAAAGTAAATAAACAGCAAACAACTTTGATGTTCAAATCAAATGTAACTCACATGTAGCATATTACAACATAATTTCGTTGTTACATCTACATGACTACATCTATAGGATTTCTTTGCAATCCAGACTTACGTGCCTGGCAGATGGTTCATCGAACCACCTTCAAAAATGGCTCTGAGCACTATGGGACTTAACTTCTGAGGTCATCAGTCTCCTAGAACTTAGAACTACTTAAACCTAACTAACCTAAGGACATCACACACATCCATGCCCGAGGCAGGAGTCGAACCTGCGACCGTAGCAGTCGCGCGGTTCCGGACTGCGCGCCTAAAACCGCTAGACCACCGCGGCCGGCGAACCACCTTCGGACTATTTCTCTACCGTCCCACTCTTTAACAGCGTGCCGGTAAAAAGGACCACTTAACACTCTAAGCGCCAAGCCCGTAAAATTTACGGGCCTGGGATCGCGCGAAAATCACCAAGCCCGTAAAATTTACGGGCCGCTACATTTAATTTCATTCAAAACACTGCAACGTTATTTCTACGGGTTTGGCCAGCGCTATACGTTTTTCAGATGTTTATTAACAAAATGCGTCCATAGATGTCACGGCAGCGCTGTAATTCATGTTAAAACTTATCTTTGCGTTCTCAGTCTGTATATCATTCAGTTGTTTGTCATCATGTTTCGGCGCGGTTTATCAGACGCAGAAATTGCGGATTTGATCAATCATAGCGACACTCTGGATAATGTAGAGAGTGATTCAGACGATTCTGAATGCAATGGTGTGTTTGAAGGTACGTATTTCCGAATTTTCCACGTAATTGTGCAGTACGCACATATCTGTTGAACATGTGTAAACGATGTATGTAGTTACACATAATGTGATATTCTTTTTAGAAGACGAGATTGATGACAGTTTGTCTTCAGATGAAGACGAGAATGATGTTGAAGGTGTTGCTTCAAATCCAGCAGCTGTGCCGTATCCGAAAGACAGTGAGTGGACTGCAGTTGACACCTACCGACCTCTGCCTGTCAACACGACACCCAGGCAGATACTAGTGGATATTGATGAGTCGAGTTCTGTACTGGATTGCAGTAAAGTGTTCCTTACTGACAGTGACGTAAATGAACTCAAGAGACAGACAAATTTGTATGCATCACAGACAATACAGAAGAAAAGAAGAGGAAATAATCTGAAGCCCCATTCAGTTTTGAGTTCGTGGAAGCCAGTGACTATAAGTGAGATGAGGCGTTTCTTGGGTATTATTTTCCACATGTGTGTTTCGAAAAAGCCAAAAATTGCGGACCATTGGAGCACTAATCCTGTTCTTAGTTGTAACTTTTGTCCCCATGTCATGAGCCGTTTGCGTTTCACTCAGATACTGTCATGCTTGCATCTTGTTGACAATTCAAATCAGAAAAAACCAGGCGAAGATGGATTTCATCCACTTTACAAAGTTTTGCCATATTATAATAATTTGAAGGAGCGATGTATCCAGGCATATCGTCCCTCAGAAAAAGTGACAATTGATGAAGGAATTTGCCCATTTCGAGGTCGTGTGAGTTTCCGTGTTTACATGCAAAATAAGCCTCATAAGTATGGACTGAAAGTATATGCTGTTGCTGAAGCCAGTAGTGGCTATGTTGTAAATTTTGAAGTTTATGCTGGTAAGCATATTGTTGACAATTCTTCGTCTGCGGTTATTTTGCGATTGTTGTCTGACAGCAGCTTGCTGAACAAAGGCCACACTGTGTATTTAGATCGATTTTATTCCAGTCCAGAGCTATTTCAGCAACTGGCAGAGAAAGGCACTGGAGCTGTTGGTACTGTGAACAAATCCAGGAAAGGATTGCCTAAAGATTTAGTATCTGCTAAGCTGAAAAAGGGCGAAATGTCTTTTCGGCGTAAAGATAATGTATTGGCAATGAAGTGGAAAGATAAGAGAGATGTGTATACATTGTCTACAAGGCATCAAGCAACATTTGGTACGCATACTAAGAGAAATGGGTCTGTAGTATTGAAACCACTTCAGGTACTTGATTACAACCTCAATAAAATTGGAGTGGATATTGGAGACCAACGCCTGCAGTACAATCCGTTCCAGCACAGAACTGTGAAATGGTGGCGAAAATTATATTTCCATTTGCTGCTTATGGGAGTATCAAATGCATTTTGGCTGTACAATGCAGTGCACAGGAAGAATATTACAATAACAGACTTTATAACAGTGCTTGCAGTTCAGCTTGTTGAAGACGACACACTTGAATTCATTCCAAGAAATGAAGGAACTGTAGGTCGGCTAACAAAGAGACATTTTTTGCAGCACATACCTGCAACTACTAAGAAGTATGCTGCTCGTGTGTGTCACGTGTGCAGTTCCAGGAGCAAGAAACAGAGTGGCAAGGCTTCTCGCAAAGAGACACGATACGAATGTGAACAGTGTGGCGTTGCACTCTGCCTGGAACCTTGCTTTAAAATTTTCCACACTAAAAAACAATATGATTCTGTGTGAAATTTATATGTAATACTGTATACTATCAGAAACATGTAATGTAGTGCCACAATTTTGGTTAAAAATAAATCACAATTGTATTCCCTTATTCGTATGACTTTTTCTAAATTCTTAAAACATCTAAGTGATTTCTATAACTGTACCTTAAAGCTGTGCATTGTAAAGTAGTTTCTTTCACTCAGAATTAAAGTAGAAATGTGCAGCTTCAAGATGGTACCAAATTTGCCACAATCCAAACAGTAGATTTGATGCAGTAATTTTTTTAATATTGGTAAAATTGCCCGGTTTCTAGGGACGGGTGCATAAAATAGGCCTGGTACAGAGAGTGTTAAATCTTTTCTTACGAGCCCTGAATTACATTATTACTATGGTCATTTCTTCCTGTGTAAGTTCCCGAGTAAATAATGTTTTGGCATTCAGAACACATGTTGGTGATTGAAATTTCGTGCAAAGACCTCACGGCAACGAAAAACGCTTTTGTTTTCATGAATGTCACCCCAACTCGCTTATCAAATCTGGGACTCTCTCTCCCCTATTTCGTGACTTTACAAATCGTGCTACCGTTCCTAGGACGTTTTTGGCGTGCATCGTCAGTCACGTCTGTCAAGGTTCCCATACCGCGCGGGAATACCATAGCAGTGGACGGACAAACGTAGTGTAGGCAGCGTTTTCACTAGACCTGTTGCGTATTCTTAGCGTGCGGCGAATAAAACGCAGTCTTTCGTCTGCCCTCCCCACAAAAGTATGTTTGCGATCGTTCCAGTTTAAGTTTTACTCGGTACTGAGATGAATAGACAGTATTTTGACTTGTGTTTTGTCCTGTAACCGAAAGTTAATTATTGTTACTGGACGCAGCTTTTGTGTTTAATGTATTCCTCATTCGACAGAGTACACTCCTCGTACACCACACGTAACTGTTTCAAAGTATTAAACTGTTACTGGTGTCACCAAGTTGCAGTGGTCATCTAAACTCGCCGTTTTCAAACAAAGGAAAGTATTATAACGAAATATGGCAACTAAGAAGCGGACTATCCAAATCAACAAACATTTCTGGTTCAAGTCGTTGCAGTAGGTGTACTATACAGTTACGTAAATTAGGAGCAAAGCCTATTAGTAGATAGTTATCAGGAAAACTAGCCCTCATAATGCAAACTGCCACTACTAGAACGAAAGTTTCCGAACGTGTCAATGAGTAGTCGAGGAAAGTGGACGCATTCTGTCTACTGAATCGCAACTCACGCCACTTACGAGGGGACCCACCCCGATACCCCGATACCCCGATGTTGCTGAAGCTTCGCTCAGTGAGAGAGGGAACAAAAATAAGCCAACATGTGTCTCGGCTAATCTGCAAACACTTGACCGCCTCTGAGAAAACGACGGTCAAAGCTTTCAATGCGCAGTTGCTATAGTGTAGATACCTTTTTCCGGTCGTTGTGGCCGAGCGGTTCTCGGCGCTTCAGTCCGGTCCGCGCGACTGCTACGGTCGCAGGTTCGAATCCTGCCTCGGGCATGGATGTGTGTGACGTCCTTAGGTTAGTTAGGATTAAGTAGTTCTAAGTTCTAGTGGAATGATGACCTCAGATGTTAAGTCCCATAGTGGTCAGAGCCATTTGAACCAAGATACCTTCTAGCAGCTGAGCCACCGCTTCAGGTGAATCCTTATACGCTAAAAGGTCTGGTTTATTTATATCTTATATTTATGTGTTGTGTTAAACACACTAATCAGCATTAATATAGTCTTACACATGATTGAAAACAGTCTGACAAAGTTCGGATAGTTTTCCAATTTCACGCCTGTGCGTAGTATGCTGGTACCACTTCGTCGCCTTGCCTGTTATGCTGTGTAGCAGCCTTTAAAACTGTGCGGATCAGCATAACGAAAAAGCGAGGGGTCTCGCTCGTTTTGTCCACTACTGTACATGATCATTATAAAACTGTGTGCTAAGTAAGATAAACTTGCTTACGTAACAAAAGAAAAAAAATTAAAGTGACAAAGCAGAACGATTTTTCATATTAGGACAGAATATGCATGATAATGTTACCGATGGCAGTGCCACTAAAGAGGAGTTACTAAACCTGGTTTTTTGAAATTCGTTCATTAAGGAAGTGGAAGTAAATAGTCTAGAATTCGAATCAAGAACTGCTGCCAACATGAGTAACTTAGAAGTAGATAGTCCCAGGGTAGCGAAATTACTCAATACACTTAATAAAGGCAAGTCTTCCTGTCCAGATTGTATATCAGTTTGGGTCCTTTCATAGTATGGTGATGTAATAGCTCCGTATTTAGCTATCGTATACAACCAATTACTCGACGAAAGACCCGTATTAAAAAACGGGGTCGTTACACAGGTCACAATAGTACTCAAGAAAGGGAATAGGACTAATCTGCTGAATTACAGACCCATGTCAGTGACGCCGATTTGCAGCAGGATCTTAGAATATAATTATACAGTATTTGTAAAATATGAATTATCTCTAAGGATACGAACCATTCGCACGAAGTCGTCACGGATTCAGTATAATCGTTCTTGTGAAACACTACTAGTTTTTATTCTCATGAAGTAAAGATTGCTATCGACAGGTATCGTAAATTGATTCCACTTTTCTAGATTTCCAGAAGGCTTTCGACACCATTCCTCGCAAGCGACGTCTAATCAAATTGTGTTTCTATAGAGTACCGTCTCAATTGTACAACTGGATTCGTGATTTCCTGTCCGAAAGATCACATTACGTAGCAAGTGACGGAGACAGAGAAAAACAGAAGTAATGTCTGGCGTTCCTCAAAGAAGTGTTATAGCAGGATGACAAAAGATCGTTTACGTGGACTGGCAGTGATGCATATTCATCAAGGTACTGCAGGATTGGATCAATGATGAACGTTGAGTAAGTGTTGAATACGTTCTATAGGAAACACAAGAGGAATCTACATAAACGATTTAGAAGACAATCTGAGCAGTCCTCTTAGATTGTTTGCAGATGGTGCTGTCATTTATCACTTAGTAAACCCATCATAATATCAAAAGCACTTGCAAAATGACTTAGACGTAATATCGGTGGCGCGAAAATGGCAATTGCGACACTATATAATGGAAAATGTGAGGGTACTAATTAGGAATGAATTACCTTTCGATTACATGATAAATCACGCAAATGTAAAGCTGTCAATTCAACTTAGTATCTAGGCAGAGTTACGAACAGTTTTAATTGGAACGATCACACAGATAATTTTGTGGGGAAGAGAAAGCAGACTGCATTTTATTGGGAGAACAGAAGATGCAGCAGGTCTACTAAAGAGACTTCCTACACTACGCTTGGCCGTCCTCTGCTAGAGAATCGTTCTGCGGCATGGATGCCTTACAAGATAGGATTGACACAGGACATCGATAAAGTCCAATGAAGGGAATCTCGTCTTATATTATCTCGAAATAGGGGAGATACTGCCACGGACATGACACGCGAGTAGGGATGTCAGTCATTAAAGCAAAAGCGAGATGTTTTCACGAAATTTCATTCTCCAACTTTCTGCCCCGATTGCGAAAATCTTTTGTTGATGTCCGCCTACATAAGAGAAACGATAATGGCAATAAAATAAAAGAAATCAGAGCTCGTACGGAAAGGCTCAGATGTTCGTCTTTCCCACTTGCTGTTTGAGAGTGGAACAGTAGAGAAATAGTGTGAACCCTCTGTCAGGCACTTAAGTGCAAATTTCTGAGTAGTCATGCACCATAAAAGAAGGAAGAGTAGGATATAAACGTTAAAACAAGTAGAACCAGTGTTATATTTGTATGTAAGAGACAATATCATAGAACACAACGTAACGTGTAGACAATTTATGGCCCTCTTGCTCTTCTTCCGGCAGTAGGCTATTCTGTTCACATCAGTCATTTGCATGGCGGCGTCGACGCAGCTCGGTCAAGGCCGCGAAGCACCTCACTAGGGCCGAAGGGAGCGGTCGAACGAGGAATTGGGGTGCAAGTAGGCTATGATGTGGTAAGCAGGTAGTATCCACGTAAATCGGGTGCAAGTTCCACCGCTTTCTGGTTGTGTGCCAATTTCAACGGGTGCAGTATTCACATATCCGCCAAATATTAAGAGTCTTGTGTCAGTTGTAGTACACATTTCCTGTAAAACCAGCACTTCAGAGAGGTCTTTCTCAACCTCACGCCGTCTGAAGACATATCTTCTCAGCAGGATGACAAAAGATCGTTTACGTGGACTGGCAGTGATGCATATTCATCAAGGTATTGCAGGATTGCATCAATGATGAACGTTGAGTAGGTATTGAATACGTTCTATAGGAAACACAAGAGGAAACTTTCATTGCATAATATGCAATAACAATAACATTATGACTGTAATAAAATTACATTTCTAATTTGTTTGTCATATGAGATAACGACTGTAATAAAATTCATTGTGTGTTTGTGTGTGTGTGTGTGTGTGTGTGTGTGTGTGTCTTTATTTTGAAAATAGACTCACAAAGCCTATGATGACATGTTCACATTTCCAATCCTTGTACCCCCTCTCAGGAATCGGTATTGTATCTGCCCTAGAGGAACACGTTAGTGTTTGTACAGATGGAGCCACTTCTCTGATAGAACGATTGAAAGAATTCGTGGGTAAAGCGCGTGAAGTAGATCCAATCTTACGAACTGATGATTGGCTCATTCACAGCGAAGCCACAGTGGCTATGTCCTTGCCATCTCCTCTGAAAACTGTGCTGGATTAAGAACTGAAAGTCATGAATTTCTTCAAACTACGTTTTAGGTCAAGAATGGCATCACAACACACTGCACTTCTGCCACGTACAGAAGTATTGTGGTTACCTCGAGGTAAAGAGCTAAGACAAATGTTTGAATTCAGAGATAAGGTACTTGCATTTTTTGCTGTTAAGGGGCATGAGTATACCGATTTATTTGCAGATGATGAATGGTATCTAAGTTGGCATGAACAGGGTGGCACAAATAAAAGTGGCCTAGAGAACAGAGTTACAGGGTACAAAGAAACACAGCAGAGGAAAGTAAATGCAGTTCCAACCTGATTATAGCAGATGTTGGAAGTGACCATCATTCATCTCTTGGCACTTTTGGGCCTTGGTCAGCAAGTTAATGAAGACAGATGGAAGTTGGACCGATGGCATTGCTACAGTCTTATCCGAAATGTTCTGCTGCAGTCCTTGAAGACTATGAGGGTTGTTGCGATATGCATTAGACTTGAGGGCTCCCCACACAAAGTAATCACACACTGACAGATCATGTGATCTGGGTGGCTAGCTAGGGCCGCGACCAGACTAATCTCTTCTAACAACTCTGTCAGGCGTGAAGATTGTGTAAATGTTCTCCAAGGTTTGGTCAGCTGTATGGGCAGCTGCTCCATCTTGTTGATTGCAGGTCTTTCCCTCCTCCTTTAATGCTGTCAAAAATGGTTTCAAAATGTTGGCAATGTATCATACCAAAATCAGCAACTGATGAAAGAAGATGGGACCAAAAACGGGGCGTGCAGACACTACACACCAAACCCCAACCTTCTGATCATGCAATTGTGTTTCTTGGAAGTTATTCGGGTTCTTCATTTCCCAGAAACTGTGATTCTTTGAGTTGGCATAACCACTCAGGTGAAATCAGGCTTCATCAGACATAAAGAACAGATCCATGTGCAAGCCATTCATTGTTATCTCAGTGAGGAGCTACTCACGAAACTGAGGCGCTGAGGCGCATCTGCCGGTTTTAATGCAATTCAGTAGGGATGCGTGTGCTGTTCCAGGTGGAGTATTCGTCCTCATGATCAATGTGATATGCTGATCCCTTGTGACAGGCATTCGGTTGATTTGGTAGGACTCTGAAGCATTTTCTGGGGAACTGCATCCACATTTCCTGGTGTGTGGGAATGTTTTTGACTTCTTCAAAACAGATCCTGTCTGACGCCATTTTCGGAGAGAGCGTTGCATGACACTCTTTGCTGGCACTTTAACACTGTTAAACTCCTCAGCAAAAACTGACCACACCATTTCTACGACTTTGTTGTCATGTAACTTTACACAACGTACACTCATTGCTCCATTGTGAGTACCATCTCCCTCTTTGTACTGCTCCACTCACACTGACACAGCTGGAACTACACTCTGAATCAGTGTGTATCATGTGGCAGGTATCCACGTGGTGTGCAGATCATGGAGTGTGGTTATATTCGTACATTCATATCCATTACTACCCACTCGCCCAGGCCACTTTTATTTTCCACACCCTGTATTTCCGATATTTTCGTGCACCTAACAGCGTCATAAACAGAAATATACAAGGTAGAAACAAAAATATTGTGGAAAGTATGAATAATATTCAAAGAGTTACTAATAAGTTAAATTTGTGATGCAGACAATTGAAAATGTATCATGTGAGATGTTCCAAACTATATGGCCCCTTACTGACGATAATAAGGTGTTGATGAACTTAACTAAAGAATATTTGGTACTCTTACAGAAGAATTTCAAAAATATTTTGGATAAAGTAATGAAGATTTTGACCAGGTTAGTGATCCATTCGAGGATTCTTAAACATCTTCCGCACAATTTAGATTTATGCTTACAAGAGGAACTGGCAAATTTGAAAGGGGATAGAATACTGAAATCATATTTTTTTTGAAATACCTTTGGATACATTCTGGTTGACAATGAGTAGTGAATACTGGTTATCTCTGAGATGGCAGCTAAGTGTTATTACCAATTTCAGCTACATATTTGTGTGAACATGGCTTCTCGACCCTGACTCCAATTAAAACATCAACGAACTAGAGACTGAAATCCATCGATCAAAAAAAAAAAAAAAAAGAGTCTTCCTTTGCCAACTATTCCGCCACAAATCAGCCATCTGTGTGCAGCTAAGCAGAGTGAAGTATTACACTTAAAGTATGATTATAGTTATAATAATAATTGTTTAAACAAAATTGTAAAAATTCGTAATTCTGTTAAGATTTACAGGATTTTGAGGGGACAGGCTTTTCGGTGTGTTGTGTTGAGTCTAGGTCGATCTGGATGTACCATGGATAATAAAAGGTTGTGGAACAGTGCGATAGAGAATTCAGATGTGTGTCAGTTTGTCAGGATGCGAACAGTGTCCTACCATAACAAAATAAAAACCAACACAAAATTCTTATAATTAGTGCAAGATTCTGTATGTCGAATTTTTACCACAAATGGGCATAGTTCAGCTGCTACACTTCGATTAAATAATACAGTCTTCTTTCTTTATATTGACTGCAACTTGTCAAATGTCTAGTTTCAAGAAAAAAATGGTTCAAATGGCTCTGAGCACTATGGGACTCAACATCTGTGGTCATAAGTCCCCTAGAACTTAGATCTACTTAAACCGAACTAACCTAAGGACATCACACACATCCATGCCCGAGGCAGAATTCGAACCTGCGACCGTAGCAGTCGCGCGGTTCCTGACTGAGCGCCTAGAACCGCTAGACCACCGCGGCCGGCTCTAGTTTCAAGAAACTGAAGACTGTTGAAGGTAACTCAGAACTTGTGACATCAGAACAGGTGAAGGAAACATAACCTCCATGGAAAAACAATATAATAACGAGAAAACCTAGATGACTATCTAGTGCTGGCCTTGAAAGCAGAAGCATTTCTAGAAAACTTATCCCAAAATGTTGAAAATGTGAAGGAAGAATGATAAGGAAGAATGTGCAAAATCAATAAAGGAAGATTTGGTCCTTTGTTCCACTTCCAGCAAATATACTGAAGCGCCAAAGAAACTGGTATAGGCTCTCATATTCAAATACAGAGATATGTAAACAGACAAAATGCCGTGCTGCGGTTGGCAACACCTATATAAGACAACAAGTATCTGGCGCAGTTATTAGGTCGGTTACTGCTGCTACAATTGCAAGTTATCAAGATTTAATTGAGTTTTAACGGGGTGTTATAGTTGGCGCACGAGCGATGGGACACAGCAACTCCGAGGTAGCGATGAAGTGGGGATTTTCCCGTACGACCATTTCACGATTGTACCTGAATATCAGGAATCCAGTAAAACATAAAATCTCCGACATCACTGCAGCCGGAAAAAGACCCTGTATGAATGGGACCAACGCCAGCTGAAGAGAATCGTTCAACGTGACAGAAGTGCAATCCTTCCGCAAACTGCTGCAGATTTCAATGCTGGACCATCAGCAAGTGTCGGCGTGTAAATCATTCAACGAAATATCATCGATATGGGCTGTCGGAGCCCAAGGCCTACTTGTACCCTTGATGGTTGAATGACACAAAGCTTTACACCTCGCCTAGGGCCGTCAACACTGACATTGGACTGTTGGTTGCTGGGAACATGTTGCCTGCTCAGACGAGTCGCGTTTCAAATTGTATCGAGTGGATAGACATGTACGGGTGTGGAGACACCTCATGAATCCATGGACCCTGCATGTCAACACGGGACTTTTCAAGCTGGTAGAGCCTCTGTAATGGTGTGGGGCATGTGCAGTTGGAGTGATGTGGGACTCCTGATACGTCTATACAAGGCTCTCACAGGTGACACGTACACAAGCATCCTGTCTGATCAACTGTATCCATTCACGTCCATCGTGAATTCTGTCGGACTTCGGCAATTCCAGCAGGACAATGTGACACCCCAGACGTCCAGAATTGCTACAGATTGGCTCCAGGAACACTCTTCCGAGTTTAAACACTTCCACTCGTCACCAAACTTGTGATGTGTGGGAGATTTTACTAGCTTATTCTAAATATAGAACAAACTATTCAATGCTGGGATCTTTCAAACGTTGGTCGTTAGCTATTAAGCTATGTCCTGACAAACTAAGTGAAGCTGGATTCTTTTATCCTGGTGTCGGAGATGGAACCATGTGTTTCTATTGTAGTGTAGGGTTGGAATACTGGCATGAAACGAATAACCCATGGTTTGAACATGATGTGCGGTTTTTGCTTGTTCATGCTTCTCGAGAGGGGTAAGGATTTTGTTGATAATATTCGTCAGAACGGAGATGAAAAAATTACTGCAAAGGTTGCAGCCAATATTAAACCTCCATCAAATCTTCTGAAAGCAGCATCAGCACACTATGTGACAGAGAGCTCCTGACAATGCGCATCTGTGAAAAATCTGCTTCCAGGAAGAAGTAGGCGAACTATTCTTTTCCTGGTGACATATTCCTGCTTGCATTAAATGTGCGCCTACCCTTTCCTCGTATGCTGTCTGTCAGAGACATGTTGCAGCTACAATAAGAGCATTTTTCACGAAGACAACGAAGTTGTAAGAGATGTTATTATTTTATTATGTATTTTTTGTATGTTGTTAATACACGTAGTGAGGAATAAAGCATTATAGAATATTTTTCCCACATCAATCACACTTAGGTCTGATCTTAATATGATAGCTGTGCTTACACTGTGATCTGCTATGAAAACCATTATTTTTTAGTGTCGAAGCATAAAATTGACATAGAATACCTACGTCAACGTATACAGTCTTCCTTGGGCTATCATTTCGCCCCCCGTAGGGTACTACTGTTAAGATACGTGCTACGCAGGTCCATACAGTGTACTTTGCGACATGTACACTTCACTCAGCCAACAGCAACTAGATTCAGTATTGGAGCGTATTGTAGGGAGAAAGAAGAAAATCTGAGTGCTGCCTACGATCAACCATCATATTACTATAGCATAAGGCATTACACAGTGGATGTAATCGGAATTGGTGGTCGTAGATGCTTGTTTTCTTAATGTCTGCACTATATGTTGGATGGAAGGATGATGTCACATATTAGTACTTCAATATAGGAAAGCCTATACACTCTAGAGACCTTGTACGATTTTCCATAGAAAGAAGGAGGGTGTACATTAGGAAAAATTGATAGGAATGCAATGGTAATATAAAAGCTCTTCCATAGAGCAGAACTGGCTGACGTTGAAATGGACCAACAGCCTGTACTATTGCGATGGTCTTCTATAGATGACTACTAGGCTTAAGGATTTGGATACAACGCTGGATTTTTTTTTCAGAATACATATGTACGACTACATAACGTTTGGGAGAAACATTTACATATTCCTCCACTAAAAAGAAACTGGTTTTTGAGCTCTGATATACAGGGAGAGTCCCTAACTATTGCCACCAAGAATAACTTCGAAAGTGTGATGGGAGATGAAAAGTTTGTGTGAAAAAAGTTTCATGGGGTAATGGGGGCCATAATATGGCGTTGGTTTTTTGTTGCTAGGTGGGGTCGCTTCAGAGATATTAAGGTCAATTTTTTTTTTTTTTTAAATGGGTTGCTATAGTTTGGTACTTATTTTCTCATAGCGGCTGTCGAGGCGACCACTATTACGTCTAACAGTAAGGTATTTGACGGTCAACGAAGGTCACAAAGGTGGCATGAACGTCCATTTCGAAGTGATAACCATTGGTATCAATGCACTGCTACAATCTTCTTATCATGGTTTGAGTGGTATTCCTTATCACATCGTCACTTATCGAAGCACATGCTCTGATAATTCTCTCTCTTATATCTTGATGTGTAGTTGTAACGTCTTTACGAACAATTTCTTTTACAAATCCGCACAAGAAAAAATCCAGAGGCGTCAAGTCTGGCGAACAAGCCGGCCACGACACATCTCCTTCACGTCCAACCCAACGATTTGGGAATTGTCTCTGCAACTCATTTCTATCCATCAGCGAAAAATGTGCCGGACACCCATCGTGTTGATACCACATTCTGTTCCTTGTTCCTAAACGTATTTCTTCCAATAACAGACCTAATGTTTCTTGCAGGAATGTGGTGTTCTTCCTACCATTAAGATTTTCTTCTATGAAATAGGAGCCTATAACTCTGTCCTCCAGAATACGACACCATACATTCACCAACCACGGTTTTTGGTGTGCAACTTGCCGCAGCCAACATGGATTTTCAGCTGTTCAATAGTGCATGTTACGCAAATTAACATTTCCATGGTTCGTGAATGTAACCTCGTCATTAAATAAAATCAATTTAATAAATGTGTCATCCCTCTGAATCTGAAGTTGAGCCCATTGGCAGAATTCATTGTGACGCCTACATTTCGTACCAGTTAATTCTTGGTGGAGACTGATATGGTAAGGATGATATTTATGGCGATGCAGAACACGAACAACACCACTCTGGCTCATGCCAGATTTCCTTGCGATTTGACGCGAACTAACACAAGGATCTCGAACCACAGTGGCAAGAGTACCAATTTCCGTTTCCTCGTTAGTAGTTTTCCTTTGCCGGATATGTTTCCGATGCGTTAAAGACCCAGTTGTTCCTAATTTATCATACACATATTTAAATGTACGACGTGTAGGGTGAGTACGTTGAGGATATCTGTCAGCGTGTAAGTCTCTAGCTCTCACTGAATTTCATTGGTATTCTCTGTAATAGAGAAGCATATCGACTTGTTCTTAGAAGGAACACATCATTCACATTCTCTTGATTCGACGATACTAATCTTACCGTTCCTATTAGTGTTGTATTGCGAAAACGTCGAATGGTGTTTACATGTCAATGGCACGTTGGATGGATACGCCGTTTTCGGCGAATGTTTACTATTTGTACGATATACTAGAGAGAACTGTCAGAGCATGGGCTTCGATAAGTGCCGAATTGATAAGGAACACCACTCAGTCCATGATAAGGAGATTGCAGCACTGCATTGATACCAACCTTCTTTCAGTGTACGTTCATACCACCTTTGTGATCTTCGTTGACCTTCAAAGACCTTACTGTTACACATCATTGGATTCGTTTCGATAGCTGCTATCAGAAAATAAGTACCAAACTATAGCATCCCATTAAAAAAAAAGTTGACTTCATATCTCTGACGCGACCCCACATAGCAACGAAAAACCAAAGTCATATTATGGACTCCGTTGTCCCATGCAACATTTATCCCACAAACTTTTCGGCTACTGTCATACTTTCGGAGTTATTCTAGGTGGCAATAGTTAGTGACCCACCCTGTATAACTAAGGAGATGGACTGTTCGAGTTTGATTCTGTATAAATGCTAGCGATAAGGAAGTACCTTTCAAAAATCAGTATGGGATGTGTATGGTGTGGAAGACTGTACTTTTAATGGAACTTTTGTTAATGGAGGGAGGGAGTGCTACACACGTCATCACGTACTTAAATAACTCGACATTTGGAGATAAGTTGGATGCATTTCATTGCATTGCACCATTGGATTACATGGTATTTTTTTCTAAGCAGATTTCATTTAGACATCAGGAGGACTTCTATATGGATGTATATCCATATTATATAAGTCGGCATACTCTCTTGGACAGAAGACCTATTTCTCCCAGAAGCATAAGGGTTGATTAGGGTGTGTATGGAAGCATATAAACAATTGTTTTTTTTTACTCGATCAGCACATGAGTTTGGGATGAAAGGATAATCGATAATACTGGTGCGATGTATCATCCACCATGCGCTGTGCAGCGATTTGGAGCTATTTGTTTTATATGTAGAATGTTCACAGGTGAAGCAGTTGTTCTCAAGCAGGCAGGAAGACCTATGGCGAAGGTGCTATGTGACCTGAATGTAACTAAATCTATTGCATATTAATAGGACTACAAACCCCGTATACCTTCATTGGAATGGTTAATTGTACTAAAATACCTAGCAGTAATCATCTGCAGCGAGCTGAAGAAGAATGCATGTGTCAGGGTCAGACTCATTTACGAGAATCCTAAGGAAAGCAACCCAAACACTAAGAACTGACATGTCGGTGAGCTAAAGTGGAAGAATATGTCGAGCTCAAATTCATTTGCATGGGTTTTTAAGGGGGTGTAATCCACCCATTAAGAAGTAACAGTGTAGGAGACGAATGGCTGAAATTTCCTTTGGTGTATCACCTAGAGAGTGTGTCACTACAATTCGGATTAAGGCATAAGAGCCACTAAGGTGCCTGCCGAGGCTGGAGGAAACATCAACGAAGACTCTGATACCATTATGCAGTCGCATATCTAGCGCAGTGATCACTGGAATACAGATACGAGGACATATTTATGGACAGTCATCCCATGTAGATGAATTGCAGATGTGTCAGATTTTCTTTGTATAATCTTCTTATATTAAAGGTGCAAGGCTTCTTTTGCCACTGAAAATCCTATATCTGGCGTAGCGATCATAGAGGGTATTAGTGTATATACAGAGACATACAGTCATTAATTTTTACTCGATCATTACGCACGTCACAGGAAAAGAAACGAGGAAATCGATAATACTGCTATGACATAGTCTACACCATGCAGTGATTTCTGAATACATATTTTGAAGTAGGCTCTTATCCACACTGAAGCCTCAAAGAAACCGGTATAGGCATGCGTATTCAGATACAGAGATGTGTAAACAGACAGAATACGGCATTGCTGTTGGCAACGCCTGTATAAGACAAATTTCTGACGCATTTGTTAGGTCGGTTACTGCTGTTACAGTGGCAGGTTATCACGACATAAGTGAGTTTGAACACAGTTTTATAGTCGGCGCACGAGCGATGGGACACAGTATATCCGAGATATCGATGAACTGGGGATTTTTTCATACGACCATTTCATGAGTATACCGTGAATATCAGGAATCTGGTAAAACATCAAATCTCCGACATAGCTGCGGATGGAAAACGATCCTGCAAGAATGGGACCAATGACGAGTGAAGAGAATCGTTCGACAATACAGAACTGCAATCCTTCCGCAAATTGCTGCAGGTTTCAATGTCGGGCCATCAACAAATGACAGTGTGTGAACTATTCAACGAAACATCATCAATATGGGCTTTTGGAGCCAAAGGGCCACGTGTGTACACTTGATGACTGCATGACACAAGGCTTTACACCTCACCTGGGCCTGCCGACACCGACATTGGACTGTTGATGACTAGTTAAATGTTGCCTGGTCAGATGAGTCTCGTTTCAGATTGCATCAAGTGGAAGGACATGTACGAGAACATAGACACCCTCATGAATCCTTGGGCCCTACATGTCAGCAGGGGACTGTTCAAGCTGGCAGAGGCTCTGTAATGATGTGGGGCGTGTGCAGTTGGAATGATGTGGGACTCCTGATACGTCTATATAAGGCTCTCACAGGTGACATATACACAAGCATCCTGTCTGATCAACTGCATCCCTTCACGTCCAACGTACATTCCGTCGGACTTGGGCAATTCCAGCAGGACAATGTGACACCCCACACGTCCAGAATTGCTACAGAGTGGCTCCAGGAACACTCTTTTGAGTTTAAACACTTCCGCTGGCCACCAAACTCCCCAGACATGAACATTATTTAGCATATCTGGAATTCTTCCTCTCTTCAGGAGAGATTTCCATCCCCTCGTATTCTTACGGATTTATGGACAGCTCTGCACGATTCATGATGACAATTCTCTCCAGTGCCACTTCAAACTTAGTCAAGTCCATGCCACGTCGTGTTGCAGCACTTGTGGGGGCCCTACATGATATTAGGCAGATGTACCAGTTTCTTTGGCTCAGCGTTGTGACCCTGATAAGTAACAGCGTTTTGCAGAATGAGGGATTGGTGGGCATTGGAGACGAATGTAGATAAATGTAACTATGAATTTCAACCTGATGTTACTGTGCTATTTTTTCGTTGTGATAGCTTTCTACGTAGACATGGATGGGTAGAGAGCTACAAAGTCTTCTAAACCAACAGAATAGTGCTGTTGCACTGTGTTGGGATTTCAAAAGAATTGGCTGGGGTCTGTGACTCAGCTCAGGTTATATAACACTATATATCGAAAGCTGTTGGACAAAGACAGTGTCACTCCACTCTGTATTGTTGCCAGATTTATTCGAGATGGCGGATCTAAGATAGCGGCCATAGATGTGACAATATCGTACTGATATCATGGCAGGAAATTCAAATTTTGGCGGGAAAATTGGTCAATTGCTCTACCTCCACTAACCAACATCTGTCTTCCCACCCTTCCCCCGTTCCCGCTCCCCCACTCCACCATTCCTGCCCCTCCCCCTCTTACCTCCCCATCCGGGAACTGGCGTGAAATGGTCTCAGTCTGTAGTGGGCAGCTGGATAGGATGGACGTAAGTCTTTATTTAGTATGGAATGTGGTATTGTTTATTTAAACAATTTGACTTGCCACTGATCGAGCTCTATACAGTAACTCAATCCAGCGTGTTCACCCTGAGGTCTGGAAGCCAGATCACCTAGTTCACAACACCAACACCAGAGAGCACTGTTGACCATCCCCCCTCTTCCTCCCCCAATGTAATTTGGGATTGTGGCCTGAGGAAAAAATGGCCGGAAATTCGCTTAGTCTGTGTGTAGCTGCTGGACTGGGAGGACCTCATGAAGGTAGGCTAATATAGTGTGCACAAGGCATTGTTTAAACAATTTGTTCAAACATATTGTTTACTTATATCTAAAACCGCAATACACTTCGAAATTGACTCCGTTGTTTAAACAATGTAGACGACGTTAAACAATTGCAGTACTCTTCTTTTATTCAGATTGCGGAAAGTACCACGTAGCTACATTGTCACAGATCGCTCTGAACATATCTCAAAAAGTTATTCGAGCATGCTCCATGTGCCGGGTCTCTTCACACTGGCCACCGCCCACTGACAACCGCAGAACCGTGTGCTAAGCAATTTCCGCCGAGCTGGAAAAACCTGCAGCCTTCTTCCTCATCCCTGGTCAACATTCATTTTTTGTGACACATGAGCACCCCTTCCCGTTGAACAAGAACTACTTCCAGATTTATTAAACCTGACGTTTAAGCACTGTGTGGAATATTGCCACCTACATATCTTGAAGATGTCACAGGAACTAAATGTACCATTGTACAAAAAATGGTTGAAATGGCTCTGAGCACTATGGGACTTAACTTCTGAGGTCATCAGACCCCTAGAACTTAGAACTACTTAAACCTAACTCACCTAAGAACATCACACACATCCATGACCGAGGCAGGATTCGAACCTGCGACCGTAGTGGTCGCACGGTTCCAGATTGTAGCGCCTAGAACCGCTCGGCCACCTCGGCCGGCTGCTACTGTACAAAGAGAGAGAGAGAGAGAGCTTTGTAGACGATGTAAGAATATTTAAACAATTTGCGATGTGATTATACATTTTAGTCAGAGGAATACTGAAACATTTGAACTCAGACTCTAAAAAGATCGTGACACATTTGTAAAACCTACCAGCCTTCCTCCCTGAGACACTTCGCGCGCTTTTGTGGAAAATACCACATCTTTCCCTTGTCCTTGAGCGTGAGCTGCTTCAGGAGTTATGAAATCGAAATAAATTTGTCTCTAAATCCACTTTAAAAAGATCGCTGCACAGTAGTTGTTTCAGTTTTGCGACGTTATTACACTTCTTATTCCGAGGAATACCGCCACACTGGAACACAGACTCTACAAAGATCGTGACACACTAGCGGAACCTCCCAGCCTTCCTCTCTGAGACACTTCACGCGCTTTTGTGGAAAATAGAAACCGAAATTGATTTCAGCTGCAAAATCCGATTTTACGCGCTAAAACGACTATATTTGGAAGTCGTAATAAATATGTGCGCAACGATAAACAGGACACCCATCACTTTTCGAGTTTTAGTTGCTTGTTTGCAGGCACGTCAGAGACAAAAAATTTCTGTGTCTTATAGCTGCTGTGGTGTTCATCATTTTTCTGAAGCGATGAGTGGCCTTAGATTATATTTGCTGCTGGAGTCAGGGACGTTAAGAGTCTTATTTTTATTTTTTATTTTCCTCACTTTTTGAAGCACACCAATGTCTAGGCACAGATGGGAAATTCCGAATAATTATATATCTATAACTTCATAGCATATTTCGAATCCCACAACAGATCGCGAAAAAAAATGCAAACAGAATTCAAAGCACTGTCCTACAGACGAGAATAATGACTAGAATTTTTTATGTATTTTCGATGTCCTACCACTGATGATCTGGAGACACACTAAAGGCACAATGCCGGGTGGGGAACAGCACCCCTCCTGTCTGAATCAGAGGAGGATGGTCTGCTTGGAGTTGTCTGTGAACATGCTTACAAAGAAGAGATCACGTGACTCTCAGACGACACAGAACTTTCCGCAGATACCTTGCAGCTGTCTTGTGCGAACCAGTCTGTAGATGCTCCTACACCCCACACAATTGATGTCTTGTGACTCTCTGACGTAATGGAACTTCCTGTGAATGGCGCACTCTTATTGTGTTTACTGATTTTACCCGCCAAATTGCTGCTACCGGTGTGGGAACACATTCTACAGATGGCAAAATTACGAGTGAGTGGCAAACTATTTTATACAGGTCGAAAAACATACAGCAGTGATAACGCACTGACAGTTAAACCCTGTAAATGTGGTCTACAGATTATGAAAAACGGAAACTACCGCCAAAGACAATTCCTCACTCTCTAAGCAGTCTACATCGCCACAAAAGATCATACCACCATACCATATCGATATAGTAAACAGAATTAATATCCTGCATCATACAAAATCATCACTTCTGCATCCTGCACATAGCTCTCGACTACCAGACACTCATACATGTACTGTGAAGACAGACAGATCCCAAAAAAAACATAATCACATGCACTGTATATAGTCACAGCACTAGATATTTCCCTTGAGGTTGGTCGGTCATCTACCACAGCCAATGGTCATGAGTCAACTGCATCATGCACATGCTGGCCTGATTTGCGATCAGAGCGCCCTCCACAGACAGCGGCCACTCTCCAAACTGGTGTACAAAAGATGGGTTGGTTCCCCCAGCATAAAGGCGTCACTGAAGGTGCTATTTCCGATCCGGCCTGGTTGCGGCAGTGGCTCCTACAACGAGTTGCAGTCATCTCCAGATGCTGTGATTACAAGAGTATACATATTTTCATATGGTTTGCCAGAATATCATACCATTTACGCGATTCTTCTCGATATCAAGCATATACAAGTATGCTACAGATCGCCTGCACATCATAATTCCGAAGATAAAGACTGGAAATTAGATTTCAAGAAACCCGAAACTGTAGTGAGATCATGATATGAGAAGTGCAGCAAACCACTTAGTAACTAGAAACGTACCTAGTCTGCAAAGATGTAGAGTAATAAAAAATGTAGAGTAATAAATTTATATATGTCGGATCACAAGCCCAAGTGTGTCCCTAAAGTTGTCAAAACAATATTAAAGATTTTTATAAAGTGTCCTCGGCTAAGGAGCGTTGTATTACAAGATGTGGAACTACAATATACAATTTAAAAATGGTTCGCGTGTTTGACCCTGTGTTGGACTGATTAGGTTTTAAATCCCAACGAAAATATTTGCAATGTGCTTCTCTGTACTCTCTACCAATCCCATCCTTGTGGTGTCAGTTTACACACAGCTGCTGTATGGTTTTTCATCAACATTCTACTGTACGTCT
The DNA here is from genome assembly GCF_023898315.1 of Schistocerca nitens. Taxonomy (NCBI): domain Eukaryota; kingdom Metazoa; phylum Arthropoda; class Insecta; order Orthoptera; family Acrididae; genus Schistocerca; species Schistocerca nitens. The sequence continues at coordinate 1,013,927,636 of NC_064614.1, read as the reverse complement.
ATTGACGGTAATACATGCAAACTGACTGCTGTTTTTGATGCTTTCCTGAAAAAGAAATCCATCTGGATCTAAATTGACTTGCATTTGCCTTAAAGAATGACAGAAAGTGGATGGAGTGATAGGTTGAGATGGGGTTGTAACAAGGTATAATTTAATAGTAGACTGCTGCATTCTAGAGAGAGGGGGATGTTGCTGCCCGTCATTTATCGCGCATTTAACCATTTTTCTTCCTTTGTTTTCTCGGTGTAAATCAGTGGTGTTGTGTAACCTGCGTCGACTTGTATACAACTGCATGTTCTGTGTGTGACTTAGAGCACTATCTACCTGCGATCGTTAACAGCAAACCTCCCCATACAACAATCATCAGGGGACTTCCAATTCATGCGTGATGAAACATGTCCATCAGTGGAAATCCTGTTTCGGTACCCTCCACTAGACGAACGAAGATTTATATGACGTACTCCATTCGATTGCTGCATCGTGTTTTTAATAGCTGGTCGCTTATAAGCCGATTAAGTCTGTCTTCCTAAGACGCAGTGCTACGACTCGCAAGAGAAACAAATGAGACATGGCCATCTATCGTGAATTTTCGCTCAATATTCCTTAGTGTCACCAACATTCAGCTATTGGCGAAGTATTATCTTATCTATAATATACTGTGTGGTAGATTTGCTGTGATCAGCACTCTTGTAAAGTATGTGTTGGGGTGTAAGGTTACTGCGGTCAGTGTTCCAAAATGGGCAAAGAAAAAACTATGTCCTCTGATAAGGGGACTTAAGGATTTGACGTGGAGAACTGCAATACATATATATAACTGTGAGGGGGATTGAAGATTTTACGAGGAAAATTATGTCCAGTCATAAGGGGTATATGGATATTTATATTTACAGAGCCACAGTCATCAGGAGGAAGTATTTCCGATACTTTGCTCATTGTTGAATGGTGCCATATTGGCGCCACGATCGTAATATTTAATTGTAATTATGCTGTTAAATATATGGTTGGTTTCCTAGAACGATTCTGTCTAGTGTTCGGAGTGCATGGTGGTGGTAGCTTGTGGCCGGAATGACTTGACGTTACTGGCTGAAGGTATGAGCCAACGTTGAGTCACCTGAACTGGACAGGCTTGTGGACAACGTGCAACTCACCTAACTGTGTAACCCTGTAGGTGCGTGAATAGCGAAGTAATACTCAGCACTGTAACAGTTGTGTTACTAAATGTGACACTTCTGTCACTAAATGTAACTGGGTTTTCTCTTTTGATGCAAGTCAATTGTCAGGATGAGCATTCTAAAGCATTCTGTCAGGGTGAAGATAATAAATAAATTAACTTTTCTCTCTTAACAACATGTGGGCAGGGTGGGTTCTTCCTTGGCTCGGGTATGAGGTCGAATGAAACATCATTTTTACATAAGATAACTTTTATTGAAGATTTGTACAACTGTATCTTACGGAATGTTCTGGTTCGGAGAGCGGCAGCTGTGTCGTTTGTGAAGTCTTCTGCTGCTGCGGCGGCGGCGGCGGCGTCTGATTACGCGTAGCGGTGTGTATCTCGTGTCGCCGTCTCGCCCAGTTGACTGGAGACGGGCAGCGCGAGGTGGCCCGTTTAATTATTGCGAGCGAAATCGTGCATCGGATGATACCTTGGGTGTCGCGTCCCAGTGTTTCTCTTCTCTAAGCGGCCGCGTGTGTTCTGCGTCGGCCAGCGGAGCGGCGCGGCGGGGGAAGGCCAGTGTGGCGGACTCGAACCACGGACTCCCGCTTGCCAGTCTTCGGCTGTCAGGTCTTCATCCCAGCTCACAGGTGACTACTGATGTGAGGCTGTCTCCTTCCCGTCCTCACGAGTCACCCGGGTATGTAAAAACCAGACTTCAAATACCTTTTAACTTCTGTCTTCTGGCGCCGCGGCTGCTGCTTGCTATTCCATTACAGTGGCGGACTTGCTTCGTCTGTGCATGATGCAGACTCTTCTTGCATGACGGTCTTCAGCACCGAAACTGACTGAAAACTACTGCTACTCTTCTCTTCTTCCTTCTTCCTCTCTCATTTCGTCTCCGTCCCCGTCTCCGTCTCCGTCTTCATCCGTCTCCGTTTCCGTCTCCATCTTCGTCTCTGTCACCGTCTCCGTCTTCATCCGTCTCCGTCTCCGTCTCCGTCTTCTGGCCCACTGCGTCTCACGTATTTATTCACTTCAATTTACTGGAGGTGAACGATTTCATGGTAATTGCCTCTTCTGTCACGTTGAGAAGCTCCTCGAAGAATCTTCTTAACGTCGGTCGTTGGCTCTTGGAATGTAGGCGAGGGCCTTTGATCACACGTGACGACTGAGAAACACGTGAGCCACTCATTGCCTCTTCTGTCACGTTGAAAAGCTTCTCGAAGAATCTTCCTAACGTCGGTCATTGGCTCTTGGGATGTAGGCGAGGGCCTTTGCTCACATACGACAACTGAGAAACACGTGAGCCGGTCGGGCGATGCCCTGACAGCTGAATCGACAGCGCCCGCTTATGTGGAACTTGCTGACTTCACGGTCATTGTCTCTTCTGTTCTGCTGTTTTGCCCGCTGAATGCCAGTATGTAACTCTCTAAACTAAACCAAGTTTTTCATTTATATCCTAATTTCTAGTTCACTTTGATTTAACTAATTTATTTACTTAAGTACCACTCAACATTCCTCCACCCTTCGGAGAAATTCGCCCTCGAATTTACCACTCAACATTCCTCCACTCTTCACACGGCAAAAGCACAAGCAATGAAAACTCTCGACTTAGAATATTGCACACGTTTCACATTAAGTATATTGAAAATACTTTGTCACTTTACTAAAGCACTGTACGCTCATAAATCACATAGTTCACACATAAATCAATGCGATAAGTGTAACAAATCTTGGTGACAATGAATAAACAGAAAATAGATTTTTCACTTAGAAAATTACATAGCAACACCTGTTTAATTTACCCTATACTATGCAAGAATATCTATTCTACAGTATTGTTTATTTTACATGAGACTGTTTAGTAAAGAGAGAAGTACAATAAACAAAATTAATACACTAATGCTGAAAAGTAACCATTGAAGTACACCAGTTAAGAGTGTGGTATCCAGTGAACAGGGATTTGATGAAGTGGTATATTATTATTTGGCTTATTTTTTCGTCTTAAATAAAAGAAAACTGTACAAAGCAGAAACACCAACACAAAGGTTTCAGATATACCCGTTCCTAGCATTATAATATGAGTTTTGTGTTTACTTTTTAATTTTAAGACATGTTGCATCACAATATTGGCATCAATTTTGCTTTGCTGTGAGTTTATGAACATATCTAATGACTTCAGAAGGGGACTCTCAAGGGAGTCATTGAGGTAGGATAGGTTTTGTGTAGGAAATGCTTGCATGGGATTTTCTGAAAAGAGCAAACAACATGGTTATGAACCTACCATCCTAGTAAAAACAAATACAAAGAAAAGAAGGAATACATTGTTAACTACAAGATCAACCTGTTTCTACGTTCAACTTTTTTTCTCTTAAAAAAAATAAACCATTATCATTTATTAATTATTTACATATGTATACTACAGTCTACTAAGATTCAACTAGGACATTCGCACTCTTGGTCGAAGATTGTATGGTGCCATGTCTGTATGTTGTGCTGGCGTGGCCACTCTTTTTCCTTTACGGGAACTTCCTCCACCCTTCGGAAAAGCAGACACTATTGTTGAAGGAATTACATCTGGAGCGCCCTTAAAAGGTTTTAAACGACTTGCATGGACAATAGCAGTTCGGGTGGGCAGTTGCAGTTTAACGTTGACTGGTGACGTGATCTCAATAATTTGATAAGGACCTCTGTAGTTTGTTACAAATTTCTTCGTTTTTCCTCTGGCAACATATGGAGTTGACAACATCACCCACTGACCGATTTTGTAATTTGGATATTTAGCTTGGGTATTACCTAATCTTTCCTGTCGTTCCAAAGCCTTTGTATTAGATTTTTGAACCTTTTTCCATACATCCTTCATCATTCGACTGAAATCTCTTACTGTTTCTCCGACTTTTCCGTTTTTCTGCCTGATTACATCAAAAGGGGACGGCATTTTTCTACCATAGACCACTTCATAAGGTGACATGCCAGTTGCTTCATGCGTTTTGGCGTTGTATACCGACACGATTATTGATAAATACGTATCCCAATTAGAATGTTGTTCGTTAATATAATAACTAAGCATCTTGCCAATTGTCCGATGAACTCTTTCTGTGCGCCCGTTTCACTGAGGGTGTAACGGAGTTGTGCGTAATATACGTATTTTTAGTAAGTGGCAAAGCTGTTTCATTAATTCAGACATAAAATTAGATCCCTGATCTGTGATAATAGCTTCAGATACGCCAAATTTAAGTATCCAGTTGTTAACTAAAGCTTGGGCAACTGTATTTGCTTGCTGATCTGGGAGACTCACCATAGCTAGATAGCGTGAAAAGTGATATATAATCGTAAGAACATATTTATTACCAGCAGGTGTTTTATGAAATGGCCCATGGAAATCCAGTCCACAGATATGAAATGGACATGAAGCCTCGGGGAGCCTCTGTAAGGGTATTTTTGAACGAGAAAGTTCAGCTCGTTGTGCGCACGCAATGCAATTACGAACGTACTGCGCAACATCCTGCTTTCTGGTTTGCCACCAAAATCGCTCTGCTACACGTCTTTCGGTTGTCTGCTGTCCACCGTGTCCTGCAAGGATATGATCGTGGGCCTCTGCCATTATTTCTTGTCTAAGGTGTTGGGGAACAACAATTCGCGGTCCAAGTTTTGTTTTACGGCATAATACACCATCTTCAAAGCAAAATTGTTTTTGAGTTGCGTATTTTTTGCATTCTGTATCCTTATCTTGTGCCTTTCTCCAGTCCTCAGTATCTCGGCCTGTTGCTTCCAAAAGTGCTACTTTCCGACTTAGGCAATCTGCATTCGTGTGTTTTTTGCCTGGTTTATGGATAACTTCGAAATCCATTTCGGAAAGACATAGGGCCCAACGCGTGAGATGACTAGATGGATCCTTTAATCCAAGCAACCATTTTAAAGCTGCGTGGTCTGTAATGACCTTGAATTTCCTACCATACAAGTAGCATTTAAAGTATTTGATACCATAAATAACACTTAACAATTCTTTCTCCGTTGTGGAATAATTTCTTTCTGCCGTTGTTAGTTGTCTCGAAGTGTAGGCTATGGGGTGTTCCGCGCCATTAATATTCTGACTCAAAACAACTCCTACTGAATGACCACTTGTGTCACAGGATAAAATAAATTCTTTATTATAATCTGGGTAGGCTAATACTGGACTGTGTGTTAACATATCTTTAAGGGTTTGAAATGCTGATTCACAATCTTGAGACCAATGAAATTTTGCACCATTTTTCAATAATTGGGTTAAGGGTCGGGCAATTTCAGCGAAATTTTGAACATATTTCCGGTAGTACGATGCGAGACCAATGAAACTTTGTACTTCCTTAACGCGTTGTGGTGTTGGGAAGTCCTTAACTGCCGAAATTAATCGAGGATCTGTTTTAATTCCTTTTTCACTAATGACATGCCCTAGGTATGTAACCTCTGTCAATGCAAAAGTACATTTTTCCATATTTAATGTTAATTTAGCTTTTCTAAGTCTCTGAAAAACATTACGCAGACGCACAGCATGTTCATTAATGTCTTTGGAGAATACAATAATATCGTCTAGATATACACAACATTGCTGAGTTTTGAGTCCTCGCAGTACTCCATCGAGTAGTCCTTGAAAAGTTGCTGGTGCATTTTTCAAACCGAAAGGCATTCTTTTAAATTGCCAATGGCCTCCAGGGGTAGAAAATGCTGTTTTATGCCTATCTTCAGGAGCAACTTCCAATTGATGATATCCGCTACGTAGATCGATTGTTGAAAAGTATTTACTGTTACCCAAACTGTCAATGATATCTGTAATGTTTGGAAGAGGATAAACATCTGAGATAATTTGTTTGTTAAGGTGTCAGTAGTCACAACAAAATCTATATCGTTTCGTACCGTCGGGAGACTTCTTTGGAATAATTACGATATTTGAATTATAAGGCGAATCAGAATATTCTATAATTCCATCTTTTAGATGCTGTTCTATAAATTCATCCAGTACTGGCTGTAAGTGATGCGCAACTCTATAAGGCTTCCTAAAAACTGGGGGGCTATTTCCTGTTGGGATCCTATGCTGTGTGATATCCGTTGCTGGCAGTGGACCTTCTGCATTAAATAAATCTTGAAACTCAACTAAAACTGCTTCTATCGTGTCTCTATCATTTCCTTTCAAATGCTCAATCTTCTGGCGTAATGCGGTTTTATAGGCGTCTGGTTTCTGACCATCGTTAATATCTGACCAAATGAAATCTTCTTCTTCAAAAGTACTGACTGTAGCTACTAATATTCCCTTATGCAACTCTTTGTCCTCCACTCCGAAATTGTCAATATGTACCGGTACTTTTCTTTCTCCCTCAACGTCTTGAACCCGTACAACACTTCTACGTACAAAACAATGTGATACATCTAATTCCTCATTTTCCTCTAAAGGCTCTATTAGACACACTGTATCTGTAGGTACTTCGGGGTCAACGGACATCCAGAAAAGTTTTCCTGAGCCAGATGGTATCTGATCCCGCGAATCAACCTTCAAGGACGTTGCACGCAGTGTAGTTGATTTCGCCTTCCGGTTGGGGAAATCTTGCGGCAGCGGGCCCTTTGCAGCGGTGTCACCTAGCTGAAACACTATTCCGCTAAGTTCTACAGTTTGCTGTCTGAGGTCGATTTTAGCGTGATGTATATTCAGGAAATCCAACCCTAGGATCGCGTCGTACCCGTCAGTTACCTTTGTTACCACTTCTACATCTTCTTGAAATTGTACACCGTGAATATAGAAAATCAGTGATGTACATCCTAATGACTTCACTGTACCTCCTCCGACTCCACTCAATCTATACCTTGGAGGGTCATATTTCTTTTCTCCAATACATTCATTACTTACTATTGATACGTTTGCACCTGTATCCACTAGTATCCTTGCCTCTTTATCCTGTATGGTAGCAGATAACCAGCATTCCGCCTTCACATTCGCCTTAATGGCATGAAATTTTATTGGGAACGCCTGGCGGCGGCTCCGGCATTCCCGTTTGAGTTTAACTGATTTCTATTTCCAAAACCTTTCTTAGACCTGCATTCCTTGAATGTGTGACCTATTCTTTGACAATTAGTGTATTGAGGTTGTCTGCAGTTTTTTGCTATATGGCCCTGTCGATCGCACCTAAAACATCGTACTCCTGCTGAAAATACATTTCGCTTCTCCTTGTATCTGGTGGCAATGTCTATTTCTTCGAAAGCTGTCACCACAGATACAGCTTCCGCTAAATTTTTAGGAAACTCTGCCCTGACACGACGGGACGTTTCAGGAGGCAACCCACGTAAAAATGTATCCAGAGCTCTATTTTCTGCCTCTTGTAAAATAACTTTATTTGCTTCATCACTAGTTGTCAACTGATAGGTGTTAATATTAACTTTTCTAATCCTATCTACAAAGCTTTCTAACGACTCGTTTTGCCTCTGAGTGATAGCGTTTAATTTTTCCCTATAAAATCTACAGCTGTTCTGTTTTTGAAAACGTTTAAGCAATCCTTTCTTCAATTCCTCAAATGTTGGAGCATTCCGTAATTCTTCATGGTATAATATGTGTGCTTTAGCCTCTCCTAACAATCTTAACTTTGTCATCTGTAAGAGCTGTTCATCTGCCCATGATCCTAACTTTGCAGCTGCTACTAAATCATCAAATTAGGCTGTTATGTCCTCGCCAGGTCTACCTGAAAAAGGAGTTACCAAGGCTGCTGCTGAGGAATCTAGGATGGGAGGGATTGAACTGGTTTGCCTAACCTCATTCAACTGTTTAAATAATGCATTATTATCACTTTTAAGCTGTGCTATTTGATTAACTAAGCTCTGAATAGCTTCCTCAATAGAAACCGCTTGTGGTGCTGACTCTGACTTTGTACGATTTCGTGTCATCATTTTACAAACTGTTAGTTACACAATCTTACCACACTGAATTCAAAAGATGTTTAAATATTTTCGACAAACTCTTAAAATTATGAGAGAGAATACACTTCTAAATAAAGAAAATATTACGACTGCTATGCAAACCTCTATCCTTTCACACATTAAACAATACTAACTGTGGACCTTTAGTGACTGTCATTCACACCTCATATTGAGCTAAGGGTTTTTTCTCTGACACCAAATGTAACAGTTGTGTTACTAAATGTGACACTTCTGTCACTAAATGTAACTGGGTTTTCTCTTTTGATGCAAGTCAATTGTCAGGATGAGCATTCTAAAGCATTCTGTCAGGGTGAAGATATTAAATAAATTAACTTTTCTCTCTTAACAACATGTGGGCAGGGTGGGTTCTTCCTTGGCTCGGGTATGAGGTCGAATGAAACATCATTTTTACATAAGATAACTTTTATTGAAGATTTGTACAACTGTATCTTACGGAATGTTTTGGTTCGGAGAGCGGCAGATGTGTCGTTTGTGAAGTCTTCTGCTGCTGCGGCGGCGGCGGCGGCGTCTGATTACGCGTAGCGGTGTGTATCTCGTGTCGCCGTCTCGCCCAGTTGACTGGAGACGCGCAGCGCGAGGTGGCCCGTTTAATTATTGCGAGCGAAATCGTGCATCGGATGATACCTTGGGTGTCGCGTCCCAGTGTTTCTCTTCTCTAAGCGGCCGCGTGTGTTCTGCGTCGGCCAGCGGAGTGGCGCGGAGGGGGAAGGCCAGTGTGGCGGACTCGAACCACGGACTCCCGCTTGCCAGTCTTCGGCTGTCAGGTCTTCATCCCAACTCACAGGTGACTACTGATGTGAGGCCGTCTCCTTCCCGTCCTCACGAGTCACCCGGGTATGTAAAAACCAGACTTCAAATACCTTTTAACTTCTGTCTTCTGGCGCCGCGGCTGCTGCTTGCTATTCCATTACAGCGGCGGACTTGCTTCGTCTGTGCATGATGCAGACTCTTCTTGCATGACGGTCTTCAGCACCGAAACTGACTGAAAACTACTGCTACTCTTCTTTTCTTCCTTCTTCGTCTCTCATTTCGTCTCCGTCCCCATCTTCGTCTCCGTCTTTATCCGTCTCCGTCTCCGTCTCCATCTTTGTCTCCGTCTCCGTCTTCATCCGTCTCCGTCTCCGTCTCCGTCTTCTGGCCCACTGCGTCTCGCGTATTTATTCACTTCAATTTACTGGAGGTGAACGACTTCACGGTCATTGTCTCTTCTGTTCTGCTGTTTTGCCCGCTGAATGCCAGTATGTAACTCTCTAAACTAAACCAAGTTTTTCATTTATATCCTAATTTCTAGTTCACTTTGATTTCACTAATTTATTTACTTAAGTACCACTCAACAGCACATATTGGGCAGCCTTTGTGATAGCATGTGATGCAAATATTCTCCATTGAAATTTGAGAAGATTCAAAATAGGCAGGTGGTTTCTCTGGACTATTATTCCCTTTCGTGTAAACCGATCGATTGACTGCTTGTGCTGCCATTCCACACATTTTCTGTCCTCATTTGGTTGAGAGAACATCGACTATGTTACGTGTTGTGTGCATCTAGATGGTGAAAAACCGGTGGAAGAGACAATTACTGGTTCTCTAGACATGATAAACATGTTTGATAGATAACATGTATTAAAAGCTTAATTGACTTCGCAAACTAGAAGGATGATTTGAAATCTGTTATACCATTAACATTGGTACTCGTTAAAAAAAATGAACTTCCAGTTTCTTTTAGTTTAGATTTTTCTCAGAAAGATTTTTGCAGATGAAGTAAGTTTCTATTTCCTCAGTTGTTTGCTGCACGTCTCATATCATGACCTCACTAAAGTTTCGGGTTTGTAGAGATCTAATATCCACTCTTTATCTTGAGAATTAGACTGTGCAGGCGATCGGTAGCATATTTGTATGTGCTTGATATCGAGAAGAATCGCGTAAATGGTATGATATTCTGGCAAACCATATGAAAATATGTATACTCTTGTAATCACAGCATCTGGAGATGACTGCAACTCGTTGTAGGAACCACTGCCGCAACCAGGCCTGATCGGAAACAGTACCTTCAGTGGACGCCTTTGTGCTGGGGGAGCCAACCCATCCTTTGTACACCAGTTTGGAGAGTGGCCGCTGTCTGTGGAGGGTGCTATGATCGCACATCGGGACAGCATGTGCAGGATGCAGTTGACTCGTGACCAACCTCAAGGGAAATATCTAGTGCTGTGACAATATACAGTGCATGTGCTTATGTTTTCTTGGCATCTGACTATCTTCACAATGTATGTACGAGTGTCTGCTGGTTGAAAGCTATATGCAGGATGCTGAAGTGATGATTTTGCATGATGCAGGATATTAATTCTGTTTACTATATCGATATGGTATGGTGGTACAATCTTTGGTGGCAATATAGACTGGTTAGAGAGTTGTTTCACGACGAAAAATTCAAACTTTCCTTGGCTGTAGCAGAGCAGGGTAACTGAGCTAGTGTCTTTGGCCGTAGTTTCCGTTTTTTAATAATCTGTAGACCACTTTTACAGCGTTTAACTGTCAGGGCAATATCACTGCTGTATGTTTTTCGACCTGTACAAAATAGTTTGCTACTCACTCGTAATTTGTCCACCTGCCGAAAGTGGTGGACTGTGTTTCCACACTGGCAGCCGCAATTTGTTGGGTAAAATCAGCAAAAACAATCAGAATACTCCATTCACAGGAAGTTCCGGTACGTCAGAGAGTCACAAGACGTCGTTTGTTTGGGGTGTAGGAGCCTCTACAGACTGGTTCGAACAAGACAGGCGCAAGGTAGCTATGTAAAGTTCTGTGATGCCTGAGAGTCACATGTCATCGTCTTTGTTCGAGTGCTGGATGAACACTAGGTTAAGGACGTGTCAGTCAGAAGGAAGGATTATCCCCAGGGGGTCATAACCTGTCAATCAAAAGGATGGATTATCCCCAGGGGGTCTTAATCCTCTTAGCAGATCAATAGGTTAATGACCTATCAATCAAAAGAGAACAACAGGTTTGCCTCTGAATGCAAACTTGCCCATGATGTAGTCAACCTGCACTAACAGACTGTCTTAGAATCCACTTTGACCCACTCCTCTCTCTTACACCAACATTATGCCATCAGAAGATCCATGTGCACACAGCCAAGTCTTATCTACAAAGTGTTGCATTCACACCCAACACTTTTAAGGTTTATAGGTACCAAACTAAACGTGACAGAAATTTGATTTAAACTGATTTGTATTCAACTGTTTTAAATATGTCAGGTACATGACAGCAACGACTAATGTTTCATTTTAAAAAACGGAACTTCGTTCTTGTAGCTCTCTGGAAAATAACTCAAAATTGTGTTCATAAGTCCACGAAAATTGCAACTTGTGTTCTTTGGACCTATCTCAGTTAACATTTCTGTCACCTATTATTTTGCAAGTCACACAGGCATACAGTTTTTCTGAAACATGTTGTTTGTAGACCATACACTCAAAATCGTTGGTGGTTCTAGACGTTGCTTCCTGAAGACCCAAACATCCATAGACCCTGGTTCTCAAGAAGCTATATGCTTCATTAAAAATGGAGAAATATCCTCATCTATCTGGATGGACAGCTGGGTGCATATGTCTTTACCTGAAAGTACAAGGAAGAAAGTTATTAGATCATGGTTTGCACACACACGCAATGTTGTGTTTCTTACTCACTCAGAAATTGTGCAGCACCAAGGCAACGACGTCTGGGACCACTACAGCCTTACTCAACCCTTTGGAGCTGATTCTACTGAAATAACGTTTCATCTTGAAAGTCAAATGAATGCTGACAGGGATGCAGCTTGACTAATTGTCATACGCTGTACAGTCATATTAATGGTGACAGCAATAGCAGTGGCAGGTACGTAAAGCATGTCAGTGGGACGTGGAAAACAGTGCATTTATTGTACAAGGTGGAAACAGGGCGATTTATCTGACATCGAGAAGTGCTTGATCATTGGCTTTCATGCCAAGGGTAGAAGTATTTCCGAAAGGGCTAAGTTTCCAAACTGTTCATGTGCCATTGTGATTAAAGTGTACCAAGCAAGGCAAAATGGCACTTTGCAAAACTGGCACCAAGGGAACTGTGGTGCACCAAAGGCAACACCAGAAGTGAACGACAACTGTGAAGATGTTTATGGCTGCGTAGACGTGCAACTGTTGAGCAACTGATTGCCCAGGTGAGCCAAGGGGCTACCAACAGTTTCTCCTAGCTGCAGTTGGGCCTCTGCAGCATGTGCCTGGTTCATGCGCCCCTGCTGACTACTGTTCATTGGTGAGAAAGGCTGGAATTTGCACGCCTGTACAGCAGCTGAACGTCCACAGAGTGGCGACAGTTGGCCTCCTGATGAATCACGTTTTATGCTCCATCAGACACATGGTCATTGGCGTGTATGGGCTGAAACTTCTGAAAGCAAATATTCTGCAACAATCATCAGAAGGGTACAGGACGGAAGAGGAGTGTTATGGTCTGGGAAATATTTTTGTGGCGTTCTCTGGGTCATCTAATCATTCTAGAATGCACAATGGATCAATACAAGTATGCATCTATCCTTGGGAACCTTGTCCACCCCTACATGCAGTTTGTCTTTTCTTGGCATGATGCCATCTACCAGCAGGACAATGCAACAGATCACACAGTTCACAGTGTACAAGCATGGTTCAAAGAGCACCAGATGAGTTTATTGTACTTTCATTGCCGCTAAACTCCCTGAATGTAAACCCAATAGAGAATCTATGGGCCACCTAGATAGGGCTGTTGTTGCAATGGACCTTTAGCCACAAAACCTAGCACAGTTCGTCAAGCTATTGGAATTGGTATGGCTCTACAACCCTGTTGGTACCATCCACATCATTGACAGTGCAAATGCTACAAAGGCGGTTATTCAGGCTTTCGACAGCTGGTCACATTAATGTTACTAGAGTATATATAGCAGCAGCAGTGGCTAGGGTAGGTACTGGTGGTAAAGGGGGTGTGGAGGAAGTAATAACAAGTCTGTGGCGCGCCAGAAACCCTCGCGACCAGACATTAGTGGTGCATCTCCCACAGGCGTGAATTATGCTTGTGGCACAAGTGTTGTGCAACCCCTGGAAATGGTGGGAAACTCGCTCAGTCTGCGTTGAACTGCCAGATTGGGAGGATCAGTAGCAATTAGGAGTGCCATCACCAGAGGACATCCCAGGCCTCCCACAAAAATGCTGGGAAAAATCGCTCAGTCTGTGTTGAACTAGGAGGTTCTCATGGCAGTGGACTAATACATCGTCAATAACATTGCATTAAATGATGTAAGGCATTGGAATATTCTTTAAACGATTTGGAGGAGACAAGATAGTGCAAAATATTGTTTATTTAATCAGTTTTCAGGGATGGATTTAACACAGTTCACTTATTTATTTGTAAAGATCTCAATACAGCTTGAAACTGACGATGTCATACAACTGGTGTTAAAAAAAATTCACAGTACCACTCGGAACAAATAGCATGCAGATGCAAACCCTATATAGAGTACCCCTTCACTTCCAAGTCGAAATAAATAACTCTCCTTCAGTTAAAAGTCGAAGTACGTGCATAGAGGTTACTACACTCAAAAATACATAGCGTTAATCAACTGAAGACACTTGCACGTATTGCACTAAGCCACTTCTACAGCCAGTAAAAACATCTTAAATAGATATACTGTATAAGTGTTGCCTACAAAACGCTGCACAAGAAGAGCTGTAGTTTGCTTTGCAGATAACACGCTTTCAAACATTCGAGATGCTGAAATTTGAAGCACTGTCCGACAGTCGAGAAACCCGTGTGTTGAATTACCACCACGAGGCACCCGCGAAAAAGTCCCACCGTATTAATAATAATAATCACTGCATCATGCCGCCTTGCGGGAGTGCTTTATGAATGGAACAGAGGCCACATCGCCATCCGCTCGCTGCCACTGACAGTTACTGAATGAACCCTGGCCGGAAGTCAGGTCGCCGGCTATTGTGACGTCAAGTATCATGCCACCGTGTCCACTACAAAGACCTGCTGAACACAGCTCCTGGCCCTGACAAAGAACTGTGACGTCACAGATCATGCCACCTTACAGTGGGACAAGAGATTTCAGCATATTTCCATTCACTGCCTTCCTGATTGGGTGCCCATTCACAATGAAGCCCACTGATTGGCTGCCTGTGAAGTATGGTGAGTCTTTATCCACCCACCCACGGCCCTCATCCTCAATCTGCTCTTGTCCACTGTGGAGGTTATAGTTCCGTGTCTCCCTGTCAGTTTTTGAAGATAAAATGTACCAGCAGCAATATCATCGAGACTGGTGACGGCAAGCAGTGCAGAGAGTCAGAACACATAGGGTTACCCTGTAAGTAGACATTCAAAAATTATTTTCGTAACGTGTGTTCCTAATTGAGTTTCTTAGCAAGTGCTAATTTTTTTATTGTCGAAACATATTTCCTCGAGATATTAGCTGACCTCGATCAGCAGCTGCAGGCTGAAAGACAGCAGAGGCAGTCTACAGCAGTAGTTGACACTGCAGCACATCAGGATCGTAAGAACATATTTTTTTGTAACACGTTGCTGTTAAACATATTCTAAAAATTTCATCATTAATGTAGTATATTCTTGTTTAAGGTATAAATTCTTTGCTGAAGCTGAATGTATGAAAGTAACATCTGATGGTTTGGGAGGAGTATGTGTCAGAGTAAGAGCAGAAAAAGAGAGACGCTGTGACCTGGCCCTTTTATAGGAGGATGTGAGTGGATGGAGGATATTCCTAATGACATGGATGAAAAGCCCATGCCATGGTTTCAGAGTGGAAAAGATAATTACTCAGGTGCTTATAAAGATATGATCATCATATATAAAATTTGTATTCTTCTTCTCTGGAACATTGCACTTAATTTTCATTAATCTCTCTCTTCTACAGCGGTGCCAGAGCTCGCTGTGGCTAGGGTTCCAGGGGGGTGGGGGGTGAAGGTCAGACCAGTGGGCCGTGGGGCGCCGCCCAACGAGGCATGCCTGACTGCGCTCGCCACTTGACTCCCTCTCGGTGCTGGCCCAGGGCCACCTCCGCTCTGGCGTCCCTGGATGAGATATCAGGAACAGCATAAGGCTCTCATCCCTCAGGCTAGTGGGTCAGGCCTGCAAGAACAGCATCAGCATCGAGGACCATCAACACAGCACTGGCCTGACGCAGTAGCATTCTCCCCTCCTCCAGCGTCTCGTCTTCGACAGAAAAAAACGACATCAACGAAAGGTATGTATGCTTCAGTGTATACTCCTCAACATGTCATTGCAACCACATTCACCAACAAGGTGGACGCAGTCATCATGTAGCTGTAGTGTTAAAAATAGCAACGATCCTGTGGCTAGCGGCAGTTCCCTCTCTGGTCCTTTTAGTGAAGAACTTCAGGTCAGTGACACCATAACACAGCTAGAATACTCGGTGATTGCGGACGCCTTTGAGGAGCGAATTCGTACACTAGGATCGAGAATCCGGGAGGAGATACCGCAACCTGTTGGGTTACTAAGCGGGTGCCTTCCTGTCGTGAGAATGGAGCTCCTCAAAGTTGTTAATGATCCATGGTATCCTGCAATTAAATGCGGTGCAATGCTGTGCATCAAACTGTCGCACCACCCCAAAGTTGCGTCTGGTGTTGAAGTGACAAGTCTTCATTATCTTTGGGGGGGGGGGGGATGGCATGATAACACGGGGCACGTCAATCACTGAGTGATTTCATGAGTCCTCCTCGAGAGCTATATCCCAGTGGGTTCAGGGATTTTCACCTGCCTCGAGATGACTGGGTGTTTGTGTTGTTCTCATCATTTCATCATCATTCATAAAAGTGGCGAGTTTGGACTGAACAAAGGTTGGGAATTTGTACAAGCCCTGAGAACTGCGCAGCTGAGCGCCCCAAAAACCGATCATCATCATCATCGAGAGCTCTACTGGACCGGTTTTCTGAGATGGAAGTTTGGGGCTCAGATCAAGTACTCAGCTGAATACTACGCCTGGACACCAACATGCATGTCTATGATCCAGCCAGCTATATAGAGCTACTTAAAGATATAGCTGATAAGAATGTCCAAAATAAAACCGATCAGGCTTTTTTCGTATTGTCAATCCTGGCTTGCAAAAGAAATTACAATTATTGGGATAATTCGTACTGCACATCTCGATACGGCACAGGAATTCACGTTCGTAAGTATTATAACTATGATGGTATTGAGTTCCCCGGCAAAAGCCAGGACATACCTAAATTTGAAGCACAGAATAGCAGAATATCGGTTCATGGTTATGGCCTGGCGAAACGCAAGTCAGACGTGCAGAACAAGCATAAAGACGTCGGCCCCCTCCATTTCTCCAAATTTCCCAGTGAGTGTAAGATCCATGTAAACATACTCTTATTCTCTGATGTGAATGTTTTCGAGAAATTCTGGAATCTATGCATGATCATATTTTTTCTGGATCCCGACTTTTATTACACAGCACCTGATTTGTCTTGGGACACCATGCTCAAGCAAACGAAACACAGCATCGAACTATTGACCGATGCTGACATGCTTCTTTTCTTTGAGCAAGTTATCGATGGGGGACTTCGCCAATGTGTCCACAGGCACACCAAGCCAAAGAACCAATGGATGGGTGACAGGTTTAATGCATTCCTTGATTAGAGTTACATCACGTACTTCGATTAAACTTGTATTAAATAACTTATACAGGCGCGCCACGCGATAATCACTGCCGATTGGGGGGTTTCGATGGGTGCCTGAAGACAAATTCAAGGGGTTAGGTGGAGAAATCAAGTCTATGGTGTCTGATTCTCATGTGGGGTATGTGGTGGAGGCAGAACTCACATACCCTAGTAGTCTGCATGATGCGCACACCAATTTGCCACTGTGTCCAGAGCAATGAGTTATGCGAGGAGGCTCCACCCCAAAATTGATGACAGGGCTGGGTATAAGTGGAGATATATTATTCACTATTGCAATGTCCAGCAGTGTCTCACCTTGGGGATGGAGCTGGTTAGAATCACCCAGGCTATCTCTTTCAAGCCATCCCCTTGGCTGAAGGATTATATTGATTTGAATACGAGGCACAGAGCTTCTGTGAAGTGTAACATTGAGAAAATTTTGTATAAATTAATGAATTAATGAATAATTCAGTTTTTGGCAAAGTACTGGAGCATTTTAGAGAATGACGCGAAATTTTGATTGGAACTGAATGGGATGGGCCTTATGGCGTAAGAAAATGCCTTGCCAGATCGTAGTCTAAGTGGGTCACCATATTCAATAAGAATTTGTTGGTGTGGAGAAGGCAAAGGCCGCAGTAGAGTTTACAAAGCCTATGTTGGGATGTGTATACTAGACCTACACAAACTCCACTAAGGATGTGCACTGCATGGCATCGAGAGTCCTCTCTATCGAAGACTGTTTGCAGTGCCTGTACAACAGGGTTCGTGATGCTGCAACACAGTCACTGCATATGGTACAGCAAATAGTATTCAATCAAGAAGACATGAGGTGTGCACTCGTCTGCAGTCTAAAATGGCCTGTCGCCTCATGACAATAAAAGTTCCATTTGTGATGATGGGATTGAAAATCTCCCATACTTTTCACTTGCAGTGAGAGAAGCGTTGGTGGATCTGATTGAGTGAGAGAACGAGTCTGCATGTGTGTGTGTGTGTGTGTGTGTGTGTGTGTGTGTGTGGTGCGTGTGTGCACTTGTGTGTGTGTGTGTGTGTGTGTGTGTGTGTGTGTGTGTGTGTGTGTTTTGTGTATACATTTATTTATTTATTTTTGTACACAATATCTGTGTATTGGGAAAAACTGTTAAAAAGAAATATTTCAGTATCTCCATTGCTAGTCATCTAAATATTTATTTATTTATACCCACCATGTGTACCGTGTACAGGTGCAAATATACATGCACACCATGTGTGTCATGTAAATAGAAACAGTTTTTAAGTTTCACCTACAACCAGCCATCCAGTCCAATTAGATTTTATGTGTAGAAGTATATAGATACACCCATTCATTGTAAATTGCTTCGTCTGTTTGAGGTGGGCGTGTTCATTATAATTATTTCGCCTGTTTTGGTGGAATTTCTTTAGCATTATTATTAGTCTAAGAAGAAAGTACATTTCCATTAGTACAGTCCTTTGTATCTGTGATGTGAACCCAAATATTTCAAACAGTACTACTTTGAATCTGTGAATTGAGTCAAAATATTTCAGTCAGCGATGCTTTGAATATGTGAAGTGTACCGAAAGTACGCTGTCTGTAAAACATTTCAGAAAGTTATGATATGAGCCAGAAATCTGCCCGTAAAATATTTCAAACATTCCTACATTGAATCTGTGATGGAAATGAAAGTATTTCAAACAGTGGAACTTCGAATCTATGATCTGAACCAAGCAAATGTCCGTATAATACACTGAAACGCCAAAGAAATTGGTATAGGCATGCGTATTTAAATACAGAGATATGTAAACAGGCAGAATACGACGCTGCAGTCGGCAACGCGTATACAAGACAAGTGTCTGGCGCAGATATTAGATCGGTTACTGCTGCTACAGTGGCAGGTTATCAAGATTTAAGTGAGTTTGGACGTGGTGTTTTAGTTGGCGCACGAGCGATGGGAAACAGCAACCCCGAGGTAGCGATGAAGTGGGGATTTTTTCGTACGACCATTTCAAGAGTGTATCTGAATATCAGAAATTCGACAAAACATCAAATTTCCGACATCCCCGCGGCCAGAAAAAGGTCCTGCAAGTACGGGACCAACGACGACTGAAGAGAATTGTTCAACGTGACGTAAGTGCAACCCTTCTGCAAACTGCTGCAGATTTCAGTGCTGCGTGATCATCAAGTGTCAGTGTGTGAACCATTCAATGAAACATCATCGATATGGGCTTTCGGAGCCGAAGGCCCACTTGTATACTCTTGATGACTGCACAACACAAAGCTTCATGCCCGTCAACAGCGACAATGGACTGTTGATGACTGGAAACATGTTGCCTCGTCGGACGATGCTCGTTTCAAATTGTATCGAGCGGATGGACGTGTACGGTTATGGAGATAACCTCACGAATCCATGGATGCTGCATGTCAGCAGGGGACTGTTGAAACTGATGCGGATTCGTAAATTACGAAGTCGTGCAGCGGCTAAGACATTAGACTCGCATTCATGAGGACGACGGTTCAGTCCCGCGTTCGGCCTCATCCTGATTTACGTTTTCCGTGATTTCCCTAAATCGCTCCAAACAAATGCCGGGATGATTCCTTTGAAAGGGCACGGCCGACTTCCACCCCCGTCTTCCCTAATCCGATGAGACCGATGACCTCGCTGTCCAGTCTCCTCCCTCAAACAACCTAACTCCTAAATTACCGAAATAAACCAGTACACACCATGCAGGCATGCAAATTACTCGTAGATCACGTAAATAATGCATCCAAACACACTCACAACGCTTAGTCATATAAAATAAATAAATAAAATAAAATACAATATTAATTATGTATAATAGTGATAGTGATTGGTTGTAATAAACGTTGCCTTATCTGGAACGTGGACGTTTAATTATTCGGTATCAGACGCTTGACAATGGCTATTTGGAAAAGGCAATGTAACTCATAGTTGACCGTGATAGAAAACTAAAATAATCGGACTTCGTAATTAAATCGTTCCAAAGACTGCTGCGGTAGGTACGGACTCATGATCTAATCTCAATATTACAATGATTTGCCAGCCATGCCAATACGTCGTACAGAGGTGATTGTCTACTAAACATAAAAAAGTTACACAGTTAGTTAAATCAGATATATTCAATGAAATAGCCTACAGTTCATAATCCTACTTACTTTCATAAATATAAATTCATTACAGAATCGAGTGCCTAGTGTGGTTGCAACTCGCAGTATTCTTCTATAACATGAAAATATGGCGGTGTGCCAGACAATAAAATAAAATACGTGCTTCTCGCACCACTTCTACCTGAGCTCTCCCTCTTCTCTTAAACAGACATAAGAGTAACGTAATTATTCTTTTGTCTTTATCAGCGACACAGCGCTGCAGTTGTGTGCCATAGGCTTTATTTATTAGTCACTGATTATTTATTTAATTAATATTTCGCGTTTCCGCAGAAACTCACGCTCGGCATGCAAATGTGCCTTTATATTGCCCCCTGAATTGCGAGGCGAAAGGACACACCTGCAGGCGAGCAATTCACCTAAAGGCACAAGAAAATCTAAGTTATCTACAACTATTCACATGACTTACATTACACACATTATATACAAAATTTGAATGACGCGGGTGCGCCGTAAAAGTTCTTATGTTGGCAGATAGAGTGCGCGCATGCGCAGAAGCGTCTGTGTGACTCCGGCAGTGCCGTTATATTATACAGTTAGATCACGCGGCACAGTAATGCAGTTCATATTGTTCGTGTGCGCGCGTATCTTAGTCGTTGCACAAAGAAAATATTCAACCAAGATTACATATGAAGACTACATTCTATAACAGGTAACTTAGTTTTAAATTTACAATATTTGTTATATCACAATACAACTCAGATTGTTGAATGTTCTTAGTTACATAGTATTGTTTTGAAATACTTCAAAGAAAAATGTCCGTATGTTTCAGGTGCGTCGACCTATTGACATCGTGTCGTTATTACAGTTCATATTCATCTGCTGCACAATAATTTTTTCACAGGTTAGTATCATCGTTGTATAACAACGTGATTAAAACATAAGTGTGTCCATTTCCATTATAGTCGTTGTGATGCAGTTCGTTGTGACTAAAAAACATTGTTTATTACAGATCTGACATGACCCGTTAGTAATTGGTCCACGTGCAGTTCGTTTTTTACATTCCGTGGAAGCTTGGTTGCAGAACCTCGGACGGTACATAGCTGGCGTGGATCCTTGGACAGTCCAGGTAAGAGTGTCCGTCACATTTCGAGAACATTTCATTCCCTGAAGTTCCAACCACAATTCTTCCACCCGTCGTGTTGTTTTCTGGACAGGCACTTTGTGTCCGTTTAATCCAGTTAACATCTTGAAGTTAGGTACTGTAGTATTGTCACTAGACGATGCACGAATTATGCACTTCACATTTTCAGTTTTTTGCTGAATATAGCTCACCTAAATGTTCGTAGTTATTAATCAAAGAAATGGTTCATCGCGTTTACATAGGTACGATGCATAATGAATGTCATTAACAGTTTCTTTCCCATAGGTTTCTGCGTAGTTGCAGAGTTAGTAATGTTCATTAATGTCCGTGAACAATGGTTCACTATGCAATGACCTTTTGGCACTCGTTTTGTTCAAATTTCTTTTACATAGTAACAGTTACATTATACATCATTGAAAGAGAAGAAAAAAAATATAAGTAATCATACATACACACGTCACATATTTTCTTAGCATAAATATAATACAGTTGCACATAAACATGTTTACATCATTATTACATAGCTATAAATTATCTCATTGTGTCACATTTGATTACATGAATTGCAGATATTTACGTCCTCTTTATCAGTTTTGCTGGGATTTTATCGATGTTTATTTTGTGATGTCATCTGAAATTAAGATAGGTTAGACACAACATTCATTACATCAGTAGGCAAGACCAGGCGTTTTCACTACTCAATAAATATTCAAAATAATAAGAGACGGAAAACTGTTCGATTCCTCGCGTTTTGTGCGTGTGTGTATAGTGTCTGTGTGGCCTTGGCTACTGATAGATGCTTTTCTTGCTGAGAGATGTGCGTCTAATCTATTTCTCGAAGTAAAAGATCGCTTCACAGATGACGTCTGTCGGTTCGTCAGGTGTCATACCAAGTCAGTGGTACCTACAGTCACAAATGTTCCGTGAAAAATTTATGTATCATTCACTGCTACGTAATCATAAATTTTACTTTAATATTCAGTCTTCTCGGTGGTGCCGCGGCGTTGAAAGAAAAGTTCTTCTGTCTTCAACTGCGTCACTGGAACCGCTGAAATGAACATTTCTATACTGCTTATTATCTGTGCTGTAGCAAACAGAGTTTTGCGAGTTGCTTAGCAATATTTTCAAGTGTATGACTTTGACATTATTTAGCATGAAATGCTCTAAGATCTCGGTGTGCGTATAGCCCAATAATTTTGTTAGTTCTACGATGTTGTAACAAATACGCACCAGGATGCGGTATGTTAACAATTATATAAGGTCCTTCATATAGCAGACGCCACTTAGCGTTGCGTCGTTTGAGTGCTACAGATTTATGATGAGTACGAAGTAGTACAAGCATTCCTACCTCGAATTTTTGTTTTCTTTTTATTATGTTTCTGTGATGTTTGTTTCGTATCTGTGCGTGATGTGTCAGTGTAGTCAAAACTTCTTTTATTTTCTGTTCAGGTGTGATTTCCTTGTCTGACAACTTAGGTAATGGTTCTATCCACTGATCGTTCTGTTTGCAATTGAACATGATCTCGTTAGGTGTGTAATTTGTATCGTAAATATTTAAGTTATTGTGTACGTCTTCGAAAGACTTAGGTAGGACACCCAATTAGTATGTTTTGATGAAATATAGGTCCTCATGAATCGGTTTGGTTCTCGGAAAAGTCTTTCAGTCGCGTTACATTGTGGACTAAACTTTGAAATAAATATACTTTTAATGTTATTGTCCTTCAAGAAATTTCTCCATTTGTACCCAGAGTAGTATGCTGCATTATCTGACAGAATTGCTTTAGGTCTTCCCACGTGCGTCGGGTAATCACTTGAGAATCTTCGTATTATAGCATTTGCAGTGGCGGATTTTAAAGCATAAAATTTTACATGTTTAGAAAATATATCGTAAAAAGCTAAGATATATTTGACACCTCCAGAGCTTGCTGAATGCGGTCCACTGATGTCAGTACATAGAATTTCCAGGGGTTTACTCGGCAAAATAGCATGTAAATCTGTTTTTGTGGATAAATTCTGAGGTTTTGATTTTTGACATATGACACATGTTTTCAGTTCCCTGTAAATTTTTCTTCTCATATTGCTAAAATAACAGTATGTGCTGAGCTTTGCCAAACACTTTTTCGTCCCATAATGACCCAAAACTAAGTGTGTGTGCCAAATCAGATTACGTTCAGACTCTTTGGGAATGCATACACACCAGTTAGTAGCATTTGGATGTCGGCGATAAAATAACACATCATTGTGTAACTTGTAATACCTAGTCAAAGGATGATTGTGTTTTTCTACCAGTAATGTTATTATCTTATACCAGTGAGGATCAGATTTTTGCAATTTAGCCATGTTTCTGCACATATCAATATAATATTGGTGATACTGCTTGTCTTGCATTAAGAGAATCCTGTAGTCATTTATATTTTCTAAGTCACTGTTGGTTTCATTCATACCTTGTGGTAGTCTAGACAAAGCGTCGGCAATGGTGTTGTTCTTACCTTTTATGTACTTAATTTCAAAAGAGTAGTTCTGAAGAGTAACTGCCCATCGTGATAGTCTAGGATGTACAAGTTTACAAGTTAACAAAAATGTCAGGGCCTGGTGATCGGTATAAATTACTGTATGTTTTCCAAATAAATAATAATTGAATTTCTTGAATGCCCAGACTATGGAAAGTGTTTCTAACTCAGTAGTGGAGTATGTACGCTCACATTCAGTTAGAGTACGACTTGCAAACCCAATAATTCTTATCTGTTCCTTTTCCTTATTCTTTACAACTTGAAATAAGCAACAGCCCAAGCCAGTACGTGAAGCGTCACAAGTCATACAAAAATCTAAATTGAAATTTGGATGGCTCAATATGTTTGCATTCACTAAAACATGTTTAATTGTATTAAAGTCATTCTTGCACTGTTCCGACCAGATCCAAACTTGATTCTTTCTGAGTAGATTTAGCAGATGTTTACTGTTCAAAAGTGGTTGTGGTAAGAAACGTCTGAAAAATGAACATAGCCCAAGGAATGATTTTAACTGCTTTTTAGTTTGAGGGCTAGGAAAGTTTCTGATAGCATCTAATTTACTGGGATCAGGACGTATGCCCTGTGAATTAATGATATGTCCTAAATATTTTATCTCACTGCAACCAAATTTTGATTTTCTAAGATTGGCTGTGACTCCAGCTTGTGCAAATGTTTCTAAAATTCTTTGAAGTGTGTCAACGTGTTCATTCCAAGACTGTGTAGCTATCAGTATATCATCTACATAGTGTGTGACTGTCTCAACTAAATCATCGCCAAGCACGGTATCCAGGGCTGTAATGAATACCCCAGAACTGACATTCAATCCGAAGGGTAGAACACAAAACTGATAGGTTCGCCCCCCGAACATAAATTCAGTATATTTCCGAGAATCAGGAGTGATACCTACTTGCCAAAATGAATTAGCGAGATCTATTGTGGAAAAATATTTTGCATCTAGAAATTTTTGTAATTGCTCTTCTAAATTTTCGGGTTTTGTGTGAACCGGTAAAATTATTTCATTAATTGCTCGTGCGTCTAACACTAGCCTAATGCTACCATTTGATTTTTTGACAACAAGTAGAGGACTACAGTAAGGTGAGGTGGATGGTTCAATGACCTTCCAGTCTAACATTTGTTTTAATTCTTGCCACACAGCAGGTCGTTGAGATAACGGTACGTTATATGTCTTGTGGTAGAAGATCTTGTGAGGCTTAACTTCAATCCTGTACACATACGTGTTGATAACACCTAATCGTTTGGTAAAAACTTGTAAATATTTGGATAACACTTCCTGTAGTTTTATACGTTCATGTACACTGAGAGCTGTAGCTTCATTTATCTTATGATCAAGCAATGTTTTCAAGTCCATTAGCTCTGTGTCGAATGAGTGTGTGTGCGTGTCTTGAATGTCATTGTCAAGTACTAACTGAACCTTGTACCCTGTACAGTGTTTGTCATGCTTTAGAGTTCTCCTGTCCAAATCAATAATAATTACACTGCCTTTATCATTTAAAATGCATTTACCTTTGGAGAAGTCTATAATGCAGTCCTTCTCGCTCATAATATCTATTCCTAACATGCAATTTGTCACAAGGTTTTGTACAACCAGGAATGGCCATTGTACGGTTCCATTCCCTATTTTAATGTTTACAAAAACTTGCTTCATAACCCTACTTGACTTATTACCTAGAGCAGTAGTTATTTTACAGTTTTGAGCAGGAAACTCAGGCACAGGCTCCAATTCACACATCTTTTTATAGAAATTAAAAGACAAAACGCTCACAGCTGCACCTGTATCTAAGATAATAGTAGTTGGAATCCCACCTACTACACCAGTAGTAGATGCTAAAACAACTTCATTTGTGTTTGAACGACATTGTGTACTGTCTTGCAAAAGTTCATCTGATATATTGTCATTATGGTTGTATCTTATAAATAAAACAGGTAGTTTTTGTTTAGAATTATTAGGCATATCATTATTTTGTTGTTCAATTGTGGTGTCAAATAACTGATTAACATTGAAGTGGCCCCCAAGAATTCTTCAGCCACGACCCGGGGCATAGAAGTGACTGTTTCTAGTTTGTTGGATTAGCACTTGTACTAGGTACTGACACAGATTGAGGTTGTGTATCAGGTGTCATTTCTATTATATTCACATTCGGATATTGCCTGTTACGATCTCCAAACTTTTGCGGTTGTTGTTGCTGTTGCGCATTACAACTTACCTGTCGGTCATAAGGTATGCTCCAATTTTGTCCTGGTGGCTGCTGTGGTAAAGCAGTGTTTGAATGAAAGTACTGATCGTTACGAGTCCAGCCTTGACGCTGTCTTGGCTCGTAGTTATTATTATTTCTGTTTCTGTTTGTGTTTTTGTTGTTGCCTATGTATCCGTTGTTACCGTTGTAGTTATTACCGCGGTGCCTTTTGTATGGATTGCCGCATGAAGTGTTATTACTGTTGTAACTATTGTTTGTATTGGAATACGCGTGTTGATTTTGATTTCCGTATTGAGACGGCATGTGAGTTTGCTGTTTTTGTTGTACCGCGTATCCAACTGTGGGCGCGCCAGAATTGGGTTGGCAAGCCTGCATGTTTTGCATACCACTAGTATAAACATTGTGGCTGCTGTTTTGCCGCGCGAAGCGCTGATCTTCTAGTAACATGTCGACCGAATCTAAAGCTGTTAAAAAATAGTCTGGATCGTCATCCGGAATATGTAAGAGTTTTTCTTTAATGTTGAAAGGCAATTTGGCCTTCAACGCACGGAGTATATCACGTGTTGCGACTGGTTCGTCTAAAAAATGTCCCATGTTCAAGTATTTTTCAAAATATCTGCGTAAGTTACCATTTTTACTGTTAAAAGTTTCAGGTTCTAAAATTTGTCTTCTGAGTCGCTCCTGGGCGGATTGCGACCAGAATTTGTTCAGAAAGGCACGCTCAAACTCACTGTACGTGGTACATACGTCAGCTTGACTGTATGCCCAGACAGCTGCATCGCCTTGGATGTAACCGACAATATATGAAATCTTTTTCCGGTCACTCCAAGTGCGTGGAAATGCGTTACTAAAAGATTTAAGAAAAATCACCGGATGAATGGTTCGTTTTTCTGGGATAAAAATCTGAAATTGCCTGTGTTTCATTAAGCTTTCTTCTTCCTTCGCATTGTGATATGGATTTGTTCCACTGTAATTACTGCAATGTTCAGCTGGCGAGTAATTACGATAATGTTGCTGTGGTTTACAATGATAATAGCTTGTGTTTGTGTTTGCACCTCGTGGTATGTGTTGTAGTCGTGGTGTGTTTTGTTCTTGTGTGTTTGTCGTGTGCGGCATGTGTGTGTCATACTCGAATGTATATTGGTTCCTGAACTGTACATTTTGACTGATATTTTCGTTACATTCAGACTGTGGTCGATCGGTGAATTGTGTCATTGGTCCAGTGACGGATTGTACTGCGTCACTGATCAGCTGTTTGTTATTAGTAATGTATTGCGCTACGGAGTCGTGCACAATTGTTGGTAAATTTTCACGTAGGCATCTATCAAAATGTTTGTCTTTGTTCACTACCCAATCATGAAATTCTTTATTAATGTTTTGAAAATGAGCTGTAGCATCAGATTGTAAGATGTCAGTCAGGTGTTGTTCAACATTGTCAAATTTATTCTGTACGTCAGTAATTCGTTTTTCAAGGTTGTCGTGTACTGAAGGATATGTTTGAATTTGTTCAGTAAGAACTTCACACGTGACATTAAGATTTTTTACTTGTGTCTGTAAAAGTGCTACGTCATTTGTAGTCTTTTCTTGTATCGTATTAAGCTTGGAAAATTTCGTACTGAGTTCAGTCATCTGTTTGGTCAGTGTGGCGTCTATAAGTTCCACACGTTTACACAAAGTGTCACTACCTGTCTTGAGTGCTATGAGATCAGATTTAATTTCGTCATTTTGTGTCTTTAACTGTTCATTTTGTGTCTTTAAGGTTGCCATGTTTTCCGCGTTCTGTTTCATTAACATTTGTAACATGTTGGCAATGTTTACTGTTTGCAAGGTCTCTGCCCCCGCCGCGTCATTAGACGTGACGTCATGTATTAACATGGGCTCTGACTGAGACTTTGAAATTTTTGGGGTGGACGGCCTATTGTCAAAATTTCCGTTAACACTTGCGTCAATATTTGATGAATCGTCACTACCGGTTGCTGTCGTAAAGTCATTTTCTAACACTTGTCTCTCGTCCGAGTCGGATTGCGTCTGAATAGCATGTCTTTGCTGTTCCATCCTTGCGTATTGTTTTCTAGTTATGACCATGCCACACGTGATATATGTTTCAAGAAAATAATGTTTGACACTGGTTTTAAAATAAAATGCAGTTGAGCATGAATCGCTCGTAGCAACAATGGCTGTTTGTTAATTTAAAAATGTAAACTGAATGTGAGATTATTGGTAATGGCTGCTGGCCATGTTACATCATATCGTACAGAAGTCGGCCATATTGTACACTCGTGTATTGGTATTGTTGGATACGTTATTGTTTAGGAAAAAGTGCTAAGAATGAAATTTGTTACTGAAAACTGTTATGCGCGAAAGAAACACTACAGAATTTACTGAAGAGCTAATACATTGAATTATGCGTCTGGTCAAGCCTGCCAATGCAAAGATGCTGCGTCTTACCTTATTTTGCTGGAAGCTTCATTGCGTCTTCCCGCAAAATTTTATAATTGGCAAATATCTTCAGATTTTTGTTATTTCTCATATAGTCAAGTCCAGGTCCAGAAAGTTGATTTTTCACATGAAACAAAGAGAACAATGTAACAAATGACAAAATAACAAGTCCGACACGCAGTCGCCAATATAAAATAAATAAATTAAATAAAATAAAATATTAATTATGTATAATAGTGATAGTGATTGGTTGTAATAAACGTTGCCTTATCTGGAACGTGGACGTTTAATTATTCGGTATCAGACGCTTGACAATGGCTATTTGGAAAAGGCAATGTAACTCATAGTTGACCGTGAAAGAAAACTAAAATAATCGGACTTCGTAATTAAATCGTTCCAAAGACTGCTGCGGTAGGTACGGACTCATGATCTAATCTCAATATTACAATGATTTGCCAGCCATGCCAATACGTCGTACAGAGGTGATTGTCTACTAAACATAAAAAAGTTACACAGTTAGTTAAATCAGATATATTCAATGAAATAGCCTACAGTTCATAATCCTACTTACTTTCATAAATATAAATTCATTACAGAATCGAGTGCCTAGTGTGGTTGCAACTCGCAGTATTCTTCTATAACATGAAAATATGGCGGTGTGCCAGACAATAAAATAAAATACGTGCTTCTCGCACCACTTCTACCTGAGCTCTCCCTCTTCTCTTAAACAGACATAAGAGTAACGTAATTATTCTTTTGTCTTTATCAGCGACACAGCGCTGCAGTTGTGTGCCATAGGCTTTATTTATTAGTCACTGATTATTTATTTAATTAATATTTCGCGTTTCCGCGGAAACTCACGCTCGGCATGCAAATGTGCCTTTATAGTCACCAGAAAATAATTCAATGCACAAACACTCACTGCAAGTAAAAAGCCCAACTTATCAACCACGCGACCATTGATTCTACTGGGTGATAACTCTCCAGATGCAGGAGAGGAGGGTTATGTTAGTCTACTTTATTTATTTTGCTCGGAAAACTGACCCAAATATCCATCCTAATTACATAATTAATCACAAAGGTTGGTCCTAATTACACAACTTTACGCATAGCGCTGCGTAAGGACGGCTTAAAATCGCAAAAACTAACTATACAACTCGCCTTATCATGCTTTAATTACACAACTATATGCATAGCACTGCACAACAACCGCAATACTACTCAAAAACTGACAACTCATGCTATCCTTTTTGGAAAAAAATTATACCACTCGAAATCGGTGACACATACTCTCAAACTCTACCCTACACCTATAAGCTATGGGAAAAACGTTCAACTCACTAGATCCTGCTGTTCGACAGAGTTGAGCCTAAAAAAGTCTACTAGCTCCAAGCATATTCCATCTAGCTCTGTTTAACGTCAGAGTTCACTACATATGCCTACTAAAAAATCACCCTAACCGAAGCCAGTGGGAGATCCTTGTCCTAAAAGACTTCTCATCCATGTACAATCACAAACTACGAGATCGAGCTACTACACCACCAGTTCCGCGGCACCTGCCTCGCCGAAATGCCTCGCCGCAAAACCCCCGCTTCCCCTCTAAATGCATCCTGTTCGTCATTAGTGCCCACGAACCACAGCCCCACAACGCCTTGCGTTCACAGACTTCGTTTTTACGTCATGTAGTACTCTCGAGCAGGGCCGGACGAGAGTCACCGTTCAGCATTCGATTATTATTTACTTAACATCAACTTCGCTCATATAATAAAGCAAAACATTTCCCATCACAATAAATGTCCTATTTTTCACGAAAATAGACAAAGTCCAGTTTTATGAGCAAAAATTTATATAGTTTTTCACGTTCGACTTAGAAACTTATCACCTCTGCGAACATATTTACATCTAAACCGATATTTCCACTCACGAATACAGATTTCCGTGATTTAGCAGATTCCAAAGCACGCCCTATAATTTACAAAGCCAAATAACGTCTTTCTCATATCTAGACAACCGGCAAACGTGTCTTCCACCAGCTAGATGCGTACACAACAATCAACCTCCTCTCAACTAAATAAAGAACTCAAATGCGAAGAAGCACTCGACCGAACAATTTAATGATAACGGAATAATGACCCAGCGCAAACACACATCCATATTCAATGTTGTCAAATTCCCACTTGCTCACGAAAGCTGTCCAACACATACTAAGTATTAGCTCGCTATTCGGTCGTCTAGACGACTACACGTTTAAGTCAAATACATTCCCGCATTGCAACAGCCCTCTCCATTCAGATGGCCTCCCACCGTTAGTGGGAAACTTGAATCATTCCCATCACAGGCCACGCAGGACAGAATAACCCTACAAAATCGAACACATATATATTTGATCGCTATACTTACAATTGAATGACATTCGACAATGAGCGAAGTATACGAAATACACCCTGGTTAAGGCTCTGGAAATAGAAATATCTGTACCATTCTTATCACTTGACATACTCATCCCTTTGCTATCACAGTATCCCACGTAAAATCCAAGCCTTCATTACCACTAGACATAATCATCTCTTTTACACATCTCAGAACATAAACACATACTTTCTAAACCAGATGCTCCCATTTTTGAAAATAATTCTGCTAACCAACGTGTTATGAAACCCGTATTTTCAACCCCCTCAAGCCACCACGGCTAGATATTTATCCAGTATTTGTAAAACATTCTCTCTATGCCATGTCAGAGGTTCCATGATATATCGACTGGGCCATAGGCGTTGCTTGATTGAGAAGGATCACAAATAGTGGATGATGTGGTGATTGAGGTCGTAAGAAATGTACACTAGCTTTCCAG
Source organism: Schistocerca nitens (assembly GCF_023898315.1). Classification (NCBI taxonomy): domain Eukaryota; kingdom Metazoa; phylum Arthropoda; class Insecta; order Orthoptera; family Acrididae; genus Schistocerca; species Schistocerca nitens. The sequence continues at coordinate 1,013,896,552 of NC_064614.1, read as the reverse complement.
ATCTCTAGTGCTACGCCATCCGCTACAAATGCAATATCTGATTTTGAATGAAGTCCTCGCATTCAAGCACATACCTGCGTAGTATTCTATGGAGAAGTCCTTTATTACAGCCACTAATGAATCATATTTCTACCACTCTCATATCCCGAAACGACTCACCTTTCTCGAGCTGATCTGCTACTGTAAAATTCCAACTTAGTTTTAGTTAGCCCCCATGCAACTGCTGCCATTTCTCCACCTTTACGGATCCGATCGTTCCAATTTAAATCGCAACTGAGTAGGAGTCGGGGGGAAATATATCTACCATCTTCTGCAACCCATGCGGAAACAGGCTAAGCTGAGTTACTGTGACAGGACTGTGTTTTGACCATTCGATTGAAACCGAATGCAAGTCCAGTGTGCTAGCCACTGCACGACTTCGTAATTTACGAGTTGTTTGCGCCTCGGCACATCAGTGTAATGTATTATTATTTAGGAGTAGTTTCGAGGTCTGTAAGCTGTATATATTGACTAAGCAACTTAGGGTGAGTGTTTTCCATCAGCGTAATAAATAAATTAAGTGAAATGCGTAGATAAATAAATTATTAAAAAAATAATTAAAGTACACTCCCTCCTCTCTCCAGCATCCCATAACACGCTGATTGCTTTTTTCACACTACTTTTGCCCCCTCCAGATCGCTGGCATGGTGAGTGTTTTGTATCAGTGTAATAAATTAGGTGAGATCCGTAATTCGATATATGCAGGAAATGTGGTTGGGTGACCTTGAAAAGTAGTTGAAACTAGGTATTTGGAAGTGCAGCGAACACCTTTTCTTGCCTATATGAATGAACAGCCTCCAGTGGGGGCGACACCATACTAACCTCCCTCAGAAAAATTCATGCACATTTTCCGAGAGGATGGCAAACACATTTGATGTCGGTAATGGGTCTAATTGTTTAAATAAAGACTTATGCCCAGTGCATGCAATACAGCTATTGATATCTCAGGTCTTGTGGCGGTAACCCAACACTAATGCTGTAGGTAGATAATAAATTTAAACAAATTTATACAAATTTAAAGGTATTTATAGAAATTATATTCGAATTGAATGGAAACACGATACTAACTCCCATCAGCTGTTGGAGCAAATTTCGTGAAAAGAGTTGATGGTTGTAGTGGGTCTAACTGTTTAAATAAGGACTTACGTCCAGTGCATGTAATACAGCTATCGATATCTCAGCCTCTTGTGGTGGTAACAAAAAAATTTATACAAATTATATTGGAATTTTATTTATTTATTTATTTAGCGTATGGCATTTACAGATTAAAATTGCACACATACTATTAATTAATGTAATAAACGAATTACAAATATATTATTAAATGATTGATTGGAAACAACAATATGCAAAAGATTAGGGGGAGAGCCACTGCATCTATTACAAGTCCACATCTAAGCAGGTCACCCACTGAACAGCACGTGCAGAAGCATTCATGATATCCCTCCATTCTCCTTCAAACCTCCTCGCAGGACATTCAAAGTTCAGGTGAGGGATTGTTTGTTATTCTGCACCACAGTCGCATCGTGGGTCATCTGTGAGTTTCCATTTGTGGAGAATGGCCTTACACCTGCCCTGGTTAGTCCTCACACGATTAAGTCTGCATCAAGTTCTTCTGGGCATCCACCGGTATCGAACAGATCAAAATCGCTGATGAGGGGATGGTGATTATTCAGCGACCAGTATTGCCTCCATTCCCTTGCTATGTCGTACCTTTCTGGGAATTTGAGGACTTGGTCTTCCCACATAGGTTTCCTGGATTTTAGGCGGGTAGTTGGTAGAGGGTCCAATACTTTTCGGATAAGTATATCTTCAGAGACAGAGGGGTCATTAATTTTCTTCCATTCTCGGATAGCTGCTTGTTGTCTTCTGAGGGAGGGAGAAGCTATATTGCAAAGGGCATGAAGCCAGAGAAGTGGAGTTGATTGCAGAGTTCCTCAGACAATCCTCAGTGGTATTAAGCTGGACATCTATTTTGTTCGTGTGTGTGCTCTTGTACCAGACTGGGGTGCAGTATTCTGCCACCGGGTAAACAAGAGATTGTGGTGCGGTGAGTAGGGTGTTAGCTTGAGCTCCCAAGGAGGTTCCAGTCAGCTTTCTTAATATGTTATTTCGATTTTTTATCTTTTGATTGGTTATTTCTAGGTGTTTTTTTTATAGGTTAGTGACAGGTCAAGAGTGATTCCTAGATATTTTGGATGGCTGTTGTGCGTCAGTCGCTCATTGCAGAATGTTACTTGTAACTCTCGTCTTGCCTCATGATTGTTCAGGTGGAATACGCTTACCTCAGTTTTTTTTTTTTTTTATTTGGGCAGAGCCTCCATTTCGTATAATACTGGTTAAGAAGTTGAAGGTCCGTCGACAGAGTAGCTTCCCCCTCTTCGAATGTCTTATTCTGAGTGGCTATTGCAATGTACCCTGGGCAACGGTCTGTGACGACGGAATGGCAAACAGTCTACACACTAGGCAACCGAACTAGAACGAATTTCTCCCACAGTCAAGAAAATCTACAGAGGAAAATTTTGCAATTGAATGTAAGCTATTAGAGCAAAAAATTCGAAATTCGATGAGTATGGCGATCAGACTTGACGGTGGTACTGCTTATAATGGTTTCAATAAACTTATATTCAGAGTTGAATGAGTGCATGTGATATAGCTATCGATATCTCAGCCTCTTGCCGTGGTAACACAAAACTAATGCTGTAGGTAGATAACAAATCTAAACAAATTTAAATAAATTTAAACAAATTTATAGACACTTAAAGAAATTTATAGAAATTTAAACAAATTTATAGAAACTATATTCGAATTAAATGAGCAGTCTCTAATGGGGATGACACCATACCAACACTGCTCAGCAAAATTTTCCAAGAGGATGGCGAAGATAATTGATGGTGATACTGCTTGTAATTGTTTCAATGAAGACTTATGTCCAGTTCCTAGGAAGAGGTTCTTGGAGTTAGCCAAAGTGCCCTTTCTTTCCCACCATTTTCTTAGGTTAGTATAGGTAGCCCAGTTGACCTATCTCCCCACCAAAATTCAAACTTCCGGCCAGTTCCTAGGACGATGTGACTTAGGTTAGTGGAGGTAGTCCAACTGCCCTATCTTCACGCCATCTTGAATAAAATCAATGGCGTCATCAGCTGACGTCACATGATGTCATGTACTTCCGTCACAGCAGCCATCTTGGATAACGGTACTTTGGGGTGACGCCGCCCCTGGGACGACGTCTTGTCCAAAATTCAAACTTGCCGCCAGTGGGGCATGGCACTGTCTTAGGTTAGTAGAGGTAGCGCAGTTGAGCTATCTTCCCACCAAAAGCCACCATCTTGGATAATGGTATTCGCGTCATCAGCTGACGTCAATTGCGTCATCACCTGACATGATGTGATCTCACGTACTTGCGTCATGGCCGCCATCTTGCATAGCGGTACTTTGGGGCCGTACATACTCTGCTCAACTACTGTTGTGTTGCAGCACTTCTGCATGGTCCCGGGGGCCTTACACAATATTCGACAGGTATCCCAGTTTCTTTGGCTCTTCAGTGTACTTCAGAGAGCTGTGATGTGAACCAAAAGAACTCTGTAAAATATTTCACATTATATTTCTGAAAAAAATGAATTTATTACCATATAACTTCGTTGTTATTTCACAAATCCCTAACCTCACAAATGTATATAAATGATATGCAAGACACACAAGGTATTTGTTGAAAGCATGATGGAGGTAACGTTTGGGTTCAAATGGTTCAAATGGCTCTGAGCACTATGGGACTTAACTTCTGAGGTCATCAGTCCCCTAGAATTTAGAACTACTTAAACCTAACTAACCTAAGGACATCACACACATCCATCCCCGAGGCAGGATTCGAACCTGCGACCGTAGCGGTTGCGCGGTTCCAGGCTGTAGGGCCTAGAACTGCTCAACCACCCTGGCCGGCCGTAACGTTTGGGGAAGATGGAGAAAAATTAAGTCATGATATGGTATATGGTGACATGAGATTTTGCCTATCATTCTGCCCACATTGGGTTATTGGAGCAGATGGTATGTGACTGTGTCCATTTCCAAAGACATGTAGCAAACATGTCTAAAATTATATCGCCACTGCTTGAGGAAAATTGCAGGCACAGTATCTCGACTAAACTACATGTATCAGGTTGAAATTAGTAAAAAAAATGAAGTGCACACATATTATGAGGTAAAAATTTATTTATTTCTCATCCAACTTGTAAGTGATTTTACATTTTCATAAGCAGATGCAACATTATTTTCGCACATCTCCTCCTTTTTCTGAAGTCGATGGAGAGCAGGACGTCCATAGAATTCCAGGTCTTGAATGGCACCAAACGTGATATTCGATGCATTCATGTGATCTTATACATCTCCTTCACATAAATGATGCTATCTGTGAGGTCGAGTAATCGAAGCAATGCCACCATATCTTTATAGGGTATGCCAGAATCATCTCAGTGAATTCCATGGTAGAAATGTGTTAACCACTCTGCACTCCTCCATGTTTTAGCACAGTTCACATCCTTGAAAGGGCTTGGTGATGCAATTTATGCTGAGAATGTCTCTATTACGCATGCGTCTTCTCCGTATGCTACGAACGCAACATCATCATAGAAACCCAGAGCTTCTGTAATTATGTTCACACCTTGAAATACCGCCGAGCGCTTCTAGGTTCGAATCCTGCCTCGGGCATGGATGTGTGTGATGTTCTTAGGTTAGTTAGGTTTAAGTAATTCTAAGTTCTAGGGGACTGATGACCTCAGATATTAAGTCCCATAGTGTTCAGAGCCATTTTTTGAACACCTTGAAATACCATTGTGGAACGCTCTGGGTATGGAGCAGCACGTGTTCATCTATACAGCTCGTTGCACAGAACCGGTGATGGGGCAGTAGTTAATCACACAGGCATGCAGAACTAGAGAATATGCTGCAGTGTGTTACGGAAAATTTGCTGAAGATTCAAATTCAATTCATACATGTGCGGGTCAAGATTTAATTATCTCGTTCTGTTTCGAGCAATCTATAACGATGATTGCCGCCAGCTCCATGAATTTCTGTGGACTGAGTAGACATCTTTCTTTTCATAATATGCAGCACAGAACTTCGCATACATGTCATATGTAAGACTGCGTACATTTCCATCCCACTGCAAATGCAAATTATCAAACGGGTAGAATTCGGAGTTCCGGTAGACTCTGGCATTAACTAACTTGCAGTTATCAAATTTGGTGGAATTATCTGCTATATTCCCTCTTATATCGGTCTGATGAGCCTTGGCGTCTCCAGTAGAGTGGAAGTTTTAATAGACCATATTTGTCTGCTTGCAGCAAGTAGCACTGCGTTCTCCGGAAACCTCTCACGAACGGAAAGATAATGGCAGAAATACACCAGCATTCAGAACTCTGAAAAGCTTCAAACGCCGCTCATCTGATGCTGTGATGTGTGGCATTTTCCATATTTTCTCATTTATGGTGATCTCATTCTCCTCTTTAACTCCTTCAACGTATGAGTTGTTATCCGTTGTACTCTGTACCAGAATAAGTTCCTCTTTATCATTCAGAACAACTCGCTGCATGTCCTCGAAGTGTCCCATTAGCAGTTTTAAAGGTATACATGCAGTAAATCTCTTGTAGTCTTCCACTGTTCTATCCACTGGCTCGTCAATGAGCCATCCAGAATTTTCTAAATCGTGCAAATCCGAGGAAGAAGCAGAGACATACATTTTAAGAGTTGATGTTGTTACTACTTTGTGTGTATGGTCTATCTCGACCCCTTAAGTTCATATCTCATGAAACAGGAACACTGAAGCATTATGTGGAAGGTTCAATGCCACTGTAGCAGTACCATCCTTTTCGTAAATGATCGATCAAGATATATGAAAGTCCTGCATGGCAGGGCTAACGCGTCTTGGTGTTGGATGACAATCCTAATTTCATCGATCTTGTTAAATGTGGTTGATGCATTAGGTTTATGCGAGAAGTATTCCTGGCATATAATACTCTCGTCATATTCGACCGATCTAGTTATATGGAACGACGTCAGTGCGCGGCTTCAGACCTGCTGATTTAAGAAGCTTGTAGTTTGCATATGTTATGACTTTGCTGTTCTGTACTGAAGTGTTGTGTTGTGCGTTATACACTTTGGTTTCATACCTTACACCCAGCCTGTCTTTGTTGATAATATGGGGATGCTACAGTACCTCACTGGTTGAAGCTTACTGACAACCGTTCTGGTCCAGTATTTTAAAGGTCGTCGCTTCTGCTTCCAACAGGTCTCGATTGGTTTAAGGCCGCTATCGCATCTGGGTCTCTGCACATTCAAGGTCACTGCTGGCTCAGCTTTAGATGTAGCTGTACAATGATTCCCTCCACACAAACGTTGACAAGTTCAATATCCTGGTCCACAATAAGCAGCTCCAGATAATTCAATGTCTGAACTGGGGAGGTAAATAGTGTTTGTAGGGGTCTCAACGATCTTATACCCTGTTCCCACTGATATGAAGAATCCATACATTGTACGAATCATTCTGTTGTTGAGATAAAAATTTGTTGCGATGCTACACTCAACATGGATTGTACTGACAGGAAGTAAATACATCAAAAAAAGTTTGCATCACCTCTGTTCTCAGAAATCCTGAAGATAGACGTTGACTGTGGATATTGTATCATGGACACAGTTCCTTTGACTGTTCAGAGATGCCACTAAACCTGCCGAAAGATGTAAACAACCACGCAAGAGCAGCGCCTATTAGACGGAGAGGGTCCAGCAGCTGATCAGTTCCACTCATTCCACCAGGAAGAAGGTACACGGCTCGTGTTGTCTTTAGTTCAACCACGCCTAGACGGTTAATACCGCGGTTCGATCGCGTCCGCATTGTTTCTTTGTGCCAGGAAGGGCTCTCAACAAAGGAAGTGTCCTGGCGTCTTGGAGTGAACCAAAGTGTTATATCCTAGCCAGTAATGCCACCCGAGCCTGCTGCCAAAAGGTTGGCAGCATCAAAGTCCGGACGCCGTCCGCATAAGCAGCGCCAGCGAGACAGGAAATCGCCACAAGTCTGCGCGCGCCACCGCTGGCTTCTGGCTTCTTAAGCGCTGGAGTCGCGAGCGCTAGGACAGTTCTGGATTCGCCGCTCAGTTGTATACTCGCCACCGAATTGTGTACTTGCTAGTCAGTTGTGTGTTCATCGCAGCAGAGTTGTTGTTTGTCGTCAGCCGACGCTGACCAAGCCGCTCCGACTCGAACTAGACAGATTTCTGTAGACCATGTTCACCACTGTGTTCTGTATCGTCGTTAATAAAGATAAGTACCGACTTTCATTTAATCCGAGTGTTTGGGTTTTCATCTTTCTGTTCACTGTTCCAGCGGACCGGTCGGCCCGCTATTAAAAGTGTGGCGGTGACTTCATAGGCCGTTTCTACAGCGAAGTGTTGTCGCTACGAAGGCCGTCACAAAACTGGCGACGAGGACTTCCGAACTCGTGTGCAGGGCTGGTTCAACTTGTTTCTTGAGATAGAATTTTGGGGGCTGGTTTAATTTGTGTTCACTATGTCTGCCGAATTACAACAGTTGATCTTGTTACAGAGTCAGCAAATACAAAGTCTGGTGGAAGCAATCGCCAAACAAGCGGCTAATCCACCACCACACAAGGAACAAGCACAGGCAGCACCGCCTTTTCGTGCTTTTGAGGCATCACGAGAAGAATGGCAAGAATATTTCGCGCAGTTGCAGGCGCACATGTCAGTCTACAAAATCACAGGTAATGAGCGGCAGCTTTATTTAATTTCCACTGCAGGCGTGGAAGTCTATAGACTACTTTGTAAGTTGTTCCCGGAATCCAAGCCAGAAGTTTTAGACTATGACGTTGTTGTTGCCAAGCTTGCTGAGTATTTCGAGTCGCGAGTTCATGTGGCAGCGGCCAGATTCAAGTTCTTCAGATTAAAGAAACTGCCACATCAATCTAATAAACAGTGGTTAACAGATTTACGGGGCCTCACCCGTCAGTGCCGATTTAATTGTGTGTGTGGAGCTTCCTACAGTGATTTCATGTTACGAGACGCTATTACTCAAAACATTGCAGATTCTCGTATTCGTGCTGCTATCTTAAAGTTGCCTGACCCGTCATTAGAGACTGTGATGAACATTATTGAAGCCCAAGATACTTTTGACTATGCTGAGTGTGAGTTAGATCAGCCATGTATTTCTCAAATTGCCTGTGCTAAGCAAGTTATGTCACGCCCGCGGCCCCACCGGCAGAGTCAGACTGTAAACACTAGCCGGCCGCGTCATGTTAAACACATTCGTCAGCCGCGTGTGCAAAATGATAGAGTTAAGTCTTGCCCTAAGTGTGTTCTTGCTCATCCTCGTGAACGTTGCCCGTTAAGAAACGCGGTTTGTTCAAAAAATGGCTCTGAGCACTATGGGACTCAACTGCTGAGGTCATTAGTCCCCTAGAACTTAGAACTAGTTAAACCTAACTAACCTAAGGACATCACACACATCCATGCCCGAGGCAGGATTCGAACCTGCGACCGCAGCGGACTCGCGGTTCCAGACTGCAGCGCCAGAACCGCGCGGCCACTTCGGCCGGCAAACGCGGTTTGTCACTTTTGTCAAAGGAAAGGACACATCCAGACTGTTTGTTTGCGTAAACGCAAGAACAATTCTAGTGCTGCCCAGCCCATGGATATTCATGTTCTTCAAAGCCAGCCCGCCCAGAAGGTCGCGTTTAAAGACTCTTCCACGGTTCGTGTGGGTAATAAACTTGTTCGCAATCAGCCACCCACCCAGCCCTCTGCTATGCGACCCAAGCGTAATTCAAACGCTGTAAAAAGTAATGTACAGCCTGCAAATGAAGCGGGAGTTGTTGTTCCACCCGCCCAACCCACGAGTTGTCGTAAGCAGCGAACACGCGCTAAACGCGCTGATTTTGTGTCTTCCGCCTCCGCTGCACCGATCCAGAGACAGTGTAATAAACTATTTGTGAAGCTACGCATCCAGGATAAGACCTTCAATTTTCAATTAGACACAGGTGCGTCTGTGACTCTCATAAATAGTGCTACGTGTGCGGCTATCGGCCGCCCTAAACTTTCAGCGGCAAAACATTCTTTGGCTACTTATAGTGGAGAACAAATTCCTGTGTTAGGTGTATGTAGCGTGCCAGCCACATTCCGTGGCAATACAAAAACAGTTTCATTCACAGTGCTCCGCGCTACAGACAGTGTAAACATTTTCGGATTAGACTGTTTTGACTTGTTTGGCCTGTCTATCCAAGACAATGTGTTGCAACTTAATTCTGTTGTTGTTCCTCAAGACAGCATAACCGATTTGTGTAAACGATACAGTGACATATTTAAAGACGAACTCGGTTGTGCTGCGAACTTTGCCGCTCATATTACGTTAAAAGATAATGCTCAGCCTCGATTTTTTCGTGCTAGTCCAGTGCCTCACGCCCTCCGGGCACCTGTAGAAGATGAACTTCGTCGTTGGCAAAACGACGGTGTTATTCAACCCGTTTCAGCGAGCCAGTGGGCTTCTCCCTTAGTTATTATAAAGAAACCGTCTGGCAAGTTACGTTTGTGTGCTGATTTTAAGTCGACAGTTAATCCTCAGACTGTCATTGATTCTTTTCCCTTACCTAGACCGGACGAGCTGATGGATAAATTAGGGGAAGCTCGTTTCTTTTCCAAAATTGATCTCCGTGAAGCATATTTGCAATTGCCCCTCGACGAGCAATCACAACAGTATTTTGTCATAAACACGTCGTTGGGGTTGTTCCGTTTTCTGCGTTTGCCTTTTGTTTGTGCGTCAGCTCCAGCTGTTTTTCAGCGTTTTTTGTCACAACTTCTGGCTAATGTGCCATCGTGTTGCAACTATTTAGACGATATTGTTGTGTCCGGTCGGACGCCTGCTGAACATTTCCGTAATTTGGAGTGTTTGTTTACAGTGTTGTCTCAGGCAGGCCTACGTTGCAACATCGATAAATGTTCATTTTTCCTTACGGAGTTGGAGTATCTGGGACATGTTATTAATGCTCAAGGCATTCATCCCTCCCAGTCACATTTAGCAGCTATTCGTGATTTGCCCGCCCCTCGCAATCTGCATGAATTGCAAGCAGTTCTTGGCAAATTGACATATTATATTAGGTTTATACCTAATGCATCACAGATTGCTGCACCGTTGCATCGTCTCCGCCATAAGAATGTTCCGTTTGTGTGGTTAGCTGATTGCCAATCAGCCTTTCAGCAGCTTAAAGAGGCTTTATTGAATGATCGTTGTCTGGTCCATTACGACCCTAACAAGCCTCTGGTGTTAGCTTGTGATGCTTCTTCTTTCGGCCTCGGTGCTGTGTTGTCTCACCGAGTCGGTAACACCGGACGTCCTATTGCGTTCGCCTCTAAATTGCTAAACAAAGCTCAGTATAATTATAGCCAATTGGACAAGAAAGCGTTGGCTATTGTGTTCGGTGTCACAAAATTCCATCACTACCTCTATGGTAGACCATTCTATTTAGTCACTGTTTCATCCGTCTAAACCAGTTCCTCAGCGGACAGCTCAGAGACTACAACGTTGGGCTCTTTTGTTATCACAATACCAGTATGAGATACTGTATCGCCCTACAGCTCAGCAGGCAAACGCTGACGCGCTTTCTAGATTGCCGATTGCTGCGGATGATGTCTTCGATTCCTCTGACGACTCTTGCCATCAGATTGACGCCGATGAGCATCAATCCCTCCGGGATTTTCCGATTGATTATCGTCAGGTGGCACGTGAGACAGCTACGGATCCTCATCTGAGTTTACTATTACGTTTTGTTCAACGTGGTTGGCCGTCCAAGGCAAAGGACATATCGGATCCTGTGGTTCGTCGCTATTATCCGCAACGTCATCTGTTGTCTGTTTCGCACGGAGTTTTGCTGTTACGCACCGAGAATGACCAGCTTCGTGTAGTGGTTCCCCAAGTGCTCCAATCCAAGGTCCTCGACTTGTTGCATCAAGGTCATTGGGGAGTGGTCCGCACCAAGCAGCTTGCCCGCCGTCATTGTACATGGATTGGCATTGATAAGCAGATTACGCAGATGTCTACAGATTGTTCGACGTGTGCCGAACACCAAGCTGCTCCGCCTCAACGCTATTTTGAGTGGGCACGCCCTGCCGGTCCCTGGCAGCGAGTACATATTGATTTCGCTGGTCCATATTGGCATTCTCGTTGGCTCATCGTGATAGATGCATTTAGTAATTTTCCGTTTGTTGTGCCCATGCAGTCTACAACGTCTGCACAAACTATACAGGCGTTGACTTCATTTTTTTGTATTGAGGGTCTTTCAGAAGTTTTAGTGTCTGACAATGGTCCACAATTTACCTCTGCTGAATTTGAAGGTTTTTGTTCTGCCAATGGCATTCGCCATGTTCTTACTCCGCCGTTCCACCCTCAATCGAATGGTGCAGCGGAACGTTTTGTACGCACATTCAAGGATCATATGGACCGCCTTCGTGCTACGCACTCTCGTCAGCAGGCCCTCATCACGTTCCTGTCGTCGTACCGGACCACGCCACGCGACGGCCCTTCGCCTGCGGAGCTTCTCCACGGCCGTCGTCATCGCACCCTACTACGGTTGTTGCACCCCCCGGATCGACCCGCCGCTTCTGAGTATCGCACGCGTTTTCAGCGCAACGACGCCGTTTTTTTCAGAGTTTATCACGGTCGCCGTCGTTGGGAACGTGGTACCGTGATAAGTGTCCAGGGTCGCGGTTTTTATACTGTTCAAGGTGCTACTGGGGTGCACAGGTGGCATCAGAACCAGTTGCGCCGCGCTGGCCGCCCGGATTCTGCCGCTCGTTCTTTGTCCACAGATTTGGTCCGCGGCGGGTTCCAGCCGCGCCTTCCGACTTCGCTGCCGCCCCCAGGGCAGCAGCAGCAGCCGTCGCCGCTACCACGCCGACAGCCCGTCCCGTTGATGCCTCCCGCGCAGCTTCATCCGGGAGCGCCCCAGGTGGTCGCTCCGGCGCCTGCGGTCCCTCTTCAGTCGCCACCGCCTTCGGAGCTGATGGACGTCGACCCCTCAGCCGGGCCGCCTTCCCAAGCGGTGGCTGTGCAGCCTGTCCTGCAGCCGCTTTCCTTGGGCACCCCCAAGGAGTCTGACACCGCAGCGCCTTGTCCGGCGCCCACTCCGCAGCCATCGACGCAGCGTCAGGAGACGCTGCCTCTCTTTGTGGGTCCCGACGCCCCGTCGCGTCCAGTACCAGAAGCTGCGCCCGTGGTCACAGGCGTGCACCCTGACCTCGGTTTTCAGTCGGTGTTTTCCGAGGCCCCGCGCAGCCAATGCTGGGGTGCGGACCGGGGACTGCCACCGACAACAGTCTCCGCCCCGGTCTCTTCTGCTACGCCTGCGGCCAGACCCCTCCCCCGCCGACGACGCTCGCCACGTCATTATTCAACGACGGTGCGGCGATTTGGGGGGGAGGAGTGTTATATCCTAGCCAGTAATGCCACCCGAGCCTGCTGCCAAAAGGTTGGCAGCATCAAAGTCCGGACGCCGTCCGCATAAGCAGCGCCAGCGAGACAGGAAATCGCCGCAAGTCTGCGCGCGCCACCGCTGGCTTCTGGCTTCTTAAGCGCTGGAGTCGCGAGCGCTAGGACAGTTCTGGATTCGCCGCTCAGTTGTATACTCGCCACCGAATTGTGTACCTGCTAGTCAGTTGTGTGTTCATCGCAGCAGAGTTGTTGTTTGTCGTCAGCCGACGCTGACCAAGCCGCTCCGACTCGAACTGGAGAGATTTCTGTAGACCATGTTCACCACTGTGTTCTGTATCGTCGTTAATAAAGATAAGTACCGACTTTCATTTAATCCGAGTGTTTGGGTTTTCATCTTTCTGTTCACTGTTCCAGCGGACCGGTCGGCCCGCTATTAAAAGTGTGGCGGTGACTTCGTAGGCCGTTTCTACAGCGAAGTGTTGTCGCTACGAAGGCCATCACAAAACAAAGAGATGTTATTCAGACATGGAAGAGATACATGGAGACAGGAACTGTCGATAACATGCCTCGCTCAGGCTGCGCAAGGGCTACTACTGCAGTGTATAACCGCTACCTACGGATTTTGGCTCGGAGGAATCCTGATAGCAACGCCATCATGTTGAATAATGTTTTTGTGCAGCCACAGGACGTCATGTTACGACTCAAACTGTGTGTAATAGGCTGCACGATACTCAACTTCACTCCCGATGTCCATGCTTGAGGCCCAGCTTTGCAACTATGACACCATGCAGTGCAGTACAGATGGGCCCAACAGCATGCCGAATGGACCGCTTAGAATTGGCGTCACATTCTCTTCACCAATGAGTATCACATATGCCTTCAACCAGGCAATCGTCGGAGACGTGATTGGGGGAACCCGGTCAGGCTGAACGCCATAGACACACTGTCCAGCGAGTGCAGCAAGATGAAGGTTCCCTTTTGTTTTGGGGTGGCATTATGTGGGCCCCACATACGCTGGTGGTGGTCATGGATGGCACTGTAACGGTTGTATGATACATGAATGCCATCCTCTGACCAATAGTGCAACTATATCAGCAGCATATTGGCTAGGCACTTGTCTTCATGGACGACAATGAGCGCCCATATCGTGCACGTCCTGGTACTGACTTCCTTCAGGATAACGACATCACTAGACTAGAGTGGTCAGTATGTTCTCCAGACATGAACATTAGTATATGGGTACGTTGAACACAGTAGCTCTTATTTTGCAAATGAACAAAAGAATATTTTTATTAATTGTAAATAGTTTAAATAGATCATATTTACGCCGGCCGAAGTGGCAGTGCGGTTAAAGGCACTGCAGTCTGGAACCGCAAGACCGCTACGGTCGCAGGTTCGAATCCTGCCTCGGGCATGGATGTTTGTGATGTCCTTAGGTTAGTTAGGTTTAACTAGTTCTAAGTTCTAGGGGACTAATGACCTCAGTAGTTGAGTCCCATAGTGGTCAGAGCCAGATCATATTTACAAATGATAATAAGTCATATTCAACTTATAAATCTTAATTTATAGAACTTGCTCATGACTAGAATTCTCAGTCAATATTTACAACTTTTTCAAGACAAAAATTAGCTTTTCAAATGACACTCTTATATTTAGTTCAAGAAAATTTCGCTTGCACAATCAAAGGTGCAAAACAGCTCCCACATGGTCCTACACACAACTTCTGTGTTTCAGACTCCTGTGACCGTATGTACACGGCGCTTCCTGGAGACCTGCCTCTGAGTTAGCAGAGTGCTCCTTATTTCACGCTACATTTAAGTACATAGGCGAGGGTGTTGGATGTTTTAGCCAAATGGCAGCACTCTCCACACTCTGTGTTTTAATGACCTCCAATAATTTACACTCACTTCAGTCAAATGCTTGTGTGAAGTTTGGCTAATGTAGTTATGTACAAAACTAATATATATAGTTGGTATTGAAGTGAAAATATTGGTTCACATTAAGTCATTTTCAACAGTTTTCGGACACAAATACATTATTTGACTTGTTTGAAGCGACGAAGTGTAAACAGCATGTAAATGTTAATGTGAACACTCAGAGCAAAGTATATTCCCGTAATGTTACGAATGGAGGCAACCACAGTGCCATCTCTGAGTCAAGTTATCAACTACTTACTCCTAATGTGTGAGCAGTACAGCGAGATTGCGAAGTGAGATAGAGATAAGAGGCGGAGCCTACAGGAAGGCGGAGTTTGATTGTGCTCTGCCACTTATATAGCAGCTGCATTTCCTCTAGCAACCACACAAGTAAGTGCTCTCATCGAAGCAAGAGCTCCAGTGTTTTGCTTAGCTGAGAACCGCACACAACACAGAAACATAATTTCAGAAACAGATGCTTTTCTCACTTCATTTTCTATTACTTTTTCGTCCCTTAAAGCACTTCAGAAAGAAATATATACATTCTGTTAGTGTACAAATAACTTTTTCTAATTTTTCATTCATTTATTGATCGATAAAAAATCTTGGATAAGATACTATACATTAAATGATGCAGTTTCAAAAAGAAATTGTGATAGATCTACCTGATATATCTGAATCCAAACAACTAGATTTTGTCAAAATTGTACACAGTGGTGAAGCTATAGCTATCGATATTATTATTATTACCCTGATAAACAAAGTGTACATAACAGTATTAAATATCGAGAAAAATATTTTGCTGTTAAACTAACTACATTAATGAAGATTGATTGCAATGGTGCAATTGTATCTACATTTACTGCTTATGAAACGGATCGTGTTATAGACATATTCGATGTATTTAACAAATGTTACAAAGGTAAAGCTTTACCATACCACTAATTTATTACAAAAAGAGCTGAGCTGTTGAATATTGAGCACAAAATAAATTTATATGCCAATAAACGTAACACTAATTCATGGTAACAATTTTTAGTCATGAATCCTTTCGATATAATTCAAAAACAAAAGGAATTTGATGCATACATGGAAGCTCTGTTTAGAGCTCATACAATACCAGTAAAATATGATGTGTGGGGTTCTTCTTACCTTATGTAATTATGTGGGCAAGTGTATAATCTGGTATTTTCTCATTAAAAGTAGCAGATAACTGTATTGTGTTTTTTTCTGTAGCTACATTTTTCTATGTGTCATATTAATCACATATATGGAATAATTTGAAATAAATCCATAAGGACTTATTTCAACATCTTCTTTCAACAGTGTAGTGTGTTTAAATTCAAAAAATGCATCATAAGCTTTCAAATAATTTTGTGGTGGATATAAATTCCACATTTCTCGTCGATTAATTCATTTCTTCCATTTTCCAGGTATAACGTATTATCCAACAATGATGAATTAGACAACTTATTATTTTTGCGATTAGTTGGACACACAGCAAATATGAAATAAGGCATATCAAATTCCACTGAATTATAGTAATTTGTGATATCTAGTTCAAAATTTCCCTTACCACTCAATCCAGCAACCTCTAAAGTTTGTAATTCATAAAGAGATATTGGAATTTTAGGAGTTTTCAGCTACATTTCTCGTAGCTCAATTTCACAAGTAGTTTCGCATTTAACAACAGGTAGACGAATTTCCATAGATTCTACAACAATTTTACCTTCTTTTGGTAATGTGCCTTTAATTTCAACACCTGCTTCCTTGTGGTTAGCCCATCTAAGAATGCAATCACTTACACTTGGACTCCAAGTAAAACACACTGTAATATCTTCTTAGCAAATTACTTCCTTAAAGTCCTTGAAATATCCACCTAACATCTGTAAAGGATATAATACTTCATTCCTCTTCTTTCTGATTTTACCGTTATTAAGTATATAGCCTTCCACACATATTGTATAAGTAACAGATGATGTCAAATGCAATAAAACTGATGATGAAATAAATGGACATTCAATTCAAGATAAAAAATTATTTCCTTTCCTTATGGTTACTAAGTCGAATAGTTTTGCTACAAAGTTATCAATTAGCAGCTTATTGGATTTTCCATCATATATTGGACAATCTGTACCATCAGCTCCAATAATACGTATTTCATGTACAACTGGGCAAGATTAGGATGCAACCAACCACCACCAATACAAATGTTAATTTCTGTATCCTTTTTGGGAATATTCAGATTATTTTTGGTTTTCTCTTTCACAGGAAATAAGTAATAGTGATAGCTTTCAATCTTGTTCCTTTATAGAGACTAAAAACATCATTTCATCTCTAAAAATAATTGTTGTAGTAGCTCCATTGAAATCAATTAGATTATCATTTCGTCAGTTATGGATACAACTAAATCCTGAATTTTATCATGAATTGGAATAAATAAAGCATTATTTAGTTCATAAATTATTGGCATACCTAATTTTATGTTAAACTTTAATGAAGCAATAATATTACTCTCACTGTGAAAGTGATATTTTGCTTCATGAACATTCCATCAAGAAAATTAAAATTTACGTTAATTAACTCAAATGGTATAATTTTTTGTATATCATTAGAAATACTATTTTATTGGCTTCAATAGTTTGATTAAATCTTAACACATTTCCAACACTATTTTTTACATCGATACATATCTTAACATCGCTCTTAATAGTTACTCTATTTAAACACTCATCTGCTTTAATGTGTATATTAGGCTTTTTTGTTTTAATAAATTGTTCTAAACTAGTATATTGCCCAGTTGGAATTATTTTTATTTCACCATCACAATATAGTATATTATTATTGTTGTAACATTTGATGTTAAAAATGTAGTATAAAAACCAACCAATGGTACACTTTTTAAACTATCCCTTATAGGAACAGTTAATCTTTTTTGAGTACTGATGAATTAGCACTCAGCTGTATTAGGTGATAGCTAGAGCTGTCATTGGACTGCATTGTACTACTTATTTATTGGTAATAAATGAGTCACAGACGAGACTCCTCTAGTTGTCACAAAACAGATTGGGCAGATTGGGATCAAAAATAAGAATTCCAGAAAAAAGTCACAACTAACAATCTAAATTATTACCTAATTCAATTAGATGTGCTATTATCGGTCCAAATGGATGTGATAAAACAACATTAATGATCAATAATTATATTTTAGCTCCAGGATGGTTAGACTAGGATAAAATTAATTATCTATACATCTATTCAAAAAGATTTGATTAATCAAAGTATCAAGAATTTATTAAAAATCTAAATAAATTAGGTGATGAAATAGCTACATTTATTAGTAGCAATGATGAAATTATACCATTATGGGAATATAAAGTTAATTCACTTGAAGCAGTTTCTAACTTAGTGGCGACACTGCTTTGGAGACACTATGCAATGAAATCTACTATTGTCGCTAATAGCACACTTTGTTGACACACCTACCTTACCTCCAAGCAAATGCTCTCGCCCATCCAACGTCACTGCCGTGCACATAATCGAGGGAAACACAGACAATTGTGAGCAAGTTTTCTAATGTAACGGTATCACTATGTTTTCGAAACAGGAGTAATGGAGTTGGATCAAGAATGAATATGCCAGAACTCGTACAGCACGACTGTGTCATCAAGGTGTTCAATAGGCATGCAGGGAATCGGCATTGCCGTACAGAACAGTGGCACATTGGGTAAATGCCTTCAACAGAGGTCGACAAACTGTGTCAGACATGCATTGGGCAGGTCGTTCTAGAGTCTCTGAAGATGAAGTGCATTCTGCTGTCACATTGGTGGACAGTGATC
Organism: Schistocerca nitens; assembly: GCF_023898315.1. NCBI lineage: Eukaryota > Metazoa > Arthropoda > Insecta > Orthoptera > Acrididae > Schistocerca > Schistocerca nitens. Next base: position 1,013,878,275 of record NC_064614.1, on the reverse strand, counting down.
GACGCCATACGATTCGTTAGCTTGCCCACGAAACCAGATTTGTGCATACGACTGTGCTTCGCATCCTGAAGGAACACCTGGGCATGCGAAAAACTGCATCACGATGGGTTCTGCATAACTTGACGGAAATGCAGAAATGGATGCATTACGACGCTGCTCAGAAGCACTTGGAGCACTATGAGCGTGAAGGAGAGGCTTTCTTACACCGTACAATAACATTGGATGAGACATGGGCCACATCGTATGAGCCAAAACTGAAACGCTAATCCAACAAATGGCGTCATTATGGGTCGCCGCGAAAGTCGAATGTGCATTAGAGGCACAGAATGGTGAAAGTTATGGCGATTCTCGCGTTCGACTGTGATGGTGTTTTCCTAAAGCATTACATTCCTAAATGGCAGAGTGTCAACGCATAATATTACTGTTCGTTTTTGGAGCATCACCTGCGACTAGCCTTACGCCACTTTCTGCACAACCCACCCATAATTTTGCATGACAATGGGCGGGCGCATACAGCGCAAGCTGTGGCTCCTCTGTTCGGTCGATCGGAATTGGAAGTGCTGTACCATCCACCATACTCTCTAGATGTAGGTGCTTCTGACTTTTATTTGGTTTGGGAGATGAGGGAACCACATCGTAGCAGTCGCTACAGAACTGTTCCAGAGATTCGACAGGCAGTAGACGGCTCCATTCACACCATCAACAGAACAGGCTCTGCTAATGGTATACTACACCTTCCACATCGCTGGCAACGGGTTCTACAGAACGCTGGTGACTACTTTGAAGGATACTAAGAGGTACAAACATGTAACACTTTTGTATCAGTTGTGAATAAATAGTTGCCATTATTTAAGTTCCAACCCTTGTACGACAATACTTTACTAGAGGTAGACATAAAGGAATAGCTTATTTTTATTTAGGTCAAACATATTCAAAGATAAAAAACAGATAGTCAGAGATAATCTCAATTTTTTAAATATTTTTAGACAAGACGACACAAATCTACATCACATTTATCGTAAATTTGTACGTGGTTATTTAAGATATGATGATTTCAGAATTATGTGCCATAGTTGCTGAAATGGTGATTTTGGATTTATAATTACAGATGTGACATATAAATCAAATGATGGTAAACATTGAGCCCAAATCAAAAATTTTCTAACATAAACATACATGTGAAACATAAACATAAAACACAAATATAAACTTTAAATGTTAAAGATAAACATTAAACAAAAACATGAATGTTAAAAATAAAAAAGAATCTATTTCTATTATATAAATGTTTACAGAATGCGATCAACATCTTTTGAAAGAAGATAAACAAAATACAAGAAAATTTGAAGAATTACAGTAACGATTTCAAAACTGGAAACAATAAACAAGAACAGAATATGAAAAACGTAAAAAATAAGATCAACCTGTCATTGCTGCAATAGAATAAGCAAAACAAGGAATTGCAAGGATTCGTTGATAATGTATTGAAAGCCACTGAAGAAATAGAGAGGCTGAAAAACAAAACATTCCATATCTTCAAGATGAATTTAATGATATTCCACCCATCAAAGAATATTATATGACAATACAGTTTATACATTAAGTGAATCTGAAATTCAGAATGTATTGAATAAATATGGAGAACAGACTAAAAGTAGAAAAAAACGGAAGACATTTAAAAACTAAATATAAGAGAAAAATATTGAATTGTCTCAATCAAAGTCAAGATACTGTTTTTGGATTAAGGCCTGTTGGTATGTTTAAGTACAATGGTAATTTATCACTTAAATTAGAAGGAAATAAATAATTTATAGGCAAAAGTAATGTGAGGGAACAGATATATTGATGCAACTTTTAACTAAAAAACATACTACTATAGACAATATGAATGACAAATTTGATTCGGTTGATCTGTCAAAATATGCAGATATATTGTACCAATTAAGCAGATATATTGTACCAATTCTCAGAAAAATCCATATATAATAAAATCAACTACAGGTGTTAAAAACAATAATTTGTAAAAGAAATTATTGATGATTATTTTCCAAAATTAAGAATACTACCTGTAGATTCTTCATCAGAAAACTGAAAAAATAGGCGAAGGACTTGTTAAAAATCTATTGAAAATGCAGTTGAATAAGTGTTGATGAATAATGATCATAAATTAATTGATAGATTAATGGTTATTCATGGTAAAGAAATAGCTCATAAAAAAGTTATCACAATGAAAATGTAGGAATAACAATAACGTTGACAGATAAATTTATTGATTTAATTATCAACAATCCAAAAGACATACCATATTTAATTAGATTCTTGAATAACTTACCACATACATTTTCGGAAAGTGAAAAAATGGAAAAGGTTTAGTAAACACATTAATTAACAAACTTCTATTCGAAATGCATCTACCAGATTATAGATTTGGTTGTCCTCGAACCAAATTAGATGAAAGATTAGCACGTGGAGATCAAGGCATAGATCCACCAGATGAAGCTTGTAAACTATGTGACATTGCCTATAGAGATAATAAAGATTTAGGGAAAAGTCATGAAGCTCACAAAGAACGTCAACTAGCTGGAAAAGAAACAATGCATGCTTTTGATTCTTCAATTGGTGAAAAACTAGCAGCAACAGCTGTTAGAGGAATAATGGACTGAAAAAGGAAATTAGGACTGGGTATTGATGACAATGGATGGGGATTATAAAATTTTAATATATTAATGAATAACCTTATTATAGACTACACTTTGATACCAAGTGGTAAAATTAAAGCAAAATGACTTAAAATTAAAGCTAATAACTTTACCAGCCACTCCTGTTGTGATAAATATTATCGAATATCTAATGAAAAAGAAAGAAGGATTTGGTTTAAATGTATATGAAGGTGGCTTTCTAGTATTACTATTGGCAGCATTACCATATTTAATAGCGCTGCTTCAATAGTCGGTGGAGCAACTACTCTGCAAATTCAATTATAAATATAAAGTAAGTTGATAAGGATTTAGAGGATGAAAAAGACATAATTTAGCAATTGAAAAGGAACATAAAGGGTTAAAAAACGTTGTAAAAAGTAGTTGATAAGTATCCTAATGCAATGAGTAACTTTGATATAGAGTAACTTGTTAAGCAATTGAAAATTGAACATTTTTGGGCTGTATTTATGATTGAAGATGTACCGACAAAACCAAAAAATTTAGAACGTATAATCGTTAATTTAGATACACCTAATCATGTTGGCACACACTGGATATTATACCACAAGAATAATGATAAAAATTTGTGTTTGATTCATTTGGTGGAAATATACCAAAAAATATATTATTACAATAATAATGACAGGATACAAAATTTTAATATATGGCCAATTGTGTTTATTTATGTTAAAATTACTATCAGATAGGAATTTAATGATATTTTGAGTGTAATAAATGGCCATATTTGGAAATAAGATAAGGAAACAAAGTAATGAAAATTAAAATCTAAGGAATTAGAAAAATAAAGAAAGATTTAGAAATGGAAATAGAAAATGTAGTTAAGTAATTTCAAAACGATTAAGAAGCGCTTTTAAAATAAGTAAAGGTTATATTGATTTAAACATAGAAGATTAGTAGATATAAAAGATCCTATAAATGGTTACGATGCAGCTACCAAACAATACTTCGAAAAATAATTTCTCACAAGACCTGAATTCACAAGTATTCTAACACAATTGAATAACTAGTCACTATAACACAACTTACTGAAAAAATTATGCAACTTCCATAATGGTAACGAGAACACTATAACCCATACTGATGAAACAATTAATAATCTGTGTTGTGGCGTAGTAAGACAGCCACGCCACTCGGAAGTAGCCGAAAGGCACGCACTAAGCTAACGCAGATGGGTGTGAGGTCTGAAACAGGATACGTAATGAATGCTATAAAGAAAAGTACGTAGCTGCTGGAATACTTAACTTTAATCCATCATTGTTGTACATCGCTCTTGTCGATACAAGTGAGACTCTGTAGATACATGCAATGTTACTAATGGCGCCTTGCTATGTCGTAGCCATTGACTTAGCTGAAGGCTATTCTAACTATCTGCTCTGCAAATGAGCGAGGCTTCGTCAGTGTGCATCGCTAGCGAAGTCGTCCGTACAACTGGGGCGATTGCTAGTAAGTCTCTCGAGACCTGCCGTGTGGTGGCGCTCGGTCTGCGATCACTAACAGTGGCGACACGCAGGTCCGACATGTACTAATGGACCGCGGCCGATTTAAAGCTACCACCTAGCAAGTGTGATGTCTGGCGGTGATACCACAATCTGAAAATAGATTATAATAAAAGAAATGGAATTTATGACAGTATCATGGCACATAATAATAAACAAATAGATATGATGAAAGTTTCTCTCATTGATTTAGAAAATAAGGTACATATTAATTAGAATTTGTCATTCCTTTTAATGATACCACTGAATGTCAGAAATGTTTATTTCCCTATCGAATTATGGCCAAGAAAATTATAATAAAGACACATACAGAAAGAGATGTATAAGTTGATCCTCAAAGCTCTAAAATGTCTATATTTCCTCCATTAACACCTTTCACTGACCTTCCACAGATGATATGTGTGAATGTATACAGTATGATGGGTCAAGTCAATTTAAACCTGTTAGATTAAAACTTTATGTTGTTTGCAGCGGTGCGGTTCTTTCCGTCCCTTTACGATGGACCTGCACCTAAATGTGAACATTGTCTCAGCAGATCATCAATAGGAAAGCCGAGTGAAACCTACTGTACTTCGACGTGAACGAGGCTGCAATTAAAGGCACCCCCCCCCCCTACGCTTGGGGAGAAACACGAAATGAAAGTTTGTAAATTTTGCCCTCTATTAATATATTAGGACACTTAGGTGAACAATTATCACTGCCAAGCCTGTGCTAGTCTTAACACAGTCCTCACAATCCCTTTCACTCACGTTAGCAACTTTATGGTGTTGCATTTCCCGAAAACGTAATAGCTACAAAAATACTGATTGTTTTTGATTGATAATGCTCGCCAAATATTAAGTCTGTCGGTACCAAATGCAGTCACAGTTTTTTAGCTACCGACCTACTCAATACGCCATACAGAATATATGTCTTATCTCACTTAAAAATTCCGAAATTTCTACACACACACATCGAAATAATTATGCCGTCACTTTCCAACACTTTTGATGTATGAAACACTGCTAAATCCGGCAAGGCTTTGACTCTTCTCTAGAATACTCTAAGTCTTCTCTACCAGCAGAGAAAGGCGCACAAAGAATATTGCTTTACCATTGGTCAGTTTACTCAACAGCCAATAACAAAACAACATTCTCCCGCGTCAGTCCGCGCTTTTCGTCAATAACCAACCGCAAAATAGTAAACCTAATGCCTGCACTTTTTACCGACATAATTATCTAATATGCATAAATTTATTTACTATTGTTATTTATACCTGAAATAACTTTCCCTTTACCATTAACTTACTTTACAAATCTATTCCACAAAAATCCCCTATGTGCATATCCATACTTCTTCAAAATGTTCCCACAGTAAATCCTACTACACAACTCGTTAAACAATTATCTTCATATTAACCTTGAACCACACTCATGCATCGTTCATACTGCTAAAACACATTATAACATTTTACATACACAAAAAGAAATGAAAAACATTCTATTACTTTAGTGCACTCTAGTGCGCACAATCGAAACTTAAATCACAGTCCCTATCCAATACTGTCCTCTATTGGCTGATACATAAACTAGATGCGCATCCAGGCTTGTGTCACAATCTGTCACTATCCAGCTCTGAGACACATCTCCCACTTAACCACCTCCAAGGCAGGATCGTTATAGGTGCTACGCCTCAATTTGGTTATTTATTTACATTACCTGATGATGAATAACAATTTTTAAGCTATATAAATGGATCACATTTAGTGTCTTAATTGTAAATTTACAGAAACACACAATCCTCACAGAGTAACAACTAAAAATTGAAGACGAAGAATAAAATGTATTTAAAAAGAGTAGATTTGTTACTAAAATTTTGTAGGTGATATGGTGACTCGTGTAGATATTATAAAGGAACTACTTCAACCGATGCGAAAAAATTATAATAGAATGTGAGTTGCAACTTTGGAATAGATGATTCATCATCATTTAATCCCCATCGACGCGTAAGTCGCCGAAGTGGCGTCAAATCGAAAAACTTGCACCAGGCGAATGGTCTACCTGACGGGAGGCCCTCATCACACGACATTTCATTTCATTTCTATAGCAAGCTGATTTAGTTGAAATGGATTTGGGAAATTAAAAAGAATGTCAAAAATAATTAAAGACTATGAATATTTGTTAACTGTCATTGATGTATTTTCTAAATATGCTTGTTCTACTCGAGTTAAAGATAAAACAGGTAAAAATGTATTGCTACAAAAAAATTTACAAACTGTCGAGGAAAAGAATTCTACAATAACGATTTCAAACAACTGTTGAAGAAACATAATATTAATCATTATTCAACGTATACTGAAATAAAAGGATCTGTTGTTGAAAGATTTAATAGAACACTAAAAGAAAATTTGTTGAAGAAAGTTTCCATTCAAAGCAATTATAAGTAGATAGATATTGTTTCAAAATTAGTTGATGAATACAATAGCACAACACATTGAACCATAAAAAATGAAACCAAATAAAGAAAATATATTAAATGAACACTACATTCTACATATATTTATTCCCAAACTATTACTCCTGTTACTAACGAAGATAATATTGTGATAAAGTGAGAATAAGCAAATTGAAAGGAATATTTGAAAAAGGATATACTGCTAATCAGTCAACAGAATTATCTGAAATTGAAGATGTAATGTATTCAGATTCAATCACATACAGATTGAAAGATATTAAAGGAAATTTTTATGAACAAGAACTACAGGTAGAAGGCAAGGTAATGGCAGAAGTAAAGCCGTGAGTACGGGGCATGAGTCGTGGTTGGGTAGCTCAGTTGGTAGAGCATTTGCTACAAAAGGCAAAGATCCCGAGTTCGAGTGTCGGTCCGGCACACAGTTTTAATCTGCCAGGAAATTTCGAGAACTACAGAAATCAAAATAGCAATATGTATATGTCGAAGAAAAAGCTTTATACAAAAGAGGTGATGAAGGATATGTTAAATGGTTCAGATCTGATAATTCACGTAATGGTTGGGTAAATAAGGATAATGTGATTTTATAAAATTGTTGAATTTCTTACAATTGAAAATCTGAATACTTTTTATATACAAAAATTCTTAGTAATTTTTTTCCTATATAAATGGAGAGCATAAAAGTAAGCACCTGAAAAGCTATAGAAAAACTAGGTTTGAAAAATTATTCTAAATTGACAAAACAACAACTTATTGATCTTGTTAGCAATAATAGTGAGTTGAATGAACAACAGATTCATCATGTGTACAAAAATTTTATTTTAGAACAACTGTGTGTTTCGTATTCAACAACAACTGAAACATATACAAATAAGATTGTTGATTATTTAAAAAAAGAAGAGTTCATTTACTGAAATACAATCGAGATTTGCATCAGCATGTCAATAGTTACCTGATGACTTTATGAGGGAATTTAAAGACAAATTAGACTATGTCAAAAATTATCTGAAGATTTTATGAGAGAATTTCAAGATAGAATAAAGTGGAATACTATATCTGCAAAACAACAATTGTCAGAAGATTTTATGAGAGAATTCCAGGATAGAATAAAGTGGGATGATATATCAAAATACCAAAAACTTTCAGAAGATTTTATTATAGAATTTGAAGATAAATCCAATTGGTGGGTTATTTTAAAGTTTAAAAATTTATCTGAATCTTTCATAGAAAAAATAATGAATCCTTATGAAATAATGGAGCAGATGCCGTCTATAGGTAGTGAATGTTTTATATGTTTAACTGATCAAGATTATAAAATCGTAAAAACTAAATTTAATCATGTATTTCATAAAGAATGTGTTGATACGTGGTTAAGAGGACAACCTTCTTGTTGTGAAAATACCAACAATTTGCAATTCATCAAGATTTATACATATGTAAATAGAAGTTATGACTTGTATGGTGTCGATTATAATATTGATTCAGCTGATTGTGTTATTAAAAAAAGTAAAGTGTAGTTTGGTAGTAAAATAAAAGTTAATAAGAATGACCAGATTTCGAACTGAAGGTATAACTTCTTTAGTTACCCAATCTGTAAATTTTTTAGCTGCAGGTATTTTAGATCTACATATAAGGTTGTATAAAGCTGATTTGTTGATAAAAACTATGTTTAGGTGAATATTTTCAAACGTCAGTGACTGGTCGACATATAATTTGCTGTGTACCTTTGTGTCTTTTTCGCCTATATTGTCATAAATTGTATCTCTAGGTCTTTTATATGCTATGATACTGGTTAGATCTGTTCCTCGAAACCATCGATAAACCTATTTATCAATCATCATAAATTTTTTTAATTGTTATAAACAAACATATATTCCTAACAGATTCTGCAGCATTTGAGGTACTTAAAATTGGCTCCATTTTAATGTATAAATGTTATTGTGAATTTTTTTGTTATTAATAAATGAGGTTGATAGATCTTATTTGTGATCCTGAAGATTGGTCACATAAAACACAAAAAAATGTTGTATGCAACATACAAAATCGCTATTTATAACTTTGATGAAAAGATATATCTATATTTTAAAGAATCAATTACCTCATCTGATGATTATGATGGTTGGGAGTTTTCTTCAACAATAGATGATCATATTATTGATTTGTATTTCAGTGATGAGAATGAATATATGAAGATTAAATTTTTTATACACATATAAATTAAGATACACTCCTGGAAATTGAAATAAGAACACCGTGAATTCATTGTCCCAGGAAGGGGAAACTTTATTGACACATTCCTGGGGTCAGATGCATCACATGATCACACTGAGAGAACCACAGGCACATAGACACAGGCAACAGAGCATGCACAATGTCGGCACTAGTACAGTGTATATCCACCTTTTGCAGCAATGCAGGCTGCTATTCTCCCATGGAGACGATCGTAGAGATGCTGGATGTAGTCCTGTGGAACGGCTTGCCATGCCATTTCCACCTGGCGCCTCAGTTGGACCAGCGTTCGTGCTGGACGTGCAGACCGCGTGAGACGACGCTTCATCCAGTCCCAAACATGCTCAATGGGGGACAGATCCGGAGATCTTGCTGGCCAGGGTAGTTGACTTACACCTTCTAGAGCACATTGGGTGGCACGGGATACATGCGGACGTGCATTGTCCTGTTGGAACAGCAAGTTCCCTTGCCGGTCTAGGAATGGTAGAACGATGGGTTCGATGACGGTTTGGATGTACCGTGCACTATTCAGTGTCCCATCGACGATCACCAGTGGTGTACGGCCAGTGTAGGAGATCGCTCCCCACACCATGATGCCGGGTGTTGGCCCTGTGTGCCTCGGTCGTATGCAGTCCTGATTGTGGCGCTCACCTGCACGGCGCCAAACACGCATACGACCATTATTGGCACCAAGGCAGAAGCGACTCTCATCGCTGAAGACGACACGTCTCCATTCGTCCCTCCATTCACGCCTGTCGCGACACCACTGGAGGCGGGCTGCACGATGTTGGGGCGTGAGCGGAAGACGGCCTAACGGTGTGCGGGACCGTAGCCCAGCTTCATGGAGACGGTTGCGAATGGTCCTCGCCGATACCCCAGGAACAACAGTGTCCCTAATTTGCTGGGAAGTGGCGGTGCGGTCCCCTACGGCACTGCGTAGGATCCTACGGTCTTGGCGTGCATCCGTGCGTCGCTGCGGTCCGGTCCCAGGTCGACGGGCACGTGCACCTTCCGCCGACCACTGGCGACAACATCGATGTACTGTGGAGACCTCACGCCCCACGTGTTGAGCAATTCGGCGGTACGTCCAGCCGGCCTCCCGCATGCCCACTATACGCCCTCGCTCAAAGTCCGTCAACTGCACATACGGTTCACGTCCACGCTGTCGCGGCATGCTACCAGTGTTAAAGACTGCGATGGAGCTCCGTATGCCACGGCAAACTGGCTGACACTGACGGCGGCGGTGCACAAATGCTGCGCAGCTAGCGCCATTCGACGGCCAACACCGCGGTTCCTGGTGTGTCCGCTGTGCCGTGCGTGTGATCATTGCTTGTACAGCCGTCTCGCAGTGTCCGGAGCAAGTATGGTGGGTCTGACACACCGGTGTCAATGTGTCCTTTTTTCCATTTCCAGGAGTGTATTTCTACTACTGTGATTAGTGAAAATATAAATGATAAGACCAAAGCTACAATGTTTTAATGAGGCTTTGTTGATATTCCAGTTAACAGATAAAATTGAAATAAATGGCGAATTAAGTGAAGATATTTTAAATTTTATGAATATACCTAGATGTGATGTAGTAGCTGCATTTGGTAGTTATAGTATCAGTATGTATAAATGGAATAAGAAAAATTTGAATTGGCATTATAAAGGTGCTAATAAAAAGGAAGTACAAGAAACAGATGCAGCATTTCGTTTATGGCAAAAATACATTAATATTTTGTTTAACAATGACAGTAATAATGCAGATATTTTAATTGCAAATAAAAGACAGTCACAAAGATGTGAAATTTATAGTGTAAAGATTTGAAAAGATCTAGATGGACAAGATGATGTCTTGGGTCATGCTTTTTCCCCAAATATTAATAATGATCCAGTAGAAATACATATGGATGATAAAGAGATGTGGTACTTGATAATTAATGCGGATACACCAAAAATTCATATGAATCTATTTGAAATATTAGTGCATGAAATTGGTCATTCATTAGGTTTACGACACACAGATTTGTACAGATCAAGAGATGTGGTACTTGATAATTAATGCGAATACACCAAAAGATCATATGAATCTATTTGAAATATTAGTGCATGAAATTGGTCATTCATTAGGTTTACGACACACAGATGTGTACAGATCAATAATGCATCCATACTACAATGGTTCACATTTGCAGTTATCAAAAGACGATATTGATGCTATTCGAAGTTGTAAGGAATAGCACCACTAACACTGACAAAACCAACAACTTTCAGAACATCAACAACAATACAACGATCTATACCACTTGAACCAGTTGAACCATTATGTAAAAATAACCAGATCAATCACTTATTATTTGTGAATGGAAATTTATTTCTTTTTATAAGATTGGGTATGGCACGATAATAAACCCCAGTTAATAACTAATGGTTGATATATTTATAGCAAAATCTGCAAACTATAAGTGCATTATATCAGAGACCTAGTGTTGAAATTATAATATTTGTGGACAACATGATCTATATAATGTATTTGCACAGTGTGATTATTTTCAGGATAACCATAAGCAATATCAATTACTGTTTTATGACAAAATTTTAAATTAAAGTGTATAATCAACATGTATTTAGGTAGGTTGTTTTTAATCTGTAATGAGTTTTTCTATGCTGAGTTAGATGAGTGTAAATTTAAGTTAAAACCACGTGGATTTTAAGTAGAAAATTTTCAGGGTTACCACATGGTATAACTTGTGCGTTTAGATATATTAATGGGATGTATTTTTTTAAGGGTGAAACCTTTTCTGAGTATAATGAATTCACAAAATAGGTAATAGGAACTGCTACAACTGATTTATAATTACTTGGTATAAATTGTGAACTAATATCAGACCTAATAACTGTACTAATATACATTACGAACCCTTAAAAATTTTTATGCTTTACGAATGGAGTTAGCTGCTAAACTCAATAGTGTCAATAAAAATATTTTTTTGCAGACAACTAAGTGATATTGGAGTAGGTAATATATACTCTACTACAAATGTTACCAAAGTGGGTTATAAAACATTTGTGGACCTCACTATGATTTTAAAATTGTATTACCAATAGATATTAAAAAATGATAGGAGGGAATGATTCTAAAACTGTAATTTGGTTGGAATATTGTATACAATGGTATTATAGATGAATTCAAATGTTTCAGAATTTTATGCATAATAAATGGATACTTCCAAAAATTGTAGTTGATGTAAATATGAACAAAATATTGATAAACTAAATTTTGATAAAATTCGAAAAGATGGCCACTGTAATATATGTAATCAATGTGCTTTTTATTATACTAGAAGATATTATCATTTTAAAAAAGGATAAAATTTTTGAGAAAGTTGCTTGTGAATGTGGTGGATGTGTAGCTAGGTGTAAATTGAAATGATACAAAAAATAGTTAATTCATAATAAACTTATGGCCTTAAAAAATTCTGAATATTTATTATTTTAATAAAAAGGTACATTTGTATCTAATTTGGAAAAATAATATATCTTACAACTACTAAAAATTCTGAGTAATTATATATATATATATAAAGTTTCATCTACTTGTATCTAGTTTTGAAATAATTATTGTTAGTATATTTCATCATTATAAATTGAATTATTTACATTGAAGATTAAAGGCTCTTCCAGATGAAACAAAAATTAATTGATACAGTTGATTGAAAATGAAAGATGAAATACATCTTACAACATGAGTTTAGTTAACCTCAGATCTTTAGCTAAAATGCTTGTTATTAAACACTACAGCAATTAAAAGATATCAGAATTAATTACTTTAATTATGTTAGATGAATTTCCTATTCAAAATCAATTGTTTCAAGAAGCTGTATCACGATCTAAATGACTACAAATTTGATGATCAAATCTTTGAAAAACATCAACCTCCACGAAAAGAGAAAATAGTAAAATGCGATCAAATTTTTCCATTAACTAATAAACTATTTTAGCAAAAAAACAGATGATTCAAATTAAAAAGGAAGTATTTTAAATTAAGAGATGAGATCAAGATTTATTAAGAAATTTAATGCATGATTTGATGATTACAAGACTGTTCTTAATTATGATCATGTATACTTAATAAAATTAATGAAAAAACTGATTCTATAACAAAAGCATTTAAAGCTTCCTAAAAAGGAACTAATTTCAGAAATGTTGTTAAACTGAATATAACAGTAAAAACCCAAAACTGTATTATACATCAACAGGATATATAGCATCAAGTAATACTAAACAAGCTATTCAAGTTTTGTGCAATAAAATCAGAGATATATTGACATCTGATGAGTCTATTGATATAGCAGATATTGCATTTAATATTGAAATGTTAGCAATTCCTAAAGGTAGTAAAGGTAGTAAAATAGTAAATTTAGCTAAAGACCAAATTTTCTATTACAAGAATTAATAATGATGATAATTTATGTTGTCCTAAAGCAATAGTAGTATGATCAACATAACACAAAAGTATTATCTTAGGCAAAGAACTAACTACAGGAATATTAGAGAAGGAGGTAAATACAAATAACACAAAATAGTTAACTACCATACTGTGTAACCAATTAGGTGATAACGAAGATGAATTTACACTAGGGGATATTAGACATGTCAAATAATTATTACATATCCAAATATGTATTGTATGTGCTGAAGATCTCAACTAAGTTATCTATGGTGAGGCTGATAAATAAATAAATGAATATTTGTGTCAAAATCAAAACAATTTAAATGTAATTAACAGTATGTCAGCGTTCTAAGGACTGTCATTTTATTGTGGTATATGTAACAAAACATATAAAAACAAAAATGGGAAAAAGTAAAAAGCAAGGAAAAATGTGTATATTATGCAACAGTAAAGAACATGATGCAATAGAAAATGATATATATTGCAGAGATTGTAATAGTTATAGTCATAATAAACCATGTTTAAACAATCATCAAGCTATTTTTGATACTGTATATAAACATAAAAATGTAGAAAGATTTGTTTAAGAACTGAAAAACATAAATGAAAAATGTAGAAAATTCAAACTAGAGGTAGAAATTAAAACTCATTAATGTTACATGCAATAGAAGAAACAAAAATTCGCCAATGTCTAAGAAAGAGTATTGATAATGAAGGTAATGAATATAAAGTCCAAGGATGTCAAAATTGTAGTAAAAATGTATGTAATTTTAAGTGTAAAAATCAAATTTATTACGTACTTCGTTATTCCAAATACTCTAATGCAGTCAGAAGTGATGCATTTGAATGATGTGAAAATGCTATTCCAATAAAAATTGATTGTTCTTATACAGAATAATATATGTGTTTTGATTATTAAGCTCAACGAGAAACAGGGATACATAATCGCAGTCTAATAACTGTTCATAATTTTAATGGTGATACTGTTTATATTTTTAAGACAAATGATGATTTCTGTAAGTGGATGATCTCTAACAAACATAGAGATTTTACTTTTATAGCTCATTATGCTAAAAGATACATTTCACAATTCATTTTGAAGTATTGTGTTGTAAATCCTAGAAAATCATATTCCGTCTACACAGGTACTAAATTAATGTTGTTAGAAATAAAACAGTTACGTTTAAAAATTACAGATAGCAGTAATTTCGTACAACAAAAACTTGGTAAATTCCCAAAACCATTTGGTTTAAAAGATTTAAAGAAATGTTACTTTCCCCATTTTTCAATACACAAGAAAATGATAGTTACATTGGACCAATTCCTGATATCAGATATTATAATGCTGACACTATGAAACAATAATGAATGAAGCTTTATTGGAACTTAGACAATTGATGAATTAAATAAAGCGATAGAAAAAGGATATAAAATTATAGAAATATATGAAGCATGGAATTTTAAAAATAAAAGCAACATGTTGTTTAAAAATTGTGTGAAAGGCTTCATGAAATTAAAATTAGAAACCAATGAACTTGATTCTGAAACCAATGAAGTTTATATAAAAGAGTGGAAGAAAGTAATTATATTGAATTAGATCTCAATGAAATTGAAGTAAATCCAGGAAAACGAGTTGCTTCTAAAATATGTCTAGTTTCGTTGTGGTGAAAATTTGGACTACATCAAAATATGAGTGAAACTGAATATGTTACAGATTTACAAAAATTCTATGAAATATTATGAGATGATCGATTAGATAATATAGATATAAATTTAATTAGTAACAATATGGGGCAGAATAAGTACAATTTCAAGGATTATTATGTGGAAAATAACAGAGCAACAAATATTTTCATAGCTACATTTACTATGTGAAATGCAAGACTTATATTATATGAACTGATTCATAAAGTAGGAAAAGATGTGGTTTATTTTGATACCGATTCTGTAATATGAATTGATAACGATAAAAATACAATACAAACAGGTTGTATGTTAGGCGAGTGGACTGAAGAATTAGGAAATAATAAATGGATAACAAATTGGGCTTCAGCAGGACCTAAAAGTTATTATCATGGGACAAATGATAACATCTCTGTAAAAAAGAAAAAAAGGATTTACTTTAAAATATAAAAACCTTCACAATTTGAATAGTGAAACTATGATAAGATTAACTGAAAATTAAGTGAAACAAAAAGTAAAATTAGAATACAATCAGATATCTTGAGGTGTAAATACCAAAAATTTAGTAAACATAGATGTTACAAAAGGATTCTCATTTAAGTATGATAAAAGGATTGTACTAGAAAATTATGATACAATTCCATATAGATATTAATTAAAATACCGTAAATATGCAAATATTCATTATTAAGATGCTTTTGAAAATGTGTATTTTAATACACTAATGTTGTTATTCAATCATCAACTATTGTCATTTATAGCGTTATTTTTTATAATCTAGTGCTCACAAAGTTTATAAATTATAAAAAATTATGTGTAATAAAATAATTTACATGAAACTCGTAATATATAGGACAATAAATCAGATAAGAGTTTTGATAAATAATAAATGGAAAACAAAATGAAATGTGAGAAATGTAAAATTGGAAAAACCATTGACACTTATCATCTACAACCATATACAAGAGATAAACATGTACACATGTGTAAACAATGCTATAAAGAATATGATAAAGTATATCAACCTTAGCGCTATGTAATTGTCAAAGAGAAATTACTAGAAAAAGTACCTTGTGTATGTGGTAAAAGTGTATGTGCAGTATACTTCAAAAAAACATTTACAATCATCAACACACAATAAAATTTATGAAGATTTCTCAACTAAAAATGTCCTAATTGTAATCAGATAAAAGATATTAATTGCTTTTGGAAACATAAATAAACAAGAAATAAGCATTGTAAAATATGTTAAGAATGTATAAAGGTAAAGAAATTTTCAAGAAGTAGTAAGTGACTTAACTATTTTTATTCAATCTTAGAAAAACTTGGACCACCTTTGTCAATAAAGGAGTGTCTCATTCGTAAAGATAATTTTTGCCTTGAAAGAGTTGTAAATACTGCATTGACTGAGAATTCTAGTCATGAGCAAGTTCTATAAACTAAGATTTATAAGTTGAATGTGACTTATTATCATTTGTAAATATGATGTATTTAAACTATTTATAACTAATAAAAATATTCTTATGTTTGTTTGTAAAATAAGAGCTACTGGATTCAAAGTACCCATATACTATAATGAACCCTACTGAAACTGCCTGGGATGGATTAAAAAGGGCTGTTTATGGACGACATGACCCACCAACCACTCTGAGGGATCTACCCCGAATCGCCATTGACGAGTAGGACAATCTGGACCAACAGTGTCTTGATCTACTTGTCGATAGTATGCCACTACGAATACAGGCTTGCATCAATGCATTTGGATGTGCTACTGGGTATTAGAGGTATTGGTGTGTACTGAAATCTGGATCACCACCTATGAAGGTCTCGCTGTATGGTGGTACAACATCCAATGTTTGGTTTTCATGAGCAATAAAAAGAGCAGAAATGGTGTTTATGTTGATCTCTAGTCCAGTTTTCTGTACAGTTCCGGAACTCTCGGAACTGAGGTTATGCAAAACTTTTCTGATGTGTGTATATTGACTGACTGATCAGATCTGTAGAATTTATTAGGATCCTTCGTTGTCAAACCCTGTTCTTTTGTGAAACCCAGTAGACATCCTTCTGGACCTTTGTGGAAATCAATCATGTCACTCCTTTCCTTTATTTCAGATTTAAGTGTATTGATATTTGCAGGCTGCACAATCCATTTTCCAGATTGTTTCAAAACTTCGTTCAAATCATCAATATGGAATTCACCAAACTCTATTTCTACAATTTCTTTTCCACCATATATTCGGAATTCTGTTGTATGTCTCCAGTCCAAACAGCGCAATAATCCACTCCCTGTTGCTTAAATCAATCGAAGGGAAGTAATTCACACGTAATACTGACGATCCATCTTTTAAAGTCAGAGTATACGACATTGCATTGAACCTCAACTGACGGATGGATGCTTAAAGAATCTCTTTATACATATGCTTCTTCATAAACGTTAGGAGAAACATGATGCAGAGATGCCCACATAAGTAGGTATTAAACTCTTGGTAGCAAAGAAAACTGTAGAACACAAGTCTCCCGTTGGTGAAGTATCGTTATAAATTTGCTGGCTGCTGCAAGTCTCCAAATGAGTTGAAATAGTCGATGTTATTTGTATTTTTCTTAACATACGCCAACCGTTGGTTTCCCTCCCCTCCCTCCCTCCCTCCCTCCCACCCTCCCAAGCAACATTTAATTTCACAATTCCACATTCTCTGTATTTCCAACTAGTCTTCAGTAGTGTATCCCACGTAAACACACAATGGAATCTCGTAATGCTGAATTTTTTCCAGACAAACTTGAACAGATCTGTATTTGTAAGCAGCCTGTCTGTATAGCTAACGGGCTTCTTCTTTTTTATTATGAAGAAACCTAGTCCTTTCTTGCATGGCTTCAGATGTAGATCTTTTCTGATGTCTGCTGCTTCCATCATGCGCTTATGTCTTTTTGCTTCCTCCAGCTGCTCCTGGGAGATCTGTGCATGCTTCACTGTTCTGACAATAGCCACACCACCACCAGCTAGTTAACCCTTCACTGAGAGACATGCGAGAGAGCAGGAATGAGGTAGGGGATAATTCCACCTGATTATTTGTGTACAGGCAGAACCCTGGGTGCTTTAAACGGTCCTTTATGCTTCAGGACACTTTTGGCTGCATACATCACTGTCAGGTTACACAACTACACCACAACGAATCCAGAGTCACTGGATCATGTTTACCTGACACCAGCCAAGTCCACCTCACAGCCTCCATCATAGCTCTAAATTCCGCTTTTTCCTTTGTTGAATTTAGTCCATAAAATTAAAAATTAATAAATTAAAATTAAAATAATTAAGATATTAAAATTTTTAATTAAAATAATTACTAAATTCAAATAAGAACCATAAAATTTCCAAACAAATTAAAACTTCATGAGCAGGTACCCACTACCAAATACTTCTTAATACAGGATAAATTGCACCAAACACATTTTAAACATAATTGTTAATAAAATAGCGAAAAATGACAATTTTGAGTTGAGTGGGCCAAATCTCTGTACTTTTAGACCTGTAGGATTTACGCCATGATGATTTTGGGGGCCGACTGGAGCAATTATTTCCACGCGAAAATGAAGCTTATATCCATTAGTGTCAACAAGTAATTCGATATTTCATCTTTCCAAATCCTTCATTATACAATGTTGAAGTAAAACATCAGAAAAGTTACATATAATCATTAAAACAGAGACTTATCTCTTTTTCTCATATCTGGAGACAGCTGCCAGAACAAAACTATAAGGAACAATACGTTACAATAAAACAAACCTGCCACCTGGTGGTCAACATCTGAGTCAATGGCGGTCAATTCAAAAACTCAGTGTGGGTTTTTACCCCATACAATGTCTGCCCCCAGCTAGCCTAGCACTACTGGGATATGAGATCATAGGCGTGAGGGATATCCTTTGCCTGTCATAGAAACAGCTTTGGGAGGTGGGAGAGGGGAAAATCCACTGGAACTTCCTGCCAGATTAAAACTGTGTGTCAGATTGGGTGTCGAGCTTCCTCTTTTGTGGGCAAGTGCTCTATCACCAGAGCTACCTGAGCAAGAATCACAACACTTCCTCACAACTTTATTTCTGCCAGTGCCTCAAAAATGGTTCAAATGGCTCTGAGCACTATGGGACTTAACATCTGTGGTCATAAGTCCCCTAGGACTTAGAACTACTTAAACCTAACTAACCTAAGGACATTACACACATCCATGCCCGAGGCAGAATTCGAACCTGCGACCGTAGCGGTCACGCGGTTCCAGACTGAAGTGCCTAGAATCGCACGACCACACTGGCTGGCCAGTGCCTCACCTCTCACGGCTATAGAGGAGGGAAGGTTCTCAAATTGAAGAACGCCTACGACTAGGAGCGATACCCCTTCGTCACGTATACTGACTTTGAGTTGTCCTAGCTCCTGTGGCGCGTTGCGAAGACGACAGATTCAAATCTTATGTCAGGGATAACCCTGAGATTTGGCTGCCTGCTGAGCTCAAAACACCTATGCGGGAAGTTGATGGGATTCATTGCAACAATGTTCCCATACCGACTTGCAGGAGAATGATGCTGAGTAAGAGCAGGTCGCCGAGTGAAGTGCCATTGGATAGAAAAGCGGAAACTCGACGTTGAGGCCATTGTCATCCAAGGAGGAAGTTTCGCTGTGCAGCTCACAATGCATGCAACTTGAAGTACCAACTGCCACAGCACGTACACTTCTTCTTTCACAATTTAAGCAGGTATGACGCCTGCTTTGGCGTTCGGCACTTGGGTGATTCAGATTCGAATCATGACGAAGTCAGTGTCATTCTTGATACCGTTGGAAAGTACATTTATTTCTCCAAGAGAATCAAGCCAAAAATCATTCTGATTCCTGGATTTGCTTCATTTCATACAAGTGTCACATCAGAAACTTGTTGAGATAATGAGTAAGGAGGACAAGTATACACAGAGGAGCATATCCTGATGACGCAGAGTTTCAGACCGAGCGAAGTGGCGCAGTAGTTAGCACACTATACTTGCATTCGGGAGGACGGCGGTTCAAACCCACGTCTGGCTATCCTGATTTAGGTTTTCCATGATTTCCGTAAATCGCTTCAGGCAAATGTCGGGACGGTTGTTTGAAAGGGCATGGCCGACTTCCTTCTCCATTCTTTCCTAATCCGATGGGCCTCATGACCTCTCTATCTGGTCCCCTCCCGCAAATCAACCAACCAACCAACCAAAATTTCAGCTTATGACGAAGAGGCTTGTGTTTCCATACCAATACCTCCATTCGCTGCAGAGACTCCACGAAACCATGATACCCAATATAACCGAATTCTCCAGTAAACTAATAGGTGCTGACATAATGGCTGAAGAGTATGAGCACACGGTGAATGTTTCACAGGAGTTTGTAACGCCGGAAATGCATATCCTCCTATTTCCATCTATTGCACTGCAAATTTCTTTCCTTATTTTGTTACCTCAAGATATGACATTTCTGTGTCTTTGTATATTGTAATTGTTTTACTATTTGTATATATATGCATTTATGTCGATGTATAATTGGTTTGTTTTGTGAATATTATTTGTATTTATACGCTGGGTCTGGCCTAGGGAAAACTGTACTATCGAACGAATACATCGATAGGTCGTGTGGAGAACGAAAGTGTTTAAGATCTTTGGTATAGTGTTAACTCTGCCGCGTGGAGCGCGGGCTGAGCAGGGGGAGTCTGGTTGGAGTAGTGCGATTGAGCTGGTGTGTTGTGTGACGCTCCTGCAAGTTGCCGGGCTTTCGGGGTTTGGCAGCATGTAATTGCGATCGACTGGCTATGGTAGTTTCTAGCACGGTGTCGCGGACGGGAAGCATTAGCTGGCACACATCAAGAGCCCGTTTCGCCTGGTGACCGTGTCGAGAAGAAGGCGCGCCAGCATCCAGCTTCTGCAACAGCGACGGACGACAATGAGTGACTGTCGCCACCTCCTCGATCGACGACTTCAAACCTTCAATCAGCCAACAAGGAAGACTAAAAGCACGTAAAGTTTCAGAACTGTATGGCAGACCTCAGCTTTTCAAACTGTTCAAATCACAAAATTACAGCAACGTAGCATGAACCTTGGTTGCTCATTGTCCCAATTGCATTGCCAAGAAGGGTCCCTTCCTTTTCCGAAATGAACCCGAGTGTCATTGAAATTCAAACGCCAGCATTAAAATAATATAATCAGATTTCACTGCTTTAATTTCAAAGTTCAGTTAAAGTATTCATAGCTGGCTACAATATTTAGATTACACGAGCACAAATTAAGAGTGCGAGTTTTGTTAGCATATTTTAGCTTACCTGTGACTGCAGCTCAGCTTGGTACATACTAAATTTTACTATTGTTAATTGTTCAGAATCATTTAATTCAAGTTCGAAGTTAAATCTCTTGTTTCTAAATTGCGTAGATTCAAGTAGCTTTTGAAATGATTGTTGAGGTAGCCCAAGACTAACTGTATTTTACTGAATTTCGATATGCTTCAGAAACAAATTCACTATTAATTTCAGTCACTAAATTAACTTTCACTTTTCCGGTTTTATTAATACTTTTGCTAAATTAAGTCAGAGTGCAGCGAAATTTATTACTTCTGACAAACTTTCAGTTTTCACACTACACATGTCAACCTTCAGTTGCCACGCTTCTAGTGCTAATTATATGTGTAATAACCTTTCTTTTTCAGTTACTATAGTAATTGTCCTTAGGACTGGCGACCGTGATATCCCCCAAATCTCAAATATCTAATTACCGCTAGTTAATTGTTGACGTAACGGCCGCACATTTACTTTCTTTATTAACTTTACCCCTTTTCAAAATTAATTTCCACCAGTTTCATTTGCATTTTTCCTTTCATTTAGATGTAACCCTTTCCTCCCTCTTTACCGACAGATTAACTTCGGTGACGATTGCTTTTCCCAAATTTCCATTAGGTACATGCGGTTTAATTTTTCACTGTCATTAAGGTCGATAAGTGAGGGGGAGGTTACAAGTTCGACATTTCTTACATGGGAGAATATGCTACATTATACATGAATACCAATGTACACCTGCTCACAGACATTTTCGAGAAATTCTGGAGTGTATGCCTGGCCACATACTCTCTAGATCCTGCCTTCTATATAACTGTGCTAGTTTTTCCATGGGACTCAATATTAAGAAAGACACATGTCAGCATCAAATTGTTGACTGATGTTGACACGCTGCTCCTCTTTGAACGCGGGATACTCTGAGGACTTTGCCAGTATATGCAAAGATATGCCAAGGGGATTAACATGTGAATGAGTAAAAGGAGTATAAGCCATCAGATGATTTAAGCTACACCATTTACCTGGATGTAAAAAAGCCTCTATGGGTTTGTCATACAACAAAGTCTACCAGTTCTTATGGTCAGTTCGAAGGAAAAGATCCATGATGTGGCTGAAGGTTCTGGTGAGGTGGGGTGTTCTGGAAGTAGAACTGGCATGTCCCACCCAATTGCATGACGAGTTCAGCAACTTGCCAATATGTCCAGAGCTCCTAGTTCCACGAAATGGCTCCATCTCAAAGTTGTTGACCGTGCTGGAGAACGAACAGCGTTATATTCTGCATTACAGAAACCTCCAATAATGTCTCAGATTGCAGATGGAACTTTTTAGTATCAGCTGCGAAATTTCCTTCAAGCAGCGCTGCTGGCTCTTGTGGCAAAAGGTTTGAAAAGGTATTTACAAGTTAAGGAACAATTCAACTTTCTGAAAAACAATGGACAATGATAGAGAATATCGCGAAATTCATTTGGCTTACCAGTGGGATGCGCGTTATGGTGCAAGAGATTACATCGCTGGACCAAATTTGAAATGGGTCACCATCTTCAATGATGGACTGGTCGCTGTAAAGATGGCCAAGGTTCCAGTGCAGTTCAAGAACGCTGTCTATATCGCTATGTGTGTACTGGACCTCACCATATTCCACACGTTCCACTTTCACTAAGACTTTACGAAGCCAAACTACACTGTCCTCAACTTGTTTTATATGGAAACAGACAGTTTCGTCTACTGGGTGAAAGAAGTATGAAGTAATTAGGTCAACTCTTGAAACATTCGACATGTCTGGACATCGCCCTATAATCCTTTCGGAGTAATGTCTCAAAACAAGAAGGTTATCGGCTTGATGAAAGACGAGGCGAATGGGTCGCAGATTGTGGAGTTTGTGGGGCTCAGAACAAAGATGTACACATACCGTGCAGATGCTGGTGCCACCGTGAGGCAAGCTAAGGGTGTACATCATGTGGCCTACAAGTGTCTCATCATCGATGATTTGAAGAGGTGCCTCTTCGTGGGCATTGATGCAGCTCCACTTATGGCTCGACAGGCCATGAGGTACATACTGCAATGCACCTGAAAGTAGGGCTGTCCCATCATGATGACAAACGGTTAATCTGTAGGGATGAATCATCGCCCTCCTGAACGAACACTATTCACTGGAGTGATTGATGATATGGCAGTGTATTTATTTGTAAGTAGTTGATGTGTATGTGCATGTGTGGGCAGAATAGATGGATGATTTGCTTTTCATAGTTGACTGTGTCTGTGTGAGTATGAATGCCTGATTGCACACTACGTGTGCGTGTACTGTATATTGTGTGCCATGTAAGTGACCGCACACATTTACACCTACATACACACTGTCCAAGCCACTGAATGGCGCATGACAGAGGGTACACTGTACAGGTACTAGTCATTTCCTTCCCTGTTGCACTCACAATAGAACGAGGGAGAAACGACTGTCTCTATGCCTCCATATGAGTCCTAATTTCTTGTATCTTATCTTCGTGGTCCTTTCGTGAAATGTGTGTTGCGGCAGCAGTACCATTCTGCAGTCAGCTTTAAATGCCAGTTCTCTAAATTTTCTCTGTAGTGTTCTTCGAAAAGTACATTACCCTCCCTCCAGGGATTCCCATTTGAGTTCCCAGAGAATTTCCATAATACTTGTGTGCTGTTCCAACCTACTGGTAACAGAACTAGCAGCTCGCCTCTGAATTGCTTACATCTCTTCCTGTAATCCGACCAGGTGCGTATCCCAAACACTCGAGTAGTTCTCAAGAATAAGTCACACTAGAGTCCTGTATCAGTCTCCTTTACAGATGAACCACACTTCCCCAAAATTCTCCCAATAAACCGACGTCAATCATTCGCCTTCCCTGCCACAATCCTCATAAGCTCACTCCTTTTCACAACGCTTTGTAACATTTAAACGGTTTAGAAAGTTCTAATGGAAAGTAACTCTCAAAGAGCACGAGAAATGTGTTATGGAAAGCATTATATTTGCCATCCATGTTATCAGCACTGTAAACATCCTGCCAGTTTTGTTCCTTAACGAGGTTTAAAAAACTGTCTGTTGTCATTGGATTAGCTTTCCAACATAGTTAGTAATTATATATAACATTTGTTTGAGTACAAAAGCCCTCTAGTGTTACAATTTGTGAATCATGTTCTGAAAGGCCATCCACCCTCTCACTAACAGAATGCTCATCTAGTAATGAAGAATGAATTAAAATGTTATCTCAGTCTGCATCATATCATATGAGTTTAGATCTTCCAACATCCTTTTTCTTGCACAATCACATACAAAATTTATACTGAAGTCACCATGTACAACTAATTTTTGTTACTTCCTATAAAGTGAAGCAGGAACCCTCCCTAGCTTGAGCAGAAATACCCTGATGCTAGAGTTAGGGGATCTATAAACAACAACAATTCGAATTTAGTTTCACTAAATTCAACTGCCCCTGCACAACATTCAAATACTTTTCAGTGCAGTGCAGTGATATGTCTATGGAATCAAATGGAATACTGTTTTTTACATACATGGCCACAACCCCACTCCGCAAAGAACTCCTTGATAAACAGCCAGCTAATCTATTTCCTCGTGAAGAAAGCCTCTGAATTGCCAGTAATGTCAGAGTCAACATCTATAAGCAGTTCACTAATTTTATCTCTAACACCTCTTATATTGTGATGAAATATGCTAATTGCTCCTCTACTTGGATACCTCACCTCCTTTGTTAGAGGGACTTCCTTTAAGCAGGTATACCTTTCAGCTGACTTCTATCTAAAAAAGGTGCAGCTCTAACACCCACTACTACAGGAATTTTCCCATGACTAATCCCACCACCACCCACTTCATTGTCACCTGTAAGCTTTGCCACTTTCCCCTAACCATACCTATTGAGGTGCAGGCCACATCTAGTGTAACATGATCTGTTGACAGACTCAGCTGACACAGCTGCAATGTGAACCATTCCCTCAGCCATCAGTGCCTTCTCCAGCCCCATGTTAACAGACCTAACAGCAGCATTAAGATGAGGCCTATCATGTAGCTGAAACAACTGCATAAAGTGCTCATTAGTGCCACCAGATTGAGTAGCTATCTTTACTAGGTCACCACCTACATCATATTTCCCCATCCCTATCAAGACTACTCCCTGCTCCACCCACGATCACTACCTGATGCTCTTTTGTAAAATTCCTACATAACTTCCCTATGCTGTCAGTCACATGAGTCAAACCTGCACTAGACTTCACAATGCTGGTGATCTGGTACTCAATCCCCAACTGCTGGCCCACACCTCTACCGTGCAAACTACCTAGCAGCAGAACCTTCTTCTTTCTGTTAGAATTTGCAACTGACTTAGGCTTCCTAACTGCCGAGAACTGCTGCATATTTCCTTCACCTACATCACAAGAGGCTCCTTTCCACTCAGCTCTGACAGGTGGTCATATCTATTGCATATACGGAAAGTACATCTGTCTGAATATCTCCTCTTAGCTTCCTTCTTACCAACTGACAGTTCCCACTCCCTAGTACCCTTCACCCTCATCAACCTATCTTTTCTCCCTTGTGTCTTGTAACTGCACATGAAGGGCTCAGATCTTACACCCCTGCTCCTCTGTCACCTTATTTCTACTAGACATTCTGCATTCCCAGAAGATCTCGCTAGAATGCCCAATGGCTTCCCCACTGCATTCCCCCAAATGAAAATACTGTGAAAAAATCCCACACCATAACCCACTACTCACAAACCTCTGTCAAAAAAATGGTTCAACTGGCTCTGAGTACTATGGGACTTAACATCTGAGGTCATCAGTCCCCTAGAACGTAGAACTACTTAAACCTAACTAACCTAAGGACATCATACACATCCATGCCCGAGGCAGGATTCGAACCTGCAACCGTAGCAGTCATGCGATTCCAGACTGTAGCGCCTAGAACCACACAGCCACACTGGTCGGAAAACCTCTGTCAAAGCCCACACTTCTCACTCATGGTAAAATTTTAACAGTTACTGAAAAAACTAAATGTCTACGTTACATAAGTTCAGTTACAACAGTGGAGATATTTAAAGAACTAACAATAGTGGCCTCGAAATTCTCTCTCTACTGTGAAAGCAGCAACTTTTATTGACACTAATAAAATTACAACTAATACCAATACCACCAAAACTTCACATAATTTCCTAGCTAAAACCAAAAATACAAACCGCCACTGGAACACTCAACAAAACTAAAACAGTAAATGAAAATTTTACTGAAATATTTCACTAGAAACCATAAGAACCATCAGCTGAAAACTACCACACGGCATTTACTAAACGACTTGTTACGCACAGACAACTCTAAAAAACACAGTGGGCGAACATTTCCAAAACTTCATTATATGGTTTTTCCGCCACAAGCATCAGGAGAAACCGTTGAAAACTACTAAAATTTAATAACTGTATAACGATGCACAAACAACTTTGTCATAAGGTAGCTTCAGAGCTGCTACAGCTGCAACCATAGACCGCTAATATTTGGATGAATGATTGAAAACTACTGAATTTAATATTCTAATACAGTGCACAAACAACTTTGACAGTACTTAGTTTTAAGAACCGCTACAGCTGCAATTGCACGCCGTGAATTCCGGACTGTAGGGCCTTCGAAAAGAAACTTTTTGATCGCCCCTTATAAATAAGGTCATGTTTAATACCGAATCATTTCCATAGACCATTATTTGTAGATGACGCTCGAAGCAGCCAGCTTAACATCTAAAGAAAGGCAGCTTCGTTGTGCATGAACCACTAAATGTCTTCGTGGTCATGTTATTGTGCTGCTGCCATAGCTGGCTATATCTCTAGGTAGCAGTTTCATTACAATTTTCGAAGCTATCGCTGTACTTACCTCGTTTATCAGAACCTGCTAACTTCATTTTCATTGGTCACTCAAACACACTCCCCAGAGTATGTGTACCTTTTAGTCCAAAGCCGGTTTGTTAGCTCATAACCAGAATGGTAGCTCAGTGGTTTCCGTCAAGGGACTGGCCACAATATGTAAAAAAATAAAAGAAAATAAATAAGCCCTGAGTGAATCTCTCATAGTTGGAATTTCGAATATGCCGTGCGACTGCATGTTTGGTCAGGAGGCTGTGCACTATTTACAATTTAAACAAAGGCGTGAAGTTTTCATCAGTGGTGTTTGAGAGGTGCCATGCAGCATCCTTGGAAAACTGCATTTGTATTTGTGTTTCTTTATTGGTTCTGTAAATCGTGTTTAGGTACATATTTTGCACAAACGATGTAGGACAAGTCAGGTTGGTACAGTATATACATCATCATACACATTGTTATTTTGAAAGGATAAATAATTAAAAATTATTCAATACATGTTGAATATTGATGACAAATTTAATATAATAAAATAAAATGATAGACATATTAAGAATATTTGAGCAATTACACTACACTTTTCTGGTACGCTAAAAACTCGGAAACAGAATAGAAGCAGTGGTCAAGCAAGTACTCTCTCAGTTTCACTTTAAATTTTTGTAAATTTTGCATATGTTTCAAATAGGATGGCATGTGATTGTACAGCATTATGCCAGTATGATACACTCCTCTCTTACAAATGTTTGTACTTACTGTATTGACATGCAAGTAATGTTTCTGCCTAGTATCATGAGGGTGGTAATCACAGTTATACTTGAAGATATTTCCATCTTTTAAAATACTTCCTTTTGTAAAATTTAATATTTCATACATATATAAGCAAGGAAGAGGCAGTATACTGAGATTTTTAAATATTGGTCTACAGGAGTCTCTGTACTTCGCATGGTTTATTATTCTAACAATCTTTTTCTGTAGCCTAAATGTTTTGTTTGTATCTACGGAGTTCCCCCAAAAGATAATGCCGGAAATCAGCAGTGACTGAATACTGCCATGGTACATTGTGATCACAGACGCACGGCTTGCATTTTGTGCGAGGATTCTTACTGCGTACGTAAGTGTGTTTAGCTTTTTATTTACATGGTTAAGATGGTCTCCCATTTTAGGTTTTGCTGTATATGTATACCTAAAATTTTTGTGTCGCTCACAGATGAGAGTTTTTCTATCAATTTTAAAAATTGGTCTTGCAGGATGTAGTTTCTGTGAATTGTGGAAATTGACTGTCTCTGTTTTTTCATTATTTATTATTAGCTTGTTTGTTCTGAACCATTGTGTCAAACTTTGTATTATACCTGTAGCTGTTATTTGTAGGCTTTCATCATCACATGATTTGATTAGGATATTTGTGTCATCTGCAAAAAGTACTGTTGTCCCTTTAGTTATTTTTTCTGACAAATCATTAACATAAAGAATGAAAAGAATTGGCCCAAGGACTGACCCTTGAGGAACTCCATATGTAATGTTTTGTGCATTACTGTAAAAGTTACAAATTTTTTGTGTTTTTATGTCTTTGTATTTTATTTGAGTGATCTGTTGATGCTCATGAAGGTAGGAATGTATCCACTTATTTGGCAGGCCTTGTATTCCATAATTACCTAGCTTCTGCAACAGAGTATTATGATCAGTTACATCGAAGGCTTTACTAAGGTCAAGAAATATGCCAGACACATGTTGCTTATTATCTACTGCAGTTAGAATTTCATTTAAGAAGGTATAAATAGCTGACTGTGTTGATCTGCCAGTTCTGAATCCATGTTGTGCATCACTTACTATGTTTTCTTTATTTAGAAAGGCTGTCAGCCTTCTAAGAAATAGTTTTTCAAGAATTTTACCAAAGCCTGACAATACTGATACAGGTCTATAGTTTGCAGCTTCATGTTTGTCCCCTTTCTTGTACAGTTGTGTCACTTTTGCCATTTTCAGATTTTTCGGGAATATACCACTCACGAATGATGAATTGAAAATACCTGTTAGTGGTTCTATGATAGATGTTACACTTGATTTGATGATAATATCTGGTATTTCATCAGTACCTGCTGAATACTTATTGGGTAACCTTTTTATAATGACAGATAATTCCTCAGGTGTTGTTGGAGACATGAATAGGGTTCTTGTAAGAATTTTTGTATCTGACTGGAGTGTATTGCTGTCTGGTTGTCAGTTGTAATGTTTGGTAATCAGGTGGTGTGCAACATTAGAAAAGTAGTTGTTAAATTTATTAGCCACTACTGTGGGGTTGATTATTTTATTGTTGTTTTGATGAAGTTCTATATTTTTGTGGGCTAATGATGTAGTACCTGTTTCTATTTTTATGATACTCCAGGTTGCTTTGGTCTTATTCCTGGAATTTTTTTATTTTTTTGCCTTTTTCCATTTTCTTTGCTTTTGTTATAACTTGTCTAAGTATTTGTTTATATTGTTTAAAGTAGTTGATAAATACAGGATTTTTGGTTTGCTTTGAGTATTCATATAAGTTCCTTTTATTCTGGCATGCTATTTTTATTCCTGTTGCGAATCATTTATTTGGTATGTGCACAGAATTCATAAGTGACATTTGTTTAGGAAAGGCTATTTCAAAAAAATGTTTATATGTGGCCATAAATTATCAAACTTGTCATCTGTACTGTTTGAACTGTAAACATCAGTCCAGATTTCTCTTCTCAAGAGAGAACAAAAGCAATCTATGTTTTCATTACTAAACTTCCTCACATTAGCTCTAGTTTTCTGGGCTTTCGTGTTTCCTGGAATAGTGATTGTTAGTATTTGGGCATTGTGGTCACTAAAATCAGTGTTTGCAGTCTGTGTGTTGCAGATATATTTATCTGTGTTTATAAAAAACCTGATCTATGGTTGTTGCAGAAGTAGTGGTTATATGAGTTGGGTTGTTTATAGTTGGTTTTACGTTAAAGGGCTTCAGTAAGTCTTTGATTTCATCTTTAAATTTACTGGGTTTGGAGAAATCAACATTGAAATCTCCACATATCATAATATATTTTTTAAGGGCGTTGAAGTCCTCTAACAGCTCTTCCATATGATTATAAAAAACTTTTTATCGCCATCTGGTGACCTATATACACAGATGATTACGGTATTGCTAGTTGGCAGTTCTACTATTGAGAGTTCCATGTCTCTTTCTTTAGATAGGCTGTCAAATTTGGTTATGTTAGTGAAGTCTATATCTTCTTGAACATATATGAAGCTACCACCATGCCTGAGCAGTTCTCTACAAAATGTGGCAGCTAATTTAAACTGAGGTTGGTATGCTAGTTCTATCATGTCTTCATTTAGCCAGTGCTCAGTAAAGCATAAAACAGAAATTTCACACATATCATTTAACAAGATTTGTATTTCATTCAGTTTGTTGGAAAGAGACTAAACATTCTGATGGAACAATTTAAAGTATGAAGTAGGGACTATATTGTGTCTTGCTTGACCACTTACCTATTTTTTACATCTAGTATTGTTAGCTGTAAAAAATCCTCCTTGATTTGAGGTGTGGGTGGTGTCTTCTTGCTAGCTGGTTCCCTGGATTCTGGGCCCTGCCTTTCGTGTGCTGTGGTGCTTCTAATAGTAATCCACTTGTCAAGTAACGTTTGTTTCATTTTAGGCACTTGTATTGCACTGGTTTTCACATTGTATTTATTTTGGCGAAACACTGATTTCTTGAGGCAGACTGGTCGATTCAGAGATACATGCATCTGGTTTGTATGATTGTTAATTTTAATTAACGAAGACAGTCTGTTGCATACTTGCTCCTTCCCCTGTCTGTTCAAGTGGAATCCGTGACGAGTAAATTTATCACGAGACTGCTGAGGAACAACGACAAAGAAACAGATAGAAAGAAGGAAAACAAAGAAAATACTCCATTACCGTTCAGAAGAAATGGGGGCCAGTTCCATTCTGGTGACACATATTTTGTGGTGTCACCGCCAGACACCAAACTTGCTAGGTGGTAGCCTTTAAATCGGCCGCGGTCCGTTAGTATACGTCGGACACGCGTGTCGCCACTGTCAGTGATTGCAGACCGAGCGCCGCCACACGGCAGGTCTAGAGAGACGTCCTAGCATTCGCCCCAGTTGTACAGCCGACTTTGCTAGCGATGTTTCACTGACAAATTACGCTCTCATTAGCCGAGACGATAGTTAGCATAGCCTTCAGCTACGTCATTTGCTACGACCTAGCAAGGCGCCATTATCATTTGCTATTTATCTTGTGATGCATGTACCGTCAGACTGATGTTCGCCAATTATGGATTAAGGTTAAGTATTCCAGAAGCTACGTACTTTATTTGCTAGTATCCATTACTTGACCTGTTCCAGACCTCACGCCAGCCTGCGTGAGCTTAAACGCGTGCCTTTTGGTCTCCTGTCCATTGTGGATTGGCTGTCTTGCCAGTCCACAACATATTTCATTTAACGTTTCTTTCGCCTCTGAGAATGACTTACTGAAGTGAAAAATATCAAGTTGCATTGGTGCACAGAGTACACTGTAAGAAGCAGTTCTGAAGTTCTAGGTTAGTAACCCCTGTTAGTACTATTCGCTATAGATCCTACATACTCAAGGAATAATAAAAAAATTAGATGCACGAGTATTTTGTGAAGGCAAACTCACTCTGGCTCTCACACCACGCCACATCACGGTACTGTCACGTCAGAATATATTCACACTGTCCGTTATGTCAAGTCATATCAGTTTCGCTAGTCCAGTAGTGAAGCGTGAAAGTGAGGTTCTGAGTTACCTTCCATGATACAAAAAGTTGGAGCATAGTTTCGAAATTGAGACACCAACAACGATGAAGTTTATTAATGGCCAAAGCAAACTTCATAACGTATTTTCTTAATCAATTTTGTGTATTACAGTGCTGACGGTGAAACAAAATTTCAGAGTTTCGTCATTTATTTGCTAGCGGAAACATATGTATACAAATACATTAAACAATGATCAAACAATCCACGGTGCACTGCCTGTCAATAGTGTCCAACAGGCATAGATCCATTGTACACTATGGACCTGCTGTTCACACATGAACTGTTCGATCAGTAAATATGAGAGGAAAAACTAAAGAATCACATTAAACAATATTTGTAAGGGAATAAATGGAGCCTGTTAATGTTATCCGTCATCTTTTTTCTTACATAAATATTAATGTTATAAATAACGATATTTTTCTCCTTAATTTGAGCAAACTTTTTCACTTTAAATGTTATTTAATGAAAATTGCTCCACCAACTTATGTTCTTGTTAATGTGCAGTGTAGGCATCAGCTCGGTTCTGTAGGTGTAAAACCAAAATAATTTTTCGGTTTCAGATGCATGATAATAAAATAGAGATTAAGAAAATACAATACCCCAATTGTAACTTCTGTGAGCGCGGTGAAAATAGATTAACTTCCGATGTCAGCAGAAGACGACATCGTCAAAACTTTCTTTCCGGAAGACCTTGACGTGATATGACGTGACATGACGATCCGTAGCCGGCGTTCGTGAATGCCACCATTTGAAATGCTTTGGGGAATGCTTTGACGTGACGGGACGGCCTCTGTAAATTGTCGGTAAGCCCTCTCTTCAAATGGTCTCTCTACTCATTGGAGAATGCTGCTTTACAAAGCTTTCCAATTGAATTATTCATTTTTCCGAAGGTTGCCCTTTCTGATCTCAAAATCTCAGTCTCTATCGTAATCCGATGCTCCTGGCACTTTTGTGGAGGTTTTTTCAAACCAAATTTGCAACCACAAACTGAGCATTTCACACGCGCTCTGTTTATCATACAGCACAAAAACATGACGCTTCAAATCAAATCTAATATCGATATACGACAAACGATGCTTTTGTACCTACAAGAAGTTTCGTAAATCCATTTAATTTATGCGATGCACGTATTTGAAAATTTGCGAAACCGTCCAACACCTCGCTAAATCCATTTCGAACATTACCGCTACAAAGGAACACATTACCTTCACAGTCTACACTGCAGTATTATGAGCAAATTGGGAAGTTTTCGGAAGCAGCTATCGGCTCGTACTAAGCCATCTAGCTGCATTGTTTATGACATTTGCAAACTGATGAAAATTTAGACTGGAAAGCCTACACTTTCTACCTCACTAACAAGTTAAGCTTTACTTGCTTTTCATTACGCATAATTAGCATTGTGTGTAGTAGAGAGTGTAGCAGAACTGTCTACTCTGCTTACATCGATTCTGCTATCACCTATGGTTTAACCTTCTGGGGTCGTATAAAGGCAAACATGAAAATTATCTTCATCTTATGAAAGCGAGCTGTTAGAATAATTTCAAACAACACAAGGCTAACACCTTCCAAACAGTTATTTCAGCGCATAAATATTCTGTCCTTGCCATGTCTCTATATAGAAAAGTGTTGTTAATATAACAATGCACATTGATAATTATAAAACCAACTCAGATCTTCATTCCTACGATACAAGAATGTGCAATGACATCCACATAAAAAGAGTAAACAAGGCTTTAACACAAAAACAAACCAACATTCATGGTACTATTTTGTTCAACAAAGTTCCAATTCAGCTAAAATAAATAAAAACATTCTCTACATTCAAGGAAGCAATATTTAAATTGTTAATGACCGACTGCTATTACAGTATAAATGAATATCTGCAGTAACTTTGTAGCAAGTAACTACATTAATTTGCTATATGTTAACAGTAGCGTAAATCAAATGCTTGCCACAGCCTCAATGTTAATTTTTCTGAACAAAAGTGTTAAATCAACTATTTACTTGTAACGTATTTCATGTAAAAGGCCCCGAACAAAAGTGTTAAATAAATTACTTACTTG
Source organism: Schistocerca nitens (assembly GCF_023898315.1). NCBI lineage: Eukaryota > Metazoa > Arthropoda > Insecta > Orthoptera > Acrididae > Schistocerca > Schistocerca nitens. The sequence continues at coordinate 1,013,844,197 of NC_064614.1, read as the reverse complement.
TTATGTATTTCATGCATAAGATCCTTCTCATACTTTTATGTTATTACAGTAATCAAAGTTGTATTGCCCAAAAATTTTGTGATGGGTACAATGAACCATTGCATTATGCAGGAAACAGTACACCCTTATCTTAATTTTGTTGTACTATGTTCTTTGACGAAATCCATACAATGTACATTGTCACTGGATGAATAAACTGCTACTACAACTACATGAAGAACCAGAAGATCCGACACCCTGTCGTCTGCGAGCGGTGGGTGTGTTTATGGTCTGTGACTAGAGATGGGCAAACTGAAATACGTAACTGTTTCGAAACAAATGAAACAGTACAATGTAATGTTTCGGTACGCTGTTTCGGAACAGTGAAACAGTTTGTGTTTCGTAATCTAATAAACGTACACATTTTATCATCTTGAATGTCTACTGTGTAAGAATGTCCATATAAGCACAAATGAGGTGCGAGAGCGATAATCATATCGCAGAAAGTATGAAACTATCCTTTAGGTGTCTTAGCAGTTTCGTATTTCCTGAAGCAAATGCGCTGCTTTCGTGTCGTGTGACTTTCATACTTTTCAATTGGCTGAGGACAGGCATAGCTGAAGACAGAAGAACCACCACAAACGGAACTGGAGGTGGGAGCAAACTGCAGAAACAACAGATATGCTACTGGGATTCCCACATTCCGTTAGTATGGGTAATATACCCATCCTGCTAATTTCCATGCACGCAAGGGAATCATTGTGGGTAATAGGCACAGTGACTATAGACTCACAAATAACGCCAAATAATTCGAATAAATAACAAAATATAATAGAAAAAATTTTGCCTTTCAAGGTGTTTCAAACCGTTACTATAAATTCACCATGCTTCCCAGCCCTTCCCGTTCACCATTACACTATCAGTGATATGTCAAACAGATTGCTTGCAATGACACCTACATAAAATTTATGTATATGTCTAATAACTGTCACTCTACGCCTTTTTTTATTCAAAATGTTGTAGGCTTACTTGCGTTTCTTAATATGATTACTGCACATGAACAGAGAAGCGTTTGTTGTAAAAAAAGTGTAATTTAACTTAATGATTTTCACATATTCATTATTTTGAATGTGAATAGTATTCGTTGTTTTATTGTTTGGTTAATGTTTATAAAGGACAAGTTACGCCATTTCGAAACAGGACAGTCAGCTAGAAACGAAGCATTATTTTCGGATATCTTAAGCTTCATGCTATTGCTTGTCAAAAAGATTTAGACACTCTTGAAAGTGGTTCATGAAGTGGTATGTTGTGTTTCAGTACCTGTGCCGAGCCCGAATCTCGTCCGACACAGAGCGGAATGAAACATCACTGTTTCGATACAATCAGTCCGTTCCAAGTACAGGTGGACTGAAACAGCCTTATTTTGAAACAACGATACAGTTTCTGTGTCTGGCTCGAGATCGAATCTGGTCCGGTTATCCGAGACAGGGGCGGAATGAAACACCACTGTTTCGAAACAGTGAACCACAGCCGTTCCGGAACACTGAAACAGTTCCACGTATCGATACACTGTATCGAAACATAGAAACAGTGGCCAAGTCTATCTGTGACTGCTTCTGCAATCGTCTATGGGCAAACGGTGTACACTGTACAGATGTACACCATAACACTAATGTGCTGTGCGAGAGTATACACTTGCCTCTTACAGATAGAGAAACAACTTTTGTGTTGTTTTACTGTTGTGATGTTTAAGCCAATGTCTTGCGTGCAACAAGACAAGAACTTGAAGTCTTCGTTTCCATGACCTAACTGTAGCGCCCGATATACTTTCCTAGTCAACATTTCATAAAAGTATTGAGCTCGAGAAAGTTTGACGCGGGTGGACGAGAAACCTCGCTGTCAATGCGAGTAACCACCAGAAAACGCCGGAAGAATACATGTTACGACTTCGCAAATCAATATTCCAGATGTCAAAACCAATACTAGTTGCTTTTGATTTCGATCACACTATAGCTGATCAAAACACCGATATAGTCGTGCGAGATTTGCTTCCAAGAGAGAAAATAACAGATGATGTTACAAAGCTCTATAGATCAGATGGTTGGACAGCTTACATGCAAAAAATCTTCTTTTTGTTGCATGAGAACGGAATTACACCGGAAACTATTGAAGAAGCGGTTAAAAAGATACCCGTAACGGCCGGTGTTGATAAACTCCTAAAGTTTTTGCACCAAACTAATAACGAAGTTATTATAATTTCAGACTCAAATTCTGTTTTCATTCGAAAATGGTTAGAAGCGACATGCTTGAACTATACAGTGCAGAAGGTGTTCACGAATCCAGCACACTACGATGATAATGGGTGTTTGAGGATACAAATGTACCATACTCAAGTAAGTGAGTGTTTTACGGAGTTAGTATTTCCTTTTGTTAATACTCAGAATTAGAAATACCGTACGAGAAAATAGTTTCTGCCATCCTTAAGGTGTGGTAATGAGACGCATCTCTTCAGTCCACTAGAATGAAATGTCTGTAACTTGCATTTTAATGTGGAAATTCCACGATTTGTCGCCAAAACTGCACTTACGACATTGTAGCCCCGTTCTGTGTAGAATTTTTTTTTTTTTTTAGATATGTTTTTTGAGTCCGCTAGTTCCTAATGACTATGTCCATTTGACAAGCAGGTGCAGTGGGCGTTTTGTTAACTCACCATATCCAACTTCTGAGGCTTGAATCCAAGTCCATTTACAAATTTAGAGGGAATTTTATTCCTGTGATAAAATATACTTTATCCGTAAGAAAATCACAATTTCAAAATAATAAATAATTTTATTCATCTAATGGGGAAGAACTGCCAATGCAAGTTTTGTCTTATGTTTCTGCAGATTTTATGAAAAATGTACCTGAATACTTGCAAAAAAGCAAAATGTAAACTTAAAATTACGTTAGTACTACTGAGTAATGCAGTTTAGGTCCAATTCATGATCTGATCAGTGTCACAAATCTAAAATTCTGCCCTGTGGAAATACTATAGCAACCAGCTTTTTGCAGAAGCCGGGGACAATGTGATTCTGAGGAGTTTTCTCAGCTTAACTACATAGATTACTAGTTGTATTAAAAGACTCCTGGGACACCCAGGGATCTGCATGAGTGAATGTTTTGTTCTTTAGGGTTTTGTGTGACCTTGATTGAACATACAAATAAATATAAAATTCTGTTTTGTTGCCAAGCATGCCTACAGTTAATAGTCCTTAAAATATATTTTCTTGGTAGTGTCAGCTACGGCACACTAAGTAGCCAAGCTTCTTAATAGCAATATTCTGAGAGTGTACCCAGTTGCAGTTGCATGATATAATTCTTGCAACTTAAGCAGTAAAAGAACAACAGCTTTCATTTTAAAACATTATTCACAAGATCCTGAAGAGCACATTAACACAGGATGTACCCACTAGAAGGTGCACCATTACCCTGTGGAGTGCTATAACTGCCAGCAATAAAGTCATGCCAGTTTGGAATGGAAGGGTCAAGCTGCATGTTGATGATTCAGCAAGGGTTCTTGCAAACCAGGAACATCGTTAGTCTCCTCCATGCTACATCAGTCGCACCACATGGATTAGACTGTCCACCATACCGTGAAGTGAATAAGATACAAAAAATAATGAAGTGAATGCAAAGTAGCAAAGAATGGTTTAAGACCTTAGAACCCCATTTGTATCAAAATGTAAGCTGTTTGTTCATGCCCCAGCATAAGTGTAGTAATTGCCATTAGTAAATTGGGACTCATAATATGTTTTCAAAAAGAGTGGTAATGCTCAATAGTGCAGTTGTCGAGCTACTCGACATAATACGTAAATAGGCCTATACAAGTCAAGTCATTTGTCACTGGTTTTCACTTTGTGAAGGCCTTCTCTCACAAATTTACATTTTGAATGTTCTTAATCATTTATTTGCTTAGTGCATAGTCAATTGTAGTGGGGGGATTCCATTGTCACGGGTGGGACAGTTGCACTACGTTTTTCAACAGTCAGATGCTGATATAACATTAAGTATAAATAGAAATAAAGTAAAAATTGACTGGTTGCCTTACAAATAATTGTTTTACCTTCGCTTTAAATCTGAATGTCAGAAGTTTACAAATTGAGCTGTTATTCATCTTTAAAACTTTGTCACGGGTGGGACAGCAAATAGACATAGCATTGAATAACCACGAACATTTTAGAAGAATTCTGTGATTTATGCACTTATTTTCTTTTGAAAATATTGAATTCACATTAATAAAACAATTCTCTACATGACATAATGTCAATAAATATTAGATTAGTAATACTTACGTACAATAATTGCAATCAAAGACTGTCATGGGTGGGACAAGGAATTGTCACGGGTGGGACTCATGTGAAGTACAATCTTTTTTTTATTTAAACTGATTTTATTATGTAAGTTAGCTATGAATCAGTAGGTAACATATACTTAGGAGGCACTTTAAGTTTTAATAACTTTGTAGAACATTTTTGTTGCTTATAAATAATATAAATTTTGGTATAGTATTAGTTTACAGTTCTGAGTGCTTATTTCACTTGAAGAATGTACCACTTTGAAAAAAATACACTTGACCTCTCACCCACTTTTGAAAATGTCTAAATTGCCGGGAAACTCATAATATAAGGTGTCCCTAACATGTTTGACATTTGGATTCGGGAGAATAGCAAGAACTTCTTTAAACTCTATGTAGGATACATCCTGCTCGTCAGCTTTAAATACCTTTGCTGAGTCCCCAACAGATCACATACACATAATCTGTATTTCCCCATTGTCTTCTTCACTTCTCTGTGCAATTGCAGCATATCTGTATGTAGTGGATTTGGAACTCAACTAAAATAAATGTTCCTGGCATGATTTGTTCCACAGCTGGTTCCGAACCTGTAACTTCTTGGGAATTGGGTGTCAACAGGACATCAGGATATGATTCCTCATCACTCATCTCAGAATCTGTGTAGATTAGTGAATATATGTTGGGTGAAAGTGGGAAAACCTCCACTTTCTCTAAATCTGATTTTAGGAAAGTTCTACCACATACTAGGTTACAGATATTGTAACCGTTGAAGTAATGCTTGCTGCGAATATCTTATATTTTTTTAACAGCTTTCCAGCGGCTATCCAGAAGGTTTCTGTTTTCATCAATATGATCTTTTGTCAGAAGAAGAAAGTTTATTCCAGAAACAGATGATTTGGCACAGTCTAAAAATTCATGTGCATTGCTGATGATGACTTTTCTTTGCTTAACTTTATTCCAAATAGCCCTTTTTGTTACAGCTCCAATGCCATCCATTGCACCTTTCCCATGTGATGTTGCAAAGAAAAGCCATTCTCCAGACACTCCAAAGTGTTGCATCATGTAGCAGAGGTTAGAAATGGTGAATTTGTTCTTAAACTGACCTGCGCAACCATCAGAACAAATTCGTATCGAGGTCAAATTGGGAAGCTCTTGTTTCAGCTTACTTATTATACTCTTCAAGCATGCATAAACTGAGTACTTGTTGTGGCACAGTTCATCACTCACAATTGCAAATGAGTGTAGCCCTGTTTTCATCCAAACACAAATAGTGACCACTGTAATCTGTGTATGACTCCAGTGGGCACTTTGTATCTCATCTTGTGCCAGTGCTACATAGTTTTCTGCAAAATCTATTTGCAATATCACTTCATCATCACTAACTGATGCTTTCACAGTCTTGAAAGCTCCAGGTTGCATCCTTTTGACAAAGAAGTGCTCCTTGAATGTTTTTAGTTGAGACTGAAGTTCAGAGAGAGCTTCACAAAGTGTTCCACTGGTACTAGTCTGTTTAGGGTGACACTCATGTTCGGTCCATTTTCTCCAAGATATTATGTCACACAAATCAAACTTTCCATCTATTAATGTGTGTAAATTCATGATGCATTTCTTGCATTGACTTGTCATGCATATTTCACTTTCTACATCACAGCAAACAAGATTCATAAGGTGAGTGTGAGTAGCAGGGAAACTAACTATTTCTTTGTGGATGGCTTCAATGATGAAGTTGAAGTTAGCTTGATATCTGCACACACACATACATTGTGAGGCATTTGAGACGTTAGAACAACATTTTTAGGCCGCACCTCGTAGAATTTTAAAATCTGGATTGTCTTGTTTAAAAAGAAAAAAATGCTTCCTTAACTGTCATATTCATGTGACGTTTCTGCAAGCTAACTCTTTTCCCAGTTTCATGGTCTACAATAGACTTTACATCCTTTATACCAGGTGTCCCCTGCTGATTTCATCATTTGTGAAAAAAATTTGTATTTTGAGCAGATTATCACCTGTAAGTTTACGAGATGTTTTCTTCACTACTGGGAAAATATGCTTTACTACCTTTTTAGGTAAGCTTTTAATTACAAGCTTTTTTATTACTGCTGATTTTTTTGAGGGGCTTGAAGGAAGCACCTCCTTTACCCGAGAAACAGCTTTGCCAAGGGACTGAGGACATTTATATGATCCTAACTGGGAAATACAGGTCTCAGACTGATCTTCAATTAATACGGATTTTAGTTTAAGTCTGTACTTCCTTTTTCTTTCAGCTTCCTTCTTTCGATATTCCAATAAAGATTTTTCACTGGAGGATACCTTCATCTTCATATTTTCCCTTCTTTTATCCCGCTCTCTTTCTTTTTCTTTATGGACATTGTACTTGCTGGTATCTTTCTTCAGTTTTTCTCGAAGTTTTCTCATACGCTCTGCTGATGTTGTTTTCCCCATTTTCTGAATAAACAGTAAGTTTTTATTTAGTGTAAACCATCAAAGCACTTGTTATATCAACCAGTTTAACTTAACAATAACAAGAAGTGTTAAATGGTTTAGATTTGAGTAACATCCAAAAAACTGTCACGGGTGGGACACAATTTCTTTTAACATTTATAAATGATCATTTACAACTTAGAAGGTGCCTTATGGTTCATTGGATGTTTTTATTTGGTTTTCTTACTTCTAACCTAAAATATATAGAATTACTACAATTGCTGAGTTAGAAGGTAAACATTTTCATGTTTTTTGTCATGGGTGGGACACTAAATACATAGTAACTTTTGTGAATTAGCTGCATACTTAATAACTTACCTTTCTTTAAAAACTGAAGTTTATCAGAAAGATAAGATTTTGCTCTTGAAATTTAACAATTAAAACATCAACAATCGCTGCAACCCAAATTTAAACCGCTGCCAACACAAAAAGCAAACCTTTTGTTTTCCATCCTCATCTGTAGAATCGCCAACTTTGTTTAACTATATTTCCTCAGCTAATTATGTAATTTTTTCAGGACAGTAAAATTCAACTTTTGTAGATTCGAAAAACTAACTTTGTTAAATTTGTCATTTTTTCAAAAAAATAAGCCTCAGGCTCAGTTTGGCATGGAATGACCCAGTGCCCATGTCCAACCATCAGTGCATAGTTACCTTTACATTGTGAGCGCCTATTCAGCTACATGTGGTTGTGTGTAAAAGTTAGTTGTATTTGTAATTTAGTACCCTAGTAGTTCACCTTGTGTCCTTTTCTTTCTTTGTAAACTGATAACCTGATGACAACTTGATAATATGTTGAAAAAGGTAATTCTACAACTTGTGTGATCTACAGGTTATTATCGTTCCTTAAAATTTGCCATATTCTTGTGCAAAGAATTCAGATGTGTGGTTAATACCAAAAGCAAGGCAAGGAAGTAGTATTCAAATTTCACAGCTTTTGAGATGTGACAATGATGAGATCACTATGGAAGTCAGAATTAATCTTAGGGAGTCGAGCAGTCCCACATCATCTCCATGAATTATTGTGGGATCTGTTCCTCCCTGGTAGAAACAAATGATATGGAATAAGGAAAAGCCAGCTAAATGACATTGTTTTCAACCAACAGTGGAACATTAATATCTTCATAGCTTACCTCAAGAAATTAAACCTTGTGTGATAGTTGACATTTGGTATACAGAGTGCTTAAATGACATCCACTTCGAAATTTCTGACATGTATAACAAGGACTACAATTTTCATAAGAAGAATAATCTTGCTGCTAGAGAAACATCTATTGGTTGCAGGTCTGTTGGTACACCTCATATACATTTATATGCAGATTAACACAGCTAAATGACAAGTAACAACTATTTAAGGGACGAAATAAATGTTTGCTTTATTCGTACAACATGTATTAATACATTTTGCTATGCAAGTATATTACATTGCCCATCAACAAACATGGAACATGTATATTCCAGAGAGTCTAATGCACTCTGCACATCATATCTTGTTGGAAAATGTTCGTTCACATATCCCCAACAAACCAGGACAATATTTCATACTGAAGTCAGTGACAGTTTGTGGCCAAACATTTGCAGTTTATCACAAATGACTCATTTGCATACCCCCATGTATACTGGAATGCTTTTGCTTCTCTTATTCGGTACATTCATAAGTATCACTTTTCACTAATAAAATTTGGGATCCATGCAGTATAAATAATAATAATAATAATAATAATTTCTAAATATAATGCTTATTAAGAAATAAATAGTAAATCTTGTGTGACTCATAGCTTGGTGCAAATGTTTTCATCTGCTGCCATTTCACTGAAGGGAGTGTCAGTTTAAATTGGTAATGCCACCTGTAATTGTAACCAGTTGCGCAATACGAAAAGTGTCTATGCTGCCTTTCAGCTACTGCGGGGGGATAATTTTATGAAAAGGATATAAAATAGAGGAGGCACTGAGACACAGATGGACTTGATGAAAAGACTTCTAAACCTTTAAGCCTTTGGACAGAAAAGAGTCCTCCTCAGGAAATAGAAAACACACACATTCATGGAAGCACAACTCTCATACACACGACTGCTGTGGCCTAACTGATGCTAAGAGGGGGATACTGTTGTGGATTGGCAAGACAGCCAACCCACTAGGAGGAAGCCGAAAGGCACGCGTTTAAGCTCACGCAGGCTGGCGTGAAGTCTGGAACAGGACACGGAAATGAGAATAGCCAAAAACGTACGTAGCTGCTGGAATACTTAACTTTAATCCATAATTGGTGAACATCGCCCTTGACGGTACATGTTTTACAGCATCAATAGTAACTGGTAATGGCGCCTTGCTAGGTCGTAGCAAATGACGTAGCTGAAAGCTATGCTAACATGTTTTACAGCATCAATAGTAACTGGTAATGGCGCCTTGCTAGGTCGTAGCAAATGACGTAGCTGAAGGCTATGCTAACTATCGTCTCGGCAAATGAGAGCGTAATTTGTCAGTGAACCATCGCTAGCAAAGTCGGCTGTACAACTGGGGCGAGTGCTAGGAAGTCTGTCTAGACCTGCCGTGTGGCGGTGCTCGGTCTGCAATCACTGATAGTGGCGACACGCGGGTCCGACGTATACTAACGGACCGCGGCCGATTTAAAGGCTACCACCTAGCAAGTGTGGTGTCTGGCGGTGACACCACAGATACGTTAGTAAAATGACTAAAAGCACAAGAAAGAAGTTATTGTATGAGAGACAGATGGAGATGGGAGACATTATTTTCTTGTGTGGAAAGTGTTCTTGAACTGGCACTGGTGCAGGCCGCTGAAATAAGTAAAAAAAAGGGGGTGATGAATTGTATAAATCAGCATTGGCAAGTGCCAGTAACAAGTTGTTTGTACTTTGTTTATTGTAATATTACCCATAACTGTTATGTCAGTTGCTATATGTACCAGAAAGATCGCAGGAGGCGCACATTGGCACGGCGCGTCACGGGCGGTAGTTGCCGCAAGTAGAGTCCCGTCCACCAGAGGGCACGCGAGAATTCGGACGCGACCTCTGCCGGCGTAACAACAAAAACAACTCCGGCAGCACGGGCCGTGCCCGGTCAGTGAACATCGGGCATGCCTAGGACAGTCCCGGTCTACGCTAAGTGAAGTGCGACGTAACGTGAACAGTGTTACTACACAATTGGCGACGAGTAGGGTCGTTCTTTCGCGTGTTGCGTCGTTATTCCGGTTTCGCAGCTTCTCCACGGCATGGAGGATTTGGTACGGGTTTTGGTGGCGCAGCAGACGGAGCTCATGGCCACCATGAAACAAGTGCTTCCGGCGTTGCTCTCCACGCCGTCTGCTCCGGCGCAGTTCCCTCCTCCCTTTCCCCCGTATGACGAGACGGCGGAGGATTGGGACGCGTATGAACATCGCCTTCGGCAGCATTTCCAGGCGTTTCATGTTGCCGATGCGGAGGTATGTCGTGCTCTCTTCTTGTCTTGGATATCTCCCTCGCTGTATCAAGTTTTGCGGCAGCTAGCGCCGTTGCAGGAACCCTCGTCCTTGTCTTTTGACGCATTGTGTTCATTGCTGTCTTCATATTATCGCCGCCGCACGCATGTTGTGGCGGCTAGGGTCGAGTTCTATCAATGCAAGAAACAGCCCCATCAGTCTTACCGGGCGTGGGCCGCTACCCTGCACGGTCTTAGTCGCAAGTGTCATTTTGTCACGGAGCAGTCGCGAGAGTCGTATGCCCACGTTATGGTACGCGACGTCATTGTTCGTTCGGCCCCTGATAGGGAGGTCCGGCAACGGGCCCTGCAGTTAGAAGACCCTTCCCTCGAGGAAGTCCTGTCCATTGCTCAATCGTATGAAGTCTCTCACGCAGCAGGTCAACAGCTGGAAGCGTGGTGCGACGTCGCGGAGGTTCAGGGCGGCGCGGCCGCGTCCACTGTGTCCGGGGTGGACGCCGTGCGAGCGGTACAATCCGGCCGTTACGGCCGCTCCCGCACGGCGCGTAAACAGAATTCCGGCCGCCGGCCCCTGTTGCCGTCCTGTGCGTCGTGCTATATACATCAAGATCGGTCAGAGTGCCCCCGGCGTTGGGCCGTTTGTCGCAAATGTAATAAAAAAAGTCACATTGCTAAAGTTTGCCGCTCAGCCTCGAAAGAATCGAAGGAAGCAAGTACAGAGGACATGGACGTTGACATTCAGGAAGTTTCATCGGGCCAGGCTCCCGCCGCATCGGCCCACAAACTCTTTATCGAGGTGTCGGTTCGGTCGCGCCGGCTACAACTGCAAGTAGATACGGGCGCGGCAGTTTCGTTGTTGAATGCACAAACTTATTCCGACCTTGGATCGCCCCCGTTGGCGCCAGTTTACCGGCGTCTACGCGGTTATGGTAAACAGTTCATTCCCCTACTGGGTCAATTCACTACCGACGTGACTTACAAATCAGTCACTCGGCCTATTACTTTTATTGTTGTCAGTGATGCGAGCTCCGCTAACCTTTTTGGCCTGGATGCCTTTCAAGCTTTCGGTTTTTCTATTGCTGACACCATACAGTTGGTCTCCGAAGACGTTCCCTATAACTCATTGGAATCTTTGATCTCAGACTTTCCAGATATTTTTGAGGAGGGCCTGGGGCGTGTTTCCGATTTTGAAGCTCACTTAACGTTGAAGGCGTCGGCTCGCCCGCGTTTTCTACGCGCGAGACAGATCCCCTTGGCTCTCCGCCCTCAGGTAAAGGAAGAGCTAGACCGGCTGACCGCCCTAGGGGTTGTTCTTCCAGTGAGTGGGCTTCGCCCCCTCGTTATTGTCAAGAAGCCCTCGGGAAACTTACGTCTTTGTGGCGATTTCAAGGCCACCATTAATTCCCAATTGGTGGTGGACACCTATCCTTTCCCTCGTGCTGATGAATTGTTCTCCGCCGTGGCGGGAGGCCAATATTTTTCGAAAATCGATCTGTCGGAGGCTTATCATCAGATACCACTTGATGAGGACTCCAAACGGCTGGCGGTCGTCAACACCCCGTTTGGCCTTTACCAATACCAGCGGTTGGCTTTTGGAATATCCAGTGCCCCGGCGATATTCCAGCGTTATCTTGAGCATGTCACGTCGACAATCCCTCATTGTATTAATTACCTGGATGACATAATTGTCACAGGCCGCAGCACGAAGGAACACTTGCACAACCTTCGCACCCTCTTTCTCAAATTCAGGTCTGTGGGCTTGCGTTGCAACCTGCATAAGTCAACCTTCCTCCAACCGTCCATTGAGTATGTGGGCTACACCATATCTCGGCATGGCATCCAGCCACTAGGAAGTTTGGTCCAAGGTATCGTCAACCTTCCTCGGCCCGCTTCGCTGAAAGAGTTACAAGCTTTTTTAGGCAAGATAGCCTATTACCACCGGTTCATTCCCAGGGCTTCCACTATAGCCCACCCCCTGTACTGCCTTCTGCACAAGGGTGTTCCTTTTGATTGGTCACCTGCATGCGAGCGAGCGTTCACCTCGTTGAAGGGCCTCCTCACTTCAGCCCCTTGTTTGGCTACTTTTGATCCCCATAAGCCGTTGGTCCTGGCTACAGATGCTTCGCAGTATGGGGTGGGGGCGGTCCTGGCCCATCGCAACGCAGATGGTTCCGAGCAACCACTGGCGTTTGCGTCTAAAACGCTTAGTCCCGCGCAGGCCCATTACTCCCAGGTGGAAAAAGAGGCTTTGGCCATTGTCTACGCTGTTACCGAGTTTCACCCTTTCTTGTATGGCACGAAGTTTCAGTTAATCACTGACCATAAGCCGTTAACATCGTTATTTGGCCCCGCCTCTCAGATTCCGGATAGGGCGGCCCACAGACTACAGCGCTGGGCCTTGTTCCTCTCTAAGTACCATTATGACATTCATTTTCGCCCTACAGGACAGCATGCCAACGCCGACGCTCTTTCCCGTCTTCCGGTGGGCATGGATCCTACGTTCGATTGAGAGGAGATTATGTGTTTTCATTTGGATGAGGCATCCCGCCAAGCCGTTGATGGCTTCCCGATCACTAGTTCTCGAGTCGCCAGGGAAACGGCGGCTGACCCGGTTCTCCAGCAAGTAGTTCGCCTCATTCAGCAGGGGTGGTCCTCCCGCCCTCCGGGCTGGGCCTCGGACCCTCTTCGTAATTATTTTCTTCTACGAGACCGCCTCTCGGTCTTGGACGAAGTTCTCCTTCTGGCTACCGATGATACAGCTCCTCGCGTGGTTGTTCTTTCAGGTTTACGCAGGGAGGTCCTCACGTTATTACATGCGGGGCACTGGGGTGTTTCCCGTATTAAAACCTTGGCTCGCAGACATGTGTACTGGCCCGGTATTGACAGAGAAATTGAGCACTTAGTGGCCGCCTGTTCCCAGTGCGCGAGCCAACAAGCATCTCCCAGGGCAGCGTTCTCTTCCTGGCCGCCGGCAACCCAAGCATGGGAACGTGTTCACATCGATTTTGCGGGCCCGTTTCTCAATGGCTTTTGGCTCATTGTCATTGATGCTTATTCCCGATTCCCATATGTGGTTCGCTGCTCCTCAACCACTTCAGAAGTTGCAATCCAGGCACTAGCAAAAATCTTTTCTGTGGAAGGTCTGCCAATCACCCTGGTCTCAGACAATGGACTGCAGTTTATTTTGCAGACCTTCCAGGATTTTTGTAGGCGCTTCGGTATTCGGCACGTTTGCTCTTCCCCCTTCCATCCACAATCGAATGGGGAAGCTGAGCGCATGGTGCGCACATTTAAGACGCAGATGAAAAAGTATGTGCACGAATTTCCTGCAGAGGAAGCCTTGACGTTTTTCTTGACGGCATACCGGACCACACCAATGGGCGAACGCAGCCCCGCAGAGCTCCTCCATGGGCGTCAACCTAGGACTCTGCTGCACCTCCTCCGGCCTGGTCCTCGCCAGTCTTCACAAAACGGAGTACCTGGCTTTCCACTGGGTATGTCGGTCTGGGCCCGTGGGTTTGGTCGCAATCCTCGTTGGATACCGGCGGTGGTCTTGCGCCGAAATGGCCGCCGGCTCTATACCTTGCAGGCGGGGAATCGGGTGATAAGTTGTCACCAAAATCAGCTACGTCCACGTTCGGGCACCCACCCTCCGACCTCTCGGACACCGGCTTCCCCATTGCCGGCACCTGTATTGGTTTCACAGGGGACGTTACCTCCTCTCCCCGCTGTGACTCTGCCGCACTGCGATGGTTCTCAGCCTTGGCAGCCTCCAGTAGCTCCAGCATCGGCATCGCCATCATTCGAGATGCCCCAGCGAGAGCCGGCCCCCCTAGCAGGCCCGGTTTCTCAGGGGGCTAGTTCACCTGTGGTCGTCCCTTCCCCTTCGTCCCCGCCGCTGGGTCTTGCCCCTCCCAAGGTGGAACAGGATCCGGAGTTCGACAGCTTGTCACCCGTTCTGTCCCGAGCTCCGGTTGTGGGACGACGGGGGCCTCTTCGTGTGGGTCACTTCCAGCCGTATTCGAAGGTTCCGGCTCGAGGGTTGGCAGATCCCCTCGACTCCGGCCATCCAATGGATGTGGAGGTCATCGCTCCTGCCCGACGCTCCACCTTCCGACGCAGTGGATCACAGTGGCTTCACCCCCGAAGGAGGAAGAGTGTAGTAGCCACTAGAAAGATCGCAGGAGGCGCACATTGGCACAGCGCGTCACGGGCGGTAGTTGCCGCAAGTAGAGTCCCGTCCACTAGAGGGCACACGAGAATTCGGACGCAACCTCTGCCGGCGTAACAACAAAAACAACAACTACTACTCCGGCAGCACGGGCCGTGCCCGGTCAGTGAACATCGGGCATGCCTAGGGCAGTCCCGGTCTACGCTAAGTGAAGTGCGACGTAACGTGAACAGTGTTAGTACACTATACAGGTATTACTAGTTTTGTACTTTACAAAGGATAATGAAGATCTGCTTCCTAGCATATTGAACTTTCCAATTATCAGAGGAGTGCCCATGATTCTGAATCAGGCCCTTGTGGCTGGAATGTTTCCTTTTATTAATCAATTTTTCACCCAGTTTGTTCCATTTTTCTTTCGCAAAGTATGTGAGTGTGTAGTGTACAAATTGCCATAATATTCCCCCTATTATTGTCTATACTAACTTCTTCTCAATGATACAAACGAGGTTTAAATTCCAAAAATGTACTGCAATAAAATGCTGCACTGTAAACAAGAAGCAAAACAAGCTAAAGCTAAAGGGAAAGAAATAATAATAAATCAACAATAAAGCTGATAATTTATAAAATCAAACATGTTAAAACTTCCAATTAAAATAATTAAAGATAATAAAATTAAAGCCAAACTCACAACACACTTTAAATGAGACACAGTTGCTGTTATTGAAATCCATCACCTTTGGCCTGTAGAACATAGGTCGCAGCCTTTGTTCTGTGGATAAATCACAGAAATGTGCTGATTTTCAGCACGCATCTTGGGACTCTGCCTCTACGCAACTCTGGGAGACAAGGTCCATTGGTGGGGCCTACATATTTGCCTGAGATGGGCCAGCATTTCTGGCCTGTTGCTGATCTCTGCTTCTGTGTGACCAGCTATTGCGAATAAAAGCGTGTTGACAACGGCTACACAAGCATATAAATGAGGAAATGGTGTTTCTTTTAGTTTTAACATTGCTTTTTCCCCCTTGTGGTTTGCTGTTGTGGATTCTCAAACAGTGTCAGATTTTTTGTTGGCAGCAGGCACTGTCAGTTTGGGAGTGGGCAATTGTTCCTGCTTGGAATGTTCTCCACAAGCAGTCTGTCTGTAAGCCCATCCACATGGGTGACCAGCTGAAAACTGTCCTGTTACATGTAGCTTGTAATTTCCTAGAATTCGTTGCCTTTTCTGAGAGTAATAGTTTTCAAATTACTTTATTTTCCAAAAGTTGATAGAAAAATTTGGAGACTGTTATATGTAAAAATATAATTTTTTTTATGCCCCACACCTGTATGTAGTTGGTTTATCTCCAAGACCACACACCACGTTCCTTAAAACAGTTATCTCATTCCTCTAGGCCAAAAAGCACTGGGAGATGATTTTTCGGAGTACAGCGTAGAAGCTGGTAGAAGCCAGTTGAAGGTCCCACCTACCTGTGGCAATACTGAATAGCATGGCAGCTTCCTTTTAAAAACACTGAAGCTTGCAAGAGACTGTATGGAAGTTAATATAAACAGTTTGGGAATTATTGGACAGTGCAATACAATAAAATTTATATTCTGGTCTGTGTGTATTTTGCTGCAGTGTTTTCATTCTAAGTTAATTGACTGTGATTGTTACTCTAAGTTATATTAATAAAAGCATTTTCAAACTGTGCATTTCATTAACACAATCATAATTCATTTCTGATTACCAACCAACATAAGACTCCTAGTTACAATCAGGACATCATAAGCTTCTCTGTCCATTTCAGCCGGCTGGAAGTGTTACAGGATCGTACTTCTACTTCCACCACCAGTTGGATGATTGGCTCAGCAATCTGCAAATTCTGTTACAGACCATTTGTCTTTAACCCAGTGCAAGTTACAGAATTTTGAGGTTTGTAGTGCAATGACCATGTAACGGAGTGGACACAGTTGAAAGAAGTTGGTCAGGTGTGAGTAGTACTCAAGCACTGAGGGTTCTATACAAATTCAATTATGTACACAGGGTGCTGAAATTCCCATTCCAAACTTCTAGGACTTGTAAGGTGGAGTGAGTTCATATTATTTTGAATAGGAACCCATGTTGGGAAATGTACAATTTCTGTTCTATGATGGTTTCAATTAAGATGTTTTAACTCATCCACTTCTGGTTGGTTAGGTAACAATTCAAAAGAAAATATAACGAAACATCCATTTATCACTTAGCCACTTTCTTTTGTATTTACACCTAAACGTTATGTATTTACTTTATTCCAAAACAAACAAGAACCCAGCATACAGCACGTACAGAAAAGTACTAATGCATCACAACAGTGGCTTGATGTGGCAACCACCAACATTGTTACAGATGTTGTAGCTACGAAGCATGTTCTGGCGCACAGTCTCCATACCATCTATTGTCTCTTCATTTTCTAGTGCAGAACTTTTGTGAGCAGATCTTCCCCTGCCTCTCCAGGGGTCTTGCAGCAAGGCAGACATTGACAGCAGGTGATCGTATGACATAGTACATGTCATCCTGTCTACCCTACTGCATACTGAAACAAGCACTTCTGAGACTTTTCTCTTTCCCTCAGCGGATGTGGACATATTACACATCTGAAATGAAACCATTGTAGGACAGAAATGGTAAATTTCCAAACATGTGTTCCTGTTCATAGTAGTGAGAATCACAGTAGGTTGCACTTGCAGTCAAGCTGAGAAATGGTGTCCTAAAACTCTAGCAATGGCCATCCGTAGAACCAGGGAAGCTGGAAAGTTAAAACTACTTCCTCAACAAGAAGGGAAAGTACCAAGAGCTGAGGGATGGAATCCATCTAGTCTGACTTGAAAGACAGTTCCAAGACCAGACAAAATTCACTGTTGCTCAATGATTCCTTATTATTTTAATAAATTCTGGTCTGTATGCCTCACACTAATGATTGCTCATATTGCAATCCAGCAAGGACTGTGCCAGTCTGTCATAATGTTGCTCTCACACATACAAGGGTAGGTTTCCCCAAGAGGTACATAGCATAAAAAGCAAGATATTGAGTTAACATACAGTGCGCGTGTGTGTGCCGTGCCTACCCCATCCCCGCTCTCTCTCTCTCTCTCTCTCTCTCACTCTCTCTCTCTCTCTCTCTCACTCACACTCACACACACACACACACACACACACACACACACACACACACACACACACACACGTCTTACATAGTTTTTTTAAAACAGGTAACAAAAGAAAATATATCCAATATCCCAGCTCTCACCAATCCCTCTCCCTCCTCTCTTTGCTCAGTGCCACCATCCCTGGTTCTGGAGTTCCAGCTAAAAATCGTAATTGTGCAGTGGACCAAGATTTAAAACAGCATCCTCTGCCCAATTGGACAGAGAATGGAAAAAAATAATAGACCTTGGGAAGTACTCCTGAAAGCATGTTGAATTTATATTGGTAGGGCAGAGAGATATATGTAGCAATTATTGTTGAGCCACACCAAAAATAGTCTGGCCAGCAACACATGCAGGCATAGATGCATGTGTTAAGAACATTGATGCAATTCTAAAACACGGAATTCATATTCATTGTTTTTTAGTTTAGTGTGTGTCTTAATAATTTACCTTTTGTCCCCAGTGATGTACAGCAATGCCATCATGGCTGCAGCGGCTATTCTCTCTTCCTGTTGACTTCTTTGCCCAAGAGCTGAATTTTAAAATGCAAGTCCTCATAAAATTGGGAGAAGGAAATTAGAATGTAGCTTGGCAGTAGAATGAAAACTTGCAACTTCTGCATATTGGAACTTTTACTTTACAAAATACTGAGACAACTTAATTACATGCATCTTCCTTGCACCAGCTCAGAAGACCAACAGACATCGGGATCAGTGAAAAAACATAAATGAGGCACCTAAAATAATTGTTATTTTTGTTCTTCAATTTTCTGTCAGCATAGATATAATCATACATCCGTACGATATCTCTGCTGTACAGAGGAGACAGCGCGAATATTTATTTATATGTGTAAGCCATTTAAAGAACATACACAAACTGCCCTCTCATATAAGTTTTCAAATCCCAGAATTTAAGAGTTGCTTCCAGTGGTAGTTAACAGTTTTACTACATCTTTGATAAGCTAGATCTAGCTAAAGGAGACTGTGCATGTGTAGGCCTATTTTCTGTGAGAAAATAATTAATTTAATAGTCACAATTTGACCTACAACAATATACAACTACTGTACTTGAATATACAGCATCATCCACAAACTTAACAGATGAAGCTAACAAATATTTCCATTAATTTATATTGAGGAATATAACCTCTGTTTCTGTCCCAACATTGGATATGCTGCTTAATTTATGAAAATGCTGTCCTCAAAGTCAGTGTCACAAACTTCAGGATGCTCAGACAAATTATTGCCGTTGTTGGATAATTTTGCTCTTTCTGCTTTTCATATTGTCTTCAGCAGCATATTGGTGTGGTTGATCATAAAAGACTGGAACGATGGTAAAAATAGTCTGATTTTTTATTACTCTCTGAGGAAAGTTATGTGTCGATTTTAATTGTTCAGCACCAAACAGCATACATATACCGGCAGAAAATTGCTCCTATCGGAGCACAAAAAATGTGAATATGTTTCTGTTTGTTTAAAAGGCTGAGGGAAAAGTTGGGTATCAGATACCTCATTCTATCTTCCTTAGGACCTTTAAAAATTTTCCTAAAAATTTTGGCATTCGAACATATTCACATTTTTTGTTAAAATGCAGCTCATCTCAAACTCCCACAAACTCCCCTAACTGTAACTCCCTCACACCCACTAGTCCACTGCTGTAAGCCATTCATACCCATCCACTCCCAGTCACCCTTTCTCACCTACTCATTCAGCCCAACTCATTGTCATAATCACTGTTAGTGTCTTCTGTGTCACAGCCACAGTCCCCTTCAATTTTCTATAATACAAGGGTCTCCGCCCACTGTTAGTGTCTCCCTCTTGCTCCCTTTTACTGCTAATTATCTCATACCTTCCTACTACTGCTGCCGCTTCTCACTGTCGCTACCTCTCTCTTCTTCATTGTGATATACTCTGACTCATTACCACTGGCCCTCAACCACGTCCACTTTCTCTTTTTCTTTATTCCTCGTACTCAGCACAGTTCCGTTACTGTGAACTATGTTCAAATATCACAGTGTCCTTCTCTTTCTCTCACACTGCCACTGGCTCCTTCACTCTTTCTATAACACAGTGACTGTCTACTATCTTCCAATATTTATTACATTTTTGTCTCTGTGCTACTCTCTCTGTCTTCTTTTCTCTTAGCATAAAAAAAAGTGAATGTTTGCAAGCAAAAATTTTTCAGAAAAATTTTAAAGGTGTTGAAGGTAGGAATGAGACAGGCGGTACTCCACATTTCAGTCAACAGTCTTTTAAATAAACAGGTATATTTTCGCCTTTTTTTTGTGCTCCTGTAGAAGCATTTTTCTGCTGGTTACCTTCTTTCCCCTGCTGCAGCAGGGCACGTAACTCATATGAAAAGGAATATATTCATCTGTAAAATTTAGACACTTTACTTATGGGAAATTGAAATAACACAAAACTAATTTTGCGCTGCATACCGGATTTTATGTGCAAAAATATTTTGCATATGCTTAAGTATTACAACATAAGGTTCCCAGGTGATAATGGAGACACTTTACAGCATGTGTCTCTGTGCTACGTCACTTTATAAACTATGTTTTTGCCTCACACCGGATTTTACAGATACAAGTACAGTAACTTAGAACTTCTGTGCTATGGCATGCCTACTGTGGAGTGCCATCAGCCAGATATCTGGTAGCTGCATTATTCAAATGCCCACAGCTCCACTCATACCGCAGCAGGGTAAGGGAGGCCAGCAGAGGGTGACTCCAGCAGTCACGCTGACACCGCAGCAGGGTGGGGGAGGCCAGCAGAGGGTGACTCTAGCAGTCACACTGAACTGCAGTTGTCACACGCAGCTGGAGTCAGTGTGCGCAGTTCGGCACTGTGTTCTGCTTCTGTGGCTCCGCTCTGCAACCAATCAAAACAAAGTAATCCTCCATGAAGCAAGGATTTTTCTCTCGCTGAAGCATCAAAAAGAGTGATGTCGCCTGCCTGGATCTAATCATCATCAGGTCCGCTGCCACTGGACCATACTAGCTAGGCGGGTCTGAACTAGGACATCATTTCGGGGATTGTAGTGAGGAAATTTCACTTGACATCACTTGTATTCATAAAGGAGCTTAGCATTCAAGAGGAGTGGATTAGTAGCATTTCAGAGCTTAATTTTTGTTTCCATTATACAGTTTAGCAGGTGACATGATTCTAGGCAATAGCAAGAATAGCCTTTTATGCCATCTAAGAATTATGGAAGATGTGTTTGTGTGTTTGTTTGGTGTTTAATCTGGAAGACCTTTCAAATACACTTAAGTTGTTTGTTCAAATAATCAGAACTGTGCGAATAGACAATTAGTCAATTCAGGTGAGCTTGTGTGTCTTGTGTTGGACATAAAACAGTATATCGGAAATTGGGTAAAGATATGAAGAAAATTTTCAGCGTTGTTTGAGATCAGCATCTTAGGAGTACATCATAAAAATTACAGCCATTTACTGCATGTAGCCACCTCGGAATCCATGGCTGGGTTTTGATACCCAAAACAGATTTTTTTGGGTATTTCTTGATAATGGATAAAGAAAGATTTTTGAAAATGTGGAGATATCTCTTCTAGATAAATGCGAGATTAAACATACTGTCAAAATGTGAAAAATTTGCTGTGGTTATTTATTATTTTGCTTTCACCTCATACATGATTTTACATGTAGAAGTGGGATGAACCGGAACCTCTGTATCTTGGAAACGGATAAAGATATCAAGAAAATTTTCAAGGTTGTTTGAAGATCTGGATCTTAGGAATGTACTATAAAAGTTTCAGCCATTTGCTGTGCTGCATAGCTGTCTTCAAATCCTCAGCTGAGTTTTGGTCTGCTAGTGCCAGGGAAAAACTTTTTCAAGGAACCACCCATCAAGCCCACTTTAGACAATATCAAATGCAAAAAGAACCAATCAGTTTGCTGAATTTGCATAAGCAGGAGGAAATATGTAATATATTTTGACCCTGTATTGTAGGATAATGACAGTAAGATAATTCTTCTTTGGGTATACAAATGGTCCCCAGCCCAAGGGCTATCCAAGACACTTGACCCTACCTTTTTATCACCAATGGAACCTGAGGTATGAGCACCAGAAAATCCCATTTTTATGTATGGTTTTTTGGAACATATTAGGTATGCAAGCCCTCATGTGCATATTGACAAAATTGAAGGACCTCATCAGATGTATGTGGGGAAGTGATGAATCTTGTATACTGCATTTTTGTAAAGCATTCACAACGTAATGAAACTCAACATTGTCGCAATGGAGGGTGGAATTGTTATTTATGGCTCAACTAGTGACACTTATTTCAATATTCTAGACACAATCTGCCAAAGGATACAATTCTCCAGTAGATTCCTTTTGGATATCAATTTTGAGTTGGCAACTTAATGATATCAGTACATGCATTGAAATAATGACTGGTATTCAATGTTGTTACACATTAAAACTTAAAGGAGTTGTACAGTGGCAATAGTGAGTGAGAACTTATCACAGCAGAAAAGCCCTGTCCATTCTGACTTGTCCAGTGCCCTGCAAGTATAGTACCACAACTGATCAAAAAAGCTTAAAATGTGACACAGCATGTATAAATCAGCTGAATGAGAGATCATCTGGCTGGGTGTGTGGCACATCAGCAATAGAGAATTGAAGCTTGTTCTGCAGGCACAGTGATTGTTTGTGTCATCCTCTGGCATATTATCATCTTGCTGTTGATGTTTTTGACTTCAATAGCTAATTCAGAACCAGCACAGCTGCATTCCACCCCAGAAAGCTCCATCTTTCCTGAATTACATAGCAGAAAATGAACCCTGCAACTCATTCCTCAATACCCCATTTCCAAGGGCCTCAATTTTTGCTGCCTCTTGTCCCGCACTCCCTGTTCCCAAGTTTACCCCACTCAATGACTTCCATCACTAAATTTGATTCATCTATATATTAAATTACGATCACTGTTGTCCCTCTGATCTCCCCCTTACTTCTTCCTATCCTGTTCCCTCCTTTCTTTATTTTTGAATCTTGCATTACTGTAATTGCTTCCAAGCAGATAAATTGTATTGTTGTACAATGTCAATAAGTGTTGCTTTGCGATAATGATATTACTGTGGACTAAAACATATTTATTGCCACATCTTAATCACACTCAAGTTCTAATCCAAAAGCAGTCATCAGTGTAGTACAATTCTTAAGCACAGAAAGCACATTTATTACAAACACCAATATACAGCCAGAAGAGATGTGAACTCTGGGACAGTGTGTGCTGCTACTTATAAAGATATCAAATATTCCAGAATACACAAACACTACTTAAGTAGTAAATAACAAATAGTTGGTGGTGTCGAGTTTGAACTGATGACCCTCAGCCTGCCAGCCAGTGTCACTAACCTCTGCATGCATAACAGCTTGTGGCATTGCTCCCTCTCCTGGAGAAACAATGACTCCTTGTTTCAGAAGTTATCACTGGAGTCTACTAAAGCACCCTGGATATAGATCTTGTCAATGGTCTGCATGGCAGCACTGGTGGATCCTCGCATTCTGTTCATTATGTCGTATCCTCTTCACTATGATGAGCATTGGATGTAGCCCCTCCATTGAAGATTTGCAATCATCAAATGGGCTTTCTCTTTCCTTGAACAAGAATTGCCATCATCAATCACCTCAGGACAGTTGTAGGTAATCATATGGAGGATATGGACAGCATCTCTGCACTTTTGTCATCTTGAGAGGAAGAGTCATAATACTTTACTTCGTATGTGATGTCTGGTGAGTAAAAACGGATATAATACTGCCCAGAGTATCCATTTAGTGACTTTTCTGATAGTCCCATTTTCTGCACAGGTGTAAAAATCCACACTAAGTCCACCAGGCTGTATGTCGCTGGTCAATGCTTGGCATTACAGTGCTCTTGGACCTTCTCCTGGGCATACAGGGACTGTATGCAAGCCAACTATCTTACTTCTTTGCTCCTAGGATGAAGTATTACATGTAGTTGTCCTGAGTATCATCCAGTTGAAACAGAACAGTAACAGTGTATCCTTTGTCATTTCAACCTTGCGTCCGTGGAACAGAAAGGGCGGCGTGAAGCCTGTAGTGTCTTGCTTTGCTGAAACAATTTTGTGGGGGCATTTGTCTGTGGGTAGTAGGCAGTTTTTGTTCTGCAGGTGATGTTGCAACGTGAAATTATATCTGATTGTAGTGCTGACTAAAAAAAATTTTCTACAGTCAGAGTGTACTACATAGGGTGCTCAATGCTTGTCCTTAGCAATTTCTGGAGGTTCAGCAGTCAGCACAGCTTTGGCGAGAGTGTCAACTGAGGTAGTCATTACAGACTATAACCCATCAATTACTGTTTGACAACTTCAACAACCTCCACAGTAGGTCGATTCTATATCAGTGGAATGGCACTGCAGCAGGCGGAATGGTACCAGATGCCCCGGAGGTAAATCGTGCTTCTGTTGCTGGTTTTCCTTACAGTGGATCACATAGTCTGACAGATATGGAGAGACCTGTCCAGTAATAACTGGATCTGATTCTGTCTAGTCTTCACGAATCCCAGATGTAAGAGCATTGTGGAAATACTTCTGGATAGCTTGTTATAGATGAGCTGGGATGACGAGTAACAGTTTTGCCCCATTGAATTGTAGTATCTCTTATGCAATGTTCTGTGTGTTAACTGGAATTATCCTTCTGTCACTTCCTAATTCTTCAAGGTTTCTACTGTTTTCAGCAATGCTGAAACTTTTCTCTGTTCAACAGCAATGTCCTTTAATGCAGCAAAGACTGAGATTTTATTCATGCTGCTGTATTCCGCCA
This sequence comes from Schistocerca nitens, assembly GCF_023898315.1. Classification (NCBI taxonomy): domain Eukaryota; kingdom Metazoa; phylum Arthropoda; class Insecta; order Orthoptera; family Acrididae; genus Schistocerca; species Schistocerca nitens. Next base: position 1,013,819,830 of record NC_064614.1, on the reverse strand, counting down.
CAGATTTTCTTGACAGACAGTCAGCGTCCTTGTGTTTGTCTCCAATTTTGTGCACCACTGTGATGTATTCCTGAAGGTTCAGGGCCTTTCTCTCCAGTTGACCTGACAGAACCTTCAGGTTAGGCAGTCAGCATAGAGAATGGTGGTCCATCAGTGACGAATGGCTTGCCAAACAAAAATGGCTGGAACTTGTTTGTGATCCAAACAACTGTAAGGCACACTTTTTCAGTTGTAGAGCAATTCTTGTCAGACTTGAAGAGCACTCTGGAAGCACAAGCTTTCACCTTCATAGCACCTTTCTGGATTTGAATTAGACCAGCAGCTATCCTGTTTCTGCTGGTGTCAGAGTGAAGTTATGACACAGCATCCTCATCATACAATGCTAGGACTGAACATGATGAAGTACCTCAATAAGGCCAAGGAAAGATCTTTCCCACACCTCATTTCAGGAAAATTTGGTGCCTTCCTGCAGTAGTTCTGGCAAGGGACGAGCTTTGGTACAGAAGTCCTTTGTGAATAATCAGTAGTATAAGCACATTCCAAGAAAATTTCTGACATAGAAAATTCATCGAGGAGTCAGAAAATCAGTGACTGCTCTTATTTCCTGTGGATCAGAATGAACTCTAAGCATTCACTAGGTACCCAAAGGGGTGTTGCTTTTTTGGGCAGCGACCAATTATATCTTCTCCAGATGTCTTTGGAAAAGCATCATCATCCAGATAGCAAAGAAAGATCATCCATTTACAATGTCAAAGCAGTTTGTGAATCATACTTTCAAAGGTGGCTGGAACATTAAACAGTCCAAACAGCATAACATTGAACTTATAGAGGCTGTTAGGTGTTATGAAGGCACTCATTTCCCTGTGAGCCACATCAACCTTTATTTGTCTGCACATCCACAGTTGAGAAACACTGTACTCCTTTCAAGCAGTATAGGGTACCATTAACACACAGCACTGTTTGTTCAGTTTTCAGTAAAGGCTGCAGAAATACCATTTAGCATCATTTCTCATCACAAAGACCACAGGAGTGGATGGACACACTCTGAAGGTTCAGTGATGTCATCTCACGATATTTATGTTGCATCTACGTTATCTTCAAGTAATAGGAGGATCTGCTAGAACTGTTTTGCTTGTAATAGCACATTGTGCTTAATCAGTTATTTAAACTATTTTCTAGAGCAATTCTTAAATCAAGAGTGTCAGTTCTAGAATTTAACAGACTATCAGTAATCCTCAACAGCAGAGCCTGTAAATCTTTGTGAGCTCTCAGAACATGCAATCCCTGGAACAACACTCCATTCATCTCACAACAAATTATGTCGAAATGTGATTTGGGTTGCTTTACAATCTGCTGAATAAAAACTGTGTAATTATTCTTTGCACATTTCTTAAGATAGGTATTTCATTAGAAAGGTTAATTGAATTCATACTAAACTGTTGTACAAGATCTAATATTTTATCCTCGACATCTGATAGGTATCCAGCTGGCACCAAATACTGTTCAGAGGATACTATCTGAAAAATCAGTCTGGGCATGTTTGTGCTGAGATTTTGCATGGAAAAAGGTTGAAGAACCAATTAACCTTTTAGACCAATTAGCAAATTTAGACTCTAGCTGCATTTTGACAGTGATCCTGTTGTTATGAAGAGATGTTCCTATTCCCAAAACTGTGAGATTATCCTTAAAAGAAATAGATCAGGTTTCTCTCTAAAAGAAATTATTTGCGGTTGAATTCTGCTTGAATTGTACCTGAGCATAAGTTTAGCTTAATAAAACTACCATGCCTGCTCTTAGTTCAAACAACACACACACACCTGTTTTCTTTTGTACAATTTCTACAGCTTTACTGAAATGGCACCTGCTGTAGCAACAATTAGTGTTACAATAAATGTGGGTAATTAGTTGTAAACAATAAGGTTAAACAAAATGCATCTCTGGTGGTAACTTGTAGAAATAAAACTTATTTACATTTGCGTGCTTGCTGTGTAATGGCTGCAGTCTTAAGTTCTATATTTACATAAGTCACCCAGGCACATAGCTGAAAATAAACACTCTCCTTGCACTAACACTACACAAATCTGCGAAGATCGTAGGGGTGTCTTGAGCTGGTTCGCTTGATGGTTGGTGACATCTTGGCCTTCAAGTGTGGACTGTGACTTCATAATGTTTACTTGTGGGAACTACAATTGAAAGAAAAGGCAGCTGAAGCTTCACAGTTAATGGTGACAAACCTTTTACGGTAGGATGTGGCCCTTTCCAGATCTTCTTTGACTCCATAACTTGACCCTTCTTTAACATTACGTAGCTCATGTAGTCCAGGTCTGCAACCTGATGCTGCTGCTGCTGGGATATCATTTTATTTTCATGCTGAAGGAAGGACTGACAATTTAGCTGTTGTATTCTCCTCCACAACTCATTAACTTTGTGTTGATTTATTTAAGCATTCATTCTTTGACCATAGATACTAGTAGACTGGCCTTGCTCTGCAGAAGCTATAGGGCTGGTGTGGCTCCAACACAAACCACGTGACTGTTGGCAAAACGTGGCGGGATTTCAAATCAGCGGTCTGCCATCCTATGTTTATATTGTATTTTCCCCACATTTCTCAATTGACTGTCAAACGCTTCCAACAAAAATTACTTTTTTATTTGTGAAAAATTATGCCAGAACTAAATTTGACCTGGATTTGTTCACAGTACCATTTATAAAATCTAACAAATACATCGAACGCCCCTCTGGTGGGCAGCGGGACAAAGTTACTATAAACTATCAATTAATGTAAAATGTCGTTAAAATTCTTTTAAACAGTAAGAGTGGGCTCGTGTCAAAACTTTAAACATTGGATTCACCGTGTTTTGAGCTCTAGTCACTTATAAAAGAAAATGGGATATGGGAATTAATGTCAACTATAGGTGCCAAAATTGTCAAGTTTACGAGCAGGTCCATTTTAGAGTATGAATTTTAGGTGCACTTCAAAGGTTCAGTTCCCACTATTTTTACAAAAGTTTAAACTATCAGTTTAAAAAAAAACGTAACGAGCTACAGTTCTATTCTAATACAATATTTTACTAACTCGCAGTTATCATACAAATTCTAACAACATTCAGACTTACAGGCATTGGAAGCACAGATTTCAGAAGACGAGGCATCATCTAATGAACGCCTTCTAGTGTGTGATTTACGGAGCTTTGACCTCTTCAATTTCATATGCTCCGGAAAATCAAAAAGTGTCGGGATAGCATCACTACTTAGCCAATTCCCTCCAGTCTTAGCCCTATAAAAACATCAGGATTAAAATTGACCGACACTGTAAACATAAATTATAAATATATATTGTAAATAATAACTAACCTATCAAAACACTTCTCCTCGAAGTGCTTCAATGTGCAGATGGCTTAAAGTTGTTCCGTTTCAGGGCCTGTATCCAAAACTGTCTTCGGTTTTCATCCTTAGGGAATCTATGAGTAGGAACGAGAAACAGTTATACTTACTTCTGTAACCAAATTATCACAGATACTTTCCAAAATGTAATATGAGTCTGACTTTACAGGCATCACTTTCAGCACTTTAATTTACATGATACTCTATTTCAAGTGTAAAAAAACATAAGTCACTTCAGCAGATTTCAATAAACGCATCTGCACTATGATAGAAACACACATGAAATGTAATGCCATTTCCCCCGACAAAACACTGAGTATGGCCATAAGCACAACATGAAACAACCATGTTTTGCCAACATTCACGTGACTTCAGCCCAGAGATGTTGGAGCCACAAAAATGATGTCAGGGCCAGTCTATTATATTTATGGTCGAAGCATTCATTGCAGATTCCAATGGTCAATCAGACAAGTCCCAGGGTGTGAATGAATCCTCTTTCAGTGCATGATTTTGTTTGGATTCAGGCCAACAAATGCATGCATTTTTGTTTTGGCACTTACAACATACGGCAAACAAATATCACTGTTATGCTTGCTGTTTACAGTGTCTAATGATCATGACTGTTCTTTGGACTCCTATCTGCTTAAATTATCTGTATTAGTGGACAACAAATCAAATCCAAGTACATGGTAGTAATGTGTTCCCTTATTTGAGACTACTTGCACCCTGATTCCATAGCTAACCATCAATTGCCCCTTCATGTCAATAAGCAGTCTGCATTTGGATCAGACTTCCTTAACTCTTGTGCAGAAGGGTATGCAGTATACTGCTGCATCCATTGTCAATAAGCTACCACTTGAATTCAAAAATCTTTGATTCTTATCGTATTGTTGTGGTGTGCGTACTGTAAGACCTTCAGTACACACACGATCAGATTATTTGACTTGTTGCTCTAACGAAGTAGGCGAGTGTCAGCAATATGTCTCGTGGTCTTATCGTGGCATGTTTATCTTCTGCCGTTAGGTCAGACGATAGAAATGCCACTTGCACACTTAGAGTAGCAGATTGACGGTGACCAACTTTAAACAGAACTTGATTAATTTTCACACACATTTATTAAAATAATAACAACATAAAATTACTTAAGTTGATTCTGGATGCTATTTACAATTGATAATCTGAAGTTCCTTTGGTCTTGGTACGTTAATCTTATTCTCACATCTCTCCGATACTTGACAAAGTGTCTATACATTTATCTTCATGGCTATGTACAGGAATATGATAATCTTATTAGGCGCAGACTGAAACTTGACTACAGACTAATGCAGAATGACTAGTCAGAGGTCTGTACACTCGTTATAATACCTCGCGCGTTCATGTATCACTGCGTGAGTGTGATCTGCGAGGCGAAAAGGTTCTACGTTAGCAGTGATCTCATTGGCTGCGTTACATATTAATACGTGGATCGGTGGAAGCAGAATTTGGTCCGCCTCTAAGACAGCGCCATCTCGTAGTGCGGAGACGGATGAGCGCTGTGCCTGAGCTGTTGTGCTTAGGGGGGCGCGCTCTAGTGGGAAAGTTGTGTACGCGCTGACTACGCGGAACTATGTACACAACAATTGTTGATTGTGTTCACTTAAACTTATGGACTGACTTTTTTCGGGTTCATGAACATTTATTTTTATCTGTTATTACTTTTATGTTGTAATTTCATGTACTGACATGTTCCATGACCTTGGAGATTTGATCCTCAGTGTGGTCCTACAGAACTTGATGTTTAAATAAATAAATTTTCGGTGGAGCTAACAGGAATCATTGACTCAGGCAAAGGGCAAACACTGTGGTGCTCCATATGCACCTATGCTTGTTTAACAATTTGTGAAATTGTTTATTAGTAACATTGGTCTTTCACTTTCTCTCGATACCTGCTCCTGTATCCTGCAACTGCTGAAGATCTATTTTTCTTTACAGACCTCCCATATGACAATAGCTGCCTTCAGTGCTTTCTGTAAGGTCTTACACTTTCCCAGTCAGACTGCCTTACTTCTCTCTACAAACCATCTTGCTGATCAGTCAAACAGTGGAACATGATTCTCAGATTCATCTTCACACAGTTCATAAATCTGAACAGTAACACTTCACTTCTGTCTGCGCACTGCTCAATTGATTCAGTCTACTGAATATGCAGACTTTATAAAGTTGCTCTCTGTAGAATCTAGGTGAATTCTTATGCTTCAATCTTTTGGCAGCTGCTCTTTTGAGGTCATAAGTGTTAAGTGGGTTAAGAGTTTAAGGAAGTCCTGTGCAGAGCCCTATACTCTTAATTTCACAATTGCTAACCTATCAGAATCAGCTCGTTATCCCATCAGGGAACACCATCTTCAAGGTTTTGAAAGAATGCTTTCACATCCTCGCTGGGGTTTCCACTTAACACTGGTACAGATAGCAACAATTAATAAATTTTTGTTATATAATGCTACACAACCTGTAATTAAGAAGTAATGGTCACTTTTATCTTCTTTTAACCACAGAACATCTCTGTACAATTCATTAACAACATTTTGACTGCAGTATGCTGAGTTCTTTCATTCTGACTAGCCTGGGAAGATTAATCACTAAAGTAAAAAAAAAGAAAAGCCTATAAATCCATCATTGTTTTTTGCATTAAAGGCCAAATTTGAGCACACTAACCTGAATTACAGCATTGTTGGATGTTCATGCTGCCGCTGCTGTGGTGCGTAGCAATCTGCTACTTTGTTCTCTCTCCAGCGGGTACTCTGGCATTTTTGACAGTTCACACTTTGTTGCACCTGTTCAGGACTAGGATTTCCCAAATTTACCCCATGCTGACACCATGTGTTATGAGGTATTCTTTGCTGACGACACCATATGTTAGCTACTAGCCAGACATAGGCATTGGTTGTATATAGAGCAGAAATACACAAACAGTGAGGAGGAATTTTCTACAAGTTTATTTCCAAATACACATTACATTAGCATGCATGTTACACCAACCCATCATTTCTGACCTTGGTCTGAATAGTTGTGGCCTTTTTGCGACTCATCAGTGCAAGTTGAAGAAGACTTGACCTTTCGTTCAATCCTCAGCTAATTAAACAGCAATTCTGCTGACTGTTTGTCACATGTAGGCAACCAGCGACCCAACTATTAAGGAGGCATTCCATGGCATACATCCATCTTTACTCTCATGAGCAGTGTGTGAGCATGTACAAAATGATGTCAGCTACAGGCTACCTTTATTCTTTATGAAATACTAATGTCTCTCTTTTTGCAAAGTTGCTTTGCAGGATTTTAAGAAATAATAAGTTACTGCCCCTCAACAAATTAAAATATTGAGAACACATAGAGCAAATCTGTTGTGTGTTCTAGTATTTCAACTTATCATATCTTCAATGAAACTTGAAGGGTTGACAGGAAGAGCATATAGCATTGTTAAGTTCCTTTCTTACATAAATTTTCAACACACAGGAAACATATGATAACAATTTGCTGTTTTGTGCTTTCTGCTCTTTGTTTTCCTGATAAGCTGATCACGAATCTTTTTTGTGTTCTGTCCCTGGTTTTGCATGAAGTACAGTGGGTAGCTATTTCAGGAGACTTAGAAATAGTCTGGTTGAGATGTGAGAAATTTGTAGCTTGGCTGATAAAAGTGACATATTTCAGTTAATTTTATTTCTTATGTTAATTTTCTTACTTAAGACAATATACGTTAGTACCAGTGAATTATCGATCTGTCATTTAAAGGAATTGCTATTCATTCAAGATTTAATTCAATTTTTTTTGTTGCTGCAAGCAAGTTGTAAGTGATTTTTGTAACAGCAATTGTACCACAAGAAGGCAAACACAAATTATTATGAAACTATGACAGTTCCAATTTTGCCATATGGTTATGAAATGTGGACAACTGACAAAACTGAGGGACACAGAATAAAAGTGAAGAAGCTCTTAGATCACATTCCAAATAACAATGTAAGGGAAGACTGAAATAAAAAAAAAAAAAAAAAAAAAAAAAAAAAAAAAAAAAAAAAAAAAAAAAAAAAAGAAACTCGACAAATAAGTCACATTGGCCACAACCTGTCTGTAGTAAACAGCTAGTTCATTGTCAGCAAGTTGATAAATTGATAGATCATGTCAAAGTGTTGTGGAGGAAGTCACTCAGATTCATTGGTGATATTGCATTAAACTGTGACTGCAATGCTTGTGCAGTATTCCTGTACAGTTCTAAAACCATAGTACACCACACAACACAATTATCTACCAATTCTACTTAAATCAGTAGACAGAAGTTGTCATTAAAAATTAAATTATTTACAGACACAGTTGCATGACATATGAGGCCTTTTCTGTTATTCTCATAAGAGAACTCTATCCCAAGAATTCAGCAAGAGACTCCCTAAAATTTATGTCAAAGTTCAATGTCCTTTTCTACAGCATTGTTCATCTGGGTTCAAGGAATCTTGTCTGGTGTATTCCTTGGAACTGCAGTTGGTGATGAGGTGTGCTGTGACCCAGCGCTGCACATAGACCAGCATATACCTCAGACAGAATGTACACAAATCGATCAAAGGAAAATATCTGGAATACATAATGAAACCTGAGTTCACAGAATAACATAATCTAACACTAATGAATACCAGAATAACAGTACAACTCTACATGTCTACTCTTTCAAACAATGCAAAATTCAGGATGGAATGTAACAATACTATAAAAAGGATAGTTGCTACTCGCCATGTAGCGGAGATGCTGAGTCACAGAAAGGCACAACAAAAAGATTTTCAGAAAACGAGCTTTCGGCCAATGATGCCTTTGTCGAAAATAGACAATATATAAACACACACTTACGCAAATGCAACTCAAATACGTATGACGACAGTCTCTGGCTGCTGAAGCCAAACTGCAAGCAACAGCACATGATGGGAGAGGCAACCGGGTGGTGGGGGCAAGGAGGAGGCTGGGGCAGGGAGAGTGAGGGGAAGGGAAGGGGAGGGTAGGAATGGGGGATGGTAAAGTGCTACCTGTGGGAGCATACAGCAATGACGTGGAGAGAAGATAAGGCAGCTAGGTGCAGCCAGGATATTAGACAGAGGGTAGGGGGGGTTAGCAGAAAAGAAGTAAAATGATTTAATGTTGGTGGAATAGAGGGCTTTGTAGTACTGGAATTGGAAGGGGCTAGATGGCTATGGACAATGACTAATGAAGGTTGAGGTCAGGAGGATTACAGGAACGTAGGATATATTGATGGAGAGTTCCCACCTGTGCAATTCAGAAAAACTGGTGTTCATGGGAAGAATCCAGATGGCATAGGTCATGAAGCAGTCATTGAAATAAAGAACATCATGTTGGGTGGTGTGCTCAGCAATGGGGTGGATCACCTGTTTTTTGGCTACACTTTGTCAGTGCCCATTCACACAGACAGATTGCTTGTCACTTGTCATGTGCACATACAATGTAACACAGTGGTTGCAGCATAGCTTGTAAATCACATGACTAGTTTAATGCCCTTCAGAATATCCTATGTTCCTGTAACCCTCCTGGCCTCAAACTTCATTAGTCATTGTACTTATCCATCTAGCCCGTTCCCATTCCAGCACTACACAGCCCTCTATTCCACATTCAGTCTTTTTACTTCTCTCCTTTTCCGCTATTGCTCCCCCCTACCTGCAACTTCTAGACTGCACCCAGCTACCCTACCCTCTCTCCTCCTCATTGCTGTATGCTCTCACAAGCAGCACTTTATCATCCTTCATCCCTACTCTGCTATCCCTCCGTCCTCACCACACCAGACTCTTCCTAGCCCCCCCCCCCCCCCCCCCTCGCCCAACCAGTTGCCTCTCCCACCATGCGCTGCTGCTCGAAGTCTGGCTTCAGCAGCCAGAGACTGTGGTTGCGCACTGTGTGTGTGTGTGTGTTTTTATTTTATTTTATTTTATTTTATTTTTTTAAGGCCTTGTTGGCCAAAAGCTCACTTTCTGACAGTATTTTTGTTGTGCCTATCTGCGACTCAGCATCTCCACCATATAGTGAGTAGAAACTACCCTTTCCATAATATTGTTTACTCATTCATAGACATCATCAAGGGAGCAGAAATTTTAACATGATAAATTTGCACATGTTTCAGGACTTTAACCCTAGTAGGGTACACCCCTGAAACTGTCACATGAAGTGTACAACAGGGTCACAGTGAGCTTCAATTATTTGCTGAAGAAATTGTCTGAATATAGAATTTTGTAAATGAAATTGGACTCTCATGTACTAAATTCATTTTATTTCACCACCCCCTTGAACTTTTTCAATCGCTAGCAGTATTAATTCATCCAAAATTAGAGACTAAGTAAAAATTGTCAAGGAAGCATTTCAGTGGGGAAACTTGGAAGTCATCTGGATCTTAGGACTTTTGTTTGCTATTTAATTAGATGAAGACAGTATTCATTGAATGAAATGCACATATTACATGAATATTTTTAAATGTTATCAGTTATTCATAAATCATTTCATTCATTATTTCCACCCTCTTGGAATATGGACTTGATTCTTATCGGCAACTGACAGGCCCGTTCTATTAGGGACAGATGTGTTCCAACAATTACTGTTCTTCATTGGTGTCTGATGATTCATCAGACTAATCAGTTTCATTATTGTCCAAAACTGCTGCCGGAGCATAAGCTTCAGAATCAGTTTCATCACGAAAGTCTCTTTTGTCACTTTCACGGTTGTGATCTTCTGACTATGCATTTTGTACAGCATCTTCCGTAAGTAAAACATTTTCACATACATGAACTTTACACACAGTGACAGAACAGATACACAATGTGTACTCCAGGGACATAGTGACCCTTCAAAAAATATTTCTGTCAAATTAATTAAACAACAATGACTCACAACTTCGAACATCCATCCTCTTCTACGTATCACTCAGTGCTGAATTTACATTGGTGGCACTGGTGTGTGCACAGTAACAAAAAAAAAACACTTTGGGGCCAGCGTGACCCTGGTGTACATTTCTAGGGTTAAGTCTCCAAATTTCTGCATCCTTTCAGCATAAGGACATGGTTCAGTGTTGAAGAACAGTCGTGTACTAATATGTCATGATAAAAGGTTCTTTAGTAATGTGAACACTGTATTTCTTTTGTATAGAGGTAACATGCCAAAGAAGAATTTATAGGAAACTGTGTTGTTATTTTTATGTGCAAAATGGTAACATTCAGTTTTTCACTAGCCTAATCAGAATCAGTTAAGCTATCATTTGGTGTAGTTACTGAGCTTTACATGAATAAAATCAATTTATAAAACTTAAAGAAAATGCTTAAACTTTTTGCAGGAGTCAATCCCAGATACTTGGCTACCATGAGTAGTGTGCTCCCAATTATGCTACTGGAACACACCTTTCAGATCGACTTAAAGCTTCATCCTGTCACAGGGTCATTCCAGTCCCTGTCTAGTGCACAACTTTGTCTCCCAAATCAATATAGTGTACAATTATAAAATTTTGGGAAAATTCCATTCCTTGGTGACTTTAATTATTTCTTCAAGCTATTGAACACGAACTATCTGAATGGCTGAAGAATTCGCATCTGTGTACAAGTCTAGTAATTATTTCTCTAAGCTATTGTATAACTTGGTTACTGACATTAGCGAAGTTCTGCATCAAACCAGCTGCTCAAGAAATATTCAAAGCACAACTGGGCTTAAGCAAGGGTGTGTGCTTCCTCTTCAACAATTTGGAATTAGATACCAGTTCAATGGAGAACTTTTTAATCAATCCATACATGACTTATAAATGATCAACTCAGTTAACCTGGGCTGCAGACATGTTACTTTCAGATGACAATGTTTCAACAGTTTGTACATCTAAAGTTTGCAACAGTCCATCAACTTCTTCAAGAATGCATATGAGTGATTTGATTTGAGTATGAATGCTCAGAAAATGAAGTACTCACACAACCTACTCCTGCAAGCAATCTCCCAATCTGTGATGTTGTCAGCTTTTATACTTATTTCAGAGAGACAGATCTTTCTTGTAATATGACATTCTCTCGCCATGACATAAAAGCTGGAGCAATTGCATCACCAGAAACTGAGGTCATCTATAAAAATAAAACAGTAGGATTATTTAATGAATATTGCCATTTGTGTGAGGGTGCTGGGAAGCCATACAGAAGTCACCATCAATAGTCACAGGGTAGTTAGTTAGTTGTTGCGTGTTCCATTGATCAATCACACGATATAGTAGCCGTTATGATGTGGAATGTGTCAAGTGCACAAGAAATGCACATATGAAACAAGATTTTTTATGTATATATTATTTACCCCATTCCCTTAAATGGCACAAAATGCATATACTATATTTATAGATTTATTTATTCCTATTCAAGAATTCATCTATGGTATAGGAGTTGTCAAGGAGATATGATTTCAATTTATTTTTGAAGCTATTACTGCTGTCTGTCAGACACCTTACTTCATCTGGTAATTTGCCGAAAATTTTTATAGCAGCATATTTTACCCCTTTCTGTGTCAAAGTCTTATAATCATGAATGTCACTTTTGTTTTTAAACTGATCCATGTTGCTGAGAACAAATTTCATTAGTGAGTAAATGTACTGTGAGGCTGTTGTAAGAATTCCCTATCTTTTAAAAATATGCCTACAAGACCTACAAGATGTGCAACTATGAACCCCACACATTATTCTAACCACTTTCTTTTGAGCAGTGAATACTTTTTGTCTAAATGTTGAGTTACCCCCAAAATATTATTCCGCATGACATCAGAGAGTGAAAGTATGCAAAGTATGTTAGCTTACTAATTTCTATATCCTCAAAATTGGCAATTATTCTGATTGCAAAAGTTGCTGAACCTAGTCGCTTTAGAAGATCCAAAACATGAATTTTCCAATTAAGATGCTCATCTATATGTACACCCAAAAACTTAGTATGCTGTACCCTGTCTACTGACTTCTGTTGATGTGTTATATTTATTGAACGAAATGTACTTTTTGCAGCAGAAAATTGGATGTACTGTGTTTTTTCAAAGTTTAGAGCAAGCCCATTTGCAGAAAACCAATTAATGACTTTTCCAAAGACCTTATTTGTATCATTTTCAATTGGACTTTCTTTCACTGAATTAATAATGATGCTTGTATCATCAGCAAACAGTGTCAGTTCAGCTTCCTGTTTCAGATAGGAAGGGAGGGGTCGTTCACATATGTCGAGAACAGAAGGGGACCCATGATTGAACCCTGTGGGACACCTAATATAATTTCACCCCAGGTAGATGAAATGGCAAACTTATTTAAATCACTTGACCCATATAAGGAAACTTTTTGCTTCCTGTTCTGTAGGGATGATTTAAACCACTCATATGCTATTCCCTTTATACCATAGAATTGTAATTTCTGTAACATAATGTCATGGTTCACACAATCAAATGCTTTGGACAAGTCACAGAAAATTCCTATTGGTGACATTTTACTATTTAAAGACTCTATTATGTGGACAGTGAAATTGTATATTGCCGTCTCAGTGGAACAGCATTTTTGAAATCCGAACTGTGATTTACTAACAAGGAAACCTCCCCATCGCACCCCCCTCAGATTTAGTTACACGTTGGCACAGTGGATAGGCCTTGAAAAACTGAACACAGATCAATCGAGAAAACAGGAAGAAGTTGTGTGGAACTATGAAAAAAATAAGTAAAATACACAAACTGAGTGTCCGTGTGGAAGATATGCAACATCAAAGAGATTGTGAGCTCTGGAGCGCCGTGGTCACGTGGTTAGCGTGAGCGGCTGTGGAATGAGAGGTCATTGGTTCAAGTGTTCCCTCAGGTGAAAAGTTTAATTTTTTATTTTCAGACAATTATCAAAGTTCAGGCAATCACACATAATCAACTTCGCTCTCCAAAATTCCAGGACATGTTCAGATTTGCTTGGACATACGCAGGATTTGACAGTCTACACATGGAAAAATTTGAAAACGTTAAAAACATGTTTTGACAGAGCACAGGGAAAACTGTGCGACTCTGAAACTGTTGCATTCATTTGTTGCAGTTTATAAGACAAACTCTTATGTTTTCATCACTTTTTTGGGAGTGATTATCACATCTACAAGAAAACCTAAATCAGGCAAGGTGGAAGAATCTTTTTACCCATTCGCCAAGTGTACAAGTTAGGTGGGTCGACAACATATTCCTGTCATGTGACGCACATGCCGTCACCAGTGTCATATAGAATATATCTGACATGTTTTCCTGTGGAGGAATCGGTTGACCTATGACTTTGCGATCAAATGTTTTCGGTTCCCATTGGATAACCACGTCCTTTCGTCTACTAATCGCACGGTTTTGCAGTGCGGTCGCAAAACACAGACACTAAACTTATTACAATGAACAGAGATGCCAATGAACGAACGGACAGATCATAACTTTGCGAAAATAAATAAAGTAAACTGTTCACTTGAGGGAAGACTTGAACCAAGGACCTCTCGCTCCACAGCTGCTCACGCTAACCACGGGACCACGGCGCTCCTGAGCTCCGCTATCCTTGATGTTGCTTATCTTGCACATGGACTACTCAGTTTGTATATTTTGCTTATTTTTTTTCATAGTTCCACACAACTTCTTCCTGTTTTCTCGATTGATCTGTGTTCAGTTTTTCAAGGACTATCCACTGTGCCAACTTATAACTAAATCTGAGGGGGGTGCGATGGGGAGGTTTCGTTGTAAGTATCCCATTACTGTTGAGGTGGGTAACCACTCTTGAGTACATTACTTTCTCGGAGATTTTTGAAAATGCTGTAAGCAAGGATACTGGCAAATAATTATTGACATCTGTGGTTTTCCCATTTGTGTAGAGAGGCCTGACAGTGGCATATTTTAACCCGTCTGGGAAAATACCTTGAGTTAGTGATGCATTACATATGTGATTCAGAACATCAGCTGTAATTGTAATCAGGTTCACACGGATTGTCAGCAACCAGAGTGAGTATATCGACACACTTCTGAACCAATTCAAAAATTCCTGTAGGAGTACAAACATAAATATAGGTGCATGAGAAGCTCTAGTAGACGATTCCATTCTACAGGACTTAGTCAGTTCAGCTGGAGTTGATCTGTACAGATGAGACTCCAGAATATAGGAAACAAATTTGAGAAATAGTCACTTTGGCAAACCCAATCACATTCTCTGACTATAATTATAAGCAGCATATGTGCATATAGGTTTTAGGTGTGGACTGGTCTCCTAAACCATGAGCAGTATCAATTGCAAGAGAGAATTGGAGATTTGGAAATGAGTGTAAGCTGGCACTTACAGTGCTGCCACACCTCCGTTTCCACTCATTGATTTAATTTTATTTATTTATTCAACCAGGGATCATTTCACAACGACATACCTACAGTATTTGCCATCACAATGAAATGAAAATAAATAGCTCAAATTATATAATACACAGAATGAATAAGTATGTTTATGAGGATGGGACAGGTGGTTGGCCAATGGCATTTATGAAGGAATCATCCTGGCACTTGCCTGAAATGATTTAGGAAAACCACAGAAAACCCAAATCAAAGTGATTGCAGAGAGCGAACTTCGTTTACCCAAATTTGAGGTCAGTGTCTTAACAACTGCACTGCCTCATTTGGTTGGTAGATTAGAAAGACATCTGTATCTGTTGACATACTACACAGGCGGTGGAACCACATTCAGGAAAGAACTGCAGTGTCGTGTGACCTACAATGCATTTTCCAACCTCCTCAATAAATGATAAAATGGTTTGTTTTAGCTATTGTATTTATAAATATCAATCTTGACATTGTGTGAAAAATTGCAACTAATTCATAGAATGTCCATATGGGATACAGGAATAGTAACATATTGTGGTCTTTGACAGATTGTGCTTCAGTACGACTTCACTGCAGGAATGCCAAAAATTGCAGACACTGGGTGTTGCAATTCGTTGAGTATGAAAGTGTCAATTTTTCTGGGTGGGGAAAGCTGTGGCTCCATTGAACTACTACATTTCTTGCTAGTGCAGAGCTATTTTAACAAGCTTCTTCAGGCTCATTTCTGTGCGATACTTCCATAATCATCATCATCATCATCATCATCATCATCATCATTATTGTGTCTGATACTGTAAGTTTTGTGTATATCATTGCAGGCAAGATGCTCTCTGAAGTGAAGCTATCATTCACTCACATACAAGGTGTCCTAGCTTGGTAAAAATTTTGAATGTTCTAAGACTTTGGAAGCTTTAGCAGGATATTACTGTTAATTACTATAGCCCATAAGATTTTATCTTGTTTATTGCTAAATCGCTTGAAACCATATGCAGAAAGTATAATTGGGATTATGAAACTGGCTTTTGTAGAAATAGATCCACTACTGACAATGTACTTGCAATCAGAATAATAAATGAAAAAGTATGGGAACCAAAAAAAAATTCTTGTTTATCAGTTTTTATGAAAGCTGTAGACAGGCAAAACCTATGCACTGTAGTGATGGACTTGTTGTTTCCAATTAAACCTATAAATCTTTGTAAAATGCACAAGGATTATAATGTAGGCAGGGTTTTGCTAAATGGAATAAAATTGACCATTCCAAATATAAAAATGGGCTAAGAATGGAAGATGTTCTGTCCCTTCTTCTCGTCAATGTATTTGGGATGAAACTCAAACTAGTACCTACTCAGGTCCTCAAAAGAAATAAAGTTAGGTTTTAGCATATGCAGATGATATAGCGCTCATTGGAAAAAGTAAAACAGAAGTTAGACTGATATATGTGGAGCTTTTAGAAGAAATGTCCTGTGGTATTGTCCTCAGATCGTGGTGCCATATCAAAGTCGGCAATGCGAATCGATACCAGAGACATTAGCGAGGGCTTGCTGCAACTCTAGAAAACATGCCACCCCTTCAGCATAGCAGTGCCCTTATGCTGAGGTCAATATAGTGTCACACATCCAAGAGATCATCTGAGTTTGAGACCTCAGCTACAGCAGTCAACATCATCATGTAGCACAGTGATCATTGTTAAAGTTTCAGATGAACTTGTACTGTTGTAAATTTCGAACTTTGTATCTCAACAAAACAGTTTGTTACTTAGTGCATCAAGTGATGCTTTCGTAGTCAATGGCAGTGGTAAATTGTCAACACTGGTGCAAATAACTGTGTCAAAGTTAAGTAAATCATTTATTCGTTTATATTATAAACTAATATTTCATGTGTTCCAGTCTTGATGATACTTCTCCCAGAGCAATCACCAGATAAAAGTAGTTTAGTCTGGTCACAACTCATCCAAACATGCCCTAACCAACTTAATGATCAGAAAATGAAATACATGTTATTTCAGAAATGTCGAGATGAACAAGCAACCAATTTTGTATCTAATAATAAGCAAACGTAAATCTGAATTCAGTGAACAGTTCAAAGATAAAGAATTACAATCAGACACAACTATTAAGTGAAAATGTGACTGTAAATTGCTAGTGAAACTACTGCTCCATACAAAAACTTCCAAGCTACTGACAAGGAAAACTAAAATTAGTCTACCTAACAAAATCATCAGACCAGTCCTAAACTATGGAGCAGAAACATGTAGTTTAACTAAAATGGAAGAACACCGATTATAAGTATTTGAAAACAAGGTTATTGGAAAAATCTTTAGTCCATCCTATGATGAAGAATCACAAAGCTGAAAGAGAAGACACAACACACAAATCCAAGCAAAAAGCAACAAAAATGAGCATAATAAATTCCAGAAAACTTAATGTGCATTTCTCCTCATAAGAATGAAAGAGGATCAAGTGATGTGAAGAATATTCATGGAGAAGTCATTCGGTAAGACACCCAGGGTACATGGGCAAATGAAATTAAAACAATATGCAATAGAATGGGTGTAAATAATTGGTAAGAAGCAGCACAAGGTAGAAGCATTTGGAGGCAACATGTGAGATCAGCACAGGAGCTTCTAGACCTTTAGAAGCCAAGAAGAAAAAGAAGAAGAATGTTTACTTCATTGCCACATACAATGGACATTAAAACATTTGGTTGCTGGAATACAGTGCAACATTTATCAGGGCACCATTTCAAATAGGTATGGGGGATTACTTTCTTTCCTGTTTTGCCATGAGAGGAGACTCTACCCTCAGAACGTTTTCTACCCCCCCCCCCCCCCTGTTGTTGTTGTTGTTGTTGTTGTTGTTGTGGTCTTCAGTCCTGAGACTGGTTTGATGCAGCTCTCTCCATGCTACTCTATCCTGTGCAAGCCTCTTCATCTCCCAGTACCTACTGCAACCTACATCCTTCTGAATATGCTTAGTGTATTCATCTCTTGGTCTCCCTCTACGATTTTTACCCTCCATGCTGCCCTCCAATACCAAATTGGTCATCCCTAGATGCCTCAGAACATGTCCTACCAACCGATCCCTTCTTCTGGTCAAGTTTTGCCACAAACTTCTCTTCTCCCCAATCCTATTCAATACTTCCTCATTAGTTATGTGGTCTACCCATCTAATCTTCAGCATTCTTCTGTAGCACCACATTTCAAAAGCTTCTATTCTCTTCTTGTCCAAACTAGTTATCGTCCATGTTTCACTTCCATACATGGCTACACTCCATACAAATACTTTCAGAAACGACTCCCTGACACTTAAATCTATACTCGATGTTAACAAATTTCTCATCTTCAGAAATGCTTTCATTGCCAGTCTACATTTTATATCCTCTCTACTTCGCCCATCATCAGTTATTTTGCTCCCCAAATAGCAAAACTCCTTTACTACTTTAAGTGTCTCATTTCCTAATCTGATTCCCTCAGCATCACCCGACTTAATTCGACTACATTCCATTATCCTCGTTTTGCTTTTGTTGATGTTCATCTTATATCCTCCCTTCAAGACACCATCCATTCCGTTCAACTGCTCTTCCAGGTCCTTTGCTGTCTCTGATAGAATTACAATGTCATCGGCGAACCTCAAAGTTTTTATTTCTTCTCCATGGATTTTAATACCTACTCCGAATTTTTCTTTTGTTTCCTTTACTGCTTGCTCAATATACAGATTGAATAACATCGGGGAGAGGCTACAACCCTGTCTTACTCCCTTCCCAACCACAGCTTCCCTTTCATGTCCCTCGACTCTTATAACTGCCATCTGGTTTCTGTACAAATTGTAAATAGCCTGCCGCTCCCTGTATTTTACCCCTGCCACCTTTAGAGCTTGAAAGAGAGTATTCCAGTCAACATTGTCAAAAGCTTTCTCTAAGTCTACAAATGCTAGAAATGTAGGTTTGCCTTTCCTTATTCTTTCTTCTAAGATAAGTCGTAAGGTTAGTATTGCCTCACGTGTTCCAGTGTTTCTACGGAATCCAAACTGATCTTCCCCGAGGTCGGCTTCTACTAGTTTTTCCATTCGTCTGTAAAGAATTCGTGTTAGTATTTTGCAGCTGTGGCTTATTAAACTGATTGTTCGGTAATTTTCACATCTCTCAACACCTGCTTTCTTTGGGATTGGAATTATTATATTCTTCTTGAAGTCTGTGGGTATTTCGCCTGTCTCATACATCTTGCTCACCAGATGGTAGAGTTTTGTCAGGACTGGCTCTCCCAAGGCCGTCAGTAGTTCCAATGGAATGTTGTCTACTCCCGGGGCCTTGTTTCGACTCATGTCTTTCAGAGCTCTGTCAAACTCTTCACGCAGTATTGTATCTCCCATTTCATCTTCATCTACATCCTCTTCCATTTCCATAATATTTTCCTCAAGTACATTGCCCTTGTATAGACCCTCTATATATTCCTTCCACCTTTCTGCTTTCCCTTCTTTGCTTAGAACTGGGTTTCCATCTGAGCTCTTGATATTCATACAAGTCGTTCTCTTATCTCCAAAGGTCTCTTTAATTTTCCTGTAGGCAGTATCTATCTTACCCCTAGTGAGATAAGCCTCTACATCCTTACATTTGTCCGCTAGCCATCCCTGCTTAGCCATTTTGCACTTCCTGTCGATCTCATTTTTGAGACGTTTGTATTCCTTTTTGCCTGCTTCATTTACTGCATTTTTATATTTTCTCCTTTCATCAATTAAATTCAATATTTCTTTTGTTACCCAAGGATTTCTACTAGTCCTCGACTTTTAACCTACTTGATCCTCTGCTGCCTTCACTACTTCATCCCTCAAAGCTACCCATTCTTCTTCTACTGTATTTCTTTCTCCCATTCCTGTCAATTGTTCCTTTATGCTCTCCCTGAAACTCTGTACAACCTCAGGTTCTTTCAGTTTATCCAGGTCCCATCTCCTTAAATTCCCACCTTTTTGCAGTTTCTTCAGTTTTAATCTACAGGTCATAACCAATAGATTGTGGTCAGAGTCCACATCTGCCCCTGGAAATGTCTTACAATTTAAAACCTGGTTCCTAAATCTCTGTCTTACCATTATATAATCTATCTGATAACTTTTAGTATCTCCAGGGTTCTTCCATGTATACAGCCTTCTTTCATGGTTCTTAAACCAAGTGTTAGCTATGATTATGTTGTGCTCTGTGCAAAATTCTAACAGGCGGCTTTCTCTTTCATTTCTTAGCCCCAATCCATATTCACCTACTACGTTTCCTTCTCTCCCTTTTCCTACACTCGAATTCCAGTCACTCATGACTATTAAATTTTCGTCTCCCTTCACTGTCTGAATAATTTCTTTTATTTCATCATACATTTCTTCAATTTCTTCGTCATCTGCAGTGCTAGTTGGCATATAAACTTGTACTACTGTAGTAGGTGTGGGCTTCGTATCTATCTTGGCCACAATAATGCGTTCACTATGCTGCTTGTAGTAGCTTACCCGCATTCCTATTTTCCTATTCATTATTAAACCTACTCCTGCATTACCCCTATTTGATTTTGTGTTTATAACCCTGTAGTCACCTGACCAGAAGTCTTGTTCCTCCTGCCACCGAACTTCACTAATTCCCACTATATCTAACTTTAACCTATCCATTTCCCTTTTTAAATTTTCTAACCTACCTGCCCGATTAAGGGATCTGACATTCCACGCTCCGATCCGTAGAACGCCAGTTTTCTTTCTCCTGATAACGACATCCTCTTTTGTAGTCCCCGCCCGGAGATCCGAATGGGGGACTATTTTACCTGCGGAATATTTTACCCAAGAGGACGCCATCATCATTTAATCATACAGTAAAGCTGCATGCCCTCGGGAAAAATTACGGCTGTAGTTTCCCCTTGCTTTCAGCCGTTCGCAGTACAAGCACAGCAAGGCCGTTTTGGTTATTGTTACAAGGCCAGATCAGTCAATTATCCAGACTGTTGCCCTTGCAACTACTGAAAAGGCTGCTGCCCCTCTTCAGGAACCACCCGTTTGTCTGGCCTCTCAACAGATACCCCTCAGTTGTGGTTGCACCTACGGTACGGCTATCTGTATCGCTGAGGCACGCAAGCCTCCCCACCAACGGCAAGGTCCATGGTTCATGGGGGGGAGTGTGTTGTATATTCTTGATTTGCTTGATGGCATGTGGCTCATTGTAAATTTTGTGAGTTCTGTGGCTCATTGTAAATTTTGTGAGTTCTGCATCCATCAGCATATACAGCTCACCAAATGTGACTGTGACACTAACATCAGATTAAAAATTGTACCAGTGGTGGCTCGTGCAAAATTTTATCAATGTGCTACAATGTGGCTTTTTGACTTACAAGGGTAGTAACCATAACTAAATTGAAAATATTAACTTTATGTATATAAACTGAACTGTTTAAATTATATAATCAATCATTTAATATTGTGAGGCATAAAATAAAATAAAAAAAAGGGGGCCTTGTTGGAATCAAACCGAGCCAGCAAATTTCCAGTCAATGCACATGACCACTCAGCCATGGCACAATTATGTCGGGTGCTCCTAAAGTATGTCTCATACTCTACATATGTGCAACACATTACACACCCTTTCAAAGAAATACTGACTTGGCGCTGTGGTTAACATAGCATTCATAGTGCCGGAAGTGATGACATCACATCATAGCATGCACAGTCGAAAACAGACAGCTGTGTCCCTTCTCTGAGTTGTCAGTAGCACAGCTGACAACAATTCAGCACTCGACACTGGTTTTTAGTTATTATGGGGAGAGCAATAAAAAAACAAGCTGTCATCCATTTTATGTGCATACCAGCCCGCATTTGAAGAGAGATAACATAACATAAAGGAGTTTTGCTATTTGGGGAGCAAAATAACTGATGATGGTCGAAGTAGAGAGGATATAAAATGTAGATTGGCAATGGCAAGGAAAGCATTTCTGAAGAAGAGAAATTTGTTAACATCGAGTATAGATTTAAGTGTCAGGAAGTCATTTCTGAAAGTATTTGTATGGAGTGTAGCCATGTATGGAAGTGAAACATGTACGGTAAATAGTTTGGACAAGAAGAGAATAGAAGCTTTCGAAATGTGGTGCTACAGAAGAATGCTGAAGATTAGATGGGTAGATCACATAACTAATGAGGAAGTATTGAATAGGATTGGGGACAAGAGAAGTTTGTGGCACAACTTGACCAGAAGAAGGGATCGGTTGGTAGGACATGTTCTGAGGCATCAAGGGATCACCAATTTAGTATTGGAGGGCATTGTGGAGGGTAAAAATCGTAGAGGGAGACCAAGAGATGAATACACTAAGCAGATTCAGAAGGATGTAGGTTGCAGTAGGTACTGGGAGATGAAGAAGCTTGCACAGGATAGAGTAGCATGGAGAGCTGCATCAAACCAGTCTCAGGACTGAAGACCACAACAACAACAACAACAACAACAACATAATTTTACTGCAATTTCCAGCTCGCATCCAAAGAGAAATGGCATAATTTTAGTGCAATATTGACAGTATGGTGTATCACTTTAGCACATGATAACTGGCTGCCAATGAATTTTTGTCAAGAATCTATCGCAATCAAGTGACAACAGTTTTACTTTTTTTTTATTATTTCTTGAGGAATTCATATAATATTGAAAGACAAGTGATTGATTAGTTCACCTCATGCTTGCATCCTGCATATTATCTCATTGGTGGACTAGATCACAGTCTGTGTGTTTATTTTCCAGTACTTTCTTCATATTGTGTTTAGTTATTTATCATTTTCTCACTCTGTCAATATAGTTACTTAATTTTAGAGGTAAACAAAACAAAATAACTCAGTATTGATTTAATTTTTCAGGATTGGTGTGAACTGAGCACAAAAAATCTTTGTAAGGGCCATATTTTGGAAGAATACCTGAAGGAAAGAGAAAAATCAGGGGTTAAATTTCATCGAGTAGTTTATGTTGGTGATGGTAAGAATGATTTGTGTCCATGTCTCAGACTTGGTCACTCGGACATCGCTTTCCCCCGATGTGGGTATGCTCTTGCAGAAGTCTTGTGTGGTGGTGGCCAAGAAATAAATGCATCAGTCCATACCTGGAAAAACGGAGAAGAAATTATGAAGCACTTGTCAAATTATCTCAATTCTGATTATAGTAGTTGAGATAGGTATTATGTCACTTCTATTTGGATAATTTATTTCCTGTGAAAACAAAAGCATGCCATCCATAGCTTTGTTTTAAAGGTGTATGCCTCTGAATGCAGCTTGCACTGTTTAAAACTTAATTTTAAATGCTGCTTCATGTGAGATATTGTAAACAATGTCATATTATGTTTGAACATGTAAATGTATTCAGTATTCTGATACCCTTGGTATCAATTAAAACTTTGAAAGCTGTACAATAAAAATATAACAGACTGCATTTTATTTATAATATGGAACTATATGACTTACACATATACTTTGTCCAAATTGGTATGTAATCAATGTGCAATAACACTGAACAGAACTTATAGTGAAAAACATTTAGGAGGCTATGTGAAACAACCCTACCTTGGACATTTGGTGCAATCTAGCAGATAACTGGCACTGACAACAATGCAGAAGTTTTACAATCTGATATTCCAAGAGAATTAGGATACACAGTTCTGATAGAGACCTCTTGTAGAAGAAATATTTTATTGTCAGAAGATGATCAAATAAATACTGAAGTCAAGCATTTTAAATTCTTAAGAATGAAGATAGTAGGTAACCTCTTTTTGGAAGTACCACATTCAGTATCTTGTTCAGAAACTAAATGTTGCCATATTTATTGTAAGAACTCTTTTCACTGTATCTGTCAGTGAAACTCAAAATCTTGTTTAATTGGATTGATAAAAAAAAAAAATCTACTCACCAAGCAGCGGCAGAACACACACGTAAAAGACTGTTGTGATCAGCAAGCTTTCGGAGCCAGTGTCTCCTCCTTCAGGCAGAAGGGTTGAAGGGTGAAGGAAAAGGACTTGGATAGGTCTAGGAAAAGGGGTAGATTTTGGGTAAGTTATCCAGAACTCGCCATATGGGATTAGAAGGAAAGTATTCCAGACAAACCTCTGATGGAATGGGAACTGATAACTGTCTGGAAAATAGAGACATTTGACTCAATTTCATATGTCATAATTGATGTTTTTGGCAAGCCTGCAGCTGTCATTTATTATTTAAATAATAAAACACTGCACAAATTATATATTTTTTCATGCTTAGCTCGACGCGTTTTGAGAATTTTTTTTCTCGTTGTCAAGTACAAATATTTACGTAAGTATTTTGTGTGGCATCTGCATCTGTGTTGTTCTGTGTCTCTTGCACTGTCAACTTTTATAGGTTATCAGATAGTGTGCCTCCTCAGTTATGTAGATAAATCTCCCATACACAAGCAAATTATCACTTACATTGTTTGTTTGTGTAACATCACAAAAAATACAAACGTAAATACAGCACCTGACTGAGAATAAATTCTCAAAACACATTTTGCCCTGCATCAAAAAATACATATTTGGCATTGTGTTTAAAGCAAAAACATTTGAGCAACACAGAGTGAGTGAAGGTTTGAACTAGCGCTACAAGTGGCCAAACAATGAAACACGCTAAATATGATTCAACAAAGCTGTGATGGTGGTCACAACAATCACGAAATTGCACAAGTGCAGTAGAGACATAGCAGAATACTATGTGAGATCTTTTTAAAGTGTTGTCATAACACTGATAAAGCAATTCCAGAACATCATTTTCTTCATTATTCATTTAAAGGCTTTCATAATAACAATAATAATAATAATAATAATAATAATAATCATAATTGATATAGTTCCTAAACATAGTAATGAAAAATTGGAAAACCACACTTAATATCCAAACAAATTCAAATAATATCATATCACAGCCAATACAGATTAAGCGTGGAATATACCAAGGAGACTCATTAAGTCCTTTCTGGTTCTGCCTTGCTCTGAACATGCTAAATAATACAAATTATGGATACAATATTACTGGAACATACCCACACAAAATCACACATTTGCTATACATGGATGATCTAAAACTTCTGGCAGCAACAAATCAACAACTCAACTAATTACTAAAGATAACAGAAGTATTCAGCAATGATATAAATATGGCTTTTGGAACAGACAAATGTAAGAAAAGTAGCATAGTCAAGGGAAAACATACTAAACAAGAAGATTACATATTGGATAACCACAGCGACTGCATAGAAGCGATGGAAAAAACAGATGCCTATAAATATCTAGGATACAGACAAAAAATAGGAATAGATAATACAAATATTAAAGAAGGACTAAAAGAAAAATATAGACAAAGACTAACAAAAATACTGAAAACAGATTGGTTGGTTGGTTGGTTGGTTGGTTTGGGGAAGACCAGACAGCTTGGTCATCGGTCTCATCGGATTAGTGAAGGATGGGGAAGGAAGTCGGCCGTGCCCTTTCAGAGGAACCATCCCGGCATTTGCCTGGAGTGATTTAGGGAAATCACGGAAAACCTAAATCAGGATGGCCGGACGCGGGATTGAACCATTGTCCTTCCGCTGAAAACAGAATTGACAGCAAGAAACAAGACAAAAGCTATAAATACTTATGCTATACCAATACTGACCTACTCATTTGGAGTAGTGAAATGAAGTAACACAGACCTAAAAGCACTCAATACACTTACACAATCACAATGCCACAAATATAGAATACATCACATACATTCAGCAACAGAAAGATTCACATTAAGCAGAAAGGAAGGAGGAAGGGGATTTATAGACATAAAAAACCTACATTATGGACAGGTAGACAATTTAAGAAAATTCTTTATAGAACGAGCAGAAACTAGCAAAATACACAAAGCAATCACTCATATAAATACATCGGCTACACCACTGCAATTTCATAACCACTTCTACAACCCTTTAGATCACATAACATCAACAGATACGAAGAAAGTAAATTGGAAAAAGAAAACACTACATGGCAAGCACCCATATCATCTAACACAGCCACAGATCGATCAAGACGCATCCAACACATGGCTAGGAAAAGGCAATATATACAGTGAGACTGAAGGATTCATGATTGCAATACAGGATCAAACAATAAACACCAGATATTACAGCAAGCATATTATTAAAGATCCCAATACCACAACAGATAAATGCAGACTTTGCAAACAACAAATAGAAACAGTAGATCACATCACAAGCGGATGTACAATACTAGCAAATACAGAATACCCCAGAAGACATGACAATGTAGCAAAAATAATACATCAACAGCTTGCCTTACAACATAAACTTATAAAACAACACGTTCCCACATACAAGTATGCACCACAAAATGTACTGGAGAATGATGAATACAAATTATACTGGAACAGAACCATTATAACAGATAAAACAACACCACATAACAAACCTGACATCATACTCACCAATAAAAAGAAGAAATTAACACAACTAATCGAAATATCCATACCCAATACAACAAATATATAAAAGAAAACAGGAGAAAAAATTGAAAAATACACACAACTGGCTGAGGAAGTCAAGGACATGTGGCATCAGGATAAAGTTGACATTATACCAATTATACTATCAACTACAGGAGCCATACCACACAATATCCACCAGTACATCAACGCAATACAGCTACATCCAAACTTATATATACAACTACAGAAATCTGTAATTATTGATACATGCTCAATTACCAGAAAGTTCCTAAATGCAATGTAACGTATACCGTACAGTAAAAAGGAAGTTACGCTTGATCAAGGTCCGCGTCACTTTCCATTTTTGACCAGACATAACGTCTGAGAAAAGAAAGAATAATAATAATAATAATAATGTAACGATAGGTTTAAAAATGTCTGCTGTATTGAAAAAGATTTTTAATATTGTTTATGTAAACTAACAGATAGTAAAATTACAATTGCATGTATATATAGGTCCCCATCTGGCAATTTGAATTGTTCTCTGAAAACCTGGAAAATATTCTGAACTACCTAAATAGTCAGTCAAAATACATAATTGTGCTTGGGGAATTCAATGTTAATTTCAACGACAACTGTGGAAAGACTGATGACCTCAGAAGTTACGTCCCATAGTGCTCAGAGCCATTTGAACTGTGAAAAAGGGCATGAACCGGTTAATCTACTAAAACATACATATGGACATGTGTGTAGAAGATGACACCAGATAAGGCAGCAAAAGTGAAAGTACTATTGACCAAATATTCATTGACAAATAAAAATATGGCTTTAACTCTGAGGTATTGGTTACAGGTTTCTCTGATCATCAAGCAATTAAATTGACTTTAGAGAAATCTCATAAGAAAAGTGACAACAGGGGATATATTGAGAGAAGATTAATTAATGATGACAGCATAAGGGTCTTTAATCTCATGTTAAAAAATGTAAACTGGGACATGGAAAGCAATAGTTCTGTAGATATAAAATTCAACGAGTTCTTGTCAAATTATAAATACTGCTGCGATATTTCATTCCCTCTGAAGAGAATGAAAATAAACAAAAAATGAAATTCATGGATAACAAGTGAAATCAAAGAGTCATCAGAAAGTCTTAGAACGCTATATAAGTGTGCAAAGCAAAATACTACCTTGAAACCATATGTAGAGTGAGGAAAAGCACAGGAAAGCTATAGTTGCTGCAAAGAAGCAGCACAATGATTCATATATCAGAAAGGGTAGCAACAATCTATGAATTCTATGTGGAAAGTTATTAATAATCACACAGTCAAACATGAAAATGCAAGTAATAAAATCACCATAAAACACACAAATGAAACTGTTGATGATCCACTCCTAACAGCTAATATATTTAATGATCATTATATTAATGTAGCCCAAAACCTAATCACAACTAAATATAACCCAATGACAAAGGTAATAACTCCAATAACTGAAAGGACAAAGTACCTATATCCCATAACACCCAAAGAAGTACAGTACAAACAGCTATCAACAAACTAAAGAGTAAAGTGACCTGTAGATTTGATTGTGTCCCTGACAATAAGTCTGGTCCCTTCAATCCCACAAACCAACCTGACAAAATTATTAAATATATTACCGACTGTTGTCTCTCAACTTGTGGACATAATCAATGTTTTTCCAAGTAAACTTAAGCAGTCAACAGTTTTATAAAAGTGGTGACAAGTTTGACATTAAAAATTTCAGACCACTATCATTATTATTTGTATTTTCGAAAATAACTGAAAGAATAATGTGTGACAGATTGCTAGACTTCCTAAACAAAAATAAAATTCTTGTGAATGCACAGAATGGTTTCAGAAAAGGCAAACCTACACAAACACTCTCTTCAATTTCCTAAACGTTTTTACAAAGGTATTGAGGAAAACAAACTGATCCCTGGGTTGTTTCTGGACCTGTCAAAGCATTTGATATTTTAAATCATAATCTGCTACTGTTAAAACCATATAATTATGGCATCTGTGGTGTTTCCTATGAGTGGTTCAAATCATATTTAACTGACAGGAAACAAAGAGTGCAACTTTCTCAGGATGGAAATGTGTACCATTCTGAATATAAAAGAGTTAATTATGTGGTTCCCCAGAGCTCGGTATTGGGACCGTCGTTATTCTTGATTTTTATTAATGACCTACCACAACAGGTTTCAACAGCTAATACTATATTACTTACTGACAATACCAGCTTCATTATAAAAGAAAAGAATGATTATGAGATGCAGCAAAAAATCAACAAAACAGCAGAAATGGCAGAAAAATGGCTTAAAAATTACTGTCTAGCTCACAATGACAAGAAAACTGTATGGATGAACTTCAACAAGGAACAAAAATAGGAACAATGTAAAATTTACATTATCGAATAGCCAAATTCAGCAAAAGAATTACATAACATTTTTAGGATTATGGGTGGATGAGCAGCTAAGATGGGAAATCATGTATAAATGCTTAACAAAAAATTAAGCAAGTACTGTTACATATTAAGAATGCTTAAAGATTGGTGCAATATCGAAACAGTGTTGAGTGCTTATTACGCATACATTCATAGTCTGCTGAAGTATGGTATAGTATTCTGGGTAAATACCTCTTTCGCAAAGCAGTCTTTTAAGCTTCAAAAGAAAGCTGTAAGATTAATAAGTGATGTTGCTTACAGAGCATCATGTAGAACTATCTTTAAGGAATTAAAAACATGACCTTACCATTTATATTTGAAAGTATCTGCTTCATTAAGAACCATCAAGTTTCAGCTTTGAATAGTGAGGCCCATGATTATCAAACAAGGAACAGGGATGACTATTATAGGGATGCACACAAAAAGTCAACATATCAGGACAATGCTGTTTACAAACCAAAAATTCATTACATTGCATTGCCAGATAGCATAAAAAAATAACCAAACATCAATACATTAAAACATTAAAAAACTAAAAAATCTACTAGTAAAGAACAGCTTCTACTGCATTAATGAATACCTGGAATTTTGCCCAAATCTATAGGTCTGCTTCATAACAAAAATTTGTCAAACCATTCCCAGATATAACTAAACTTCTTTTATCCATGTATGTATCTAATTATGCACCTAACTTTTGTGCCGTATGTTGCTATGACTATTTAACTAAAGTACTGGCATTTAATAGTTTGAGCAAAAACCAACCAAGGTGTTTTGCTAGCTTTTATTTTATCTGTATGTACATATATAATTTTATAATCTAATTAAGCAGAATAATGTTTTTGTTATAAAGATGTGTTGATATGAATGATAAGATTTTGTACATGATGTAAATATGTAATATTTTATATTGCTTTGTACTTTGACTAGCCCAATATCATGAATGTAACAATAGGGGCACTAAATAAATAAATAAATAAATGGTATGTTTGCAGATAACATAAACAAAGTTCAGTATACATGTAGAGATAAGGTATTTGTTCAGAGTAACCACATTATCTGTATTGCAGCTATTATGTTTTTCTCAATATGTAATCGACTTCTTACATGCTGTCATCATACTGTGGACAAATGTCAGTACACAGCTACCTATCTTTTTATGGATAAAACTGTTTATGCCACTAAATAGAATATGTTTAGTTATTACAACATTTTGTCCTCTACCATCATCAGATACCTGCAGTTAAGATGATAGAAACAGAAAAGACTGATGCATTTGTTGTTGTAACATCAGACTCAAAAAATTTCACAAAGCTATAAAATATTTTAAAAGGTTCACTTGCCAAACACTTTGAACTTTCAAAACAAGGTTCAGTGTGTATTAAAATCTGTACCTAATCAGGGAGTCAACTAGCAGCTTGTTTAAAAGTTATACAAAGATATAAATTCTAGCCAACAAGTGATGCCAGTGTGGGTGATGTTGCCTTTGAATTTTACTTTAACAATATTAGTATCCTATTTTCCACCTTCCACAGATAATTACAATAAGACATACATAATTTAAATTAATAATATACACAGTAAAATTATAAAACACTATTAAGATGATTATAACTGCATACTAATGGGATTAACTTTTCAGATATGGAGTTTAGATAAAATTGACAACAAATATTCATTGAATCTGTTAATAATGTCTATACAAGAGCCACATGAAATTTCAGTCTTAAATACCTTTCACATCAATAGAAAGTGTATAAAGATAGCCTTTGCTGTTGTAATTGCACTTGTATAATATGAAAAAAGCTGTGCATTATGAACTTCACCAAAGACTACACTAAAATGTGTAGACTTGTAAAATATATTATAAAAAGTAAAACAATTTGATCATTACATTCAAATATTTTGGAAGGCTGCTCCACCTTGTGGAAGAAACAGCAACTTGCTTCCCAAGGCAGGCCGTTTGCTGCGCAACTGTTGGCAGTTCTTCCGGACCAACAGACGTGAGTTGTGGGCCGATCAACAGTGGTAGAGCATGCCACAGTCAGTTTACATCACAGTAGCAGTTCTTTAAAAATGCCAAATACCCAATGATGGCTAAGTACATACTGATCATTTAAGATTGTTTGTGGAGCTCTGTTTTATGCATAAAAATTTGTAGGTCCTCCAGTATGTTTAAGGAATGTCCCTTCTGACTCCTATGCAACACTGCCATGCTTTCACATACATGACCTAACTTATGCTTCTCTATTTTAAGTGTGTCATGAATGCACTACCACTCATATCATAGCAGTGCTTCTTAAACCTTGTCATAAATTTCCTTTTTGTTTGTCCTATACAGGCGGACCCAGGAGGAATGATCAATTTTCATGGATATGACAGGAATGATCAACTGAAGCAAAAAAGTTTAGTAAACATGGGCTCTAAAATGTATACCTTAAGAGCTATGAACACTTCTTCAAATTTGATACTGTGAAACAAATCTCTTCCACTGCATGCTCTTTGCTTTGCATATTTTGTAAAGATGTAGTATGGACTAAAACAACAAAACTTTTTGCAGTAAACATTGATCCAAAAATGCATACTTTAAAAGCTATGGGAACTTGTTCAGTAGAAGAAATGTGTTTATCAGTAGCAAAGATGAACAGGTGCTCATAGCTCTTAAGTTAAGGCATGCACTTTAGAGACCATGTTTACTGAAGATTTTTTATTATTTTGGTCTGTAGTACCACCTCTCAAAATATGGAAAGCGAAGAGCTTGCAGAGAAGAGATTTGTTCCACAGTATTGAAGGAGAAGAAGAAGAAGTAGTAGTGCATATAGATACCTCTGAAGGCATGTATTTTAGAGCTGATGTTTACCATATTTTTTCGCTCCAAATGAGCATTCCACTCATACCCCTGAATATTGACCATTCCTCTGGGGACACCCTCTATAAAACTTGTCACAACCACAGCAGTTTATTTTGCACCCTCTGGAGTCACAGTATTTATCAGATTTATTTCCGTTTCTGTGGTGTAACCTGTTTCCTAGGCTACCTGTAGTTTGAAAGCCTATGGTGACATTAGTTTTCTTGTTGCTCTTAGTATTGCTTTCAGAATGCAAGCCAATAAATGTTAACATTGCATATCTTTTGTTATTCTGGTGCATCGTTGCTCAAGTACTTTTCTTATGTTTAATTTTCTTGTACATCTGATGACATCACCATTTCTGTATCTATTTGCATGATGCAGTTGCACCACTGCTTGAAGCTCTTTCTCAATTTTGTCATAATCCAAAGGTTTCAAGATTATGTGTATCATAGCCCTGAAGAAGGTATACTTATGCCCTCAGAGATGACATGATTGCCGGCCGGGGTGGCCGAGCGGTTCTAGGCGCTACAGTCTGGAACCGCGTGATCGCTACATTCACAGGTTCAAATCCTGCCTCAGGCATGGATGTGTGTGATGTCCTTAGGTTAGTTAGGCTTAAGTAGTTCTAAGTTCTAGGGGACTGATGACCTCAGTAGTTAAGTCCCATAGTGCTCAGAGCCATTTGAACCATTTGATGACATGATTTTTGCATTTATGATTAGATCCATATTTGTTTGTTTCCTATGTATACCTGCTTTATGCTTTCCACCATTGTTAGTAATTTGAAGGTCCAGAAAAGTTTTGCTTTTCTCTTTTTCTAGCTCAACTGTGAAGTTAATTTTAGAGTGCTTGGTGCTCATCTTCTTAGCAACTTCTTGTATTTCATCAGCACATTACCTCTGTACAATAAAAATAATGTCATTGACATATCTCCTATAATATATGATCTTCTTGTCTTTGTCCTCATTCACTTGAAAGAATCTGTTCTCTACATCATTTACAAAAATCTCTGTTACTGTCCCAGGTAAACTGTTGCCCATTACTAACCTGTCTGTATGCTGATACATATGGCCATTAAACTTAAAACAATTAAAAGAAAACATTGATTCCAGAAGTTCTATTAGTTCCACAAGTTACCCTCTGCAACTCGTCTGATACTTCAATAAATTTTCTCTAGAATCATTATCAGGTATATTTGTATAAAGGTTTATGATCCGTCTGGGATTTCAGTTTAGTTTACAAATGCCACAAAGTCATAGCTGTTTGTGAGGAAAGCTGTGACTCAGGAGTATACAAAATAAACCACAATGCTTGTGACAAGTTTTATATAGGACAAACAGGAAGGAAATTTGTGGTAACATTTAGGGAGCACACTCCTATGATGGGTGTGGTAGTGCACTGACGATGCACATAAAAACAGAGAGGCATAAATTAGGTCCGATAAGTGAAAGCATGGAAGTATTGCATAGGGGCGCAAGGGAATGCTCCTTAAATATACTGGAGGACCTCAAAACCATCACTGGTTTTTTGACGTTTTTTGAGAATTGCTAGTGTGACATATGCTGACCGTGGTGTGCTCTCTCAGTGTTGAGTTGGCCACACTTTACCTCCTGTCTGTTGGGCTGACGGAGCTGCCTCTGCTTTCTTGGTAAACGGCCTGTCTTGGGAAGCAAGTTGCTGGTTCTTCTGCAAAATGAAGGAGCCTTCCAAGATATTTGAATTTAATAATCAAATTGGTTTATTTTGTGCAATAAATGGCATTTAACACTAAAATTTCATGTGGTTCTTGGATAGATATTATTAACAGATTCCATGAATACTTGTTGTCAAGTTTAAGTAAACACCACATGGACTAAATGTCCCCATTTGAAAAGTTAATGCCATTAGTATGCCATTATACTCATTTTAATTGTGTTTTATTATATGTCTGTGTATATTAGTAATTTAACATATGCCTGTCTTTTTAGAATTATAAATGAAAGGGGAGGAATGGAATAATAATAATAATAAAAATAATAATAAAAGTAAAATTCACAGGCAGCTTCCCCCAAACTAGTACCACCTGATGACTAGGATTTATATCTTCGTACAACTTTAAACAAATTATTAGTTGGCACCTCAATTAAGTATAGATAATAAAACTGACACTGAATCTAGCTTTAAAAGTTCAAAGCATTTGGTAAGTGAATCTTTTTAAATATTTTATACTGTTTTAAATTTTTAGAGCTCAAAATTGTGTAATAAATGTGCCACTCTTTTCTGTTCCTTTCATCTAAATTGCGGGTACCTGACGATAGCAGATTCTGAAATTTTGTACTAAATAAATACATTTTATTTAACAATGTTGACAGTTTTATTCACAAAATATTCTTGATGATCATGGACTCATACTGTAAATTAATTTCCTTTATTAACATGCACCCTACTTTGTTGCTGCCCCTAACCCTCTTGAACACTGGCCCATCATTTGTAGTGTAGTCATGAGTGCTCACTTTACACATCTTGTGCAAATAAAAAGCAGGTCTACAAGGAAGTTCCAATCTGGGGTTTGCTGAAGGCCGATAGAAAGTTTTTGCATGTTTTTGTTAGCTTCAACACTCAGTCCTTAAAGTATTGCCCTCAAGACTACAGCGCTTTTGAAGTGCAGTTTTTCATCTGGAAGGCCCTCTATCTTTCATCATCAGTACTCATTAGATTAAAAGAATGAAACACAGCCTGTCATAAGTCCTGCAAGCATCTGACTCTGGTAATTGAAATCCGTTATTATACAACTGACAAAACATCCCATGTTTGTCTTCACTGGCAGACTGAATGTTTCCTTTCATGCAGTACTTTCAAAGTAATCATGATATGAAGCAGTTATATTGAAATCATTATTAAAATATACTTTACATGCATTTTGCCTTTAGATATACTGTCTCTGGTATGTCAGTATGCTTCCAATATGTTAATGGAAAGCCAGGACTCTTTCTTTAGGAATATGATTCTGACAATTTTCATACTTCTAATTTGATTACTTTTGGGTGCACATTGTGACTTGACTTGTTTTTATGTGTTGTTTAAATGCCCTCTGTTGTGGTGAAGATAAGTCACCAGAAAAGATGTTCTTCTCACACACATACTGTCCATCTATTTTTATTTTATTTTTCAGTCATTAGTTTTCTCACTAGTTTATGCCATGCCCAAATTCCCCTCCTGTGCTAACCTCTCCATCTCAGAGTAGCACTTGCAACATATACTCTCAATTATTTGTTGGATCTATTCCATTATCTGTCCGCCCCTACCGTTTTTATTATCTACAACTACCTCTGCTACTACAAAAGCTATTCCCTGATGTCTTAACCCAAGGCCTATCCTTCTATCCCTTCTTCTTGTCAGTGTTTTCCATATGTTCCTCTCTCTTCACCAGTTCTGTGGAGAAACTCCTCACTCCTTACCTTTGCTGACTCATATCTTTGGATGTTCTGTTCAGAATGTTTCTCCAGTCAGTTGGTGGTTGATGGTTAGAGACAAAATATCCATGTTACAGATAGTCTGCGAAAACCATTTCGTAGATGTTGGCCACTGATGTATCATGTATACAATTAGAGTTAACTCCCTCAATGTCAGTTAAGGCCTGGAGATGGTGTACTGAGGCACCGAAACTGGTAGCCATGTAGTAAATTAACATCATCAGGACGGCTGTTGGTGTTCCATTTTATTACATAAGTGAACGACCAAATTTCCACCAATTTCTGATCAGAAGGCTTGGACAACCAAAAACCTTATCAGTTCACCTAATTTTAACCTCCTCCTGTAGCACTATATCCCAAACACTCTGATTCTCTTCTTTTCTAATTTTCCCCATAGTGCACGATTAACTATCATACAGTGCTGTGCTCCAAGTGCCCATTCACAAAAATTTCTTCCTCAAATTGAAGTTTGATCTAAGTAGATTTTGTTTGGCCAGATATGCCCTGTTTATCTATCCTAGTCTGTTTTTTATGTTCTTTTTTGCTTCCAGTGTTGCAGTATTTATCAACTTCGTCTACTTCCTAGGCCCTAATTTTACATCTGTCACTATTCTCATTTCTGCTGCTCCTCATTACTTAAGTCTTTCTTTCAAAATGTAAAAACAGTTTCAGAAACAAGGCTAAGGGAATGTGGAATGACTAGGCAAGATTCAGGGAAAAAACATCTTACACCCTTTAGTTTACACACTTTATTTGAACAACATCCTAATTTTTTGTAATAAGAAAAATCCCCAGCGTTTTAAGAAATATAATACAAAAACTTACAGAATTTAAGCAGAAAACATGTAGCGTAGCATAAACTACACGCCTACACACTTGCTTGAGGAAGACTTACAATTGCCAATTCTTAAAAGGAGTGTCAACCATTTAAGAAAAAAAAGCAATTTGAGAGACAATTCGAAAATGTGCTTTCCATCTCAATTTTGGAAATGCATATCAAATCCTTTAAGATATTGAAATGCACAATGTGTACAAAATCTTACATTTTTCCCTCAGTTAAACAACTAACAGGAATTTTTTTTATTAACCCTCACTCAGCCACCGTCACTGAAATTGAGCTACTACTGTAAGATCAGCACCTCCACCAGAACAAGAACATCTCAGAAGTGAACAAACAAAGGACAGGGAGACCCAGGGGATTCGAAGGAAGCTGAGACCCATGGCTCAACATCCCCTGCCAAACCCACAGGAACCCCCTCCCCTTTGTGATGTGTTGAATGTTCCGGGAGTATGCTAGTTCTCCTTAACCTGGAAGACATGAACCCTGGGTAGCTTATCCGATTCAAGATTGCGCCCAAGCAAGTTGACTGGATCCAATACTTGGATGATCTCAAATGGACTCTAAGGCTGGGGTACTAAGTTAATAGAATAGCCCTTCTCTTTCTGATTAACACTGTGATTGCGCACAAATGACCGATCACCTACCTTACCCCCAAATTCTCTACGCTCCTGATAATATTGATCGGCCATCCTCTGATGAGCCCACTTAATATCTTGATGCACCTTTCTCCAATTCTCCTCCAGAGCCTTAGTGTCGGTATGCTCTGGGTGCAAATTCTTCACTGACCACAAGTAGCCCAAAGATGAATTAACTTGATAGTCCAACATGAGGGAAGCAGGGGCCACTTTTAATAACTCATTTTGGGCCGTATTAAAGGCCAAATTAAGCCACCCCATAGAGTGGTCTCTCTTACTCTGCAAATTATTATGGAAGGCAATAAAAGTCCCATTCAGATTTTGTTTAACACGTTCCGCAACAGACGAGTATGGATAACGGGGTAGTCGTCACGTGACAAATAGTCTGCTCAAAACAAAATCTCATAAAGCCCTTGGATTTAAAAACTGAGGGATTATTGCTGACCAAATACCTCAGTGGGCCACATATGGAAATTAACCCCAACAGATATCGAAAAGTAAAAAGCCGTAACCCCTTAACTAGGTATTAACCAAGAGAAGTATGTGAAGGCATCCATCACGAGTACATACTCATTACCATCATGAGTGCATGGTAAATGACCAATACAATTGATGAACCTCTTATCCATGGGATAAGGTTCTCTAATGGATTGCATGAGACCTGTACCATGGCTAGAATTTGGTTAGGCCCATTTGCCAAACTCCACACTCACTCACCATCCATCACACCCACGTGTATAAGGAAGGCCAAGACACATGGCACTTAATTTTAGCAACAGTTTTGTGGGTACCTAGATGCCCTCCTACAACCATATGATGGAAGCACAGGTACACAGACTGGATGAGCTGACAGAGCAAACAGATCCAGAAACCACATGAGCGCATACCATGACAACAAACCAGGCCTTTATGCATGAGATGACCAGTCACATGTTCCCCATTCAGTAGTTTACTGTCAATGGCTTTAATACAGAGATCACTATCCCGTCTTTGCCTGAGGTCCCAGAAAAGTTATGGGACATCAGATAGTATTCCACTTACACAAACCTCCGGATCAAAATACTTCTCTGACTGTTGATCAAACATCTGACTCAAGGCATCACCCACCTGTTTGTTGGTGCCATGGATATGCTTAACCTTGAATTGAAAAGCCAAAATTCACACAGCTCAGCGAGCTGAACTTCCCATCTTATGTGGACACGCAAACACCCAACTGAGGGCTTGATTATCAACTTAAAGTAAAAATTTGGATTGCTCACGTTAAAACCCAAGCTTTTCTAAAGCAGAAAGCACCACAAGTACCTCTCATTTGTAGACAGACAGAATACTTAAGCTCTGCCAAGAACAACCTTCTCAGCACATAAGTTACTGGTCTATGTTTTTGTTTCTGCTCTTAGAGCAGGACTGCTGCTACCCCACAAGTAGAGGCATCAGTTTGGGCCGCAAAGGGCAACTTGAAGTTTGGGATAGCCAGGACAGGTGGGTTACTAAGAGCTTGCTTAATAGCTTTGATGGATGCCTGGTGAGTTTGATCTCAATATAAATTAACACCTTTCCTGTATAATTCATTGTGTGGGGTGTCCAATTGTGCGAAATTAGCCATAAAGCCTGCGTAACACTGCTTCCAAATTCCACAAGTGTTTCTCAGAGTTGGGGCTATAGATAATAACGTTGTCCAAATCATTGTATACACACTTAAATTTTAAGCTGCTGGGCACCCAAACCATTAACCTAGACGAAACAGGCACCCTTGTGACAGACCAAACAGAACTCTGTTACATTTGAATAGATTCCAATAAGTACAGAAGGCAGTAATGTGCTTGGAATCCTCTGACAGTGGAATTTGGTAATAGACTTGGTTCAAATCCAAAATGGTAAAATAATTTGCTCCAGAGAACCATGTGAAACCATGATGAATATCATGTAAAGGCACAGATCCCAAGATAAACTTTTCGTTCACGAACCTGTAGTCAGCTACTGACCAGAATTCCCCCTTACTACCCCTAGAACCCAAGAACATTGCTGATGCATAGGGGGAGGGGGGAGGTAGAAGATCTTCTAACCCCTTCAAGAAACAGTGTTTATCAGAGTATGCGGGTTCTTCATCTTGGGGGGGGGAGATAACCCGTAGGCAACTGATGAACTGTACCATTGTCAGTTAAGAGGATTTTGTATTGGATCTTGTTAGTCATGCCAAACCTACGTGTGAGAACTTCAGGAAACTTATTGAGCACCCACAACAATTGATCCCTTTGTCATGGCTCCAAATGACTTTGTTCATAAGACCCAGTAACAGGTAAAACAGAACACACTGGACATGAAATATTACACGAACATAAACTAATTGGCCCCTCAGGACAAAATTTAAAATAAATTGTGCATTGTTGAACATCCAACATTAATCCCATGTGGGATATAAAATCATATCCTAGGATCAAACTAATGGACAAATTCTTAAACACTAACAAATTAACAGGCCAGGAAAACTTCCAAATACTCAAACTAACCACAAGCTCACTGACTAAAAGCAGCTGATGGCCACTAACAGATCAACATTTCCAAAAAGAAGTTTATTAGTGAGCAACCTAACATTAATGTAAGGATTGATACTCCAGGTATCAATGATAGTCCAACAATGACACTGAGCTCCCAGAATCAACAAGCATGCAAGTGGCTCATGATTCAACTGAGCTCACACAAAGGGCTCATCCGCTACGCCCCCAATTTGATGAATCTAGGAAAGGAAGGCATGAACTCCTTTCTTAACTTCCAACTCTGTCAAATGTCTACCTCCTCTTTTTACTGAACCTGACATTCAAGAACAAAATGTCCCACATGCCAGCAATGAAAATGGACTTTAGATCAATGCTGCAGGACACTATTGAATTTAGGTTGCTCCAAACAGCCACTAATTCCCAGACAACCAAAAGATGATTGAACCTGCTGATTATCAGTGTAACTAAGTCCCTCAGTGCTGGAAATCAAATCAGTTAACTAATCACAGGTGGACGTTTTACTAGCAAAGGTGATGCAAGATTGATCTTCAGGTCTCATTCCTTCCAATATGTTATCAACAATTTGGTCCTCGGAAACTTACAATTCTAAAGCCAAAACACTGGTTTGGATCCACTCATTACATTTACTCAGAGACTCATTATTTGATTAATGAAAATCCACAAGATGAGGTAGGTTGCTGAAATTACTCACAGCAAAACACTCAGGCGAAGTAAAACCTGCCCAGGATTGGTCATACCAATTTTGGTGTCAGAAACCTGGTCCCCATTCGAACTTGCTACATCCTCTAAAGCAAGCTGATTTACAACACTTTGTAAAAGAACACTGACCCTGCAGTTTTTGAATAAATTGCACTTGGTCACTATCGGGCTTATGATGGCCAAGGTCACTAACCTTATTTTCCCAGTGGAATACTTGTGGCTAAAGATGAAAAGATGTTTACGAGTGCGAGGAGCGCCGTCAAGAAAATCAATGTTCTGCCCTAAACTGGCCAATGCAGCAGTATAATGTGGCAGTGCATGACCTACCTCACCAACACTTTCCACGATGATGACGAGGGGTCTATCCAACACCACCCTAACCTGTGCAGTGAGAAAGGCTACGCTTCCGTTGCCAATTTGAGAGTGAATCTTAGCTTCATCTGTGATCTGCTCTTTCTTTAACACATTGGACCACGGGTAACGCCATGCCTCCATGGCTTGCAAATCATAATTTGTTAGTGTTTAAGAATTTGTCCGTTAGTTTGATGAGATCCCATACTCCGAGGAACATAGGGGGACGATGCGCGAGACCCACACCGCCGACTAGGCAAGATCCAATAATTTATATGTAACAATAATTTACTTTAAATATTGTACCATTGAGTATACAACCAAGGTGAAAGGTGCTTAGAAGTTGCCACCCAGTGATAATAATCAGACCCTGAGTAAGCTTCTGACATGGCCAATCAAAATGTAAGAACAGTTTTAGAAACAAGCCAAGGAACGGCTAGATAGGGTTCAGGGAAAACATCTTTCACCCCTTTAGGTTACACACTTTAATGCAGAACAACTAAATTTTTTTAATAAGAAAACATCTCCGGTACACGCCTACTCAAGTGCTTGAGGAAGATTTACAATTGCCCAGTTCTTAAAAGGAGTGTTAACCATTTAAGAAAAGAAAACAATTTAAGAGACAAC
The DNA here is from genome assembly GCF_023898315.1 of Schistocerca nitens. Lineage (NCBI taxonomy): Eukaryota > Metazoa > Arthropoda > Insecta > Orthoptera > Acrididae > Schistocerca > Schistocerca nitens. The sequence goes on along the minus strand of NC_064614.1, from coordinate 1,013,779,189 downwards.
CCAAAAAGGTGCTTTCATCTCTATTTTGAAAATGTATATCAAATTCTTTAAGAAATTGAAATTCTCCCAAGAACCATAGACCTTGCCGTTGGGGCGGCTTGCGTGCCTCAGCGATCGATACAGATAGCCGTACCGTAGGTGCAACCATAACGGAGGGGTATCTGTTGAGAGGCCAGACAAATGTGTGGTTCCTAAAGAAGTGCAGCAGCCTTTTCAGTAGTTGCAGGGGCAACATTCTGGATGATTGACTGATCTGGCCTTGTAACACAGGCCAAAACGGCCTTGCTGTGCTGGTACTGCGAACGGCTGAAAGCAAGGGGAAACTACAGCTGTAATTTTTCCTGAGGGCATGCAGCTCTACTGTATGATTAAATGATGATGGCATCCTCTTGGGTAAAATATTCAGGAGGTAAAATAGTCCCCCATTCGGATCTCCGGGCGGGGACTACTCAGGAGGACGTCGTTATCAGGAGAAAGAAAACTGGCGTTCTACGGGTGGGAGCATGGAATGTCAGATCCCTTAATCGAGCAGGTAGTTCGAAAATTTAAAAAGGGATATGGATAGGTTAAAGTTAGATATAGTAGGAATTAGTGAAGTTTGCTGGCAGGAGGAACAAGACTTTTGGTTAGGCAAATACAAGGTTATAAATACAAAATCAAAAAGGGATAATGCAGGAGTCGGTTTAATAATGAATAAAAAAATAGGAGTGTGGGTAAGCTACTACAAACAGCATAGTGAATGCATTATTGTGGCCAAGATAGACACAAAGCTCACGCCTACTACAGTAGTACAAGTTTACATGCCAACCAGCTCTGCAGATGACGAAGAAATTGAAGAAATGTATGATGAAATAAAAGAAATTATTCAGATAGTGAAGGGAGACGAAAATTTAATAGTCATGGATGACTGGAATTCGGTAGTAGGAAAAGGGAGAGAAGGAAATGTAGTAGGTGAATATGGAATGGGGCTAAGAAATGAAAAAGGAAGCTGCCTGGTAGAATTTTGCACAGAGCACAACTTAATCATAGCTAACACTTGGTTCAAGAATCATAAAAGAAGGTTGTATACATGGAAGAAGCCTGGAGATACTGACAGGTTTCAGATAGATTATATAATGGTAAGACAGAGATTTAGGAACCAGGTTTTAAATTGTAAGACATTTCCAGGGGCAGATAGGGACTCTGACCACAATCTATTGGTTATGAACTGTAGATTAAAACTGAAGAAACTGCAAAAAGGTGGGAATTTAAGGAGATGGGACCTGGATAAACTGACTAAACCAGAAGTTGTAGAGTGTTTCAGGGAGAGCATAAGGGAACAATTGACAGGAATGGGGGAAAGAAATACTGTAGAAGAAGAATGGGTAGCTTTGAGAGATAAAGTAGTGAATGCAGCAGAGGATCAAGTAGGTAAAAAGACGAGGGCTAGTAGAAATCCTTGGGTAACAGAAGAAATATTGAATTTAATTGATGAAAGGAGAAAATATAAAAATTCAGTAAATGAAGCAGGCAAAAAGGAATACAAACGTCTCAAAAATGAGATCGACAGAAAGTGTAAAATGGCTAAGCAGGGATGGCTAGAGGACAAATGTAAGGATGTAGAGAGTTATCTCACTAGGAGTAAGATAGATACTGCCTACAGGAAAATTAAAGAGACCTTTGGAGAAAAGAGAACCACTTGTATGAATATCAACAGCTCAGATGGAAACCCAGTTCTAAGCAAAGAAGGGAAAGCAGAAAGGTGGAAGGAGTATATAGAGAGTCTATACAAGGGTGATGTACTTCAGGACAATATTATGGAAATGGAAGAGGATGTAGATGAAGATGAAATGGCAGATATGATACTGCGTGAAGAGTTTGACAGAGCACTGAAAGACCTGAGTCGAAACAAGGCCTCAGGAGTAGACAACATTCCATTAGAACTACTGACAGCCTTGGGAGAGCCAGTCCTGACAAAACTCTGCCATCTGGTGAGCAAGATGTATGAAACAGGCAAAATACCCTCAGACTTCAAGAAGAATATAATAATTCCAATACCAAAGAAAGCAGGTGTTGTCAGATGTGAAAATTACCGAACATTCACTTTAATAAGTCATGGATGCAAAATACTTACGCGAATTCTTTACAGACGAATGGAAAAACTGGTAGAAGCCGACCTTGCGGAAGATCAGTTTGGTTTCCGTAGAAATATAGGAACACGTGAGGCAATACTGACCCTACGACTTATCTTGGAAGCTAGATTAAGGAAAGGCAAACCTACGTTTCTAGCATTTGTAGACTTAGAGAAAGCTTTTGATAATGTTGACTGGAATACTCTCTTTCAAATTCTGAAGGTGGCAGGGGTAAAATAGAGGGAGCGAAAGGCTATTTACAATTTGTACAGAAACCAGATGGCAGTTATAAGAGTCGAGGGACATGAAAGGGAAGCAGTGGTTGGGAAGGGAGTGAGACAGGATTGTAGCCTCTCCCCGATGTTATTCAATCTGTATATTGAGCAAGCAGTGAAGGAAACAAAAGAAAAATTCGGAGTAGGTATTAAAATCCATGGAGAAGAAATAAAAACTTTGAGGTTCGCCGATGACATTGTAATTCTGTCAGAGACAGCAAAGGACTTAGAAGAGCAGTTGAACGGAATGGATAGTGTCTTGAAAGGAGGATATAAGATGAACATCAACAAAAGCAAAACGAGGATAATGGAATGTAGTCGAATTAAGTCGGGTGATGCTGAGGGAATCAGATTAGGAAATGAGACACTTAAAGTAGTAAAGGAGTTTTGCTATTTGGGGAGCAAAATAACTGATGATGGTCGAAGTAGAGAGGATATAAAATGTAGACTGGCAATGGCAATGAAAGCATTTCTGAAGAAGAGAAATTTGTTAACATCGAGTATAGATTTAAGTGTCAGGGAGTCGTTTCTGAAAGTATTTGTATGGAGTGTAGCCATGTATGGAAGTGAAACATGGACGATAACTAGTTTGGACAAGAAGAGAATAGAAGCTTTCGAAATGTGGTGCTACAGAAGAATGCTGAAGATTAGATGGGTAGACCATATAACTAATGAGGAGGTATTGAATAGGATTGGGGAGGAGAGAAGTTTGTGGCACAACTTGACTAGAAGAAGGGATCGGTTGGTAGGACATGTTCTGAGGCATCAAGGGATCACCAATTTAGTATTGGAGGGCAGCGTGGAGGGTAAAAATTGTAGAGGGAGACCAAGAGATGAATACACTAAGCAGATTCAGAAGGATGTATGTTGCAGTAGGTACTGGGAGATGAAGAAGCTTGCACAGGATAGAGTAGCATGGAGAGCTGCATCAAACCAGTCTCAGGACTGAAGACCACAACAACAACAACATTGAAATTCTTGAAAATATTCATTAAGATATTGACCTGCCAATGAGTGCACAATGTTTAGCACAATCTTACATTTTTCTCTCAGTTAAACAAGCAACAGGAATTTAAAAAAAATGTATTAACCATTTAAAAAGACAAAGATTTAAGAGAGACTCCCAGAACATGCTTACGACCCGCCTTTTCAAGTATGTGTAATTTGCTTTTAAAATACACTCCTGGAAATGGAAAAAAGAACACATTGACACCGGTGTGTGAGACCCACCATACTTGCTCCGGACACTGCGAGAGGGCTGTACAAGCAATGATCACACGCACGGCACAGCGGACACACCAGGAACCGCGGTGTTGGCTGTCGAATGGCGCTAGCTGCGCAGCATTTGTGCACCGCCGCCGTCAGTGTCAGCCAGTTTGCCGTGGCATACGGAGCTCCATCGTAGTCTTTAACACTGGTAGCATGCCGCGACAGCGTGGACGTGAACCGTATGTGCAGTTGACGGACTTTGAGCGAGGGCGTATAGTGGGCATGTGGGAGGCCGGGTGGACGTACCGCCGAATTGCTCAACACGTGGGGCATGAGGTCTCCACAGTACATCGATGTTGTCGCCAGTGGTCGGCGGAAGGTGCACGTGCCCGTCGACCTGGGACCGGACCGCAGCGACGCACGGATGCACGCCAAGACCGTAGGATCCTACGCAGTGCCGTAGGGGACCGCACCGCCACTTCCCAGCAAATTAGGGACACTGTTGCTCCTGGGGTATCGGCGAGGACCATTCGCAACCGTCTCCATGAAGCTGGGCTACGGTCCCGCACACCGTTAGGCCGTCTTCTGCTCACGCCCCAACATCGTGCAGCCCGCCTCCAGTGGTGTCGCGACAGGCGTGAATGGAGGGACAAATGGAGACGTGTCGTCTTCAGCGATGAGAGTCGCTTCTGCCTTGGTGCCAATGATGGTCGTATGCGTGTTTGGCGCCGTGCAGGTGAGCGCCACAATCAGGACTGCATACGACCGAGGCACACAGGGCCAACACCCGGCATCATGGTGTGGGGAGCGATCTCCTACACTGGCCGTACACCACTGGTGATCGTCGAGGGGACACTGAATAGTCCACGGTACATCCAAACCGTCATCGAACCCATCGTTCTACCATTCCTAGACCGGCAAGGGAACTTGCTGTTCCAACAGGACAATGCACGTCCGCATGTATCCCGTGCCACCCAATGTGCTCTAGAAGGTGTAAGTCAACTACCCTGGCCAGCAAGATCTCCGGATCTGTCCCCCATTGAGCATGTTTGGGACTGGATGAAGTGTCGTCTCACGCGGTCTGCACGTCCAGCACGAACGCTGGTCCAACTGAGGCGCCAGGTGGAAATGGTATGGCAAGCCGTTCCACAGGACTACATCCAGCATCTCTACGATCGTCTCCATGAGAGAATAGCAGCCTGCATTGCTGCGAAAGGTGGATATACACTGTACTAGTGCCAACATTGTGCATGCTCTGTTGCCTGTGTCTATGTGCCTGTGGTTCTGTCAGTGTGATCATGTGATGTATCTGACCCCAGGAATGTGTCAATAAAGTTTCCCCTTCCTGGGACAATGAATTCACGGTGTTCTTATTTCAATTTCCAGGAGTGTACAAAAGTCTTGGTGGGTCCACCATACTTAATAAAATCTTATGATTTCTTTCAGTTAAACAAACAACTGGAAAATTCTTAAACTATTAACCATTTAAGGAAAAAAAGTACATGAGAGGTTTACGTAACACTTGATTCAGTGAGCCATTTGCAAAACCATCATCCCTCAATTGTTGCATGTCCATGTGTCCTTTCTGTCAGATCAGCGTCGTCTTCTACAATGTCTGGCCCTCATGCCAGTAAAACTAGAACACACTAAAGCATGTGTTAACTGTCAGTTCCATACCACTTGTCCATAAATAGTTTTAATAAATATGAAGGTGGTTCGAAAAGTTCTCAGAATGGAATAGAAGAAAAATACTTACATCAGTGAAACTTATTTTATTTTTCAATATACAGGGTGTTACAAAAAGGTACGGCCAAACTTTTAGGAAACATTCCTCACACACAAAGAAAGAAAATATGTTGTGTGGACATGTGTCCGGTAACGCTTACTTTCCATGTTAGAGCTCATTTTATTACTTCTCTTCAAATCACATTAATCATGGAATGGAAACACACAGCAACAGAACGTACCAGCGTGACTTCAAACACTTTGTTACAGGAAATGTTCAAAATGTCCTCCGTTAGCCAGGATTCATGCATCCACCCTCCGTCGCATGGAATCCCTGATGCACTGATGCAGACCTGGAGAATGGCGTATTGTATCACAGCCGTCCACAATACGAGCATGAAGAGTCTCTACATTTGGTACCGGGGTTGAGTAGACAAGACCTTTCAAATGCACCATAAATGAAAGTCAAGAGGGTTGAGGTCAGGAGAGCATGGAGGCCATGGAATTGGTCCGTCTCTACCAATCCATCGGTCACCGAATCTGTTGTTGAGAAGCGTATGAACACTTCGACTGAAATGTGCAGGAGCTCCATCGTGCATGAACCACATGTTGTGTCGTACTTGTAAAGGCACATGTTCTAGCAGCACAGGTAGAGTATCCCGTATGAAATCATGATAACGTGCTCCATTGAGCGTAGGTGGAAGAACACGGGGCCCAATCAAGACATCACCAACAATGCCTGCCCAAACTTTCAAAGAAAATCTGTGTTGATGATGTGATTGCACAATTGCGTGCGGATTCTCGTCGGCCCACACTTGTTGATTGTGAAAATTATAATTTGATCACGGTGGAATGAAGCCTCATCTGTAAAGAGAACATTTGCACTGAAATGAGGATTGACACATTGTTGGATGAACCATTCGCAGAAGTGTACCCGTGGAGGCCAATCAGCTGCTGATAGTGCCTGCACACGCTGTACATGGTACGGAAACAACTGGTTCTCCCGTACCACTCTCCATACAGTGACGTGTTCAGCGTTACCTTGTACAGCAGCAACGTCTCTGACGCTGACATTAGGGTTACCGTCAACTGCACGAAGAATTGCCTCGTCCATTGCTGGTGTCCTCGTCATTCTAGGTCTTCCCCAGTCGCGAGTCATAGGCTGGAATGTTCCGTGCTCCCTAAGACACCGATCAATTGCTTCGAACGTCTTCCTGTCGGGACACCTTCGTTCTGGAAATCTGTATCGATACAAACGTACCGCACCACGGCTATTGCCCCGTGCTAATCCATACATCAAATGGGCATCTGCCAACTCTGCATTTGTAAACATTGCACTTACTGCTAAACCACGTTTGTGATGAACACTAACCTGTTGATGCTACGTACTGATGTGCTTGATGCTAGTACTGTAGAGCAATGAGTGGCATGTCAATACTAGCACCGAAGTCAACATTACCTTCCTTCAATTGGGCCAACTGGCGGTGAATCGAGGAAGTACAGTACATACTGACGAAACTAAAATGAGCTCTAACATGGAAATTAAGCTTTTCGGACACATGTCCACATAACATCTTCTCTTTATTTGTGTGTGAGGAATGTTTCCTGAAAGTTTGGCCGTACCTTTTTGTAACACCCTGTATATGTGGAAAATCTCAAGAACTCCTTTACAAAAAAGTACTTAAGAAGACTTTTAAGTTCAGTTAATTTTTAGATTTAAGAATGACCAGTAGATAAACGAACACAGAAACAACTGTAGGAATGAAAGGATTACAATAACAGAACAAGACTTGCACATCAATAATTTATACAACACAAAACATTTTGGAACTTACATAGAGATAACCTGCAGAATGACTGATATCAGATCATGGATTTTCATGAAGCTCCTTTTGTCTTTCTCAGGTGGTATACTGTTAACCTGTGGCTTTATGGGAAATGGAAGAAATACACTGAAGTGCCAGAGTGGAATGGATTCATGGAAGAAGCCACAAATCACTCACAGTCAGTTTGTTAAAAAATAATGTGCCTCCCATTCTTAAATTATCCTCGACCTTCGTATGATTTGATATATACATGTCTTCTAACAGTATTGAAAAGATGCATAAAACATGGTCAAAGGTGGGGTTTTGTCAGTTTCGATCATCCACTTTATCTGAAGGTGATGGATATTGTAAGAATCGAAGGTATTGATTTATTACATGCCATTGTATAACTAGGTGGGTTTCACCTTTTAATGTCCTTCTTGGGGTGCATTGGTATAACAATGATGGGAAGTGGCTTGAGAGACTTGCTGAAAACAGTTTGAATAAGGTTTTGAGTGGGCATGCATATGCTCAAGCAGTAAGAGCTCATACACTGGTTCACATGGTATTTTCATATTATATCTTTCAAGAGACTGATTTCATAGAAGGTTAAATGAAAATAATTGAGGAATTGTGGCTTCCTCATAACAGATCATCAGCATTCAAATGCCATGAAAATGGAGATTACATATGTGAGATTGTCAAGTTAGAAAATGAGATTTGCAGCATTGAAGCAAAAGGAAAAACAGCTAAATTATAGGTGCAATATTATCAGGTTACATTCACAAAACAATTCATTGAGGCTGAGTGTACTGGAAACTGGAATCCGCATTTAAATACCATTAAGAAAATGCTACCATACTTTCATGTTGCTGGTCATTTCTTGTATGCTATAAGTGCTGATTGTTACTTGCAAGAGATGCTCACTTCGGAGGACCGAACGGATGCTGCTGAATTCAACAAATTTACAACTGAAGGCTATTTCACCATTAGGTGAAGTGATAGATCTTGGTGTGGCATACAGTCTGATATGACAATATAGCAAACTTTAATGAAGACAATTAAAGTGAAAGGTAGTTTAACTCATGGACATAGGTTTTCAGATTTTATGCTCACAAAGTGTACTAGGTGGCACTCATTGTGATCCTACCATCAAGTGCAATCTTGATTGGGGTATAAAACTGATCCATGGCAGTGGGTTGGAAAAAAAAATTTATCTCGCTTGTTTCCCATGACATGACAAGTTGTGGCACCACACACAACTGAAGATGATTTTATGCGTTTGCAGAACGGGGTGCACAGTAGTATGTGGATGTCGCCAATCAGGACTGAACTGCTCCTTGACATGCAAACACCATTGTGTCATATCTTGTGACAACGCCCCAGAAATTAAACTATACGAGGATGAGGAAGAAATTAAAGATGTGTTCCAGGATGAGGAATTTGGTGAAGATGCCGCAATGGACTCTGTAGGTCAGATGCTGGACTGGGACCTGCTACCATCTTCCAAACGTCATTGATGGAATTGAAATTTGATAAATGTGAATCCCTGATATTTAAAATGTGTTTTTTAATATTGTCATGCACCTTTTATTTGTTCATTTGTACAAATTTTTGTATTACTCATACATAAATACATACTGGTCATTCCTAAGTACTTGGTTTTAATTTAGGAACCCACTCTTAGCAATTAAGGCATGGATAAAAATGAATAAAAATAAACATGAAAGAAGAAAATTAAAAAGGTAAACACATGTCTCCATTAGAGAGCTGTCTACACACTGGACATTTCATTTCATTTCATTGAATAGCTTTGAGTTAAAAAAAAAAAAACCACCAAATGGAATTACTTTAGTTTTCAGGGATATGAACGCCTAATAGTGCCTAAAAGAGAAAAACTTATAACATGAAATTTCATGCTCTACCACTTTGATAACTTTCTTGGTTCTTTGGCCACAAAAAGTTTTTCTGAGGGTTTTGGTGGTCGAAAACTTGGATTTAGCATACTCTCAACTCTATGCACAACATAAAATATGTGTATTAGGATTGCATAGCAAACTGTTTCCTGCGCCTCATATTAGGGCCTACCTGATATGTTTCTTTGTATGTATCATGTGCAGTAGCTCTCAGTATAATTCAGTTATGGTTTGGATTCACTACAAAGTCAGTGCTTTGATGAGCTGTTGTACGTTTGTAGTAATATTAAGTAGAAAAAAAATTTTTGTATCTACAGTCGTTCACCTAGTTCCCAAGGATCGAAAATCATCCACTGACTAAGCTAACAACACAGTATTTGCTTTGTGTTTACAATGTATGCCTACAATTCTGCACATAATTTTAATGCACTGCAGTACATTCGCAGTTGCATTAATATATCTAAAAAGTGCTCAGGATTAAACTTAATAATCTGCAAAAAAGGCTTTTGGTAAAAGATGACACAAAGTTTACACGTTTAATTTTACTAGAAATTTTCTCAAAGTGTTTTGAGTCAAAAGTGAATATCATTTCTGACATTTTCTTGTCATAACTACTATCTGGTGATCAGCTCTTGCTAGTCATGTGAACAGTTTCTCTCCTAGTCTTAACTTGCATCTTCTATACTGAGCTTCATGGTACTATGCTTCCTTCTGTACATTACGGGGATGACGAGATTCTAGCTATTAGGCTTGCAGAAATTTCTTTCCCTTTTTTGAGTTGGATGGTTTCGCACATCAGATGTGACACATACGCCTACATTAAAAATGTCAAAGAACCCCCGTTGGGTCGTGTGTCTTCCAATAATACATACCGTACCGGTAACACTATTTCAGTCTCAATGTGAGTATGCAGCAAAAAACTGAAAGCAGTGAAATAAAAGGCATCTTTTTTTTTATTTACGGAAACGTTTAAAACGATTAATCCTCTGTAACGTCAACGGAAATTTGAAATGATGTAATAAAAGTTATCGTGATTTAAGTTAACAGCAATCGGCACACTTCTTGCGTTACATTTATTCGTCATTCTAATCAATGAAATGAATGCGCCAACAATCAGTATTCTATGTATTAGTTTCACTTGAGAATATACATACTAACATCAATTTGGTGTACGTCGAAAAAAGACATTTGTTTTAAAATGTCAGTAGCATTCTTTGAACATTTGAAGCAACCGCAAATAAATTTTTTAGGGTTTATGTATATCTGTGGATAAGTGCTGCAGTTACATTACTAAATATTACTATAATAAGCATCTTTGTCAACACTTCAGTGTTGAAAGAAGAAGAAGAAGATTGTTTACATACTGTGGTGGTAAAGTGGATTGCGTGGCGCTACCCAAACATCGTTGTTTAACCCACAGCACCATGAAAAGTGAGTGTGCAGCAACAATAGACCTTTATTATTATTATTATTTTAAGTTCGAATGCCACTATTTCTGCTTAGTACGATATGAAATAACATGTCATGTTTGCCCATTGTTGAAATGGCAAGATGGGACTGCATATTTGTAGTTTTATTTCATTACATTTGGTTGTCGGTAACGGTAGAAAGAATCCTCTGTGATTTGGTAGGTCGCAGGTGTACTTAAAGGTAGAGGACACACAATGTGTTATATATAATTTTTAGGCATACCTATATCTATATTAAACGAATCTTACGAAAATACGCGAGTTTCATATAGTCGTCAATATGTCCGGAGATTGATGTTTCAAATAAAATTATAACCGTAATAGTCATTAGAATGATAAATGCTAGAAGAGAATAGCGAAACCTTTCTGCTCACAGAGAGTTCAGTGTTTGTTGCTCTTGTGGCTGCGTGGTGCAGCGGGTCAGTGTAGCAGAATTTTTCAGAGACGAGTGCAAATTTTAGTAAAATTTCGCAGAACAAATTCGCTATAGTCACAGCTAAAATAGGTCTATATACTCTCATGTTTGAGTGCAAGTGTTGCTCATAGTGGGATGCATGAGCGCGCAGGGGTTAGTTAGCAATAAAAATCATGGACCCATTCAAGATTGTAATGTGCAAAATGCAGAAATTTTCAGATGCTGTGTGAAGATTAGCAGTCGGGTACCGGTAATTTAGATGTTAAAATATTAACTGTGCCGGTAGATAAAATCTACATTTTGAGATAATTAAAATTTTGCGCCATATCTGTATGGTGGCACAGAAGTATCACTGCGCGTGAAATAAACCAATAAAAATAAGTTTGAACCTTGATGATTTAGAATTTTGTAATTTTTGTCATCTCATTCTATTTATCTAAGTAGGCTTAACATAAAATCCAAAATTAAAAACGTTTTGAATACTTCGTTTTTTGAGTTTCTAATTTTTAAAGTTCACGAAATTGTGCGATTTTTGCCACGTTTGGAACCATAAAATGACCATATCTCAAACAGTAGGCCTATTTGACGTACTGACCCCAAATTTATACGGTTTTGTTCAGTTTATGATAGGCTTTGGAAGTAAGTAGGCCTACTACTTGATTAAATTCGATAATATGCCAAATGTTCCCATACCAGAACTTTTTTTAAATTTTAAGAATTTCAAAATTGGTTACCTTTTTACTTTGAAAAACTGTTAGTCGTACACGATTTGTTAATGTGTGTGCCGAATTTCAGGGAACATAAGATTTTATTTTACTGCTATTCGTATGACTATATCTCAACTGCACTTGGTTTGCAAGATGGTTCATTAAACTATTGTTAAAATGAAATTATTGAGTATGAATTGAGCACTCTTCATTGTATCCAAAAACATTGTACTAAACTATGCCATATCACACACACACTGTCTGTGGAGGGGGGGGGGGGGGACGATTGGCTCTGTGCATGTATATGCTCATTAAGCACATGTGTTTAGGGGATAAAGTGGCAGAAAATTGCTGTGCCATGATTTAAATAACTTAATCGCCCAAATAAGTGTTAAAAGCCACATGTTGTAGTACAACATGTACTGACTTTGGTGCTGCTTGTGCCTATGACAATACATGGTGGGTGACTTTTGTGCTATGCAATCCAGAGATGAAAAAGGAGAAGTAAACCTTTTATTTATACATCATTCTAGAGCAGCTCTTTCTTTTTCCTAACTGAGAAGGCCAGATAAATTGATTGTACTGAAAACAGCTTCATTCTTAGTAAATTAAATCCTTCGGCAACCACTGAAAGAACATACAGACGATCAGGCGAAGAGCTATTAGTAGCCTCAGATTCTTTTGGAAAAGAACATGTTACATCAATTATGTTGTTATTGCTTGGGAGAACTAGGTTATTTCATTTACAAGAAATGTGCAATGCATAATCTCAGACTAGAGTAAGATTGATTGTGGATCACCATAACATCTTTCTTGTTGAAGATGAGTAAAAAAGTTTCTCTTTCAAGGCCCTCAGATAACACATTGTTAAATAATAACAGCTGCATCATTGTTTAAATAATAATACTGATGAACATTAATGTATCGGTGAAAATGAGGTATAATTAAGTAAATTATTTGTAGTCTTGTTGTGGTGTATGTTAAAATATCTTCAGGGTAGTTCCATGACTAACGAAATGAAACTCAGTGATTGTTTCTGCACATTAAGGATAGAAAAGACCAAAAATCATGTTAAAAAACAAAAAAATTAGTATTGTGTTTTATGCATTTGTTAAAGTGACACGTTCCACATCCTTATGAAATGAAATGTCGTATTCATTATCTATGGAACAAGGATTTATGTATGTATATAAGCAAAGGAACAAAAGTTATGCAATTTAATAGTTTAAGTTCCATTCATACAATGAGACATTTTAAAAAAAAAAAAAAAAAAAAAGACTTTCTGGTAACAGAATGGCTCAATTCAGACATGCATATTGTTCTCATTTATAATGCAACAATAATTCAGCTCGTCCATTTCCTATAAAAAGTCACAAAAATTATATTGTGAAGAGGAATAAATGGATAACAAAATAACGTAGAAGATAATTGCATGAAACTAATATTTTACTAACAAAATAAATAAATCTATGGTGATGCAATGACACTTAATAGTAACGGAATGACACTTTCACTTGAAAATTACCAGTTTTATTCTGCACTGCTGACTGGGTAGAGAAAGTTGTATTTATTCCTCTGATCTATAGTTGGTGCTGCTAGTTTCTCTACAATTTGACCTTTTTCTACCCAACATTTATCCTCTTTTGAGGGCAATGTAAATATCTTTCCATTTGCATAATTATTTCTAAGAAATGAAATTTCGTAATGATCTTCAACATAAATCACCTGCCCCACAAAAAATTTTGATCTGTTTCTTACAGAATAGGAAACCAGAGCAAAATCCCCTTGATGCAAAGCTGTATGATTGATCAGTTCTTGTGAATTTTCTTTGGCTGAAGATCGCCTTTTGAAATTGTGCACAAACCTCTGGGGATAGAGCAAGTAATGCTGGTACTCAATAATATATAGAGCAATAGGTGTAACAGCATGGATGACTTTTGTCTGCTCTATTGCAACTATTCCCATCCACATTTGATCTAATTCCTCTGTATTCTCTGCAGTTTGCAAGGCATAGATATTAAAAATGTTTGTGCTACAACATCTTTCATGTGCGACTTTTGCAAAGTCCTGAGCACCAGATAGTATGTGTTTCCCGGCTTAACAGATATTCCAGACTGCGCACTTTACAGTTCCACCAATCCCGTCCACAACACCTTTGGCATGGCAAAGAAATTCCATGAAATATTTATTCTACAGTGTTCTATGAAAAATGTCAAGTTGGCAAACAGGAAATTCTGCTTGAATTGACTGGCTGCTCATGAATGTGGCAGATCCTACCTCTGGGTTCGTGAATATAATGTGCTCTACAATTTTACTTATGAAAGCATGCACTAAATATGAATTATGATCAAATTTATCACTACAACAGCACAAGAATATCTATCATTTTGAGTCCCAAACATATGCTGTAAACAAAGTGATTTGTTGTTTTAACCAATGGGCACATTGGATTTCATTCTGCAGTTGAACAGTATAATTTTCTGCAAAATCTACTTGCACCAAGATGTTCTTCTTGTTTGCTGAATTCCCTCTTTTTTTCCAAAAAAAATTTGATTGTTGTCTTTTAATAAATGTATCTTGTAAGAATTAGGGTAGCATGTTTGAAAGAACATCAAGACACTGACCAACAGTACCATGAATATCTTCCAGAGTGATTCCCTGGTTCACTGTTTGCCATTGGGTCCATTTGATCAGCTTCTTCATTAAGTTCTCATCCAAATACTACTTATCTTTCAAAGATACGTTTGCACACTTTTCATATTTTGTCGTCATGCAAACGTCTTTCCCTTGATTGCAGACTGTCGTGCTAATGAAGTCAGAAAATGTGGCTTTCGCTTCTGGAACAAACTCGGGTATACATTTCAAAAGTATCTTTACGTTCTTGTTGTAGCAGCAGAGACACACATTGTGCATCCTGTAAGATGCACACAAACTTTTATCTCAGTGCACATAACTTGGACAATTTTATTGGCATGCCAGGGAATTCCTCTTGGTTTTTCCACCTTCCTTATCCTTCATTATCAAATAATCTTTCAATCCAGGAGTTTTCCATGAAATGTCGTCTCGAACATAAAAAGTTGCAGCAGTTTCTTCTGTGCCTGGATGTAGGCATTGAATCTGATTTTTCACCTGTTGTTCGCTTACTAAAACTTCATGAGCAGCAGCTAATTCCAAGACAACTTCCTTGCACTTTCTTGGACTTCTAGGTAAAAAAAAGTTTCCACACGTTTAACTGCTTTCCTTAATGTAGCGGGAGATTTATATGGACTATCGGTGTAGATGAAGCCTTCACTGCTGGCTCTAACTTCATTTCTGAATTTTCTTTGATTAAGTTTATCTTTCTTTCTTTCTTTCCTTCATAAGTTGAGCAGGAGTTAAACTTTGGCGTTTCAGCCTTTTCTTTTCCCTGTCCTTCTCTTTAATATCATCACTTAACCCTTTATCCTTGAGTCGTTTCCAGTATTCTCTCTTTTTCTCAGCTGATGTGAGAGGCATGATAACAATTGTAAAAAAGAAATATCTTGTTTGAGAATAATTGTGAAAACACTGTAATTGTTAGAAATAAGCCAATATCTATTTTAAATAAAAAATTCTATGCAATATAGTGATCTTCTAACAACACAAAACATAAAAATGTCTCGATTATTTAAGTATAATACATGTTGTTGTTGTTGTTGTTGTTGTTGTGGTCTTCAGTCCTGAGACTGGTTTGATGCAGCTCTCCATGCTACTCTATCCTGTGCAAGCTTCTTCATCTCCCAGTACCTACTGCAGCCTACATCCTTCTGAATCTGCTTAGTGTATTCATCTCTTGGTCTCCCTCTACGATTTTTACCCTCCACGCTGCCCTCCAATGCTAAATTTGTGATCCCTTGATGCCTCAAAACATGTCCTACCAACCGATCCCTTCTTCTAGTCAAGTTGTGCCACAAACTTCTCTTCTCCCCAATCCTATTCAATACCTCCTCATTAGTTACGTGATCTACCCACCTTATCTTCAGCATTCTTCTGTAGCACCACATTTCGAAAACATCTATTCTCTTCTTGTCCAAACTGGTTATCGTCCATGTTTCACTTCCATACATGGCTACACTCCATACGAATACTTTCAGAAACGACTTCCTGACACTTAAATCTATACTCAATGTTAACAAATTTCTCTTTTTCAGAAATGATTTCCTTGCCATTGCCAGTCTACATTTTATATCCTCTCTACTTCGACCATCATCAGTTATTTTGCTCCCCAAATAGCAAAACTCCTTTACTACTTTAAGTGTCTCATTTCCTAATCTAATCCCCTCAGCATCACCCGATTTAATTTGACTACATTCCATTATCCTCGTTTTGCTTTTGTTGATGTTCATCTTATATCCTCCTTTCAAGACACTGTCCATTCCGTTCAACTGCTCTTCCAAGTCCTTTGCTGTCTCTGACAGAATTACAATGTCATTGGCGAACCTCAAAGTTTTTATTTCTTCTCCATGAATTTTAATACCTACTCCGAATTTTTCTTTTGTTTCCTTCACTGCTTGCTCAATATACAGATTGAATAACATCGGGGAGAGGCTACAACCCTGTCTTACTCCCTTCCCAACCACTGCTTCCCTTTCATGCCCCTCGACTCTTATAACTGCCATCTGGTTTCTGTACAAATTGTAAATAGCCTTTCGCTCCCTGTATTTTACCCCTGCCACCTTCAGAATTTGAAAGAGAGTATTCCAGTTAACGTTGTCAAAAGCTTTCTCTAAGTCTACAAATGCTAGAAACGTAGGTTTGCCTTTTCTTAATCTTTCTTCTAAGATAAGACGTAAGGTTAGTATAGCCTCACGTGTTCCAACATTTCTACGGAATCCAAACTGATCTTCCCCGAGGTCCGCTTCTACCAGTTTTTCCATTCGTCTGTAAAGAATTCGCGTAAGTATTTTGCATCCATGACTTATTAAACTGATAGTTCGGTAATTTTCACATCTGTCAACACCTGCTTTCTTTGGTATTGGAATTATAATATTCTTCTTGAAGTCTGACTGTATTTCGCCTGTCTCATACATCTTGCTCACCAGATGGTAGAGTTTTGTCATGACTGGCTCTCCCAAGGCCATCAGTAGTTCCAATGGAATGTTGTCTACTCCCGGGGCCTTGTTTCGACTCAGGTCTTTCAGTGCTCTGTCAAACTCTTCACGCAGTATCGTCTCTCCCATTTCATCTTCATCTACGTCCTCTTCCATTTCCATAATATTGTCCTCAAGTACATCGCCCTTGTATAAACCCTCTATATACTCCTTCCACCTTTCTGCCTTCCCTTCTTTGCTTAGAACTGGGTTGCCATCTGAGCTCTTGATATTCATACAAGTGGTTCTCTTCTCTCCAAAGGTCTCTTTAATTTTCCTGTAGGCAGTACCTATCTTACCCCTAGTGAGACAAGCCTCTACATCCTTACATTTGTCCTCTAGCCATCCCCGCTTAGCCATTTTACACTTCCTGTCGATCTCATTTTTGAGACGTTTGTATTCCTTTTTGCCTGCTTCATTTACTGCATTTTTATATTTTCTCCTTTCATCAATTAAATTCAATATTTCTTCTGTTACCCAAGGATTTCTACTAGCCCTCGTCTTTTTACCTACTTGATTCTCTGCTGCCTTCACTACTTCATCCCTCAGAGCTACCCATTCTTCTTCTACTGTATTTCTTTCCCACATTCCTGTCAATTGTTCCCTTATGCTCTCCCTGAAACTCTGTACAACCTCTGGTTCTTTCAGTTTATCCAGGTCCCATCTCCTTAAATTCCCACCTTTTTGCAGTTTCTTCAGTTTCAATCTGCAGTTCATAAACAATAGATTGTGGTCAGAGTCCACATCTGCCCCTGGAAATGTCTTACAATTTAAAACCTGGTTCCTAAATCTCTGTCTTACCATTATATAATCTATCTGCTACCTTTTAGTATCTCCAGGATTCTTCCAGCTATACAACCTTCTTTTATGCTTCTTGAACCAAGTGTTAGCTATGATTAAGTTATGCTCTGTGCAAAATTCTACAAGGCGGCTTCCTCTTTCATTTCTTAGCCCCAATCCATATTCACCTACTATGTTTCCTTCTCTCCCATTTCCTACTGACGAATTCCAGTCACCCATGACTATTAAATTTTCGCCTCCCTTCACTACCTGAATAGTTTCTTTTATCTCGTCATACATTTCATCAATTTCTTCATCATCTGCAGAGCTAGTTGGCATATAAACTTGTACTACTGTAGTAGGCATGGGCTTTGTGTCTATCTTGGCCACAATAATGCGTTTACTATGCTGTTTGTAGTAGCTAACCCGCATTCCTATTTTTTTATTCATTATTAAACCTACTCCTGCATTACTCCTATTTGATTTTGTATTTATAACCCTGTAATCACCTGACCAAAAGTCTTGTTCCTCCTGCCACCGAACTTCACTAATTCCCACTATATCTAACTTTAACCTATCCATTTCCCTTTTTAAATTTTCTAACCTACCTGCCCAATTAATGGATCTGACATTCCACGCTCCGATCCGTAGAATGCCAGTTTTCTTTCTCCTGATAACGACGTCCTCTTGAGTAGTCCCCGCCCGGAGATCCGAATGGGGGACTATTTTACCTCCTGAATATTTTACCCAAGAGGACGCCATCATCATTTAATCATACAGTAAAGCTGCATGCCCTCGGGAAAAATTACGGCTGTAGTTTCCCCTTGCTTTCAGCCGTTCGCAGTACCAGCACAGCAAGGCCGTTTTGGTTAATGTTACAAGGCCAGATCAGTCAATCATCCAGACTGTTGCCCCTGCAACTACTGAAAAGGCTGCTGCCCCTCTTCAGGAACCACATGTTTGTCTGGCCTCTCAACAGATACCCCTCCGTTGTGGTTGCACCTACGGTACGGCCATCTGTATCGCTGAGGCACGCAAGCCTCCCCACCAACGGCAAGGTCCATGGTTCATGGGGGGGGGGGGGGTATATTACATAGTGACCTTCAAAGATGATCAACATTCTGTTGCAGTACATAGGAAACCAGTAACTTGTTTTTCTATAGGCAATGATGAGATTTTCTTATAATTCGGCATTGCTGTTGCTTCCCATAGAAAGCATAGGCTATGGAAGAAGAAATACTGTTTATCAAATTAATTAACTCCATTCTACAGGTACGAGGATAAGCCAATTATTATCGGCAAAGTAGTTATAAAATTTTATTGTAATCAAATAGGAAACTTACAAGAACATTATTTTTCGGCACAGTCTCCTTGCGTTTCAATGCTCTAGGTCCATTGTTGTATAAGCTTCCTGATCCCTTCATAAAAGGAGGTTCTTGATTGAGCTGCAAGCCAGCAATGCACTGCTTCTTTCACTGCTTCGTCAGAGGCAAATCGATGGCCCCATAATGCCTGTTTGAGTGGACCAAACAAGTGATAGTCAGAAGAGGCAAGATCAGGACTATATGGAGGATGACCCAGTACTTCAAATTTGAGATTCTGGACCGTTTAAGTAGTGTGGGCAAAGCAGTGTGGGCAGCAGTATATGGACGGGCATTGTCGTGCAACAACACAACACCTTTTGGCAGTAAGCATCTCACTGTAACGTACACAGTTCGTTGTGCCCCTTTCCCCATAATGTTCCAGTACTGGACCTTGCGCGTCCCAAAAAACTGTAAGCATAAGTTTTCCTGTGGACGGTTGGGTCTTGAACTTTACCTTGCAGGGCGAATTTGCGGGTTTCCATTCCACGCTCTGCCGTTTAGTCTCCGGCTCATTATGATGGATCCATGTTTCGTCACCAGTAATGATCTTGTCTAAGAATTTTCCCCCTTCGTTACCATAGCGATCTAAATGTTTTTTGCAGATGTCCAAGCACCTTTGTTTATGCAACTGTGTGAGTTGTTTTGAGACCCATCTTGCACAAACTTTATGAAACCAAAGTCTGTTGTGGATGATTTCGTAGGCAGAACAGTGACTAAATTGCAGACAATGTGCCACTTTGTCAATAGCTAATCGTCTGTCTAAGAGAATCATTTCACGTGTACTCTCAATGGTTTCTTCATTTGTGGCGGTAAACAGTCGACTGGCTCCTTCATCGCGTGTAACACTTGTGTGACCATTTTGGAATTTCTCAATCTACTCGTAGACACTCCGTTGTGGCAAAACACTGTTCACGTACTGTACTGAAAGTCTTCGATGAATTTCGGCCCCGGATACAAAAAACGGGTCTTAGGTGCAAATAGACAGCAGAGCAACCATGATAAACGGCACGGCAGTGATAATGAAACTAATGCTAGCAGCTTGAAAATTGCAAAGATATAATAACAAATAAACAAAGCATGCGTCGTCAACGTAAAACAACAGTACTGCCAAAATAAACAAAACTATAACTAAATTGCAGATATTAATTGACTTACCCTCATAGTGTGCAGCCATTTAGTCATTCAATTGTAATCTTCACTAAAGAAGCTTATTAACTCACCTTTCAGCATTTACTCTTCAGACGCACTGAATGTAAGTTTCTTCTCTTGGAAAAGTACATTCTTGGTTTGTGGGATTTTCCCATTTTCCTTCCAATTTTTACTAACAGTATAGCCAACATATAAATGTATTTGGCCTACATCATCTTAAGGAATGTCAGTCAAATTCAATTATAAATTATTGTCATTCCATAACTCCATTTATATCATTCCGTTACCGCATGTTTGTCAGTCCGTTACCACTAAAAAATATTGTTTGCAATGAATATTTTTTTCTCTGCAGTGAGACTTTTATCCATCTCGTAAATCTGTATTTGCATACCTATTCTCAGGATTCTATAAAATTGCATTGACCCTGAAAAATACATTTCGTACTTTTTTCGGTAACGGAATAATAGGAGAGAACAAATAAAAAATAAATCAGCCTTGAGACTTTACTAATTAAATAAAATCAATATAAGCTGCTGAAATGGGCTGATCTAAGATACTTGTAAAGTTTTTCAGATGTATTCTGTTAATACCGAGCGAGGTGGCGCAGTGGTTAGCACACTGGACTCGCATTTGGGAAGACGACGGTTCAATCCCGTCTCCGGCCATCCTGATTTAGGTTTTCCGTGATTTCCCTAAATCGTTTCAGGCAAATGCCAGGATGGTTCCTTTAAAAGGGCACGGCCGATTTCCTTCCCAATCCTTTCCTAACCCGAGCTTGCACTCCGTCTCTAATGACCTCGTTGTCGACGGGACGTTAAACACTAACCACCACCACCACCATATTCTGTTAATAAATTACTTTACGTTGGTTGATTTTGCATGGACAGACCCAGAAGCTGCAACTGAAGTATTAAATTGAAGATGTACCAGTAGTCAAGTTTTGAAGAACACAAAGGGTATAGACAGGGAGGGGCGGGGAAGCTAATTGCCCTCCACAGAAAAGTCTTCTCAAACGAAACTCACATCCTGAACCACTAGGGTGAACAATGCACTAATTTAGCCTCAGTTCAAAGCAGGGCAGAAAAAGTAATAATTATTGGCTAGTAGCAGGTGTAGTTTAGGGACCATGAAGTAAAGATTAATCTAATTACTCTAAATGATTAATGGAATATCTCATATAGGGGTCGATCCATTTCAAATCACCCAGGCGATGCTACTCAACATTTTTGATTTTCCTGATTTTTTTTATCATGACTTCCCTATAGGCAGGCATCCACAAAACACTGTTTAAAAAATTTTTATAAGTCATAGGTTTTTCTGGCAGTAATTTTTACAATGGCGGTTGGGCAAATTTTAGGGGAAATCGATGTTTGCTGAAAGTTTAATTGCCATGTTATTTTAAAAGATATCAGAATAATTCAAAAACCAGTGTGCTCAGCATGAAATGAGCTTCAGGCATAATTTTTTTTTAAATTTTTCTATCATGCAAGAGAGTCACTCAAACTCTTTCTGTAAAGACTCTGAAAAAATTTATCAATCTTCACTTTTTAAGGCCTTCAATTTTCATGAGACTCACTAATAATATCTCTGTGTTGTGTACTTACATAACTACGTGCAGTAAAAGTTGCAGTCCTGAGAATGCACTCCTGTTTGTTCTAGAGCTTTTAAAAAATGGCCAAAACCCTTCTGTCAATTTTTGCAGGTCAATATCTAAAAAGGGACTGAATGAAAACAAGTGAAAATTTTACAGAATGTTCTTTATTCTCATGGGAATCTCTCACAAAAAAATTATGACTGAGACTCAACTACATTGAGAGTAATAGAGCAGCAAATTTCAGTAAAAACGCTACCCCTCTACATGCTAGTGCAGTGCCAAGTTAGCAAACAAGGGCTTGAAATTATTACAGTTGACATTGGTCAAATGATGTTTAAATCATTACATACAATAAATGATCAAATATTTCTACTTTTAAATAACAATGGGCAGAGATAACAATTGGTAAGAGTTTTAAATACTTGAAATTAACGGTACATTTGTTGTACTACACTTGTGCACAGTATACACATAGTAATGTTTCTCCATGTATACAGATTTAAAACTTCAGTTGTAACTACTTGCGAGCTGCAATTTTCATTAGGGAGTTAAACAAACACGATATTTCATTGCATAGTTTATCAGTTATGTTGTGTGTTCTACCAGACCCTTTGTTAATTCCATTGGAGTTACTTTTCATATTAATTTCTTTGCGGGACCCAAGACAATAAACAAGTGAATAAGAGTTTTGTAAGTGTAGATCTGAAATCTCCCATCTTCAACTGTTTTCAAGAATAGTAGATTTTTCAAGTATTAAAATGAGTTGTTTTGTGGGTGAACTAATAAGTGAACAGTGCCATAAACAACACTACAAGAAGAAAGTGCATCAAGAATTAATAAGAGAGAGTGACTTGCCAGCTGAAGAACAATGTTTGTTAAAATTAAGAATTTCGAAAGAAATTTCTAATATTTGTTATTACCACAAAGATAAATATTTTGACAAATACAACCACATTTTTGGTAAAAAGTGTTGTGACTCATTTGGTACTCACAAAAAGCCAGTTAAAAATGGTTTGCGTAAAATACTAGTTGAACACCTAAACAAAAAAAATGTGGATATTAACCTAATTCCTGGACAAGCTCTATGCCCAACTTGCACATCAAGAATATTTGTAAATAAACCAGTTGAAAAAGTGGCAATTAGTGTTGAGAATGATCCTGAATTTCTTCCTGGGCCTTTTGAATTGGTTGAGGATGATCCTTTGCATCAAGTAGAATCAATCTGTGAAACTTTGGAATTATCTCCTTTACATAAAATAACAAAGCTCAACAAAGATGAGCGACTATCAGCTTTACAAAGAAAAACTGATAAAATTACAAGTGCTGTCAAGTGAAATTTGGAAGAATCTTTCCATAATGACTTTTATGCTCAGAATGGAAATAGGACAGAAAATGTGCAAAGTGAGTATGATATACATATTACCAAAATAAAAGAAAAATTCAAAGTTTCCAGTAAAGATGACAAAATTAAGATAATTAGCCTCTTGCCAAGATCATGGTCAAAGAAATAAATAATCGAGGAATTTGGTGCATCTGAATACATGGTGAAGTTAACTGGGCAGCTAGTTATGGATCAAGGTATCTTACCACATCTTTCGAAAATACAAGGTGCCAACAAAATAAGTGAAGTTGTTATTAATAGTGTTAAAGAATTTTATGAGGATGATGACAATAGTCGCTTGTGTCCTGGTAAAAAGGAATGTGTTTCAACTGTCATTGACAGTGTTAAAGTGCAGAAGCAGAAAAGGTTAATTCTTCTCTTGCTGAATGAGCTCTACAGCCTCTATAAACAAAAATACCCAGATAGCAAAATTGGCCACTCTATGTTTTGTGTTCTACGACCAGAGTGGTGTGTTCTTCCGGGTACATCAGGAACTCATACTGTATGCGTTTGCAAGCATCATCAAAACACAAACCTTATGATGGAAGGAACAAAGCTTAATGCAAATTATAAAGACCTGGTAGCTTTCATGGTATGTGATATTGATATTGAAAAATGTATGCTTGACATATGTGCAGGATGTCCTGGACCAGATACCCTACTTGATATCTTAAAAAATGAACTTGACATCTTGCCTGATGAAGTAGTTTTCAAACAATGGGTACAAACTAATAGTTGAGCTTATTACACAGGTAATGCCCAGTGAGGAATTTTTAGTCTCTTGTCAATAAGCTGGTGCTTTTAATATCCCATCACTTTATCTCAAAAGCTCAAGCTCAATATTTTAAGGAAATGAAAGAAAACCGGAAAGAAACCCTCTGTTTAGTGATTGGTGATTTTGCAGAAAACTATACATTTATAGTACAGGATGAAATTAAAAGTTTTCACTGGACTAATGCACAAGCGACACTGCATCCATTTGTCTTCTACTTTAAAAAAGAAGACAATGCGTGTTGCAAATCTATTTGTGTAATTAGTGACCACCTAGAACATAATACTATGACTGTGTATGCATTTCAACATCACCTCATTAGAGAAATTAAGAATGTCATACGTAATGTTGAAAAGATAATCTACTTTAGTGATGGCGCAAGCAGCCAGTACAAAAATAAGAAAAACTTAATTAATATCTGCCAACACAAAAATGATTTTGGTTTACCAGCAGAGTGGAATTTCTTTGCCTCATCACACGGAAAGAATTCTTGCGATGGGATAGGTGGAACAACAAAAAGAGAAGTTACACGAGCTTCCCTTCAAAGACCTTACACAGAACAGATCCTGACTCTACACGATTTGTTCAAATACTGTCAACATAATATTACTTGAATTAGATATATATTTGTTTCTACAAATGAAATTGAACAAATCAAAATAAAGCTGACTGAGAGATGTGATTGTTGTTTACCATTGAAAGCAACAAGAAGCTATCACAGATATATTCCCATAAGTGACAATCAAATAAGATGTTTTGTTACTTCCAAAGGCTCCAACTTTGATGATCATCAAACTTCAATACTTTTTACAAATGTATCATCTTTTAAAAATAACGATTTTGTTGTTTGTATGTATGATGAGAAGTGGTGGCTTGGAAAAATTGAAGAGAAAAGTGAAGATAACAGTGATGTTTTGGTGCATTTCTTTCGCCCTTCTGGTCCAAGAACTGCCTTTCAACTTTCCAAAAATGACACTGCTTGGGTGCCTGCAAATAAAATAGTACGAAAGATATTTTAACTCCACCCAATTTTAACTCAGTCAATGAGAAATGTCAGCTATCTTTATTGCATCAAAATATTCGAGGACTGAGAAATAAAATTAATGAATTAACTATCTGCATAGATGAATTAGAGTCTTCAAACCCAGCTGACATAATCTGCCTCTCTGAACATCATGTGACAACTGGTATAGAACTTTTAAGTGTTACAGGGTTTAGGTTAGCATCTCACTTTTGTAGATCAGAAATGGAGAAAGGAGGAGTTGCCACATTCATCAGGAACTGTCATAAATTTAAGAACATAGATATTCATAAATTTTGCCTAGAACAGCATATGGAAGCATGTGCAACAGAATTAGAATTTCACAAAAAATCCTTCATAATATTAAGTGTATATCGAGCACCTGCAGGTAACTTTAATCTGTTTGTCAACCACCTTGAAGCTGTACTGGCCCATTTAACAACCAAAAACAAAGAAATAGTGGTTGCTGGTGATTTCAATGTAGATTTCCTTAAAGACTCTCCCAATAAGAACTTATTTGAGTTAGTAACACTATCATTCAACTTATTTCCCACTGTAAAGTTCCCCACTAGGATAGCCACTTGCTCACAAACAGCCATTGATAATATCTTTATAGAAAAGTCCAGTGAACAAAATTATATTACAAAACCAATAGTCAATGACCTCTCAGACCATGACATGCAGTTCCTTCTGTTAAATGTTAATACTGAACAGGATATAAAATCTGTTAAATCTGAGCTCAAGAGGGTAATCAGTAAGCCAAAAATTGATTATTTTAGGACACTCCTCAGAGACATTCACTGGACTGATGTTTACAGTGCTCATGGCATGAATGAAAAATATAACATTTTTGCTAATAAAGTGCTTACCTTATTCGAACACTGCTTTCCCCCAAAAGTTACCAAGGTTAGAGCAAAGTCTACAAAGAACCATGGATTACTCGAGGAATAGGGGTATCTTGTAAAACAAAAAGAAAACTGTATCTGTCAATCCGAAACATTTCCAATATTGATGCTATAGCACATTATAAGAAATACTGCAAAATATTAAAGACTGTAATACGGATGTCAAAGCAAATATATTACAAGGAAAAGATAGTCATATCAGATAACAAAATAAAGACAATATGGGATATAGTGAAGGAGGAGACTGGTAGAACCAGACATGAAGAGGAACAAATAGCATTAAGAGTAAATGATACATTGGTGACAGATGTGTATAGTGTTGCAGAACTTTTTAACAAACATTTTATAACTGTTACTGAAAAGATGGGGTTGTCAGGTTCGGTAGATGCTGCTATGGATTACCTTAGACCAGACATTTCAAGTAACTTTCATAATATGAATTTGACCCTCACTACCCCAACAGAAATAATGTCCATCATAAAATCTTTAAAATCAAAAACATCTAGTGGGTATGATGAAATATCAACAAAGTTAATTAAAGAATGTGATTCTGAGCTAAGTAACATATTAAGCTATCTGTGTAGCCAGTCGTTTATTAGTGGAATATTTCCTGAATGGCTGAAATATGCTTAAGTTAAGCCACTGTTTAAGAAGGGAGATAAAGAAATAGCATCAAATTTCCGTCCAATTTCACTGTTGCCAGCATTCTCAAAAATTTTCGAAAAAGTAATGTACAGTCGTCTTTATAACCATCTTATCTCAAATAACATACTGTCAAAGTCACAGTTTGGATTTCTAAAAGGTTCTGATATTGAGAAGGCTATCTACACTTACAGTGAAAATGTGCTTAATTCATTAGACAAAAAATTGCGGGCAACTGGTATATTTTGTGATCTGTTAAAGGCATTTGACTGTGTAAATCACAATATCCTTTTAAGTAAACTAGAATATTATAGTATAACAGGAAATGCTGCAAAATGGTTCAAATCTTATATCTCTGGCAGGAAACAAAGGGTGTTATTAGGAAAGAGACATGTATCAAGCTATCAGGCATCATCCAACTGGGAACTAATTATGTGTGGGGTCCCACAAGGTTCCATTTTGGGGCCCTTACTTTTCTTGTGTATATCAATGACCTTTCATCAGTAACATTACCAGATGCAAAGTTTGTTTTGTTTGCCGATGATACAAACATTGCAATAAATAGCAAATCAAGTGTAGTCTTAGAAAGATCAGCCAATAAAATATTTGTGGACATTAATCACTGGTTCCTAGCCAATTCTTTGTCAACATGCAGTTCTGAACTTGTAAGGGGTGTCCCAAGAGTATATGTCTAACATATGATGACAAGAAGATAGAAGAAGTGGACAGTGTTAAATTCTTGGGATTACAGCTTGATAATAAATTCAACTGGGAGGAGCACACCACAGAACTGCTGAAGCGTCTTAACAAATCTCTGTTTGCAATGCGAATTTTGTCAGACATAGGGGATATAAAAATGAGAAAGCTGGCACACTATGCTTACTTTCATTCCATAATGTCATATGGGATTATTTTTTGGGGTAATTCATCAAGCCAAGCTAAAGTTTTCTGGGCACAAAAACATGCAGTGAGAGTTATATGTGGTGTGAACTCAAGAACATCCTGCAGAAGCCTGTTTAGGGAACTAGGGATACTAACTACTGCTTCCCAATATATTTATTCCTTAATGAAATTTGTCATTAAAAATATATCACTTTTTCAAACCAACAGCTCAATTCATGGAATCAATACTAGAAATAAGAATAATCTTCACAAGGATTTAAAGTCACTTAATCTTGTACAAAAAGGCGTGCATTATTCAGGAACACACATTTTCAATAACTTGCCAGCAGCCATAAAAAGCTTAACAATCAATGAAATTCAGTTTAAGAGAAGCCTAAAGGATTTATTGGTGGCCAACTCCTTCTACTCCATTGATGAATTTCTTAGTAAAACCAACTGATTTGTATATAAGTACAACATAACTTCTGCACAATTTCAGTGCAGTAATGTGTTCATTGAAAATTTGTGTGTGTGTGTTAGTATAATCTAACTTCTGCACCATTTCAGTGCAGTAATGTGTTCATTGTAAATAAGTATTACAGTAGTTGTATTACCTTATAAATAAATAAAAAACTTTTTTATTTTAAATTCAGTGCATTAGTATTTGTAAAATGACTCTTAGTGTTCATTAAAAAATGACGATCATTCCACTTGGGACCTGTGGAATGGTACATTAGCTTATTTGTTTTAGTTGTAAATATTTGTCATGTATTGTTGTTTTTCTGACATGTTCCACATCCTGGAGGACCTCCTCACTACGGATCAATTGGAATGAAAGTAAATCTAATCTAATCTAATCTAATCTGACTCCACTGGAACTCACAACAGTGTCTGGTAGAACACACAACATAACTGATAAACTATGCAATGAAATATCGTGTTTGTTTAACTCCCTAATGAAAATTGCAGCTGGCAAGTAGTTACAACTGAAGTTTTAAATCTGTATACATGGAGAAACATTATTATGTGTATACTGTACGCAAGTGTAGTACAACAAATGTACCGTTAATTTTAAGAATTAAAACTCTTACCAATTGTTACCTCTGCCCATTGTTATTTAAAATTAGAAATATTTGATCATTTATTGTATGTAATGATTTAAACATCATTTGACCAATGTCAACTGTAATAATTTCAAGCCCTTGTTTGCTAACTTGGCACTGCACGAGCATATAGAGGGGTAGCGTTTTTACTGAAATTTGCTGCTCTATTACTCTCAATGTAGTTAAGTCTCAGTCATAATTTTTTTGTGAGATATTCCCATGAGAATAAAAAACATTCTGTAAAATTTTCACTTGTCTTCATTCAGTCCCTTTTTAGATATTGACCTGCAAAAATTGACATTAGAAGGATTTTGGCCATTTTTGAAAAGCTTTAGAAAAAACAGGAGTGTATTCTCAGGACTGCAACTTTTACTGCACGTAGTTATGTAAGTACACAACACAGAGATATTATTAGTGAGTCTCATGAAAATTGAAGGCCTTAAAAAGTGAAGATTGATAAATTTTTTCAGAGTCTTTACAGAAAGAGTTTGAGTGACTCTCTTGCATGATAGAAAAATTAAAAAAAAATTATGCCTGAAGTTCATTTCATGCTGAGCACACTGGTTTTTGAATTGTTCTGATATCTTTTAAAATAACATGGCAATTAAACTTTCAGCAAATGTCAATTTCCACTAAAATTTGCCCAACCGCCATTGTAAAAATTGCTGCAAGAAAAAAACTATGACTTATAAAAATTTTTAAAACAGTGTTTTGTGAATGCCTGCCTATAGGGAAGTCATGATAAAAAAATCAAGAAAATCAAAAATGTTGAGCAACAAATTTTATTCATATTGGGTGATTTTAAATGGATTGACCCATAGAGATGTGAAACAAATACTAACAAAGTGATAGAGGGGCTGGCCAGTACTTACCTCAGCTCAGTACAGCCGATAGATACACAAAACAGAACAGAAAATTTAAATTCCTAGCTTTCGGAACTTTGTTCCTTCGTCAGGGCTGTACTGAGCTGAGGTAAGTACTGACCAGACCCTCTATCTCTTTGTTGGTCTAATTGCTCTGTCACGCACTTCATAGTGGTTTGCAGAGTATGTACATAGATGTAATTTCAGTGCCCACAAAGACACTTAAGTAATCATGCATCCTGCACTCCATACATGAATGGAATGTGAAGCTTTAATAAATGGTAGAAAGGGAAATACCCTCTGCCATTCGCTTAAGAGTGGTTTGCAGGGTGCTGAGTATAAATGTAGATGTATCTCAAGCCATTTGTCATGAAGTCTCGAAACTATTTTGTCATTCACTGCAAAACTATCGTGCCTTTCAAATCTTCACCTCAAGTCAATGACTTGGGTGCACTCTTGGAGAACACTGTGACAGGAAATAATACATATCTAGTCCTTTTCACATAAATCAAACCAAATCTTTCATTTGTTTTTAGAAAACTTATCTGTTGCTAAACATCCCAAACTTATCTCTTATATTCCCTCTCTGATAGCAAGTACATATATGATACCTGATACCAAATGTATATAGTCACGTTGTAACCAGAATCAATTCCAAATTTGAAAGGTGGGTTGTCAGTGACTTTCAGTACTTAGCACTGAAAGCATGTTTATTATAAACACCAGGACACAGAGATTAGATTAGATTCTGGCAACAGACAGAACAGAATTGAACATCTGGGTGGAGAGTGCGCGTATTTATACAAACATGAAATATTTCAGAATATACAAACATAAGAAATTTTGAGAACCTTCCAGAACTGATAACTCCTAAATGACAAAGAATATTGGGTTGGTAGGCTCCAACTGGCGACATGCAGCACACCAGCCAGCTACGCTAAATGCTAAGCCACAGTGCATCAGCATAGCTGGCGGCATTGCTCCTTCTGTAAGAACAGTGTCTTGCTGTTTCAGAAATTCCCATTGGAACCGAATACAGATCTAGTTATAGCTCTTGTCAGTTGCCATTTGTATGGCACCAATAGCAGATGCGTATGTTCTGGTTGTGTTGTGACATCGTTTTCCTATGATGAGCATCAAAAGTAGCTCCTTCCATTCAAGCTTCACAATCGTCAAGTGCATCTCCAGTTTTCTTGAATGAGAAGCCCTCATCGTCAATCTGTGTCTCAGAAATGTAGTAATGCTTCATACAGATAATGTGGACGACCTCTCTGCATATGATTTTGTCTTCTTAATGAAGGAAATGGTTTTGGACTTCATCTGTGATGTCTGACACACGACAAAGGATACGATATGACCCAAAGTAGACCATTAATAACTTTTCTTATAGCCCCATGCATAAAAATCCTCACCAAATCTCCTGGGCATTGTAGCACTTTCAGTGTTTCTCTGGTGTGCCAAGGCTCTGCATGTGAGCCAACTGTCCTCTTTCTTAGGTTCTGGTGATAAAATGTTTTATGTAGTCACCCTGTGTATTGTCCAGTTGAAATGGGAACAGTTAAATCATTGTCGTATCAGCCTAACGACCATGGAGCAGATAGAATTGTGTGAAGCCTGTAGTGTCGTCCATCAGTGTGTTGTATGCGAATGTAACATTGGGCAGTGTAGTGTCCCAGTGTCTGTCTGACAAATATACAGTGAGAGCATATCTGCCAACATTTTATTGAAGCCCTCAGAGACAATCCGCGTGTGGATGATTCACAGTGTGAAATTGTCTCTGATACTGGTCTTGCCTGAAAAAGTTTTCCGCAACCAGAAATCGTTACACAGTGTGCTCCAAGTTTCAAAATGATGTATTGTACAATGAACCTTGCAATTCCCAGAGCTACAGTTGTCAACATGGCTTTGGTAGCAGCATCTGCAGATAAGTACCACTTTGTATCAACATTTTCACAAAGCCAAATTATCAGAATGCCATTACCTTGAAAATATTACTGTATATCCCATTCCTGCTCCTGAGGGAAGAAGAAGGTTGTTGAAAACTTCTTACAGGTCATTCCATGTCATGTGGCCTAAATTTAGACAAGCTCCCCACTCGACCATCTCCAATTTTGATGAAATATTTACAGGATGTACATATAGACTTTACATGAAGCACTGCCAAATTACAGCTTCATAAGTACAGTGGGGCCACTAGTCACCTTTTCGTAAAGGCTCGTTTTTTGACATTGTGACTGAATTGAATAAATGATCAAATTTGTTTTACTGTTGTTCAGGATCTGAGAGACCTGTCCTGCTGAAACTTTGTGATCCTGTTCAACTTTTTGGGTACAATAGCTTAGTTGTAGTACAAAAGGTCAAACTATGGTAAATTCATCATAGTGTGCTATCACAGTGGCTCATAAATCTTGTCGTACCAAATTTTGGTTGTACTTTATTGCCTTGTATCTACTGAAAGAGTAACTTTCTGAAGCTAATACTTTAGTTATTTGCAGCCTGACAGCATGTCATAAAGCTCTGCAAGTGGCACCCAGATTGCTCAAATAATAACTGAGTTAGGGAAGTTCAGTGTGTGCTAAAAAATTTAATCTTTCAATTTTGGCTCACTTTCAAAAGGTCATATCTCAAAAGGTATCACTCAAAGTGATCAGAACAAGTTGTTTTTATCTTGGAGACTTTGCAATTAACAACAAATAAACTTATATTTTCATAACATTACATTTCTTGACATTGCAACTTAAATGAATAAATGAACAACTTTGATTTACTATTACTCGTGATCTAAGAGACGTCTCATGCTGAAACTTTGTGATCCTGTTAAACTTTTTGGGTACAATATCTTAGCTGTAAAACAAAAAGTCAATCTATGGTAAATTCATCATAGTGTGCTATCAGAGTGGCCCACAAATCTTGTCGTACCAAATAAACTTACATTTATATTACATTAAAAAATATATGTACCAGTCGTACTCTTTATGGTTCCCAAGTCAAATACACTGGACTCACATTCGGGAGGACGACGGTTCAATCCCGTCTCCAGCCATCCTGATTTAGGTTTTCCGTGATTTCCCTAAATCGTTTCAGGCAAATGCCGGGATGGTTCCTTTGAAAGGGCACGGCCGATTTCCTTCCCTAACCCGAGCTTGCGCTCCGTCTCTAATGACCTCGTTGTCGACGGGACGTTAAACACTAACCACCCAAGTCAAATATTTCAGTTCTTATTAATTCATTTTCTGAAATTTGTTACTAATAGCAATTGCAGTTGATTCTAGCAAACTATAATGTCGGCCCATTCCTGTTGCTTATGAAGCTGGAATGACAGAAATAATGTGTTGGTTTGGAATCCAACAAGCATCTTGCCTAGCTGGCCAATAGAATGAATGTGCAGGTCCGTTGGGGTGCTTGAAACTGACTAAAACATCATTTTCTTCTGAAACTTCAGACATGTTACCAATCCACCATTTTACATCATATATACAGGCAATGTATTGGCCTGGTTGTAAGGCTGTAATATTTCTGAATGAAACTGTTGTTTGACTTTTGTCAACATTTACCACACAAAAATTTGTTTCATTGGATACTCTTCTAATACAAACTTGCTTTTCATTTAATGGCACAAAATGGTGATTCTCTCTTGTTCCTGATACAGTGCAGCCATTTATTACTCTTGCTTACTGCTCAGTTTTTAATGTTTCAATTTCTTCTTTTGAAAGAAAAATGAATTGAATTCCTCTGGTATTCTCTGTAAAGTATTTAAACAAATCAGTTGGTGTCAAAATCTGGCCCTCAGATGGTCTTTGAAGGCTTGCTCTTGCTGCCAGGTGCTTTACAGTTCCTCCAATTCCATCACATGGAGATTTTCCATGGCTTGTAGCAAAAGTCGTTTTGATGGTGGCAGAGACTCAGATGATTATTATTATTATTATTATTATTATTATTATTATTGTTATTATTTTTTTTAACTGCGCTGCTGGCCCATCACTGAAATAGTAAATGTGTGTGATTTTTCCAAGGAGACACTAGATCTTCTATTAATTTCACTATAAAAGCATGTACAGCGATTGCGTCTTGTTTCAGGCTGTCACTTATTATACAGTAGCTGATGCTGCTGATGTCAAAGTTGTTTCTGAAGTACACAACAAATGGGTGTAAAGTTGCTTGGCTGTTATTCCAGTGAAAACCTTGAGCTGCATCCTGGAAATGATGGAATAATTTTCAGCAAAGTCCATTAATATGATCAGTTCAGTTGGCTTACAGCTTTCTTTTATGCATTTTAGGTGCTTGCTCTGGTACTTTACAACATAATGGTGAGTGGAAAGTTTGTCAATTTTTGGAATCAGATCTTCAATAAAATCCTCGTTGGTCATCTGCTTGGTTTCTAATGTATCTCTATCAGTGTGCACTCACTGTTTGAACTCAATGGTATCATCTGGATCACTTTCTTCAAAATTACTTTCTAAAAACTGTTCCAGTAGTTCTTTTCACGACAGATTTCACAGCGATGAAGCATGCAATCTTTAGGTTCCAAATCACACACTATTTTAACAATCAGAATCTTATAATCTTCTTTAATTGGAGTGCTTGCAAGCATCAGTTTCATATTTTGGTGTTAAGTGCAAACACAGACTGGGTGGGTTCCTGCAGCACTCACAGTGATGCACCATTTTGGCCTCAAATTGCAAAATTTGGAAAATCCAATTTCAGGCCCATGCTGAAGTCGATATGCAGCAAACATTTCTTTCAAATTATTCAGAAGAAGGTATTTTTCCATCAAAACTTTTTTTCCTTCTATTCTAATTGATATACAGTCTTTTTTACCTGGACAAATTCAGCTAAATTCTTCATTCTGAAAAAATGTTACCACTCTTTCTTTTACGCCATCTAGAATCTTCTTGCCACACTTGTTCTGTGGCAGAGCTAATACACCATTTTCTGCCTGTAACTTCCTAGCTGCTTTTACTGTCCTCTCTGAAACACCAAATTCTTGCATTGTCTCTTTTATAGTACAGCTTTGTGGTACTAATGTCAGTATTTGCCATTTTTCAGGCTGCCTTGACAATTACAACTTCTCTTTCAATTCTTTAATCAGCTGCTTATAATCTTCACAATCAAGACATGTCTTGCTTGTACTAGGTGTTTGAAGATCTTTTGGGGCGAATCCTCCAGCAGGAGCAATGTTATTCGCAATTGCCTCTTGAGCTTTGCTTATTTTTCATTTTGCGTAACCTTTCACATCTCTTTTTGATACACTCTGAAATTTTAGAGGGGATACCCAAAACGCAGTTAGACTTGAATTTATTGACACTTTTGGATATGCTTCATCTTATGACTGGTTTGAAGTTGACTGTGATTTTCCTGCTTTCTATGCTAAAAATTGTTTTCTGCAAGTTGGACAGATCTTCTGACCAGGTTTCACATTGCTCTTAGTCACGGCTTGCAATTGTTTTGCTGTTTCCACATTGACAATCCGTAAACCCTTTTTAACAGAATGGTTCTTTGCACCAAAAGGATTACAACAAGATTTTTGTAGGAGGTCGTATTTGTCCACAAGTATTGCTTTGTGATGGAAGCATATTAGTGCATTTTCAGTAAGACATATCTCACTTCTTTGGTTTATTAATTCCTGTTGCTCTACTGAAAATTCTTTGATTGGAATGAAGCCTTGTTGATGTATGTGTGTTTTCAGATGACGTGCAGAATTATCTGCAAGGCCAATGACACATGGTACTGGAACCTTGTTGATATCCATTACAGTACAATTAAAGTTATGCTTCCAATTGCCATTTGTTTCAATATGAGATAAAGTAGAAGTGATGTATATTTCCAACTGAAAAATATTAAACAGTCGTAGATAATGGGAACTTCCTTGAGAAAGCAGAAAAAGATAAACATTTCAAAAGAGTCACCCCATATCTTGAAATAAATTTTACTTACCAAAAAAATATGTTTATCTAGTAATGACAACACACTTTACATCATTTAAAAAGGCACACACTACATCTGAACACTCTTCACTACACAACAGTGTGCTCCAGACTGTTGAAGCATGTTACCAAACTTCATTGTTGACACTAAACTGGTCTCCAAAATAAAAACAACTTTTTCTGATCAGACAAGGTGAGTTCAGATAACTCAGTTTTTATTTGAGCAATCTGGATGTCACTTGCAGAACTTTATGACATGCTGACAGGTTGCAGATAACTAAAGTATCAGCTTCAGGAAGTTATTCGTTCAGTAGATACAAGGCAATAAAGTATAGCCAAAATTTGGTACAACAAGATTTATGGGCCACTTTGATAGCTCACTATGATGAATTTACCATAGTTTGACCTCCTGTTTTACAGCTAAGATATTGTACTCAAAAAGGTGAACAGGATCACGAAGTTTCAGCATGAACAAAGTTGATCATTTTTTCATTTCAGTTGCAATGTCAAAAAATGAGCCTTTATGAAAAGTTGGCTAGTGACTCCACCTGTACTACTTACGAAGCTGTAATTTGGCAGTGCTTCATCTAAGGTCTGTATTTACATCCCGTAAACATTTCATCGAAATTGGAGATGTTTGAGTGGGGACCCTTAGGCCACTTGACATGGAATGACACTTGTATTACATTTCTCCAACCCCCTGGGAACCTATTTTGTCTTAAGTAATTCCCAAGTTTATAGATTCTCTAATAAATTAATATTAATGGGTTTTCTACAAATCAACACACAAAGAAATCTGAAATGAAATAACTTTTTACTGTAATGAAAAAAGGGTCATTCCAAGTTCACCCACTGCCTCAGGTGCAGGGGTATCAAATTCCATATTCGAATGTCAATTATTCTAGGCAGACAAATTAACTGTAAGTGTGAAAAATTTATTGCATTCTAGAAATTCAGTAATTTTTGAAATGCTATATTATATTGTATTTATCTGTGTAGCTAATCACCTGCTCACAGTGATAAGAAAGTGTTCTCTATGCTTGCAGCAGTTTGCTTTGAGCCAGCATATACATGAAGACAATGCAACACTCACTGACATGCATTATTGAATATTTCTGACATGTGGCAATCGGTCCACTTGCCCTCTGTTCCTCTTCGTTTGCGAGACAGGTCATATTCATTTTTACTGCAGTCATTTATCATTCTGTTTGTAATGAAATATGTTTTAAATGATGTACTGCTCACGTAATTGCAATGTGAAGTATGAATTCATGTAGTGTCAGACAGTTAAAACCTTGCACCCAAAGACAAAACCAGTGTAAACCTATACAGGTTATGCCAACGAGGTTAGGCTGTTACATCTAGAAATTTTTTTGTGGCCAAGCCCCCTACCTCCACAGAGGCGATAAAAAAGAGCCGTCACTGTCCACATACATACAACTTCTCCATATACCACCAAAATGTGCAGTCAATAACAAACAAGCTTGCAGAAATCGAACTCCTATTCACAACAGACCTACAATATGTAAATGTCGTTTGCATTACAGAACATTGGCTGAAACCAGACCAAATTAGTTCAGCTAGCATACCTAGTTACACATTAGCTTCCCACTACTGCAGGAAAAGCCAGAAAGGTGGAGGTGCTGCCATATTTATAAAAAAAATCCATAAACTATAGAAGTTTTGACCAGTTTGACCACTTAAATAAAGAAAACGATTTTGAGGCAGCTGTAATCGAAATTCTAGAAGAAAATACAATCATAACATGTATCTGTCTTTCTCCAACAGTCAGTGTATGTGTCTTCCTAAAAAACCTTGAAATACTCCTAAACAAATTCCACCCAAACAAAAAGGTACTAATTTTATGTGGTGATTTCAGTGTTGATTTTCAGCCTACAGGGTGTGTGAAAGGATCCCTACTGGATCTCACTAACTCATTCAGTCTGAGTCCCACAGTAACATTCACCACAAGGTGCAAAAACAACACCAAAATCACACTTGACCAGATATTTGTAAACTGTCCCTACCACAGAGTCGAACTTTGGACACAGGCTATAGTGATCACTGTGGCCAAGTCCTATACCGTACAAATGTTCTCCCTTAGACTGCAACAACAAATACACAACTAAAGTAAGAAACTACAGCAATGAAAACAGGAAAATCTTCAATGATTCCTTAGCTGCAGAAACATGGAACAAAGTATATGAAGTAGACGATACAGACAACAAAATGGAATCATTTCTAAACACATTTCTATATCACTTCAATATTGCCTTTCCTCCTAAACTCAAATGCAAACATAAAAGAATACTCCACATGTTATGTAAACAAAGTAGTGCCTCCCCCCCCCCTCCCCCAACTAACAGAAAACTATAAAAACTACACATGTATCGTAAGAAGAGAGATAAGACAAGCAAAAAGGATGCTAAATGATGAGTACATTAGCAAATCCAACAATAAAGTAAAAGCAATGTGGAATATCATAAAAAGGGAAAGAGGGGAAATGAAACTTCACTCATGAATATAGAAATCAAACTCAACAAAGAATCTATATCTAATCCCGAAGTTGTGGTGAACTCTTTCAACAATTTCTTTATGAGCATAGCTGAAAAAATGGTCAAAAATAATCATAACACAAATTACCAACCAGCAAACCAAAAATATCACATGTGCAGAGTCAATTTTCATTACCAAAGTCACTGAAAATGATGTTGCAAAAGCCCTCAGAGAGTTAAAAAATTCATATTCAGCTGGAATTGATGGTATCCCAGCAGCTGTAATCAAAAATTGTGAACACACAATTGCTGAACCATTAACTCATCTCTGTGACTGTTCTTTCCAGGCAGGTATTTTCCCCGAAGCTCTGAAACTTTCTAAAGTAGTTCCTGTCTTCAAAAAAGATGATAATAAAGATATGAATAACTACATGTGTATCTCAATCTCATCCTGCTTTTCTAAAGTTTTTGAAAAAATAATGTACAAAAAAATGATGGACTTTGTTGAAGAAAAAAAAAAGAAAAAGAAAAAAAAAAAAGATTTACTAAGTTTAGCTCAACTTGGGTTCAGAAGCAACAAATCTACTGAAACTGCAGTATATGATTGCATAAATACGCTATTAGATCTGTTAGATAGAAAACAACCCATAACAGGCATATTTCTGGATCTGTCAAAGGCTTTTGACACTATTGACCACAAAATATTGCTGGAAAAAATAGAACACTGTGGTATCAGAGGAATTGCAAACAATTGGATTGCTACATTCCTAACCAATCGGATGCAGAGAGTCAGCATGAAATACACTAATAGACAAAGCAACTCAATAACCGAAATACTATCAAGTAATAAAACTATAAAGCAAGGTGTTCCACAGGGCTCAGTATTGGGACCCCTACTTTTCCTCCTGTATATTAATGACTTGAGCCTGAATGTTGATGCACACAAAACAATAATATTTGCTGATGACGAAACTGTACTCCTCAAAGGGAAGAATACAGAGGCTGTGCAAAAAGCTGTGAACTTGGCCACTGAACAACTCAGCAACTGGGCTAAAATCAACAGATTAACTATCAACACCAAAAAGACAGCTTCCGTGAACTTTCACACAACACAAAATGCAAATTCCTCTCAGCCATTTGTCACTGTAAATAACCTGCCAATAGATACTGACACTGTTTTCAAATTCCTGGGTCTGTGGGTTCCAGATCACCTGAAATGTAATACACATACAGGAAAGGTAAATGCCAGAATTAGTACTGGCTGTTATGCATTGAGTGTACTAAGATCGTGTGCTAGCCTGAAAACATTAACCAGTGCATACTACGCTTACATACAAACCCACCTAAAATATGGTGTGATATTCTGGGGAAAATCTCCAACTGCTCTGAACACATTCAGAATCCAGAAGAGAGCAATGAGGATTATTACTGGGAGCAAACCCAGAGACTCCTGCAAACCCATTTTCATAAAGTTGGAAATCCTTACACTGCCTTTCCTATACATTCTCAAGACACCACCAGATCACATGGAATAAATAAATAAACAATAAACAAATGCAACACATCAAAAGAACCCAATAAGAAGCCATTGATAACAACTGGTATAAAGATTTCCTGCAGAGAGATCTGTTGAAGTATCTAAAAAATAACACCACCAACCCCATCCCATCTCAAGAAAAATATATCAAGCAATATGTCAAAATCCTTAAAGTCATAGCACTAGCAAAGCAAACAGCAAATGACAACTATGTGGCAACATACTCAAACAAAAACATGAAAACACTATCCCGATCCACGATGACGCCAGTTACTAATCCACAAGAAATTGCAAATATTTTCAACAATTACTGTGAAAATATTGTTAAAAATCTGTTACAAAGCTTCAACAAACCCTCACCCGACAGACAAAACAAAATAGCAACTCCTGTCGAATCTATATTCTTCTGGGAAACTACTCCTGAAGAAATTGTGCTAAGTGCAAAGTACCTCAAGAATAAATTCTCATCTGGAATCAATGACATCCCAGATTTTATCATCAAAAACTGTATAAACAAAATAGCTCTCCCACTCTCAAATGTGTACAACCCGTCATTGATGGCAAGTACATTTCCGAAATGCGTGAAAGTGGTTAAAGTCATCCCAGTCTTTAAGAAAGGTGAAAAACTCAACACAGAAAATTAGACCCATATCGCTGTTACCTGTATTTGGTAAACTTTTGGAGAGATTTCACCAAAGACTAATAAAAGTTCTTGATAAGAACCAGATACTATCTGATGCCCAGCATGGTTTCAGAAAAAACAAATCCATGACAACTGCCATATGAGTATTTACACTCCACCCTAGATGCTCTAGACAAAAAACAAAAAGCAGTTGGGATCTTCCTAGATCTGTCCAAGGCATTTGATATCATAGACCACAAGATTCTTCTCAACAAATTGGAGTCATATGGCATCAGATGCACCCCACTAAACTGGTTCCGCTCGTACCTGACAAAAAGGAAACAAAAAGTGTCAATAAAACATAACAACCAAGGACATATCGAAACATACTACTCTGACTATTGCAATATTACGCAAGGTGTGCCCCAAGGCTCAATACTTGAACCAGTGCTCTTCCTTGTGTGCATAAATGACCTACCGCCAAACATCAATGCCAGCACCAGTACACTCTTCGCAGATGATACCAGTATCCTCATAACAAGCAAAAATGAACAAGAACTCCAAAAGGCCATAAATGGAAATACAGATGAACTTGGTGATTGGTTTGAGGGGGGGGGGGGGGGGGGAACCTTACCAGAACTTCCACCTAAGATCAAATAAAATTATGCCTGATATGAAATTACACGGTTTCCAAATATCCACAAATACAGAAACAAGATTTCTAGGCCTATGGATTCAGGATAATCTAAAATGGCAAACACACATTAATAAAACTAATAGTAAGCTAAACCAAGTGTGCTATACCCTACGAATCCTTGCATACTGCACGAGCCCAGAAACTGTTCACACAGCCTACTATGCACAATTCCACAGTGTAATGCAGTATGGTATTTTATTCTGGGGAGACTCTACACATAGCCCAAACATTCTCCTCACCCAAAAGAGAGCTATAAGAATAATGACCAAGGCAAAGCCGACTGATAGCTGCAGACCTCTCTTCCAAAAGTGGCTCATCCTACCCTTGGCAGCCTGTATATACTAGAACTATGCAAATTTGTAAAAAGTAATATTACAAAATTTAATAAAAATGTAAATGTCCATGACTATGGTACTAGACAGAAAATGGAACTCCATGTTCAGGAAATGCGCACCTCTCTTTAAAAACTCTCCCTTCAACAAAGGCATTAAAATATACAATAGCCTGCCATCAGAAAAAAAACAGTAAGTCCCTGACTGTATTTAATAAAAAATTAAAATCATTCCTACTTGATCATTGTTTCTACAGTGCAAGTGAATTTCTACTTAACGTGGGTGGAAAGAAACATGAATCAAATTGCAGCAAAGAAAGTATGTGCAAAAATCTTGCATCTACACTCCTGGTAATTGAAATAAGAACACCGTGAATTCATTGTCCCAGGAAGGGGAAACTTTATTGACACATTCCTGGGGTCAGATACATCACATGATCACACTGACAGAACCACAGGCACATAGACACAGGCAACAGAGCATGCACAATGTCGGCACTAGTATAGTGTATATCCACCTTTCGCAGCAATGCAGGCTGCTATTCTCCCATGGAGACGATCGTAGAGATGCTGGATGTAGTCCTGTGGAACAGCTTGCCATGCCATTTCCACCTGGCGCCTCAGTTGGACCAGCGTTCGTGCTGGACGTGCAGACCGCGTGAGACGACGCTTCATCCAGTCCCAAACATGCTCAATGGGGGACAGATCCGGAGATCTTGCTGGCCAGGGTAGTTGACTTACACCTTCTAGAGCACATTGGGTGGCACGGGATACATGTGGACGTGCATTGTCCTGTTGGAACAGCAAGTTCCCTTGCCGGTCTAGGAATGGTAGAACGATGGGTTCGATGACGGTTTGGATGTACCGTGCACTATTCAGTGTCCCCTCGATGATCACCAGTGGTGTACTGCCAGTGTAGGAGATCGCTCCCCACACCATGATGCCGGGTGTTGGCCCAGTGTGCCTCAGTCGTATGCAGTCCTGATTGTGGCGCTCACCTGCACGGCGCCAAACACGCATACGACCATCATTGGCACCAAGGCAGAAGCGACTCTCATCGCTGAAGACGACACGTCTCCATTCGTCCCTCCATTCACGCCTGTCGCGACACCACTGGAGGCGGGCTGCACGCTGTTGGGGCGTGAGCGGAAGACGGCCTAACGGTGTGCGGGACCGTAGCCCAGCTTCATGGAGACGGTTGCGAATGGTCCTCGCCGATACCCCAGGAGCAACAGTGTCCCTAATTTGCTGGGAAGTGGCGGTGCGGTCCCCTACGGCACTGCGTAGGATCCTACGGTCTTGGTGTGCATCCGTGCGTCGCTGCGGTCCGGCCCCAGGTCGACGGGCACGTGCACCTTCCGCCGACCACTGGCGACAACATCGATGTACTGTGGAGACCTCACGCCCCACGTGTTGAGCAATTCGGCGGTACGTCCACCCGGCCTCCCGCGTGCCCACTATACGCCCTCGCTCAATGTCCGTCAACTGCACATACGGTTCACGTCCACGCTGTCGCGGCATGCTACCAGTGTTAAAGACTGCGATGGAGCTCCGTATGCCACGGCAAACTGGCTGACACTGACGGCGGCGGTGCACAAATGCTGCGCAGCTAGCGCCATTCGACGGCCAACACTGCGGTTCCTGGTGTGTCCGCTGTGCCGTGCGTGTGATCATTGCTTGTACAGCCCTCTAGCAGTGTCCGGAGCAAGTATGGTGGGTCTGACACACTGGTGTCAATGTGTTCTTTTTTCCATTTCCAGGAGTGTATATCATCTGCTACTAAGCAAATTAAGTGCAGAAAGAATATCCAACCAGGTACTGTTGTGTATATGTGTTAGAGGAATATAGCATTAAAATACAAATGTGTAACTGAGTATGTAATTTGTATGTTCATAAAGTTGTGTGTCCATAACTTCTCAAAAAATATGCATGTAAGCTCATGTTTGTGTAAACTTTTGGCATATCACCTCATGCCATCAAATTATCACAATGTCCAATATTAAATGTATGTATGTGCATCACCATGTGCATGTTATGTACAGTATTGATTCATAGGACAATAAATAAATAAGTTATTTAAAACACCATGTCAACTGATGACCTACTCCTCAGTAAAAATTATTAAAAAACTTTCAGAGCTG
The DNA here is from genome assembly GCF_023898315.1 of Schistocerca nitens. Taxonomy (NCBI): domain Eukaryota; kingdom Metazoa; phylum Arthropoda; class Insecta; order Orthoptera; family Acrididae; genus Schistocerca; species Schistocerca nitens. The sequence goes on along the minus strand of NC_064614.1, from coordinate 1,013,736,246 downwards.
GATGAAGACCAATAAGATTTACTATTGAAACGTCCTGGCAGATTAAAACTGTGTGCCGGACCGAGACTCGAACTCGGGACCTTTGCCTTTCGCGGGCAACGTTTGCAGGAGAGCTTCTGTAAAGTTTGGAAGGTAGGAGACGAGGTACTGGCAGAAGTAAAGCTGTGAAGACGGGGCATGAGTCGTGCTTGGGTAGCTCAGTTGGTAGAGTACTTGCCCGTGAAAGGCAAAGGTCCCGAGTTCGAGTGTCGGTCTGGCACACAGTTTTAATCTGCCAGGAAGTTTCATATCAGTGCACACTCTGCTGCAGAGTGAAAATCTCATTCAAGATTTGATATTACTGCTGTTCTATATAAATTTTTCGGAAGATCAACAAAGAACTTCTATATGTAGACATCACAGATACTATTGCTCAAATGTTTTTGGAAGCCATCAAAGAACTGGTTATTCTTTCAAAATACACACTTAGTCGGTTAAAAAATCCTTGCGGTCAGTAAGCTTGGCTGCACCTAAATCATCCATACTAAGAGAATCTATGTGAAGCCAGGCAAAAACCTTTATTCAAGACTTCATAAGGTCTGTGAGCAAAAAACTGAAATCAGTGATGGAAATGAAAGTGATGCAGGTGAAATTTCATGAGTCATTGCTAAAAATATAAAGAATCAAGGGTGCAAAAAACTTTGGATGATTTTGTGTGCTCTCCCTTAGAACTTCATTCCATTCTAAATCAGAGCGGGGCCTCATATGGCAAACGAAAGCTAGAAAAAGTTAAGCATGTTTAACAAAGCCCAAGATTTTGATGCCATGATAATGTTACTGAAAGAAAAAGTGGCTGTTGTAAGGAGAGCTGAACAAAAATCAATTTTTAACTATAGCTGCTCCTTCTTGGTAAAAAAAAAAAAAAAAAAAAAAAAAAAAAAGGAAACTGAACAAACACAACAGATATTTAATCAATTCCTAAACCAAAAAGAGGTAAAATGATCACTGATGAAGTTGTAAAGTTGGTCACTGATCTTTACCAAAATGATAAATATGACGGGTGATAAGAAATTAATAAGAATTTTTGTTTTTCTCAGAGAATACTTATTTATTCATGATGATGATGATGATTACGATTATGATTATGATCATCATCTTCTTCTTCTTTTTCTTTTTCAGCTTTGTATCCTTCATAAAAGAAATTATGCGAAATGGAAGCAGTTGTCAAAAGGTCAATGAGAGATTCTTTTAACGAATTTTAAAGCAATATTTTATCTGCATATTCTAAAAATAACACCATAAAATTTTGGTCGTTCTTAAAATCTATGAATGCTACACATAATTCAATACCTTCTCTTGCTGGCAGTACGGGTAATGTAACGGATGACGATATACAGAAGACCGAAATTCTAAACCTAGCTTTCAAAAACTCGTTTACTGTAGAGGACTGCAGCACCATTCCCCCATTCAATTATCGAACAAGTGCTGGCTGACATAGTAGTTAGTGTATCTGGGATTGTAAAACAGTTAAGATCCTTAGATGCCAGGAAGGCATCTGGCCCAGACGGTATCCCCATAAGATCATATGTTGACTATGCTACTAATATAGCACCATTCTTATCCATCATCTATCAGAGATCATTGGAACAGCAGAAAGTTCTACACGACTTGAAGAAGGCCCAGGTCATAGCAATGTATAAAAAGGGTAGAAAATCGGATGCACATAATTACCAGCCAATTTCACTGACGTCGGTTTGTTTTAGAATCATGGAACTTATTTTGTGTTAAGACATAATGACCTTTCTAGACTCTGAGAAGTTCATCTGCAGAAACCAGCACGGTTTGAGGAAACAGTGGTCATGCGAGACACAGCTGGCACTCTTTGTGCATGATATACAACAGGCTCTAGATATCGGCTCCCTGGTTGATGCCATATTTCTCAACTTTTGAAAGGTGTTAGACTCAGTTCCGCACTGTCGCTTGCTCCAAATGTGCGTGCTTACGGTGTATCCGATGACATATGCAGTTAAGTTTTCTGACAGACAGAGAGCAGTATGTCGTCCTGAACAGGGTGACTTCAACAGAAACAAGAGTAACTTCAGGTGTGCCCCAGGGCAGCGTGATAGGTCCACTGCTGTTAACGGTTTACATAAACAATCTGGTTGATGGTATTGCAGTGGCATTAGATTGTTTGCTGATGATGCTTTAGTCTACAGGAAAGTTGTATCACACGAAAGTTGTGAACAAATCTATGAAAATTTGCATAAAATAAATGCTTAGTGTAATGACTGGCAGGTATCTCTCAATATTAGTAAGTGAAACCTACTGTGTATAACAAGGCGAAAATCCCCATTAATGTAAGGGTACCAAATAAATGCCCAGTCGTTGGAAGCGGTAACATCCGTCATTTCGTTGTGTTATATTGTATTAAATAGTTGTTATTATTTGCCTGGTGGTTTAATAATGTCGGCTAGACGGAAGGTTAAGTACAGGGAAGAATATACTGAACAGTTTCCAAGTATAAAGCGAGGAAGAACTGAATACGAAGCTTTCTGCAAAATTTGCGGGTGAGTAACATTATGATTATACACAGACCCATTGAAATCGTTGTTTTCCTAGAAAAATTATTCTATTATACGTTTTTCCTCTTCACAGTTCCTACATTCCAATCAGTAATGGAGGTAGATGTGATATTAACGACCACATGCAATCGAAAAAGCATAAGACTGCAGTGGGTTCATCATCTTCCAAACAGCTCACCAGCTTTTTCAAAACACAGACAGATGGTAATAAAGTAGCTGCAGCAACTCAAGTTCTTGCACATCAAAAATTATCTCTCACGTTTTTAGTGACTCGAAAGTCGCAGTAAACTTCTCCAGCGGCAAAACTAAAACAGAAGCCATCTTTAATAAAGTGATATCACCGTTCATTGAAGACAGAACCAGGAACAGTCTATCAAAGGCCAATTAAGTTAGCATTAGCACTGATGCTAGCAACCACAAGTATTTGAAAATATTTCCTGTTCTTGTGCAGTATTTTGATTATGACAAAGGTGTCCAAAGTAGATTGTTAAATTTAAATGAATGTGACAGTGAGGATTCTAGTACAATAACTGAGTGTGTATACAGTGCCATTTTACAACATGGGCTTAGTGATAAGGTATCTGCTTTTGGTGGAGATAACACAAATACTAACTTTGGGGGTGTTGCGAGAAAAGGAGAAAACAATGTGTAGAAGAATCTTCAGAAGAAACTGAATAGGGAAATTTTAGGAGTAGGTTGTCCAGCTCATATTTTGCATAATGCAATTCATACTGGTGCAGATATCCTCTCTTATGATATTGAGAGCATTATCATAAAGGTTTTTAATTATTTCTCCATATATACTGTTCGTGTAGCATCACTAAAAGAATTTTCAGAATTTGTTGATGTGACACATAAGGACCTACTTAGACATGTAACAACCAGGTGGCTCACCATGTTTCCTGCTATAGAGTGGTTCATCCACATGTTTAAGGCACTTAAGTCTTACTTTCTTTCACTTGATACATGTCTTTCCCTTCTCATGAAATTCTTTTCTGATTCTGTTGGTGAAATGTATCTGCTCTTCTTGTATGCACAAATGAATCCTTTCCACAGTGCAGTTAGCAGCATTGAGAGGGAAGACATATCAGTGAATGAGGTAAGACTGGAGCTAGAAAATATACTGCAAATTTTAGGAGAGAGAAAACTGTGTTTTCGTTACGTCTAAAGTTAAAGAATTAATGTCTGACCTCACACAATATCAGCAGTCTACATTTTTAGGGGAAGTTTCTCTTTTCTATCAAACTGTTATTGATTACTTGATAAAATGGAGTAAGCCCTTGTCTGATATTAAACATTTTGACTGGATTTTGCTAAAGACTGTACCTTCATGGGAAAATGTTGAAAAGACATTCAAGTGGATGCATGAAAACACAAGCTGTAAATTGAATGAGTCCCTTCTCTTTGACCAAGTACTGAAATTAAAGTGTGTTTTGGGGAGGTCAAAGATGAAAGTTTTGAGAATATGACGTCACATAAGAAATGGGTGTTCTTCATTCATAACTGTATTTCTAGTGAGCAGTATTCAGAGTTGCTGAAAATTGTGGAATTTTATTTCTCCATTCCCAGTCATAACGCCAATGTAGAGAGAGTCTTTTCCCCTCATGAATTCTCAGTGGACAGAAGAAAGGAATAGGTTAACAGCAAAAATCAGTTAATACAATGATGCAAATAAAGTACAATATGAAAAATGTAAGTTGCAGTGAATTTCATAAACTGATTGAGAACCAGATTAAGTTCCTTTCATCTATCCAAGGTTCTGAGAAATACGATTGGTATAAGAAAAGCTCAAATGATGACAATAGAACTTCGTGTACTGAATAATGTAATGCATATTCTTATTTTTTGTAATAAATGCTTTCTTAATGAAGCAGTCCTTCCTAAACTCTGGATCATTAATTAAATGCACATTTCCCTTAGCTTATGTGCATGAGGACTTCTTATTCCTCTTATTTCCTTCGATCGGCTACGGTGACCGTAAGTTTTGTCCTGGTTTTGGATTCCGAGATTATGGCAACCCTATATGTCAAGTATCCGAATGTGACTGTTCAAAATGATCTCAAATGGAATGATCAGATTACACAAGTAACGGGCAAGGCGATCTCTAGATTGTGATTTATTAGTAGAATCTTGAAGCAATGCAGTCCTTCAGCAAAGGAAATTGCTTACAATATGTTAGTTCGTCCTGTCTTAGTATATTGTTGGTCTGTATTGGACCCTTACCAGTTGGTTCTGATTCAAGAGATTGAGAAGGTCCAAAGAAGAGCAGCAAGATTCGCGACTGGTACATTTAGCCATCGCAAGAGCGATACAAATCTCATAGAAAGTTTGAAGTGGGACACACTTGGAGGTAGACGACACGCTAAACGGAAGGGGCTACTCACTAAATTACAAAATCCAATCTTCGCCGAGGATGTAGAGCATATATTATTACCACCAACTTTCAAATCGCGCAATGATCACCATTCAAAGATAAGGGAAATTAGAGCTTGTACTGAGGCATTCAGAGAATCATTTTTGCCTCGCGCGATCCACGAGTGGAACGGGGGAAATAAGACTTTGGCACGAATTGTGCCCTCCACCACACACCACTTGGTGGCTAGCGGAGTATATATGTAGATGTAGATACACATATATTGTTCGTGATTCTATGGAGGGAAAAAATTTGATATTGCTTCTTGCAAATGGCACGTAAATTCCAGGTTGTATTTCTTATTGCCCCTATACCTCTAAGGCCAGAACTCGTGATACTCTGTGCCTTAGAGATTGAAGAAAACAATGAGAAGAACCTTTGCATGTAATCGAACTTGTCGAATTATTTTGTGGTCTCGACTCTTTTTATCAGTTTATAGTGGGATGGTTGGGCTTTGATGTTGATGTCATGCATGTATACTCGTGTTTTGTCATCAGTTACAACCTTTGTTAGAAGTTCTGGGTTGTTGTCAACTTCATTTAGCAATTCCTGAGTGATGTCTACGAAATGTTGTTTTTGGTTGAAATTCAACAAATTTGGAACAAACTTTGCTTCTACACATTTCATGCACAAAACATCCGAAAAAAACCTTAGCATGAGCCAAAGAATATGTCAACATCATCAGGTGTATCTCTGGTGGTGATTCAGTGATTTTCCAGAACTATTTCCTTTATGTCTTCCACAATGTCATCAGCAATTGATGCGCTAGGGCATCCACGGTGGTCGCCATATTCTCGACCCTCTTTGAAATGTTTATACCATTCAAACTCTTGTCTTATTCCTAGTAGATTTTGTAAAAGCCCCAGTCATCATTTTGAATGTGGTGCTGCACTTTTCCATTTTACAAGCAAAATTTAATGCAAGTTCATTTATCCATCTTTTTTGAATGTAAAAATTTGCTGAGCACACAAATACACATGTAACCATTTCGACTGTGAACAATATACTAAATATTCAGAGGAGCTTAATATTCAAAGATAAGTCAGAAAAATGTGTACCAACAAGATTAAAAAAAAAGAAATTTGAAAATCGGATGTACACACATCAAAAGGAAATTTTGCATGCCTTGGCTGTGCGAGTTCTGGAACCTGTACAGAAAATTGGAATATAGATCAACATAAACACCATTTCCACCCTTTTTACTGCTCATGAAATCCACACATTACATGTTGTACCACCATACGGCAAGACCTTCAGAGGTGGTGGTCCAGATTGCTGTACACACCGGTACCTCTAATACCCAGTAGCATACCCTCTTGCATTGATGCATGCCTGTATTCATTGTGGCATACTATCCACAAGTTCATCAAGGCACTGTTGGTCCAGATTGTCCCACTCTTCAACAGCGATTCGGTATATATCCCTCAGAGTGGTTGGTGGATCACGTCATCCATAAACAGCCCTTATCAATCCTTCCCAGGAATGTTCGGTAGGGTTCAAGTCTGGAGAACGTGCTGGCCACTCTAGTCGAGTGATGCCGTTATCCTGAAGGAAGTCGTTCACAAGACGTGCATGATGGGGGCGCAAATAGTCATCCATCAATACGAATAGCTCGCCAATATGCTGCTGATGTGGTTGCACTATCAGTCGGAGGATTGCATTCATGTATTGTACAGCTGATACGGCGCCTTCCATGACCACCAGCAGCATAAGTCAGCCTCACGTAATGCCATTCCAATCATCAGGGAACCTCCACCTTGCTGCACTTGCTGGTCAAAGTGTCTACGGCGTTCAGCCTGACTGAGTTGCCCCCAAATACGTCTCCGACGATCATCTGGATGATGGCATAGGAGACACTTATCAGTGAAAAGAACGTGATGCCAATCCTGAGCGGTCCATTCGGCATTTTGTTGGGTGCATCTGTACCATACTGCATGGTGTCATGGTCGCAAAGATGGACCTCGCTGTGGATGTCAGGAGTCAAGATGCACATCATGCAGCTTACTGAGCACAGTTTGAGGTGTAACATGGTGTCCTGTGGCTGCATGAATAGCATTATTCAACATGGTGGTATTGCTGCCAGGATTCCTCCGAGCCATAATCCATAGGTAGTGGTCATCCATTGCAGTAATAGCCCTTAGGCAGCCTGAACGAGGCATGTCATTGACAGTTCCTGTATATCTCTGTACCTCCTCCATGTCCAAACAATATCGCTTTGGTTTACTCAGAACTGCCTGGACACCTCCCTTGTTGAGAGCCCTTGCGGGCACAAAGTAACAATGCAGATGTGATCGAACTGCGGTATTGACCATCTAGGGATGGTTGCACTATAGATGACATGAGCTATGTACCTCCTTCCTGGTGGAATGATGGAAAGACTGGAAATGATCGGCTGTCGGAGTCTCTCTGTCTAATAGGCACTGCTCATGCATGGTTGTTTACGTCTTTGGGCGGGTTTAGTGACATCTCTGAACAGTCAGAGGGATTTTGTCTGTGATAAAATATCCACAGTCAACGTCTATCTTCAGGAGTTCTGGCAACCAGGAAGATGCAAAACTTTTTTTGATGTATGTATAAATCCTGTGAAATTAAAAAATTCCCATTACTTTTTAGCTCACTTTGTTTACTCGAGTGTTACCTGGAGCATAAGACAAATTGAGCATTCAGAGGAATGCATTTATGCAAAAAAGGCTTATCATTTGCAAACTAAGGGAACTTTATACTTGCTTAAATGGGAGGTTCATTAAGACCAGAGTTGTGTATTTTAGCTGGTGCTGGAGGCAGTCATCCAGTTTGTGTGTCTGTGGTATCCACCAAAATGTAAAACTGCTTTTGGGTGCAGAACACATTGCGTGCACAAACACATGTACAAAAATTATGTATGTGACTCAGAATACAATAACTGCATACTTAATCACTGTGTTAATTGTCCCTGTAATGAGAAATTGTTAAAATTTTTGAAAGAAAAATTAGCTTACATAGATGCTTACTATGAAATTGTGTATAGCCTGTGGGATGAACCCAGATTATGGGACTGAATCGGTAAAATGGTGTGCAACAGGTGATGAATAAACTGGCTTGTTGATAACAAAATTATAGGCACTTAATAAACCACTCTCATTTATATTTTGTGTGTTGTGAATAAACTGACTTGTTGGTAACAAAATTATAGGCACTTAATCGGGGTGTATATTACTCGGGAGATCCGGGAAAAATCTGGTAATTCTTTCATCCGGGAGAGAACCCCGAAAATTGTAGAATTCCGGGTATTTTTTATTGTTTCAGTTTTCAGTTAAATTTTTGTAATTGTGACTGGTAAGAACCAATACTCTAACAAAGGATATTACTTATCCTGCTACTGCTGAATAATACTGCAGCAATGAAACATGGACGAGAGAAAAAATGAAAATAAAACTTGAATTGGAAAGGAAATACGCCAATACAACAAATAACATAGTGCTTGTACAGACGTCTGCCAACAGCAAAATGTGTCAAAGGCTTTAGGAAGACTATGCAATGCTTCATAACAACAAATTGCCTCTGATGAGGATGACATCACAACTGTTTACGTTAGATTCGTATGAGTAGTTACTAGCGGGCTCATACACAGTTGAGCCACATAAGAGTTGTACCATCTCCTGGTTCTGCCTACAGAGATGAGGCTGTTGGCTGTGTAAGTACTCAAAGCAATCAGCTAGATGCTACTCGGAAAAATATTACTGGCATGCTGAAGCTGCCAGATTCACGCATGCGCAGCAGCCTGGATCTAGGGGAAAGGTGGGAGGGCTGCAAACCGGAGTATCTGACCTGGGTGGCATTTTTGGGGGGCGGGGGGGGGGGGGGGGCAAATTTATATTCATGGTGGGAAAAACCACTTTTCACAAAGGACCTAGCATCCTTTGCAGGTTGATCATTTGATTATTCATATGATTTTAAAACGCATCCCAGTTGGTTTTTCAATGCATTCTAAGTTGTTTTATGAATGAATCTTGATTTTTGAATGCGTGCATAGTGTACGTGATGTTTCTGCCAGGGGAGTCCTCGTTGTATATAGAAACAAACTTTGTTGCAGGCAAAAGGGGATGAGGTTATACGATCCCAATCGCTGTTTGTTCTATGTGGTTGACTGGGTTTGCGAATGATAAGTGTTGTTATAATTACTAGTGTAATCTGTAGATTTGGACTACCAAAGTGGAAAGAAATGACTAACAGGAATAAAAGGTAAGAAAGATTATGTGTTATCTTCTCGGTGCATCCAAGAACATGAAATTTTGACAGAAAATTTTTGGTCAGATCGCTACACTAGCAAGGACCAGTTGTACAGTCCACTGCTAGCAGCCGCTGCAGTTCTGTTCTGGGACTGGCGCGAAAAACGTGTTGTACAAGCATGTAATAACGCCTAACCGGAGAATAATCGTGGGATAACTAAACCGGTGATTCTAGCAGGGTTAATGAAATTAGCCGGAGAATAAGTTTTGACTATGTCACGAATAGTTACAGAATTAGTGATGGCAAGTTTGTTTGTTAGAATGAGGAAGGAGAAGAAATGAGGACATCACACAATTAGGGAAAATATGACGATTCCAAACTTATGTAAAAATTTTGTGCTACTGTTTTTCGATCTCATGCTTGAGAAACTAGAGCGTACGAATGAAACGTGAAATTATTTCCTAAGATAAAGCTTTTTGCTTGTAGTAGGCCTAAAAAGCATTTGCATTTGGTATGTCTTTGATTTTATTTTGTCGTGTTATAAAAATTACCATTTGTGACAAAACAGTCTCATTGGTATTTGGTGTGTGTTACAACTGCTGCAATATTAGAAAGGCCTGTTTTCTTTAATCTAGCAGACAGTAACAAAATAGACATATTCAGATTAAGAAGCCACACCAGTCTTGGGGTACTATTTGTATTAACAGCTTTTTGTGGCATTAGACAACAAAATTTCGATTATTGATGTAGCAAAATGTTTGATGAACTTCAATGAGGTAATATACTCTTTCGCAGAAAGGAAAGCATGCTATGTAAAGCTGTAGCAAGATTAGAAAGAAAAACAAAATGCTAGAACCTAAGGATTGAAGAAATGTGTACTGCCTTGCTTTTCACTGTCTTTACTTGTTTTATGTATCCTACATTTAATTTAAAGTCACACAAAACAGCAAGTTATTAGCTAATAGGCAATAAAGAGTGCAAATTTTCTGAAGAGTTCTTGTTCTCCCGATTACAAATAATCCCATCCAATATTAATTATGATTTTATTTATTTATTTATTTTTATTTTATTTTATTTATTTATTTATTTATGTTTAAGAGGGGCAGGATGTCAAACTGGCCGACTGGGAGCAGGAGGGGCACCTCAGGACATTTTAATTTCCATTGTCCTGAATATAGTTTGATGGTATTCATTACAAAATATACACATTTGAATTCCACGGAGTGATGTGTGATAGAACAACGCTGTGTGAAGGGGCGTGGCACTGTACTTTAGCACACTTAAGACCAAATATGTCTTACATTTCCTCGAACGTGTATGTTTTATGTATTAGACTCTTTAGAAAGATGTTAATCACAAAATGAATATATTTTTGAAAACTGTAATTTCCTTTTTTTTTTAGTCCTATCTCAAATGCTCGAGGGAGGGGGGGCACTATCTAGTATTGCCACGGTTTGGAAATATCGTAGATTTGGGACTGATGCGCAGAGCAGTCTGAGTTTCAGTGGAGAGGTGGGTAGTCTCCATGTGACCCGTGATTACATTTAGTGAATTTGCTGTTTCTTCTTGGCTTACTGCTCTCACGTTAAATGAAAACAAAACAGATTTCTGTTGACTGGTAGCTATCAAGTGAATTAAAATGCCGGCCGGAGTGGCCGTGCAGTTAAAGGCGCTGCAGTCTGGAACCGCAAGACCGCTACGGTCGCAGGTTCGAATCCTGCCTCGGGCATGGATGTTTGTGATGTCCTTAGGTTAGTTAGGTTTAACTAGTTCTAAGTTCTAGGGGACTAATGACCTCAGCAGTTGAGTCCCATAGTGCTCAGAGCCATTTGAACCATTTGAATTAAAATACATTCACATAATTACAGAAGACTAACCGCCCTGTGGGTCCAGGGGTTAGAATATGCCCACAGCATTCCTGCCTGTCGTAAGAGGCGACTAAAAGGAGTCTCAAACGTTTCAGCCTTTATATGATGGTCCCCACCTTACATGGTGCATCGTGTCCATCATGCGTTGAGATCTTTAGCCCCCTTTCTTGTCATCGCATTGCAGTCCCACCTGTTCTCCGTCTCTTGGGCGAGGATACATTCCTGGGTACGATTTCTGCCATGCAGTATGCAGTGTCGCTTTCTGCACCGATGATGACCATGGATTTCTTTGCACCTGATATCCAGCACAGTAGCCAGTCCGTTGTGGTGGGGCCACCAGATACCCTGTTGGTTGTAGCCCCCTGACAACACAGGGATCGCTCTGCTGATACCTGTGCCATTAACTCCCCATATATGCCAAGGAGTAGATGTCCGTCATCCTGGGGCATCGGGACTCCCGGCAAGGCCATCCTGCCAGGTGGCACTTGCTGAGGCTGGGTGACGCCCATTTGGAGGGCCCTTGGTCGGAGTGGGTGGCATCAGGGTGGATGACATGCAATGAAGTGTGGTACACCATCTCTTGCTGGTGGCCAGCAACCAGCAGTCTCTAAGCGTTCTCGGGCTCAATTCAGTGCACGTGAGTACGACCCCAAATTGTTCCCCTCCTTTGCCACACCATGGGAGGAGTGAAAGGCTAAGGGTGGCAGCGAGACTTATTCCTCCCGTACCTGGTTTGTACGAGAGCTGATGGGGAGTCTTCCACAACAGTGAAGCCTCAGTTCTATGTAGAGAATTTAGAGGACAAGTTTGGGGAGATGGAGGGCTTGTCCAAAATGCACTCTGGGGCAGTTTTGATAAAAACAGCATCCTCTGCCCAGTCACGGGCATTACTCTCTTGTGACAGGTTGGGGGATGTTTCTGTTACCATTATGCACCATAAGAGCTTAAATATTGTCCAGGGCGTTGTATTCCACAGGGACCTTCTTTTGCTGACTGATGATGAGCTGCGCGCCAATTTGGAGCGGCGAGGTGTTCATTTCATCCGGCGCATTCATCGGGGTCTGAGGGATAATCAGGTTGCCACCGGTGCCTTCATCTTGGCCTTCGAGGGTGGTACATTGCCTGGGAAGATCAAGGTGATGGTCTACCACTGTGATGTCAAGCCCTATATCCCTCCCCCGATGCGGTGCTTTAAGTGCTGGAAGTTCGGCCATATGTCTTCCCCCTGTACTTACAGCCTAACATGTCGAGATGGCGAACGCCCATCACATCCCAATACTCCATGTGACCTGCCTTCCATCTGTGTCAACTGTGGAGAGCATCATTCACCTTGCTCACCAGACTGCAGGATTTTACAGAAAGAAAGAAAAACCATGGAGTACAAGACCCTGGTGTGACTGCTCTATACTGAGTCTAAGACGAAATGTGAATGACTCCATCCTGTGCTAATGAATTCCTCTTATGCTGCCGCTATGACAACAGTTATAGCCCCATCAGTTCAGTAAGACTACACCTGCCCCCGTGACTGTGGTGGGCACTACCCTCCATGTTGCTCCTGCACCACATACTTGGGTAACAACACCCCCCCCCCCCCAATCATCAGGGATGTCCATCCCCACTTCTAAGCCGGAGAAGCATCCAACTTCTTCAGCTCCTCTCACTCGAGAGGGGTGCCTTGGGTCCCTCTCTTCCCAGGTTTACACCAGTGGGAAGGATGATGCCCGCCAGTGATGTAAGTGCCAACAAGCAGCCGGTCGTAGGGCTTCACGATCCTCCTCAGTCTCGGAGACTGAATCAGTGAAGTCCTCCCAGCCAGTGAGACCCAAGGAGCAGCGAGAAAAGTCCAAGAAGAAGACCTCTAAGACCATGGAACTCGCGGTGGCGCCCACCCCACTGCAACCTACAAGCTCTGCGTCTGAAGGTGGGGTGGAAATTCTGGCGTCCGCTGAGGACCTAGAGCTCGCCGGACCCTTAGACACCATGGAAGTCGATTGCACTGGCACTCAGTCGGTGGCAGCGGTGTTCCCGTGACATAATCTGCCTCCTCGGTCCCTTCACGCCTTTTTCGGATGCGGACAATGTCATCCTCCAGTGGAATTGCAGTGGTTTTTTTCCACCACTTTGCGGAGCTCCGACAACTTCTCAGCCTTCACTCTTTCTTGTGCATTGCTCTCCAGGAAACTTGGTTTCCGGCAATGCGAACCCCCACCTATAAGAATCGGGCAGCTTATGAGAGGGTATCTGGTGGAGTCTGTGGCTATGTCCTTACAGCTAGTGTGTCCCTCTTCAAACACCTTTAGAGGCTGCCTGCAGGTTGGTCCCTCCCATAGTTCCTCCCGAGTCCAGGAGAGTGGGGTCCCGCAAGGCTCTGTCTTGAGTGTCTGCCTCTTTTTAGTTGCTTTCAATGGGCTAGCTGCAGCTGTGGGAACGTTCGTATTGGCTTCTTTGTATGCTGATGACTTTTGCCTGTACTATGGCTCCACTATTATTGCAGTTGCTGAACAGCTGGTACAGGGCGCCATCTGCTGCGCGCAGTCTTGGGCAGTCATGCGCGGCTTCCAGTTCTCGGCTGCCAAGACCTGTGTCGTGCATTTCTGCTGGCGTCGCACTGTTCACCCTGAGCCACGGCTTTATCTTGACAGTGAACCTCTTGCCGTGGTGGAGACGCATCGGTTTTTGGGATTGTTTTTTGATGTCCGGTTGACTTCGCTCCCTCATATTCGCGGCTTAAACAAACGTGCTGTCACCATCTTAACGCTCTTTGTTGCTTGAGTCACACCAGCTGGGGCGCCGATCGGTCTACCCTTGTATGACTGTATCAGGCATTGATTCAGTCCCATCTCAATTATTGGAGCCTGGCTTACGGTTCAGCATCGCCTTCCGCGTTGTGATTCCTTGACCCCCTTACTCCACTGCGGGATCTGACTCACAACTGGAGCTATCCACACAATCCCTATAAACAGCCTACTTGTGGAGGCTACTGTCTCTCCCTTGCAAATTCAGCACTAACGACTACTGGCCACTTTTGCTGCACATGTTTGTAGCTTGCCTGGGGATCCAAATTACTGTCTCCTGTTCCCCAGCTCGGTCGTCCATCTTCCAGAATGGTGACCCTGGTCAGGGTGTATGATCGCAGTTCGCGTCCGGTCTCTTCTCTCTGGGCTTGAGTTTTCCCTCTCCTACCTCTTTTTCTGGGCTCATATACCCCCATGGTGTGTGCCCTGCCCATGCCTTCGGCTGGCTCTGGCACAGGGCCCGAAGGATTCAGTCCCTCCTAAGGCCCTGCGCCGCCACTTTCTTTCCTTCCTTGCTGTGTTTCACAGCTCTCATGGGGTCTGTACCGATGGTTCGATGGTTGCTGGTCAAGTTGGTTATACTATTACTCTTGGGGATCATTCTGAACAACACTCATTGCTGGCTGGCTGCAGTGTTTTCACTGCAGAGCTGGTAGCCTTCTCTCGCTCCCTTGAGTATATCCGCTCCTGCTCAGGTGTGTCCTTAGTCATCTGTAGTGACTCCCTGATCAGTTTAGGAGCTGTCGACCAGTGTTTTCCTCGTTCTTGTCTGGTGATGGCTATCCAGGAGTCCATCCATACTCTTGTCTGTTGCAGCCACTCAGTGGTTTTTATGTGGACCCCAGGTCATGTCGGCATCCTGGGTAATAAACGTGTTGACATGCTGGCCAAACAGTCTGTTGGTGCACCTGCTTTGGAGATTGGCCTTTCGTAATGTGGTCTCCATTCAGTTTTGTGGCGGAAGGTCCTTGGTACCTTAGGTGATGAATGGCACACCCTGCCTTCACCCAACGGTCTTCGGATCGTCAAGGAGACTACTGGTGTCTCCGCCTTGCGGGCCTCTCACAAAGAATCTGTTGTACTCTGCCGGCTGCGCATTGGCCACACCTGGATGATGCACCGTTATTATTGCACCGTGAGTACCCACCTCTCTGTCGCTGTGGTTCAGTATTGACAGTGGTCTACATTTTGTTGGACTGTCCGCTTTTAACTGTGCTCAGGCAGACATTTGTGCTGCCTTATATACTCCCTGCACTTTTAACAGATGATGCTGCCATGGATGGCTTAGTTTTGAGTTTTATTCCTGCAGGGGGCTTTAATACTCGATCTGAGAGTTTGCCTCTTTCTTTTGTGTTGAGTCTGGCCTTTGGCGTACGGTTTTAGATTGGGCTTTTTAGTGTGTCTCTTGGTGGTGGGCTTTTCCTGTTTTTGTTTCCATGGTTAACCAACCACTGTAACACTCTGTGTGTTTTTAATTCCTCTTTTCTGGTCTTTGTCTATGTCTTTCGTGTTCTGTGTGATTCCTTGTCATCTCCGTTGCTTGTTTTTGTTCCTTGTGTGTGTTTCATGATCATGGAAAAAGGGACCAATGGCCTTTTGTAGTCTGGTCCCTTCAACCGCAACAGAACAACCAACCTGAATCAGTGAAGCCCTCCCAGTGGGACAGACCTAAGGGGCTTCGAGAGAAAGCTAAAAAGCAAAAGACCCCCAAGACTCAAGGAACTGCAGTGGTACCCATACCACCGCTACCTAAAAGCTCTGCGTCTGAGAACTGAGAATGAGGTGGAGATTCTGGCATGTGCTGAGGACCTAGATCTTGACGGACCCTCAGACCCAACAGGCACACACTGCTCAGGCAGTAAGTTGGTGGCAGCAGTTGGCCCTGAGGCGTAAACCGCCTCATGGAATTTTCAATGCCTTCCCAGCCTCATGATGCTGTTATCCTCCAGTGGAATTGTGGTGGTTTTTTTCACCACCATGCTGAGCTCCGACAATTTCTTAGCCTTCACCCTTTCTTCTGCATTGCTCTCCAGGAAACTTGGTTTCCGGCAATGTGAATCCCGCCCTCCTTGGCTATTGGGGTTATTATAAGAATCGGGCAGCTTATGAGAGGGTATCTGGTGGAGTCTGTGTCTATGTCCTTAACTCTCTTTACAGCGAGTGTGCCCCTCTTCAAACACCTTTAGAGGCTGTCGCTGTTCAGGTGTGGACGCCTCAGGCTGTTACTGTCTGCAGTCTCTATCTTTCACCGGATGGCGGATGTTGATGCCCCATAGCATGTATTGGCTGCGCTGATAGCCCAGTTGCTGCCACCTTTTCTGTTATTGGGTGACTTTAAAGCCCATAACCCTTTGTGGGGTGGATAAGTGGCAACAAGCTGAGGCACTGTCGTTGAGCAAGTGTTGGCACAGCTTGGCCTTTCTCTTTTATATAATGGTGCCTCCACACATTTCCGTGTGGCGCATGGCATGTACTCGGCCATTGATGTTTTGGTCTGCAGCTGTGGCCTTCTACCCTCTGTCCAATGGAGTGTGTATGACTACTTGTGTGGTAGTGACCACTTTCTGATCTTCTGTCACTGCCCCAGCATTACTCACCTGGGCACTTCCCCAGATGGGCTTTGAATAAGGCTGATCGGGCCTCATTCGCCTCCATTGCCACTCTTGAGCCTCTTTCTCATGACACCACTGATGTGGTGGTTCACACAATAACCACCCTCAATGTTTCTGCAGGGTAGTCTGCAATTCCCTGTTCTTCTGGCCCCCCAGTGGAGGACTGTGCCTTGGTGGTCACCTGAGATTGCTGCGTCGATTAGAGATTGCAGGCGGGCCCTCTAGTGTCATAAGCGGTACCCATCATTAAACACCTCATCGCCTTTAAATGGCTCCGTGCCCAAGTCCGCCGCTATATTCACCATCGGAAGCAGGAGTGCTGGGAAAGGTATGTCTCCATCATTGGCATCCGCACCTATCCATCGTAGGTTTGGACCAAGATTCGGCGACTCTATGGCTATCACACCCCTGTCAGCGTCTCTGGGCTTTCTCTGAATGGGGGCAGTCTGTACTGAATCAGACATGTTTGCTGTACACTTAGCAGAGAATTTTGCTCAGTGTTCTGCTTCTATGAATTACCCGCTGGCCTTCTGCTCCCTGAAAGAGCGGTTGGAAAGTCGGAGCCTTTCATTCGATACACGCCACCCCGAATCATACAATGCTCCATTCAATGAGTGGGAACATAGCAGCTTGCCTCCCGGGTCAGATCACATACACTGTCAGGTGCTCGAACACCTCTTGGAGAACTTCTAGCGACACCTCATTGACTTTTTCAACCCCATCTGGGGAGGGCGAGTTCCCGTCGAAATGGCGGTAAACCATTATCATCCCAGTGTTGAAGCCTGGCAAGAATCCATTGGAGGTGGGCAGCTACCGCCCCATTAGCCTCACCAGCATTCTGTGCAAGTTGCTTGAATGCATGGCGAACCGGAAGTTGAGTTGGCTCTGTATCTCGGGGCTTTCTGGCTCCGTCTCAGGGTGGGTTCCGTAAGAATCACTCTGCCACCGATAATCTGGTCTGTCTTGAGTCTGCCATCCGTATGGTATTTGCCTGCTGTCAGCATCTGGTTGCCTTCTTTTTGACATGCGGAAGGCATATGATACAACATGGCGACATCACATCCTCACCACACTTGATGGGTGGGGTCTTGTGGGGCCGGCTCCTGATTTTTATCCAAAATTTTCTGTCGCTTCATTCCTTCCAAGTGCAAGTTGGTCCCTCCCACAGTTCCTCCAAAGTCCAGGAGAATGGGGTCTCGCAAGGCTCTGTCTTGAGTGTCTGCCTCTTTTTAGTTGCTATCAATGGGCTAGCTGAAGCTGTGGGAACTTCCGTATTGGCTTCTTTGTATGCTGATGACTTTTGCCTGTGCTATAGCTCCACTGGCATTATGGTTTCTGAACAGCAGCTACAGGGTGCCATCCGCAGGGTGCAGTCTTGGGCCATCACGCACAGCTTCCAGTTCTTGGCCACCAAGACCTGTGTCATTCGTTTCTGCCGGCATTGCACTGTTCACCCAGAGCCATGACTTTATCTTGATGGCGAACCTCTTGCCATGGTGGAGACGCATCGGTTTTTGGGCTTGCTTTTTGATGTCCGGTTGACTTGGCTCCCTCGTATTCGGCAGCTTAAACAAACATGCTGGCGCCATCTTAATACTCTTCATTGCTTGAGTCACACCACCCGGGGCGCTGATTGGTCTACACTTCTACGACCATATCAGGCGTTGATTCAGTCTCGTCTCGATTATGGGAGCCTGGCTTCCAGTTCGGCATTCCGCATTTCGGTTGCTTGACTTCATACTTCACTGCGGGATCCGACTCGCAACTGGAGCTTTCCGCACAAGCACTGTAAACAGCCTACTTGTGGAGGCTGGTGTCCCTCCATTGCAGATCTGGCACCATCGACTGCTGGCCGCTTATGCTGCACATGTTTGTAGCTTGCCCAGGCATCCCAATTACAGTCTCCTGTTCGCCAACTCGGTCATCTTCCCGGACGGCGGCCCCGGTCAGGGTGTATGATCGTGGTTCGCGTCCGGGCTCTTATCTCTGGGCCTAAGTTTTTCCCTCTCCTACCTCTTTTCCAGGCCCATTTACGTATACCCCCGTGGTTTGTGCCCCGCCCATGCCTTCGGCTGGATGTGGCATAGGGCCCGAAGGACTCAGCCCCTCCTAAGGCCCTGCGCCGCCACTTTCTTTCCATCCTTGCCGTGTTTCACAGCTCTCATTGGGTCTATACCGATGGTTCGATGGTTGCTGGTCAAGTTGGTTGTGCTATTACTCTTGGGGATCATTCTGAACAACGCTCTCTGTCGCTGCAGGTCAGCGTTGACAGTGGTCCACATCTTGTTGGACTGTCCGCTTTTAACTGCGCTCGGACAGATGTTTGCGCTGCCTGATAAGCTCCCTGCTCTCTTAATGGATGATGCTGCCATGGAAGGCTTAGGTTTGAGTTTTATTCAAGCAGGGGGCTTTTATTGCCCAATCTGAGGGTTTGTCCCCTTCGTGTGTTGGGTCTGGCCTTTGGCCTGCGATTTTAGATTGGAGTTTTTAGTGTCTCTCTTTGTGGTTGGCTTTTCCTATTCTGTTTCCATTGTCGGCCAACCACTGCACAACTCTGTGTGCTTTTAATTCCTTGTTTTCTGGCCTTTGTCTGTGTCTTTCTTGTTCTGTGTTGTTCCTTGCTACCTCCATTGCTTGCTTTTATTCCTTGTGGGTTATCATGATTGTGGAAAAAGGGACCAATGGCCTTTGTAGTCTGGGCCCTTAAACCCCCCCACAAACCAATCAACTAACCAGCCAACAGAAGGCTAAAAGTTTCAGATTTTATTTTATTTCTACCTTTCTAACAGTCAAGCATTAATCACCTTGTAGAACAATGAAGCTATTTTTGTCGGTTTGCTAAAGAAATTTGGCTTTTATTAATCTTTTCCGCTGAGACAGTCAATTTGTGTGAAACGAAATGTTTAATTCCACACAATTGTCTAGTTTCAACTGTTTGCAGCATTTCAAGTGCACTTTTCCATGTTCTAGCACGTATGGCATTATGCCATAATCAAGAACCAAACATTAGGTAATACAGTACTGGTACTCCAAGAATATTTACATCCCAAAAATCACACTGAAGTGCTTAATATCAGGTTGAGGCCTCCTTCATTGGGAATCTGGACATATGAATGTGCACTTTAAGCCGAATTATATATTTTAGTATGATTCACGAAATTCCGATCCTCTTGGAGTATCATCTGATGTCTTTTTTCTTTTATGACATAATGTAATAGCTTTTAATGTTTTACACATACAAAAATACATGCTTCCTATGTCATTGTAGCTGAGCAAGTGCGGTGATGCATGTTATCAGGCGCTGTCTGGCAACTGCTGAAACGAACCTATTTCTAAGAGATCATGAGAAAATATTGTGAATGGTGGTTTGAAAAGCGTTACTTTCAAAATCAATTTCCTTTTACGCAAGATGAACTATGTGCGAGAGTGTACGATGAATTTTTAAACCACAGTGCATTTGACTCTCATTTAAAAATCCAACTCTTTGCTGAAGAGCCATTCAGAAGGTTTTGAGCCCAGAAGATCACATATTTATGTCGTTATTAAAAGTTTTATTGGCACATTTGTGTTACACAAAAAAAAAAAAAAATCAACATTATATGTGAAAACTTAGCTTCACCTGCAGCTTATTAATTTTGGAGACCAAGATTATATGCGAAAGCTTTGCTTTTCTTGTAGCAACACTATGTATATTAATTTAAACCATTAACTTTTCCTGTTTGTTTTCATGCCACTTCAGTGATGTTGCTATTGGGTGACTACATCACGTGTCCTATGCGCTGAATATCCCCCGTGATCGGCTGGCGAGATCACGTGACATGAGCTATGACTGGCTTACAAAAGTGCATCGCAATCTCGATTTCAATGGTTCAGAAAGTAACATCTGGTGTTTGGTGAAACTCGAATTTATACTTTCATGTTACGAAAATATGAAAATATACAGCATACATTTTGCTGCACATCAAAGATCTTTCCAAAAAGTGTTTCTTTCCCTTCAGCTTCGCTTTCATGCCGGGAAATTCTACGCTGGTGTATAAAACCATAACCATTCAAAGGATTGATAAGTTTTACAGTTTTGAGGGAAAGTATACTGTCACTTAGCACGGAAAAAGTGTGTTTTCATCCGGGAGAAAGTGTATTTTTAACCTGGAAATCCGGGAATTTTTTTCCTTGTCCATGTATACACCTGTTAATAAACCACTCTCATTAAACCTTATGCGTCAGGCAAAGTCGCTGAAAAATTTAAAAACGAATCTAACCTTGGAAAAAGCAATTTTGTTAGTGGTCTTAGCTGAGAAATACAGTTTTGTAACTCTGAATGAAATCCAGAATTACCACAGAACAAGAACCAAGCTGTAAAATCCATGTTGTTTGTGTTTATGTAATAAATGAGGAAAATAAATTGATAATAGTAAACCAGTGCTTTGTAAGTGATGATTTGGATCACAGTGTAGGATCTTTAAATGTTGATCAGAAAGAAATGCTTAAGTGCGTGTCTGAACACTGCCTACAAGTCAAGAAACCCCATTATTTCTCTGATGGATTCCCCATAAATATAAAATCAGAAGAAGCTGTAAAAACTTGTGTGAAAACGAACATGAAATTTCCGTTGAAACAAAATGTTCCTTTTTTGCTACTAGCCATTGTAAATATGTATGTAATGGATTGGAGGGGGAACTGTAAAATTGGTATTGAGAAAAGCCAGTCTTCAACTAGAGGCTGATGTACAAATAGCAAGTGCATCTCTTGTTTGTGGTCTGCTTGGCTAATGTTGTCAAATGTTTTTTCCACTTCATAGAGAAAATCAATATAGCTCGCCGATGCAAGAACCTCGAGATAAGATTTTTGAAAATCTGCACAGTACCTGGTACTAGGAGTTTTCACAATTACAAACTACTTTCTTGTGATTCATTAGAAATTAGAAGAGTAGCGTGTTCTGAAAAGCCTTTCTTAATTTTTACATTCAGTGAAAATGCCCCATAATTGAGATACACACACACACACACACACACACACACACACACACACACACTCAAAAAAACACTCTTTGTAGCAACTGTGTATGATGACAGGTAGTACTTTGCCTTTATTGATTATGTATGTGATGAAGATGATGCTGAACTACTTTTTTTTTCATTGGCCTCCCGGAGACTGATTTGCGAACCTTCTTACGCCGCAAAGTTTTCGCGCTTTGGGACGCTGAATGACGCGATCTGACCACACCAATAAGCTCTGTGCTATCAAGGAGACTACAACTGTGTGGCGGTCATCCATGCGAGCCGCTCGCAGGGGCTCAGTTGTCCTTTGTCGGCTCCGCATTGACCACACCCGGCTGACGCACAGATATTTACTGCGCCGTGAGGACCTGCCTCTGTCGCTGCAGGGCGACTTTGATGGTGGTCCACATTTTGTTGGCCTGTCACCTTTTAGCTGTGCTCAGGCAGACATTTGCGCTGCCTGATACGCTCCCTGCCCTTTTAACAGATGAACCTGCCATGGCAAGCTTAGTTTTGCATTTTATCCGGGCAGGGGGCTTTTATCACTTAATCTAAGTGTTTGTCTTTTTTTGTGTTGAGTCTGGCCTTTGGCCTACGGTTTCAGACTGAGTTTTTAGTGTGTTTCTCGGTGGTTGGGTTTTCCTTTCTTGTCTCTATGGTCGGCCAACCACTGTAACACTCTGTGTGATTTTAATTCCTTTTGTCTGGTCTCTGTCTAAGTCTTTCTTGTCCTGTGTCATCTGCCGTCTTTTCCATTGTTTTTATTCTGTGTGGGTGTTTGAAATTTTGGAAAAAGGGACCGATGACCGTTGCAGTCTGGTCCCTTTAATCTCACAAACCAACCAACTACCTTTCTCAATCCACCTATACCATCAATGTCATTTTTATGGTCTGAGAAGGAAGACTCTTGTGTCATGCTTTTGGAAAACATTTTATGTACTGTTATAGTTCAATTCTTTTATCTTGGCGGCTCGCGCATGCCCGGCCAGACGCGGGAGATTGCTGCGTTGCCAGTTGTACGCGCCAAGAGAAGCAGCGCCATAGTATATAGTTCGCAAACTTACGTTTATGGGGGAGCACGCAGTTTATGAAATAAAGCCACCACGGCCGCATTAACCCTTTCACTGCTACAGAGACGTGCTCCCCGCATTCCGCGATGTGCGCGATTTTGTCATCATTGCACTGCTCGCCTGTGTAGACACATGGTGTTTCGACTGCTTTGACACACTTTATCATTCGATTTCACAAAAACTATTTGGCCCAAAAATTTTATTT
Source organism: Schistocerca nitens (assembly GCF_023898315.1). Taxonomy (NCBI): domain Eukaryota; kingdom Metazoa; phylum Arthropoda; class Insecta; order Orthoptera; family Acrididae; genus Schistocerca; species Schistocerca nitens. Next base: position 1,013,713,516 of record NC_064614.1, on the reverse strand, counting down.
TTACACATCTTCTTGACTGATACCTTCCCCCCATAAATGACTTAATTTTGTTTCGAAGTTCAACACAGTTATTGTGCAGCATTAGATGTAGTAAACCATTGCAAGAAATTTTGAAGAGTTTGCAGCGGTAAAAGTCCATAGCGTATACTTTCCGTATGGTAGATTTTAGTTGCTACTAGAAATTTCAAAAAATTACGTTAAAACGAATAAAATTCATGAAGTAATACATTTTGATATTGTTTTTAAATAAAGAAAATATTAAGCACTGAACAAGGTTTGAACTCAGAACCTTCTGCTTAGCAGTCATTCACTTCAACCATTACGCTATTGCAGCTCGTCGATGACTACATTTCCCAGAGAACTTTAAAATACCACGCAAAATACCGACAAACACTGTTGGTATGACTGTGAATTACTCACGTTTCGTCGAAGTACAATAGGAAATAAACAATTACCGCTGTTCTTTATTGCGAAAAAGCAGTTAGTGAGAATGATACAAATACCTTTCCTTGCTATCGCCTGAATTAGGAGGCTTATTGCTTGTTTGGTTTAATTAATTAATAGAATATGAAGCAATTGGTATAAAGAATGCTTTTTCCAAACTTTCTATAAAAGAAAGTCTGCTATCAAGACACTGCTTTCGTCAATTTATGACTGAAAGTTTCCAAAACTGAAGACACTCGTCCGTGCTCTGCACTGCAGTCAAGCTCTGGCAATGTCGTTCTCTGTTGATTGTCTGACTGTTTTTTGAGATGTCAGGTGCGCAGAACGAATCTAAACTCGGCCGCCGTCATAAATGACGCACACTTTAGTGTACCTGAATCAAGAACATTAGGAAGAATGTATAACTTTAATGAAAATAATATGAAGTTACCAAAATCCAATTTGTTACAGTGGGTTAAAGCTTAATCTTGAGCATTTGATACCCCTAAATATTTAGTTAATATTAGTAATGAAAGTATTTCAATTAAAATTATAACTTTTTGCTCTGTACCTTTATTGTTTTAACAAAACATGAGACATGTACTAAAGCTTATCAGTTTACGTAATGTGTTTTAAATTACCTTCTGAACAGTGATAAAAATACTTTAATGTAAAATGGGCATTTAATAAGTAATGCAACGTTTTTTTTTTTCTCGGCCAAGTTGAATTGAAAAAATGCAGAATCTTTGGTGGGACATGTGGAATATTCCCACTTCAAACCCTATACTTTCATGAAGGTCCCATAGGTGGCGGCACTATATGTAGTCTTCAAAATGAGATTTGTATTGGAGGTGCATTCCAAACTTAGAGCAGTCATTGAGTTTCTTTTGATGGAAAACAACAACAATACAGATACTCATAAACACTTATAGAATGTCTACAGAGGCGTGGCATTGAACAAAAGCATAATCAGTTCTTGGGCGAGGCATCCGTCCTCATTGCATCAAGGTTGCGCAGATCTGTCTGGTCTCCCACATGCCATCTGGTGCACACAGCTGTGACTCCTGCAATGTTGGAACATTTAGATACATTCATTTGAGGTGATCGACAGATCACAATCGAACATGTTGCTCCTCAACTGGATGTCTTTGTTGCTAGTGCTGCCGCGCGGGATTAGCCGAGCGGTCTAAGGCGCTGCAGTCATGGACTGTGTGGTTGGTCCTGGTGGAGGTTCAAGTCCTCCCTCGGGCATGGGGGTGTGTGGTTGTCCTTAGGGTAAGTTAGGTTAAGTAGTGTGTAAGCTTAGGGACTGATGACCTTAGCAGTTAAGTCCCATAATTTTTCACACATTTGAACATTTTTTGCTAGTGCTGACACACTCGTGCACCAGTTCAGGTATTCAGAGGTAGACTTCCCTCATGATGCAATGATTAACTGTGAAGTATTTGTGCTACCATCAAGAAATTGAAGAAATGACTACAATATGTTTGTCACTACAAAAATGCAAATGAACTTCATGATGATGCAAGGTCTCACGCATGTCTACCCACCCGAGAGGAGCTCACAAAACTTCATTGAACTGTTTTCCCTCTTCCTCCATACAGCCAAGATCTTTCACCTTCCGCCATATGTTTGACCCAGTGAGGGATGTAGCAAGACATTGGTTCTGATTTCTGATGTCGACCAGTAGAGTGGTACCATGTGGGCGTAATGCCCACACCGCACCCCCCTCCCAGTAAGGTGGTGTAAGGTCATCTTATTGAACAGAGACTGTGTTGAAAAGTATGATTTTGTAGACAAAAAGAGTGGGAAATGATATAGTGTATTTGAATCCTGAATAAAAATAACCTACTTCTTGGGGGGGGGGGGGGGGGGGAAATGTGGTGCATTACATATTTTACACCCACGCATAAATGAAAAGCCCATGTCTGTCAAAACCTATGCTGTTTTATTGTTTGTAATCACACTGTAGTTGAGTCTCAAATAAGTAAATAAACAAAAATGGCCTGATAACTGCTCCATCTAAAAGTGTTTTGAATATTCAAGTTGATTTTTTTGTATTGCCAGGAGTCAAGTGGAATTATTAAATATTTTTTCCTGTAAAGATACATATTTTTTCAAGAATCTGGATAAATGTGGTGGTAAGGTGTGAAAAGCTAGCTAAGTTCTGATTTATTTTCCCCTCTAAAGTTATGCAGTCCAAATGGGGATCTTCGGCCATTTGGTTTATGTGTGCTTTTTGTAAACTTTAGCATGTTTTCCCCTCAAAACTGAATAAAACTAACCTACTTCTTGGGGGGGGGGGGGGAGAAATGTGGTGCATTACATATTTTACACCCCACGCATAAATGACCTAGTAGATAGTGTCGGAAGTTCCATGCGGCTTTTCGCGGATGATGCTGTAGTATACAGAGAAGTTGCAGCATTAGAAAATTGTAGCGAAATGCAGGAAGATCTGCAGCGGATAGGCACTTGGTGCAGGGAGTGGCAACTGTCCCTTAACATAGACAAATGTAATGTATTGCGAATACATAGAAAGAAGGATCCTTTATTGTATGATTATATGATAGCGGAACAAACACTGGTAGCAGTTACTTCTGTAAAATATCTGGGAGTTTGCGTGCGGAACGATTTGAAGTGGAATAATCATATAAAATTAATTGTTGGTAAGGCAGATACCAGGTTGAGATTCATTGGGAGAGTGCTTAGAAAATGTAGTCCATCAACAAAGGAGGTGGCTTACAAAACACTCATTCGACCTATACTTGAGTATTGCTCATCAGTGTGGGATCCGTACCAGATCGGGTTGACGGAGGAGATAGAGAAGATCCAAAGAAGAGCGGCGCGTTTCGTCACAGGGTTATTTGGTAACCGTGATAGCGTTACGGAGATGTTTAATAAACTCAAGTGGCAGACTGCAAGAGAGGCGCTCTGCATCGCGGTGTAGCTTGCTCGCCAGGTTTCGAGAGGGTGTGTTTCTGGATGAGGTATCGAATATATTGCTTCCCCCTACTTATACCTCCCGAGGAAATCACGATTGTAAAATTAGAGAGATTAGAGCACGCACGGAGGATTTAAGACAGTCGTTCTTCCCGCGAACCATACGCGACTGGAACAGGAAAGGGAGGTAATGACAGTGGCACGTAAAGTGCCCTCCGCCACACACCGTTGTGTGGCTTGCGGAGTATAAATGTAGATGTAGATGTAGACTTATTTACATCCAAGAAATGGAAGAAATTTTACACTGGCAATTTCCATGGCAAAAGTAAAAAGTAAAAACAAATTTGTGAATAATCTGGGGCAGTGGGTTTCAGGCCTAGATTATCTAATTTGGAATGATCCTTTTTTAACTACAGTAAAAAGTTTCTTGATTTCCAATTTATTTGTGCATCCAGTCACAGAACACCCTTTTATCTTATTAGAAAGCCTACAACCTTGGAAGTCATTTAAGACTGAAACTAGTTTCGCAGTGTGTTAGAGAAATGTGATATGAGTGTTTTTCAACACCCTTGTTTTTCCAGTATTCAACAATTATACACATTAATATTTTTTTTATTTTCTTTGTAACTTTACTGCTTAAATAATTGCATTTCTCTTAACTTAAAAAAAAAAAAATTGAAATCAAAAGCTTCATAAATACCTGAGTTTTGAGTGTTTCTGTAGATAAGTACTACTTTGCATGGACATTCACACAGAGCCACATTGTAAGAAGACCATTACATTGAGAATTCAGTATTTTATAGTTTAGTAGTTTAGTTTACTAGTTGTCACATTACCAAACCTGATTATCGAACTAATAAGATTCATAGTACCCACACTCATACATTTTCAGGTTCATCTTTATGCAAAGCAAGTCTGTCAGCTACAGGTTTCCAGCTGTCTCAGTTGCCATGCAAAAACAAAGCTCTGGCAGATGAAAATGCTAATCTGCGAGCCAAAGTAGCAAAGTTACTGGATGAGAAAGAAAAATGGCAGATTAAATATTGCAACCTCCATATGAAAGTTTCAGATTATACAGTGAGTATAAAACAGCAAATTTCCTAAACAAATAAGATTCATTTTTATAATACTACAGTAAAATCATGGAGAATGATTGCTGCTTTTGAAGAATAGTAAAAGTTTAATTCTAAGTAAAGATAATTTTCATGTAGAATGTGTGTCCCTATCTAGGATTCAGAATAGAGCTTTATATTCTGATGTAGAAGTATATAACAGGTTGCCATTCGTTTTATTAGCCATTCTTTCTGCAATTTGTTGTAATTAATGGGCTCAGGTATGTAAATATCATTTAATACGAGCATTAGTATTTCTAAATACCAAGTATACTAGGTATTTTTAAGAAATTCTGGAACTATGTGCACAAAATTTTTCTATGCTTAACTTTTACTCATTGGGCATGGTCTCCATTGAAATAATCTCCTCCATGATTGATACACAGCTCCCAAGACAGTTTCCACTTCTGGAAGCTGTCGTGGTATGCCTCTTGTTGCAGCGCTTGAAGTGCCATATGAAAATTTTCTTTTATTTCGCCTATTGTTGCAAATCTTCATTCTTTCAACTTCAGAAATAAAGAAAAAGTTCGCATGGGCTAGGTCTGGAGAGTACGGAGAATGAGGCAGCACACTGATATCTTTTTTTGTGCAATAGTCACGAATCAATAGAGATGAATGTGCGAGTGTGTTATCCTGATGAAAAAGCAATTAATTGTCTCTTCACACATCAGGCCATTCTTTCTCACATTTTCTCACAGGTGTCGCAACACATCCTGATAGTACCATTCATTAACAGTTTGTGCCTGTGACACAAATTCATTACGAATTAAGCCTTCAATGTCAAAGAAGACTATCAGCATAGCTTTGCCATTCGACCTGACCTGACAACCTTTCTTTGGTCATGGAGAACCTTCCCCAACCCATTGTGAAGATTGAACCTTGGTTTCGACATCATAACCGTGAACTGACATTCTCACCACCAGTTATGATTCTCTTGAGGAACATATCACCCTCATTTGGCAATACAAAAGCTCTTCACAGATTGCGAGGCGTAGGTTATTATGGTCTAGACTTGTGGGACAAACTTGGTGGCTGCACGGGTGCGTTCCAAGAAGCTGTGCCAGGATTTCATGAAATGATCCGATTGAGATGTTACATTCTTCTGTAATCTCTCGGACAGTCTGTCGTTGATTGGCATGCACAATTTTGTTGAAGTTCCCGACATGAACGTCATTGGTAGACTTTGAAGAGCATCCTGAATGAGGATGATCTTTAACTTCCATTCGACCATTTTAAACTGTGTGAAACATTTGTTACATCGAGTATTGCTTATGCACTCATCACCGTAGGCTTCCTGCAGTATTTGGTGTCTCTCAAGTTAAGGTTTTCTTGAGTTTCATGCAAAATTTAATGCAGCTACATTCCTACTCCAACTATGCCATCTTGAAATTCACAAACTGTGGGACACACCATTCTACTCAATACAGCACTGAACAATAACTAACAGACATACGACAATGAAACTTCTGGAAGTTACACATTAAACACAGGCATGTGCAGAGACGCCAACCACATTTTGCTCCAATGCACCATTGGCGCGAAATTACGAATGTCCCAGAAATTTTTTAACGACCTCATATATACAGCTGATGGTGGGGACTACAGTCAGTATAAAAGTGCTTAGTTTGAAGCAGTATTTAACAGCCTCAGCTTAGTAATGTTAGTTTAAAGATTTCTGTAATTATCTGTGTGAGTAGATTAGCAGTATTTATAATTTGTTATTAGGATGCTTTACAAAAGTTGCTAGACTTTTTCCACATTGCTGAAGGCTTTCCTTCATGATAGTCCAAGACACACTTCATGATAGTACAAAACGCAACGAGACACTCAAATGAGTAGGTGAATTAGTACTTAAATTTGGAAACCGAATATATTTTTGAGGCCAGTTACATTTTGATCAGTAAAGAAATAATTAAGAGCTATTTTTCTGTACTGTGTGATATCTACACTTCAAAGAGTATTTATATTGCTATTATGTTTCTAGAACTATATTTGGCATTACACATTCATGGAACTGAATAATGCTGCACGAATCCTTGAATGTTTGATTAATAAGGAAAGTATTATTTGCAGATTAGAAAGTGTCATTGTATGTGTACTGTATTCAGAACATGCATAAAATTAACATTTTAAACTGATTTGTATTTCTATGGTAATTTGTGAAGTCCTGTTAGAATCTAAAACAAATTTTGGAATAAAGGTAACAACACATTGAATAATCCACCTGTTGAATTATCTACAGGCACATGAAGAAAACTAAGCTTCACTAGCTTTTGGACAAATCCTTTTTCCTTAGCTAGAGCACGTGTGCGCGCGCGCACACACACACACACACACACACACACACACACACACACACACACCACTACATTGAGCATCAAAATGTGGCCACACGTGTGTGTGTGTGTGTGTGTGTGTGTGTGTGTGTGTGTGTGTGTGTGTTTGAAATACATTTTACGAATTTATATTTGTTTAAATGTTATTGCTCTGCATACATAATAAAATAACTGGCATGTAGGTCACATTTTCTGCTTCTGAGTCTGAATTTGTGATTCTGCACTTTTATAAAGTGTGCAGGGAGGAGACCCCCCCCCCCCCCCAAGAGGGATCATTGCCAACAAAATTTTATTAAATAAATTTTCCATGCATAATGTTCGGCCGTAGCCGGCTTGGGCATACTGTGGTGGAAGGTGCTGGCCGGAAGACCATGGTCGGCACATTCCTGCCACGTGCACCTCGGTCAGACTCAAGTCCCACGGGTTGGTTGCGCTGACGGGGGTACGCTACTAGCAAGGCGCGTTGGCGGAATCAATCCTCCAATCAGAGACTAATCGTGTGATCACGTGGGGACGCGGCCGGGAGCGGCGAGGGCGGCTTGGAAACAGCTCCGCGCTCTCTTAGCTTCAGACCTCGGCCCCGAGTAGTCGCTCCTCTAGCCTCTGCCTCTCTGATGAGCAGACGGCAACCCCTCTTGGGGCTGCTCAGCCCTACGTAGGCACCAATGTATCATCGTTACAGGAATAAACTGGATCCATTCCACTTCATTACTTTTCATTTTACAACGCCCTCCGCTCCTGACCTCCATCCTGACGAACAAAAGGTTCATGATATTTGTAAGTAATTAATGGTACATAAAACCATACATCCTTATACACTCCTGGAAATGGAAAAAAGAACACATTGACACCGGTGTGTCAGACGCACCATACTTGCTCTGGACACTGCGAGAGGGCTGTACAAGCAATGATCACACGCACGGCACAGCGGACACACCAGGAACCGCGGTGTTGGCCATCGAATGGCGCTAGCTGCGCAGCATTTGTGCACCGCCGCCGTCAGTGTCAGCCAGTTTGCCGTGGCATACGGAGCTCCATCGCAGTCTTTAACACTGGTAGCATGCCGCGACAGCGTGGACGTGAACCGTATGTGCAGTTGACGGACTTTGAGCGAGGGCGTATGGTGGGCATGCGGGAGGCCGGGTGGACGTACCGCCGAATTGCTCAACACGTGGGGCGTGAGGTCTCCACAGTACATCGATGTTGTCGCCAGTGGTCGGCGGAAGGTGCACGTGCCCGTTGACCTGGGACCGGACCGCAGCGACGCACGGATGCACGCCAAGACCGTAGGATCCTACGCAGTGCCGTAGGGGACCGCACCGCCACTTCCCAGCAAATTAGGGACACTGTTGCTCCTGGGGTATCGGCGAGGACCATTCGCAACCGTCTCCATGAAGCTGGGCTACGGTCCCGCACACTGTTAGGCCGTCTTCCGCTCACGCCCCCGCACACCGTTAGGCCGTCTTCCGCTCACGCCCCAACATCGTGCAGCCCGCCTCCAGTGGTGTCGCGACAGGCGTGAATGGAGGGACACATGGAGACGTGTCGTCTTCAGCGATGAGAGTCGCTTCTGCCTTGGTGCCAATGATGGTCGTATGCGTGTTTGGCGCCGTGCAGGTGAGCGCCACAATCAGGACTGCATACGACCGAGGCACACGGGGCCAACACCCGGCATCATGGTGTGGGGAGCGATCTCCTACACTGGCCGTACACCACTGGTGATCGTCGAGGGGACACTGAATAGTGCACGGTACATCCAAACCGTCATCGAACCCATCGTTCTACCATTCCTAGACCGGCAAGGGAACTTGCTGTTCCAACAGGAAAATGCACGTCCACATGTATCCCGTGCCACCCAACGTGCTCTAGAAGGTGTAAGTCAACTACCCTGGCCAGCAAGATCTCCGGATCTGTCCCCCATTGAGCATGTTTGGGACTGGATGAAGCGTCGTCTCACGCGGTCTGCACGTCCAGCACGAACGCTGGTCCAACTGAGGCGCCAGGTGGAAATGGCATGGCAAGCCGTTCCACAGGACTACATCCAGCATCTCTACGATCGTCTCCATGGGAGAATAGCAGCCTGCATTGCTGCGAAAGGTGGATATACACTGTACTAGTGCCGACATTGTGCATGCTCTGTTGCCTGTGTCTATGTGCCTGTGGTTCTGTCAGTGTGATCATGTGATGTATCGACCCCAGGAATGTGTCAATAAAGTTTCCCCTTCCTGGGACAATGAATTCACGGTGTTCTTATTTCAATTTCCAGGAGTGTAATAAAAGTAAAATTCTTTTCTTTGCATATTATTTTGTTTGAGTCCAGTGCACCATTAACTGTACTTGAAAGATTGATTCAATTTTAGTTTACATTGAAATTCTGTCTCATGGGTACAACCTTACTTTTTACAGCAGTTAAAATCCTGTAATGATCAAATGTACACATTATAACAGCACTGGAAACACTGCGCTGTTTGTAATGTTTTTGTTAAGAACTACAATTATTAGCTAAAAAATATTGACAAGTGACTAGTAAAAGTACATTATCAATACTGATTTGATGTATCAAATCTTACTTGTCTCTGCTGGACCCAAGGTCAAAGGTGGCCTAGGGATCCCCTGTGATCTAGCAAATGGAGTGAGCTTTTGGTACTTGCAGAAAAGCCATATAGGTAGCCAGTCTGTGGATTAACTCACGGCGTGAACATGTACGAATAGGTGCAGGAAAGACATACAGGTAGCCAGTCTGTGGATCAACACATTGGGGGGAACATGTACGGATAGGGGCATGAAGTATTTATTTTATGGATAATATTGTGCAGTATGAAGCAATTTATTATGCTTTATGGTGGCCAGCTGGCATTGTACATGAAAATGGCTAATTCCAGTGAAAATGTAAATAGTGTAAGTTTTTCTGAAATCTGAATGGGCTTTAGATTGGCGAGGGATATTTTTGCTAACTCAAGATATAGCAAACCCAGTATTATTCATGAACTGTTGTAATTTTGAGATCTTTATTCATCATAGTACATTTATTTAGTCTTATACTGAAGGCTGGAAGCAGTAAACTGAGAAGACACTCCACATAGGCACATGGTTATGGAAGTTATTACAGAGATTCTGTAATGTTTCTCCATGAGAAACACTGACAAAAAAATTATTTGTATATTTTGTTTGAGAAGCTGATTTATATTGCTCATTGATTACTGTGTAGACTATTAAATAGGGGAGAACACTGGAATATAACTCTTTACTTCTGTTTATCCCTATCAGTTTGCCCTGAGAACAAAGGATTCTAGGTGTTTAGTTTGGATAAATGATTAACAGAAAAAAAGTTAAAATGATTGTCTTCCTGCTTTTATTATTTGAGCACTAGTCAGATAATTGTGCCGTTAGTAATGTTGGCTGTTCGCAAGAAGTTGATGTGCTACACAAAAGCGTTTGGAACAATTAGCTGTAGAACGAGCACTGCTTTCTGGTATTGTCTCCATCCCGTGACAGAGGAAGAGAATTGAACAACCAGGGAGAGTAAAAAAAGTACGTCTGCCTTGCTCTACAGTTAGCATAGGACAACATCGTTAAATTATATTGTAATAAAATGAACTTTGTGTGCTGAGATACCAAAACACAAGTTTCTCAGGAATAAGTTGTCCAGAAATGCTGTGGAAAATATTCTGATTCATCCGAATCAGTGTGGGAGGAAACAAGTGAAATAAATGAACTGTCCATAAAATCATCCGAAAAGACAAGGCAACGTAAAATTGGAAACTGTCATTTTGAGACTGCCATAATATATGATGCAGTTTGTAAGATACAGTGCCTGATATTAGGAAGAATAAATAGCAAATCATAATTTTTCTTTTATTGCATTATGTAATGTGACAGTGTTACAGACTTTGTAATCTTTCAGTTGTGTTCTTTTCATGTATTTGGTCTGGTGTCCTAGCTGGACACAAAGATCTCAAACTACACAATGGAACATGCATTTTCAGAGGACACCACACTACACAGATGGCACCATGATAGGTGTGACGAATTTTGTAGCCGTAGATGATTTCCACATTAGACATTTAAGGGAGTGCAACCACAGTTAAACAAAACACAATATGAAAAATAAATCAAAACAAGCTGTTGGTATTGCACCATGTGGCAACAGGTTCACTTGCAGCCACCAGGATTCCTAGTACCACTAGGGTCAATATGACCGTATAAGCTCATTTGAAATAGATACCTCCCTTGTTTTTAAAACTATTATTTTTCAAAATATATGATTTTCTCTATTTGAGTCTATTATTTCCATTAATTGTTCAGTTGTTGTGTTTACAACACATTAAAATTTATTCACTGTTTTTGCACCAAGTACCACAGTACACTTGATAAAATGAAAATAACGTTTTCTGCTGTTGGGATTTCTTACCTCAGCCGTTGTTTTGCATTGCCTCAGTTGTAAGTGCTTTGCCTCAGCGTCTCATAGAATTAGAAGTAGAAAAGGTTTGAGTCGCCCTAAAACACAAGTAATTTTGAATGAAGAAGAGGAATTAAGTGAAATATCATCTGGTGATGACTGAGAGTCTGATATAATTATTTCCGAAAATGATGAATCAACTGAAGATTCTTGTGATGATTTTGGAGATTTGGAAACTATTGTTCCTGAAGCTGATATATCAAATCAGAATGTTTTCAAGTAAGTATACTTCATCTACCATTTGATTACAATGTCTGTAATAATAATAATAATAATAATAATAATAAAAGACTGTCAGAAAGTGAGCTTTCAGTCAGCAGGGCTTTCTTTGGAAGTAGACTACAAAAGCTTGCTACCCCCCCCCCCCCCCACACACACACACCACTGTCTCTAACTGCACACACACACCACTGTCTCTGACTGCACACACACACCACTGTCTCTGACTGCTTGCAGAGCCAGGCCTCGTTGGCTGAAAGCTCACTTTCTTACAGTCTTTATGTTTCGCCTGTCTGCGACTCAGCTTCTCAGCCATATGGTGAATAGCAACTATCCTTTTCATAATACTGTAACATTCCATCCTGTTGTTTTCAGCTCCAGAAATGGAAAAAAATCCAAATAAAATCTTGGTAGATACAGAGAAGGCAGCCAGCAAGAAACATACTGAAGACAGTTAAAGTCCAATGCAGCTTGGTGTAAGGAATGTAAATACTATGCAGTCAGCATTCAATTATTTATGAAGCCAAGCATTTTCCAGAATGTTTTGTAGAGTGTGAACAAAGAAGGTAACATTTGTTTTTGGTTGAAATGGATAGATCTCGATATAGAAGAATTTACGTTCTTTGTTGGGCTGCTTATACTTGCAGAAGTGTACAAAGGTTATAAAGAGTACATAGTGTTTTTTATGGAACAAAGAGCATATCTGACCCATTTTCAATAGTTCTGTGGCTGGGAACAGCTTTACAGGAGGCGCTGTATTCGGTAATCTGACACACGGTAGCAGTAACAGAATCGTAGCCCTGATAAATTAGCTCGCATAGGGGATATATTTGAACAGTGGGTATGAGCATTACATGAAGCATTGAAGCATACGAGAATATTACAGTTGATGAACAACTGGTAACTTTTAGAGGCAGGTGCCTTTTTCACCAGTACATCCATTCAAAAGCCATAAAGTATATCAACCTATGGGTTGCATGTGACAGCATTGATTATAATGCTGCAAACCTGCAAGTGTACACAGAAAATGGTGAAGACCAGCCTATAAAACAAATTTGGGGGGGGGGGGGGGCTGCTGCGTAGTGTTGGAATTGACAGAAATTTTATGCAGGTGTGTTATATACATCACAACAGATAATTTATTTACAAGTCTGGAGTTGTCAAATGAATGAGAACAAAACAGATGAGTATGCTTGGAACAATAAAAAAATTGTCATAAATTACTCGCAGAATTGATGATAACAAGGGGAAGAATTGCAGCTTCATGTTTCTTCAGATTCCAGGAATCAGCTGCAGTAGTCTCCTGTTGCCCAAAACTGGATAAGGTAACGGCACTGCTGTACTGTGTATTTAAAAGAGGAAATTGGTGAAAGTGTGATGCAGCAAAACATATTATGATTCTAGACTTTTAACAAATCAGATGTAGACACAATGGACAAGTCAGTCAGGACCTATGATACAAGATGTATGAGAAGATGATGGCCTATGGCTATTTTTTATAATGTTTTGGATATTATTGCCTTCAGTGCTTGTATAATTTGGCTGGAAGAAAGATATCCACTGCAAATGAAGAGAACTACTTCTTGAACTGGGAACATGCGTATAGTACAGAAAAACAGGAGTTGGCGCAACAGAGTTCCTCCTCTTTGTCCTCATCCCTTCAGCGCAACTGCAAAATGGGGAGAAACATGGACAGTGCTCTCTGTGCAAGTGTTGTGTGGATAGAAAACAACAAGAAAATGCAGATTCTCTTCTTTTGTCTGTAACAGCATCCAGAGTTGTTTGCAATAAAGTTTTTATGACAGTTCCTTAAAATAAATGAAATAATGCTAATATATCCTGTGTACATTACTTGGGACCTTTATGACCAGGTTCATCAGGCCTGCTCTTATATCCCGTTGCCATTCTCTGTTGATGTGTCACTGTCAAGTATATGTTTATGTTGTTTGTCTGTTTACACCTTTAACTGTGTGGTGGTTTGTATGTCAGACAGATGTGTCATGTCTGTCCTTTAGAGTACTTAGCATGTTGTCCATTTTCGTTGATGCTCTTGCATTTCATTTGTATAGATGTTGATTCCTTTCTTTACCTTCACCTTCATTTAGTGTTCTAATGATAGTGTACAGGCTTGTACAGGAGGTATAATGGCATAGCAAGTGTATTTATTGGTTGGGATGCACCACCTGATGTAATTAAGATTTTTTGTGTTCTGTTTGCTTTTATTTTTTCTATATTCTGTATGTATTGTATATTAACGAGAGTCAGAATTTTCTATACTGAAACTGGGTAATCGGAATTACAATTTGTGATAAATCCAAATAAAAATTGAGAATTTCCATGTTGTTATTGATACATAATATCTCTTATGACAACCGCACAAAGAGCTCACTCATACTCTTTGTACTTTCATTGATATTGTCTGTTTTTTGCACACCAACGAGTTGGTGCTGTGAACTTCACAGTGCCCAGAGATATTAGCCATGTGTGTGTAGTCGCATATCTGTGTGTGTTGTCTGTTTTGGAAGAATGATTTTTTTGTCATTAAGCTTAAATGTTAAGCAGTCTTTTTCCATTATGCCCATGTGCGATTCAGTGCCTCCTGTATGTGGTGAGTAGCTTTTCTTCATATTGTTGTTACTTTTCTCTGTTACATGCTAAGTGCTAGTGATACATTTACATGCTTAGTAGTAGTGATCCATACTAAGTGCTAGCAATGCTAATTCTTTTCCTTATAAAGCATCCTTCGGTAAAGAATTATGTTCTGAGGTAATACACCACATAGTTATCATATTCATAACACAGAAAAGAACTGTAATAATAATGCAACATACTCAGCCATCAGATTCTTGCAAGCCTCTCTTTCAAAGTCATCAGTTCTCCCACCTCACTTGTATACACATACTGGTAACTTATAGATATGTTATCATGAACTTAAAATACGTAAACAAAAACTGTGAACATGATACAAACGATTATAATTACTAATATGGTATTGTCAGTCACAAATTTTTTATTCTCTGATTGCTCAGCAATAAGGAAGTGAATGTGTGTGTGTGTGTTTTTTCCACACATTCATACACAATACAGCGTCGGTTATCTGAACGGCGGTCAACTGAATGATCGCTTAACCAAACTGTGTACTCGCTTGGAATTATGTTCCAAAACCCTACTGCAAACCGACATTAGTGTTATGGGTCTGTAATACAGCGAATTACTCCTGTTTCCTTTCTTGGTTATTGGTGTGACCTGTGCAGATTTCCAGTCTTTCGATGAGTGAGTAGTTGTACATCATTGTTAGATATGGAGCTATTTATCAGCATACTCTTGTAAGGAAACTGATTGGTATGTTACTGGGACCGTAAGCATTGCCTTTTTTAGGGGATTTAAGCTGCTTCACCACACCAACAATGTCTACTTCTAAGTTACTTGTGTTGGCAGTTGTTCGAGATTTGAATTCTGGGATATTGACTTTGTCCTCTTTGGTGAACGAGTTTTGAAAAACTGTTTAGTAACTGCTTTAGTGGTACTGTCATCAGTGACATAACCATTGTTATGATACAGTGAAGGTATTGATTGTATCTTGGTGCTGGTGTGCTTTATACATGACCAGAACCTCTTTACGTTGTCTGCCAGATTTAAAGACAGTGTTTCGTTGTGGAAACTAGTAATAGCACCTATCATTGAAGTTTGTACTAGATTTTGAATTTCTGTAAAATTCCGCCAGTCTTGTGGATTGGCGAAATCTTACAGAAACTCTAAATTTAGTGCGAACTTCAACTACTGCTATGAACTCCTAATTGTTAGGATTTTCCCCAATTCCATTCACATATGGAGCACATAAAGTTTGTGATTACTGTCACTAGTCATTTATTTTATTTATTTATTTACGCTGATCAGTATGTTATGCTTGAATGCAGACACTACTATTATTAGTCATCTACACAAAAGTTGTATCTGTTGTTAGCTAAAAACATTATCGTATTAGCAGACTACACGCAAACTGATACAAAAACATGCACACTACAGAAAATATCTAATCCTGTATTGAGCAGAGAATTTAAGGGAACAAGCTATATGTTTAATTAATATTGTAAAATTGAAACTAGCATCTCAAACTTTGTATTCACCTGTAAACCAACCTGTTTCAGAATTTTGTTCAGTATGCCATGGTGACTCCTAATTGATTTGTAGTTAATTTCAGTAATTGTAACTTCAAAAAAATTGTAATATCAACAATAACTGTACTAGTTTTGATTGCCGCACTATCAGACCAGTTCATGACAGCACAGAGGTGTTCAGTTTTATGCAGGACAATACAATGTTATTTCAGTAAACTTCAATAAAAATTAAAAGTTGTGTGTTTGTCAGTTATTTAGAGCATCTCATTTATGTTCCAGTAACTTAAACACCACATAAATGGCAGCTATAGCAATGAGATAATAACTCCAGTTTTTGATATTATAATGAACATGCAGAATGAGTGTTATTCTTTGTTTTAGTATCATACAACTACCATTTTTAAAGCAAACTTGTGATGTTTCATTCTCATTATTTTGAAGTACCAACAAAAAAGATTATGAACTATCATTTTTATTCTGGCACTGCTAGTTGGTTGTGTCATAAGATTATCCAGTAAGAGTCTCTTACTGGATTCAGAGGACAATAAATAAATAAATAAATAAGTTGTAGTACTTCTCATAGCTGTTGAATTGAAACCATTTTCTGAAGGCAACTTAATTAACAACTGTATTTTAACACTGGTCAAAGAATTGTGCCCACACCTGGTTCTGTAATTGCAGTCAGACCCCTTTCTTGAACAATTGTAATGTGTCAAATTGAAGATTTTATGGATGATACTCAGCCGCAACTAACAATTATTGTAAAAGATGGTGATACATTTTCTTTGTCCTTGACTGTGTTGCTGGACTTGAAAGACTCAGCACAACTATTACTTGGATAGTGAATTAAAAGTCCACCTTCGGAATTATTAACCATTTTGATAACATAGAGTACTGTTCAAATCATTCATTTAGTAGAGCATATAAAAAATGCAGGGTTTTGACTTGTATATCATTCCTATACATTGCACGAGTCATCATCAAAATTTGTGTTTGTAAACTGTGAAACTAAGTATGCAATAAACTTAGTTTTGAAAATTACTGTAGCTATACAAGTGAAAGGATTGAATCATTTGCAGTTCAAGATATTTCTTAACAATATCATTAATTAATTGAGATTTACCCATATCATTGTGAAATTCACTGACTCAGCCATGCCAAGGTGTTGAAGTGCTTCATTGTTCTGAAGAAATAGTCATAAACGTTTAGCATGAAAAATTTGTAACACAAAATAATAAAGTGGCCCCAACAAAAATCTTACGTATTTTCATACTTTTCTCCTTTTAAACTGAAAAATTTCACTGTTGGAAGGAAAAAATACCTGATATCTGTAGCCCTGCCTAAACATAGGTCTCTTGATGATGGCATCATAGTTTGTTCATCTGGAGATGATATGAAAGAGATTACAAACATTATAGTTACATGATCTATCCCTGAATCTTGCAACCATGAACAGAGCCATGGTGCATGCCTATCACAGGGCGTTATTTTGTTATCTTTTCATTGTGTGTCTTATGACAACTTAATGATGAACAAGATAATTCTCTCTTGACATTCTTTGATAGTGTTATTTTGTGCTTTGTCAAACTGCCAGCTCTGTAAATCATAACAGCTATGTGTGTTTTCCATGCTTTTATACCTTATTTACAAAATTATGCTCTAATCAGGACCCAGGAATTACAGTGTGTATATTGGAACAGGGCAGTGCTTGCTGCGTCTGTGACATTTGCTAACCTTTATGTGCCTCCTGCTTTGTGCCAAATGACAGACACCTCAGGGAGCTCACTCTTAGTTGGTGGAGTACAGGTTTGGTGAATCGGGGCTCAGAACCTGGGGACTGGAGAGTGTGACCAGTCCTCTTTAACCACATGCTCTGCAAAAGCTTCAGTGACGACCATGCAATGTAGAAGTGGAATTTTGTTTGTCAAGAGAGTGGAGTCTTGGCTTAATCATCTGTATCATAAGAATAGTTAAAAAAAATCCCCTACACCTCAGTTGTTTGTGTTTACCTATGCAGGCAGGATTCTATATGTGAGGATTCTTATTTTCCTGACTGTTCATGGGACATCAACAGATCCTACCAATTTTGCTGTAAATACTTCCTGGTGAGCATCCAATCCCAACCAACAAATAGAGATTTGGTGACTAGCTCATGAAAGCATATAAAAGTGAGGTGAAAAACATGAATAGCAACAGATCATATTTGTACCCAAATGTGTATTTAGTAATAAAAAGAGAAGGGACATTTTAGGAGTACAGTCATTAGAGGCAGTGACCAAAGGCCTGAAGTATGCAAATATCTTAGAAATTGCTTTCATCTTACTGGAAAATCAACATCCAGACATGCAGAACATCATGTTATATGTGGCAGTGTACTGTCATCATTGAAAAACAGTGTGCTTATATGCAGAAAAGATGTCATTTCATACTGTGATATTATATCAGTTGATGATAACTTCAAAAGGAACAATTTGAAGAGCGTCTTATATAGGTGAGGAACATTTTGAAAAGTATTAGTGACAAAATGCCCCGATTTATTGTAACATTTCAGTCACCCTTTTTACTGGATGCCCTGAAGATAACCAATACGCTCTTTTGAAAGAAAGATGTTAATAAATATACATAGAGCAAAAGAGGAGCTAGATCTGTTATTAATTATGTAATTCTTAAACACAGGATAGTCTCACAACTGAATGGCACACATTTGAGAGGATTTGATATTGGCTCAGATCACTTCATGTATGCTTAAAAATTCAAATTTGGACTAGATGGAGGAAAACAAAATGGAAAACTAACCCTAAATATGTAGAAAAATATGCAATTCACCTCCTACAAATGGAAAGTATTAAATATCAGAGAAGACTTAAGTTTATAAATTGATGACAGTAAACTTTGAGGAAGAATGGCAAACCATTTGAGGAAGAGTGGCTAACCATTAAAAATCCAAATGCAGTTTTGAAAACAGCAGGTTCTTGGCAAGATAAAAGAAAGACACACAGATGAAGTTTTACAAAGTCATGGCAGTGTGTACTATGCTCTATGGATTTGAAACATGGGTTCCCACACAAAGGGGTACGAGCAGGATCCAGGCTGCAGAAACAAGATTTCTCTGTGGTGTTAATTGGACAGACCATTGCATCTGAGTCTTCCTCACATATATGATCCTTGTGGCAAGGGTTTGCAATTAGGAGTGCCATGTACTACTAGGATGTAGTGGAGGAAGAGTGAGAAGGATGCTCGGGTAGGACGTCCCTCATTTAGGGGCATCACAATAGGTAATCAAAGCCATAGCAGATGTTGCAATTCAGTTGTTCCAGTCCATGGTAGTACTGCGTGATGAAGGGGGCATTTGTTTGTGGTTCATTCTTGGGGGGTGGTGGGAGAATTTGAGGTGCGAGGGGAAATTGCATGGGAGATCTGTTTGTTCTGTGGGATAGTGACTATATGTGAAGGCCTTGGTGAGACCCTCAGCATATTAGGCAAGGGAGTTTTTGTCACTGCAGATACACTGTCCTCAGGTGGACAGGCTGTATAGAAGGGATTTTTTGCTGTCAAAGGGATGACAGCTGTTGAAATGAAGGTACTGTTGGTGGTTAGTGGGTTTAATGTGGACAGACATGTGGATGGTACCATCAGAGAGGAGGAGGTTAACATCTAGGAAAGTGGCATGCTCCATCGAGGAGAACCAGGTGAAGTGGATGGGAGAGATGTTGAGGTTGTGAAGGAATGAAGATAAGGTGTCTTGACTCTGAACCCAGATCATGAAGATATCATCAGTGAACCTGAACCAGAATAGGAGTTTGGCAGTATGTAAGGCTAGGAAGGTCTTCCCTAGATGGCCCATAAATTGATTGGCATAGCTGGAAGCGCATGGCTGTGCCACAGATTTGCATGTATACCTTCCCTTCAAAGGAGTAATTGTATGACAAATGAGGTAGTGGGTTTAGAGTCTGAAGGACATTGGGAAAGGTAGTGTTCAAAGTGTAAATGGAGGTGGCATCAACAGTAACAAGCCGAGATCCAGGTGGTAAATGGATCGGGATGGTGGAAAGTTGCTGAAGGAAGTAGTTGGTGTCTTTGATGAGGGAGGCTAGATTATGGGCTTTGGGGTGGAGTTGTTTGTCGATGAGGAGGAAAATTCTCTCAGTGGGAGCACAATCTCTAGAACCAAAACCAACCTAATTCCAACATTGAACCCTGCCTCTCACAATTCATACTATCATCCAACCATGATTCTCCCCCACTCCTACCTAACTACACACTGGTCAGCTTCGAGGAATTCCTAACCTCCAACTTAGCCTCACCATCCTTCCCCACATCCGTTCCTCAGAAAACAACCTTTCAGCAGCAGAAGAAAAAATAGCCATACACAATCTCAAGCCAAATCTAGTCCTAATCATCCTACTTGCAGACAAATCTTCCATCATTGTAGTTATGAGTCACAGTGATTACCTGGCAGAAGGCCTCCACCAGTTATCTGACTCCTCCACCTATCAACTCCACCATATTGAACCCATCCTAGAAGTCCAACATAATTTCCAATCCATGCTTAAAGCCTTAAGCCCTTCCCAGAAGCTTTCTCCTAAATCCATTTCCCTCCTCATCCCTATGACACCGTGCACATCCATGCTCCCAAAAATCCACAAACCCAACAATCCTGGACACCCCATTGTGGCTGGTTATTGTGCCCCCACGGAAAAATTTCAGCCTTCATTGACCAACACTTCCAACCAGATGCCTATAATCTAGCCTCCCCAGTCGAAGATACCAACCACTTGCTTCCCCATCCATTTACCTCCTGGATCCCTACTTTTTACTGCTGATGCCACCACCCTATACCCCATCATCTCTAATTCCCATAGTCTTACTGCTACTGAACACTATCTTTACCAACAACCTTCAGACAGTAAACCCCCTATCTCATTTGTCATACACTTTACTGACTGTATCATAACCCACAACTTCTCCTTTGAAGGGTAAGGCACACAAATAAATTTGTGGCGCAGTAATGGTCACCTGCATCGCACCCTCCAATGCCAACTTTAATGGGCCATCTAGAGGAGACCTTCCTAGCCTCCCATAACGCCAAACCCATAGTCTAGTTCAGGTTCACTGATGATATCTCAAAGATCAGGACTCAGGGCCAAGACACCTTATCTTCATTCCTTCACAACCTCAACACCTTTTCTCCCATCCACTTCACCTGATCCTCCTTAACAGTGTGTGCCACCTTCCTAGACACTGACTTCTCTCCATCTTCCCCTCTGTCCATGTTAAACCCCCCAATGACCAACAGTACCTGCATATCAGCAGCTGTCATCCCTTCACACCAAAAAAATCCCTCCCATACAGCCTGGCCATTCGGGGATGGCATATCTGCAGTGACAAGCACTCCCTTGTCAAGTATGCTGACAGTCTCACCAAGGCCTTCACTGTCAGGTTCAAGTCTGCAAACAGATGGCCCACACCATTTCCCCTCACACCTCATATCCTTCCACCACCACAAAGAATGAACCACAAAGGAATGCCCCCTTTGTCACTCAGTACCACCCTGGAAGGGGAAGACTGAACCACATCCTCGCCATGGCTTTTGACTGCCTATGCCCTGAAATGAAGGCAATCCTACCCAAGATCCTTCTCACTCCTCCTAAAGTGGTGTTCCGTTGCCTACCCAACCTCACAACGTACATCCCTATGCCACTCCCAATCCCAACCCCTTGCTACAAGGACCATGTCCCTGTGGAAGACCCAGATACAAGACCTGCCCAATCCACCCACCCAGCAGTTCATACTCCAGTCCTGTCAAAGGTTTATCCTACCCCATCAGGGGCTGGGCTACGTGTGAAAGCAGCATTGTCATCTACCAGCTCTGCTGCAGTCATTGCACAGCTTTTTATTCTGGTATGACTACGAACCAGCTGTCCAGTAGTAGGATGAACAGCCACTGCCAAACTCTGGTGAAGAGCAAAATAGACCACCCTGTAGCACATCATGTAGCTGAACATAACATGCTTGATTTCAATGACTGCTTCATTACCTGAGCGCTCTGTCCTCCCCTCTACCAGCAGCTTTTCTGAGCTGTGCAGATGGGAGTTATCCTTACAACACATTTTGCTCTCCCATAATTATCCCTTCCTCAACCAATGATAACATACTGTCCCAACACCCTCCACCCAGCAGTTTCCAACCCCACTGTCCTACCATCTTTCCCCCAATCTTGTCTCCTACCCTCTTTGTTTGCTGCCCTCTGCAAAAGCACCCACCCATCTTTCTCCACTCCTCTCCTTTCTTGCTTCTTTTTTCCCCACCGCCCTGCCCCACAACCTCTTGACGCTGTACCTGTTGGCATTCCAGTCCACGCATACTCGCCAGACAGTGTTCTGCTCTCCCCTCACCCATACAGTGCTGTGTCTTCCCCTTCCCTGCCCCTCCAGATTACTGCCTCCATCCCACATGATTGTTGCATTCTGGCCCAAGCTGATGATCGTGTGTGTGAAGTGTACTTTGTTAAGTGTATGAATGGCGTGTGTTTCTCTTTTCCTGATGGAGGCTGTGGCTGAAAGATTTGTGTAATTATCTTTTAATTATGCATGTGTGCAAGTTAATGTGTCATCTTTACAGTAAGTAGCTATCTGTCTTTTTCTACATTTTTGAATCTACATCTTCCAAATCCCGTGCATCCTGGATTTTCTATTGTTTGAAATTCCACTCATTGTTATGCATGTCAGTGTTACAGCACACTATCCTTATTTATAAGAGACAAGCAATGTGATAGATGTGGTCTAGCATCCTATTAAGAAGTGATCACACTCTCTACTGTCGTTCTGTGTGAGCTGCTTAGGAAGTCATGCTGCTTGGAGCCACAAATGCCGTGTTCCTTGAAGAAGAAAATTCGGAAGAAATCATTGTGACAAAATGGATGTTCTATCCTGAATTAAAAAAGGTCATGAGGCGGTGGTTTCTTTTACTTTTGCAACATCCTTTGCTTCAGTGGCAAAAGAAACAGCACTAAATGTTGATGTCAAGATTCAAACAAGTAATGCCATCACAAATAACTGTACTTGTAAGTGTGCCTTTAAAAACAATAGCTAAGGTTAAACAAATTACTAACATCCAACCTGGGAAGTGACCAAAGATTGATACCAGTACCACACAGCACACACATTCATCATCGCCAGTGAAAGAGAAACTGAGGGAAGAATACAAAATTGAGTAGATATATCCAAATCCTTTAATTGACTCACACTGCTTTTCTTGGAAAAAGCCTGGTGGTGATGTATGAGGGTTCCAAAACTCTCTGTATCTATCTGCCCACACTGATCAGTACAAACTTTCCATCTAATGGAAAAGAAAAAGAGAGTTTGTTGTTTTGTGTGTGTGTGGGGGGGGGGGGGGGACCACCAATGAAATTATTCCCTTTATACAGAGGGGCATAAAAGGATTCAGCAGTCACATCTAAAGTGGATGCTCACCGGAATGAGCTGAATACTGTACAACCGACTGACTTTTCAGACATCATGACATTGCCCAGGAATGGGTGGGTGTCATCAGGTCAACTGTGATGATCATCTTTTCTTTGTTGGAATGAAGAATCCTGTTCTACAACTAGGAGCAGGTATGTGCATCTGCATCAGTTTAAACTGCCAACCAACAGCAGAATGCCTCACAGCTTTTTAGGTAGCAAGGGCAAAATAAAATTACTATTGTCTAGCTGAAGGTACAGGTCACCTACAGGATGATGTAGTTCAAACAAAAGCACATGATTGGAAAATTGCTTCCTGCAGCATTTGCTGGTGAGAAGTGAATGATAAAGGTATCAGGCACTCATTTCATTGCACACTAGAATATCTCCACAACCTGTCTGAAAGACGCTCTGTTGATAAGTGTGTGTATTGCCTCATTTGGTTTTGAATTTACCTGTATTTGATTGGTCATGCAGCAGCATGTGCTGTGCCTCATCAGTCCGGATAATATATCGTGTGTGTGTGTGTGTGTGTGTGTGTGTGTGTGTGTGTGTGTGTGTGTTCTACAGTATCCATCCCTTTTCAACAAATGTTGTTGCTCATGGGATTTGGCTGTACCTGTTAAGGTTTTCTATTAAACAAAATTCAGTTCAACCTTTACACAGTAGAATCTGATGTCATAGATGTAGTGTCTGATACATTAGCACTCGCAATATGGTTGCAATCAAATGTGTTGATACGGTGGATGTAGACAATCATGTGCTGCATTATCACTCCAATGGACAGTGCAAAGTGTGATGACATTATCAGAGAGTCTATCCACCCTAAACAGAACTCGTTGTTTCATAATATTTCATAAAACCTAATGTCAACAGTTATATGCCATTGTTTTGTAATTGGTCTCATTGTAACATTCTTTACTGTTTCAGTTTTTTCCCTCGTCATTGTATTTTCATCAAGACAGACAGAACTTGTTCTTCTGGCTAAAGAATATAGTAACTTCAGTAGTATAACAATCATGAATATTTTTTGTACCAAACTCATGGCATATAAATTTATGATAGTATTTCCCTTTTTAAATCCTCTCTCTCTCTCTCTCTCTCTCTCTCTCTCTCTCTCTCTCTCTCTCTCTCTCTCTCGCGCGCACGCACGCACGCACGCACACACACACACACACACACACACACACACTAGAAATACTCTTCATTTTATACCAGCACTACAAGCCATTTATTTTTATATCTGTAAAAAGAATAAAAATTATACATCTTCTTTGCATATGTATATTCGGAATTGATGTCAAAAAGAGAAAATGAGTACAGAATTTTGTCTTGGTTAGAATAAAATTCTGTATGATCACTTCTAATATACAAAGTCTGTTCAGAAAATTCCAGAACATTCATAATTTCACGCCATTGGTGTGTTGGAGCAAAGTGCAGCATCCCTGCACATGCCCATGTGTAATTCCGGAAATTTCATTGTTCTGTGTCTGTTAGTTATTCTTCAGTGCTGTATTGAGTAGAATGTTGTGTCGAACAGTCTGCAAATTTCGAGATGGCAGAGGTATAGAACAGCAATGCATCTCATTAAATTTTGCTTGAAACTCTAGAAAACCTGTACAGAGACACACCAAATTATACAGGGAGCCTACGGTGACAAGTGCTCAAGCCATACTTGCAGGTATGAGTGGTTCACATGGTTGAAAAATCGTCAGACAGAAGTTAAAGGTGACCCTCCTTCAGGACGCCCTTCAATGTCTAGCAACAGCTCTCATGTCAGGAGTGTCAGCAAAATTATCTGAGCAAAACGAACACTGATTGTCCGAAGTAGTAAAGAAGAATGTAACATCTCAGTTGAAACATCTCATGAAAGCCTGGTACAGCATCTTGAAACGCACCGTGTTGCCACCAAGCTCATCCCACGGGTCATGAGTCAAGACCAGAAATACCTTTGCCTCAAAATCTGTGAAGAGCTTTTGGATCGTGCAGATGAGAATGAGATGCTCCTTACGAGAATCATAACTGGTGATGTGACGAGGATCTACACTTAAGATGTTCAGACCGAGGTTCAATCTTCACAATGAGTTGGGAAAGGTTCGCTAAGACCAAAATAACTTGTCAGGTCAGGTCAAATGTCAAATATTTACTTTGACTTTTTCTTTTACTTTCAAGGATTAGTTCATCATGAACTTGTGTCACAGGGAAAAACTGTTAATCGATGGTACTATCGGGATGTGTTGCGACGCCTGCAAAAAAATGTGAGAAGGAAACAGCCTGAAGTGTGGCGAGACAATTCAAGGCTCTTGCATCACGATTTGCACCCACACATTCGTCTCTGTTGATGCATTGACTGTTGCATAGAAAACAAAATCACTGTGCTGGCTCATCCTCCATACTCTCCAGACCTGGCCTGTGGACTTGTTTTTACTTCAAAAGTTGAAAACCCCATTGAAAGGACAAAGATTTGTGACAATGGAAGTGGTAAATGAAAATTCGCAGAGGGTGCTTCACGCAATCAAGCAAGAGGCGTACCAGGGCTGCTTCCAGAAGTGGAAGTGGCTTTGGGAGTGGTGTATCATTTGTGGAGGGCAGTATCTCGAAGGAGACCGTGCACAGTAAGTAAAAGGGAAGCATAGAAAAATATTTTGGACAAAGCTCCAGAAGTTTTTGAACAGACCTCATACATCTTAGTCATAGTAATACCACCCTTTTCAAGAAAGGTTTTATTGTGCAGGAACAAAACTGTGACATAGTTTGATTACTTAAATAAAATCTGTTTCTGAACTGTGTATTTTTAAAGATCTGTGTCATATATGCTGCAGTACTTTTTCCATACAGTCTCACAGTATCTCGGTTGTAATTCTTTATATTGACCACATAATGGCTTAAATAAGTTAGTAAGTTTATTGTGTTAGCCACCAAGATTTTAATGATATACTGTATATGTACAAAATCAGTGTGTAGGTATATTTTGTGCCCTAGTATTGTACATATCATATGTATCAGAAAAGATTTGTATGAACTAGTAAGTAAATTATTTTTTTACAACATACCTTCTATCTTAATACCTGAATCTTTGATTGGAATATTCCAGCCTGTATATGGTTACTTCAGTATTCAGATGAAAGGTAATTTACTCAGACCATACTGGAACAACAGAAATGTGATATATCTAATTCAGACAAACAAAGGACAGTATGACAATTTTAAGTCTGTTGTCTTTCTAAGTCATTTTCATTCTATTTTTATCTTATTATTATAATTACTTTTGCTACATTTTCCATCTTTAGGTTGATGTGGTTTGTAAGAATCAGTCAACATGAACTATGGAATTTTTTCTTCAATAATGTTGCAGTCAGTGATCTTTATTTTCCATTTTGATTAGTACCTAGTAAAAACAAACTCGGTAATTGAATATTTGCTTTGTTCTGTATGTACCAGTTTGTTTTTTGATGTAGTCCTCTATTTCACCCTTTAATTATTGGGTTAATTGAAAACATTGTTGCACTTACATCAGTACTTTAAATGAGGGGATTATACTTAGCTTAATTGATGCATATGACTTGATTACTGTAAAAAATAAAGCTTGCTTGAAAATCTTAAAACACTTTTGGGAGCACTGTGTATGTGTGTTATGTCCTTGGTTAAAAATACCAAAGTTGTTTGTTCATGCCAGAAGGCATGTCATTTTATCATAGCATCTGAATAATGATACATCATTATTTCTGTAAAACACCTGTTATGTATAATGCCCCTCTCTCTCTCTCTCTCTCTTACTGTTTATATGTGTGTGTGTTTCTTTTTTTTTTTGTTACATGAAAAATGTTCCTTTCTCCTTCTTCACAGAAATACAGGAAGGATGTAAAACATTTTCTACAAAGGATGTTCTTTTATCTTCAGAATTTTCTTGTGGTCCGAGATATGCTTGACCATATGTTGCAACAGGAAGCAGAGTATGAAGAAATGGAACATCATAATACAAAAGCAAAATCAAGTGAGTAATTTTACAATTGTGGAAAAATTAAATTGACATATTGCAAGCATTTATCAGTTTATTAACTTTTTATACCAGGGATTCATAGTCATGTAGAACTTTATAAAAAAGAAATCATATTAACGCCAGTGACTGTAACACTTTCTTTATTTCACGATTGCAATTTCGGCTTTAGGCCATTATCAAGTGAAGCTGAAAAATACAGAATGTTTTTAAATTATTTAACAAAATCGTTAATGTATCTTGATATTAGGCTGATTATACAGAATGAAAAATGGAATTGCATAAGCATGTTACTTACATGTTATGGCTATTAGGCCGTATCAACCTAAAATGAACGGACACATTTATATGTCATTGTCATTACTATTAAATACATTGGTGAAGCTGTTACATAGTGCGAGCACACACATCCATATGTCAATAAAACAACATAGTCTGTAGACACTCATATTCGTTAGCCCATCACTAGTCACATATGCACTAAACTGCAGCGGCAGATTACTGTTTACAGGCTGCTAGTAGCCATTTTGGCACGTAAACAGATTACAGATATTGCTTTGCTCTGTGTGGAGCGCCATTGCTGTCCAACGACTGTACTAGGAAGCATAGTGTGTGCCCTTGTGGTGCCACTATATCATCTTACTTAACATATTTTTATGTATGAAGTATTAAAAATAGGTTACAAAAGCAAAATGAGGATAATGGAATGTAGTTGTATTAAATCAGGTGACGCTGCGGGAATCAAATCATGAAATGAGACACTTAAAGCAGTAAATGAGTTTTGCTGTTTGGGCAGCAAAATAACGGATGATGATTGAAGTAGAGAGGATATAAAGTGGTTACTGACAATGGCAAGGAAAGTGTTTCTGAAAAAGAGAAATTTGTTAAAATTGAGTTTAGATTTAAGTGTCAGGCAGTCTTTTCTGAAAGTATTTGTTTAGTGTGTAGTCACATATGGAAGCAAGACATGGACGGTAAATAGTTTAGACAGGAAGAGAATAGAAGCATTTGAAATGTGGTACTACAGAAGGATGCTGAAAATTAGATGGCTAGATCATGTAATTAATGAAGAGGTACTGAATAGAATTGGAAAGAAGAGGAATTTGTGGCACAGCTTGACTAGAAGAAGGGATTGGCTGGTAAGACACATCCTGTGACGTCAAGGGATCACCAATTTAGTATTAGAGGGAAGCATGGAGGGTAAAAATTGTAGAGAGAGACCAAGAGATGAATACGTTGAGCCGATTCAGAAGGATGTAGGCTGCAGTAGTTACTCAGAGATGATGAGGCTTGCACAGAATAGATTAGCATGGAGAGCTGCATCAAACCAGTCTTTGGACTGAATACCACAACAACAACAATTCTATAACACGTTAAATTATCTACTTACAGATTTGAAGTATTTTACTAAACTATGTTCTTTTTACAGATAACCTGAAGGTGGCAATCACAGCGACATAGGCCTATAATAATAAACAATATAATCACACACAGGATTGTCTTTAGTCTCATAATGTAATATATTGTTTAACTCACTAAAAAATTTGTTAAGATACTGCTCCCACTAGTCAGGTTGCAGTTTTTTTTTAATGAAAACAGTCTCAGTTGAAATATTTTTATATGTAATAGAAAAAGCTTCATCTGTCAATTGCCGCCGAAAGGCTTAAATAAGAATAAGGCATCTGGGTATAACATCCAGTTCTCAGATGTTTTATCGGATATATGAAAGACCTAAATGGGAAGTAAAAGCAGAAAAGTAAAATTAACCAAGATTAATGGTAGGTGGCGGAAGCAATGGGAATCTAAAATAGATAAAATGTCTTACCAATTAGGTACCTTATATGTACTGAAGCAGACTCATCATGGTATAGCCGCCATGTGTATGACGTATGAATGTTGAGCAGAAAACTGTTGGCTCAGCAATTTGGTCCAACACAATAACAGCTGACTGTGAGGCATGTGAGTGGATATGCCACGCTAATATGACGGGTATGGGCTGGATTACGTAAAGACTCAAACTAACTGCATTACTTGATTTTGACATTAAACAGAGTTATCCTGGTGAATGGGCTGCCATTTCTAATGTAGCCATCCAATTGTTTCAAGAGAATTTTCAGGCGATGTAGTTGGTACAGCAACATGTCACCACATACCATTGGTTATAATCGGATGTCATTAGAATAAAAATAACATTTATGCTTGCATATATAAATAAAGGGTCCAGGGTTCTTCATTATAAAATAATAACCTTGACAACATTCATATGTATCTCCCAATTTATTGTTTCCAGATGCAACAGATTTTTTTACAAACAACAAACAATAAGTTGAATGTTTGACAGTCAGATTTTTAACGTAACTTGATTTTCTATGCAAAATTTCGTAATATATAAATTTTGAAAATTACTTTTTATATTTGCAAACTGGTGCTAAAATTATGTTATTTGGAACATCCAATTATTTTATGAACCATGTTAAAGATAACTACGTTATGTCCTGTTTACATTTTCAGTAATAAATTAATCACGACATTACACCGTGTTTGTCTAGCACTTTCCATCCATTAATTTCATATAAAAATTAACTCTCTCTCTCTCTCTCTCTCTCTCTCTCTCTCTCTCTCTCTCTCTTTTCTCACTGATCACAGGCCCTGTAGACCACGCATTGCATCAACGATCTGCTTCCAACGCCTTCTATCTCTCACAGCCTCTCTCCACCCTGCGGAAATTCCTAATGCTGCAATGTCCTTCTCTATGTCATCTTTCCACCTTGTACGAGGTCAGCCCAATGGTCTTGTTGCCTGGAGAGTTCCTTCAAATGCTTTCTGGGTGATTCTGTTGTTTTCCATTCTGGCCACATGTCCAGCCCATTGCAGTCTCCTACTTTTTAATTTCTGGACGATAGTGGGTTGCTTCATTAACTGATAAATTTCATTGTTCTTTCGAATTCTCCATACAACAGTCTCCAACACAGGGCCCCAGATTTTTCTCATTACTTTTCTTTCAAAAACATTCAGTTTTTCTCTTTCATTATTTGTAAGCGTCCAGCTTTCTGAAATGTACAGTACTATATGGCAGAGAATGGTGTTGTATATCTTCATCTTTGTGGTGATTGACAAAGCTTTACTTTTGAGTGGGTTGATTAGTGAGTACAGACATCTTGACCCTGAGGCTATTTTTTTGTTTATATCCATTGTTATGATATTTTTACTGTTGAAACGTGATCCAAGGTATTTAAACTGGAGAACTTCTCTGAATTTAGAATGTTAGTCAATTTCAAAGTAAGGATTTGTGTTTATGACTCAACCTATTTCCATATATTCGGTTTTCTCTTGGTTAATCAAAAGCCCGATTTTGCTGGCACTGTGCCTGAGAGATCTGTACATGTCTTTCAGTTCATCAGTTTCATTCAGCAACACTATATCATCTGCATAAGCCAGGAGTTTTACTTCACTGTGTTCGAATCGGAGACCATTGTTTAGATGTAAATTACTCTCCCGAACCACTTTCTCTAATGCAAGGTTGATGAAGAGGGCTCATGAAAGAGCATTTCCCTGTTGTAAGCCTGTTTTAATTGGAAAGGTGAGGGATATGGATCTTCTGAACTTCACTGCTGCCTGGGAGCCATCCATGCACAGTTGTATCATCCTAATGATTTTACTGGGTATACTAAATTCTCGTAAGGTGTTATACAGGCTACTTCTGTGGGTGCTGTTGTAGGCTCGCTGGAAGTCAATGAAGAGACAGTGGATGTTTTTGTTAAATTCCCAGTATTTCTCAAAGATCTGTCATATAGTAAACAAATTATCAGTTGTGGAGCAGTTTGTTCAAAATCCAGCCTGGTAATCTTAAATAATGTTTTTCGCATAAGGTTTAACTTTTTCCAGAATGGTCATTGACAGGATTTTGTATGTTATGTTCAGCAAACTGATCCCTCTGTAATTTCCACTTTCCATTCTGTTTCCTTTCTTGCGTATGGGACAAATTATTGCAGTTTTCCAATCTTCAGGCAGCATTTCAGTTTTCCAGATCATTGTGATAAGGTTATAAATTTCTTTGTGTAGTTTGCTTCCTCCCTCTTTTAACATCTCTGCTGATATCTGGTCCTCGCCTGCTGCCTTGTTGTTTTTGAGCTTTTGAATGGAGTGGATCACTTCCTGTTTTGTGATTCTGCATTCATCATTATTAATGCTGTCACTCTCAGACATTGCGTAATTGCAGGTTGTCTGCAGATCAGTGTAATTTAACATTTCTGAGAAATACTCTTTCCATCTTTCTAGGATACGTTCCAGCTGTGTTTGATTTTTATCTTTTATGAATAGGTTTTCACTTTGATAACCTCTCTTACTTTTCTTTGTATACTGAAACAACTTCTTTGAGTTTCCATTCCTGCTTTCCACTTCTATAGATTCTAGGACTCCAGTTAGATATTTCCTTTTCTCTGTTCGCAGAACTCGTGCTGTTTCTCTTCTAACTGCATTGAACGTCTCGCTCCTGTCTTTACTCTCCTTATTATGCAGCCATTGCATCCTGGCTTCTTTCCTCCTTCCTACTGCTCTCTGACACTTTTCGTTGACCCATTTCTGTTTCTTCATTTTCTTTTTCTTGCCCAGTGTTTTTTCTGCTGAATCTGTTACCACAGTCTTTATTCTTTCCCAAGCCTTCTGGACACTATTTTCCTCCTCGGCTTCTTGCAATGCTGTAAATCAGTTATTTATTTCAACCACATAGGCTTCTTTAACAGAAAGTTCCTGCAGTCGTTCAATGTCTAAATTATGTTTTGGTGTTGCTTTTGGTTGTTGATTCCAGATCATCTTTATTTTCATCTTTCCTACCACTAGGAAATGATCCGAGCCAATTTCAGCTCCTCTATACGTTCTGACATCTCTTATAAATGAAATGAAACGTTGATGTGTCATAACATAGTCAATCTGATTTACTGTTTTGCCATCTGGAGAGCACCACGTGCCTTTGTGTATACCTTTGTGAGGGAACATCGTCGAGCAAATTCTCATACTCTTTGACAGTGCAAAGTTGATCATTCTTAATCCATTTTCGTTTGTGGTCGAGTGCTTGCTATGTTTTCCTATTGTGGGGATGAACATATCCTCTTTACTTATTTTTCCATTAAAGTCCCCTAAGATAATTCTCATATTTCTTGTTGGAATACTTTCGACTACTCTCTCTAATTCTTCATAGCGCTCATCTTTCTCATCCTCAGTTGAATCGGTGCATGGACATTTATGAATGTTACATCGTACCCATCGTACCACTGGTGTTTGATTGTTATGTAAGACATTCTTTTGTTAATGGGATGGAATTCCTTAACCCAATTAACAATCCTGTTTTAAAAGCAAAACCAGTTCCAAATTCATGCTGTTTTTCATCTCCCCCATAAAAAATGACACAATTATCCTCCGTGTGTGTCCCTTCTCCAAGCTACCTAACTTCCTGTAGAGCTTCAATATCTGTCTTGTATGTTTTTAGTTCATATATAAAAGTCGCTGCTGCAGCTGGTTTATTAAGACTACAAACATTCCATGTCCCAAATGTGTAGTAGTGTTTCTTGTTTCTATCTCGCGAATTCCTGTTCCATAGCCTATGTCCGTTTCCTTTGAATCCATTATCCAAGGCAAATCATTGATGTGAGCCAGTAGGTATAGAATCCCCTGGCCACGTTAAGAGCACTGCGCAGGTTAAGCTTGGTGATCGGGCTGCCACCTCACAGCTTCCAAGCTTGCTGAGTAATATTTTGGATTACCATTTGCTAGGCAGATTACCTTTCCCAGGCTCTGAGCTCTGCCTGCCCCGTAGAGATGCCTTCCATCTCTTCTACTCTTGGAATGCTATAAAAAACATTCTCTTCCAGCATCCAAGCCGTTGGCTTCCTCTTCACTGGTTTTGGTCCGCCCTGGGTATTTTATTTCCCCAGTACCCACCATATCTGGTGAGCATTCCCCTATCCACCACCTGGGGAGGCGCCCGATGGGGGACCAGCAACCCCTCACGGGGTTAATAAAATTAACTACACTGCAAAAGTGACATTATTATACTTTTGACAGTCACATTAGTATACTTTTGACAATGTTGTTTCAACTAATTACAAACTTGTAGATATATTATTACTAATGTGAGTGGTTAAAATTTATGTGCTTCGCAGTGGCACATGGTATTTATTGATTAGGCATATAATTCAAAATTATTTTATGCAACATTAAATAATGAAAAATAAATGTAAAGTGATGTGAAATAAAAATAACAATAATAATAATAATATAGATATATCTTACACTGCAATAATTGAATATCAGTCTTTTACATCCTTATGAAATAATTTCATGGAATACTTACTTCAACAGAGCTGGACTGACAACCACAACATCTGTAAGACAACTTAATGCAGGAAGAGGCCACATTGTTGAGGGCTGAAGCCACAAATAGTGTAGAGTATTTTCTGCAGAAATACTGGTGCAGTGGAATGCAGGAAAGATTAAGGAAGGAAGTACTGAAATCAGAATCATTTAACCTGTGACCAGGCAGTATGTAATGGTATTTTGAAAAATATTTGCATAAGGCCAAATGTTGGAAAGAAGAGGCCCTGCAGACCAACATCTTGAAAGTTTTTAAGAACCAGGTCCCCATAGAGTTCAGAGAGAAGCTGTTAATGCGGTCTGAAGATACTGGAAAATATCTTCCGCTTTTAGACTCTTTGTGTGTGTTAGAAGACAGTCAGCATAATTTTTACAGAAACAGGAACTGAATAAGTTTTCAAGGTACAGATGGTACAGGAGAAAGCAGATGTGACAACTGCTGCGCATGAGGAAGGGGCTACGTGAAAGATGCTATGAACAACGGGAGGTGACCCATCATACCAAACCAGAAGTTACAGAAGACAATTGATCATTAGATGTGAACACAGAATTGTAAGAGGGTATGATAGAGGAAATTGGACAGAAAGAAACCAAGACTGACAGATTCAATTGAACCATGACAACAAGCAATCACACCTAAGGGAAACCCATAACAACCAGACGTGGATGCCCCGCTGGTCTGGTCGCAGGTACCCATGTGGGCTAAAGAAAGATGTAGTTCCCTAGGTACCAATGTAAGATAAGGAACACCATTTGACCAAGTTGCCGTCAACAACAGTGGACAAAACATACAAATGATAGGAAATAGTGGATCAGGGATTAATTTAATTTTCTGTGAAAGGTACAGGTTATCCCACAGAAAACCGGTATGCCTCACTGGTTAATCATCTCTAGTCAAATTACTTGTGAAGTGGCTATACTGTCTTGAAATTTGGCTACACTGCATTTTATCAGAAAATTGAGTGCAGCACTGTGTTCATGCATCTGCTGTTGTGAGACGCTTTTATTGCTGAATTATTACAGCAATGGAACAGTTTGCATTAGAACAGTGAATTGATATGGTGGAGCATTACACAGAGACAGGCTTCATTAAGGAATGTAAAGAAATGTTTCGAGCTGGTTATCCTGATAGTAAACTCCCCATAACTAGCACTATTCAAGATCTATACAAGAAACAGAGGATTGTTGGATCCATTCAGAATGTGGAAAGGAATAGGTGACCAACAGCGAGGGCCCCTGAAACTAGAGAAAGAATTTGCATGGTCATTATGAGAAGTCACTAGAAGTCAGTAAGGATGTTATCACAGCAGCTTGGTGTATCTCATACATAACGTCATCGTATACTAAAAAAGACACGAAATTAAAAGCCTCTCATGTGAGTATGGTGCAAGAGTTGAAATTTGAGGATCAGGAAAAAAGAGTGCATCATTGTTAACTGGCTGTTAAAACCAGCTGCTAACAGTTGCTTGGGCCTCTTGTTTTACTTCATATCAGATGAGTTCTGTGGTATCATTTATCAGGTTATGTAAACTCACAGAATTGCAGATGCTGGTAGAATAGAATAGAACAGAATCTTTGTCACATGACATCTTATATATAATCATTTGATTGAAGCATTGGTGACTCGCCAATGAATAATTCTTTGCCTATCTAAGTATACCTTAATACAAGATACATCAAAATAGAGCATATGGATGCTCCCAGAAGCAAATTACAACATAAAAAGATAATTACATGGTAGATTTTTTCCTGTTTCTTAAAATTTTAACTGGTTTAAAATCATTCTTTTTAAGTGTTTTTCATGTTTGTTTCTCTAGTTTATACTGAGCGAGGTGGCGCAGTGGTTAGACACTGGACTCGCATTCGGGAGGACGACGGTTCAATCCCGCGCCCGGCCATCCTGATTTAGGTTTTCTGTGATTTCCCTAAATCGTTCCAGGCAAATGCCAGGATGGTTCCTCTGAAAGGGCACGGCCGACTTCCTTCCCCATCCTTCCCTAATCCGATGAGACCGATGACCACGCTGTCTGGTCTCCTTCCCCAAACCAACCATCTCTAGTTTATAAATATGGGCATACTTCAAAGAGCACATATTTTCATAAAAGTAGTATATATGAATACATCTAGATATTTAGATACATACTTTACACGATACATAGTTCATAAGTATGTACACATATAAAAAGAACATGTACCTCCATTAAAAGGGAACATAAGCATACACATAGAATGTAATATTTTTCGGTGTTTGCACCTGTGGGTTCTAGTTCGCAGTCCTTCAAATTTGAAAGCATTTTATTGCCAAGCTTCAAAGCAATGTAATATGGAGTATTTTCAAATAATGTTAGTTTACGGCAAGGTAAAATGTAATCTTGTTTGTGCCTTGTTTCATAAGCATGTGTAAATGAATTTCCCAGAAAAAGATGGGGAATTTGTAACTCAAAGAGAAGTGTTTCATTTATAAACATGGAAGGGGAACAGCTAAGTCAGTTACTTTATTTGGAACTCTCATTGTGTAAACAAAACTATTGAACTGCTTCAGTAGTCAATCCACATGATCAGTCAATGACAAGTTTGTTTTTTAATGGGACTCCCAGAAATTTAACAGATTCTGCAGTTGTCAGTTGTCTGCCTTGATAACTTAACTGTGTTATGTATTCAACACTTTGTTTGGTCCTGAAGTGTACAATTTGTGTTTTTGTTAGGTTTAGTTTCATAGCATTATTATTTATCCTGTTTTCTAGTTCTTGAAGAGTGTGTTTCATTTTCTGTGCAAATTCTTTAGTGATTCTACAGCAGACTACTGCTGTTCAGTCATCTGCATACAGAATCATATCTGCAGTTACCTTACCTGACATGTCATTTATATAATACAGAAATAGTAATGGGTCTAGTATGGACCCCTGGGTACACCTGCTTGTATTTCCTTCCAACTATAGCAGGCTTTCTCACCCGTATGTTGTATAACTACCCTCTGTTTCCTATTTTTGAGATGTGAACCAACTTAAAGATTTTCCATGGAAGTCATAAGAAGCTAATTTGAGGAGCAGCTGCTTATGGTTTACCATAACAAATGCCTTACAGAGGTCACAGAACAAACCAGATATGGTCTCCTTGTTATCAAGGCATTTGCTTATTTTAGTGATTAGTTCATTAATAGCATACACAGTGGTTTGGCCCTTCCTAAATCCATACTGATTGTTAAGAATAATGTTACATTTTTTGCTATATTTTTCTAGTTGGTTACACACTACTTGCTCAAATATTTTAGAAATAATTGGTAGTACTGATACTGGGTGAAAATTTGCTGTCTCCTCTTGTCTGCCCTTTTTGTGGATAGGTCAAAGTTCCGCATACTTCAGCCTGTTCAGAAAGCAGCCCCCATCAAACGATTGATTTAGAAGGGTAAGTCAATTATTATCTGCAATTTAGTTATATTTTTGTTTATTTTGGTAGTACTGTCATTTTACGCTGATGACACATGCTTTGTTTATTTGTTGTTATATATTTGCAGTTTTCAAGCTGCTAGATTAGTTTTGTTATCGCTGCCGTGCTGTCAGTCATGGCTGCTCCACTGTCTATTTGCACCAAAGAAGAGCAACACTCAGTGATCTGTTTTTTGTGGTCGAAAGGCATATCGGGCTGAAATTCATCAAAGACTTTCAGTACAGTACGGGAACAGTGTTTTGCCAAAACGGAGTGTCGAAGAACAGATTGAAAAATTCCGAAGTGGTCACACAAGTGTTACGCACAATGTAGGAACCAGATGACCGTTTACCGCCACAAATGAAGAAACCATTGAGCGTTCACGTGAAATGATTCTCTTAGACAGACGATTAGCTATTGACGAAGTGGTACATTGTCTACAAATTAGTCACAGTTCTGCCTACAAAATCATCCAGAATAGACTTGGGTTTCATAAAGTTTGTGCAAGATGGGTCCCAAAACAACTCACACAGTTACATAAACAAATGCACTTGGACATCTGCAAAAAGCATTTGGATTGCTATGGTAATGAAGGGGACAACTTCTTAGACAGGTTCCGTCACTGGTGACGAAACATGGATCCATCATTATGAGCTGGAGAGTGAACGGCAGAGTACGGAATGAAAACATCCATATTCACCATGCAAGAAAAAGTTCAAGAACCAACCATTCGCAGGAAAACTGACGCTTACAGTTTTTTGGGAGGCACAAGGTCCAGTACTGGAACGTTATGGGGAAAGAGGCATAACAATAAACAGTGTACGTCACAGTGAGATGCCTACTGCCAGGCTAAAGCCTGCAATTCGAAGCAAATGATGAGGATTGCTGTCAAAAAGTGTTGTGTTGTTGCACGACAATGCCTGTCCACATACTGCTGCCCGTACTGTTGAAATGCTCCAGAAACTCAAATTTGAAGTACTGGATCATCCACCATATAGTCCCGATCTTGCCCCTTCTCTCACTTGTATGGTCCACTCAAACAGGCATTTAGGGTCCATCGATTTGTCTTGGACGAAGCAGTGAAAGAAGCGGTGCATTCCTGGCTTGCAGCTCAACCAATAACCTTCTTTTATGAGAGCATCAGGAAACTTGTACAATGATGGACCAAGTGCGTTGAAACACAAGAGACTATGACAAAAAATGATGTTCTTGTAAGTTTCCTATTTGATTACAATAAAATTTTATAACTTTTTTGCGGATAATAATTGACTTACCCTTGTATTATGTGACAGAGTTCACAGGACAACCCACATATTCTGCATGAAGAACCTCACCGCTCAGAGAAGATAGCTGTTTGGTGTGAGTTGTACGACATGCACATTACTAGCCCCATGTTTTTCGATTACACCTTAAACAGTGACAGACATCCAGTAATATTTGACTCTTTCTATGCATAATTAACAGATGCAGAGAAGTTGTATGTAGCATCCCAACAAGGTGGAGCAACTGCTCACACATCCAACTAGTATGGCACACATCACCAATGTTTTCCCTGAAAAGAGACTTGTCAATAGAGGCCTATGCCCCCCTCTCCCAGGGATCCCAGACTTAACAGAGTGTGATTTTTATTTGTGGGGCACACTGAAAAGCAAAGTGTATGCTGACAATCCTTGCACAATAGACAATCTTAAACAGAACATTACTAGAGAAATTATCATTGTCATCATGCCTGCCAGAATTACAGCATGTTGCTGGTAACGTTGTCACGTGAAGTCAAAGATGCCTGGTTGCCCATAGCCACTGCTTCCAGCTTTTCTTATAAGCAGGTAACTATATTTTTTGACATTACTATTATCTATTCTTTTTGGTTAGTTCATCATTACTTGAATCTCGGGCATGAGGCATACTGGTTTTATGTGTAGACCCTATATAATTAATGGAAGAAGAACAAAGAAATTCTGACATTACCAGTGAGCAACATAAAGATCTTAGTTACAATAGATAACTGAACATGTCCAGATCGAAATTGAGATTAGTGACAAGATACTTTAACATGCATTATTATTATTAGTCATGGAAAATCCAGTGGTTGATTTTTTACTAGAAATTGATATCTTGCAGAAATGTTAGAGGAAGAACTGAATGAGTGTGTGGCTGCTCGTAAGCAGCAGAAAATTGCTTCGATTGCTGTCAAGTGCATGGAACTTGACGTGAATGGGTGCATTTGGAGAG
Source organism: Schistocerca nitens (assembly GCF_023898315.1). Taxonomy (NCBI): domain Eukaryota; kingdom Metazoa; phylum Arthropoda; class Insecta; order Orthoptera; family Acrididae; genus Schistocerca; species Schistocerca nitens. Next base: position 1,013,674,423 of record NC_064614.1, on the reverse strand, counting down.
CTGCTGAAATCCTGTCTGTTCTACAGGGAGTAGAGGAGCAGTCACCACTCATTTATGTGATAGTGGTATGTCCAGTGGTAGATCTAATGGCCCAGTAATGAAAAACTAGGATCAGACTGAACTCGGAGTATTACACCAGTCCCCCCGACCAACAAGTTCGAGGTGCTACTTACCATTAAAAATGAAACTGAGCTGGTATATATATATATATATACGTCGATACCTTCTGTAGCTGATTGTACTCTATATTTCCATAAATAAAGATCTGTAGCGTCAGCCACAAAGCATAGAGTGTACATCTATTACCGGAGGCTCAAGGATGCAACAGCTTTCTTATGTAAACACTCTTATCTTTGGCGGCGCGCCAGCGGGGCGAGGAGTGCGCGCTAACGCGCGCACCTAGAGAGATTAGTGCGCGTGTCCGGGATAACGCTCCGCTGGCCACTGCAAAAATTCTAAGTTCTTATCTAAGGTCAAAGACCTCGCACAGTATATAAGCGAGCGCGCTCCCGCGCTACACTCAGTGTGCTGCTGCACAGGCAACTGCATTGAACGCCGCCAAAATGCCTTACAGAAGGTATCGACGTAGCCGGAGAACAGTCTACAAAACCATTGAAAACATTGAACTGACAACAACATCCGGAGACAAAAAAAATCGCGTTCCAGTGAAGTGTGTTGCAGCCCACACTCTCGTCGATGGACCTTGTGTGTTTTTTGGATGTTCTCTTAATTTTAGCTTGGATATAAATGACACTTTTTCACATGGAAATGGATGGTTCACTGTTGCCATAGTAAGAGGTGGTAGTGGAGTGTCTAGTGTACCTGGTCTTGAAAGTTTTAATGATAGAGATATAATTGCTTATCGTACTTATCATATGTTTGAAATTGGTAATAAAGATTTTGGATACCACCACTACCTACAAGCTGTGTGTCTGAGGGTGGAGTGGAGATTCTGGCATCCACTGAGGACCTAGGTCTCACGAGACCTTCAGATATATGGGACCAACATCATGCTAAGGATGACGGAGGATCTTATTTGCCCTGGGCCCTTGTATGTTCGAGAGCTGATGAGGAATCTTTCATGACAATGAAGCCTCAGTGTAGTAACACTGTTCACGTTACGTCGCACTTCACTTAGCGTAGACCGGGACTGTGTCCTAGGCATGCCCGATGTTAACTGACTGGGCACGGCCCGTGCTGCCGGAGTTGTTGTTGTAGTTCTTGTTGTTACGCCACCAGAGGTCGCATCCGAATTTTCGCGTGCCCTCTGGTGGACGGGACTCTACTTGCGGCAACTACCGTCCGTGACGTGCCGTGCCAATGTGCGCCTCCCGCGATCTTTCTGGTGGCTACTACACTCCTCCTCCTTCGGGGGGTGAAGCCACTGTGATCCACTGCGTTGGAAGGTGGAGCGTCGGGCAGGAGCGATGACCTCCACATCCATTGGATGGCCGGAGTCGAGGGGATCTGCCAACCCTCGAGCTGGAACCTTCGAATACGGCTGGAAGTGACGCACACGAAGAGGCCCCCGTCATCCCAGAACTGGAGCCCGGGACAGAACGGGCGAGAAGCTGTCAAACTCCGGATCCTGTTCCACCTCAGGAGGGGCAAGACCCAGTGGCGGGACGAAGGGGAAGGGACGACCACAGGTGAACTAGCCCCCTGAAAAACCGGGCCCGCTAGGGGGGCTGGCTCTCGCTGGGGCATCTCGAATGATGGTGATGCCGGTGCGGGAGCTACTGGAGGCTGCCAAGGCTGAGAACCATCGCAGTGCGGCAGAGTCACAGCGGGGAGAGGAGGTAACGTTCCCTGTGAAACCAATACAGGTGCCGGCAATGGGGAAGCCGGTGTCCGAGAGGTCGGAGGGTGGGTGCCCGAACGTGGACGTAGCTGATTTTTGTGACGACGGACCACCTGATCCCCCGCCTGCAAGGTATAGAGCCGGCGGCCATTTCGGCGCAGGACCACCACCGGTATCCAACGTGGATTGCGACCAAACCCACGGGCCCAGACCGACATACCCAGTGGAAAGCCAGGTACTCCGTTTTGTGAAGGCTGGCGAGGACCAGGCCGGAGGAGGTGCAGCAGAGTCCTAGGTTGACGCCCATGGAGGAGCTCTGCGGGGCTGCGTTCTCCCATTGGTGTGGTCCGGTATGCCGTCAAGAAAAACGTCAATGCTTCCTCTGCAGGAAATTCGTGCACATACTTTTTCATCTGCGTCTTAAATGTGCGCACCATGCGCTCGGCTTCCCCATTCGATTGTTGATGGAAGGGGGGAGAGCAAACGTGCCGAATACCGAAGCGCCTACAAAAATCCTGGAAGGTCTGCGAAATAAACTGCGGTCCATTGTCTGAGACCAGGGTGATTGGCAGACCTTCCACAGAAAAGATTTTTGCTAGTGCCTGGATTGCAACTTCTGAAGTGGTTGAGGAGCAGCGAACCACATATGGGAATCGGGAATAAGCATCAATGACAATGAGCCAAAAGCCATTGAGAAACAGGCCCACAAAATCGATGTGAACACGTTCCCATGCGTGGGTTGCCGGCGGCCATGAAGAGAACGCTGCCCTGTGAGATGCTTGTTGGCTTGCACACTGGGAACAGGCGGCCACCAAGTGCTCAATTTCTCTGTCAATACCGGGCCAGTACACATGTCTGCGAGCCAAGGTTTTAGTATGGGAAACACCCCAGTGCCCCGCATGTAATAACGTGAGGACCTCCCTGCGTAAACCTGCAGGAACAACCACGCGAGGAGCCGTATCATCGTTAGCCAGAAGGAGAACTCCTTCCAAGACCGAGAGGCGGTCTCGGAGAAGAAAATAATTACGAAGAGAGTCCGAGGCCCGGCCCGGAGGGCGGGATGACCACCCCAGCTGAATGAGGCGAACGACTTGCCGGAGAACTGGGTCAGCCGCCGTTTCCCGGGCGACTCGAGAACTAGTGATTGGGAAGCCATCAACCGCTTGGCGGGACGCCACATCCAAATGAAAACACATAATCTCCTCTCGATCAAACGTAGGGTCCGGGCCCACCGGAAGACGGGAAAGAGCGTCAGCGTTGGCATGCTGTCCTGTAGGGCGAAAATGAATGTCATAATGGCACTTAGAGAGGAACAAGGCCCAGCGCTGTAGTCTGTGGGCCGCCCTATCCGGAATCTGAGAGGCGGGGCCAAATAACGATATTAACGGCTTATGGTCAGTGATTAACTGAAACTTCGTGCCATACAAGAAAGGGTGAAACTTGGTAACCGCGTAGACAATGGCCAAAGCCTCTTTTTCCACCTGGGAGTAATGGGCCTGCGCGGGACTAAGCGCTTTCGACGCAAACGCCAGTGGTTGCTCGGAACCATCTGCGTTGCGATGGGCCAGGACCGCCCCCACCCCATACTGCGAAGCATCTGTAGCCAGGACCAACGGCTTATGGGGATCAAAAGTAGCCAAACAAGGGGCTGACGTGAGGAGGCCCTTCAACGAGGCGAACGCTCACTCGCATGCAGGCGACCAATCAAAAGGAACACCCTTGTGCAGAAGGCAGTACAGGGGGTGGGCTATAGTGGAAGCCCTGGGAATGAACTGGTGGTAATAGGCTATCTTGCCTAAAAAAGCTTGTAACTCTTTCAGCGAAGTGGGCCGAGGAAGGTTGACGATACCTTGGACCAAACTTCCTAGTGGCTGGATTCCATGCCGAGATATGGTGTAGCCCGTGTAGCCCACATACTCAATGGACAGTTGGAGGAAGGTTGACTTATGCAGGTTGCAACGCAAGCCCACAGACCTGAATTTGAGAAAGAGGGTGCGAAGGTTGTGCAAGTGTTCCTTCGTGCTGCGGCCTGTGATAATTATCTCATCCAGGTAATTAATACAATGAGGGATTGTCGACGTGACATGCTCAAGATAACACTGGAATATCGCCGGGGCACTGGATATTCCAAAGGATAACCGCTGGTATTGGTAAAGGCCAAACGGGGTGTTGACGACCGCCAGCCGTTTGGAGTCCTCATCAAGTGGTATCTAATGATAAGCCTCCGACAGATCGATTTTCGAAAAATATTGGCCACCCGCCAGGGCAGAGAACAATTCATCAGCACGAGGCAAAGGATAGGTGTCCACCACCAATTGGGAATTAATGGTGGCCTTGAAATCGCCACAAAGACGTAATTTTCCCGAGGGCTTCTTGACAATAACGAGGGGCGAAGCCCACTCACTGGAAGAAACGGGAAGAACGACCCCTAGGGCTGTCAGCCGGTCTAGCTCTTCCTTTACCTGAGGGTGGAGAGCCAAGGGGATCTGCCTCGCGCGTAGAAAACGCGGGCGAGCCGATGCCTTCAACGTTAAGTGAGCTTCAAAATCGGAAACACGCCCCAGGCCCTCCGCAAAAATATCGGGAAAGTCTGAGATCAAAGATTCCAATGAGTTATAGGGAACGTCTTCGGAGACCAACTGTATGGTGTCAGCGATAGAAAAACCGAAAGCTTGAAAGGCATCCAGGCCAAAAAGGTTAGCGGAGCTCGCATCACTGACAACAATAAAAGTAATAGGCCAAGTGACTGATTTGTAAGTCACGTCGGTAGTGAATTGACCCAGTAGGGGAATGAACTGTTTACCATAACCGCGTAGACGCCGGTAAACTGGCGCCAACGGGGGCGATCCAAGGTCGGAATAAGTTTGTGCATTCATCAACGAAACTGCCGCACCCGTATCTACCTGCAGTTGTAACTGGCGCGACCGAACCGACACCTCGATAAAGAGTTTGCGTGCCGATGCGTCGGGAGCCTGGCCCGATGAAACTTCCTGAATGTCAACGTCCATGTCCTCTGTACTTGCTTCCTTCGATGCTTTTGAGGCTGAGTGGCAAACTTTAGCAATGTGACCTTTTTTAGTACATTTGCGACAAACGGCCCAACGCTGGGGGCACTCTGACCAATCATGATGTATATAGCACGACGCACAGGACGGCAACAGGGGCCGGCGGCCGGAATTCTGTTTACGCGCCGTGCGGGAGCGGCCGTAACGGCCGGATTGTACCGCTCGCACGTCGTCCACCCCGGACACAGTGGACAGGACTTCCTCGAGGGAAGGGTCTTCTAACAGCAGGGCCCATTGCCGGACCTCCCTATCAGGGGCTGAACGAACAAGACGTCGCGTACCATAACGTGGGCATACGACTCTCGCGACTGCTCCGTGACAAAATGACACTTGCGACTAAGACCGTGCAGGGTAGCAGCCCACGCCTGGTAAGACTGATGGGGCTGTTTCTTGCATTGATAGAACTCGACCCTAGCCGCCACAACATGCGTGCGGCGGCGATAATATGAAGACAGCAATGAACACAATGCGTCAAAAGACAAGGACGAGGGTTCCTGCAACGGCACTAGCTGCCGCAAAACTTGATACAGCGAGGGATATATCCAAGAAAAGAAGAGAGCATGACATACCTCCGCATGGACAACATGAAATGCCTGGAAATGCTGCCAAAGGCGATGTTCATATGCGTCCCAATCCTCCGCCGTCTCGTCATACGGGGGAAAGGGAGGAGGGAACTGTGCCGGAGGAGACAGCGTGGAGAGCAACGCTGGAAGCACTTGTCCTAGGCATGCCCGATGTTAACTGACTGGGCACGGCCCGTGCTGCCGGAGTTGTTGTTGTTGTTGTTGTTCTTGTTGTTACGCCGGCAGAGGTCCTGTCCGAATTCTCGCGTGCCCTCTGGTGGACGGGACTCTACTTGCGGCAACTACCGTCCGTGACGCGCCGTGCCAATGTGCGCCTCCCGCGATCTTTCTGGTGGCTACTACACTCAGTTTTTTGTTCAGCTTTTATAGGACAAGTTTGAGGCAGGTGATGGGAATGTCCAAAATAAGATCTTGGTCAGTCTTCATTAAAACGGCGTCCTCTGCACAGTTACTCACTTGTGACAAGCTGGGGGATGTTTCTGTAACCATCACACCCCATAAGAGTTTAAATATGGTCCAGAATGTCATATTTCACAGAGACCTTCTTTTGCAGTCTGACGATCTGATGCGCGCCAATTTGGAGTGGCGAGGTGTTCATTTCGTCTAGCATGTCCATCGGGGACCGAGGGATAATCAGGTTGTCACCGGTGCCTTCATCTTGGCCTTCGAGGGTGATACATTACCCGAGAAGGTCAACGTGATGGTCTACCGCTGTGATGTAAAGCCCTATATCCCTCCCCCCGTTGCAGTGCTTTAAGTGCTGGAAGTTCGACCATATGTCTTCCCACTGTACTTCTAGCATCATATGTGTCGAGGTTGTGGGCACCCATCGCATCCTAATACTCCATGTGCCCTACCTCCCATCTGTGTCAACTGCAGAGAGCACCATTCTCCTTGCTCGCCAGACTGCAGTATTCCCAAGAAAGAAAGGAAAGTCATGGAGTACAAGACCCTGGACCGACTGACCTATGCTGAGTCCAAGAGGAAATTTGAATGCCTGCATCCTGTACATTTGACATCGTTTTACGCCGCTAATACAACAGTACTGGCACTGTCAGCTCTGCCAACCCCAGTCACCTCTCAGAGCCGAAAGACTACACCTTCCCCCTTGATGGTGGGGGGAATTTCCCTCCCTGTTGCTCCCGTACCACCTACTTCGGGAGCAACACCCCCCCAACCGTCAGGGATGTCTGTCCCCACTTCTATGCTGGAGAAGCATAAGTCTTCTTCAGCTTCTCTTGCTAGGAAGGGGTCCCTCGGGTCACTCACTTCCCAGGTTTCTGCTAGTGGGAAAGATGACAACCGCCAGTGGCTGAAGAGCCCAAAAGCAGCTGGTTGTAGGGCTTCATGCTCATCCTCAGTTCAGGAGACTGAACCAGTGAAGTCCTCCCAGCCAGGGAAACCCAAGGAGCAGCGAGAAAATCCAAAAAGAAGACCGCTAAGACCCAGGAACTTGCGGTGGCACCCATACCACCACTACCTACAAGCTCTGTGTCTGAGGATGGAGTGGAGATTCTGGCATCCACTGAGGACCTAGGTCTCACGAGACCCTCAGACACAATGGATATTGCCTGCTCATGCAGTAACTCGGTGGCAGCAGGTGCCTCTGCGGCGTAAACTGTCTCATTGAATGTTCCATGCCTTCCCAGTCTCCTCCAGTGGAATTGAGGCTGCTTTTTCCACCGCCTGGCTGAGCTACGGCAACTGTTAAGCTTTACACCTGCTATCTGCATTGCCCTCCAGGAAACCTGGTTCCCAGCAGTGCGGACCCTTGCCCTCTGCAGCTATAAGGGATGTTACAGCAATGTGGACCCCTGCCCTCTGCAGCTATAAGGGATATTACAGCAATGCGGACCCCTGCCTATAAGGGATATTACAGCAATTGTAGTGACTATTATTGTGTGTCAGGTGGAGTTTGCATTTATCTCCTAAACTCAGCCTGTAGTGACACTGTGCCCCTACAAACCCCTCTAGGAGCTGTGGCTGTCAGAATAAGAACAGCACAGGAATTAACTGTCTGCAATGTATATCTTCCTCCAGATGGTGCAGAACTCCTGAATGTATTAAATGTACTGATTGATCAACTCCCTAAACCCTTCCTACTTTTGGGTGATTTTAACGCCCATAACCCCTTGTGGGGTGGCACCATGCTTACTGGCTGAGGCAGAGATGTCGAAACTTTACTGTCTCAGTTCGACCTTGCCTCTTAAATACTGGGGCCGCCACACATTTCAATGTGGCTTATGGTAGTTACTCAGCCATTGGTTTATCAATTTGCAGCCCAGGACTTCTCCCATCTATCCACTGGAGAGCACATGACAACCTGTGTGGGAGTGACCACTTCCCCATCTTCATGTCACTGTCCTGGCGTCAGGCCCACAGACACCTGCCCAGATGGACTGTGAAACTTTCACTTCTGCTGTCACCGTTGAATCTCCCCCACACGGTAACATCGATGTGATGGCTGAGCAGGTGACTACAACAATTGTTTCTGCGACAGGAAACACGATCCCTTGCTCTTTATGGTGCCCCTGGCATACGGCAGTCCGTTGGTGGTCGCTGGAAGTCGCTGAAGCAATTAAGGAGTATCAGCGAGCTCTATGTCGGCACAAGCGACACCCTTGCCTGGAGCACCTCATAGCCTTTAAACGGCTCCGTGCTCGCGTTTGCCAACTTATCAAACGACAGGAGCAGGAGTGTTGAGAGTGATACGTCTCAACCATTGGGTGCCATACATCACCTTCACAAGTCTGGGCAAAGACCGAAGGTCTTTCCGGGTACCAGACCCAAACAGGTGTTACCATAAATGGTGTGTTATCTACTGACGCAACTGTGATTGCCGAGCACTTCGCTCGAGCCTCTGTGTCTGAGAATTTCCCCCCAGCCTTTCGCACTCTGAAACGGCGGCTGGAAGGGACGGTCCTCTCATTCACTACATGCCACAGTAATCCTATAACGTCCCATTTACAGAGTGAGAGCTCCTCAGTGCCCTTGCACATTGCCCCGACGCAGCTCCTGGGGCTGATTGAATCCAAAGCCAAGTGATTAAACACCTCTCATCTGACTACAAGTGCCATCTCCTCGTCATCTTCAATGGGATCTGGTGCAATGGCGTCTTTCCATCACAATGGCGGGAGAGCACCATCATTCCGATGCTCAAACCCGTTACAAACCTGCTTGATATGGATAGCTATCGGCCCATCAGCCTCACCAATGTTCTTTGTAAGCTGCAGGAACGTTTGGTGTGTTGGCAGTTGGGTTGGGTCCTGGAGTCATGTAGCCTACTGGCTCCATGTCAGGGCAGCTTCCGCCAGGGTCGCTCTACCACTGATAATCTTCTGTCCCTCGAGTCTGCCATCCGAACAGCCTTTTCCAGATGACAACACCTTGTTGCCGTCTTTTTTGACAGACTTAAAGCATGCAACATGACCTGGCAACATCATATCCTTGCCACATTGTATGGGTCTCTGGAGCCCGCTCCCGATTTTTATCCAAAACTTCCTGTCATGCTATATTTCCTTGGTTTCTTCCATATCCAGGAGAATGAAGTCCTGCAAGGCTCTGTATTGAGTGTGTCTATTTTTAGTGGCCATTAACGTTCTAGCAGCAGCTGTCGGGCCTTCCGTCTCACCTTCTCTGTATGCAGATGACTTCTGCATTTCGTACCGCTGCTCCAGTACTGGTGTTGCTGAGTGTTGCCTACAGGGAGCCATCCACAGGGTGCAGGCATGGGCTCTAGCCCATGGCTTCCAGTTTTCTGCCATGAAGATGTGTGTCATGCGTTTCTGTCGGCATTGTACCGTTCATCCAGAACCAGCACTTTGTCGTAATGACAATCCACTCACTGTAGGGGAGACATATTGATTCTTAGGTCTGGTTTTCGACACTTGTTTGGCTTGGCTTCCTCATCTTTGTCAGCTGAAACGTAACTGTTGGCAGCACCTCAATGCCCTCTGCTGCCTGAGTAATCCCACTGGGGTACAGATCACTCCACACTGCTGCAACTCTTAAGAGTCCTTGTTCATCCCTGCCTTGACTATGGGAGTGTGATTTATGGTTTGGCGGTGCCCTCAGCATTGCATTTTCTCAACCCATTGCACAATTGTGGAGTTCGACTAGCAACAGGAGCTTTTAGGATGAGTCCGGTGACAAGCGTACTGGTGGAGGCTGGAGTCACTCCATTGAAGATCAGACGTGCACAACTGCTTGCCAGTTATGTTGCAGACATTCATAGCTCTCCTGAACATCGTAATTAACATCTTCTCTTCCCAACCATGGCAGTTCACCTCCCGCATAGGCGGCACAGGCCGGGGCTAACGATGTGTGCGATCACTTCTGTCTGAACTGGAATCCTTCCCTTCACCACCTCTCCTCAAGGTCCATTCACGTACACGTCTGTGGTGTAGCTTTAGGCCGAAGCTTCACCTGGAACTTTTGCATGGCTCTAAGGACTCCGTTAAACCTGTGGCTCTCCGCTGTCACTTCCTCGATTCTTGAAGTGTTCTGGGGCTCTGAAGTGGTTTACATCGACAGCTTGATGGCTACTGGTAATGTTGGCTTCGCCTTTTCCACTAGAGGCCATATTGAACAGCATTCCTTACCCGATGGCTGCAGCGTATTCACTGCATAGCTGGTTGCCATATCTCGTGCGCTTCAGTATATCTGTTCATGCCCCGAGGACTCCTTTCTTCTGTGTACTGACTCCTTGAGCAGCCTACAAGCTATCGACCAGTACTACCCTCGTCATCCTTTGGTGGTGTCCATCCCGTAGTCCACCTATGTCCTGGACCGGTCTCGTCGTTCAGTGGTGTTTGTGTGGACCCTAGGACACGTCGGCATCTCAGGCAACGAACTTGCAGACAGGCTGGCCAAACAGGCTATGCGGAAACCGCTTCTGGAGATGGGCAATCCTGAACCTGACCTGTGTTCTGACTTATGCTGCAGGATTTTTCGGCTTTGGGAGATGGAATGGCATAACAGTACGCACAACAAACTGTGTGTCATTAAAGAGACTATGAATGTGTGGAAGTCTTCCATGCAGGCGTCTTGCTGGGAATCGGTTGTCCTCTGCTGGCTCCGCATTGGCCACGCTTGGGCAACCTACGGTTTCCTCTTGCGCTGTGAAGACCCGCCTCTGTGTTGATGCAGCATCCAGTTGACTGACCCATATTCTGGTGCACTGTCCCACTTTGACCGCCCAACGACGAAATCTTTGGTTACCGGACTCGTAGCCACTCATTTTATCTGACAACGCCTCATTGGCTGATTTAGTTTCACGTTTTATTCATGAGGGTGGTTTTATCATTTGTTTTTAAGTTTTAGCGCATGTCCTTTTTCCCTCTGTGTCCTCCACCCTAGTGCTTGTAGGGTGGAGGTTTTAATGTGTTGCAGAGTGGCTGGCTTTTCTATTCTCGTGGCCGGCCAACCACTGTAATCTGCTTTCTTGTTTGACTCTCTTCTGTTTCTAGCATCTCTCTGTTGTTTTCTCGTCCTCTTTTGTTCCTTTTAGTGTTCGTTGCCTTTCCTTAGTTCTTATGGTTTTTCCTTTCTTTCCGTTTTGTGTTATATGTCTCGTCTGTTTTATTCTCACACTTGTGGCATTGTTTTATTAGGAACAAGGGACCGATGACCTGATAGTTTGGTCCCTTCCCCCCCTCTTTTAAACCAGCCAACCACATTGTTTAGTAGAGGCATGGATTGTAAATGACAACTTCCAGCAACCTATCTAGAGGCAATGGCTCTCAGTAGTTCATCCTTGTAGTCCAAATTTTTATGTTTGTTGTTGATGTTTCAGTTTTAACAATGACTTTATCATATTTGCAAGTATTCCATTTGTTGAAATTTGCTCCACTGTTATTTCTCCTGAATTAGTTTTCTCCCTAATGTAACTATGTGTCGTATCAGTGTGTATAGTGTGACCTTTGTATCCACTTGTCTTTGAAAAGTCATTTTACTATTGTCACACAACAATTGTTGTGCCTTGTTTTGGGGAAGGAGATATTTAACTTTGCAGCCAAGTGTTTCCTGATAAGCAGAATTTATGCTATATACTTATCTTCACTTGTCTTGAGATATATTGCTGGTTGTTTTTTGCTGTTCCATGAAATTTGTGGAACTTGTGACATAAAAGGAAACTGGTTGTCGATTTTCTATCTCCAGAGTCTACAGACCAGTCAGGGCCAGTGTAAAATGTGATGTCATCGTCCTTGTCGAAGCAAGTTGTAGTTTGAAACATTTAGTTTCCTTTCGGTGGTATAGGATTCTTTCTGTAGATTGCCAGTGGGTTATTCCCGGTTTCTTATTAGAAATACTCACTACTCCAATTGCAAATTCTAGATTCTATGTAGTATCTAAATATGCATCCATTAGGCTACCTATTGCTTCTCTGTATGGAAGATTCTTCATGTCAGCTCTTTCTCTTTCTCCCACTGTCTTTGGGCTCATTTCATGAGTTAATACTTAGTTGTTTTTTACCTGTGTGGATACTAGATGGCTATCTATCATGTTACATTTTTGTAAAATCTGATTTGTGTAATTGATCTGGTCCATCCATGAAAGCCCATGCCTACGACAGGGTGTATACACTCCGGGAAAAACCCAGGAATTTGTTACAATTATGAGAATTTTTCACTGTTTTGGTCTTCAATTAAATTTTTGTAATTTTGACTGGTAAGAACTGATAAACAACTAAGTTTGTCCAAGGCTTTAAGAGGAATACTATGGAATACTTCATAACAATAAACTTCTGATGACGAGTGTGACGTCACAGCTGTTTACATTAAGTTCGTTTGAGCAGGTGCCCGCGGGCTCACGCTGTTTCATCTTCGTTCACGGTTCTCACATCAAGTGAAAACATAATGGATTTCTGTGGGTGGGAACTATCAAGTGAATTAAAATACATTCACATAATAATGGAAGGCTAACATTGTTGTTAGTTTCAGTTTTCTGATATTATTTTATTTACACGTTTTTGGCAGTCAGTTTCCTTGCAGGTCAATGAAGTTATTTTTGTCGGTTTGCTAAATAAATGTGACTCGTATTAATCTTTTCCCCAGAGGCAGTCAGTTTATTAGGAACAAAGTGTTTCATTCCACACTATTGGCTAGTTTTAACTGTTCACTGAATGTCAAGTGCACATTTTCAACTTCTGGCACGTATAGCATTATGCCATAATAAAGAACCAAACATGAGATAATACAGTACTGGTACTTGAAGAAAATTTGCATCTCGAAAACCACACCGAAAAGCTTAGTGTCAGGTTGGGGCCTAATTCATTGTGAATCTGGACATATGAATGTGCACTTTAAGCCGAATTATGCATTTTCGTATGTTCCGTGTGCAAATGTCCAATGAATTTCTTAAATCCCAGAGCGTTTGACTCTCATTTAAAACTGAACACATTGAGGACTAGCCACATAGAAGAATTTTAAGCCCAGAAGACCAGGCATTAATGTCATTATGTAAAATTTTACTGGCACTATTGTGTGATGCATGTTAAAGTGTAACACACTCAAAAAAGATCAATATTATATGTGAAAGCGTTTCCTTGTAGCTACACTATGTACATTAATTTAAATGATTAACTTTTCATTTTTGTGTGTTCATAATGCCTAATTTTTTTATTTTAGTGATGTTTCTATTAGCTGACTACATAACGTTTCCTGTGGTCTGAATATCTGCTGTCATTGGCTGGCAAGATCATGTGACATCAGCTATGATTGGCTTACAAAAGGGCATTTCAATCTTGATTTCAATGCTGCGGAAACTAAAGTGTCATTTTGAATCTATTCTTTTATAATATGAATACAAAAATTTGCAGCGTATCATAATATAAAAATATACAGTGCAAACATTGCTGCAAATCATAGATCTTTAAAACTTTTTTCCCCGAGTTATTTTGTTCTCTGAAGTTCCACGCTGGTGTATAAAACCTTTACCATTCAAAGGATTGATATTTTTACAGCCCCAAGGGAAAGTATACTATCACTTGTTACGGAAAAAGTGTATTTTACTCATTGGAAGAGATTTATTTTCATGTGAGAAAAAGTTTATTTTTAACCAGGAAATCCATGAAAATCCTGGAATTTTTATTTTCTTTTCCATATATAAAACTTATATGATCCCTAAGCAACTGGATACTTCTCAAAGTTCTTTTAGTTTAAATTGTTGCTTTAGTTTCTCTTACATGAATGTAGTGTGTGTGAAAATCATCATGATATCATACACGTAAACCGATGAAATGAAAATAACACTTCCAAGATTTTTGTGGTAAAAGCAGGGGTCAGCTGTGGACCAGCTGAAATTTAAACTTAGTCAAGCTTTATCCACTTTGATGTTCCAAAAGTGAATTCCCTGCCTGTAGGCTGCTTTCTTAAGCCTTGTAATGCCTTTGCCTTTTAATGTTTTTATCATATAGTAAACCATGGGTATTTTAAATAAAAATTTCTCCTTTCTATTTCTGTATCTACATCTATACTCTGCAAACCACTGTAATGTGCACAGCAAAGAGAACATCATATTGTACCAGTTATTGGGGTTTTTGATATTCCATTCACATTTGCAGCACAGGAAGAATAATTGTTTAAATGTCACTGTGCACACTGTAATTAATATAATATTGTCTGCATGATCTGTATTGAGAGTGACACATAGGAATTTGTAGCATGTTCCTAGAGTTATCATTTAAAACTGCTTCTTGAAATTTTGAAACTAGACTTACTTTGTTATTTTATGTTGATCTTCTAGAGTCTACCAGTTCAGTTTCTGCATCATCTGCATGACACTCTCCCATGGCTCAGACAAACTTGTGACTCTTGTGACACCTTTCTCTGTGTTTGCCCAGTATCCCATGTTAGTCTTCTCTGGTATGGGTTCCATACACTTGAGTGAGTGGTATTGTAGGATAGGCCACATGAGTGATTGCTTACAACTCATCTTTGTATATTGATCGCATTTCCATAGTATTCTACCAGTAAATCCAAGTCTGCAATTTGGTTTACTCACTATTAAGTGTATGTGATCATTCCATTTCATATCCCTACATAGTGTTACATCCAGGTATTTGTGAAAGTTGACTAATTCCAGTTGTGACTCATTTAAATAAGAGTCATAATAGGAAACTAATTTTTCATTTTGTGGATTCATGATATTACATTTCTGAAGATTTAAAGCAAATTGCCAATCATTGCACTACTTTGAAATCTTAATAAAGACTTAACTGAATATTTGTGTAGCTTCTTTCAGGTAATACTTAATTATAGATTACTGCATCATCTGTGAATAGTCTGAGGTTGCTATTAATTTTGTCTGCAAGGTCATTAATGTACAGCATGAACACCAAGGGTTCCAATACACACCCACGGGGCACACTTAGAGCCACTTTTACATCTGCTGATAACTCTCCATCCAAGATAACATGCTGTGTCCTTCCTACCAAAAAATCCTCACCAAATTTCACTTGATACCCCATACGAAAATAATTTTGGCAATAAGTGTAGATATGCTAATGAGTCAAATGCTTTTTGGAAATCAAGTAATACTGCATCCATCCTACTGCCTTGATCCACGGCTTTCAGTGCGTCATGTGAGAAAAGTGTGAGTTGCGTTTCACATTGTCGATATTATCGGAATCCATGCTGGTAGGCATGGAGGTGGTCATCGTGTTCAAGGTACCTCATTACCTGACTTTAAAGTCATGCTGCAAAGAGCTGTCAGTAAATCACAGTGATCAATGTCCAGTGATCCATTTAGCAGCTAGATTAAATAAATGTCTGAGTGAACTGTAACATCTCGCACATGTGTATACATTTCTTCATAGTCCAAACCTCTTGAATTTGCTTGTTCCTTGATTATCATATGAGTTTTATGGTGAACTATTTGCCCATGTCTCTTTTTGTCTCAAAGACCCACTTGGTGTCAATAGCTTTTCTGTATGGAGGCAAGGTTGCTACTTCCGAAGTTTGATTTTCTGCATATGGCTTTAATTCGTCTTGAGTTGCCTGAAACCTTTATGCAAGTCAGTAGATTGCAACTCTTCTTTCACAGTTTATGGTTCTTATTCTGACAATTCTTTAACGTGATAGGACACATGATCATCCATCTACCTTGGTCTTGGTATTTGGGAAGATCTGAGTACCTCTCGAGACGATTCAGAATCTTCATTTATTTCTTCTGAGCCTGATTCTTCTGAAATGCTTTTATCCAACCTGATCTCCCTTGTGTTGTCTTGCATCTCAGTATTTTTCTCCTTATCTGTGAATGAAATAAGTATTTGGTTTGGTTTCAGCGATCAGTCAAATGTTCCTGATGTGTCATTACTTTTCTGACTTGTTTCTTCTTTAAAGATTCCTTGGATTTTATAATTCTATATTGCCTTTTCCCCAGTTGTTCTATTATATTTCTCCGCTACATCATTTTGTTCTGAAGTGTGGGGAACTGTGGGTTGATGGTTAACTTCTTTGTTCTTCAAGAATTTCACCAATCTTTTGTTTAAATATTCCTTTCCATTATCATGTCATAAGTTATGAAGTCTTTCTCATGCCTGATTCTGTACAAACTTTGTAAAATTGTGGATAACATAAGCATTTATTGCTGAAAGTGTACAAAAAAATCTGTCTTGAAAAATCATCAGAGTTAGTGTGTAATACCCAAACAACTAGCTCCTAGTATCATACCTTTTATTTTTCCTCGTTATTAATTTCTATGAATGTTTTCTTTTCCTCATTGATATGATTTGATTTTGACAGGGAATCTAAAACAGCTTAGGTCCAACCCACCACTGCTCACATCAAAACAGAGTTTATTGTTCGGTATTGCTCTCAGTGTATCTAGTAAAGCCAACCAATGCCCTTAAATAGTGCAAGGAGTGCCTTTACTAGATTTTTGTTACACACAATTTCTTCAGGGCTAGTTGTCCCGAAGATTCTGTCTCTTTTTCTCTCCAATGCCATGCATTCGAAGATTAGGTGTGATGCAGTTTCACCCTCATCACAGATCCTACATTTAGGGTCTTCTTCCGTTATACCCAATGTGTGTAGGCGTATTTTTGAAATTCCCATGGCAGGTCATCAGTCCAGTCATGAGTTCGATCTCTTTCCTGTTCAATCCCAGGATTACAGAGCTTCTTTTAAAACATGGCTTGGGCATCATTACCTTACCACGTGTTTGTTCGTGGACCTTGGTCCAATATTCTAAGTGCTGTTTTCTGAGCCAGTTCCATAGTCCTAGTTTGATCATAGCCTTGATGAGTGTCAGGATAGGTTCCGGTCAAGTGAAAGGAGTCATTGCACCCATCCTGGCCAATCTGTCGGCTTGTTCATTGCCACAGATCCATGAGTGGCCAGGGATCCACACTAGGTTTACCCTATTGCTTTCCCACAGTTCCACCAGAGCCCTGTTGCATTCTGCAACAATTTTAGATCTTTCTGCAGTAGTTACCAGTGATTTCAGGGCTGTTTGAATAGATGTAGATGCTATGGTCATTGGAAGGAGAAACAGCCTTGGTCGTATTTTTTTGTTTTATTATCCGCAAAATCGATTTTCGGTTACTTAGTGACCATCCTCAGTGCTGTAAGATACAATTAAAATTGTTAGGCACTGGTATTAACAATTTTAATTGTATGTTACAGCACTGAGGACGGGAACTAAGTGACCGAAAATCAATTTTGCGGATAATAAAACAAAAAAATACGACCAAGGCTGTTTCTCCTTCCAATTATATCCATTATCTGGTCATGGTACACAGAACACTCCATGGAGTCGCCAAGCTATGGTCATTGTAGCACCTACGCTTATTCTCTTCCAAGCATGCCCTGATTGCAGTAATTTCATATTGGAATACAGAGGCCAGTTTTCCTAGAGAGATGATGCCCTGCAGTCTGGCTGAACCCCGTACAGCTGGCCGGGGTGGCTGAGTGGTTCTAGGCACTACAGTTTGGAACTGCGCGACCGCTATGGTCGCAGGTTCGAATCCAGTCTTGGGCATGGATGTGTGTGATGTACTTAAGTTAGTTAGTTTTAAGTAGTTCTAAGTTCTAGGGGACTGATGACCTCAGTAGGTAAGTCCCATAGTGCTCAGAGCCGTTTGAACCCCGTACACCCTTGCCCCAACACCCTGGTCTGGTTTTAACCCAGTGGTGAACCAAACAATGTCCCCCGTATGGCGTCTGTTTTTTCCCGCTGCTCCCTGCTTCCAATTATTACATTCTAAGGCTTGTTGAAGCAGTTGTGAGTTGTTATATAGTCATGCTGGTATTACCCCAGCCATTCATATGTTTACCTCACTCACTATGGTAGAGTGTAATTCTGGATATCCCGATGTGATCCAGTTTTTGGCAGTTTTAGGTCTGTATGCCCCAGCTGCTGCCTCCATCTTGACCAAAAGGTGTAGTGGAGGCATGTCCAGCGTGGCTTCCATCCCAGTGGTTGGTGCACTGCTAATTCTGCCTGTTATGGCTAAGCAGGCCAGTCTCCGCACCTTAGCGAGCTGCTTAGCTGCAACCCGCTGTTCTACCTTCTTGCACTGCACTACTGCCCCGTAGGAAATCCTAGGTCTAACCACTGTGGTGTATATCCAGTGCATACCTCTGGGGCTTAGCCCCCAGTTTTTACCAAAAGCCATTCTGGTACTCACTAGAGTACTTTTTGCCTTGGAGCAGATACTCTTAATGTGAGTGTCCATGTTAGATATTTCACCATCCCCTTCACAGGTAGACTTTCGTCGAATAGCTTTAGATTCCAACTTGAGTGTTGGATATGCCTCTTCGTAAATGGAATCACAACAGTCTTCTTAGGATTAACCCTCAGATCCTGTTTAATGCACCAATTTTGCACAATGTCCAATCCTCCTTGTGCCATGTTTCTAACTGTGCCTCGCCTCTAGTAGTGTTAATTACCATTGTTTCATTCATCATGGTAGCCTCTACCTTCCATCCATGAAGCATGGCCCTGGTCCACCTATATATAGTGGTCCTTAGGTCATGCACCTCTGCTGCTCTTACCATGGAATCGAAGGTCGTGCTAAAGGAAATTCAAGAAGGTACTCACCTCTACTGTTGTTGTCCTTGCTGCCCCACACTAGGTTGTGGGCATTGGCGTTGCATCCCACCAGCAGTTTGTCACCTTACCGATGACAAGCCTCTACCAGTCTCCTCACCTCCAAAGGAGGTGGAGAGCTGTCTTCGTAAGGAAGTTAAGCTGAGGCCAAAATAATTTCCCTCATTATACAAGGTTTACAACTTTGCTTCCACTATTTGCCGATATATGGCGACAACGGTAAGTAGAGGTTGAAAGAAACAGATCGCAGACGTCAGGCAGTTAGCTTGGACCTCGGTCAACATAACCTCATTCAAACATTAGTTGATTATTATCTGCATCATGAAGTTGTTCTTGATTGAAAATGTCTTTGTTTCAATATGAAGAAATGAACGGTTGAGTCTCATCAAATGCTCTCTCAAGTACATATGGTAAGGATGCTGTTAGTGAAAGAACATGTCGTGAGTGGTTTCAATGCTTCAAGAATGGTGATTTTAATGTAGTAGACAGGCATAGTGGTGAAAGAGAGAATGTTTTCGAAGATGCAGAATTGGAGACATTGTTAAGTGAAGACTCGCGTCAAACTCAAGAAGAATTGGCACAATTTGTTGGATTGACACTACAAGCCAATTCAAAATGTCTCAAGGCTATGCGCATGATTCAGAAAGAAGGAACTTGGGTCCCTTGTGAGCTGAAACCAAGAGACGTTGAATGGCATTTGTGTGTTTGTGAACAGTTGCTTCAGAGGCAAAAACGGAAGGGGTTTCTGCATCGCATTGTGACCGGGGACGAAAAATGGGATCATAACAATAACCCTAAACGCAAAAAATCATAGGGATATCTCGGCCATGCTTCCATGTCGATGGCCAAACCAAATATTCATGGCTCCAAGATCATGCTCTGCATTTGCTGGAACCAGCTTGGCGTCGTGTACTATGAGGTGTTAAAACCATGTGCTCATTATCAAATGCAACTAATGCGTTTGAGAAGAGCAGTAAAAGACAAATGACTGCAGTACCGCAAGAGGCACGATAAAGTGATTTTTCAGCACAACAGTGCTCGACTCCACATTGCAGAAGAGGTCAATATGTAGTTGGATACGTTAAAATGGGAAGTCAGACCCCACCCGCCATATTCTCTAGACATTGCTCCCTCTGACAATCACCTGTTTAGATAAATGGCACATGGCCTGGCTGACCAACACTTCCGATCTCCTGAAGAAGTCACAAATTGGATTGGTTCATGGATCGTTTCAAAAGATGAACAATTTTTTTGACACAGGGTTTGTACACTCCCTGAAAGATGGGAGAAAGTAGTGGCCAGCGATGGAAAATACTTTGAATGATACATGTGTAACCAATTTGTTTCATTAAAGCCTCAAATGTTGGAGACAAAACGGTGGAAGCAATTTTGTGCACTTTGTACCTTCCTCACATTGCTGTATTTTAATGGTCACAAGGTCCCTGGAGCAGAAATCCATCAATAGCATGAAAGAAATTCCATTTTGTACATAGATTCATGTACTGGAGTTTCTTAGATTTCTAGCATAAATCAGCTTATCTCCAGTGCCACTGAGGCTTGATACGCCCCCTTTATATAAGTAGGGTTCTTGTATCAGGGCCACATCCACTTCCTGCCTCCCCAGGCAGCAGCTTAGAGCAGCAGAGGCCCCTTTACTGTGCTCCAGTCTCTGTCTTGCTGCCATCATTGCCTTTGAGGTCTTTGAGAACCCTGACAGTGACCTCCGAGAACCCTAAAAGCTATTCAAGGTCCTGCTCTCGCATCGCCTTCAGGGACTTCTCTCCAACCTCCACCACCAGGGTTCGTCCTTCCGGTAAAACCTTCTGGTTGATCTCTCTGCAGTCTTTTGTTGAGATTTTGGGTTTTGAGCCCCTATTTTCTTGAACAGAGTCTAAGGAGAGACATCCTTAAGTCTTAAGAAGTTCCACTGCCATCTTGACCAGCAGCTTTGCTCTTCCCACGTGGATATCACGGGCACCTTGTCCTTAAGTCATTCCACCGTGTGCACCCCTTCACAGACAAAAATGAGGGCACCATGATCTAGATAGACCCTTCTGAAGTTGGGTCCTGAATCAGCGTCCCCTCCCCCAATCTTTTCAAAGAGGGCCATCTCTACAGATTACTCCTGCTGCGAGCTGATGACCACCAGTGGAGAGCCTTCCTGGATAACTGCCATCTTAAAAACCGAGACTGCAGTACTATAGGTCTGTTTCCCTATTTTTCTTGCCTCGGTTTTTTCTGGACTCGGTTATCCAGGGAGGAGGGAGTCTTAGATTCCTCCCTTATCCTCATCTTGCCTGTCTTCGATGTTGTGGGGGTCTACGTAGCCCCTTCAACCTGAGGCAGTTTTTTTTTTTTTGAAGTCTTAGGTTCAAGTCCTGATGCATCAGGATATGTTCAGTCAACTGCTCCTTTCTGTTAGTCAAGTTGTGTTACATATTTATCTTCTTCCCAGTTGGATTCAGCACCACCTCATTCGTTATTTGATATATGTAGCTAATCTTCATCATTCTTCTGTAACACCACATTGCAAAAGCTACTATTCTCTTCTTGTCAGAATTCCAATTGTCCATGATTCATTCCCATATAAGGCTGCACTTCAGACAGTACCAACAAAAAATACTTCTTAACAGTTAAATTTATTTTAGATCTTAACATATTTTGCTTTTTGGGGAACAGTCCCCCCCCCCCCCACCCCCCCACCCCCCACCCCAAATTGCAAGCTTGCATTTGATACCTTCCGTACCTGGCCATAATCAATTATTGTGTTGCACAAATAGCAAACCTTGTCTACTTCTTTAGTGTCTCTTTCTCTAGTGTAATTAACTCAGCATTGCCTGATTTAATACAACTCTATTCCATGACTTTTGTTCTAGTTTTGTTGTTGTTTATCGTATAAACTCTGTACAAGACACTGTCCATTCGTTTCCACTGCTCTTCGCTCTCTGTAAAAATAAATAAATAAATTACAGTGCTATTGGCAAATGTCTAAGTTTTTTCCTTCTTCGTGAGCTTTAATTCCTTTAATAAATTCCTCCTTTGATTTCCTTCTGTGTTCCTCAATATATGTATGGAATAACATAGTGTACAGGTGGCAACCCTGTCTCACTTGTTTCTTAACTGTATCTTCCCTTTCACGTCCATTGACTTTTACAACTTCTGTATGCTTTCAGTACAAGTTTTAAATAACCTTTTGCTCCCTGTATTTTATACCGGGTACCTTCAAATTTTCAAAGAGCAGGTTCCAGTCCACATTGTCAAGAACTTTCTCTAAATTTGTAAATACTATAAATGTAAGATTTCATCCAAGGTAAGTCATAGGATTAGTATTGGCTTGTGTCTTCCTACATTTCTCCAGAACCCAAGGTCAGGCTCCACCAGTTTTTCCATTTTCTGTAAAAAGACTTATTAAACAGATGATCCAGTAAGACACATTAAAATATGAGATTACTGTACAATGGTAATTTTTACAATTCCTGCTTTCACTATTCATCACATTTACATGCAACAGTAATATGTTCTGACCACATGCCTAATATTTTGTAATGAATAGTGAGAGCAGGCGAGATGCCACACAGAAATGAAAACAATAAATAAACGGGTGTGAACTGTGTTAAAACGAAGGAAATTGAAGAGTCAAAACTTCCGAAATGGAATGCAGGAGGCATAAGATGTGGTATCTGTATAGAATAAAGATGAGTTACATCTGGAGGTCCCTTCAATACACGTCACTGTTGCAAGTGACATTACGCCACAACACATACACAAATTTGAATACAGCGAACAGACGCATTGATGCCTGGACAGAAAGTTTGTAATTTTATGGAGGAAAATAAAAGGAACCAAGTGTGATTTGAACCCAGAACCCCTCCGTCACAGTTCAACACCATGACCACATAACCACGACACGACAGCCATTAGCATTGCTCGATACTGCACACTTAGAGTTCAGACCATTCACACTGTCTATTTTCTTCCTTTTTCCACAGTTCAGTACACCTTCTTCCTGTTTTTATGCTTGATCTGTGTTCAGTTTTTGATGGACTATCCAATGGGCCAATTTACCACTAAATCTGTGGGGCCTGCAATGGGGAGTTTCCCTTGTTAGTGATCTGATGATTTCTCTATTTATGGTTTATTTTTGAAACTAATACCTGTTGCTGGTGCATTCACAGTTTCTGCAAGAGCTATTTTTGGGGGTCATTTTCATTAACAGTTTTGTTTGTTTCTTTTTTTGTATTATTCTTGAAGTGTTTTAGTTTTTGAATGGTGGAACATGAACTTTGTTTTCTTAATGATGGTGTGGAGGATTTGACAGTACTGGTGATAATTAAGTTTCAGATCTTCATTACTGCGTCTTCTTTGAAATATGTTGAGTTCTCTCTTCTGCCACAAGGTACTTCAGTTGCAGGAGTTATCCACCGTCTGTTCAATTTTTATCATATTCATTTTAGCAGTAAACATCGCTTAAAGTGGTACAGGAATTGGTTTAAGAAAAAGTAAATTTTTCCATCAGTATTCTCTGATTTATAAATTTCTCCCTAGCATCCATCCCATAATTTCTTTCTAAATACAGTGATGAAGACATTGTTTACGATTCTGGTATACAGTACTTTTTTTCTATTATCTGTACCTAACTGATCTTCTTCTCTTGCAGAAGCTGAACCAGAGCGATTGTTGAAGGATGAAAACAATGAGTTAGTGACGAAGGAAGAGCAGCATCAGCAAAAGCAGGAACAGCAGCAGCAACATATACAACAGAGTCAGTTGCAAAATACATCTGTCAGTCCTGTTTTGCAGCTATCATCAAAGCATAACCAGACACGAAAATGTGTTTCAGAAAAGACTGGGGAACATCATCTTCACCATCCAAAAGACAACACAGAATTCCAGTCAAAAGAAGTACATCAACATGATCAACTGGTAGGCTTTGGTCATCTTTCACAGCAGGATAAGGCATGTTCATTGACAGAAGAAAAACAATTACAAAATGTAGAAAAACAGGAAGTGCTAGTGAATGAAGCAATGCAGAAATCGAGGTTATCAAACGAATTACAAGAGCACCAAGGAATCTGTCTCTATTTGAGTGGTGGAAATGATAGATTAAAGTATTGTAGTAGTGGCAAGGATTTAAAACTGAACCTTCCAGAAGATCGGTTACTTCAGCTTCAGAAAACTGTTTCACAGAACTGTTATCCACCAAAATGTGATTTTCTTCTCAAAGCAAGTCAGCTGTACAAAGAAAATGAACCACAACAACCATTGATCAAAGTCCAAAAAGACTCAGTATCAGATCATTTCTGCCAAGAAAAGGATTGCAAAGCACACAATCAAAGAACAATTAATGTTAAGGAAACGGAACAACGGGTATTGGAACAGCAAATACCAGAAGATAAAGGTCACCAGTCATTGGAGTCAGCTAGTAGAACACAATACTGTGAATGTGCCAAGCAGCAGCATGCAGGTCTACAGGGAAAGCTGCAAACAGAACATGAGCACCTAAACAGAGTCGTACAGAGAGAGAAATTCTTGACAGCACAAAAATCGAGTTTCACAGATGTTCAAGGTCAAATCATAACTGATCAAACAAGACAGCTAGCAGAGGATCAAGGCCGGCAAGATGCACTGAACCAAGGAATGAAGCCTACTGTAAACAAAGAGGAGCCACTAAGAAATAAACAAGAGAATCATTTCTTCATAGAACACATCAGAGGGACAGAGCAGCAGACACACACTATGGAGCACCTTCCAATGAATAATGGCGGCCACTTGAGCACACACGGTAGTCCCAAATCTGTGACCATTAATGAACGGCAGTTCACTAATGATGTAGATTTTCCATTTTCATCTGATAGAGAACAACTATTCCCTAAAGAAAATAGATTGCAAGTTAATGTCCAAAAGCCTCTGCAGTCAATTGAAGAAGAAAAACGGGGAGATAAGGGAAAGTCGGGAGAATATCTCCCTTCAATAAATGATGAACTGCATTCTGTTGAAAGGGTTGAAGGACAAAATACAATCAATCAAGAGACTTCTGTTGGAATACGCCAGCAGCTTCCTGTTAAATTATGCCACTTGCTTCCTGCAACACTGCATGCAGCTCTGTCATTTGGGAAAGGCCAAAAACTCTACCAGAATGAAGGAAGAAAACAGTCCACAGAAAGTGAACTGCAGCTTTTTCCAGAAATCAAAGAACCTCCTATGGTAAATAGACTCAGATGTGAATGTGGGGAGCAACATATCATAAAGCAGTTGAGTGAAAACCAAGGGCAGGAATACAATGTAAAAGGACAACAGCTTGTTTCAATAGAAGTCCAACACCAAAATAATCACCCACATCCTTTTGGTTCTGCGAAAGATCTGCAGCGGCCCACTGTTGAGCAAAATCAACAGTTCATTACAGTACATGGGTGGCACCACACTCGTTACGAACTGAGTGGCGAAGCAGTTCGACAATCTGCAGTGGAGAAAGTATCCTCTCTTACACCAATAAAAAAACAACAAATAGTATTGGGACAAGAGCAGTCACACTGTGCAGAACAAAAGGAGCAATTGATAAAAATAGACCAACCATTTACAGCACACAAACATCACAAGTTAAGGACTGGTAAAGAGCAGGGAATGATTGTTAATCAAGGGCTGTACACCACAAATTATCAACAGCCTCAGATTGTGTCTGGTCGACAACAATCTTCTGTATCTAATAAACTGCAACCAGATGTGGGAAACAAAAATCAGAAATTGACAAGACAAATAAATCAAGTTGGTTGTGACAAAGAACTGAAGCTGAAAGCAAAAAGAAGGAAACAGTTCGACAAACAAGAGGGGCTGGTTCCTAACACAGAACAAACAAGGCCGTTTGCTGGGGAGCATATACAGCAAATCACTGTAAAGAAAATGTCAGAACTTGTCCCGAGATATGAACGAGGACAACTAACACTAAATCAAGGGCAGCAACAGGAAATAGTGAAACAAGACGAGCAACTACAACGGGAACAAGGCCAACATCCTACAGGGGAACAACCCCAGCAGTCAGTAATCGAAGAAATCAAGGGGCTAGCTGAAAGTGAGGAAAGTCAGCAACCAGCTGTGGAACGAGCACAAGAGGAGCCAGTGGAAAGATTTCAGCAGTCTTTCACAAAACAAACCCTACGATTGCCAGCAGAGCTTAGCCAAGAAATTCTAATGCAAACATTTCAGGACACCGTAACAAAAGAAGTTAAGTGGCTACCAACAGAACAATATCAGTGTGTAGTGACTGAGCAAGAGTGGAAGGTAAAGGGACTTCAAGAACAATCAACTTCAACTTCTCATTGCGTGAGTACATGTCTCACTTAATTTGTTATGTAGAGTGTTGAGTAAAAATTACGCTGATTTCACATTTTGTTTTAAAGACTGTGGTACGTATAAATCATTTTATATTTTCCACAGTATTAGATTACTGATCTTTGGGTCTATTCACTAAATTTCTCTCCTGTTCCAATTTGTTACATAGCTCCTTGAATTATTAAAACATTAAACAGTTTATTCACAAGGACGCAAGTGGACTCGTCAGTATGTCTAAATTTCAGAATTGCAGGTTCATTCTTCATAAGCTGGAAGGAAAAATAATTGTAGTGCATCATAGTCACTTAGAAATGAGGTTAAGTTAGACCTATCTTATATGAGGAGAAAGGGAGGCAAAGAAGTAACATAAATGGTTAAGGCACTTAAATAGGAATTCTTGAAAAAAGGGTGACATCATTTTTCTGGAACCATCTTGAATAAGTTTAGGTAATTGAAATTTGTAGGAAGATTGTGTGACCTTATTGTACATCCAATTTACATTTCACATAGGGATCTTAAGGATAGGAAATGTACTGAGGTATATAGATGAATGCTTTTCCATGCTTTGTATCCAAATGTAGGAGGCTGAAAATTGATAAAATTGCTACAAAGCAACCTCCATGGTCCCTGCTCAGTGGCTTGTTGATTGTATTCAAGATCATTGTGACACTTTGGTGCAGTTTTTTTAGAGTTAAATAAGTTAAGGAGATAACTGCATATCAGAGGATAGTCTACACTTGAACTGATTGGGCTTTAAAACTTGATTTTACTTTCTTGTCATATGGCATACATTATGAATCACAAGAATAGCTAAATAGGGGAGGGTTGGAACTTTAATAGTAGCAACTATTTATTCACAATTGATACAAAAGTGTTACATGTTTGCACCTGTTACTGCCCTTCAGAGTAGTCACTAGCATTGTGTAGAACCCGTTGCCAACAATTTGGAAGGCGTAGTATACTGTTAGCAGAGCCTGTTCTGTTGATGGTGCGAATAGAGCGGTCTACTGCCTGTTGAATCTCTGGAACAGTTCTGAAGTGAATGGCACTAAGTGCCTCCTTCATCTTCAGAATCAAATCAAAGTTACAAGGACTTAAGTCCAGGGAGTATGATGGATGGTACAGTACTTCCTAGTCCCATCAACCGAACAGAGCAGCCACAGCTTGCGCTGTATGCGGCCACGCATTGTCATACAAAATGATTGGTGGGTTATACAGAAAGTGTCGCCACTTCTTTCGTAAAGCTGGTCACAGTGGTGCTCCAAAAACAAACAGTAATACTGCGCATTGACGGTCTGCCGTGGAGGAATGTAATGCGTTAGGATAACACCATCACAGTTGTACACGAGAATCACCATAACTTCAGACTACTCCATTTGCACCATCAACAGAACATTCTCTGCTAATGGTATACTACGCCTTCCACATCGCTGGCAGTGGGTTCTACACAACATTGGTGACTACTTTGAAGGACAGTAACAGGTGCAAACATGTAACTTTTTTGTATCGGTTGTGAATAAATAGTTGCCACTATTTAAGTTACAACCCTTGTATATAAAAAGATTACTAAACTACTACATGTCAACATTTCACACAGCTCTCCAGCATAATATAACCCAAACTACTACAACTAATGATGAGTGGCAAGGTTTTTTTGTGTAGTAGGAATTCTTCAGAAGAAACCTTCTAGGCACATGCGGGACATATTGATACAACATGAACAACTGTCTTTCACTCTGCACCACAGTCACGAGATGGTGTTGAAGATCTGCCCTGCCTGGGAAGTGTGTCCACACATCTTCCATGACCCATTTGGATGCAGTTCAGGGTAGTCCAAATTGTGGTGAGGCTGGTCAAATCCAGAGGGTTTCTCTTGGATGCAGGGCAGTTTCAGACATTTTGAAGAACAATTTTCTTGCCAGCAGTGTTTCCATTCATCAATGACATTGAATTCAATTTCCTTAAGAGTTCTAGCTGTGAAGAGTGGAGTGCCTTGATCTTGATCTTTTTTTACTCTGTAGAGAATAAATTATTCAATATTTTAAGATCAGGGTTATCAGCAATCTTCTGGTATTCACACAATAACACACTCTTCCATCTGATATCAGTAGTTGGAATGTGGCTCAAGATAGGTGACTAGTATGTGGGAGTAGATCATATTGATCCATTAACAATGTGAGTGGCTTAGTTAGATTTTATGTATATTATTTTTGCATATGGACTATTAAGCTAGACAGGTGCATAGTGCTGTGTTGTTGAGTATAACAATCGGAGTGCTGATACTCAGTGAGTATTGAAGTTTGTCTCCCTTGAAATAGACATGAAGTGCTATCTGCGTCAATCTGTTGGACAGATGAAAATGTGGAACCTCTGTTTGATTTGAGTTGTAACCCTCATTTATGGAAATATTGGCTTAAATTGTCTAGATCAGAAGTTAGGATTTCTTCAGTTATTTCAAAGGTTTTGTGTTCGCTAGCTATTGCCCAGATGATGTGACTTACCATACGAAAGCGCTGGCAGGTCGATAGATACACAAACAAACACCTACATACACACAATGGTTGCTTCGTCAGGAAAGAGGGAAAGATGAAAGGATGTGGGTTTTAAGGGAGACGGTAAGGAGTCATTCCAATCCCGGAAGCGGAAAGACTTACCTTACCTTAGGGGGAAAAAAGGACAGGTATACACTCAGAATGAGATTTTCACTCTGCAGCGGAGTGTGCGCTGATATGAAACTTCCTGGCAGATTAAAACTGTGTGCCTGACCGAGACTCGAACTCGGGACCTTTGCCTTTCGCGGGCAAGTGCTCTACCAACTGAGCTACCGAAGCACGACTCACACCCGGTACTCACAGCTTTTCTTCTGCCAGTATCTCGTCTCCCACCTTCCAAACTTTACAGAAGCTCTCCTGCGAACCTTGCAGAACTAGCACTTGGAAGGTGGGAGACGAGATACTGGCAGAAGTAAAGCTTTGAGTACCGGGCGTGAGTCGTGCTTCGGTAGCTCATTTGGTAGAGCACTTGCCCGCGAAAGGCAAAGGTCCTGAGTTCGAGTCTCGGTTGGGCACACAGTTTTAATCTGCCAGGAATTTTCAGGTCTACACTCACGCGCGCGCGCGCACACACACACACACACACATATCCATCCACACATACACAGACACAAGCAGACATTTGTAAAGGAAAGGAGATTCGGCAGAGATGTCAGTCGAGGCAGAAGTACAGAGGCAAAGATGTTGTTGAAAGACAGGTGAGGTATGAGCAGCGGCAAATTGAAATTAGCGGAGATTGAGGCCTGGCGGATAACGAGAAGAGAGGATATACTGATGGGCAAGTTCCCATCTCCGGAGTTCTGACAGGTTGGTGTTAGTGGGAAGTATCCAGATAACCCGGACGGTGTAACACTGTGCCAAGATGTGCTGGCCGTGCACCAAGGCATGTTTAGCCACAGGGTGATCCTCATTACCAACAAACACTGTCTGCCTGTGTCCATTCATGCGAATGGACAGTTTGTTGCTGGTCATTCCCACATAGAAAGCTTCACAGTGTAGGCAGGTCAGTTGGTAAATCAAGTGGGTGCTTTCAGACGTGGCTCTGCCTTTGATCGTGTACACCTTCCGGGTTACAGGACTGGAGTAGGTGATGGTGGGAGGGTGCATGGGACAGGTTTTACACCGGGGCCGGTTACAAGGGTAGGAGCCAGAGGGTAGGTAACAAGTCACATATAATATCTTTGTTGTGGCAAGCTCTTTGCGAGCAGTCTGTGGCCACGCGCGAAGCAGTACCAACTATACACGTGCACTGAGAATCAAGAATGTATATAACTGTATGTGTGTGCTTCAGAGTAATAAAATAGTGCTTATTTCATGTGCTATAGTGTACATCATTCGATACAGCAATCCTACAACACTAAACCCATAAATTAAACGAGAGAGGAGCAAGGATATATTCCTGTGGTAAGGTGTTATTGAATACTTTTGGACAGCTAGTGTCTTTTCTTGTAGTTATAGTAAATGTCCTTGGTAACATATTGTCAATTAGTTTTGTTGTCTGGGTGCATGGAGCAAGTGGTAATAACTTATAAAGCAACCCATGCCTGCAAACTGTGTCATATACTGCTCTTAGATCAACCAAGGCAACTGATGTTTTTTGCTTCATTTGGTATCCTGCTTCAGTGAATGTTGATAATGATAAGACTTGGTCAGCACTGCTCCGTCCTGGTTGAAGTCCAGCTTCCTCAGCAGGAGGGTTCTGAAATATCACTGGACTAATATGATTTTGTAAAAGTCTTTCAAGGGACTTATAAACAGTGTGATAGTTATTTTGCTGGTTTGAGTATTGCTATGATATTTGATTGCTTCATATTTTGTGAGACTGAACCAGATTTCATAATACCAGAGAAGAAATCTGCCAGCCATCTTTCAGCAAATTTCCCACTGCGCAGAAGTAGTTTGGGATGGATTCCTGGTTTTAGAGTTTTAAGAACAGCAAAGATTTCGGATGCAGAGGAAGTTCTTGAGAAATCAGATTGTTCATTAGTTTTCTTTTTGAGCTATGCAAGTTTTCTCTTGATGTATCATGCACGAGTCTTACCCCTTCATGCTGCAGACTGGACAGTATATGTCACCCAGTCCTGTTAGCTGTTATATGAGTGTTCTCCTGTACTTTCATGTTGTTTCCATCAAATTTCCTTAGTAATGACAATGCTTCTCTACTTGATGTTTGAAAATTGAGTGACTTAACAGTCTCTGTCCACCTGCTGCATCTGACTGTATTTAGGCTATGAAATGGATTATCCATTATTTCCGGATCACTACTTTTTAGAAGTTCATCATACTGTTTCTTGTTAGTATCCCAGCCTGGAATATATTAATCGCAGTAGCCACTAGGGTTTTCCTTGTTTGCTACAGTTTTCGTAGATCTTGCATGCTTCTCGTAGTTAGTTGCTTTTAGGGGAATCTATCCAGCACATTTGTTAGAATTTTTACAAATGCATCCCACTTTACTTTTCTTAAGTTCCATCTAGGTCATGGTGAGGATGATATGAGTGGGATACTTGTCCAACTTTTGGTCAAGATTGGATGATGTTGGTTGTATGGGAAGTTTTTTTACTACAAACTGGGAACATTGGAGAAGTAATTATTCTCTTCAGTTGTTACAAACATAGATTGGGATTATACTCCTATCTCCATGCAGCTGATAAAATGTTTCTTTATCCTTTGTATCAAACACCAGATATAAATTCTTGTCTTCTGCCCAATTTATAAGAAAATTACCAGTCCGTTTCATAATTTTCCTTACTCTTCCATTGAGTATGAGTATGACAACAGTTAAAATCTCTGAGATATATGGCAAGGCGACACTGGGATATATGGGGGATGCCAAGAGATAGCTGGAGGTTTCTACATATTAATTACTGTTAGTTCTCCAGTTTTTACTGTAATTTTGTGGATGTCATTGAGATCAGATACAGAGCATAGATGTGCATTCATGATTGCCAGTCATATGTATGTTGCCACTCCATAAACATGATGTTACATTGCTCCTAGTAAGTCAAAGCCAGGAATTTTTCCTCTCTTGATTTATATGATCTTCATTTTCAGGATGGTATCAATTTCCTGAACAGCGACAGTGCGGATGTTATATTTTGATAAAATCTCCTGTAAGACTTGACACTTTGATGTACTTATGCCTTCCATATTGATTTGATAGATCTTGAAAACAGGTCCAAGGTTTATAGCTGGATGATCCTGAAAAGAACCTTGTGAGGTGTCTTGTGACAAATTCATTTTAGCCAGGAGATCTTTGAGATTACCTAGCTGTCTCTGTTTCTCGACTTTAGATATTTGCCTTGAAATAACTGTTGTTTAACACCACTCAGAGGACTTATGTGACTTCAGGAATGTCTTGGACATGTACATTGTCCCTGTAAAAACTTATAAAATTTACATACATTTGTGAAATTTTGAGAGCTTGTAGAAAAAGTTTTCCAGATGTATGTAAATTATAAAATAATAAAGAAAAATGATGTTTAGTGAGGGAGTGAAAATTAACATGTGTGTTGTCAACCAGGAGTAGAAATTGATGAGCCAGAATATAAGATAATTGAAAGATTATCTAGGAGGGTACTGAGATGTCTCATGGTAAACAGCAGGATTGTTGTCAGGAAAGAAAGAGAATTCAATACATTTATGAAGAAACTGTGCATGGTCTTAAAATAGGTGTAGATTTCTGGATAACAGGATATCAGGAACATGGAAGTTTTTCTTAGTGGTAATCACATATTCAGAGGGATTATGGGTGGTAGTGTATTAATTTTAGTGGATGCATCATATGCATGCCAACATACTTACTTTGATAATGTCAATGGGGTACATCTCAGCACTTACAGAGGCGGAAAGTTAGGTTTAGTAGGCACTTAGAGGTTTTGAAGTGGGGAATGAAGTGACATTAGGTGAAGTATGTCCAGGGAGCACAAAGCTGACAAAAAAAGAAAAAACAAACTAATACTTTGTACTGGACTGGGAGTCAAATGTAGGCCTTTGACATTCACGGTAAGTTATCTATCAACTGAGTTCTCCAAGCACAAACTCACAATCGGCCCTCACAGCCAGTACCTCATCTCCTACCCTCCAAACTTCAGAGTAGTTCCTCAATATACCTCTTAGAATTACCAGTCTTGGAAGAAAGGATATGGAGGAAGTACTCCTAGCCACAGCTAGGGGATTGTTTCTAGAATGGATTTTCACTCTGTAAGGCAGTGTGGGATGATTTCAAATGTCCAAGAGATTAAAACTGTGTGCCAGACTGGGGTTCGAAGCTGAGACCTTTGCCTTTCTCTGGCAAGTGCTCTACTGACTGCTCTCACAGGAGAGAGATACTGGTGAAAATTCGCTCTGGAAACAATCCTCCAAGCTGTGGCTAAGCCATGTCTCCACAATATCTTTACGTCCAGAAGTGCTAGTCACTCAAAGTATTCAGGAAAACTTCTGTGAAGTTTGGAACATAAGATATAAGGGACTGGAAAAGTAAAACCGTGAGGGCGGGTGACTTATGTACGAGGTTATGCCTATTTGGCAGGGCTCCGTCCTGCTGCAAAATTAAGTCGGATACCTCTTTTGTGAACTGAGGCAACAACCAGAGAGAAATCATATCAATATGGGTTATGCCTGTAATGATTATGTCTCGGGGAGGCATGCAAAAGTGAAATGTGAGAACACAAGTCTGCCTGTGGAACCATCCACCTCCATCTGTGCTTGAAAATCAATGCATAATTGTCTGTTTTAGCTTATCATCTAGTTTTAGCACCTGCAACATTTCAATTCTGTAAGCTTTGAACTGCAGACACTTGTGCAGCAAACACCACACTGTTGGCTGGGACACAATCACGTGTTTGTTAGCACAATGAACAATGCAGGGTGCTTGTTTTGTAGCTTGTACGAATATTTGCCACCACTTCATTCTTAACGGATGGCTGTCATTTGGTTTTCTTCTTGCTTATGCATCCTGTCTCCTAGAATTGCTTTGCCCATCTAGCAGTGTTGTGACGGTGCGGTACCACTAAAATGTGGTAAGAAAATGTCTTTGAAATACAGTTGGGATGTTTTTTTGCATATTCTGACGCAATACACATTTTCTGTTGCAGCTGTCAGCGATGAACAGCAGTGGCAATTTTCCATTACTTCATTATTGACAGCCTAAACTGTGAGAGATAACCTTTATATCTCTCTGTGTATTTCTGAAATAAAGTCATTGCTGTAGTCACAGCAATACTTTCTTTTTATCCTGTTCATTCTGAATCACCCTGCACAGTCATGACCACTGGAAAAGTCATAGTACACTGAGACTGCAGACTTTGCATTCAGTTGATGAATGTTTTTAAACTGAAGTTCCAGAATGGAAATTTGGATTAGATAGCACATAAACCAGATAATGCTGTTAAATTATGACTCCTGAAATATTTCTTAATGTTAATACCTACCACTTTAAGCAAAAGTACTAAATACCAAGGCCAGAATTGCACTTCAGCGGGTGCATAGGGTACAGGTGCATAGGGTAGGGTGGGAGTTGTCGGATGGGCTGCGTACAGGAGGAGAGAGACGGGAGGCAGAAAAAGGAGGGGTTGGGGTGAGTAGCTAGTGGCTCAGATCAAAGCAGCAGGTTTTCTGGCTAAGAATGCTGGAGGGAGGGGTTACAGATTCACAGCCATGACATATCATGCACAGGTACCAGGGCTGGTTTGAGAGGGAGTGACAGGACAGAGGGAGTGGAAACTGTTGGGTTGAGGGTGTGGGGAGGCTGGGTTAACAGATACTCAAGACAGGAGGGTTACGGTAGTGAAGTATGTGTTGCAAGGATAACTTTCATCTGCATAGTTCAGAAAAGCTGGTGCAGGAGGGAAGAATCTGAAAGGACTTAGTTGTGAAGCAGCCGTTGAAATTGAGCATGTTGTGCTCAGCTGTATGTTGTGTCACTGGGTGGCTATTTTTGCTCTTGGCCGTAGTTTGCCGGCATAAAAAGCTGTGCAGTGATTTCAGCAGAGTTGGTCTATGATATGGCTGCTTCACAGGTGGCCCTTCTATGATGGTGTAGGATAATCCTATGACAGGACTGGAGTAGGAAATGCTGAGTGGTTGGATTGGACAGGATATGATTCCTTTGCAAGAAATTGGGATTGGGAGTGGCATAGGGGTGGAGGAGGAAGTTGTGTACGAGGGTTGACTGAAAAGCATGCCTCACCTTCATAACTATTCAACAGTTGGCAGCATTGGTATGCGGCAGGTACTGGCTTGTTCCGTAGCCTCTTTTCTACAGCTCTAGTTGGCGGGAAGCCTTAGCATTGAACGGTTGTGTTGCTACAGTGTAAAGTATGGAACCCTGCACAGACGGTCGGTCAATGCGGTTTAAGCAACGTGCTGTCACTGAATCTTGACAGCAGAAGGTGTCACCCCAAAGGAGATTCATTAGAGAATGAAAGCAGTTTTTGGTGATTGTGTTGATGCGAATACTGTGCATCGCTGGGCGAGTAAGTTTAAAGATGTTGAGGCAGGAACATCTGACCTGCATGACACACAAAGAGTTGGATGTCCTGTGACAGCAACCACCGAGTTTCACTAGCAAAATGTTGACAGATTGATTCAGGACGATTGTCGTATCACTCGGAGAGAAATTACAAGCACGGTCAGCATCTCACAAGAACGCAAGGGTCACGTTATTGCTTTTCTTGGCTATCGGAAGATCTGTGCATGATGGGTACCCCGGATGCTGACTCCTGAAATGAAAATGCAGATACTTGAAATTTGCCAGGAACTCCTCTCATATTACGAGAATGAAGGTGACGCTTTTCTTGATTAAATTGTGACAGGAGACAAAACGTGGGTAGACCGTTACAATCCAGAGACGAAATGTCAGTCTGTGGAATATCGGTACAAAGACTCACCCCAGAAAAAGAAATTCAAGGCGCAACCTCAGCTGGAAAAATCATGGCCACAGTGTTCTGGGATGAAGATGGTGTTATCCTTGTTGATTTCCTTGATCATGGAACAACAATAGATTCAGAGTGTTACATTACAACGCTGAGAACTCTGAAACAACAGCCAACAAAGGTCTGAAGTGAAAAGGGAAAGGTTTTCTGCAGCATGACAATGCCAAACCACACATTTCACATGTGGCCACAGCAGAACTTCAGAGACTGAATCCTCCTTACACTTCAGATTTAACACCATCTGACTTCCATCTGTTCCTGATAATGAAATCGATCTGCAGGGACATCATTATGGTTCTGATGAAGACGTTGAGAGAACTGTGAGACTGTGGTTGCGGAAACAGTGTGTCGACTTCTTCCGTGACAGCTCCAGAAAACTTGTTCATCGTTGGCATAAATGTATCCAATTGGCTGGTGATTTGTGGAAAGTTAATATTGGTAATTAAAGATCACATTTTAAGGATTATTTTTGTGATTGATTTATTATAATATTCCCATCCAAATCCAATTGATGAAGGTGGAGGCATTACTTTTCATTCAACCCTTATAGATTCTGTGGACGATGCGATACCACTTTAGGCGGGGTGGGAAGGATTGAGAGTTGGATGTCTACCACTTATGGACGTGATGATAGATGATCAGAGACCTGGTAAAAGATATGGTTCGTTGGTTCCAGTCCAGTGTGATATTGGGTGATGAGAGGGGGGGGGGGGGGGGAGTAGAGTATTGCACCATGTAGCACTCTGAGCCCATGGATTTTTCTGGCCAGGCTCACTGCATTCAATACAGCCGCCTGCCAGCCCACTATCATCACCGAGCGAGGTGACGCAGTGGTTAGCACACTGGACTCGCATCTGGGAGGACGGCAGTTCAATCCCGCTTCCGGCCATCCTGATTTAGGTTTTCCGTGATTTCCCTAAAATGCTTCAAGCAAATGCCAGGATGTTTCTTTGAAAGGGCACGGCTGACTTCCTTCCCTAATTCGATGAGATCGATGACCTCACAGTTTGGTCTCCTCCCCCAAATCAACCTACCACCACCACCACCACCACCACCACCACCACTATCACCTGCTCTCAATGCAAGAAATTTTTATTCACAGATGTTTTTCTTGCATTTGTTAGGTATGTTTTAAATGACCACAGTGATTGCCTGATAATGACTTTGTGTTACTTTCATAACAAGATACTGGATTTGTAGTTTAGATGATAACTAATTATGCTCAACACTGGTTAACAGTGATATATGATGGTTAACAGTAATATATGAGGTCTGTCTGAAAAATTCCAGAGCTTTGTCCACAAAATTTTTCTACGCTTACCTTTTATTTATTGTGCATGGTGTGTTTTGAAATACTCTCCTCCATAATTGATACACACCGCTACCATCGCTATTTCTACTTTCTGAAGTAGTCTTGGTACGCCACCTCCTGGATCGTGTGAAGCACCATCTGCGAATTTTCTTTTATCTCATCTCTCACTGCAAATCTTTGTCCTTTCAATGAGGTTTTCAACTTTGGAAATAAAAGTCCACAGGGGCCCAGGCCTGGGGAGTATAGAGGATGAGGCAGCACAATGATTTCATTTTTTGTGCGGTACTAATGCGCCAACCGCGATGAATGTGTGGGTACGTTATCATGATGCTAGAGCCATGAATTGTCTCACAAAATTTCTGCCTGTTTCCTTCTCACATTTTCTCGCAGGTGTCACAACCTGTCCCGATACTACCATCGATTAACAGTTTGTCCCTGTGGCACTAATTGCACTAATTAATGATGAACTAGTCCTTCGAGGTCAAGGAAAACTATCAGCATTGCTTTGACACTCGATCTGACATGATGAGCCTATTTTTGTCATGCACAACCTTTCCCAACCCATTGTGAAGATTGAATCTTGGTCTCAATATCACTTTTGATTTATTTAAGGAAGGTCTTGTTCTCATTTGCATGATCCAAAAGCTCTCCTTGGATTTTGAGATGAGGGTCTTTCTGGTCTTGACTCATGAGCCTTGGGACGAACTTGGCGGCAACGTAATGCATTCCAAGATGCTGTGTCAGGATTTCATGACATCATTCAACTGAAGTATTACATTCTTCTGCAATCTCATGGACAGTCAATCTTCGATTGGCACATACGATTTTGCTGACAATCCTGACATGAGCATCATTGGTAGACATTGAAGGGTATCCTGAACAAGGGTCATTTGTAACTTCCTCCAGCCAGTTTTAAACTGTATGTCCGACCATTTTTAAACTGTATGAACTGTTCATAGCACTGAGTATGACTTAAAGCACTCATCACCGTAGACTTCATGCATCATTTGGTGTGTCTCTGTGAAGCTTTTCTTGAGATTCTCGCAAAATTTAATGCAGACACATTGTTCCTCTAACTTTACCATCTAAAAATTTGCGAACTATATGACACATGTTCTACACAATACAGCAATGAACAGTGACTAACACACACTCAAAAATGAAACTTCCAGCAGTTACATGTCAAACTCAGGCGTGTGTAGGGATGCAAACAGTATTTCACTCCAGTACACCATTGGTGAGAAATTGCAATTCCTCCGGAATTTTCTGAACAGACCTGGTATGTATATCATTTGGGATCAAGGCAATCGTGAATCAAATTATATATCTTTCTAAATACTAACTTGAAAATTTGATGAGCTGAGGCTGAAATAAAGCTGCCATTATTGTCCTTGCTGCTAAATAATAATTTTAGAATAAACTCAGTTTTACTTCATTTAAAAAAAAATGAAAATTAATTTGAAAAACAGTGTACATAAATCAAACATACACAACAAAATGTGTGATAAATGAAAACTTTTTCCACCACTACTAATAACAGAAAACGAAACTTGATGTCCAAAAAGTGTCTGAGTATAATTTTCACTCATTTGTCTCCAAAAGAGTTATTATGAATAAAAAGAAGAGCATCAGCATTGTCTTGGTGTAAAAGATGACCATCTTGCGATTGAAATGAAACCGCCAGAACTGAAAGTTATTTCGGAAGCAGAGCTAGATGCTTGTAGATACGGAATAGAAAAAAAGTGCTTACATCACTGCAGCTTTTTTTTTTATTTTTCAGTGTAGTCTCCTTGTAGATTAATGCACTTGGTCCAATGATGTTCCAATTTCTTGATCACATCTCAAAAATGAGTTTCCTCCAGGCCCGCAAAATAGTTGTCAACTCCGGCTATCAATTCTTCATTTGGAGTGAACCTTCGTCCACCAAGAAAAATTTTCAGTTTTGAGAGGAGATGGAAGGCTGACAGAGTCGTATCAGGTGGATAAGGCGGGTGTGGCAACAGTTCATACCTCAGTTCGTGTAATTTTGCAATGGTGACTGCACATGTGTGCGGGTGCGCATTGCCTTGTCTCTGCACCCATCTTGCAGAATTTTTGTGTTTTTTTCCTAATTCTTCTTTATACCCTTTCAGATGACATCTGACAAGCGTGAACAATTTCACGTTTTTTCAATCAACAGTCCTTCATGACCATTTTGTGCACTTTTACAATGATTTCTGGAGTAGTGACACATTTTGGTCGACCACTGTGTGGGTGTCCACTTGCCAACTGTTGAATATGAAGGAGTAGAGTCACCCAGTTTATTCTGGAAATCAGCATGAATGACCTTTGCTTTCATACCTTTCCTTACAAAGTACTTCATCACTGCTCGAATCTGCCCCCCCTCCCCCATCTTCACAAATCATTACGCGGGAACAGCAGCAGAACCACGTCACTGCCACAGCTGTCTTCCAAGAGCAATGACGAGGCACGTGTTTACAGGCAACAGACCAATGAATTATCACATGAACAACTCGTTGGGCTAGCACTGACCTCTCGTGGTGACTCCAAGAACTTTTCAAACCACCCTCGTACACAATATTTTTCTGACAATCTTCTGAGGAGTCAGAAAATTCTGCCCACTCATTTTCCAGTAAGAAGCCCCATTATGTTACATTTTCCCAGTTTGGTTTAAGTATTTGTCAAACTCATCTATTGGAATAAGGCTATCATCAACATCTGCCCGCAAAGCAAATTCCTTTACTTTCATTGGCAGTAGAGTTTTTCTGGAATCTGGTGAAAGAATTTCTTCTTAGTGGCTTGTACGTTCTTCTTTCACCATGTTTTTTACTTGATTGGAAACATACAAAAACTATATATCGATTTGCAAATCCACACCAATGTGAAGTGTATTCTGAGTATGGTACTTTATAAAATAAAACAAAATGTTATGTTGTTGAAGGTATTTGAACTATTTCAAAGAATTTTAGGACTCCACCAAAGTCGCTCACAAATTCGATGATGTGATCTGATATTTTCATATTCTCAGCCTTTCTTATGGCAAAGGAACATTCAATCTGAACCTATGAGACCCACACTTGATTCTGTGACCGACCTTGGTTTTGATTGAGAGTCGGTAGTTCCTTTTGCAAATGGCTAAAAAAATGGTTCAAACGGCTCTGAGCACTATGGGACTTAATTTCTTTGGTCATCAGTCCCCTAGAATTTAGAACTACTTAAACCTAACTAACCTAAGGACATCACACACATCCATGCCTGAGGCAGGATTCGAACCTGCGACCGTAGCGGTCGCGCGGTTCCAGACTGTAGCACCTAGAACCCCATGGCCACAGCGGTCGACCTTGTAAATGGCCTCTGGGGAACTATTAACATAACAATAAA
This sequence comes from Schistocerca nitens, assembly GCF_023898315.1. NCBI lineage: Eukaryota > Metazoa > Arthropoda > Insecta > Orthoptera > Acrididae > Schistocerca > Schistocerca nitens. Next base: position 1,013,634,417 of record NC_064614.1, on the reverse strand, counting down.
TGGATAGTAAAGTAAACCTCTGTCATGACTTCTCCCCACTTATCTTCAGATATCATTTTTAACGATAAAATTTTGCTCAGAGAGAAGTTTCTACTTCATGGCACCTCTGAGCAATTAATTGAACCATTTACGTAAAAGTCCTTTTTCAGAGGCTTCTCTGTACTGAGACGCCTGACTCAAATAGTCAACGGGTTACCGCAGAGTCTATTCCCCGGTCTAGTAACCACCTCAGAAGACAGTCTGTACCATGTTGGAATGACGACTAGGGATAGGCAATCAGGGCCAGATGAACAGCTCTGCGAAACTTCAAACACTGTGAAACTACAGAAAACCTTCATGCCTTCAGATGGATGAGAGCTCATGCGAGACAAGTGATAAGAGAATGGAAGAGGGCAGCCTGGATGGAATTCGTGACTTCCATTACACAGTCCACTTCCACTGCCCAAATTATGGAATCAATAAGACTGATTTCAAGCAAGGGTACTTCCCCGTATGGCCTTGTTAAGTAATGGGGTCATGGTGGACATGCCAGAAGACATGGCTCAGGTTTTAGCTGAACACTTCTTTACTGTTACTATGTCATCCAGACAAGCTCCTGCTTTTCAGATGTTTCATAGGCCATAGATGAGGAAGCTCAATTTATTCTCACATAATGAGGAAGTCTACAATCTTCCGTTCTCCATGTGGAAACTGGAATCAGCTGTGTCTGCCGCCAGAGACACTGCTCCAGTACCGAATGAGATCCATTACCCCATGCGTCATCATATGTGCCATGAATTGAAAGGACAGCTCCTCTCTTGTTTCAATCAAATCTGGTTTGATGAACAGTACCCTGCAACTTAAAAGGAGGCAACAATAGTTCCATTCTGCAAACCTGGCAAGTACCACAGCACCCCTAACAATCACCATAGTGCAGCCCTTACCAGTTGTATGGATAAGACTCCTGAATGCACAGTCAACCACTGCCTCATCTGGCTGCTTTAATCCTGGGGTCACCTGAGCCACTCCCAGTGCGGTTTCAGGTTCTACCATTCCACCCTTGACAACATAATTCTGCTGGAGATGAAGATATAGGAGTCCTCCTTATACCAGAACCATTTGGTTTGTGTGTTTTTTGACCTCGAAAAATCATATGACACTACTTGGAGGCACAACTACCTTTGCCAAGTTCATGAATGCGAACTACATAGATGCCTGCCACTACTTATCCAATCACCTTTCAAGGACTGGCGTTTTCAGTATCACATTGGTGATGCGTTGTCTGACTGCTATGTTCAAGAGAATGGGGTCCCAAAGGCAGTGTCACATTGTTTGCCATCACTATCAATGGTATTTCCTCCACAGTCAGGAGCTCTATCAAATGCCCTTTGTTTGTGGATGACTTTGCAACCTTCTACTCTTACTCTGATCTTATAGTGATGACGAGGCAGCTATAGCTGATCATTAGGAGGCTAGAAACCGGGGCCAGGACAACTGGTTTTCAGTTGCCACCCAAAAAGACTACATGTGTCAATTTTAACTGAGTTCGTCAAAGTTGTAACTAACCAATGCTGACAATTGGGGGCGGGGGGGGGGGGGCAGACAGTATTTTATGTTTTCAAGAAACTGTGTGCTTTTTGGGTTTATTATTTGACTTGAAATTAACTTGGCTCTCACACTTGAAAGACCTAGGAACAAAGTGCTTCCAGTCATTGAATATTTTGAAATGCCTTAGTGAAAAAACATGGGGAGTCGACAGTTGCCTCCACCTGTAGTTTTGTAGGGCATTTGTTCAATCACATTTACATTATGTCAACATGGTCAATTGATCAGCCCGTCCTTCCTACCTCAAGATGTTAGATGCTGTACACGATGAGGGCATTCGGATATCGACTGGAGCGTTTTGGACACAACTTGGTTCAGTGTGTGTGCAGAGGCCAATGAACCACCTCTCTGCATTCAGAAAGTATCTTTCTGGCTCAACATGTGCAGCAAATTTCAGCATCACCTCCATCATTGACATTTAGTTTAGTAGTCCAACCCACCTATGAACGGCTGTTCAGGAATAAGCTCCATGCGTGCAAGTCATACGGGATACATGCTACAGACTGTCTCAAAAATCTGGATCTATCAGGCATCAAAATACACAGCCAGGCATGGAACGCATTGCTTCCTTGCTGTCTTCAGAGGCGCAAAGTGATTTTAAGCTTGACACAGTGCAAGAAAACTTGTGTACTCCAGATTATGTTTTTACAATGTTGTTTTCATCCATTTTAATTACCTACCACAATTTTATTGTTGTTTATACAGAAGGATCCCAGCAAGAGAATGTCCTCGGTTGTTCTGTTGTTTTCCCCGATAGGGTTCTTAAAGTGCATCTTCCGAAACAGTTTACAAATTACAATGCGGAATTATATGGCATTTTGATGGCACTGGAGAGGGTTCACAGATATTACCGTATAAGATTTATTGTTTGTTCAGACTCGCTTCCTGACAGTGGCTCCAACACCGTGGCAAGGAGGTGATCGTTTGCTGGGTACCTGGCCTCATCAGCATGCAGGGCTACAATGTGGCTGATAAAGTTGCCAAGGTATCATGTTAGGAGGGTGTCGTCCATCAATGTCCCATCCTATTGCACACCTTCAGCTCATTTTCTGACAGATTCATCATGCACCGGTGGAAGACTGAATGGTTGCAGGTGGCAGAAAACAAACAGTGGTCACTCAAATCGACCACAAAGGTATGGCGGACTTCATGTCAGCCTCACCACTGGAAGGAGGTTGTGCCTATCAGACTGCACATTGGACATAACCCTTTAACACATGGTTCCTCCTCTGGGGGAGGATCCACCACTCTGTGAAGTTGTGGCGTGCCACTTTCAGTTCAGGATATTATGGCAATATGTGTACTGTATACTGATATTAGGGCAGCCCTCAGTCTTGATGGGGATCTGCCCACCATTCTCGTACATACATTCCAGTGTTACAAGGGTGGTGAAATTGCCCGCGTAAATGATTTATTCTGAAAGCTCACAAGTTTTCTTTCTCTTTTGTGTGTTAATGTCAATGACTCAACATTCTACTATTCGGTGAGTGCTCTCCTTTACTCCAAAATTGTTTACATTCTACCAGAACTTTCATATTTATTTGTACTGTTAGTTTTACAGTCTTCACAGTAATGTTTGGTGATGATTAAGATGTGGCAATAAACAATAAAAATGATAATATTCATTGTGCTTGGCATGTGGTTGAACTCTTTCAAACCCTTATCAGATATTATGTATGATCAAATGGCTTGTATTGTTTTGTAAATATGTAAGTACATGTGCTTTTGCATATATTGCCACTCTTCGTAATGTGACTGCTTATATCTCATGTGTCATATATCTGGATAGTAGTTCTTAATTTTTATTTCTTTTTATTACCGTTTGATGTGTTAGCTACCCGTACTGGTGTTTTTTACCATTGTATTCTGCAGCTTGATCTCAGTACACCTACAAGAAGTTGACTAACCACCAATAGTGTAACCTTTTTCAAATGATGTTCAATCATCCAGGAATAATTGGAAATATCTGTAATAGGTACGAAATTGTGCGCCAGTATTTATACATGGTTACGACAGCCTAGACCCGAACTGGTGAATATTTAAAATCTTCAAATTTTGAAAAGTGTAACAAAAGAAAATTCAAACAGTGGAAAATCCAGGACGGAATGTAACAATATTATGAAAAGTGTAGTTACTATTCATCGTATAGCGGAGATGCTTCGTCACAGGTAGGCAAAGTCGAGTTTCTGGCCAACAAGGGCTTTGTTAAAAGTAGACCACACACACACACACACACACACACACACACACACACACACACACACACACACACACACACAAACAGACAAATATAATGCGCTGGCACACGCACACACACACACACACACACACACACACACCACCACCACCACCACCACCACCACCACCACAGTCTCTGGCAGCTAAAGCCAGACTGTGAGCAGCAGTGCATGATGGGAGAGGCAACCGGGTGGTGCAGGTGGGAGTAGGCTGTTGCAGCGAGGGGGGGAGGGGTAGCAGGGTAGGGATGGGGACGGTAAGGTGCTGCATGTCGGAGCTTCTACTTTACCGTCTGCCCACCCCTACCCTGCTATTCTACCCCTCTTTGCGCCAGCCTCCTCCCACCCCCACCACCTGTTTGCCTCTCCCATCATGTGCTCCTGCTCAGAGCCTGGCTTCAGCTACCAGACTGTGGTCGTGTGGGGGGGGGGGGGGGCGCGCGTGCGCGCTATTTTTGACAAAGGCATTGTTGGCCGAATGCTCAACTTTCTGACAGTCTTTTTGTTGTGCTTGTCTGCAACTCAGCATCTCTTCAACATGGTGCATAGCAACTACCCTTTTCATAATATTGTAATAAAAGAAAAAGGTACACTACTGGCCATTAAAATTGCTACACCACGAAGATGACGTTCTATGGACGCGAAATTTAACCGACAGGAAGAAGGTGCTGTGATATGCAAATGATTAGCTTTTCAGAGCATTCACACAAGGTTGGCACCGGTGGCAACACCTACAATGTGCTGACATGAGGAAAGTTTCCAACCGATTTCTAATACACAAACAGCAGTTGACCGGCATTGCCTGGTGAAACATTGTTGTGATGCCTCGTGTAAGGAGGAGAAATGAGAAATGCGTACCATCACGTTTCCGACTTTGATAAAGGTTGGATTGTAGCCTATTGCGATTGCGGTTTATCGTATTGCGACATTGCTGCTCGCGTTGGTCAATATCCAATGGCTGTTAGCAGAATATGGAATCGGTGGGTTCAGGAGGGTAATACGGAATGCTGTGCTGGATCCCAACGGCCTCGTATCACTAGCAATCGAGATGACAGGCATCTTACCCACATGGCTGTAACGGATCGTGCAGCTACGTCTCAATCCCTGAGTCAACAGATGGGGACGTTTGCAAGACAACAACCATCTGCACGAACAGTTCGACATTTGCAGCTGCATGGACTATCAGCTCGAAGACCATGGCTGCGGTTACCCTTGATGCTGCATAACAGACAGGAACGCGTGCGATGGTGTACTCGATATGAACCTGGCTGCACGAATGGCAAAACGTCGTTTTTTTCGGATGAATCCAGGTTCTGTTTACAGCATCATGATGGTCGCATCCGTGTTTGGTGACATCGTGGTGAACGCACATTGGAAGCATGTATTCGTCATCGCATACTGGCGTATCACGTGGCGGGATGGTAAGGGGTGCCATTGGTTACACGTCTCGGTCTCCTCTTGTTTGCATTGAAGGCACTTTGAACAGTGGACGTTACATTTCAGATGTGTTACGACCCGTGGCTCTACCCTTCATTCAATCCCTGCGAAACACTACATTTCAGCAGGATAATGCACGATCGCATGTTGCAGGTCCTGTACGGGCCTTTCTGGATACAGAAAATGTTCGACTGCTGCCCTGGCCAGCACATTCTCCAGATCTCTCACCAATTGAAAACATCTGGCCAGTGGTGGCCAAGCAACTGGCTCGTCACAATACGCCAGTCACTACTCTTGATGAACTGTGGTATCGTGTTGAAGCTGCATGGGCAGCTTTACCTGTACACGCCATCCAAGCTCTGTTTGACTCAATGCCCAGGTGTATCAAGGCCATTATTACGGCCAGAGGTGGTTGTTCTGGGTACTGATTTCTCAGGATCTATGCACCCAAATTGCGTGAAAATGTAATCACATGACAGTTCTAGTATAATATATTTGGTCAATGAATACCCGTTTATCATCTGCATTTCTTCTTGGTGTAGCGGTTTGAATGGCCAGTAGTGTAGAAAGAAATGTTGACAAGTGCTTTTTGTTGTCTGAAGAACCAATGAATTGAATTTCAAGATTAGGAGAGACTGAGTAAATTGACCGAGTGAGGTGCTGCATTGGTTAGCACACTGAAATCGTATTCGGGAATATGACTGTTCAGACCCACATTGAGCCATTGAGATTTAGATTTTCTGTGATTTCCCTAAATTGCTTCGGGCAAATGCTGGGATGGTTCCTTTAGAAGGGCATGGCTGATTCCATTCGCTATTGTTCCTTAATCCGAGCTAGTACTTCATATCTAATACCTCATTGTTGACAGGACATTGAACACTAATCTCCATCCTCCTCCTCCTCCTCCTCCTCCTGAGTAATGTGATTGTACTTGCATGAAGTCCTATTTTGGAGGAGAAGAAATAAAAAAATTGTTAAGTTTGTTTATAAATGTGGCAACAATAACAAAATCTTCACGTATAGCAGTTTTATGTTGTTGTACACGCTGAACTTGGAAATCTATTATCCTTACAACAGTATAATATTTGTTTGATTTATTACCATGATGTTAATTTTCCAATGGATGTTATTATGAAACTGACTTGTATTTATAACATTTTGATTTATTTGAGCAGGCAAATGGTGGTTGCATAATTTTCTAAGGCTTGGGATGCAAACCACAGAAACGTGGACCAGATGACAGGCCAGTGCAGTAGCAGTATGAGTTCAAATGGAACCGAGGTTCCTTACAGTTAAAAATGAAAATGTTAAAAGTTTTCATAGCTTACAGTCTGACACTCAAGAATATGATAGGTATCACGTGCATTTAAAAAGAAACTATCCTTGTCATTAAAGGGCATGTAAAATCCAGGATGGATTAATGACATTGCTATTCACCATATACTGGAGATGCTGAGACGCAGACAAGCACAACAAAAAGACTGCTGAACAAGAGAGCTTTCAGCCAAAAGGCCTTCTTCTGAAGTAGATAACACACACATTCACATAAACACATCTCATACACACATGACCACAGTCTCTGGCTGCCAAGGCCAGACCTTGCATGCAATATCTCCTCTACATCCTTAAAATTCTCTTGCTCTGCAGTTTCAAATTCCCGCATCCCATCTATCATGTTGAAACTCTTGCCGTCCAGGAACTAGAACAGGACACCAACTCAAAAACCTCTTCAATGTGTTCACCTCCTACTCCCACCTTGGACTACCATATCCACCACCTCTAGAACAACCTCTAAACCTCACCCACATCCTATCAGAGCTGACAAACCCTGCGTTGTGGATCACCTACACTTACCACCCAAACCTTTCCTCCAAATGCCGTAGTTCTGTAGAAGCATTAGTCCTTTCCAAGGGCCTTACGGTTTGTTCCACACCAAAATACAGTCCTGCTTCACTTGTTAGAGACTTTCTCTCTTTTTCCCATTCCCTACAGTGGAAACACTTTTCGACCACCAGCTCCATTAATCAGGCTCAACCAATTTTGAACCCTGCCTGACTCGGTTCATTTCTCCATCCAGTCATGATCCAGCCCCACTGCCCCCTAATTATCCCCTGTAAACTTTCCAGAAAGTCTTAACCTTGAACCTTGCCTCACAATCATCTCCCAAATGCCTTAACATGCAAGCTAACCTTACATCCACGGAAAGTACCACAATCCACCATCTAAAAGCTGATCCCAGCCTTACAATCGTATGCTCCACCACTATGGTTTCCAATTGCAAAGATTACCTGGCAGAAGGACTCCACCAGCTGTCAGATTCATCCATCTACAAACCCTGCCACACGCCATTCTGGAAATCCAGCAAGGTCTCCAGTCTCTCTTCAGTTCCTTAGGCCCATCCCAGAACCTCTCCCCTGAGTCTCTCTCTGTCCCTCCTCGACTCTACCACTCCCTGCACTTCTACCTTCTCCATGCTTCCTACAGTCCATAAACCCAACCACCCAGGACACTCCTTGTGGCCAGTCACTGCATCCCCAATGAGGGAATCTCTGCTCTTGTAGACAAAGATGTTCGGGCTCACATACGGTTCCTCTTTGTCGAAATGTCTTGGCTCAAACTCATCTATGCGTTGATGAACCGCATGTGTCGCATTACACACCCTAAATTAGACCCTTGTGACCCTTCGGTTAAATTGTGTGGCTGATGGTAAGTTTATGAAATACAAAGTTAACATAACATATAATAACAGTAATAATAATATTAGGAACTAAATGAACGTCTCATAAATGATGTAGGCCACACAGTTGTGATTTGGTTAGATGATTTGATGCTTAACTGAAAATACTGGTAATTTAAATTCAGTATATCTTTTAAGCAAATGAAGTTACAGAGTTGATATGCACAATGTTTGTCATTTTAATGATGCGCTTCTACAAAGCATTCAGATTTTAGCATTCAGCTCTTTGTTACAAAACTTGGTAATTTCACTTTAACAGTAAATCATCAGCTATTATAGATATGATCAGTATTCAAGTTTTATTGGGATCACCATGAAAATTTATGGAGGATGGCAGATTAAAATTACTGTGGCTCGATTTCCTGCATTACTACAGAATTAAATAGTTTTCGTAAATGTTCCCCTTTATGGCCGATCTTAGGTCCGCCATATTTAACATTGCAATGTCTCCTCGGCCACAAACTCTTTCTACTGGGTTTCCCTATGACATAGGTTCTCGTCTGTCTCACTCTCACACTACAGTGCTTAGGCCTCAATAGACAATAGATGCCTGCGAGTTTCCCATCTCGTGGTGAATCTGTGCCCTTTGTGGCACACGGTCCTGAACAACAGGGTTCATTTCACAATTCCTGTAGGCTGACTGTTTGGGCCACATATAGAAATCAGAGTGAAAAAACTCACAAGCCTATTACCCACACCCTGCCTTCCTATATGAAAGACACCAGCCAATGTCATCCACTGACTCTTCACGTATCCCTTTCCTTTACCACATTGTGGCCTGCTCATCATAATTGATGCCACTTCCCTTTACATTAACATCCCTAATGCTTATGGCTTTGCAGCTATTGACATTTCCTTTCCCAATGCCTGACAGATTCCAAACATACAACCTCCTTCCTGGTCACCATTATCAACTATATCCTCACCAACAATTAAGCAATTGGACTACCATATCCACCACCTCTAGAACAACCTCTAAACCTCACCCACATCCTCTCAGAGGATGTATGTACAAAATAGTCCATGGTACGACAGTGAATACCTACATGGCATCATCCCAAGCCAACATATTCTTGGACCATCTAGAAGAATTCTTCCTGGGCACCCAGAATCCAAAACCCCTCATCTGGTTTGGATTCTTTGATGATATCTTCATGATTTGGATCGAGGGTGAGGGCACCCTATCCACATTTCTCAAACCTCCACACCTCCTCTCCTATTTGCTTCACCTGGTCCTGCTGAATCCAACAAGCCATCTTTGCTTGATGTTGACCTCCACCTCAAAGATGGCTACATCAGTACCTTTGTCCATATCAAACCTACCAACCACCAGCAATACCTCCACTTTGATAGCTGCCAATCATTGCATATCAAGAAGTCCCATCCATACAGCATAGTCACCTGTGGCCCTCGCATCTGTAGTGATGAGAAATCCCCCTCAAAATATACCAAGGATCTCACTGAGATGTCTGTTCCATACAGTTTAGCCACCCATGGCTGTTGCCTGTGTAGTAACGAGCAGCTCTTGCTGAAAATGGTCTGGCTTCAGCAGCCGGAGATGGTGGTCATATGTGTGTGAGTTGTGTGTGCATGAATGTGTGTTTTCTCTATCTCAGAAGAAGGCACTTTGTGGCTGAAAGCTTACTTGCACATGCACACGCACGCACAACACACACACACACACACACACACACACAGTTTTCTCTATTTGGAACAAGCATCCAACAAATTTAAATATTTTCTCTTCCTCACAAATTTAATTGTTTTAATTGTACATGTTTTTACTTTTTGTTTTACAGGAGAAAGAACTTAAAGAACACTCATCAGTATTTTTACTGTCAGAATTACGTAAAACAGGTTAGTGTTTTTTCCCTATTTTGAAAGTTTACAGCAACTAAGTTAGTCAGTATTTAAGCAAAAGAAATCACAAGTTTACATTAAATGCCTGTCCCAACAAGGCATTGTGTTGTGCAATAAAGTTACAAATGTATTTGTAAAGTAATAGATCTTGAAAATGATAACACAATACATTAATTTGGAAAAGTGTATTCTGAAAAGATGCCAAAGAAATACACACATAAAAGATTATGTTTGATGTCCGACGTTCCTTTTACTTGCAGAAAAGCAGAAAGGGATTTCCTCAGAAACTGAGAAAGGCAATTTTCTAGTATTGCATAGCAGGGTAGATACAATAAAGCAGGTCAAGACTGAAATGTTGCTTGTTTTTCAATGTTGATTTCACTTTTATCCTGTTCTGCAAATGAAGAAGTTGATATTGTGATTAAAATTGTGTGACAAAGGAATGGAATTGAATTAAAAAATCAAATTTAAATCAGTTAATTCAGTAAAAATGATGATCCGAGTCATCTTGATAAAGATTTAAAAATTTAAAAAAAGTTTGTGTATCTGATGAGATGCGAACCTACAACCTGCTGTATACATGGCTGTTAGCCTATCCACTATACCACACTATAAAAATCAACTTTTTTTAAGCTTTTGAGTGTCACATAAAATTCAGATCCCCCCCCCTCCCCCTCCCCCTTCCCTCCCTATCAGTTGCTTGTAAATGAGAGCCCACCATGTTGAATGGCTAAATTGTGTGATACCTGAGACCTTAACCTACATTACCGGAGGGGTCAAAGGTTATCCAAAGGCTCCTCAGTGGTGTTGCAGTTATTTAGTCGCATGCTACAAATGCACGCCCACTGCAGGAGATGCTCATTATTTTTTCCAGATGCGTCAAGACCCACCTGTCATTGGCACTCCATCAAAGATGCTTGGTGTATCTTGAAGACATCCTGTTGCTGCACCAATCCTGTTCACTAGGTCCTCCGGCAATGTGTTTCATACACAAGGCCCTTCAGAGACCTCAACAGGAAAAAATTAGTTGGGGACAGGCTGGATAATAATGATGGTCATGCGACTAGCCCACCACAACCAATCCTGTTTCCAAGAAAGGTTGTGTGCAGATATTTAACTTGTATGCTGAAATGTATGGGGGCTCCATCATGCTGAAATCGAATGCAGCAACGAATAAGTGTGGCAACATCATTCAGCATGTCTGGCTGAAACTTAAAAGATACATGCGACCATCAAGTCGGTCTGGGAGTATGTGTGGTCCAATTGAACAATCTCTGATGATACCAACCCTCTCGTGACTGTAATGCCCTCGCAAGGCATTTCTAGGCCCAGGTTTCCGTGTTTATATGTGATTACTAATCCTTGTTGTATGCTCGATGTGCCATGTCAGTTTGTAAACTTTTTTTTAATCACTCTGTTGAAGTAGAAATGATGGGAAGTTCATAGCCATTGCCCAATGGGTTCTCTCTTAAAATTTTGAGTTGTTTATGAAATAATTATACGCATTATTAAGGTTCTTAACTTCTAAACAGAATCACATGCGTACCTACTGTAATGTTAAGAGAACATATTAATTTAAATGTTTGGGGCATATCTATTATACAGTTACACTCAAATCTCTTGTCATGAAGTGTAACTCTCCTTCACACAATTCACAACAAGGATTATGGGTACCAGTAATGCTGCAATTGACATCATCCATATAGAAACATTGAGTAAATTATGTAAATACATGCAGTTAAATTATAACACAAATTAATGAAAAGGAACGGAAGACAAATAAATATGAAATGAATTGTATTGACACACTGGAAAGATGTCCATAACCCATTTGGCATCAGTGGGAAATGTAATATATTATGCAAAGTAACCTATAGTTCCTAAGATAAATGTTTCAAAGCAAATTTAATAAATTATAATTTTCATTTATTTTAAATTTATGATTTGAATGTATTCCTGGGGATACAGAAATCAGCTACAACTGCTGCTAAAAGTAGTAATTCATTTTCCTTAGCAGAACATCTTGATAGGATGACATCCATAATACTGACTGAAACTGCTTGACAAATCACTTGTGTGTGGGGTGTCAATGTATCAGATTACAAGCAGTATAGCATTTGAGGGATCACTGAATTCCATTGTTCATGTGTGGGACTCTTAACATACCACGGGAAAATATTCTGAATGCTGGTTTTAGAAGCGTTACTTTAACAATAAATTTCTTGTTATGGAGTATGAATTACGTTACATGAGAGAATGTGCAATGAATGTCTTAAATCATAGATCATCTGACTCTCATTCGAAACTTAACAGTTTGAGGATGAGCCATCTAGAAAACTTTTCGACCTAGAAGATCAGCCGTTTATGCCATTATTTAAAATTTACTGCCACATTTGTGTTTGATATAACTGAAAGGGCGTGTTAAAGGGTGACAAGCACTAAAAAAAGTCCAATATTATATGTGAAAGTTTAGCTTTTCGTGCAGTTGTCTCGGCTCTCATTGGCTGGCTAGACCTCATGGCAGGAGCTATGATTGACTGACAAAAGTACATTGCAATCTGGATTTCAATGCTTTGGAAGCTGCCGTGCCGTATTCGGTGTAGGTCATATTTACACTTCTGTAATATGAAAGTATGCAGTGTACATGTTGCCACGCATTGAAGATCTTTCCAAAGTATGGTTGTTTTTTTGCTTAGTTTTGTTTCCTAAAGTCTTGGGAAGCTCTACGCTGGTGTATGAAAACTTTACCATTTAAAGGATTGGTAAGTTCGGCAGATCCAATGGAAATTATATTGTCACTTAACATGGAAAAAATGTATTTTCACCTCGGAAAAATGTATTTTTAAGTGGGAAACCCGCAAAAAAAAATTTCTTGTTGACGTGTACATCTTGGTAGATGACTAGGGAGTCAAGGAACTGGAGATTTACTTCTGGACAAGGTGTGAAGGAAAAGTTAGGTTCATGAAGGCATTAGCAAGACCTTTGGCAGAGTTGGATAGGAAATCGGATAACTAGGAACCTTCATTAATGTTAAACTGTCTCTCATGGATGGCTCCACGAGTACTTCTGTCCACATCAAACCAAAAAAACACTCAGAATACCTTTATTTCTACAGCTGTCGTCATTGCATCTGCAGTGATGAGCAGTCCCAGTCCAAAAAATGTTGAGGGTCTCACTGAAGTTTTCAGAGACTGAAATCAGCCTCCACACTTTGCCCAGAAACAGATTTCCCATGCCCTGTCTCCCCGGTCACCTACCATCCCTCACACACCCACTGACCAGCCACAAAGGAGCATCACACCTGTGGCTCAGAACCACCCAGGACTGAAGCAAATGAATCATGTTCTGAGCCTGGGTTTTGACTACCTCTCATTTTGTCCAGAAATGAGTAATATCTTCTCCACCTTCCCAAGAGTAGTAATCCTGTGTCAACCCACCGTACATGTCCCTATTCCAACCCTGTTCCCAACTTCTTACTCCGTGGCCTATGTCCCTGCAACAGACTTACAGGCAAGACATGTCCTCTGCATCCTCCCATTCAACAAAAATTTCTTACCCCTTCAAAGACATGGCCACCTGTGAAAGCAGCCGTGTGATATACGAACTTCACTACAGCCACTGTGCAGCATTCTACATGGACATGACTACTGAAAACTGTCTCTCCTCATCAGTGGCCACTACCAAACAGTGGCCAGGAGGCAGCTTCAATGAGTGCTTCATTACCGGAGTTATCTAGATTTTCCCCACCAGTATCAGCTTTCCTCCCTCTCTTCCCCCCCCCCCCCCCCTCTGCCAATGCTGCCCCTACAGCCAAACGTCTCCTCCCCAAAATGTCCTTGCACTCTCCCACACTCCTGTAAGCAGCGTTGTAGCATCTTTCCCAAAACTTACCCTGCTATACCGCCTCCTCACTCCATGCCTCATCTCCACCCCACCCCAGCGCTCTCCCCCAGCCAAAACTGCTGTTCACTGCACTTGTACAGTTGGGAGTCAGGCCCTAGCATCTGGAGGTGACAGAGGCCATGTGTGTGTGAGTTGTGTGTGCATGAATATGTGTGTGTGTGTGTGTGTGTGTGTGTGTGTGTGTTTATGAATCTGAAGAAGGGCTTTATCCAATAGCTTAGTCTGCTTTCAAATATAGTTTTGAATGTGCCTGTCTGCCTCTCAACCCCTTCCTATGTGGTGAGTAGCAACCTGTCTTAATTCATAATGTTATCTTTATGTATAGATCGTCTGTGTACACAACAGATGAAAAGCTACTACTAAACACATTGTAAGTCAGCCATTAGCCTTCTTTGGTGAAGCACAGGTGACTAGCAAGTCACATTTTCTGCTTTGTTCATAATTTAATTCTTAAAGTCTTTGCTTGTTTTTGTGTGCTTGCATAGTTCAGTTCATAAATTTATTGTGTATTTTTATATTTGAGAGGTGTAATATTGCATTTTAGTAACAGTAATGTGCTCAATCATTTAGTCTTAGTGCAGCAGACTACTTTTTTTGTTGCCAGTAATCGTTGACCAAAGATCAGTGAGCTGCTAGCCTCTGTTGTTGAAACTCCAGGAGTTTAGCAGGTCACATACATAGCTTTTCTGTTCGTTCAAGATTTGATTCTTTAGTTAGTATGATGGATAGAGTGTGTGCATGCAGGAGGAGTTGACCACAGTTTGCAAGCAGCCAAAGATGCTTATGATCATGGTCAGCCATCTGCAAATTGCTGTGGTGTTGTGAGGCCAGAGCATCTGGTGCATCCCATGGGACAGCTCAAAAGTCGCTTGTTTCGCCGATGGGCTCTACTGCCAAGGCACACACTGTTGCTGAGGCATAACCATCGTAGGGATCTGCACTCACCATGTGCTGATTTGCGGGTTGTAATGCTCTCACATCACTTGATGCTGACAGTCAATGTGGAAACTGACCATCTGGTCTCACCCACCCACCTTGCAAGTGGAGATGTAGGTGCTCTTCAACAGGGTCCAAGCAAACACACGGGGGAGAATTTTACTAGTTAGTGGGAGCTCCAATGCTAGACATGTTAAATAGTTCCTTAGAGAAAAAGTGTCCAGGACTGAATAGAAACCCAATATGGACTTTGTATGTCTACCGAGGGGCCTCATCTGAGGTGAGGAGGCAGCCCTGCCTGCAGCTATTGAACTTAAAAGATACACTCATCTGTAAGTTGTTGCTCATGTGGGCACCAGTGACGTCTGTTGCTTGGGTTCTAAGGTCATCCTCAGTTCTTACAGGTGGGTGACAGAAGTGGCGAAGACTGCTGGCGCAGGCTGCAAGCACAGCTCATAATTTGCTGCATCATTCCTAGAATTGATAGGGGTCCTTGGTTTGAAGCCAATTGGAGGGTCTCAAACAAAGGCTTCATCAATTCTGTGTAAGTCTTGGCTGCAAATTTTTAGACCTACATTATGGATGAAGAATTATAGGACTCCCGTTGATAGGTGTGGGGTGCACTACACAACGAAAGCAGCTACTTGGGTAGCAGAGTGGTCATGGTGTGCACATGAGAGTTCTACAGGCTAAGCGGTAGTTTTAAGACTTCTGATGAACACTCTCTAATCCATGTACAGAGAGCAAAATCAGATCACATACAAAGCAGACATACTTTGACTGTTAAAATTTGAACAGTAAATTGTCAAAGTATTTGTAACAAAGTTCTTGAACTTGGTGCCCACCAGGAAAGTTGTCACTCTCAAATTATCCTTGAAACCATGAGCTGGCTGAAACATGAAGTAGAAACTCAAAATACATCAAAAAAAGTTTTGCATCACCCCGGTTCCCAGAACTCTTGAAGATTGGTGTTGATTGTGGATATTGTATCACAGACACAGTCCCTTTGACTGTTCAGAGATGTCACTAAAGTTGCCCAAAGATGTAAACAACCGTGCATAAGCAGCACCTATTAGACAGAGTGGGTCCAACAGCCGATCAGTTCCAATTATTCCACCAGCAAGGAGATACACGGATCATGTTGTCTGTAGTTCAGCCATGCCTAGATGGTCAATACCACAGTTTGATTGTGTCTGCATTGTTACTTTGCGCCAGTAAGAGCTCTCAACAAGATAAGTGTCCAGGCGTCTCGGAATGAACCAAAGCGATGTAGTTCGGACATGGAGGAGTTCCTGGAACTGTTGATGACATGCCTCGCTCAGGCCATCCAAGGGCTAATACTGCAGTGGATGACTACCGATACCTAAGGATTATGGCTCTGAGGAACCCTGACAGCAACGCCACCATGTTGAATAATGCTTTTTGTGCAGCCACAGGACGTTGTGTTACAACTAAAACTGTGCGCAGTAGGTTGCTTGATGTGCAACTTCATTCCTGACGTCCATGGCGAGGTTCACCTTTGCAACCAAAACACCATGCAGTGCGGTACGGATGGTCCCAGCAACATTCCGAATGGACTGCATCACGTTCTCATTACCGATGAGTGTCGCATATGCCATCGAGCAATCGTCGAGACGTGTTTGGAGGCAACCTAGTCAGGCTGAACACCGTAGACACACTGTCCAGCGAGTGCAGCAAGGTAGAGGTTCCCTGCTGTTTTGGGGTGGCATTATGTGGGGCCGACGTATGCCGCTGGTGGTCGTTGAAGGCACCGTAATGGCTGTACGATATGTGAATACCATCCTCCGACCGATAGTGCAACCATATCAGCAGCATATTTGCGAGGCATTCAACCTCATGGACGACAATTCACACCCCCATTGTGCACATCTTGTGGATGACTTCTTTCAGGATAACATCACTCGACTAGAGTGGCCAGCATGTTCTCCAAACATGAACCCTATTGAACATGCCTGGGATAGATGGAAAAGGGCTGTTTATGGATGATGTGACCCTCTGAGGGATTTACGCTGAATCGCCGATGAGGAGTGGTACAATCTGGACCAACAGTGCCTCGATGAATTTGTGTATAGTATGCCACCATGAGTACAGGCATGCATCAGTTCAAGAGGATGTGCTACTTGGTATTAGAGGTACCAGTGTGTACAGCAATCTGGACCACCACCTCTGAAGGTGGTACAACATGCAATGTGTGGTTTTCATGAGCAATAAAATTGCAGAAATGATGTTTGTGTTGATCTCTCTTCCAATTTTCTGTACAGGTTCCAGAATTCTCGGAATTGAGGTGATGCAAATTTTTTTTTGATATGTGTATTTAGCAAGGCATGGAACACAGAGTAGATGCCATAGGAGGGAGGTCGAAATTGAGTCTAACTATGAAGTTATCTGGACACGAGTAGTAGGCCTAGGTGAAGTCACGTTAATTATCTGTTGTTTTGATCATCCACCTTATTCTGCCATAATAGTTGTAGAATCATTCAAAGAAAGTTCACTGCAGAAATATCCAGGTCATGCAGTATTAGCTGGAGGCAACTTTTAACTTACTGAGTAAAGACTAAGGTGTATATGGATTCACTGCAGATGGTACAGTCAGTCAGTCCCGTGATGTATTGTTGAATACATTTTCCATAAACTGCATTGAACAACCAGTTAGACAGCCCACACAATAAAGAAATATTTTAGATCTTTAAGCTACAAACAGGTGTGACCCTATTGACAATTTCCGCACAGAGACAGGGATAAGGGATCATGATCATAGTGAGATAGTTACTGAAGTCAATAAAAATATCTACAAGGCCAGGAGAGCATTAATGCTAAAAAAAGCTCCCACTGACAGTGAATGGACATCATTTAGTTCCAATACAATGGACTTTGAGGAATTATGGGTGAAGTTTAAACACATAGTTAATACAATATGGATATGTGTGTGCAAGATAAGTGAATTAAGGTTGAAAAGATTCTCCATGGCTTAATAACCACATTCTGAAAATGCTGAGGAAACAGAGTTTGTTCTGCTCTCAGTGAAAAAAAAGAACGCGCAAACATCAACTAGCAAAAGTTAGTAGGAATTTGTTCACCCATAAGAAGGTCAATGCGTAAAGCATATCAAAGTTTGCATCATCATACCTTAGTGAAAGATCTTGCTGAGAACCTAAGAAAAACCTGGTCATACGTAAAATCACTAAGTGGATCAAAGACCTCTTTCTAGTTACTCGCCAGCTAGTCCTGTGTGGCAATATAAAACAGCAAAAGGAAAGCTGAATTTTTTTTTGCAAAGACTTTCACATGCTGGACATGTTGGCATATAGAAGCAGCTGAAAGAATTGAAAATATGTAAGCCGCCAAGTCCAGATGGAACCCCAAAGAGGTTTTATGCAGCATACTCTGTGGCATTGGCCCCGTACTTTGCTTTCGTCATGAACCTCTTGCCCAGCATGAAGTCCCAAGCGACTGGTAAAAGTGCAGGCGACTGGCGTATGTAAGAAAGATAAAATACCAGACCCACATAATTTGCAGACCAATATCCTTAACGTCGGTTTGCTGAAGAATTCTTGACTACATTCTGAGGTTGAATGTAATAAATTTCATTCAGACAGAAAAGCTTCTGTTCACAAATCAACACACATTTAAAAAGCATGCGAAACTAAGCTTGGTCTTTTGTCACACGATATCCTACAAACCACGGATGAAGGACAACAGGCAGGTTCTATATTCCTAGATTTCCAGGGAGTGGTTAACATGGTGCCCTACTAAAGGCTTTGATGAAGGTTCAAGCATACGGATTAGGTTTCCAGATATGTCAGTGGCTTGAAGACTTTGTAAGTAATAGAAAACAGTACATTGTCCTCGATGGTGAGTGTTCATCAGGGACAAGGGTATCGTCAGGAGTACCCCAGGGAGGTGTGGTAGGGCCACTCTTATCCTCTAAATACATAAATGATCTGGCAGACCAGATGAGCAGCAATTTACAGCTTTTTGCTGATGATACTGTGGTGTATGCAAAGGTTTCATCATTGAGTGACTGAAGGAGGATGCTCGATGACTTCAAAAGAAGAATGGGAGCTAGCTTTAAACGTAGAAAAATATAAATTAACATGGATGAATAGGAAAAACAATACTGCTGTGTTCAAATACAACAATAGTAATCTGCTGCTTGACACAGTCACATTAATTAAGTACCTAGGCATAACATTCCAAAGTGACATGAAATATAATGAGCGCATCAGATTGGTAATCGAAAAGGCAAGTGCTCACACTGAAGTGTGTTACAAGACCTCATCCTTTCCCCAGACTTAAGAGGCCACTTGTAATGGGGGCGGGGTGGAGGGCACCTAAAGTTTAACATTGAGTCTGAACTATTCTTCAGTTCGGCATTTTTCCAAAACACAATGCATTGCCATAGATTAAAAGATTGAGTGGATTTGTTGCCAGTCACATATCCATATGTCTATCAAGCCACACATGAAAGACAAATGAAATATTAGTTTGGTGCGAGATTTTGAAAAGCCAGTGCACCCTTTTAGGAAATTGGTGTTGCCTGTTGTATAATACTGCTATATTGCATGGGGTTCTTATCAGTTAATCATTACAGAAGAAATTAAAGCTTCTCAAGGACAGGCTGATATGCTACAGGAACTAATTTGGAAGTATAGAGACCAGGCTGACAGACCTCTGTGGTGGTTAGTGGGAACGGTTGACAGGTGCCAGAAGGGCAGTGCTTCACCACCGTGAGTGGGGTAAGAGTGATGCAGTGAGGGGATATCTGGTAATTGTTCAACATACTGTCATGAAAACATCTTTGTTAAAACATTCATTTGTTGCTGACCAAATTCCAAAATTCGTGATGGTACTTGGAGAAGCCAAGACGGCAGGACATACGCTGAAGGCATCCTCTGAAGAGGTGCGGCTGGCAGCAGGTGGCCCGGCACCTTGCAGCATCGCAAAGCCATTGTAGTGATGATGGCAGCAAACTGGCAAAAATGCCAACCACAGCAATGGGTGCTGAACCACAATGCAAGCTAGATGCTGACTGGGATGGGGTGTGCCAAGAGACACAGAATCACACTGTGAACCCAGAAGGTATGAGACAGATTGCAGCAGCAGCAATGGGGGCAGTGGTGTTTGCCCACACAAGCAGAGGTGGGCAGCAAAAAGTTTTCCCACACAAATGAAGGTAGGTGAGCTGCTGCATAACCTGAGGCTTGAACTGAACGCCACCATTTGATCCGCTGGTTGGAGGGTGCTAAGTACACAACTTTACACTCATGAAATTACAATGAAATCCAGACCGTTAGCTGCTTACAGGCATTGATAAATATCAACTGTTGTTGTTGTTGTTGTTGTTGTTGTTGTTGTTGTTATCAGTCCTGTGACTGGTTTGATGCAGCTCTCCATGCTACTCTATCCTGTGCAAGCTTCTTCATCTCCCGATACCTACTGCAGCCTACATCCTTCTGAATCTGCTTAGTGTACTCATCTCTTGGCCTCCCTCTACGATTTTTAACCTCCACACTAGCCTCCAATGCTGAATTTGTGATCCCTTGGTGCCTCAGAACATGTCCTAACAAACGGTCCCTTCTTCTTGTCAAGTTGTGCCACAAACTCCTCTTCTCCCCAATTCTATTCAATACCTCCTCATTAGTTATGTGATCTACCCATCTAATCTTCAGCATTCTTCTGTAGCACCACATTTCGAAAGCTTCTATTCTCTTCTTGTCCAAACTATTTACCGTCCATGTTTCACTTCCATACATGGCTACACTCCATACAAATACTTTCAGAAACGACTTCCTGACACTTAAATCTGTACTCGATGTTAACAAATTTCTCTTCTTGAGAAACGCTTTCCTTGCCATTGCCAGTCTACATTTTATATCCTCTCTACTTCGATCATCATCAGTTATTTTGCTCCCCAAATAGTAAAACTCCTTCACTACTTTATATCATCTCTACTTCGACCGTCATCAGTTATTTTGCTCCCCAATTAGCAAAACTCCTTTACTACTTTAAGTGTCTCATTTCCTAATGTAATTCCCTTAGCATCACCCGACTTAATTCGACTACATTCCATTATCCTCATTTTGCTTTTGTTGATGTTCATCTTATATCCTCCTTTCAAGACACTGTCTATTCCATTCAACTGCTCTTCCAAGTCCATTGCTGTCTCTGACAGAATTACAATGTCCTCGGTGAACCTCAAAGTTTTTATTTCTTCTCCGTGGATTTTAATGCCTACTCCGAATTTTTCTGTTGTTTCCTTTACTGCTTGCTCATTATACAGATAGAATAACATCGGCGAGAGGCTACAACCCTGTCTCACTCCCTTCCCAACCACTGCTTCTCTTTCATGCCCCTCAACTCTTATAACTGCCATCTGGTCTCTGTACAAATTGTAAATAGCCTTTCGCTCCCTGTATTTTACCCCTGCCACCTTTAGAATTTGAAAGAGGTTATTCCAGTCAACATTGTCAATAGGTTTCTCTAAGTCTACAAATGCTAGAAACGTAGTTTTGCCTTTCCTTAATCTTACTTCTAAGATAAGTCGTAAAGTCAGTATTGCCTCACATGTTCCAACATTTCCATGGAATCCAAACTGATCTTCCCCGAGGTCGGCTTCTACCAGTTTTTCCATTTGTCTGTAAAGAATTCGCATTAGTATTTTGCAGCTGTGACTTATTAAACTGATAGTTCGGTAATTTTCACATCTGTAAGCACCTGCTTTCTTTGGGATTGGAATTATTATATTCGTCTTGAAGTCTGAGGGTATTTCGCCTGTCTCATACGTCTTGCTCACCAGATTGTAGAGTTTTGTCAGGACTGGCTCTCCCAAGGCCGTCAGTAGTTCTAATGGAATGTTATCTACTCCCGGGGCCTTGTTTTGACTCAGGTCTTTCAGTGCTCTGTCAAACTCTTCACACAGTATCGTATCTCCCATTTCATCTTCATCTACATCCTCTTCCATTTCCATAATATTGTCCTCAAGTACATCAACTTTGTATAGACCCTCTATATACTCCTTTCACCTTTCTGCTTTCCCTTCTTTGCTTAGAAGTGGGTTTCCATTTGAGCTGTTGATATTCTTAGAAGTGGCTCTCTTTTCTCCAAAGGTCTCTTTAATTTTCCTGTGGGCAGTATCTATCTTACCCCTAGTGAGATAACCCTCTACATCCTTACATTTGTCCTTAGCCATTTTGCACTTTCTGTCGATCTCATTTTTTAGACGTTTGTATTCCTTTTTGCCTGCTTCATTTACTGCATTTTTATATTTTCTCCTTTCATCAATTAAATTCAATATTTCTTCTGTTATCCAAGGATTTCTACTAGCCCTCATCTTTTTACCTACTTGATCCTCTGCTGCCTTCACTACTTCATCCCTCAGAGCTACCCATTCTTCTTCAACCGTATTTCTTTCCCCCATTCCTGTCAATTGTTCCATTATGCTCTCCCTGAAACTCATATCAACTAGGAAAGATGAAAATGTGTGCCCTGACCGGGACTCAAGCCCAGGATCTCCTGCTTACATAGCAGACGTTCTATCTGACTGAGCCATCGAGGACATAGAGGATAGTGCGACTGCAGGGACTTATTTCTGGCATGCTCCCCATGAGACCCACATTTCCAACTTACTGTCCACACACTACATATGTAGTGCCCCTGCCCACTACAATCATTATTCACGGCAGTCAATCTACCGACTCTCGTGAGAGCTTGAGCACTGTTAGTGAATCCACACTGAAGAAGATCATTGGTTGGTAAGCCTTATGTATATGAATATGGTATCTGTTCGTTTGGACATATCCGAAAGAACAGATGCCATTGGTGATCTTGCAGCTCTCAAAGAATGAAATTACAATGAAATCCAGGCAATTAGCTGCTTAGATTCTCTTGATCATAATGTTATTTTGCTGCTTATCACAATTCTGCCTTACATGTTGTGTAATGCTTGCTCAGTCGTAATTTGGCCCTTCTGTGAAGTTATAAGTTCATTCAGTGAATGAATTAGGTCTGGTTTTAGGGTGACATTTAAATAGGTCAGGTTCTGGGTTGTCAACACATCTAATTGTTTTTCTGGCCAATTCTGTGAGCATTGTGTCAGCTTCACTATGGTTTCTCCAGTGATGGTAACTGGGAGACAGAGTGCCATACACACTATATCGCAGGGTCAGATCATTGACTAATATTCCACTATTTTGTAATACAAGCCTCGTCATTACCTTGGTTATAAGCTGTTAATAACAGTTCACTAATGCATACCTACCCCTTGAAAGTGTAAGGGAAGCATCAGAGCATCCCTTTGGCATTCTACAAATTCTGCTGTAGCCGGGAAAGGAACGAGTGCATTTCACACACTTGCACATTGGTGTGAACCATCCTGGTTGGTCATACTGTAGTTCTCTCTCTCTCTCTCTCTCTCTCTCTCTGTTTGTGTGTGTGTGTGTGTGTGTGTGTGAGAGAGAGAGAGAGAGAGAGAGAGAGAGAGAGAAATGGAGCTTATCCATTGACATCAGTATATAGATAGCACTCTCCTCGGTGATTAGCATTGCCTCCTGCATTTTGACCTTCACAAATTTGTCCCTGGTTTCCCATTTCACCATGTAGATGGGGATCATGGACAACTGGTAATGCACATCCAAACTTGCCACTGGGAACCAAGCTAATGCACAAAGCAAAGCTCTATTGGTATTAATCTTGTGGTTGCCATATGATAAAATGCGGACAAACTCTGTTCCATTGGTTCTGTAGTACATCCATTACATCTTTACTAAAGAGGTGCAGTGTGGAAATTTCACATGGGACCGAAATTCTTATCACCCTTCTTCCCCTATTGCAAGGGTGGTCATACATGGTTCATTACTACATCAAGCACCATGTCACCATAGCATACTCCCATCCACTTTCAACCTATCTCTAACAAAACTTAACAACAGTGCAACATGGAACTCCCTAAATCACAACTAACCCACTACAATAAGACAGTGACATAACAATCACATTTTTCATCACAAAACCATTTATATTTCCCTAATAAGTCAATATCAGTTGACATGATACGACTGTAAGGCATTCCGCATACACTCTGCTCATCGATTTCCATTCCTTCCTTCCATTCTCAGTTTTAACTTTACCTGCAGATAACAACACTGACACTCACACTCACAGTAAAGTGCCTAAAGTACCCTTAAAAGGCTTAATGTGTCCTCCAGGAACAATGGAAGTTCTTATCGGTAACTGTAATTCATTGGTGATGTCATTTCTGATTTGGTTTAGCTCATGATATCACATAAGGAATTTTTTTGTTTTACTCTTTTGTGTGTCGGGATTCACCATTATAAGCCACTGGACTGATTTTATGCTCAGATAGTTTAATAATGAGTTATACCATTTGTTCTTGCTGCTCGAATGCTTTCCTTTCATTACACGTTTCTCCAAAAACTTCTTTGCTGATTCCCCATTTTCTACCAAGTTAAGATGTAATCATTAATCATTCCAAAAGGGGACAGCCTATTTCTACCACATACCACTTCATGCAGTGTAGAATTATATGCAGCTATGACTTAGGTTTGGGCAGTTCACATAATAACCTAACATTTTTCCAGTAGGATAATGATTGTGTTCCATTCGACTGAGGGAACGGAGAGTAGATCTTAGCTTCTTGACTCACAGTACATGGCACAGCTGCTTAATCAACTCAGATGCAAAGTTGATGCCCTAATACGTAATTTTTCTGTTTAGAGTGCCAAACTTCAATAACCAGTTCTAGATTGACATTGCCTGTCTCACTGTTCTTGCTTGTTGAGTCAGGATTGCAACCGTTGCAATGTAATGTGAAAAGTGGTTTATGTTGGTTAACACATGCGGTTATGGGCCAGTGTTAGGTTGACTGGACCCAAAATATCTATTCCCTCCATTTCATGTAGCTTGGATGCCTTCAGTAATCTTTGCACCAGTGTTGGTTGGTGACTGAGACTGGGACATTGTGTACAACTACTTGCACACAGATCAGCATCATGTCTTCTCATCCTACATGAGTAAAGTCTAGCTGTTTGACGATCACTTGTACTTAATCCTCTGTGACCTGCTAATACATGATTGGGTACTTCTTTCAACACTTCATCACTCAACACTGCAGGTACCACAATACCTCATTATCCCACACAACAGCCCATTGTGCATAGTGAACTGTCGCTGTGTCCTGAATACATGGCAGTTTGCATCAGCGATCTGCCACTTTAAAAGGCTTCTGCCAAGGAGTTGTACGGCCCCAATCTTTGTACATGAGCCATTGGCATTGCTGTGCTTCCTGCTAGGTTTGTGACTACCTCTTAATCGAATTCACTTAACCTTAATGCCAGATGAGTTTAATCTGCTCAAAGGATTCTTCACCTCTAATAACCAATTTAATGCCTCATGACCTGTTATAACTTTGAACTTCCTACCATACAGGTGACAGCAAAAATGTGTAATACTGTGTATGACACTCAACATCTTCTGTGTGGTTGAGCAATCCTGTTTGGCTCCATTCACCTGCATTTATGGACAGGCTACTGGGTGTACCTTGCCATTCATATCCTGACTTAGAGTACATCTTACGACCTGGTTGCTTGCATCACAGGACAGTATAATTCTTTCTTGTAAATCAGGAATACTGATACCTGACTGGTTGTTAGCACCTCTTTCAGTTTCTCAAATATGGCTTGGCAGTCGGTTATCCATCGGAATTTTGAATCCTTTTTTAACAAATGAGTTAGTGATCTAGCAATTTCAGGAAATTGCTGTAATAACTTGCTTAGCCTAAAAATGAAGTTGTTTCACAGTTTGCGACAGTAAGACATCACAGGCAGCACATATCAATCTTGGCTCAGTCTTCACACTATATTGGCTAATCGCATGATATTAGATAGTTTACCCCCATGTATGCAAAGTGACACTTTTCAGTACTTCAGGTTAAACATTCCAAATGCTACCTCCATAAACAATTCATCCAGTTGTTATATAACTCCTCTAGATCTTTAGGAAACACAATAATATTGTCTAAATAGATCATACACTGATGTGATTTTAATCCATCTTAGCGCTCCATCTAATAACCCCTGGAATGTGGCAGGAACATTCTTAAGCCCAAACAGAGTCTGCCAATATTGATAGTGTCCCCACGGAATGGTAAATATGGTCTTTGGCCAGTCTTTTGGAGCCAGTTTTAAGTGATCAAACCCACTCTCTAAATCCATCATGAAGAAATATTTACTTTGAGCCAGGGTGTCCAACTTTTCCATCATATTTGGTATAGGATATGCAACCCTTTTTTTTTTTTCCACCATGATGATGACTGGTGCTCCCCATGCAATACCACTCTCCTCAGTAGTGCCATCCTTCAGCTGTTGAGTGATGAAGTCATTCATTATCTGTTACAGAGATGTTCTCTCTGATTTCTTATGTACTGGAGAGTTATACCCTGTTGGGGTTTTATTCTGTGTCATGGGTATTGCTGGTAGCGGTCAACTAGGATCGAAAAATCCATGAATTGCATTAATAAAGTTTCCGTAGCTGATCTATCTTTCCCTTTTCCAAATGCTGTAATATACTTTTTTTTTAAAAAAAAAAATTGTCCTCATCTTAGATGTCCAAATCAGCAGTCGGTAATACTTTCAGCAGATCTACTTTATTAGAGCCAAAATTATTACCAGAACCGTTTAATCTCCATTTATTTGTTGCACTAATGCTATCTCTCGACACACAAAACAATCTGAAATATTCGGTTCATCATTGGGTTTCAACAGCTCTATAACACACAACATAATGTCTGATAGGTCAGTACCACAGTCACACGAAGTAATTTTCCCATGTCTGTTTTTAACTTACCATGCAAATTTATCATTGACCATGTGTGCAGCTTATTCAGTTCCATCTTCATTATCGCTGAACCTTGCAACCCTGTATCCTTATTTTTGAGTGGTCATTCTCTGCCAAAACAATGTTCTACTGAGTTCGACAGTGTGCTGCAAAAGATCAGTTTTTGCGTGATGCTTATTCAGAAAATCCAGCCCTTGAATTGTGCGGCACCACTCACCAAAATGGGGCAATATTTCCACTTATTCCCGAAAATTTATTGCTCCAGTATGTTACCCCCCAATGAAGCCACATCATTGTCCTCTCCTACACATAATCTATATCCTGAAGAATTCAATCTCTTTTGCCCAAGTGGTCAAGACTAGTCACCAACACATTGACCCCTGTGTCCACTGAAAACTTGGGTTCCATTTACCATATCCACGAAGCAACAGTCTGCTTCTGCACACATCTTTTTATCACTGCGCTTTACTGAGAATGCCTTCTGGTGGTCGAGGAATTCCTGCTGACATTTATCGAACCCATAACGTGAAGTCATCCTCTTTTCTTTTTTTCGTGCGTGTTTTTATGTTTAAGAGGTTTAATCTCATAATTTTCTAAGTGTAAATTCATTCAGTCTGTAGTGCAGTATTTGCCCATTTGTTTAGTTTTGAAGATAAGCATCTGCTTGTTTAGTGATTCGGTCAGTAAGGCTCCAGCTCTCAGCTGATACAGATCTACAGAGTGGCAAGTTAAGTGTTTATCTTTTCCTTCCTTTTCCTCATAGTATATTTATTAAATTCCATGCATGTGTCTCTTTAAGAGGTATAAGCTCGCATTTTGTAAATGTAAATTCGGGCAGTGTGTAGCACAGTTTTCATTTCTTCTAACAGCCAGCTACATAGCTCATTGAGGCATCAGCGTACAGTCCTTAGGTGACACAGTTGCATGTCTAAGATTCTGTCTGCTTTTATAGTTTACTTCTTTAGTTAAGTCTTGCTAGGCTGAATAGGAGAGTGTGCATGCTGTGTGCAGACAAAGGAAGAGCTGGGTGCAGTTCACGAACAGCTAAATGCACTTTTGGCTTCAGTCAATCACATTCAGGTCTCTGCCACTGAGTGTAGCAGTGGTGAAGAATCTGGCACATTGCATGGGGCACATCAGGTGCCACTTGTTTTGTGCACAGGCCCTGCTACTCAGGCACCTCCTAGTGTACCCTATCCAGTGGATATGTTCTCACAGCAGAGTGAGTGGCAGGTGATAATGTGTTTGTGTCACTCGAGGCGGAGGGCCAATGTGGAGACTGGTCATCTGGCCTCGTCCATTCACCCTGTGGGTGGACAGGTGGCCACTCCTTCAGCAGTGTCCGAGCTAGTAATCAGGAGCTCCAGTGTTAGGCGTGTTATGAAGCCTCTTAGCCAGATAGCGTTCAGAGCTGGAAAGAAAGCCAATATGCACTCAGATTGTCTGCCAGGAGGCCTCATCAGGGATGTGGAGATGGCCTTGGCTGCGGCTGTTGAATGTGCAGGGTACAGTTGTTTCCAAGTTGTGGCTCAAGTCGGCACCAACAGAACCTGTCACAGGGGTTCTGAAGCTATCCTAGTTGATACAGGTGACTGGCAGAACTGATGAAAGCTTCTGGCCATACAAAAGGGGTGCAAGCAGAGCTTGCAATATGCAGCATTGTTTCCAGAGTTTATTGGAGGGTCTCCACCAAAAGTTTTGTCGACACTGTGATGGTATTGGCTGCTTATTTCTAGACCTGTGCTAAAGGTTGTAGATTTGTAAGACTTCCCTTGACAAGTCAGGGATGCACTACGCAAAGGAGGCAGCTGCTCGGTTTGCAGAGTACTTGTGAAGTGCACAAGAGGTTTTTTTTAGGCTAGGCGGTAGTTTGAGGTACTCTGATGAACATTCGTCAGTTGATACAAAGCAAGGAAAATCAGACAGCCTTCAGAGTAAAGATACGTAGACTGTCAAAAATTTATCAGTAATCAAAGTATCTGTAAAAAATATCGCAAATTTACTGCCCTCCATGGAGGTACTCGCACTCAAATTATTCTCGGGACCAAGAGCTGGCTGGAACCCAGAGTGGAAAGCTAAGAGATATTTAGCGAGTCGTGTAACATATATTGGAAAGACAGATTAGAGGCCATAGGATGGGAAGTGTTCATTGCAGTTGACATAAATATTGTCTCTATTGAGGTCAAAGTTGAGTGTGACAGTGAAGTTATATAGTCACGTATAACAGGTCTAGGTGAAACCAAGCTAATTTTTGGATGTTTATACCGGCCACCCGATTCTGCTGTGATAGTTCTAGTCATTCAAAGTTTATGGTCAGTAGCTTGTAAAAACCCAGATCATGCATTACTAGTTGGAGACAACCTACTGAGTAAATACTGGGATGTCTATGAATTCATTGCAGGGATACAGACAAACAGTTGCGCAAAGTAATTTCGAATACCATTTTCAGAAAACTTGTTTTGAGCACCTACTTCGGCATCGGACACGCAATGGAAATATCTTTAGACCTTGTAGGTACAGATAGGCCAGACCCTATCAGCAATGTCAGCATGGAATCAGGGATTAGCGATCATGATATTATTATAACAACTATGGTTACAAAATTGGTTGAGAAGGCTATGAGAGTGTTTGTGCTAGAAAGAGCAGATAAGCAGTAGTTCCAGTAAGATGGACGTAGAAGGGGTATGGGCAAAGTTTAAGCAGACAGTAAGTCATGATCTGGAGATTTACGTGCCTAGGAAGTGGATTAAGAAGGCAAAAGACCCTTCATGGTTTAATAACGAGATTCAGAAAATGCTGAGGAAGTGGAGGCTGTTGCACTCTCAGTGCAAAAGAGAATGCTCAAATGAGAGTGCGCAAATGATGACAAACAAAGGTTGGTATAAATTCGTGCGTCTGTGAAAAGATCTGTGCGCGATGCCTACAGATACTACCACCATCATACCATAGCAAAATATCTGCCAGGAAAGCTTAGAAAATTCTGGTCCTATGTAAAATCAGTGAGTGGATCTGCAGCTTCCATCCTGTCACTTGTTGACCTGTCTCGTGTTGCAGTTGAAGATAGCAGAATGAAAGCCAAAGTTTTAAATTTTATGTTCAAGTAATCGTTCATGCTGGAGAATCGTACAAACATACCACTGTTTAATAGCAAACAGACTCTTGTATGGACAACGTGGTGATAAGTGTCCCTGGCATAGAGAAACAACTGAAGGAGTTGAAAGCAAATAAGTCCATATGGAATCACAATTCTGTTTTTCAAAGAGAACTCCACAGCATGAGGCCCTTACTTACCTTGCTTTAATCGTGAATCTCTAGCCCAGTGCAAAGTCCCAAGCGACTGGAAAAAAATCGCATGTGACTCCTATGTATAAGAAAGACAAAACAACAGACCCGCCAAGTTACAGACTAAAATTGGTTTGGTGCAGAATCCTTGAGCGTATTCTCCGTTCAAACCTAATAAATTTTCTTGGGACTGAGAAGCTTATGTCTATGATCATAATTGTTTTAGAAAGCATCACTCACGTGAAACAGGACTTGCCCTTTCCTCACATGGTAGACTGTGAACTGTGGATAAAGGCCAACAGGCAGATTCCGTATTTCCAGATTTCTGGAATGTGTTTGACACAGTGCGTCACTGCAGGATGTTGAAGTAGGTACAAGCGTATAGAATAGGTTTACAGATATGCGAGTGGCTGGAAGACTTCTTAAGTAATAGAAGCCAACATGTCATCCTCAACAGCAAATGTTCATCAGAGACAAAGGTATTGTCATGAGTGCCCAAGAAAGTGTGATAGGACCACTGTTATCCTGTATATACATGAATGATCTAGTGGACAGGGTAGGCAGAAATTTGCAGTTGTTTGCTGATGATGCTGTGGTTTACAGTAAGGTATCAAAGTTGAGTGACTGTAGGAGAATATAAGATGACTTAGACAAAATTTCTAGTTGGTGTGATGAATGGCAGCTAGCTCTAAATGTAGAAAAACGTAAGTTAATGTGGGTAAGTACGAAAAACAATCCCTTAACGCCCGGATACAGCATTAGCAGTGTCAGGCTTCACACAGTCAAGTCATTTAAATGTCTGGGCATAACATTGCAAAGTGATGAAATGGAATGAGCACGTGAAGATTGTGGTAGGAAAGGTGAACATTCACACTGAGTTTATTGGGAGAATCTAGGAAAGTGTTATTCATGTGTAAAGAAAATTGCATATACGACACTAGTGTGACCTATTCTTGAGTGCTGCTTGAGTGTTTGGCATCCGTACCTGGTTGAAATAAAGGAAGACAGGTAAGCAATTCAGAGGTGGGCTGCTAGATTTGTTACTATTAAGTTCAAACAACACACTAGTGTTAGGGAGGTGCTTTGAGAACTCAAATGGGAATCCCTGGAAGGAAGGCAACATTCTTTTTAAGGAACAATATTGAGAAAACCTTAGAGAATCAACATTTGAAGCTGGCTGCAGAACTATCTTACTGCTGCCAAAATACATTTCGTTTAAGGACCACAAAGATAAGATATGAGAAATTAGGGCTCATAATAAGGCATGTAGACAGTCACCTTTCCCTCATTCTATTTGTGAGTGGAACAGGAAAGGCAATGACTTGTAGTGGTATCGGTTACCCTCTATCACCCACCATAAAGTTGATTGCGGAGTATCAGTGTAGTTGTAGATCTACTTCGACAATCGTGTGCACAATCCCCACCGCTCCGCACCCGTAACTTTGGATTGCTGGCATTGTTTCTGAATAAGATCCAAATGTCCTCATCTGCAGCACTTTACTTCTAAGGAAAAAGTGCTCCATTCATATTGCAGCCAAGTATTCTTGACTACTTCCTCTTGTTACTTGGCAACCTGGCAGCAGCCAAATCCTTTGGATTATTCATCGATACCTTCTTCTACATATTGAGTGGAAGTCCTATAAGACATATCTACTGCTCTGTTTTCTGCCTCTTTCAGATTAATTTTATCTGCTTACAAAGTAATTAAAGACATTAGCTGCCAGTGTGCATTGATTTATATTAATGGGGCAAGTTGAAAATATGCTCTGGTCTAGGATTCAAACTCGAGTCTCCTGCTTACTAGGCAGATGTGCTCACCACTACACCATCTGGTTTCAGTGGTCACCACAACCACACGGGCTGTCCTAGCATACCTCCCGTCAGACCCATATTCACTACTTATATCACACGCTACTGACATAGTGTCCCTAATTGTTAGCCTCATTACTTGCAAAGAATCGCCATTCCCATAAGAGTGCGAAAGAATGGACGCTACATATATAATTAAGGCAATGGCGGCCAGTGATCCCTTCGGTGCAAATGCACACCAAGCTCAAACTCTTATGGGAATTGACAAGATGCTTCAAGTAATGAGGCTAATGAGCAGGGGCATTACACTAGCAGTGTATGGTATATGTCAAGAATGAGGGTCTGACAGGAGGTGTGCTAGGGTAGTCCGTGCAGTTGTGGTGACCACTGTGTCTATATTGCACAGTGATTAGGGCATCTGCCTAGTAAGCAGGAGATCCGGGTTCGAAACTCGTTCCACCACAAATTTTCAACATGCCTCATTTATATATGTCAGTGCCCACTGGCAGCTAAGGTCTTTAATTCCTTTGTGCTTTGATTCATAGTGGTTGCAGGACCAACCTGGTTCCTTTTCCTTTGGACATGTCTGAAGTAACAGACAATTACATAAGTAATTTTATCTGCCTTCTCATTCAACATAAACTCACACCTTTGAACACTGATTTTCCTAATTGAATCTGAGAATGTCTCCACTGAATCATTTCGCTTCTGAGACATCCTGTTATTATTCTCCCTAAAGAATCTAGCATTATACTGCTTGCATTAGTTCTGATGGAGTCTTTTGCTGAGTTGTTCAAACATGTGTACCTTACTTGACTTGTCATGATATATGACATGTGTCTTGTTTACAGTTTAATCGCAGCTAGTTCACCGTGTCCACGCACATGTTCTGCCATTAACATGTCCACTTCTGCCATTAACATATCCACCTGCCTTTGTAACGTGATATTACCCTCCAATAATCTGGACATCCGCTTCACCAGAGATTCAGCTGCTTCCTATGTTTTAATTCCTCGTGTTTGTGGCATCTGTACAACCTATGTCTACCAAAATATAATATATCTAAAGCACATTAACAAAGCAAGAATAACTACCACAAACATAGCCCATCAAGAATCTGAGCATTGATGTTCTTCAAGCCCATAATGTAAGCAAGTACAACAATTAGCTGGTGCTGCTGGCATACATGTCAATTTGTGATCTGCCAAATTATAATATTGGCACCACACTGGCTCTAAATAGTACTCCCTACAGTTTCCTGTAGATTGTGAAAAATCAACAGGTCCATCAGTTTCACAAATTGTACCCCCAAGTTCCTAGGCACATCAGTCTGTCCACCGTAGCCATGTACAAAACAAAAAATCAACAAAAATAAAAATTTCGCTCATTACAACATACTACTGAACTGTACATTGCAACCTAATCCAGCTGCAGACAACAGTGACAACTTCTGATACCACTTACAGTAGAGGCCGCATGGTAAGTCTCTTTGGTAGGTGGTGGAACGAGGTTGGCGGAGGTCAGGAGGCAAGTAGTTCCCCATTCTGGGCAAGGCTGCAGTGGTGTGGTGAGGACTGCCTAGTAGTCATTTGACATTTTCATGAAAACATCATTGTTGAAACATTCATTTATTGCTCAGAAATCTACAATGTTTGTGACCTTACCCAGAGAAGCCAGACTAGAGGATGCCTTGTTGCACAGGATGGAGTGTGGTGAGGCAAGGAGAATCACACTGTAGACCCATTTTGAATGAGGCAGCTGACAGCAGCAGTAAGGCAGCAAGGATTTTCCCCCACAAGCAATGACAGCTGAGCAGTTTCATAGCTCCAGGTTCCAGCTGTAGGCCACCATGTGGCCCACCAGTGCTAAGTTCACAGCTTTGTACTCGGCACAGACACACAGACACCTAGACTGCAGCTGACAGTGACAGAGTCCAGAGGGGGTGACTTGTAGACCCATGTAGACTCACAGACCATCCTAGCCCCCCCCCCCCCCCTTGGAGCTGGGGACTGGCAGGAGTGAGGAGTATTTGTTTAAGCTTGGCTTGTTGAAAGATCAATTTCTAACATGTAAGAAACAACAGAGCCATGGCTCAGTCATACACTAACCAGGTCATCCTCACTATAGCAACTCTTGTCTTTTTGCTGAGTCAGTGCTATTATACTTCTGGGCCCTCTGCTTATCTGTAGCATGTGGTAGCTGTCTCACCATCTTGGATCCACTTCTTGCCATATCAGCAGGTAGTCCTTGATGTAATGTCACCTAGCCAGCCCAAAGTGAGCTGCTGCCACGAGGCACTTGCATTAGCTGTGGGCGGTGTCTCAGATTTAACCAGTGGTGCCAAGTAAATTATTTGTTTTACAACAGATGAAAGGAAGCTTTGTTCTTTTGAAACCCTGTTGGGTAAATTTGAAGTAGTAGTATCTGAGGTTAACAGTAATAGTTCTACCACAACCACTGTGTGTGTCAAATATGAATCATGAGAAAAACATAGGAGAGATAGTGTGTATTCAGAGGCATATGGTCAATTATATTTCCTTTCAAGCCATGCACAAATGGAATGGTGCAGTTTGTTGCTGGCATTGACATTAATTACCATCCACTTCAATCGACAATGGCTTCCTTTGAATAAGCACAGTCCAGTTACATTAATGTGACCACCACTTATGTTCAAAAGTCAATGTGCAGAGTAGTCACTCACAGACAGAAATGTCAGCACTTAGCAGTGGAGGGTATATAAAGCATGTAAGAGGATGTGTATATGTTGAAAAATAGCTTGAAAATTGCTGTACCTGTTGTCAGTAAAGTTTTTCATGTAACTGCACTGTCTTATATATATATATATATATATATATATATATATATATATATATATATAATAGAGGGAAACATTCCACGTGGGAAAAGTATATCTAAAAACAAAGATGATGTAACTTACCGAACGAAAGCACTGGCAGGTCGATACACACACACAAAATTCAAGCTTTCACAACAAACTGTTGCCTCATCAGGAAAGAGGGAAGGAGAGGGAAAGACGAAAGGATGTGGGTTTTAGGGAGAGGGTAAGGAGTCATTCCAATCCCGGGAGCGGAAAGACTTACCTTAGGGGGAAAAAAGGACGGGTATACACTCGCACACACACACATATCCATCCACACATATACAGACTCAAATATATATATATAATAGAGGGAAATATTCCAGAGGGAAACATTCCACGTGGAAAAATATATCCAAAAATCATAGATGATGTGACTTACCAAACAAAAGTGCTGGCATGTTGAGGGAAAGAAAAAAGGATGTGGGTTTTAAGGGAGAGGGTGAGGAGTCATTCCAATCCCAGGAGTGGAAAGACTTACCTTAGGGGGGAAAAAGGACAGGTATACACCACAGGTATACACACACGCGCGCGCACACACACACACACACACACACACACACACACACACACACACACACACACACACACATCCGCACACACACAGACACAAGCAGACATTTGTAAAGGCAAAGAGTTTGGGCCGAGATGTCAGTCGGGGCGGAAGTACAGAGGCAAAGATGTTGTTGAATGACAGGTGAGGTATGAGCGGCGGCAACTTGAAATTAGCGGAGGTTGAGGCCTGGTGGGTAACGAGAAGAGAGGATATACTGAAGGGCAAGTTCCCATCTCCGGAGTTCTGACAGGTTGGTGTTAGTGGGAAGTATCCAGATAACCCGGATGGTGTAAGACTGTGCCAAGATGTGCTGGCCGTGCAGATCAACACCTTCAACCCATTACATGCAGTCTCCCATCCTTCATCAAAGACACCAACCACTTTCTCGAACGCCTGGAATCCTTACCCAATCTGTTACCCCCGGAAACCATCCTTGTAACCGTTGATGCAATTTCCTTATACACAAATATTCCGCACGTCCAGAGCCTCGCTGCGATGGAGCACTTTCTTTCACGCTGATCACCTGCCACCCTACTTAAAACCTCTTTCCTCATTACCTAAGCCAGCTTCATCCTGACTCACAACTTCTTCACTTTCGAAGGCCAGACATACCAACAATTAAAGGGAACAGCCATGGGTACCAGGATGGCCCCCTCGTATGCCAACCTCCAGAATTTCCTCTTCAACCTCAACTCCTTTGGTTCCATCAGATTCACCTGGTCCTACTCCAAATCCCATGCCACTTTCCTTGACGATGACCTCCATCTGTCCAATAGTCAGCTTCACACGTCCGTCCACATGAAACCCACCAACAAGCAACAGTACCTCCATTATGACAGCTGCCACCCATTCCACATCAAACGGTCCTTTCCCTACAGCCTAGGTCTTCCACATCAAACGGTCCCTTCCCTACAGCCTAGGTCTTCGTGGCAAACGAATCTGCTCCAGTCTAGAGATGGGCAAAACTGTTCTTTTCAGAGATCGGATCCGAACTGTTCACTCCCTGAAATGAACTAGGTCTTTTTCATGATTCACCACTCATTCACAATAGAAAATAAATGGAAGGCACATTGCCCTTTAAACTTTGTTTATTCCAGTACTATACCTGTATTTTGATCTTATTTGATCCTATTTTGAAGTAACACAGATAATGAGTAAGAATTTTGTATTGTTTATTGAAATTTCCACGATATGACAAAGTTTTTGATTATCGATTTATTTTGCACTATCGTGGTTTTTTGGGTGATCGGAAAATTTTGTAACTTGAGATGTACATTAACAATGTATTTGGCTATAATGTATTAAAATTTCATTAACCTCGTACAAATACATCCCAAGCCATATATTTTTAAAGTGAACATTTCCTTCCTAAGACGCCCAAAATCGCAAAATCCGTACTACAATTAGAAAAAAAATATAAATTTGACTGTAAGACCAAAGTGCTGCATATAGCCTTATGCAGAATAAAACAAGGAAAATATTGGTGTATCACATTTTGCGATACGTTTATTGGTTCGCTCGTAATTAAAGTGTAAATTCGAGTGACCATAATAAAAAAATCCTATAGCAAGAGGAGTCGTCAGGAACCTCATCTGATCAGTTTAAACAAATAAAAATAAAATAAAAACAAATGATTTATACATAACATAATTATGTAATATACACATCGGTATTAGTACGAAGAACAATATCCAGTATAGACGAACTCCGATGCAGAGGTGCTGAGTCAAGCTGGTCGAGCTGTATTGCTGCGTGAGCTAAGACCGCAGAGACCAGAGTGACACCTGAGTTGCTTTGCTCAACGCTCTGGCTAGAGTCGAGAACGGTGGGGTGAGTGTTGAGCGGGCGAGTTCCGAGGGTGGGGGGAGCGGTGAGCTCCCACCAGTCACCCGCTCCGAGACAAATCGTCCGCTCTCTTGCGAGCAGGTTGTTGCAAGTAGTTCTTATGTTCTCCGCTAGGAGGTTCTCTGTCCTGTTGCTCACATCAACTGCCCAGAGGGCAGGACGTGCGACTGAAACGATCGCCGACGGAGTACGATGCTAAGGTGCGCCAGACACTGCACGTGGCAGAGGAAGCACAGAGACGGCACGGGATATGTGAAACACAAAATCCAATGGGGCACTGCACAATGCAGGCAGCCAAGGCAGAAGCAGGGCAGAGGCCGGCGCTGGCTGTGTTGTGTGGCGCGCAGTGTGCTCTGACCAGCAGAGGCCCCGCTGATATGCTCCGTCTCTCTCTCTCTCTCTGCTGTGGGAAACGTTTGGAGCTACCGTTCTTTTTTTCTGAATCACTGATTGTTCACTCCTTTGAAAGATTCAACTCTATAAAACAGTTCAGGAGCGGATCCCCCATCTCTACTCCAGTCCTGAATCCCTGAACCATTACACCAACAACCTGAAAACAGCTTTCACGTCCCGCAACTACCCTCCCAACCTGGTATAGAAGCAAATTACCAGAGACACTTGCTCATCCCGTCAAACCCAGAACCTCCCACAGAAGAACCCCAAAAGTGCCCCAATTGTGACAGGATACTTTCTGGGACTGGATCAGACTCTGAATGTGGCTCTCCAGCAGGGATAAGACTTCCTCAAATCCTGCCCTGAAATGAGATCCATCGTTCATGAAATCCTCCCCACTCCACCAAGAGTGTCTTTCCGCCGTCCACCTAACCTTCGTAACCTCTTGGTTCATCCCTTCCCTACCCTCTGGCTCCTACCCTTGTAACCGCCCCCCCCCCCCCCGGTGTAAAACCTGTCCCATGCACCCTCCCACCACCACCTACTCCAGTCCTGTAACCCGGAAGGTGTACACGATTAAAGGCAGAGCCACGTGTGAAAGCGCCCACGTGATTTACCAACTGACCTGCCTACACTGTGAAGCTTTCTATGTGGGAATGACCAGCAACAAACTGTCCATTCGCATGAATGGACACAGGCAGACAGTGTTTGTTGGTAATGAGGATCATCCTGTGGCTAAACATGCCTTGGTGCACGGCCAGCACATCTTGGCACAGTGTTATACCGTTCGGGTTATCTGGATACTTCCCACTAACACCAACCTATCAGAACTCCGGAGATGGGAAGTTGCCCTTCAGTATATTCTCTCTTCTCGTTACCCACCAGGCCTCAATCTCCGCTAATTTCAATTTGCCGCTGCTCATACCTCACCTGTCATTCAACAACATCTTTGCCTCTGTACTTCTGCCTCGACTGACATCTCTGCCGAATCTCTTTGCCTTTACAAATGTCTGCTTGTGTCTATATATGTGTGGATGGATATGTGTGTGTGTGCAAGTGTATACCCGTCCTTTTTTCCCCCTAAGGTAAGTCTTTCCGCTCCCGGGATTGGAATGACTCGTTACTCTCTCCCTTAAAACCCACATCCTTTCGTCTTTCACTCTCCTTCCCTCTTTCCTGATGAGGCAACAGTTTGTTGTGAAAGCTTGAATTTTGTGTGTATGTTTGTGTTTGTTTGTGTGTCTATCGACCTGCCAGCGCTTTCAGTTTGTAAAGGACGTGATTTCTGGATTCCTTACCTCTGAACTTAACTGCCATGAATTGGGAGACTAATAATAATAATAATAATAATAATAAAACTTGGTACACATATTCCTTAGTGTCAGGCACCAACTGCTATGGGGGTAAGAACCACCTACATACCATAATTCACGAGTTATGGTGCCATAAGTAAGAAAGATGGATGAAAAACTGCCGTATCATGCACGGCATTTAAATTTATTACTTCTGTGCTACCACCTCATTCGCAATATATTCCGCAGAAAGTATCCACATATGCCGCTAAATGCACCTGCAAAACTATGTCATGGTATCACACACAATTCAGGAGATATGACGCCATAAACACTTAAATGTGTGAAAAGCTGCTGCATTGTCCATGAGTTTTAAATTCATTAGTTCTGTACAAGTAACTCTGTTCGCAACACATTTTGCAGACAGTATCCACATATTCTCCTGAATGGACCTACAGAAAAATGTCATTGTATGACACATATTTCAAGAGGTATGAAATAATAACACTGAGATGCATGAAGAAATGCCCCATAATGCATGAAGTTTTAACACACACTTTTTTTTTATAAATACTCCTACAGTCAAGTCAACTTAAGCAAAACTCCTGACACGTGGCAGAGCATTGGACAGCTTTCAAGTTTATATCACAAATAGCTGTAGGCGAAAACAGTAGCTGTCCATAGAACTACATTGAGGTGTTATCATAGAGATGTTTACAAAATCGCGTTAAGGCTGTTATAGCATCTGCACCCAGCATAAAGAAACTTTTCAAGATACTGTACTTACACATTTGTACATTATTGGTAGTACTTTTTATGACTGTTTCATAATTTCAAAGGTGTTTTCACCAATACATAGAAATGAATTTTTTTTTCGATATTACGCAACAAATACAGTTCATTTTTTGTTTCCATTTCCGATAGAAAGATGGCAAAATATTATTATTATTATTATTATTATTATTATTATACAGTAAAGGTTTTACAGCACTGCAGTAGCTGTTACATACTGTTGTGCTGTAAGTTAGTTCGTTTATTGTTGCAATGTGAGTTATGAAGCAATTTGTGGTCTGTTGTGGCAACTATCTGAAACTCAAAGAAGACACTTTCGTGAGATGATTAAGGACATGTAATGTCCACATCTACATGGATACTCTGCAAATGACACTTAAATGCCTGGCAGAGGGTTCATCGATCCATCTTCACGATAATGCTCCATTATTCCCCTCTCAAAACAGTACGCAGAAAAATCGAAGACCTGTATCTTTCCCTGGGAGTTCTGATTTCCCTCATTTTATTATGATGATCATTTCTCCATATTTAGGTCAGTGTAAACAAAATATTTTCACATTCAGGAGAAAGTTGTCACTGAGATTTTGTAAGAAGTTCCTGCCGCAACGAGAAACAACTTCATTCTAATGATATCCACCCCAAATCCTGTATTATGTCCATGACACTCTCACACCTATTTGTCGATAATACAAACTGTGCTTCTCTTCCTTGAACTTTCTCGATGTACTCCATTAATGCTATCTTGTGAAGGTCCCACACCATGCAGCAGTACTCCAAAAGAGGTTGGACAAGTGTTCTGTAGGTAGCCTCTTTAATAGATTCGTTGCATCTTGTAAGTGTTCTGCCAATAAATCACCTTCCCCACAACATTTTCTGTGCATTCTTTCCAATTTAAGTTGTTTGTAATTGTAATTCCTAGGTATGTAGTTAAATGTATGGTCTTTAGATTTGACTGATTTATTGCGTAAGTGAAGTTTAATAGATTCCTTTTAGCACTCATGTGGATGAAATCACACTTTTCATTATTTACAATCAATTGCCAATTTTCCAACCGTGTATCAACTTTAATGTCATAGATGCGTGCAAAATGTACAACATATGGTTCAAGTAGGTGGATTATGTGAAGATGATGTTCATACATACGTTTCACAAGCTGTAACCCCAACAACATTTTGCACACATTAATGCTTCTAGGAAATATAGGGAAGCCATGGCTACATGAGAAATCTGAAGAAATTAAAAAAAAAATGAATGATAGGACAGACTTAGTAGCACTGTGAAAAGTCAAAACAGCCTTCAGTGAAATTAAAAGCAAGGGTGGAACATTAAGAGTGCAGAGGGAATTCCACTGTTAAATGCAGAGGACAGAGCAGATAGGTGGAAAAAGTACTTTGAAGGCCTCTATGAGGGGAAGCTCTTGTCTGGTGCCATGATAGGAAAAGAAACAGGAGTTAATAGGGAAGAGCTAGTGGATGCAGTATTAGATTCTGAATGTAAAATAGCTTTGGAAGACTTCGAAGTACCAGCAGACTTTCAGAAAAACATCAGCCACACAACTGCGAAAATTGCAAGAACCGACAGGTGTGAGAATTATCGCACTATCTGCTTAACAGCTCATGCATCCAAGTTTCTGAGAAAAATAATATACAGAAGAATGAAAAAGACAATTGAGGATCTGTTAGAAGACAATCAGTTTGGCTGTAGGAAAGGTAAATGCACCAGAGAACAGCTCTAAGGTTGTGGTTGACAATGGAAGCAAGACTAAAGAATTAATAAGAGACATTCATTGGATTTGTTGACCTGAAAATACTGTTCAACAATGTCTAATTGTGCAAAAGGCTCAAAATTCTAAGAAAAATAGTGGTAAGCTACAGGGAAAGATGGGCAACATACAGTACAGTATGTACAAGAGCCAAGTAGAAACAATAATATTGGAAGACCAAGAAGAAGTGCTTAGATTTAAAAGGGCGTAAGAGAGGGATACAGTCTTTCACACATGATGTTCAATCTGTATATAGAAGAAGCAAGGATGGAAATAAAAGAAAAGTTCAAGAGTGGGACTAAACTTCAAAGTGGAAAGATATCAGTGATGACATTACTATCCTCAGTGAAAGTGAAGAAGATTTACAGGATTTGTTGAATGGAATGAACAAGCTAATGAGTACAGAATATGGACTGAGAATCAATTGAAGAAAGATGAGGATAATGAGAAGCAGTGGAAATGAGAACAGTGAGAAACTTATCAGAATTAGGGATCACGAAGTAGATTATGTTAAGGAATTCTGCTACCTAGACAGCAAAATAACCCTATGATGATGGACAGAGCAAGGAGAATATAAAAGACAGAATAGCCCTGGCAAAAAGGGTGTTCCTGGCCAAGAGAAGTCTATTAGTATCACGCATAGGCCTTAATTTGAGAAAGAAATGTATGAGAATACATTTGGAGCACAGCATTGTATAATAGTGGAACATAGGCTGTGAGAAAACAGGAACATTTGAGATGTGGTGTTGCAGAAGAATGTTGAAATTAGGTGCAGTGATAAAGTAAGGAATTAGGAGTTTCTTCACAGAATCGGCAAGGAAAGGGATGTGTGGAAAATACTGACAAGAAAAAGAGACAGGATGATAGGAAATGTGTTAAGACATCTAGGAGTCATGTTCATATTACCAGAGGAAGCTGTAGAGGACAGAAACTCTAGAGGAAGATAGAGATGGGTATACAAGCAAATAATTAAGGACATAGGTTGCAACTGTTACTCTTGAGATGAAAGGTTTCCACAGAAGAGGAGTTGGTGGCAGGCTGCATCAAAGCAATCAGAAAGTTGATGACACACACACACACACACACACACACACACACACACACACACACACACACACAGAGAGAGAGAGAGAGAGAGAGAGAGAGAGAGAAGCCCTAACAATCTTTTAAAAATAATTTAGTTTCACGAACAAAACGTAATTGAACCCTTTTCGTTTTACCCCTCTGGGGTAATCATCCCAAGATTGGGAACCACTGCTATAGAGGATTGGTGTGTGGCGCTCAGAAACACATTATAGAAAACAGTTAACACTAACTTTTGAGCGCTTGCGCGCTCTCACACACACACACACACAAACCACTCAGGCACCCACTCATGTGGTAGCAGTGAGACTGATTATCAAATATCAAAAATAGTTGTCAGGGTAGATGGGGGTGGGGCTACGGAAAGACGCATTAGGTAGAGAGGGGATAGGAGAGTGGTGTGAGGGCATTCTTTTGTCAGCTGGCACAGTGGCTACACATCAAGATGAAAGGAGTTCAGACGGTAGAGCATATAAGTGATCAAGTGTGGGAGAGGGTGTGGGGAAAAAAGGCGAGGAAAGAGAGTAAGGGAGAGGGGTGGAATAGAGGGCATGGAGGGAGAGCCAGCATGTAGATGGAATAAGTGTGGTGAGAGAAGGCAACACATGATCTGGATGGGGAAGGAGTGGTTTGGACATAGGAGAGAAGGGAAAAGATTTGATGAGGCAGCAGAAAACAAGTTAGCAGAGGTTTAGGCTGAGGGAATTATGAGAGAGTGGGATGTGCAGAAGAGAGAATTTCCACCTGCGTAGTTCAGAAACATGTTTTGGAAGGGAGTATCCAAATGGCCATTGTACTAAACAGCTTTTAAGTCATTGGTCTGGTGGTGTGCAGCATGTTAAGCAACTGAGTGATCAAGTTTGCTGTTCACCACAGTTTGGCATGGCCATTCGTGTGAATGGACAATTGGTTACTTTTCTTGCCCACATGGAATGCTGTACAGCAATTGTAGCATATCTGTTACATGGCTGTTTCCATGTGTGATCTTACCTATTATTGGTAGGAGATTTCTGTAACTGGATTGTGGTAAGAGGTGGTTGGTGGATGTATGAGACAGTTCTTGACCCTGTGTTGACCACAAGAGAATGAGCCATGGAGTGCAGAATTGTTAGCATGGTTGGAGTAGGTGTGGACAAGGATATTCTGTAGGTTGGGTCAGCAGTGGAACACTACTTTGGGTGATGTAGATATGATATCCC
Source organism: Schistocerca nitens (assembly GCF_023898315.1). Lineage (NCBI taxonomy): Eukaryota > Metazoa > Arthropoda > Insecta > Orthoptera > Acrididae > Schistocerca > Schistocerca nitens. The sequence continues at coordinate 1,013,590,961 of NC_064614.1, read as the reverse complement.
TCATCTCGAGGCATGACGAGAGGTAGTCAGAGCGCTAGTGAAGGAAGTAATTGAGCTTTTCAAGGCCAGGGTGGCACTGGGCGATTAGCGGAGTTAACAGAGTTACTGTTGTCAGAGGAGGAGATGGCACAGTATGTGTGTTTATGGATGACCTGGGTAGGATATTGTCGGTCAATAAAGGCTATGGCACAGTTACCAGTATATTTCAGAAGCTCATGCTTTCTGCTGCAGATGCAGTGTCCATGGGTGGCGAGGCTGTATGGAGCAAACTCTTTAACACGGAACAGATGACAGCAACAAAGTGGAGTTAGCATTGGTGGTTGGTTCACTTAGTAGGAACGGACATATTTGTGGAGCCGTCTGAGAGGTGGAGATCAACATCTATAAAGGTGAGCCACCTTTTGAGTTGAGAAAGACCAGATGAAGTTTATTTGGGAATGGGTGTTAAGATGTGGAGGGAGGAGCATAGGTTGTCCTTTCCATGAGCTGAGATCATGAAAATGTTGTCATTGAATCTGAACCAGTCAATGAGCTTTAGGTGTTTACTGGGAAGGAAGGATTCCCCCAAACAGCCACCCTGCGGGTCCGGGGGATAGAATAGGCCTGAGGTATTCCTGCCTGTTGTAAGAGGCAACTAAAAGGAGTCTCACACGTTTTGGTCTTTATCTAATGGTCCCCTGTAGGGTTTGACCTCCATTTTCCAAAATTTTCCCAAAGAGCGAGCCAATTGGGGAAGGATGCCTTACATGGTGCATTGTATCCATCATGCATTGAGATTTTCAGCCCACTTTCTCATCATTGCATTCCACCTCGCCTATGCAGTGTCACTTTCTGTGCCAACGATGACCATGGATTTCTTTGCACCTCATATCCAGCACAATAGCCAGTCCGTTGTGGTGGGGCCGCCATGTACCCTGGTGGTTGTAGCCCCCCTGACAACACAGGGATGACTATGCTGATGCCTGTGCCGTTAACTCCCCACGTATGACAAGGAGTAGATCCCCATCACCCTGAGGCATCGGGACTCCCTGGAAATGGCCTATGCTGCGGCTGGGTTGCGCTCGTGGGGAGAGCCCCTGGTCGGAGTGGGTGGCATCAGGGCGGATGACACATAGATGAAGCATAGTACGTCATCTCTTGCTGGTGGTCTGCCACCAGCAGTCTCTAAGCGGGCAAAGTCTAGCGTCAGTGCCAAGAAATATGACCCCAAGTTGTTCCCCTCCTTGGCCATACCATGGCAGGAAGGCCAGGCTAAGGAGGCAGTGTAGCTTATTCACCCCGGTACCTCGTATGTACAAGAGTTGATGGGAAATCTTTCATGTCCATGAAGCCTCAGTTTTTTATGGAGCATTAGGAGGCTGAGTTTGGGAGGTAGAGGGCATGTTCAAAATGCGCTCTTTGTGTTTTTGATAAAAACAGCATCCTCTGTCCAGTCATGGCCGTTACTCACTTGGGGCAAGTTGGGGGATGTTTCTGTCACCATCACGTCTCATAAGAGCTTAAAAATGGTCCAAGGTATTATGTTCCACAGGGACCTTCTTTTGCAGTCTGACGACGAGCTGTGCACCAATTTAGAGCAGCGAGGTGTTCATTTTGTACGATGCGTCCATCGGGGTCCGAGGTATAACCAGGTAGCCACCGGTGCCTTCGGGGTGACACATTGCCCGAGAAGGTCAAGGTGATGGTCTACCACTGTGACATCAAGCCATATAACCCTCCCCCAATGCGATGCTTTAAATGCTGGAAGTTCAGCCATATGTCTTCCTCCTGTACTTCCAGCCCCACCTGTGGAGATTGTGGACATCCATTGCATCCCAATACTCCATGTGTGCTGCTTCCCATCTGTGTCCACTGTACAGAAAGAGAGGAAAATCATGGAATATAAGATCCGAAACCAACAGACCTACACTGAGGCTAAGAGGAAATTTGAGCGCCTATATCCTGTGGCTGTGACCTCCTCATATGCCGTCGCTACGAGAACAGTTGTCGCCCCGTCAGTTCCTTGAATTCCTGTCACCTCTCAGAACCGGAAGATTACACCTGCCCTCTTGATGGTGGGGAACACTTCCCTCGCTGTTGCTCCCACACCACCTACTTACGGAGCAACACCTCCTCAACCATCGAGGACGTCAGCCTTCACTTCTCAGATGGCGAAGCGTACTTATTCTTCAGCTACTCTCGCTAGAAAGGGGTCCTTTGGTCACTCCCTTCGCAGGTTTCTGCTAGTGGGACAGATGGCTCCTGCCAGCAGCTGAAGAGCCCTAAAGCAGCTGGTCATAGGGCTTCACACTCATCCTTGGTGCCAGAGACTGATTCAGTGAAGTCCTCCCAGCTGGGAAAACCCAAAGAACAGCATGAGAAATCGAAAAAGAAGACCCCAAGAACAAGTAACTTGTGGTGGCACCCACGCCACTGCTACCTACAAGCTCTGTGTCTGAGGATGGGGTGGAGATTCTGGCATCCCCTGAGGACATAGATCTCGCCAGACCCTCAGACACAAATGATATAGACTGATCAGGCAAAAAGGCGATGGCAGCAGGTGACCCTGAGGGGTAAACTGCCTCACTGAATGCTCCTTGCCTTTCTAGTCTCCCAAAGATGTGATCCTCCAGTGGAATTTTGGCAATTTTTTCTACTGCCTGGCTGAGCTACTGCAACTGTTAAGCTTTACACCTGCTTTCTGCATTGCCCTCCAGGAAATCTGGTTCCCAGCAATGCGAAACTCTGCTCTCCGTGGCTATAAGGGATATTACAGGAACCATAGTGACTATAATCGGGTATCAGATGGAGTTTATCTCCTAAACTCAGTCTGTAGTGAAACTGTGCCCCTTCAAACCCCAATTGAAGCTGTGGCTTTCAGAATATGGACGACACAGGAAACAACTGTCTGCAATGTATATCTTCCTCCAGATGGTGCAGTACCCCTGAATTAGCTGCACTGATTGATCAACTCCGTAAATCTTTCCTGCTTTTGGGAGATTTTAACGCCCATAACCCCTTGTGAGGTGGCACCGTGCTTACTGGTTGAGGCAGAGATGTCACAAATTGACCTCTGCCGTTTAAATACAGGGGCTGCCACACATTTCATTGTGGCTTGAGCCTAAAAGTTATCGACCAGTGCTACCCTTGCAAACCTTTGGTAGCATCCCTCCAGGTATCCAGGATTCCACCTATGCCCTGGACTGGTCCCATCGTTCAGTGGTTTTTATGTGGATCCCAAGACACATCAGCATCCCAGGCAACGATCTTGCTGACAGGCTATGCGGAAACTGCTTCTGTAGATGGGCACCTCTGAACCTGACCTGCATTCTTATTTATGCCGTAGTTTTTCAGCTTTGGGAGATGGAATGGCATAACAGTACATACAACAAACTGAGTGTAATTAAGAAGACTATGAATGTGTGGAAGACTTTCATGCAGGCCTCTCACAGGGAATCAGTTGTCCTCTGCCGGCTCCGTGTTGGCCGTGCTTGGGCAACCCACGTTTACCTCATGCGCTGTGCGGACTTGCCTGAATGTCGGTGCAGCGCCTGGTTGACTTTGACTACCCAGCGACAAAATCTTGGGTTACCGGACTCATTGCCACTAATTTCATCTAACAACATTTCATCGGTTGATTTTAGTTTTACGTTTTATTCGTGAGGATGGGTTTTATCACTTGATTTAAGTTTTAGTGCACGTTCTTTGTGCCTGTGTCCTCCACCCTAGTGCTTCTAGTTTGGAGGTTTTAGTGTGTTGCAGAGTGGCTGGCTTCTCCTATTTTACTCTCATGGTCAGCCAGCTATGGTAAACTGCTTCATTATTTTAATCTCTTCATCCTGTTTCTTGCATTTCTGTAGTTTTCTTGTCCCCTTTTGTCCATTTGTATGTTTGTGGCCCTTCATCATTCTTGTGATTTTTCCTTTCATTTTGTTTTGAGTTGTCATCTCATTTGTTGTATTCTAACACTTGTGGCATTGTTTTATTCAGAACAAAGGACTGATGACCCCGTAGTTTGGTCCCTTTCCCCCTCTTTTAATCCAACTGACCTCCAGATGGCCCATCAATAAGTTGGCATAGCAAGGTGTCATGAGAGTATCCAAGGCAGTACTGCAATTTGTGTGTAGGTTTGGCCTTCGGAAGTGAAATAATTGTGGATCAAGATATGGTTGGCTTGGTCGATTAGGAAGGAGGTGTTTTGCTGACTTACTCCGCCTTCCATACCCCTAAAAACTTCCTCCACCTCCCATGAAATGGACTGTTCCTAAATACCCATCATGTATCACCGTTGTCAATCTTTCTGCCGAAAGTTTGTACCCCAGCATAAGTATCTGTACTTTATAAAGGCCTCACCTTTATTCCAAAATCCAAATTCAGCCAAGCTGGATAAAAGACCTTCTTTCCTTTACCCATCCTCTGCAGTGGAAACTTTTCCTTGCTACTCATCCCACTGATGAGAGAGAACCAAAACTTCACATAGAGCCTTGTTTAAAACAGTTCCAACTTTCCTCCAACCGTGATCCTTCTCTTCCACCCAATTATCTCCAGGTTGTCTTTCAGGAATTCCTCATTTCTTACGTGGTCTCGCCTTCCTTTCCTAAATTTTTCCCCAGTGAGGCCAACATCACTCTTATGGAACACACAGCTATCCATAACCTGAAAACCAATCCAGACCTTGTCATTCTTCCCGCAGACAAAGGCTCTAACACTGTGGTCATGAATCACAGTTACTATGTGGTCAAGGCTCTCTGTTGCCAACTTTCCAACACCTCTGCTTATAAATCTTGTGACCATGATCCCATCCCAGAAGTTCAAAAGGATCTCCAGCAACTTCTTAAGGCCCTTGGCCCATTCCAAAAATCAGCTTCCTCCTCACAGCAGCAAACCCCCACCCCACCCCACCGCATTCCTACCTTCTACCTACTCGCGAAACTCCACAAACCCAACCACACAGGTCTCCCCATTGGTGTCCAATTGTGGTTGGATACAATTCTCCCACTGAACAAACCTCTGCTTTTGTTGACCAACACCTACAAACCATGGACCATACTGCTCACTTCCTTCACCATATTTCCATTTCCTGTCCCATTATTGCCAGACTTCTTGTTGGTCACTGTGGATTTTACGTCCTTATATACCAACATTCCTCATGCCCATGGCCTTGAAGCCATGGAACACAAACTTTCTCATTGTCTTTCTGCCCCACAATTATTTCTCTTTCAAAGGCCAAGTCTATAAAGAAATTGTGGTAATGCTATGGGTACTCTTATGGCACCTTGCTATGCCAACTTATTGATGGGCCATCTGAAGAAATGTTTCCTTTCCAGTCAACATCTAAAACCATTGCCTGGTTTAGATTCTTAAATGACATTTTCATGATCTCAGGACAAGGACAACTTGTGCTCCTTCCTCCTTAGCCTTAACATCCAGTCCCAAATCCACTTCACCTTCCTAGATGTTTATCTCCACCTCTCAGAAGGCTCCATAAATACGCCTGTTCACACCAAGTGCACCAACCACCTACGCTACCTCCACGTTGATGCGGTCACCTGTTCCTTGTCAAAAAGTCTCTTCCATACAGCCTCACCACCTGTGGACACCGCATCTGCTGTAGAAAACAGGAGGTGTCAGAATACACCAATAAACTTACCAGAGCCTTTATTGACAAACAGTATCCAATCCAGTTCATCGATAAACACACATCCCGTGCCATCTTCTCCTCTAACACCAGTAACCCTGTTAACCAGTCACTGACCAGCACTGCTGTAAACCCAGTATTATCAGGGCTTTGACTACCTCTTGCCATGCCCTGAGATGAGGAATATCCCATCCACATAATCTAAAACAGTGTTCAGCCATCAACCCAACCTACAGAATGTCTTCGTCCATCCGTACTCCAAGCCTGCTCCCAATCGTGCTCTCCAAGAGTTATTCTCTTGTGGTCAACACAAGTGCAAGACCCGTCACATACAGCTGGCCGGTGTTGCCGAGCGGTTCTAGGCGCTACAGTCTGGAACTGCGCGACCACTACGGTCGCAGGTCCGAATTCTGCCTCGGGCATGGGTGTGTGTGATGTCCTTAGGATAGTTAGATTTAAGTAGTTCTAAGTTCTAGCGGACTGATAACCTCGGAAGTTAAGTCCCACAGTGCTCACAGTCTGTCACATACATCCGCCAACCATCTCTTACCACAGTTCAGTCACAGGAATCTCCTATCCAATAAAAGGCAGCACTATGTACAGATGTACAGACACAGGTGTGTGACATGTCGTGTGTGCTGCAATTGTGTACAGCATTCTGTGTGAACATGACAAATAACAAATTGTCCACTGACATAAATGGCCACACCAAAACACTAATGACCTCAACAGCTGCTTCACTACATGGGCATTTAGATACTCCCTTCAAACAGCACAAGTTTCTCTGAAAAACACAGGTGGGAATTACTTTCTCCCCTCCCCATCTCCATCTTCACCACCACCACTCCTCCCCCAACCCTACCTCTCTCTACCCCTTATATGTTCTACCCTCCAAATTCCTTTCATCTTGTTGTGCAGCCCCTAAGTAGTCTGGTGAAGGATCTGCCTGACACTTCCCTGCTACTGCTTCCCTGTCTTGTGCATTGTTCTATACATTCTTCCCACCTCCATCTGCTCAGGAAACTGCTTTCAATAATTAATGTTCAGTAATCAACCCTACAGTTACTGTGTTCTGAGTGGGTTGCATATATGTGAATGTGTGTACTCTTACTAGAAAGAGAACAAGAGCTAGAAGGCTAGGATTAAATTTTTTCCTCGTTGTGTTTCTTTACTCAATGCACCAACCCTTTCCCTTATTTTACATAATACTGAGTAATGCTGTTTTCAAACTTCCTTCTCAGACAAAAAATAATCACTGTGATATATTTTTTTGTAAAATCCGCTTTAAGCATAACTAGAAACACTTTACATCTACAGTGGCACTAGTTGGTGTAGTTACTTCAAAGAAGTCAGTGTTGTTGTTCTAGAATGCTGAGATAGTTTTAGAGACATCCACATGATCACATTACCATACGGAGACCAATTGGAAGATGTCGAAAACAAGTAAAAACCATGTTTGCAATGGAGAATGAGTGATGTATGAAAAGGAGCATAGCTCAGGTGTGGGATGCTCACAGCTTTACTGGCACCCAAGATGAGTTCAAGCTTGGGTCTCTAAATGTTAAAAGAGAATGAAACTTTCTTGACTTCACAAAGCAAATAATACAATGTTTTAGATATTGATAACAGAGAACTCAATTATGTCACCTTGATATCCTCAAATGATGTACTTGTTTTTTCTCAAACCATTTTCTCTGCAGTGGCTACACTTCCCTTCATTATTATTTAGCCATATGTGCACTCTTCTCTGTGTCTTCATGATAAATTTCAAGGAAGACAGAAATACTGCCCCATGGTCAGGATAGTTGCATAGAAGTGCGCACCTAGTACTGTATGCACTCAAACACTGATAACTTAAGTGAGTTGAACTTTTATTGATTGCTCATAAATGACACAATTGTTGCTGTGTTTTTAGGAAGCATAGTCATGGGTTGTGACACTATCTGTCAAACTTTTGTTAGTGTCATCGCCCATCCCATATGAGGATATTATGCAATTTCCATTTTGTTTGAGAATAATGTGCACCACTTGTTTCAAGGTGTTTTGAAGGGCAATAATTTAGTATCTACAAAAAAATGTTGTTTACATAATGATAAAAAGTTTATAGAAATTGATTCTCCTGGAGAATAACCATTATAAAAAAATTAATTAACATGGCAATTTTTTCAAGGTTTTGAAACATCGTTTAACAGCAGTGCCCATTCCGTCCTACACCTTACAAAGAAAATTCAGCAGATGGGCACAATGAACAACACAGGTAATTATATGGAGTGTTATAGGAACAATATTTTTTGTTTAAGTAACCATTATGAAAAAATGAATAAAGATGACAACTTTTTCTAGGTTTTGAGACAACGTGGAACAGCAGCACCCAGTCTGTCCTACGTTGTGCAAAGAAAATTCAGCACAACAGCACATTGAACAGTGCAGGTAAACAAGAAGAGTGTTTTTAATTTTAAATGTTACACTTATTAGAACCAACATCAGAAAATGGAGTTTTATAAATGAAGGCTAGCAGAGTACTCGACATAATGCTTAGAAATAGCATTTCACAGGTATTTAACTTTTATATCCATGATGTTCCAGAAACACTTCCTTTAACAGTGTGTTTTCTCAGTGTTGTTGCATAAATGATCTGCTTTTTTGGTATAATTTACAGACGGTTGATGACATTCAAAACTGATAATTTATGTTGAATTGTTATGATTTCGTACTAACCGATAATGTTATGAAAAGACAGTTTCATTTTATTATGTAATTGTTAAACTGATCAAGCAGTTTGAGAAAATAATGAAAAGCAGTGATATTATGAATGATACTGTCCTTAAATATTCGCACTGTATCACCTATTTAGTTTTTTGTTGTTGTTGTTGTTGTTACACGTCTCAAAGAGAGATGAAGCAGTGGTTAAAATATTGGCCTAGTATTCAGGAAAACTGCATTTCAAATCTCCTTCCATTCATTCAGATTTAGGTTTCTGACACCTCTTTAAGAGATTGATTTCCTACCTATTGTCTTTTTGTCAGAATTCCTATTGGGCACATTTCACTTTCATACAAGGCTGCACTCCAGACAAATATCTTCATAAAAGGCTTCCTTACAATTAAATATATGTTAGATCTCAACAAATTCCTCTTTTTTTTTTTTTTTTTTTTTTTTTTTTTTTTTTTTTTTTTTTTTTTCAAGCCTGCACTTATACCTCAGCCATTGTCAGTTATTGTGCTGCCCTTATAGAAAAATTTTTTATTTCTTTTAACGTTTTAATGTCTCTGGGGTGTCACCGCCAGACACCACACTTGCTAGGTGGTAGCCTTTAAATCGGCCGCGTGTCGCCACTGTCAGTGATTGCAGACCGAGCGCCACCACACGGCAGGTCTAGAGAGACGTCCTAGCACTCGCCCCAGTTGTACAGACAACTTTGCTAGCGATGCTACACTAACAAATACGCTCTCATTTGCCGAGACAATAGTTAGCATAGCCTTCAGCTACATCATTTGCTACGACCTAGCAAGGCGCCATTACCAGTTTATATTGAGATTGTAATTATGTATCATCAAGAGCGATGTTCTCCAATTATGGATTAAAGTTAAGTATTTCAGAAGCTATGTACTATTTTTGGCTACTATAATTACGTTACCTTGTTCCAGACCTCACGCCAGTCTGCGTGAGCTTAAACGCGTGCATTTCGGCCTCCTGTAGCAACACGGTATTGCCTCTTCTGCCAACACATCATATGGCGACGAGGATGGGATTCGAACCCACGCGTGCAAAGCACATTGGATTAGCAATATCTACAAACTGTTTGTGCGTCGGTCCCTATTGCAGCAAACTATCTGGACGATATTGTGATATCCGGAAAGACGGAAGAAGAACATTTAGCCAATCTCAGAACATTATTTCAGGTCTTGCGACAAAATGGTCTTCGCTTGCGGAAGGACAAATGTGTGTTTTTTGCTCGTGACTTACCCTATCTGGGACATGTAATCAATGCCCAAGGCATACATCCCAGTCCCGAGCACCTCCGTGCCATACAAGACTTGCCTTCGCCGCAGAAGTTGAAGCAGCTACAGAGTGTGCTGGGAAAAATCAATTACTATAACAGATATGTGCGCCACGTCTCTTCCATTTCAGCTCCGCTTCATCGCTTACGCCGTAAAGGTGTTCCGTTCGTGTGGACGACGGAATGCGAACGCGCCTTTTGCCAGTTGAAATCGGCATTGCTTTCCACTACTTGCCTTACGCCATTCGATCCCCAGAAACCCCTTTTGTTGATGGTAGATGCATCGGATTTCGGGATCGGTGCTGTGCTTGTGCACAAAGATGGATCGCATGATCGCCCTATTGCCTTTGCGTCCAAATTGCTCTCGTCTGCGCAAAGAAATTATTCCCAGATCGAGAAAGAAGCCTTGGCTCTCGTATTTGGTGTTACAAAGTTTCATGCTTTCTTGTATGGTCGTCACTTTACCATCATCACAGACCACAAACCTTTGACATCGCTTTTTCATCCGCACAAGCCTGTACCTCCGCGTACAGCGCAGAAATTCATTCGCTGGTCTATTTTCCTCTCGCAGTACCGCTACGATATCTTGTATCGGTCCAATGCTAAGCACGGAAACGCCGATGCGTTGTCCCGTTTGCCTGTTGCTGAGGATAGAGCATTCGATTCCTCCGAACTTGCTTGCATGTTCATTGATGCGGAAACTGATGACGAGTCGAATCGTTTCCGATTGATTTTCGTCGTGTAGCTACAGGCACAGCTGCTGACCCTGTCCTTGCTACCATCTTGCGTTTTGTTGCTACGCAATGGCCCTTGTCAAAGTCACGGATCAAGGATCCGTTGGTTCGCCGATTTTTTGCTCACAAGGAGAGACTTTTTGTTCGACGTGATGTTTTGCTGTTGCGTTCTGATAATGATCAGTCCAGGGTCGTGGTCCCACGTTCGTTACAGTCCTCTGTCTTACGGCTTCTCCACCAAGGACATTGGGGTATAGTGCGAACGAAACAACTTGCTCGTCAACTCTGTACTTGGTTCAGAATCGATGCTGCGATTACGAATATATGCTCTTCTTGCATGGCGTGTGCCGAACAACAATCCGCACCACCGCGGAAATTCTTTGCATGGCCGAAAGCCACTACCCCTTGGCAACGCTTACACATCGCTTTTGCTGGTCCGTTCTGGAATGCTTGATGGTTGGTTGTGGTAGATTCATTCAGTAATTTTCCTTTTGTTGTCCGGCTCTCTTCCACGCCGTCATCTGCCACCATCCAAGCGTTATCCGCTATCTTTTGCATTGAAGGTCTTCCACAGACTATTGTTTCCAACAATGGCCCACAATTCATGTCCGCAGAATTTGTCATTCTGCAAGGCCAATGGTATTCAACATCTGACATCGGCGCCGTTTTCGCCTCAGTCAAACGGTGCCGCTGAACGATTGGTCCGGACTTTCAAGTCCCAGATGTTGAAGCTTCAAGTCCCAGATGTTGAAGCTGCAAGAGTCGCATTCTCGGGAGGACTCGTTATTGCTTGTCTTGTCATCGTATCGCTCTCAGCTCCGAGATGGTCGCTTACCGGCTGAGTTGCTCCACGGTCGTCCTCATCAAACCTTGATGTCTTTGCTACATCCGCCGCATCAGGTTCCTGTGCAGCGGCAGCCACCTGCTTTTGCCCCAGGCGACGTTGTATACTATCGCAACTATCGAGGTTCATGGTGTTGGCTCGCAGGGCGCATTCTTCGCTGCCTCGGCCATGCTTTGTATCTGGTTTTGGGGGCCACTGGTGAGGTGCGTCGGCATCTCAATCAGCTGCGCCTCTGTCATCGCACGGGTTCTGCCGCTCCCCATCTGCTTTCAGCGATGGTGCCGTCCGGTCAGCGCCCTGGGGACCCATCTACTGGCTCGCCTCATCCTCAGGTGTTACCGACGATGCCTTCCATTTTGCCCCATGGCGACGCACAGCCGCCGCCGCCGCCGCCTGTTCTCCCGCCGGCGACGCCCGCCGTTCGCTTCCCGTGACCAGCTGTCCTCCGACATGGAACTCTTGCCCGCTCCGGACCAGATGTCGTCTTCGCCCGCCGGCTGCCCCACTCTGATGGAGGTCGACCCTTCGGCCCCTCCTGTCTCTCTACGGGCGCATACACCGCATGTTGGCGTGCACCCTGGACTAGGTTTTCAGGCGTTTCCTAGCTCCCCTCGGGCCGAATGGCAGGGTGCGGGTGGCACAGCCTCGCCTGTTGTTAGGCTCCCCACCTCGTCACATACGTCAACATGGAGTCCTCCCCACAGCGGGCGGAAGCCTTATAACACAACCGTACGCCGATTTGCGGGGGAGGAATGTGGTGTCACCGCCAGACACCACACTTGCTAGGTGGTAGCCTTTAAATCGGCCGCGGTCCGGTAGTATACGTCGGACCCGCGTGTCGCCACTATCAGTGATTAGAGACCGAGCGCCGCCACACGGCAGGTCTAGAGAGATGTCCTAGCACTCGCCCCAGTTGTACAGACGACTTTGCTAGCGATGCTACACTGACAAATACGCTCTCATTTGCTGAAACGATAGTTAGCATAGCTTTCAGCTATGTCATTTGCTACGACTTAGCGAGGCGCCATTACCAGTTTATATTGAGATTGTAATTATGTATCATCAAGAGCGATGTTCTCCAATTATGGATTAAAGTTAAGTATTCCAGAAGCTATGTACTATTTTTGGCTACTATAATTACGTTACCTTGTTCCAGACCTCACGCCAGTCTGCGTGAGCTTAAACACGTGCATTTTGGCCTCCTCTAGCAACACGGTGTTGGCTCTTCTGCCAACACATCAGTCTCTTTATCTAGTCTAATTACCTTAGCATTACCCTTGTTTCACTTTTATTAGTGTTCATCTTACAACCTCTTTTTCAAGACATCATCCACTCCATGCAACTACACTTTGCCCTTAGCTGTCTGTGACAAAATTACAGTGTCATTGGCAAACCTGTAATTCTGTTTCTTTTTCTTCTCCTCCTTGAACTTGAATTCCCTTACCAGATTCCTCCTGGATTTTCTTCTGTGCTTGCTAGGTGTACATATTGAATAACATTGAAGATAGGGCTACAACCCTCTCTTACCTGCTTCGTAACTATAACTTCCCTTTCATTTCTATCATCTCTTATAACTTCCATCCGCTTTCTGTACAAGTTTTAAATAACCTTTCACTCCCTGTATTTTATTTCTGCTAAATGCAAAATTACAAACAGTGCGTTCTAGCCCACAGTGTCGAAAACTTTCTCTCTGTCTACAAATGATATAAATATAGGTTTGCCTTACTTCTGCCTATCTTCCAAGATAAGTCAAAGAGTCAATATTGCCTTGTGCCTTCCTATATTTCTCCAGAACCCAAGTTCAACATCTGTGTCAGTCAAAAGGCTGCATACGCGCTGCCTCTGATGATGTCACGGCCAGATAGCTACCAAAAGCATTTTCGGTAAAAGTAGGATGTGAACTCTGAGGACTGTACACCTGTAATGTTGACAAAACTGCATGGCAATTGGCAAGATGATTTTCCACATTTAAGGTGAGCAATTAAATTTTGGTGATTAGAAGTCAGGGCGATAGACCATTTTACATGGAACTTTCCTTACAGGTCACCGGCGAATTGTTAATAGTGCGGTTCAGATAGGAACATTGTTTGTTGTTGTTGTGGTCTTCAGTCCTGAGACTGGTTTGATGCAGCACTCCATGCTATTCTATCCTGTGCAAGCTTTTTCATCTCCCAGTACCTACTGCAGCCTACATCCTTCTGAATCTGCTTAGTGTACTCATCTCTTGGTCTCCCTCTACGATTTTTACCCTCCACACTGCCCTCCAGTACTAAATTGGTGATCCCTTGATGCCTCAGAACACGTCCTACCAACTGATCCCTTCTTCTAGTCCAGTTGTGCCACAAACTCCTCTTCTCCCCAATTCTATTCAATACCTCCTCATTAGTTATGTGATCTACCCATCTAATCTTCAGCATTCTTCTGTAGCACCACATTTCGAAAGCTTCTATTCTCTTCTTGTCCAAACTATATAACGTCCATGTTTCACTTCCATACATGGCTACACTCCATACAAATACTTTCAGAAACGACTTCCTGACACTTAAATCTATACTTGATGTTAACAAATTTCTCTTCTTCAGAAACGCTTTGCTTGCCATTGCCAGTCTACATTTTATATCTTCTCTACTTCGACCATGATCAGTTATTTTACTCCCCAAATAGCAAAACTCCTTTACTATTATAAGTGTCTCATTTCCTAATCTAATTCCCTCAGCATCACCTGACTTAATTCGACCACATTCCATTATCCTCGTTTTGCTTTTGTTGATGTTCATCTTATATCCTCCTTTCAAGACACTGTCCATTCCATTCAACTGCTCTTCCAAGTCCTTTGCTGTCTCTGACAGAATTACAATGTCATCGGTGAACCTCAAAGTTTTTATTTCTTCACCATGGATAGGAACATTATGATGCTGATTATTATTATTATTATTATTATTATTATTATTAGGAATATTATTATATTATTTTGTGTGTGTGTGTGTGTGTGTGTGTGTGTGTGTGTGTGTGTGTGTGTGTGTGTGTGTGTGTGTGAACTTTCACTGAATATATCAGTCAGTTTAAACTCAAAACTATTGCTTATAGTCATTGTTCCTGATCCCACCGAGTAAGTTGCCAGTAGGAACATTTTCTTTCAGTGAGCACAATGAGTAATGTGGACTTGGGGACTGGAAATTACGATCAGTATGTTCTCCATTGCTTTCTGGATAACCACAGAAATTGTTTTCCGGCTCTTGTTAACTATGGAGATTATTTACCTGCCACCCAAAGTAACAAGTTTGCTTTTACTTTAAAAGAAATACTTATACACTTTTAATTTGTATAACATGCTTGGTCTCTGCCCAAATTACACGCAGACACTACGCAGCACTACATGTGGTTATAATTATCATCGCAGATCCTGGGCATAGGAATTTTGCAGTTATACTCCACAGCTCGTGGTCTTGCAGTAGCATCCTCACTTCTTGCGGACGGGCTCCTAGGTTCGATTCCTGATGGGGTCACGGGTTCTCCCTAGCTCGAGATGACTGGGTGTTGTTGTGTTGTCTTCATCATCGCCATTAATCCCTGTTACGGTCAGAGGAAGGCAATGGCAAACCAGCACCACTACAACCATGCTTAGTCGGCAGTACGGGTTTCTTGCATTGTTCCCTACACTCCTTGGCGTATGGGACCTCATCATCATCACTCATTAAACTAAGACAGTTTACAATACAACGTCAGTTGTTAATTATTCAATTATGGTAATTTTTACCATTCCCTGCTCTATGTTACCTAAATAATCCTTGATTTTGTAGTATGAATTATTAAAGAGATATGCTTTAACTCCTCCTCCCATGAACCATGGACCTTGCCATTGGTAGGGAGGCTTGTGTGTCTCAGCGATACAGATAGCCGTACAGTAGCTGCAAGTACAATGGTCGGGTATCTGTTGAGAAGCCAGACAAACGTGTTGTTCCTGAAGAGGGGCAGCAGCCTTTTAAGTAGTTGTAGGGACAACAGTCTGGATCGAAATTAGAATTATATTAATACCTTCAGCTGTTGACGGGCATTGATATATATCAGCGGGGACAGGTGAAAATGTGTGCCCCAACTGGGACTCGAACCTGGGATCTCCTGTTTACATGGCAGATGCCCTATCCATCTGGAGCCACCAAGGGCACAGAGGATAGCGCGACTGCAGGGACTGTCTCACGCATGCCTCTTGTGAGACCCACATTCTCACCTTGTATGTCCACACACTGCATTCATAGTGTCCCACCCCAACACACTCATTATTCGTGGAAGACATTGTTACCAAGTCCCGTAAGATTTCAGGGAAATGTGTGTGCATCCACACAGAAGGAGGTCATGGCCGGTATTGCCAGAATGATATACTTATATGGATATGGTGTCTGTTCTTTCAGACATATTTCCCGAACTCTTACAGGACTTGGTAAGAATGTCTTCCATGATTAATGAGTGTGTTGGGGTGGGACCCTACGAATGTAGTATGTGGACATAAAGGTGAGAAGTGGGTCTCGCGGGAGGCGTGCGCGAGATAGTCCCTGCTGTCGCACTATCCTCTGTGCCCTCGGTGGCTCAGATGGATAGACTGTCTGCCATATAATGAGGAGAGCCCAGGTTCGAGTCCCGGTTCGGGCACACATTTTCACCTGTCCCCGTTCATATATATATATATATATATATCAATGCCCGTCAACAGCTGAAGGTATTATTATAATTATAATTTCATTCTAGACACCATATCCATATAAGTATGACAGTCTGGATGGTTGGCTGATCTGGCCTTGTAACATTAACCAAAATGGCCTTCTGTACTGGTACTGCAAACAGCTGAAAGCAAGGGGAAACTACAGCCATAATTTTTCCCAAAGGCATGCAGCTTTACTGCATGGTTAAATGATGATGATGTCCTCTTGGGTAAAATATTTTTGAGGTAAAATAGTCCCCCATTCAGATCTCTGAGTGGGACTACTCAGGAGGACATCGTTATCAGGAGAAAGAAAACTGGGGTTCCACAGATCGGAGCATGGAATGTCAGATCCCATAATCAGGCAGGTAGGTTAGAAAATTTAAAAAGGGAAATGGATAGGTTACAGCTAGATATAGTAGAAACTTGTGAAGTTCAGTGGCAGGAGGAACAAGACTTCTGCTCAGGTGAATACAGGGTTGTTGTTGTTGTTGTTGTTGTTGTTGTTGTTGTGGTCTTCAGTCCTGAGACTGGTTAGATGCAGCTCTCCGTGCTACTCTATCCTGTGCAAGCTTCTTCATCTCCCAGTACCTACTGCAACCTACATCCTTCTGAATCTGCTTAGTGTATTGATCTCTTGGTCTCCCTCTACGATTTTTACCCTCCACGCTGCTCTCCAATGCTAAATTTGTGATCCCTTGATGCCTCAGAACATGTCCTACCAACCGATCCCTTCTTCTAGTCAAGTTGTGCCACAAACTTCTCTTCTCCCCAATCCTATTCAATACCTCCTCATTAGTTACGTGATCTACCCACCTTATCTTCAGCATTCTTCTGTAGCACCACATTTCGAAAGCTTCTATTCTCTTCTTGTCCAAACTGGTTATCGTCCATGTTTCACTTCCATACATGGCTACACTCCATACAAATACTTTCAGAAACGACTTCCTGACACTTAAGTCTATACTCGATGTTAACAAATTTCTCTTCTTCAGAAACGATTTCCTTGCCATTGCCAGTCTACATTTTATATCCTCTCTACTTCGGCCATCATCAGTTATTTTACTCCCTAAATAGCAAAACTCCTTTACTACTTTAAGTGTCTCATTTCCTAATCTAATCCCCTCAGCATCACCCGATTTAATTTGACTACATTCCATTATTCTCGTTTTGCTTTTGTTGATGTTCATCTTATATCCTCCTTTCAAGACACTGTCCATTCCGTTCAACTGCTCTTCCAAGTCCTTTGCTGTCTCTGACAGAATTACAATGTCATCGGCGAACCTCAAAGTTTTTACTTCTTCTCCATGAATTTTAATACCTACTCCGAATTTTTCTTTTGTTTCCTTTACTGCTTGCTCAATATACAGATTGAATAACATCGGGGAGAGGCTACAGCCCTGTCTCACTCCTTTCCCAACCACTGCTTCCCTTTCATGCCCCTCGACTCTTATAACTGCCATCTGATTTCTGTACAAATTGTAAATAGCCTTTCGCTCCCTGTATTTTACCCCTGCCACCTTCAGAATTTGAAAGAGAGTGTTCCAGTCAACATTGTCAAAAGCTTTCTCTAAGTCTACAAATGCTAGAAACGTAGGTTTGCCTTTTCTTAATCTAGCTTCGAAGATAAGTCGTAGGGTCAGTATTGCCTCACGTGTTCCAACATTTCTACGGAATCCAAACTGATCTTCCCCGAGGTCCACTTCTACCAGTTTTTCCATTCGTCTGTAAAGAATTCGCGTTAGTATTTTGCAGCTGTGACTTATTAAACTGATAGTTCGGTAATTTTCACATCTGTCAACACCTGCTTTCTTTGGTATTGGAATTATTATATTCTTCTTGAAGTCTGTGGGTATTTCGCCTGTCTCATACATCTTGCTCACCAGATGGTACAGTTTTGTCATGACTGGCTCTCCCAAGGCCATCAGTAGTTCTAATGGAATGTTGTCTACTCCCGGGGCCTTGTTTCGACTCAGGTCTTTCAGTGCTCTGTCGAACTCTTCATGCAGTATCTTATCTCCCATTTCATCTTCATCTACATCCTCTTCCATTTCCATAATATTGTCCTCAAGTACATCGCCCTTGTATAAACCTTCTATATACTCCTTCCACCTTTCTGCTTTCCCTTCTTTGCTTAGAACTGGGTTGCCATCTGAGCTCTTGATATTCATACAAGTGGTTCTCTTCTCTCCAAAGGTCTCTTTAATTTTCCTGTAGGCAGTATCTATCTTACCCCTAGTGAGACAAGCCTCTACATCCTTACATTTGTCCTCTAGCCATCCATGCTTAGCCATTTTGCACTTTCTGTCGATCTCATTTTTGAGACGTTTGTATTCCCTTTTGCCTGCTTCATTTACTGCATTTTTATATTTTCTCCTTTCATCAATTAAATTCAATATTTCTTCTGTTACCCAAGGATTTCTATAAGCCCTCGTCTTTTTACCTACTTGATCCTCTGCTGCCTTCACTACTTCATCCCTCAGAGCTACCCATTCTTCTTCTACTGTATTTCTTTCCCCCATTCCTGTCAATTGTTCCGTTATGCTCTCCTTGAAACTGTCTACAACCACTGGTTCTTTCAGTTTATCCAGGTCCCATCTCCTTAAATTCCCACCATTTTGCAGTTTCTTCAGTTTCAATCTGCAGTTCATAACCAATAGATTGTGGTCAGAATCCACATCTGCCCCTGGAAATGTCTTACAATTTAAAACCTGGTTCCTAAATCTCTGTCTTACCATTATATAATCTATCTGATACCTTTTAGTATCTCCAGGATTCTTCCAGGTATACAACCTTCTTTTATGATTCTTGAACCAAGTCTTAGCTATGATTAAGTTATGCTCTGTGCAAAATTCTACAAGGCGGCTTCCTCTTTCATTTCTTAGCCCCAATCCATATTCACCTACTATGTTTCCTTCTCTCCCATTTCCTACTGACGAATTCCAGTCACCCATGACTATTAAATTTTCGCCTCCCTTCACTACCTGAATAATTTCTTTTATCTCGTCATACATTTCACCAATTTCTTCTTCATCTGCAGAGCTAGTTGGCATATAAACTTGTACTACTGTAGTAGGCATGGGCTTTGTGTCTATCTTGGCCACGTGTTCACTATGCTGTTTGTAGTAGCTAACCCGCACTCCTATTTTTTTATTCATTATTAAACCTACTCCTGCATTACCCCTATTTGATTTTGTATTTATAACCCTGTAATCACCTGACCAAAAGTCTTGTTCCTCCTGCCACCGAACTTCACTAATTCCCACTATATCTAACTTTAACCTATCCATTTCCCTTTTTAAATTTTCTAACCTACCTGCCCGATTAAGGGATCTGACATTCCACGCTCCGATCCATAGAATGCCAGTTTTCTTTCTCCTGATAACGACGTCCTATTGAGTAGTCCCCGCCCGGAGATCCGAATGGAGGACTATTTTACCTGCGGAATATTTTACCCAAGAGGACGCCATCATCATTTAATCATACAGTAAAGCTGCATGTCCTCGGGAAAAATTACGGCTGTAGTTTCCCCTTGCTTTCAGCCGTTCGCAGTACCAGCACAGCAAGGCCGTTTTGGTTAATGTTACAAGGCCAGATCAGTCAATCATCCAGACTGTTGCCCCTGCAACTACTGAAAAGGCTGCTGCCCCTCTTCAGGAACCACATGTTTGTCTGGCCTCTCAACAGATACCCCTCTGTTGTGGTTGCACCTACGGTACGGCCATCTGTATCGCTGAGGCACGCAAGCCTCCCCACCAATGGCAAGGTCCATGGTTCATGGGGGAAGAATACAGGGTTATAATGCATTCGCCATGCTGTTTGTAGTAGCTTACAGGGGCTCCTATTTTTTATTCATTATTAAACCTACTCCTACATTGCCCCTATTCGATTTTGTATTTATAATACAGGGTTATAAATACAAAATCGAATAGGGGCAATGTAGGAGTAGGTTTAATAATGAATAAAAAATAGGAGCCCCTGTAAGCTACTACAAACAGCATGGCGAATGCATTATTGTAACAAAGATAGACACGAAGCCCATCCCTACCACAGTAGTAAAAGTTTATATGCCAACTAGCTCCGCAGGTGACAAAGAGATTGAAGAAGTGTATGATGAGATAAAAGAAATTATTCAGGTAGTGAAGGTAGACAAAAACTTTAGTCATAGGGGACTGGAATTCGGTAGTAGGGAAGGGAAGGGAAGGAAAAGTAGTAGGGAAATGTGGAATGGGAGTAATCAATGGAAAAGGAACCACATGGTAGAATTTTCCACAGAGTGTAACTTAACGCAGCTTTGAGAGAGGAAAGAGTGAAGGCTGCAGAGGATCAAGTAAGTAAACACGAAGCTAGTAGAAATCCTTTGGTAACAGCAGAGATATTGAATTTAATTAATGAAAGGAGAGAATATAAAAATGCAGTAAATGAAGCACGCAAAAACGAATACAAATGTCTTTAGAAATGAGACCGACAGGAAGTACAAAATGGTTAAGCAGGGATGGCTACAGGTCAAATGTAAGGATGTAGAGGCATATATCACTAGGGGGTAAGATAGATACTGCCTAAAGGAAAATTAATGAGACCTTTGTAGAAAAGATAACCACTTGTATGAATATCAGGAGCTCAGGTGGAAAACCATTTCTAAGCAAAGATGGAAAGGGTCTATACAAGGGCGGTGTACTTGTGGGCAATATTGTGGAAACGGAAGAGGACGTAGATGAAGATGAAATGAGAGATGTGATAGTGCGTGAAGAGTTTGACAGAGCACTTAAAGACCTCAGTCAAAACAAGGCCCAGGCGTAGATAACATTCCATTAGAACTACTGATAGCCTTCGGAGAGCCAGCCCTGACGTTGAACAGATGTGCAGAACTATAGACCTATATCTCTAATGTCGATCAGTTGTAGAATTTTGGAACACGTATTATGTTCGAGTATAATGACTTTTCTGGAGACTAGAAATCTACTCTGTAGGAATCAGCATGGGTTTCGAAAAAGATGGTCGTGTGAAACTCAGCTCGCGCTATTCGTCCACGAGAGGGCCATAGACATGGGTTCACAGGTAGATGCCGTGTTTCTTGACTTCCGCAAGGCATTCAATACAGTTCCCCACAGTCGTTTAATGAACAAAGTAAGAGCATATTGACTATCAGACCAATTGTGTGATTGGATTGAAGAGTTCCTAGATAAGAGAACGCAGCGTGTCATTCTCAATGGAGAGAAGTCTTCCGAAGTAAGAGTGATTTCAGGTGTGCCGCAGGGGAGTGTCGTAGGACCGTTGTTATTCACAATATACATAAATGACTTTGTGGATGACATCGGAAGTTCACTGAGGCTTTTTGCGGATGATGCTGTGGTATATCGAGAGTTTGTAACATTGGAAAATTGTACTGAAATGCAGGAGGATCTGCAGCAAATTGACGCATGTTGCAGGGAATGGCAATTGAATCTCAATGTAGACAAGTGTAATGTGCTGCGAATACATAGAAAGATAGATCCCTTATCATTTAGCTACAATATAGCAGGTCAGCAGCTGAAAGCAGTTACTTCCATAAATTATCTGGGAATACGCATTAGGAGTGATTTAAAATGGAATGATCATATAAAGCTGATCGTCGGTAAAGCAGATGCCAGACTGAGATTCATTGGAAGAATCCTAAGGAAATGCAATCCGAAAACAAACGAAGTAGGTTACAGTACGCTTGTTCACCCACTGCTTGAATACTGCTCAGCAGTGTGGGATCCGTACCAGATAGGGTTGATAGAAGAGATAGAGAAGATCCAACGGAGAGCAGCGCGTTTCGTTACAGGATCATTTAGTAATCGTGAAAGCGTTACGGAGATGATAGATAAACTCCAGTGGAAGACTCTGCAGGAGAGACGCTCAGTAGCTCGGTACAGGATTTTGTTAAAGTTTCGAGAACAAACCTTCACCGAAGAGTCAAGCAGTATATTGCTCCCTCCTATGTACATCTCGCGAAGAGACCATGAGGGTAAAATCAGAGAGATTAGAGCCCACACAGAAGCATACCGACAATCCTTCTTTGCACGAACAATACGAGACTGGAATAGAAGGGAGAACCGATAGAGGTACTCATGGTACCCTCGGCCACACACCATCAGGAGGCTTGCTGAGTATGGATGTAGATGTAGATGTAGAAATCTACCATCTGGTGAGCAAGATGTATGAGACTGGTGCAATACCCTCGGACTTCAAGAAGAATATAATAATTCCAATCCCATTGGAAGCTAGTGTTGACAGGTGTGAAAATTACCAAACTATCAGTTTAATAAGTCACGGCTTCAAAATACTAACACAAATTAATTACAGGCAAATGGAAAAACTAGTAGAAACCAACCTCGGGGAAGATCAGTTTGGATTCTGTAGAAATGTTGGAACTAGTGAGGCATACTGACCCAATGACTTATCTTAGAAGGCAGGAAAGGCAAACCTACATTTTTAGCACTTGTAGACTTAGAGAAAAGTTTTGACAATGTTGATAGAATTTTGTCTGTAAAATTCTTAACGTGGCAGGGATCAAAGGCAGGGAGCGAAAGGCTGTTTGCAGTTTGTACAAAAACCAGATGGCAGTTATAAGAATCGAAGGGCGTGAAAGGGAAGCAGTGGTTGGGAAGGGAGTGAGACAGGGTTGTTACCTATCTCCAATGGTATTCAATCTGTATATTGAGTAAGCAATAAAGGAAACAAAAGAAAAATTTGAAGTAGGAATTAAAATCCATGGAGAAGAAATAAAAACATCGAGGTTTGCCAGCGGCTTTGTAACTCTGTGAAAGACAGCAAAGGACCTGGAAGAGCAGTTGAACAGAATGGACAGTCTCTTGAAAGGAGGATATAAGATGAACATCAACAAAAGCAAAACAAGGATAATGGAATGTAGTCAAATTAAATCAGGTGACGCTAAGGGAATTAGATTAGGAAATGAGACATGTAAAGTAGTAGATGAATTTTGCCATTTGGGGAGCAAAATAACTGACGATTGTCGAAGTAGGGAGGATATAAAATGTAGACTGACAATGGCAAGGCAAGCATTTCTGAAGAAGAGAAATTTGTTAACATTGAGTAGTAAAGATTGAGTAAGTCTTTTCTGAAAGTATTTGTATGGAGTGTAGCCATGTATGGAAGTGAAACATGGACGATAAGTACTTCAGACAAGAAAAGAATAGAAGCTTTTGAAATGTGTGCTACAGAAGAATGCTGGAGATTGGATGGGTTGATCACGTAAGTAATCAGGAGGTACTGAATAGAATTGGGGAGAAGAGGAATTTGTGGCACAACTTGACTAGAAGAAGAGGTCAGTTGGTAGGTCATGTTTTGAGGCGTCAAGGGATCATCAATTTAGTACTGGAGGGCAGTGTGGAGGGTAAAAATCGTAGAGGGAGACCAAGAGATGAGTACACTAAACAGATTCAGAAGTATGAAGGTTGCCGTAGTTACTCCGAGGTGAAGAAGCATACACAGTAGAGAATACATGGAGAGCTGCATAAAACCAGTTTTTGTACCAGTGGCGGACACACATGGGGGTGCACGCCCCCTCCCCCTGTGGGGCCGCCCGCATTGCCACCCCCGCCATTCAGCTTGTACGCTATTTGTTTGTTTCTTTCATCAGTGGACTCGACTGAATCGAGTTATTAAGTAGTTGTACTTTCCTATGTAGGATGTGCGTCCGCGTCATTGTATTTTATATGTTTCTGTCTGGCACATAGGTAGCTAACACATACCTATGAGAAAAGCCGTGGCCATTCTAGTGGTCTCAATACGTTATTCTGTCTTGGATTTGTTTGAGAAAGGTCGCAAATATTCTACTGTTTTGTTGTTAAAAAAGGACTAATGGGAGAGATTCTTCAATACAAGCAAAAGAACATAAACGCCCTTAATGATCATAATTCTGTTGTGCAAGCGTTGTCTGTTTGTCCTAGATCTTACTATCCTACTTTGCACACTGTACAACATATTTGCTTGTCTACTTGCATCTATTGCTTCAGTAGAAAGAAGGTTTCAACATTGTGGCGTACAAAGACATGGCTGAAGTCAACAATGGAGGAGGATCGACTTAATGTCTTAGCTCTGTTGGACACTCACCCTGACATTGATTGTCCTATTGACGATGTAATTAACCAATTTGCCAGGAAGAATAGGCACTTAGAATTCATCATTTGAGGAAGAGAAACACAACTGTAACTTTTTTTGTATCATAAGATGGCATTGTCATGTATAAGTGTACAATCTGTTGAAATAAAACTTTCTTAACTTTACATGTGACTTGATTATTTTTTATTACCGTAAAAGTAAAGGTAGCTTAAGTTATCTTTAACATCCCCTCCTTGAAGTTTTTCTATATCCACTACTGTTCTGGACTGAAAATCACAACAACATGCTTTAACCAAGGTTTTAAATATTTTTGTTTCAGGGCAATTAATTGTGTGATTTTATTCCTTTGTTAGAATGCTGTTTTCTATTTTTTTAGATGTAAATTTGATCTGAGTCTTATTCCTTGATCATGAATGTTGCTGTTTGAGAGAGAATTGCTGATGATGTTCTTCATGTGCTAAATAGAGCAGTGTGTGTACACAAATAATGCTGTTAAAACCCCAGTTGTTGGAACAGATCTTTACAGGGAATTCAGTTAGTATTTTTATTTATTATTCTCATGTCCTTATTCTGTAGCTTGAAGAGTGTGTTCATGTTTTATAAATGGGTCATACAGAATGATTCCTTAACTAAGGAATTAATGCTGATAACAATTCAGGTGGGAGTCCATTCATAAAAGTTTCGTGATTGCTATACAGCTTACAAAATTTTCATCCCCATTTAATTTTACAGACTTATTTCCTCTATAATTCATACTGTTTGTTTTCTTTGTGATCATGTAACTTTATTTCATGATGACCAATTATAAACATCCTTCTTGGATAAAATGACGCGGCCGGATGAGAAAAGTAAAGTGGCCAGAAGCAAGGAGGATACTAAATTAAACTTCACAGGATGAGAGAGTATGTAATATTACATTTTATACATCACACCACACCACAACGCCAGGAGTGACTCTCTTCTGCCTCTCAAAAAGTGCTAGAAGAATGGAATATATCCTCATGTTGCCTCTGTACTCGCCAACAGTGGCCATCCTGGATAGTACAGAATCACGATTTTTCACTGAACGCAGTGCAACATCATTCACCAGCATTCCAGCCTTGTATCCTCTCGTAAGGCCAGCTGGTGCACAGTTGTTGTAACTGGTCCTTAATATCCTGGATACTGGCACTGGGACAGAGTTGCAGTTCAAGCTGGTCCCACATTTGTTGTATCGGTCTCAGATCTCAGGATCTTGCTGGACACAGCAGTACCTCAGCATCACACACATAGTACTTGGAAGCATGTGCTGTGTGTGAATGAGCACTATCCTGTTGAACAATGGCACTATGATACTGTCACATTGGAGGTAACATGTGAGGATGTAGGATATCTGTGACATACCATTAGCCTGCCGTCAGCGTTCCCCCAATCACTACCATTTGTGACCTGACGTCATACCCACACCACACCACACCACACCACACCACAACACCAGGAGTGACTCTCTTCTGTCTCTCAAAAAGTGCTAGAAGAATGGAATCTATCCTCAGGTTGCCTCTGTATTCGCCGACAATGGTCATCCTGGGTGGTACAGAATCATGATTTTTCACTGAACGCAATGCAGTGTCATTCACCAGCATTCCATGCTTCATAGTCAGAACACCCTTCCAAAAATGCCATTTGCATTGTGATGTTAATGGCAGCCTTCCCATGGGACAGTGATCACTTAAAGTGGCCACTGCTAGTCTCTGACCAATGGGATGAGACGACATAGAATGCTGAAATGAGTTCATCACTTGTTTACGGGGGCCAGAGGCAGATATGAAGGGATTACAGTATGCTTAGTGCACAATACAGCAGTCCTCCCTTTTGGTGGTGAGGAGTGAGTGACTGATGAGGATGCCTGCCCTAACATTCCCAAGCAATCCAACATTGTGCCAGAGTCAGTGAATCCACAGTGCTTATGAAGGCTGATTGTTATGGATGGCATATGTTGGACCTAGAACAATATTTTCTACGAGAGCACAGACATGAAACGAGGGGGTTTCGGTTGAGCAGTTTGTCTGCTAACTGTATTTCCACAGCTTCCTTGACCCCTGAATCCCAGTAGGATGAGGCTGTGGCCAGTATCTTGACATTCCTGTGCTCGATGATATGACCAGTGGAAATACAATATTCAGCCACTGGAAACTTGTTGGTCCATCGTAGGTGAGTGTATTGCTGGTGTAAAATGCATCATTCTTTTACAAGATATATAACTTGTCCTGTTTACCTTTTAATTCATAAGGAGTTTTGTATACAGAGTGTCACATTTATATTGACTACCCCCAATAACTGTTTGTCCAGATGCAAATTACAAAATGTTTCAAGCAAATGTTCTTCAGCTGTGAGGGGTACATCAATCAGCATGATCGCCTTTGTTGTAGCTTTGTTTTTTACAAAGATATGAACAGCATTATGACTTTATTAAATGGCACCCTGTATTTTTTATTTGGTAATTCATTTCCTCTCCTAAAGACCTATTCAAAAATGTGTCACAGTGAACCATTCACTGAAACACAATGTTATTAATTACATAACACAACACTGACTTTGAGCCCAGGATCACAAACTCATCCACTTGCTGAGTTGTCAGAAAACAAATGAAAACCTAGTCAAATCATAACACAAAATTGACTTTGACTCTCCTGTACCATTGCCCAGGAGTAGAACATTCAAAGGTGCTCAGAGTGGTGACCCTTGGACACTGATACACTGGTGCACTCATTGAATGAAAGAATTATTTACTGCTTCCAGTGTTGCCTCCTAAAGAGAATTACAAGCAAGCATGATATGTTCCTGCATGTCCTCTGGAGTTGTTGAATATCGTGATAGACAACTTCTGACGGCTAAAGAACATTTGCTTGATATCGTGATAGACAACTTCTGACAGCTAAAGAACAGTTGCTTGAAACATTTTGTAATTTGCATCTGGTCAAACAGTTATTTAGGGTGGTCAAGATAAATTGGAGGCCCTGTATACCACCTTTCATAAAAGTATCCTTCACAGATCTCAGAAGATTTAACGAGTAAGTATCTGGACAATTCAGCGATTGTTGCTTTAGGAAAGAGCTTGATTTTTGCTCTTACACTAAAACCGTTGCCATATCTTTTGTGAACTGGAGAAGCCATTAGAAAACCACCTGATTATGCAGCTGAAGGAATAAGGAGTGAAGAAGCATCTCTTTGCTGATGATACAAGTATAGTAATCACACCTGACAAACAAGAATTAACTGATGAAATTGTCAATACTGTCTTTCAGAAAATTACTAAGTGGTTCCTTGTAAACGGACTCTCACTGAATTTTGATAAGACACAGTACATGCAGTTCCGTACAGTGAATGGTATGACGCCATTAATAAATATAGACCTTAATCAGAAGCATATAGCTAAGGTAGAATATTCCAAATTTTTAGGTGTGTCCATTGATGAGAGATTAAATTGGAAGAAACACATTGATGATCTGCTGAAACATTTGAGTTCAGCTACTTATGCAATAAGGGTCATTGCAAATTTTGGTGATAAACATCTTAGTAAATTAGCTTACTAGGCCTATTTTCACTCATTGCTTTCATATGGCATCATATTTTGGGGTAATTCATCACTGAGGAATAAAGTATTTATTGCGCAAAAGCGTGTAATCAGAATAATAGCTGGAGTCCCCCCAAGATCATCCTGCAGACATTTATTTAAGGATCTAGGGATATTCACAGTAGCTTCTCAGTATATATACTCCCTTATGAAATTTGTTATTAACAACCAAACCCAATTCAAAAGTAATAGCAGTGTGCATAACTACAATACTAGGAGAAAGGATGATATTCACTATTCAAGATTAAATCTAACTTTGGCACAGAAAGGGGTGAATTATACTGGCAGTAAAGTCTTTGGTCACTTACCAAATAGTATCAAAAGTCTGACAGATAACCAACAAGTATTTAAGAAGAACTTAAAAGAATTTCTGAATGTCAACTTCTTCTACTCCATAGAGGAATTTTTAGATATAAATTAAGAAAAAAAGAAAAACATATTAAAAAATAAAAAAATAAAGAAAAACAAAAAAACACAAAAAATAGAGTTGTTATATTAACTTAAGTATGTTGTTAAATTAACCTAATTATGTCATGTATTGGAAAATTCGACTCGTTCCACATCATTACGAAATATCGTATTCATGATCCATGGAACTAGTATTAATCTAATCTAATCTAATCATATCTTTGTCTGAAAGAACTGCACCTCGCAAACTCCAGAACAATTCCCATATGGTAATTCTTCCAGGAGACAAGGGTAATACCACAGTTTAGCTGCTGAGAAATGTCTACATAGAGGAAGTGTATAACGTACATGAGAACACAACATATCATAAGACTGACAGGGAGCCCACTGCGTGTGTTCAAAGAAAAACTGCTTCACTTCTGAACTCAGGCTCTCTGCCCAAGGAAGATATCAACAGATTGAAAGGACGCAGCTCTGTTTCTCCAAGATTATATGGCCTTTCCAGTATCCAAAAAGTAATATGGAAACAAAGAAGTGGTTCAGAAGAAGATGGAAGTTAACCACACTTGGGGCAGATGCTAAAAGCATTGACGTTTAAATCAATAGTGAGATGTAAATGTCCCTTCTTATTGGTTGACTAAATATTTAGCTTTGTTGTTGAGACCTTTTGCAGGTAAAAGTGAACATTATATCCATAAGTCAGCAGGTTTTATTAGTGGATTAAACACTTTGAAACATAACAGCTTTGATTTATTGGCCTACTTCCACATTGTTTCCATGTTCACTAAAGCACCCATTGTTATTCTCTGTCATTGATTAACAGCTAGTTTGAAGTAGATGTAATGGCATTAGTAAAGCATGTGTTAACCTTCACTTACTTTTCATTTAATAACCAGTATTATGAACAGATTTATGGTGTTACCATGGACAGTCATTTCTCACCCATGGTAACTAATTTATTTATGGAGGATTTTGAAGAAAAAGCACTCAGGTCTGCATTTTTAAAACTGACAGTGTTCTCACAGGTGCCACTCCATGGGGACTGAGGGGGCCCGAGAGACCTCTCAAAAATTCGTTTGGGGGGGGGGGGTTTCCCGCCCCCACCCAGTAATTTAAGAATATTATTACTTATATTATGCTTTGTAAAGCCACAAAGTTTTGTTGGAATTTTTTATTTTCCTTGTTTGACGATAGTTGCCTTTTAAAATAGATTCAGTAATGAGTTAAAACAAATAATTATCACGACAGTAAGCAGCTTAACTGAAAAGGAGTGGTGTGAATCATGATAGTGTTACGGGTGCTGCAGGCATACTTAGAATTTGTCCCAGTGGGCAAAAGACCCTCCCTGCTGTCTCAGTCATTCAGTGTGGATAGTTTCGTTCAGTGCATGCTGCAGAAGTGTTTAGTGTTCCGGCTTTAGTGTCTAGTGGGCTATTTTGTATAACTATATTTTATTTCTTTACATTAGTCTCTTAGTTTATTGTGAATTAAGTAAGCAATGGATAAATTTGTTACCAAAAAGGCAGGCTTAGAAGTTGATGGCACTGCAAGTCAACCTCCAACAATTATGTCGTCTGCAGGCGAGAACCGTTCACAGCCAAAACCTGGACAATCCGGTAAGGAAAGATCATTTCAGAAGTCTTGGTTGATCAAATATACATGGCTAGAATACGAAGCATTTACTGAAAAAGCTCTTTGCCAAACCTGCAAAGAGGCAGATGCTGAAATTCTATTACAATTATCTTCAAAAAAAGAAGATGCGTTTACTTCCATAGGGTTTTCTAACAGGAAAATACATTTACGCATAAAGAAGGTGTACTGAAACTAAATTCTATCACTAACTGAAGTGTGGCCTCCCAATTGAATGAACAGTTAGTGATACGAAGAAAGGCCATTTAGCTATTGAAACAGTTTTTACTACTGTACAATTTCTATGTCAACAAGAGCTAGCAATTAGAGGGCATGAAGATGTAAACTTCAATTTTTGCAATTGTTGGAACATCAAAAGAATGACATACCTGAGTTTAAAGATTCATTAGTTGGTTAGGGTGTTCAGGGTTTAAGTGGACATCCCACGATATTCAAAACAAGATCATTGATCTACTAGGAAAGTCTGTGTTGAGAAAGGTATTGGCTTCAATCAAGAAGACTGAACATTTTTTATTATGGTTAGCGAAACAAGTGATTCTTTCATTCACGAACAAGTGTCATTTTGTATTTGTGCTGTCGATGATTCCTTAATCATCAACAAAGACTGTATTGGCTTATACAAGCCCCCCCCCCCCCCTCCCCCCCACCAACACTGAATCACAAACTCTGTTTAGTATTTAAAAAGACATTTTTGCTTGTCTTGATTTGTCAATGGATAACTTAAAGAGGACAGTGGTATGATGATGGTGCCTCAGATATGAGAGGTAAGTTCAAAGGACTAAAAAAGTTAATTTTGGATATACAACCAAAAGCACATTATGTGTACTGCACTGCTCGCAGTTTAGACTTAGCAGTTGTAGACAATCTCCACCATCTTAAGTCTATGAGGAATATTATGGCTTTAGCCAAGGACTTAATAAACACCATAAGGGAATCCAACAAAAGGATGGTACTTTTCAGAAGCATATGCTGTGAGAACGCCAACAGCCAAGCTGGTCTACGGCCCCTTTGCCTGACTCTTATTTACTATGTGAGCTTTTAGTATCTTGAGAATATTGAAAAACTTTGAAGAACTTCTAGAGCTTTTTGAAACATTTTCTGCAGAGGACAAAACAGAGGCGGGTTACAAATGTGCAGGCTACCTTGAGTCAATGTTAAAATTCAAAATTTATTTCTTTTTACGTCTTTATTGCCATGCAGTGAACCCAGTGGAGGATGTCAATGAAAAAATTCAGTGCCCTCATCTAAGTGTTGCTGATCTGGAAAAAATATACGAGGGCATGATTTGTATGTTGAATGAAAGGCGTGATCTGAACACTTTTGGAAATTATTTTTAAAAGAAAAAACTTCACAAGTTGATGATCCTTTGCTTCCCCAGAATTGAAGTATACCAAAGAAGTATGAAAACAACAAAACCAGCTCACCACACACTTTCAAAACTCCAAAGGAATACTACAAAGCTATTTACATTGTAGTTTGTGCAGTCTTGCTTTACTGAGTGGTTTGCTTCAACTAGACTCACACAGGTCATTGCAGTTTGCTTTTAGTAAAAAGAGGTGAAAGAAATTTAGAAAAATCAACTAAGTTTTTCAAAAATTACCTAGACGTTGAGAGACCTAGACATTGAGACACTTGAGTATGTTAGCCGATAGTGCTAATAATAAACAACTGGTCATAAAAAACATGTGTGATGTAAGAAAGTACATTACACAAAAGCCTGCAGTTGGAGAATTGTTATGTGAAATAGTGAAGTGCATTAAGCTTCTCCAAGTAGTTCCAATCACAACACCAACAGCAGAACAGTCATTTAGTGCCCTTAGATGTCAGAAGTCATATCTCCGATCAACAATTTCATATTCAGTAATCCAGTCAGATGGTCGACATTTGCACCTTTCTAAAGACACTGTAGCCCTAATAATGGCATTTAGAGCAATAGTAAAAATCTTTAAACAAATAGAGAATGAAATACATACATAATGTTAAATTTTCGGTTTTGAAATATTAGTACTAGTTTAGTACTGTATTACTATAGTACTGTATTAGTTATTTTCAAATACTTAAATTTTTTCGGGTGTAAGACCCAATTAAAACGTGCTATTTACACACTTTCTGACTGAACATATTAGGCGTACTGTATTAACTTTATTAATTGTATTAAAGCACCGAGCGAAGTGGCGTAGTGGTTAGCACACCGGACTCGCATTCGGGAGGACGACGGTTCAATCCCGCATCTGGCCATCCTGATATAGGTTTTCCGTGATTTCCCTAAATCGCTCCAGGCAAATGCCGGGATGGTTCCTTTGAAAGGGCACGGCCGACTTCCTTCCCCGTCCTCCCCTAATCTGATGAGACCGATGACCTTGCTGTTTGGTCTCTTCCCCCAAACAATCCAATCCAATCCAACTGTATTAAAGCATTAACTTGTTTTTATTTAAATGAACTCTGACCCTTATTCAAAGTTAGCTTAAATTAGCTATTTCACTTATTAATGAAAGTGCTATTACTGTGCGACAGCAATATTTTATGTTTTATTCCTTTAATGATAGTTCAGGATTTATTTACATATAATTTCAGTCTTTTCAGATCTATATATTCACTGCTCTGTAATAGTCATAAGCATCATTATTACTGTAAATTAAATTAGCTTTTTATGAAAATACTGTGCGTGTTTATGTTTTGTTTCTTTTTTCAAATGTGTCGGGCTTGTCGAGTTTCCCAGAGTATCGAGTTATCAAGTGTCCAGTTTTCGGGGTTCTACTGTTGATTATATGACTCTAAAATGCTTTAAAAACTCACTCTTTTTTTTTCATCTAAAATTTAGATTATTTTCTGGGGAAGACCAGCAGTATGAGCTCCCCCAATATTTTTTTTTTTTATTAGCCCCCCCCCCCTCCGAGTGTTCTGGAGATATATCAAAGACACATTCATAGTTTGACCCCATGGCAGGGACAAATTGAGTCAGTTTTGTGAACATCTAAAACTTGAAAAAAAATCTCATTATCTAAAACTCCATTCATAAAAATATAAAAATTTACCATGGAACAGGTCATTTCTTGACCTGCACAAACTGCCATTGTTTGTGGATTGTACTATAGTGATTGAGAACATGCAACTGTGCACACTTCGTATTATTATATGTGCTGTGGTGATTAAATTAGCACAGACATACACTGTGATCAAAAGTATCTGGACATCTGGCTGAAAATTATGTACAAGTTCATGGCGCCCTCCATCGGTAATTCTGGAATTCAATATGGTGTTGGCCCACCCTTAGCCTTGATGACAGCGTCCAGTCTCACAGACATATGTTCAATCAGGTGCTGGAAGGTTTCTTGGGGAATGGCAGCCCATTCTTCATGGAGTGCTGCACTGAGAAGAAGTATCGATGTTGGTCATTGAGGCTTGGCATGAAGTCGGCATTCCAAAACATCCCAAAGGTGTTCTATAGGATTCAGGTTAGAACTCTGTGCAGGCCAGTCCATTACAGGGATGTTATTGTCGTGCAACCACTCTGCCACAGGCCATGCATTGTGAACAGGGGCTTGATCGTGTTGAAAGATGCAATCACCATCCCCGAATTGATCTTCAACTGTGGGAAGCAAGAAGGTGCTTAAAACATCGATGTAGGCCTGTGCTGTGATAGTGTCATGCAAAACAACAATGGGTGCAAGCCCCTTCCATGAAAAACACCATAACACCAGTCTCCTAATTTTACAGTTGGCACTACACATGCTGGCAGGTGGTGCTCACCGGGCATTCACCATACCCACATCCTGCCATCAATCGCCATATTGTGTACCATGATTCGTCATTCCACACAACATTTTTCCACTGTTTAATCATCCAATGTTCACACTCGTTTGGTATTTACCGGCGTGATGTGTGACTTATGAGCAGCCGCTTGACCATGAAATCCAAGTTTTCTCACCTCCCACCTAACTGTCATAGTACTTGCAGTGGATCCTGATGCAGTTTGGAATTCCTGTATGATGTTGTGGATAGATGTCTGCCTATTACACATTATGACCCTCTTCAACTGTCGGCGGTCTCTGTCAGTCAACACACGAGATCAGCTTGTATGCTTTAGTGCTGCACGTGTCCCTTTGTGTTTCCACTTCACTATCACATGGGAAACAGTGGACCTAGGTATGTTTAGGAGTGTGAAAGTCTCGCGTACAGACTTACAACACAAGTGATACCCAATCATCCGACCACGTTCGAAGTCCGTGATTTACGCGGAGCGCCCTGTTCTGCTCTCTCGCAATGTCTAATGTCTACTGAGGCCGTAGATATGGAGTACCTGGCAGTAGGTGGCAGCAAAATGCACCCAATATGAAAAACGTATGTTTTTGGGGGTGTGCTGTGAAGGTGTCTCGCTTTGGCTTCACAGTGTTTTGGATGACAGAGAGGAGGTGATGCTGTCTACAATATCAACATTCAAGAAAACAATATAAACGTTTTAATTGTGAAATGTATCTTGATTTGATGTACACTCTGAAGTAATGTAATAACATTCACTCCAGATATTTTGCTCTAGTTAATGTGAGATCTATTCACCCAGCTTTGTAATTGTTTATTGAGCAACAAAATACAGAAGAGTTCTTCAAAAGACAGTTACATCATTTCACAGTGAGTTGACATAGTTGTGAGCTCTTTTACAGCCCTTGACCCTCTGCAGACAGTGAAGAAGTCCACATTGTGTAATTAGTGGAGATGCCTAGTAGGTCCAGAGCTTCAATAAAATGCAATAAGGTGACCAAAGATAAAAGTTGAGCATGTGGGTGACAGATCGTCATGAAAGGGAAATTCTATTACAGCCACCATCAGAATTTTTCATATTTTTTTTTATTTCACTTCAAAGCCTGCTACAGCCCATCAAATTTGCAGTGGCTGAACAATGTGTTTCCACTGGCTATTCCATAGATCATGGGAATGTTAAGATAGTGGCCACAGCATCAACCTACTGAAATTCAGTGGTCATGGAAGCTGTGGAAGTAGACTTAGCAGACAACCTGCTTATCTGAAACGAAGGTTTCCAGCTCCACGTATGAAAACTCCTCATTTTATGTCTACTCTCACAGGCAATACAGGCACTGTGGATTTGTTGACTCTGTGCTTGCTTTGTCTTATTCTTAGAGATGTAAAAAAAGAAAAAGTTTCATCTGTGACTGATGCTCTTGTTACCAACAGTGGTATTTTTAATGTGTGCGCATTTAATCCAGTGTAAAGCACTTTAAAGCAGCTCATCTTGAGAATGGCTGAAAGGTTGTCAGCCGAATTATCAGTACAGGAGTTAAGAATATTAGAATTTGAAGCCATGTTGACTATTTTTCGATTGTGATTGTCTGAATAAATATGTAAAGGTTTTTTTTTATAAATTACTGCTAAACTACGTTTGTGACTGGTAGCGTAATTTATAAAAAAAAAAAAAAAAAAAAAAAAAAAAAACCTTTACATAGTTAAGAATATCCCAGATGGCCTCCCAAAAAAGTTGGATCATCTAAAAAAAAATGGGATTGACAGACAGTGCAAAGCAGGAATTGCTAAATAAGAAAATGCAAATCTGTAGAAGTATGTATTACTATGGGACAGATAGGTGCCATTTATTTAAAATAAAAGAAACTGTTGGAGAAAAAAGACTGTGAATATCAAGAGCCCAAATGGCAACCCACTACAAAGCAAAGAATGGAAGGCTCAAAGATAGAATGAATATATAGAGTGGCTATACAAAGAAAATTAACTGTAAGGCAATATTATGGAAAGAGAACAGGAAGTAGATGAAACTGAGATGGGAGATGACATGATGAAAGAAGAATGTGACAGTTGGAATGAGGCATGAGGAGTAAATGCCATTCGCTCAGAATTATTGAGATACTTGGATGAACATATCATGCTAAAACTGGTGAGGGCCAATATGCTGCCAATATGGTTGCACTATCAGTCGGAGGATGGCATTCACATATCGTACAGCTGTTAGGCGCATTCAGTGATCACCAGCAGCGTACCTCGGCCCCACATAATGCCACTCCAAAACAGCAGGGAACCTCTACCTCTCTGCACTCGCTGGACAGTGTATCTAAGGTGTTCAGCCTAAATGGGTTGCCTCCAAACACATCTGCAATGGTTGTCTGGCTGAAGCCATAAGCGACACTCATCGGTGAAGAGAATGTGATGCCAATCCTGAGTAGTCCATTCAGCATGTTGTTGGGCCCATCTGTACTGCACTGATTGGTGTCAAAGTTGGACCTCGCCACGGATGTCGCGAGTGAAGTTGCACATCATGCAGCCAATTGTGCACAGTTTGAGTCATAATACATTGTCCTGTGGCTGCACGAAAAACATTATTCAACATGGTGGCGTTGCTGTCAGGGTCCCTCCAATCCATAATCCGTAGGTAGCGGTCATCCACTGCAATAGTAGCCTTTGGGTGGCCTGAGCGAGGCATCGACAGTTCCTGTCTCTCTGTATCTCCTCTATGTCCGAACAACGTCGCTTTGTCTCACTCTGAGATGCCTGGACACTTCCTTGGTGAGAGCCCTTCTTGGGACAAAGTAACAATGCAGATGTGATCAAACTGCGGCATTGACCATCTAGGCATGGTTGAACTACAGACAACACGAGCCTCGTACCTCCTGATCGGATATCAGATCCCCTCCGTCTAATAGGCGCTGCTCATGTATGGTTGTTTACATCTTTGGGCGGATTTAGTGACATCTCTGAACAGTAAAAGGGACTGTGTCTGTGATACAATATCCACAGTCAACGTCTTTGTGTAGGAGTTCTAGGAACCTGGGTGATGCAAAACTTTTTTTCATGTGTTTATATTACTGTATATATGTTAATTTATTTTTTCAAATTCAAGAAATAATAAGATCAAATATTTCAGTAAAGTAACTTAACTCTACCACACTATGAATGCCTGGGAAGACGATGTCCAAGCAGTATTCACAAAAGCATTCACTTTGTAGCACGTGTTTTAAAGGAAGATATACAGAATAATACAAATTGGCACATCTGTGACAGTAAAAAAAATTACATTTCTCATTTTTTCCCACTAGTGTGGTAGTGTGAAGTGCTGTAAGTGTTGGTGGGATATGTCACTATGCTTGATTGCGCCAATGTAGTGTTCTGAAACCAGTAACGCAATAAATTAGGCCAACTCTTTTTTTTATTGGAAGTCTCAAGTATCTTGATGATGAGAACTCTTAACACAAATATACAAAACTTCCAATAATACAGTCTCTGCCTGAGGCTAAGTCCAGATAGCAATATAATATTTGACTGTGCTGGTTACAATTACATATCAGTCACTGTTACAACATATTTCATACGGCATTCAAATTAACAAATGAGGACCAAAGAACTACTTCTCAGGATCTTGTGATACCATTCCAGGATTTGTTTCTTTGATGACTCTCCCTGTCACAAGTTGGTGAATGTGGATGAATACAGGAGAGTCAAGTGATTGGCTGCTGTTATCAGAGTTAGCAAGCTTCTTGCGGGCTGCTTTCCTGACTGGATGATGTCATCATAATCCTGGATTGGTGCCTATGGGAGGTGTGGCAAAAGTAGTTTATCCGCCAAAGGTGACCTCTGCTGAGCATTCATCGGATTGGCATGGATCACTGCATTGGAGGCATGGCCAGCAACTTGGAACACAGCAATGTGGAAAGGGATGTATTCGGCAGGAGTAACTGGAGTATCCAACACCCCTCTCCCATACAGGAGGGTGGGCCTAAGCCTCGTCTTCGTTGGCCGCAACTTATAGTTGTGAACAGTATTTATCTGTGTAATGGTCTCCCTGCTGATGCCACAGGAATCTGCTCTTGGCAGCATCAGTCATGTGAAGGCATCAGTGATGGTAGGTCATCATTATGTAATCCCTCCCTTCCAGCATGCAAAAAGAAGTATGTGGAACCTGCAATCAGAAAAGAGGTACAGGACTGGCAAGCAGACATAACTGGTACCGCATTCAGAGCATGGTGACAGGAGGTCAGTGTGTCTTGTTGTAATGTCCCAGCAAAGTCCCCTCGCTTTTTGGCCATGGCCCCGATGGTGAGCTGCTGTTTCCCATACCGGAAGTCAGTAAGTCCTGCTGTGTCCTGGTGGTGATCTGCGGACTGGGACAGGAGAGTTTGCATCGGGCACCCGTGCAGGTTTTCTACTCCTGATAGATTGTGGTGGAAGGAACTTTTGTAAGCAGAGAGAAAGATGAGGAGGACTTTCTCATAATTTAAGTTAATCGCTAGATGTTTCATCTGAGTTTTGAAAGTGTGGATGATGCAGGTGGTGGCTCTAAGCCACCATGTGGATATGCCAAATGCTGAGAGTCGGATTCTGATGCGGCTATTACAGATTTGTTAAGCTATAGCTGGTGAGTGTATTTTGGTCTTCAATGCATTGTGCTTTTATGGTGCATATACTTTGTCCTATGCATATTTTACTACACTCATATGGAATGTTGTGTATACCTGCTTTTCCTGACACCCTTCACGAATACCAGGGGATCTAGCAAATAAGGATCTGGACATCATGCCTATGACTGTTTTAGGAGGGTGGGACTTTATGATGTGGTGGGCGACAGAGGAGCATTCCCCTTGTAACTCTTTATCACCCAGGAGTGGAGTAACTGCATTACATTCTC
This sequence comes from Schistocerca nitens, assembly GCF_023898315.1. Classification (NCBI taxonomy): domain Eukaryota; kingdom Metazoa; phylum Arthropoda; class Insecta; order Orthoptera; family Acrididae; genus Schistocerca; species Schistocerca nitens. The sequence continues at coordinate 1,013,552,649 of NC_064614.1, read as the reverse complement.
TGCTGGAGTTTCGACTACATCTTGTTGTGTCCTGAAGTGAGAATTGTCATGCCCACTATCCTTGCCACCCCTCTCACAGTGGTATTCCACTGTCCACCTAACCTGCACAATATACGCGTCCATCCCTACGCAACCCCTGCTTCCAACCCCTTACCTCATGGCTCACACCCCTATAATAGACATAGATGCAATACATGTCCCATACATCCTCCCACCATCACCACCACCACCTATTCCAGTCTGGTCACAAACATCGAAGGCTGGGCTACCTCTGAAATCAGTCATGTGATCTACAAACTAAACTGCAATCACTGTGCTGCATTCTATGTGGGGATGACAACCAACAAGCTGTCTGTCTGCATGAATGGCCACCGACAAACTGTGGCCAAGAAACAAGTGAACCACCCTTTTGCTGAGCACGCTGCCAAACATGACTTCCTTTATTTCAATGACTGCTTCACAGCCTGTGCCATATGGATACTTCCCACCAACACCAGCTTTTCTGAATTGCACATGTGGGAACTTTCTCTGCAGTACATCCTACGTTCCCATAACCCTCCTGGTCTCAGTCTTCGTTAGTTACTGTCCTCACCCATCCAGCCCCTTCCCTGTTCCCATTCCAGCACTACACAGCCATCTTTCCACCATCACACTAGTCTTTTTACTTCTCTCCTTTTCTGTTACTTTCTCCCCTGCCCACCATCTAACCTGCAGTACTTCACTGCCCGCTACCCCCACTGTACTATACTTCCTCCTCCCCACCCAGCCTCCTCCTTACCCCCACCCTGTCGCCACTCCCATCATGCACTGGTGCTGCTGCTCGCAGTGTGGTTTCAGTTGCTTGAGATTGTGGTTGTGTGTGTGAGTTGCGCATGCCCGTGTGTGTGTGTGTGTGTGTGTGTGTGTGTGTGTGTGTGTCATCTATTGTTGATGAAGGCCTTACTGAAAGCTTTATTTGTTATAGTCTTTTTGTTGTATTTATCTGTGACTCAGCATCTCCGCAATATGGTGATTAGCAACTTTCCTTTTCATAGTATTGTTACGTCATTCTAGTGTTGTACAACCACTACAAAATAAACATCAATTTATTATAACTCTCAAATACCGCAATGAGAACTCTGAACACAAGTATATAATACTTCCAGTAGCACAATATCTGCCTTAGGCTAAATCCATGTAGACTGTGCTGTTTATAATAACAAGTCTGTCACTACTGTAATAGACTGCAATATGGACCATCCGAATTATCTACAATGATCAAAGAATTGCTGGTCACAACTCCATGATACAGTTCCAGGATTTTGACTCTGTGATGAGATGCTGCTGAGATTCTCTCTACAGGTCTCAGTTGCAGGTTATAATACCGTGTGGATGAATACAACGGAGTCACATGATTGGCCACCATTATTGGAGATAGGGAGCCCGTCACGTATTTGCTTTCCTGATCGAATGATGTCGTCGTAGTCTCAGAGTGGTCCATGCAGCAGTTGGGCAAAAGTAACTCCTCCACCAGGGGTGACCTCTGTTGAGCGTGTGTCAGACTGCCACTTGCTCAATGCATTGCAGACATGGCCAGCAACACAGAACACAGCAGTGTGGGAAGGGAAGTATATGGCAGGGGTAGCTGGAGTATCCATGGTATGGCCGCATTTGTTGTCTGGAATGGGTATGGCTGGATTTTTTGTCTGAAATGATGCCCCAACATTTTAGCTATCAACTTCCCTTCTTATTGTTTTTCCATGGTAGATATGTATTATGGAATCTTTCTCTATGTCAGTCCAATCCTCCACTGAAACTCTCTGGGAAGAAGCCAGTGTGAGAGCCTTTCGAAGACATGTTGCTGCCAAAATCTTGATAAGTGTTGATCATTTAAGTCGCTGTTTCCTTGTACCAGGTGCATTCAGAAAGGTCGAATGACCAATAGAGAAACAAAAGCTTCAGAAATATTTAATGGAATATTTATATATATTCATTGGCTACTTCTCAACAAATTCACCACCATTTATCATAACAGTGTGTCATCATTGTATACCCATGTCATAGGAGCCTGCCACCAATGTCCAGAGTCACGAAAGTCACTGCAGTGTGTACCTCAGAATCATTGTGGAAATGTTTTCCTGCCAGAAAACTCTTCATGGGACGAAAGGGGTGAAAGTCACTTGAGATGAGGTCAGCTGTGGGACAGATGATTGAAAATGCAACCAACACCACACAAAATATGTTGAATCAGTTTGAATGCTCCCATTCAAACTGATTCAACATATTTTGTGTGGTGTTGCCTGTATTGCGTCCCGCATTGTCGTGCACAAATATAATGTCTCTTGTCAACATCCCTTGTCTTTGCTCTTTATTGCCCTCCTTAGATTTGTCAATGGCTGACAATACCAATCGGCGGTCACAGTTTCCCTTCATGGTAGAAACTCATCAGGGCACCGCATTGATCCCAGAAGACAGTGCCCATGATTTTTTGACAGAGGCTGTCTGCTTAACTTCGGTCTTCATAGGTGTAACTCTGTGCTGCCAGTGCACAGATAGTTGTTTTATTTCTGGTGTGACATATTACATCCCTGTTTCATCCCCAGTGACAACATGGTAGAGAAACTCATCACCTTTCTCTGCATACTGCTGTAGGAATTTCGGTGCTGCAGTCAGACATTTGATTTTGTATTCATCTCTCTTTTGCCATGGCACCCATCTTGCACATACTTCATGAAAACCAAGTTGCTGGGAGACGATGTTCTGCAACAGCAAGCAAGACATCTCTGGGAACTGACTAGAGAGGTCTGAAATTGGATCTACCAGTCCTGAAATGTTGCTTGTCAAACACTTTCCATTAGTTCTGGTGTTGACAGGGACAGTTGGCCACTATGGTCTTTATCATGAACATTGGTTCGTTTGTCAGTGAATTACCTGTTCTAGCATCTGATATCATGTGCATACATTTAGCACAGCTGGAAATGTATCACTGCTGGAGATTGCTTCTGAACATGCAAAAATTGAATAACTGCAGGAACCTCGCAGTTGGCAGGAGACAATATCACACCAGCCATTTCATCATAACATTATGCAGTAATCACAGCCATCACAAGAATGAAGCTGCATCGCATATTCCGACATACCTCCTCTGCACTCCTGCGATTGCATGTTCCTGTCCGACTGCTTGTGCTATCCCTGAATATGATCAGAACTTACTTTCTGGATGCATCTCATAATTTGCAGCTCTCTTCCTCCTCCTCCTCCTCCTCCATCATCATCATCATCATCATCATCCAAAAAAGGTTTCTGATACTTTGTTGAAACATTGGCATGCTTGTGCTTCTACAAGAGTCAAGCATGTTTCGTAATTTTGGTCCAGCTGAAGTTCACAGACCTAAGGGCCCATAAAAATACACCTTTCATTTTTGCAGCTGATAGACTAGTAAATTTTTCAGCAAGATATGCAAATTCTCTGCAGGTTTGATCCATCACTTTTACAAATTGTGTAATTGAAGCAAGTTTGTTGTGAAGAAGTGGAAGAAGGATATCTAAATGAGCTACCAGACTTCGGTATTTTTGCATCCACTTTCCAGTTTCATTCAGACCGGTTTCTCTTTTATGTAGTTGGATTTTCTATTACAGTATCTTAGTTGCACAAGAAATCGACAGTGACTGAAATGGATGGCAATAAAAGTAGTCATGTTGCTTGCCCAAAAACAATTTGAGAATTTTTCCACAATTTTGTAACCTTCTTTAACCATACTGGCATATGCAATTGGGGCAGAGCACTTTATTTCCATTGTGGAGCAAAACATTATTGAGACCTACTTTTGATGGATCAGTAAAATGTCTCCTCTCCATGAATTGTATTTGAAGTTGATGGCTTTCATTAAGCCAGCAATGTCAGAGCGCCCTCTCTTGCGAAGTAGGAAAAAAAATATGTCTCTAAATTTGTTGGTGTTAGTACTTTGGTGGAATAAATTATATTCATGTAACTTCAAACCAAGCAGTTCTACCTTATGTTTACTCAGTCTTGCATACATACTAAATAATTTAAATCTAGCTGTGTTAATAAGTGTGGCATTGAACTCTACCTTTATTGCCATCCATTTCACAGTCGCTGTCGATTTCTGCATTTATTTGCCTTGAAGGAACTGGAAGACTTTCAGAGTGCGGCTCTGGGTCTCATGCAGAAAGTAGGTCTGGGTAAATAGTGTGGTTCTTTGATTTCTTTTTCTTAAATACCCAAATATTCTTCACACAAAAATAAAAGTCTGAGATGTGGTGTTTTGATTCTCTCCTTGCCGTAAGTCCAGCAAGTAACATATACTTTTTTTTTCTTTCCACTGTTTAATTAATCTACAATAGCAAGTTGCGCAACACACATGTGGTGCCATTCTTTATGCTGGTCTCCAACATCCATTACGAAATCATGTTTTTAAGTCTTTCTACGAAGTGTGAAATCTCTTTCTATTTCTTGCAGATGGAATATCCTACAAATGTAACAAAATTGTCATGAGTATATTGACAATGGTTCCAACAAGGCATTTTCTAAAAAAAATACTAAATACAGAAATTAATATTGCCAGCTATTATTTACAAAATTTTGCTCTATTTTGCTTCTGTAAATAATGGCTTTCGTATTATATGAATGTTCAAATTAGTGGACAACTATCCATGATAGTGAAATTCTGATTTCAGATGTGAATTTATCATTAAAAATTTATGCAGAATCATACACTTTTGTCCCACTTTTAGAACACTTGTAGAACAGTGATATGACAGACCACAAGAACAGTGCAATAATTGTAATTCCGAAGAAGTGTGTGTTTCATTTTGGAATTAGAGGGCAGTAGTGGATTTGAATGGTGACCAATCCTCCGCTTTAGCTGACGGTGAGGTACTGTGGGTATATATTATAAAAGTTATGAATTGTTAAGACTCTAGCATTTTAGGTTGCAGATTTTTGTGTTCTGCAGAGTGGCTGACATATCGATGTCTAGTTTAGTAATGTGTCATAGTGTTAGTTACTTCTCCATCACTTAGTGATTCAAGTCTTTATTTTTGTGTGTGTTTGGGGGGGGGGGCATGCCAAGAGTTCAGCCTTCAAAATTCAGTAGTTTCTAGTGGACATTTTTAGTATTGGCTCTAAAGACTGAGGTATTGATTATACCCCCATCTAGTTCACAGCAAATGTTTACAATCTTCTTCTTAGAACCACTAATACTTTGCACTTAAAACAAATAGAAATGACTTACAGGTACCTGAATCAGAGATTAGCGTGCATGTACATCCAGATGGTTAATAAACTGAAATGGCATCAGGACATGGAAAAAAAGTCAACTAAAAAACTTATTTCTGCCTGCTCTGCACTTATTTTCTAACACTGTATTGTGGACATTCTTTGATTCAGGCTCAGGCTGAAATCAAAAATTTATGACAGAAAATGAAAATTCCTCAGCTATGGGATTCAGTAATGAAGTAAAAGAGTACCTCATTTAGCCATTCTTTCTTCAGTTTATTAGAATATTTGGATTCAGATAGATCAATTCCATGTTACTCTAATGTTGTATTAAACAGATTTTACCTTTGCCAGTGCGTACATAGCTGATAATGGTCTATGTAAAGGAGATGAAAATAGCAACATGACAATACACACATCCAAAAAAGTTTTCCATCATGTCAGTTCTGAGAGCTTTGCAACCTGTACAGGAGATTGGAATACAGATCAACATAAACATCATTTACGCCCATCTTATTGCTCATGATAACCACACATTGCATGTTATACCACCATACAGCGAGACCTTCAGACGTGGTGGTCCAGAATGCTGTACACACCGATGCCTCTAATACCCAGTAGCACGTCCTCTTGCATTGATGCATGCCTGTATTCATTGTGGCATACTATCCACAAGTTTATCAAGGCACTGTTGGTCCAGATTGTCCCATTCCTCAACGGCGATTTGGTGTAGATCCCTCAGAGGAGTTGATGGGTCACGTTGTCCATAAACAGCCCTTTTCAATCTATCCCAGGCAAATTCAATAGGGTTCATGTTTGGAGAACATGCTGAACACTAGTCGAGCAATGTCATTATCCTGAAGGAAGTCATTCACAAGATGTGCACAACGGGTGTGTGACTTTTCATCGATGAATACGAATGCCTTGCCAGTATGCTGCCAATATGGTTGCAGTATCGGTCTGAGGGTGGCATTCACGCATCATACAGCCGATATGGTGCCTTCGATGACCACCAGTGGCATACATTGACCCCACATAATGCCAGCCGAAAACAGCAGGGAACCTCCACCTTGCTGCACTCGCTGGACAGTGTGTCTAGGGCGTTCAGCCTGAACGGGTTGCCTCCAAACACGTCTCCGACGATTGTCTGGTTTGAAGGCATACGCGACACTCATCACTGAAGAGAAAATGATGCCAATCCTGAGCGGTCCATTTGGCATGTTGTTGGGCTTGTCTGTATCTTGCAGCATGGTGTCATGGTTGCAAAGATGGACCTTGCCATGGACGTTGGGACTGAAGTTGCGCATCATGAAACCTATTGCGCACAGTTTGAGTCATAACATAACATCCTGTGGTTGCACGAAAAGCATTATTCAATATGGTGGCATTGCTGTCAGGGTTCCTCCAAGCCATAGGTAGCACTCATCCACTGCAGTAGAAGCCCTTGTCAGCCTATGAGGTATGTCATCGACAGCTCCTGTCTCTCTGTATCTCCTCTATGTCCGAACATCGCTTTGGTTCATTCCGAGACTTCTGGATGCTTTTCTAATTGAGAGCCCTTCCTGGCACAAGGTAACAATTCAGATGCGAATGAACTGCGGTATTGACTGTCTAGGCATGGTTCAACCACAGACTACACGAGCCGTGTACCTCCTTCCTGGCGGAATGACTGGAACTGATCGGCTGTCAGACCCCGTCTGTCTAATAGGTGCTGCTCATGCATGGTTGTTTACATCTTTGGGTGGGTTTAGTGACATCTCCGAACAGTCAAAGGGACTGTGTCTGCGATAGAATACCACAGTCAACATCTGCCTTCAGGAGTTGAACCGGGTTGACGCAAAACTTTTTTTTGATGTTTGTATAAGAGAAGGAGCAATCACTTTTCCAAAGTAGCTGTTGCTACCCTAATATACATATTTAATCAAGAAGTAATTCCCATAATTAGCAGTGTTAATAGATTACCACTTGTCAAAATTTATTTGTAGTATACTCCACAGAGATAGTGAACAGTGTTTTTACCAGTTTATGTATGACTTGACTCGTTTCACATCCCTGAAGGCTCTCCTCCAAGATAGTATTTACAGAATGTGGCAAATGAATGAATCTGCAAGGCACCCTGCTCGTTATTCAGTCACAACAAAAGTTGGCTTGTTAGTTGATACTAAGGGCTAGAGAAAAACTGTAATTATGAGTTTTACAGGCTCTAGTTCAGATGTATGTAATAGACACTCTTTAAACCCACCTCCAATAGTGGTAGAAACTGTTCAGGTACTTAGCACTGTGACCTACACACACACACACACGCGCGCGCACGCACACGTGCGCTAATTTTACTTAAGTGCTCAATTTATTTTTATTGGGAAATATGGTCCATTCATGTCTCATTTCTAACGTCATTCATTCATTTCTAGTTATATGAGCAAATTTTATGAAATTGTTGTTTCATTGTATCAACAAGCATGTGACATAAATTTGCTTTACAGCCTTACATGTAAGTTATATGGAGGACTCAATTGTTAAAAGGACACCAGTCATTACTGAAGCAACCATTTGCAAAACTTTGGATCAACATAAGGCAAGTATACAGTACAGCTGCTATTTCTTCCTATTTGACATATCTGATATTATGACATGGGATACTTCAGTGTTATGTCTTGGTTATCAGTTTTCAAAGCACATTGTTTTCCTATAAATACAGGATGATTCAAAAAGAATACCACAACATTAAAAATGTGTATTTAATGAAAGAAACATAATATAACCTTCTGTTATACATCATTACAAAGAGTATTTAAAAAGGCTTTTTTTTTCCACTCAAAAACAAGTTCAGAGCTGTTCAATATGGCCCCCTCCAGACACACGAGCAATATCAACCCGATACTCCAACTCGTTCCACACTCTCTGTAGCATATCAGGCGTAACAGTTTGGATAGCTGCTGTTATTTCTCGTTTCAAATCATAAATGGTGGCTGGGAGAGGTGGCCGAAACACCATATCCTTAACATACCCCCATAAGAAAAAATCGCAGGGGGTAAGATCAGGGCTTCTTGGAGGCCAGTGATGAAGCGCTCTGTCACGGGCTGCCTGGCGGCCGATCCATCGCCTCGGGTAGTTGACGTTCAGGTAGTTACGGACAGATAAGTGCCAATGTGGTGGCGCTCCATCCTGCTGAAATATGAATTGTTGTGCTTCTTGTTTGAGCTGAGGGAACAGCCAATTCTCTAACATCTCCAGATACCGTACTCAATAACACAAAAAGCTTTCTGTTGAGCGGTCGCCATCTTAGCATCAACTGACGCTGACGCCTAGTCAACAGCGCCTCAAGCGAACAAATGTACAACTAAATGAAACTTTATAGCTCCCTTAATTCGCCGACAGATAGTGCTTAGCTCTGCCTTTTGTCGTTGCAGAGTTTTAAATTCCTAAAGTTGTGGTATTCTTTTTGAATCACCCTGTATTTCACTTGAAGTAGTGTGCTATAGAGTACTGTAAGTGGTTGTCTTTTGTTTATCATACATTCTACATCACGCCTTTAAGTTAAAGGATGTGCCCAACACAGGGAGGGGAGATCTTTCAAGTTGTCTAAAAACCACTCTTTCTTTTACAACTTCTTAGGAAACTTGTAAATTTGTCAGATTGCGAGGAATCATAGTGTGCTAGCAACATATAATTCAACTTGTAACGTGAGAGAGTGGCCATTTATTGTGTGTTTCAATAGTGAAACAGCATAATTTGTAGTAATGTTATATCATCAAGTTTTGTGCTATACGTGGGTCATCTGCGAATGCCACCTTTGAAAAGTTGAAACGAGCCTCTAGGGAACATTCCTTATCAAGATCACAAGTTTTATTTGCACACATCATTTTTGGAAGGCCGAAAACATGTTGAAGAAGAATCTCATTCAGGAAGACCTTCAACTTAAGAATCCAACAAAAATGTCAAATGCATGTGTGCATTTGTGAGATTGTTCCTCCAGAACTAACAGTTTTACAAAGATGTCCTTTGAAAGACTCTGGAAAAGGGTGAATCAAGTGAGACCGAACATTTCAGACAAGTGGATGCTTCATTCATGGAATTTTTTATCTGAAAAGGCATTTGTGCGTTCCACCCCCCCCCCTCCTTCCTTTCCTAATTGACCTGATTTGAGTCCTTGTGAATTTTTTCTTTTCTTGAAATTTAAAAAAAGGTCTTAAAAGGATGTCATTTCAGGACTTTGGAGAACATTCAAAAGAATGTCATCAACAAAGGAAGTAGGTTACAGTACGCTTGTTCACCCACTGCTTGAATACTGCTCAGCAGTGTGGGATCCGTACCAGATAGGGTTGATAGAAGAGATAGAGAAGATCCAACGGAGAGCAGCGCACTTCGTTACAGGATCATTTAGTAATCGCGAAATCATTACGGAGATGATAGATAAACTCCAGTGGAAGACTCTGCAGGAGAGACGCTCAGTAGCTCGGTACGGGCTTTTGTTGAAGTTTCAAGAACATACCTTCACCAAAGAGTCAAGCAGTATATTGCTCCCTCCTACGTATATCTCGTGAAGAGACCATGAGGATAAAATGGGAGAGATTAGAGCCCACACAGAGGCATACTGACAATCCTTTCCACGAACAATACGAGACTGAAATAGAATGGGGAACCAATAGAGATACTCAAGGTACCCTCCGCCACACACCACCAGGTGGCTTGCGGAGTATGGATGTAGATGTAGATGTAGAACGTTGAAGCCTGTCAGCACTGCTGCCAAGACTGGGAACATTCTGCCAGTATATTGCTGCCAAAGGGAACTAACTTTGAATGGAAAATAGTGTTGTCTCAAAACAAATAACCACTTTGGAAAAATATATCTAAAAACAAAGATGATGTGACTTGCCGAACGAAAGTGCTGGCAGGTCGATAGACACGCTAACATACACATGAAATTTAAGCTTTCGCAACAAACGGTTGCTTCATCAGGAAAGAGGGAAAGACGAAAGAATGTGGGTTTTAAGGGAGAGGGTAAGGAGTCATTCCAATCCCGGGAGTGGAAAGACTTACCTTATGGGGAAAAAAGGACAGGTATACATTCGCGCACACACACACATATCCATCCGCACATACACAGACACAAGCAGACATTTCAAAACATGATAGATAAACTCCAGTGGAAGACTCTGCAGGAGAGACGCTCAGTAGCTTGGTACCGGCTTTTGTTGAAGTTTCGAGAACATACCTTCACCGAAGAGTCAAGCAGTATATTGCTCCCTCCTACGTATATCTCGCGAAGAGACCATGAGGATAAAATCGGAGAGATTAGAGCCCACACAGAGGCATACTGACAATCCTTCTTTCCGCGAACAATACGAGGAGGAGGGAAATGTCTGCTTGTGTCTGTGTATGTGTGGATGGATATGTGTATGTGTGCTAGTGTATACCTGTCCTTTTTTCCCCCTAAGGTAAGTCTTTCCGCTCCCGGGATTGGAATGACTCCTTACCCTCTCTCTTAAAACGCATATCCTTTCGTCTTTCCCTCTCCTTCCCTCTTTCCTGATGAAGCAACCATGTGTTGCGAAAGCTTGAATTTCGTGTGTATGTTTGTGTTTGTTTGTGTGTCTATCGACCTGCCAGCACTTTCGTTCGGTAAGTCACATCATCTTTGTTTTTAGATATATTTTTCTCATGTGGAATGTTTCCCTTTATTATATTCAAATAACCACTTTGGTAGATAAAAAAATCAGTGTCATTACTTTTCTCACGCATCTTGTATAATGCAGCTGTACAAATTTTCTTCTTTGTAATTATGACATGAACTATTATAAGGTACAGACAGTCCTGAATCCTCGCTTTCAAGGGTGAAAGTCTGCAGCCACTCCATTTGAAAAATTATAACTTTATTGCTTTTAGGTGTAGAAGATTCTAATTAATATCATCATCTACTATGCAAAAATTTGATAATCACTTAGACTACCAATTACAAGAACTATTTACATGCTTCAATTGGATGTGCTGGGAATGTGTGAAAGTCTGAAGTGATACATAATCTGTTCTTTTCTGATCACCGTGTGACACAGAGATAGAGAAGTCAAATGTCAGGGATTACAGACTGGCTTTATTTTCCTGCATAGTTAACATAAAAAAAGAAGGGAAACAAAGTGAAAAATTTTGAAACAAGCAGTTATTGTATAGATCTGAACCTAGAGACATGTGCTTGTGAAATGTTACTGCAGAATACTTACCTTGTACTCGTAACAATCTGCAGATCCCCTCTAGGAAACTTTCAGCTATGAAGTCTAGATGCGTTATTGAGCGACCTGTCAGACAAGAAGAAACTGTTTGTAGTTTATGGAGATTTCAGTGCAGATTTATTTAAAGATTATGACAGGAAAAATGAACTGTAATCTTTATTTGGCTATTTAAATCCGATTTCAGTAACAAATTTTCTAACTCTTTTACAGCAAGATAGCAGGACACTAACTGATAAAATTTTTATACACAGTCTTCTGGCTGAAATAGTGTGTACACAGTTGTTATGGACCATCTTATGATGATGCAGACATAATGGAAAGAAGGAATTCAACACTTACAGTTCTGAGGCATGTTCATACAAAGCAATGAGGCTTTTTAATGAGGCAAAGATACAGTGTTTCAAGAATAAATTAAAAGATGTTGCATGGGATAAAATTGAGCAGTGGAAAGTTCATGTTGGAATAACAACAATATGGAAATGATAGTTTGCTACTCCCCATGTAGATGTGTTAAGCTGTAGCAGGCACATTGAAAAACAGTAATCTTATTTTTTTGTTGTGTCTGTCTCCAATTCAACATGTCCTTTATGTAGTGAGTAGCAATTTATACTTTCCTTATTATTGTAGTGTGGAATGAGGTACATACAGAAAGAGATGCTAATGTGAAATTAAATATATACTATAATAAATTTCTTTCAGTATTCAAAAGTAGCACTCTAAAGAGTTATTCAGAAAATCCATTCAAAAATCTAGAAGCCTTGGCTAACTAATAGGATTAAAATCTCTTGTAAATTGGAAAGTTTTATAAATGTTGTAACATTTAAATATCCAACATTATTGGCATTCTACCAAAAAAAAAAAAAAATTCTATTTTAAGGAAAGTCTTCACAATAAAGGATGACAGCCAAAACCAGTTGCAGGATAGAATTTTTTTATTAAAATTCTTGACCAAGGTTTCGGTACATATAAATATACCTTCATCAGAAGTAAAACTTCCTGAACAGAAAGACACATACATTAGAAAAGCCATGTCAACGAAAGTGAGAAACAGAAGCTTAAGTAATGGTGAAATTACTAAAGTAATACAGGTACAAAATCTTTAGTACTTACTAAAATTACATCATGCAATGGAGAATAATAAAACAATTATGCCAAAGGCGTCGTCAGTAATTAAAACATCATCTCCATTTGTACAACAAGTGTAATGGGCACGGGATCATAGCGAACAGTTTAACACCGTTACTTCGCCTATGAACTATTAAGACACGAGTGTGAAAGCACTAAGGCAGATTGTTTCGCCGCGAGAGGGCACTTGCATGTGCAAGACTCGCGTATATTAAAATCCATAAATACATACATAAGCGCATCAAAAATTATTAAAGGTTGTGTTAATTCAAACTCTGTCTTAATAAATAAAACGTATCAGGCCAATTAAAGACATTTATGTAAAATAAAAATATAGAACCAAATTTACCTGTGTCCTAGTGTCAAACGGATAAAGCTTGCGCTTGGAGCATCTAACGCGAGAGGGCACAAGTGTAATGCGCGAGAGTCTCGCGTAACGTAGGCAGTGTAATACATACTAGCGAAACAACCAAAATGTTATAATAAAACGAAACCATCTGTCATTATGAATAAAACATAGTAGTCATTTAACCACACATACATATTGAAATCCATAACTAACAAACATCACAATACGTAGAATCCCAACAAGACAGGAAAAGCGCATTTCACCGGCATCAACAAGCAAGAAAATAACTACTAATCAGCCAGACTATATTACATTAAGGCAATGAGGGGTTTGAAACTGTCTAAAAATTTTTTGTTTCGAAGCTGCACCTGTTCATTAAGAACAAAACCATCTTTTAGAGACAGATGCTTAAAAATCTCTAATTCTTCGAGCAAGTCTAGTTTGTAACCTTTATTAGCTTCATGAAGCAGCTCTACGTCGTCCAGTTCACTTGGCGTGTGCCGTAAGAGCCATAGATGTTCAATACCGGTGAAATGCGCTTTTCCTGTCTTGTTGGGATTCTACGTATTGTGATGTTTGTTAGTTATGAATTTCAATGTGTATGTGTGGTTAAATGACTACTATGTTTTATTCATAATGACAGATGGTTTCGTTTTATTATAACATTTTGGTTGTTTCGCTAGTATGTATTTCACTGCCTACGTTACGCGAGACTCTCGCGCATTACACTTGTGCCCTCTCGCGTTAGATGCTCCAAGCGCAAGCTTTATCCGTTTGACACTAGGACACAGGTAAATTTGGTTCTATATTTTTATTTTACATAAATGTCTTTAATTGGCCTGATACGTTTTATTTATTAAGACAGAGTTTGAATTAACACAACCTTTAATAATTTTTGATGCGCTTATGTATGTATTTATGGATTTTAATATACGCGAGTCTTGCACATGCAAGTGCCCTCTCGCGGCGAAACAATCTGCCTTAGTGCTTTCACACTCGTGTCTTAATAGTTCATAGGCGAAGTAACGGTGTTAAACTGTTCGCTATGATCCCGTGCCCATTACACTTGTTGTACAAATGGAGATGATGTTTTAATTACTGACGATGCCTTTGGCATAATTGTTTTATTATTCTCCATTGCATGATGTAATTTTAGTAAGCACTAAAGATTTTGTACCTGTATTACTTTAGTAATTTCACCATTACTTAAGCTTCTGTTTCTCACTTTCGTTGACATGGCTTTTCTAATGTATGTGTCTTTCTGTTCAGGAAGTTTTACTTCTGATGAAGGTATATTTATATGTACCGAAACCTTGGTCAAGAATTTTAATAAAAAAATTCTATCCTGCAACTGGTTTTGGCTGTCATCCTTTATTGTGAAGAATTTTAACAGTTGCTGCTGCAGCCATGTTTAAAATCTTGAAATTAAGGAAAGTCATTAAAATGTTGAGAAATGAGCATGTCATGACAAAAAGATAGCGTAGCTACAGGACAGATTCAAAATGGTGTCTGTAGGTGATGTACATTACAAGCAATGTGTTGTCACTGAATTTCTCACTGCAGAGAAGGAAACTGTGGGGAATAATCACAAAATTGTGTGAAATCTATGGAGCACCTGCTGTCAACAGAAGTATAGTTAGTCACTGGGCACAGAGAGTGAGGTCATCAGAAGGCAGTTTGGGAGAGATCAACGATTTGCAGCAGTCAGAGAGACCATCCACAGCTGTCACATCTGACATGTTGCAGCGAGTTGATGTGTTCATTTGCGAGGACAGATTAAAAAATGCCATTCATGGAATACATTTTGAGGATGATGAGGAAGTGATTCACACAGTGAAGCGCTGACTCCGCCACCTTGTTTCACACTGGAGGAAGGCCACAGAATGGGATAGAGATTACATGAAAAAATAGTATGTGTAAGTAAAACACCATTCTTCTTTGTGTGTAATTCTCATTATGTTCAATAAAGAATTGTCATACTTTCTGGGCAACTATCGTAAGTGAAAAATGTTGTGACCAATACTTCACGAGTTGCTAGTATTTTTAACAGTTACCTATGAAATGTAGCAGCAAAAATAGGATTAAATAATTCAGTCCTTTGGAAAACTGTTGCAAAATCTCAAGGTTGGTGCTTGGTATGCAATGTCTGGTGTCCACATCATAACATGATTCTTTCACCAAACTGATATGTCCAAAAACTGTTTAATCTTACATGGATCAATTCACAGAAGAATAACTGTATGGATATTTTCAGCAAGGTGGAGCAACAGATACACTCTCGGGACAACTTCGTCATGAGTGCATAAGGTATTTGGTGAGGAGAGCAAAGTCAGCAGAGGTAGTGCAATCTCTTGGTTGTCTCAACTGCCTTATCTCTCTCCCTGTGATTTTTATCTTTGGGGCACATTGGAGGGTCATATGTACTCAAATAATTGTTACACACTGGAGGAGCTGTAGCAGAACATTGAAAATGCTATTGCCGCCATCCTTCAGGCAGAGTTGCTATGCATGTCTCACAGTTTGATAGTTGAACACAGTACTGCAGCGATGTCAGTGGTGGCCATTTCCATTATCTTCTGTGATATTCATTAAGAATGTTTGTAAATATTTTTCAGGGCACTTTCATTTTGCACACTCTGTATATGTGAATCATCTTCACTTAACATTCATTTAGCAGAATAGGCACTTTTTGCAGGTGATACCAGTGTTACAATAAATCACATTAGAGAGAAAGCAACAGAGGAAATTGATAATGATGTTTTTCAAAGAATTAGCAAACGGTTATCTGAAAATGAACTACCCTAAAATTTGAGAAAACGCTCTATGTTCACTTCCTCACAACAGGTAGTGCTATATGAGCAGTTGATGTAGCACATGAAAAGGAGTCGCGGAAACAGGGTAGAATGCTTCGGACTTTTGGGTATACATTTTTAAGAGAACTTGAACCGCAAGAATCACATTGCTGAGCTGCTCAAACAATTAAGTTCAGCCACTATTGCTATTGGTATAATTGCTAATCTTGGGAACAAATAAATCAACCTCCTAACATATTTTATGTATTTCCATGCAACAATGTCTTCTGGAATAATTATCTGGGGTATCTCCTCAGTTAGATTAGTGTATTTATTGCAGAAAAGCAAGCAGTAAGAACAATATGTCATGTTCATGGTTTTCTGTTTACCCATCTTGTTGGTACGTCTTCAAGGAGTTAGGCGTTTTAACTGCTGCATCACAGTATATATATTCTGTAACAAAATTTGTCATGAATAATCCGTCACAATTTGAGAGTATTAGTCATGTTCATACCTACAACCATAGGAGTACAGTGTGTAAACTTTTAGATGGCAGACCTCTCCCTAGTCCTGAATTGGCAGAACTCGGTAAATGTCGGGAAGCTTCGGTAGGCACGCAGTTTCGACTGCTGCCAACATTACGTATCTGACTGTGTTGTACAAGGTAGCCATTGTCGTCTGCTTCGTTATTGTTTTGCGCTGTACTGTTCTGCGTGTTGTTATTGTGCAGTTGTGCTAAAGATTATCAAAATTAGTGAAGAGGCAGTTGCTGGCCCATCTCGGGAGTCGCCAACAATCCTAACCGTTAGGCCTACGGTTAGAAGGAAACCAGTATTATGGAGCGATGCTCGCAAAATTATATTGCGTGTGATTGAATGCTGCGAAAGGGAAAGGGAGTAGAAAAAATTGCTTCACCACATTTACAAATCTACGGTGAGAGCTGCTACATACACAGGACAAAGCATGCGTAGCATTGGAAGATTCAAACAGTTTTCCAAGAATCATCCTGGCGTATCACCACAAACGCCAGGCAAGAAAAGGTGAGTTTCCCTTTCAGATATTTTGTTCGCAATTACTATGAAGGAATCACCAAAATTTCATTGCAATCGGATGAATGGTTTTGGAACGCACAGAGGGCAGACATACACACATTCATTTTTATATATAGAGATTGACAGTTACGTTATACTATATGACCTGTTTAAGTATATTTAAATTTTATAATTAATAGTTTAACATTGCGGGGAATGAAATAAAATGGGGAAAAAAAAAAAAAATAAAAATTTCGAGATGTGGGAATCGAACGTAGGGCCGCTGCGTGACAAGCCCTTACCACGCCCCCCCCCCCCCCTTTTTTTTTTTTTTTTTTTTTAAATCTCATTTTGTTCGCTTCATCTGCTCGGGGCGGACGTCGTAAGACGTCCATTGAGGTTCGTAGTTGATCGATTAACTCAGTTTTTTTTGTTACAGAGGGCACCTAACCCTCTGACCGAACACGCTGAGCTACCGTACCGGCTCCTAATCAATTGCGCTATGCATATAACGGTTACCTAACTGTTGAAACATTGTTGATTACTGTTTTCGGGCGTTCAGAGAACAACTCACTGAAGTTTCATTGCAATCGGATGAATGGTTTGTGAGCGCATAGTAGACAAACATACAGGGTGTTTCAAAAATGACCGGTATATTTGAAACGGCAATAAAAACTAAACGAGCAGCGATAGAAATACACCGTTTGTTGCAATATGCTTGGGACAACAGTACATTTTCAGGCGGACAAACTTTCGAAATTACAGTAGTTACAATTTTCAACAACAGATGGCGCTGCAAGTGATGTGAAAGATATAGAAGACAACGCAGTCTGTGGGTGCGCCATTCTGTACGTCGTCTTTCTGCTGTAAGCATGTGCTGTTCACAACGTGCAAGTGTGCTGTAAACAACATGGTTTATTCCTTAGAACAGAGGATTTTTCTGGTGTTGGAATTCCACCGCCTAGAACACAGTGTTGTTGCAACAAGACGAAGTTTTCAACGGAGGTTTAATGTAACCAAAGGACCGAAAAGCGATACAATAAAGGATCTGTTTGAAAAATTTCAACGGACTGGGAACGTGACGGATGAACGTGCTAGAAAGGTAGGGCGACCGCGTATGGCAACCACAGAGGGCAACGCGCAGCTAGTGCAGCAGGTGATCCAACAGCGGCCTCGGGTTTCCGTTCGCCGTGTTGCAGCTGCGGTCCAAATGACGCCAACGTCCACGTATCGTCTCATGCGCCAGAGTTTACACCTCTATCCCTACAAAATTCAAATGCGGCAACCCCTCAGCGCCGCTACCATTGCTGCACGAGAGACATTCGCTAACGATATAGTGCACAGGATTGATGACGGCGATATGCATGTGGGCAGCATTTGGTTTACTGACGAAGCTTATTTTTACCTGGACGGCTTCGTCAATAAACAGAACTGGCGCATATGGGGAACCGAAAAGCCCCATGTTGCAGTCCCATCGTCCCTGCATCCTCAAAAAGTGCTGGTCTGGGCCGCTATTTCTTCCAAAGGAATCATTGGCCCATTTTTCAGATCCGAAACGATTACTGCATCACGCTATCTGGACATTCTTCGTGAATTTGTGGCGGTACAAACTGCCTTAGACGACACTGCGAACACCTCGTGGTTTATGCAAGATGGTGCCCGGCCACATCGCACGGCCGACGTCTTTAATTTCCTGAATGAATATTTCGATGATCGTGTGATTGCTTTGGGCTATCCGAAACATACAGGAGGCGGCGTGGATTGGCCTCCCTATTCTCCAGACATGAACCCCTGTGACTTCTTTCTGTGGGGACACTTAAAAGACCAGGTGTACCGCCAGAATCCAGAAACAATTGAACAGCTGAAGCAGTATATCTCATCTGCATGTGAAGCCATTCCGCCAGACACGTTGTCAAAGGTTTCGGGTAATTTCATTCAGAGACTACGCCATATTATTGCTACGCATGGTGGATATGTGGAAAATATCGTACTATAGAGTTTCCCAGACCGCAGTGCCATCTGTTGTTGAAAATTGTAACTACTGTAATTTCGAAAGTTTGTCTGCCTGAAAATGTACTGTTGTCCCAAGCATATTGCAACAAATGGTGTATTTCTATCGCTGCTCGTTTAGTTTCTATTGCCGTTTCAAATATACCTGTCATTTTTGAAACACCCTGTACATATACATGACAATTTCAGTTTCGTTTACGAACAACATTTAAAGCGAGTTTTACTTCCAAGCCTTTCGTCTGCTTTCATGTAAGCATGACGTGCAATTTGTAGTGCCAGCACTGCAACTGGTAGGTGTGCCTTGTCCCCTCCAACGGCTCCGCTCCCCTCTCCCCTTGCCAGCCAATGCTTGCTTCCTCCTCTCCCCGCACTCCCCTCACAACTCTGCTGTCTTACAGTTAACACACTGTAAAAATGACCTTCATTACCACTTTCTGAAGCAGTTATTGTCTAGGAAAGGAGTTTAGTATGCAGCAATAACGACACAGTCATCACCTGTCCCCACAGAAAGGACTGATTCCTTGTACATCTGAACTCCACACAATCCAACATCAAATTTATTATGAAGACCTGAAAAGAAAGTAGACAACCAATCCTAGATGTCATGGACAAGAGAGAAGCTGATGGCATGCCGGGCGACAGAGTGTATCAGAAGAAAATACACCCTTATCTGTATTTGCACACAGTCAGCCGCCACCATCCTGTGCAGAAGAATGGAGTATTAAAAATACTAGTACACAGAATGTGCACCATCTCAGACGCAGAGTGTCTGCCCCAGGGACTGGACCACCTCACAGTTGTGTTCTGAAAAAATGTTTACTCAGATAGGCAGATTAAGTGCATTACTCACCCCACAACTGCAGTACAACCTAAAGTCATGTAACCACAGCCTTTATAGGCTCTCTGTGGAAGTTGGGCACATATGTTAAAGCATCGAGTAAGAACTGTCGTTTGTCTGCCAAATAAAACACAGGTATCATTGGGGAGTCTCGAAGATCACTTTGGTTCGTGGAAGGCCAGGGTATATCAGGTTCCGTGTCAGTGTAGCAAAATGTGTATTGGACAAACTGTGCACTCTGTAGAAGACTGATTCCGAGAATACCAGCAGCACAATCAACTAATGAATCCCAAAAAATCGGCTGTCACAGAGCACTGTTTCTCGGACAATCATGCGATGGAGTAATAATGTACCAGGATTTTAGCCCAAGCTTTGAAAAACTGGGACCTTGTTGTTAGAGAAGTGATCATAAGTCATACTAGGGGCAAGGGCTCTAATTAGGAAAACACTCAGCAAACAAAATGCTCTGGCAGCCAAGGCAAGCAGAGCAACTACAAAAATGCTATGACAGGCGCTGATGCATTCGCCTCTGTGGCTCCAACTTGTGCCTTCAGGCATGGACGGTGGAGGGAACAGCTTACAGTGGGAGTGATATAACTAGTTTATGTGCCCCCAAGAGCTGAGTTCATCAGCACACCTGGCAACGGTGACTGACAAGTCTGATTGCCGAAATATTGTGCCTGTTGGCCACTATGAACAGAGATTACTTCCATGGACTGTTCGATCAACAAATATGCCAGGAGAAATTGAAGAATCAGATATTGAAATCATTCTGGTGACATAAATCAGTCTTACCCAAATGGTGTGTGTGGTCAGTCAATGCCAAGCAGTCTGTTTGGTGAATCCGTGCTACCTTGTATGAAGCTGTTATTACGGAATTTACATATGCATGTTTCAGATGGCAGTTTTTGGTCATGAATGTCATTTGTGGGAAAGTGCTCTGTGTCACGTTACCCATGAAGCACAATTTACAGTGTGTCTTGTATAACCCTGTGCAACCACATACCTGAATATAGGTTCTGCAGAACAAATGTGATGTTGCATGTATAAATACTGTCTATTGTTAAAATACGTCTGCCTTACTACATTATCAAAACGATTCCCTAGTTCTTAAGGAAATGCTCATACGTATTTGTGAATTTGAAGATTAAGGGTACTAGTGTACAGAACTAATCTTACATAGCTGGTGTTTTACAAAAAAAATGCCTTTATTAGTTTGATAATATAGTCTCTTCTTTGATATAATTTATTGTATTGAAGTATAAAACTTCAATGACTGTAAAACTTAAATGACTGCTGATCATACTGCACGAGTTGTCTGTCGCATTCCGGCTAATCCCATATTGAAAATAAAGCCAAATGTATACTGAAAATAAAACCATTCACTCTGTTGTAGCATGTTAAATTCATTAGCAAAACTACTTATGGAAACTTTTACTTATCATAAATTAAATCCAGTGAAAATTACTCTCTTTTCTTTTGTCAGTTTGAAACAGTAACAGAGATAAAGTTACAAGGCAGGTCAGGAATATCATTTGCTACCTGTAATGGCTTTATTTTATTTTGCTTTTCTGAAGATAAAATCTAATTTTCTCAGCTTTTTATATTTTTGCCTTAAACTGTTTGTAATATTAATAATTTGAATAGGATGTTTGAAGCTGTGCTTTTGGTTAATTTCTTTTCAGAATAATAATAATAATAATAGTAATTATTATTATCATCTTTCCAGCTAGCAAGTTTTCAATATCTTTGCTTCACTGGATAGGACTTTATCAAGTTGTTATTTTCTTAGCACTTTGTTAGACTTTGTTTTAAATACAGGTCATAGTAGGGTTATTTCTGTGAATTTATTGGTCGGAAACTAATTTTTCCTTTTTAACTTTCATGGCTTTATTTTATTTTTTTTTCTTTTATTTCAGAATCAGTACAGCCAGTTTGCTTTAGGTGTAAAAGTGCCAGCAAAAACTTGAACTCCCATTAACAGGCGTCAGTAATAAAAAAAGAAATCAACAACCTAAATGCTACCACCACTTTAATCCATAAAATTAAACATTTTAAACAAAGTTCACAACCTCTTCAGGTTGTGGCATCACATGTCCCACCAAAATCCCTGGGTTAAATAGTCAATCAGCACAGTTGGTAATAAGCAATAGATTTGCAGTATATTGTCTTTTCATAATGGTTCCTTCAATATTCAGAGATCTCCCAGCATAACATGGACTGTTAAGCAAATCTTAACTTGTCAACCACAAAACCAGCGAACCAGGTACTACTGAAATTCATCATAGCAGGAAACTTGAAAACACATATATCCAGTGGTCTGTTGTATTTATAGCAATGTTGGTTCGCTCCCGGCAACTAGCGAACCCAAGGCTATTCCCTTCACGAGACGAACTGAATACTGATTCGCTCAAAACAGTACTGCGTATCTAATATATATAAAAGAGTGGGAACCACTAAATTTTAATAAATGTTCAGTGCCACTATACCTTTCAACAATTTAAAAATTTTTGCTGAAGGGCATCGGCTAGTAGCCAGCTATGACGATAGGTTGTAACACTTCTGGACTGAGGGCATAACAGATTGTAGCACACCACAGCAACTCAAGGACATGCACATATTGCATCCTGACATAATGAAATATACAACATAATTACAAGACATATATTACATCTACAACTACATACATACGCTGCAACCCACCATACGGTGCGTGGCGGAGGGTACCTCGTACCACAACTAGCATCTTCTCTCCCTGTTCCACTCCCAAGCAGAACGAGGGAAAAATGACTACCTACATGCCTCTCTTATCTTATCTTTGTGGCCTTTCCGCGAAATATAAGTTGGTGGCAATAAAATTGTACTGCAGTCAGCCCCAAATGCTGGTTCTCTAAATTTCCTCAGTAGCGATTCACGAAAAGAACACCTCCTTTCCTCCAGAGACTCCCACCCAAGTTCCTGAAGCATTTCCATAACACTTGCATGATGATAAAACCTACCAGTAACAAATCTAGCAGCCCGCCGCTGAATTGCTTCTATGTCCTCCCTCAATCCGACCTGATAGGGATCCCAAACGCTCGAGCAGTACTCAAGAATAGGTCGCATTATGTTTTATAAGCGGCCTCCTTTACAGATGAACCACATCTTTCCAAAATTCTACCAATGAACCGAAGACGACTATCCGCCTTCCCCACAACTGCCATTACATGCTTGTCCCATTTCATATCGCTCTGCAATGTTACTCCCAAATATTTAATTGGCGTGACTGTGTCAAGCGCTGCACTACTAATGGAGTAATCAAACATTACAGGATTCTTTTTCCTATTCATCTGCTTTAATTTACATTTATCTATATTTAGAGTTAGCTTCCATTCCTTACACCAATCACAAATCCTGTCCAAGTCATCTTGTATCCTCCTACAGTCACTCAATGACGACACCTTCCATAAACACCACAGCATCATCAGCAAACAGCCGCACATTGCTATCCACCCTATCCGAAAGATCATTTATGTAGATCGAAAACAACAGCGGACCTACCACACTTCCCTGGGGCACTCCAGATGATTCCCTCACCTCCGATGAACACTCACCATCGAGGACAATGTACTGGGTTCTATTACTTAAGAAGTCTTCGAGCCACTCACATATTTGGGAACTAATCTCATATGCTCGTACCTTAGTTAGGAGTCTGCAGTGGGGCACCGAGTCAAACGCTTTCCGGAAGTCAAGGAATATGGCACCTGTCTAATACCCTTCATCCATGGTTTGCAAGATATCATGTGAAAAAAGGGCGAGTTGTGTTTCGCAGGAGCGCTGCTTTTTATAGCCGTGCTGATGCATGGGCAACAACTTCTCTCTCTCAAGGAAATTCATTATATTCGAACTGAGAATATGTTCGAGAATCCTGCAACAAACCGATGTTAAGGATATTGGTCTGTAATTTTGAGGATCTGTCCTTCTACCCTTTTTATATACAGGCATTACCTGCGCTTTTTTCCAGTCACTAGGGATTTTAGGTTAGGCAAGAGATTCGTGATAAATGCAAGCTAAGTAAGGAGCCAATGCAGTAGAGTACTCTTTGTAAAACCGAATTGGAATCCCATCAGGACCTGGCGATTTATTTATTTTCAACCCATTCAGCTGCTTCACAACCCCAGGGATGTCTTATCACTATGTCCTCCATATGGTAATCTGTACGAGACTCAAATGGCGGTATGTTTTTACGATCCTCCTGCGTGAAAGATTTCTCAAATGCTAAATTTAAAATTTCGTCTTTTGTTTTGCTGTCTTCCATTACCAGGCCAGACTGATCAGTGAATGACTGGATGGAAGCCTTCGACCGGCTTACCGACTTTATGTAAGACTAGAATTTCCTTGGGTTTTCAGCAAGATCTTTTGCTAAGGTATGACGGTGGTAGTGGTTGTATGCTTCACGCATCGCTCTTTTTACAGCAGCACGAATCTCTACTAACTTTTGCCTGTCCTCATTCTCCCGATCTTTCTTGTACTGTGAGTGCAACTGTCTTTGCTGCCTGAGCATTTTCCAAATTGTGCTGTTAAACCACAGTGGGTCTTTTCTGTCCGTAACCCACTTTTTCGGCACGTACTTCTCCAATGCATGATTTACAATGTGTTTAAAATTTGCCCATAATTCTTCCACATCCATCGTACTGGAAGTAAATGAAGTAAATTCATTTACTAAGTGGGATGCTAACAACTGCTATCAGCTCTTTCTAGTAAGAATACTCTCCTAGCCTTCTTGACCGACTTTTTAACTTTTGTGACCATAGTCGTAATGACAACATCATGATCACTAATCCCTGTCTCAACACTGACACGGTCGATGAGGTCTGGTCTGTTCATGGCTACCAGATCTAAAATATTTCCATTACGCGTATGCTGTTGATTTAGCTGCTCAAGACAGTTTTCGGATAATGTGTTCAAAAGTAATTCACACGACGGCTTGTCTGTACCACCCGTAATGAATCCATAGACATCCCAGTCTATACTAGGTAGGTTGAAGTCGCCTCCAACTAATATAGCACGATCCGGGTACTTCTGTGATACAGAGTGTAGACTCCCTTTGAATGATTCTACAAGTGTCACGGTGGAACCTGGTGGCCGGTAATAACACCCAACAATTAACTTTATTTCTCCTAGCCCTGTTAAACATGTCCAGATAACTTCACAATCACACTCTACTTTGACCTCAGTAGACACAATATTTAATCAACTGCAATGAAGACACCACCTCCTATAGTGTCTAATCTGTCTTTCTGATAGACGTTCCAACCCTCACTAAATATTGCAGAACTTCCTATCTCAGGGTTCAGCCAGGTCTCATTCCCGAGAATAATTGCGTGCCACATCCTTCCTGGAGGGCAGTAAATTCAGGAACTTATTCAGAACACTCTGAAAATTTACTGCTAATATCTTGATAGCTGAAGTGTCTTTACACTGAGCGCATCCTGATTTCCGTGCCTGCACGTCGACTGGTGAGTGTTCATCAGGACACCTCGCACTACTGCCTAGCCTAAAAAAAAACCCATGTGCATGCCACAAGTACTCTGCTACCCGAGTAGCTGCTTCTTTTGTGTAGTGCACCCCTGACCTATCTACGGGCGTCCTACAATTCCCCACTCAATAGCGCAAGTCTAGAAATCTGCAGCCAAGACCGTCACAGAGTCGACGAAGTCTCTGGTTGAGACCCTCCACTCGGCTCGAAACCAAAGGACCCCGATCCACTCTGGGAACGATGCTGCAAGTAGAGAGCTCTGCTTGCACCCCGTGTGCGAGGCCAGCGGTCATCACCAAATCCGCCAGCCACCTGTACAAACTGAGGATCGCCTCAGAACCCAAGCGACAGGCATCATTGGTGCCGACGTGAGCATCTACTTGCAGATGACTGCACCCCATACGGTTGATAGCCGCTGGCAAGACCGCCTCCACATCTTGGATGAGGCCCCCCGGCAGACAAACAGAGTGCACGCTGGAATTCTTTCCAGCCCTGTACACTATTTCCGTAAGGGGCTCCATCACCTGCCTAACGTTGAAACTCTCAATAACCAGCAAGCCTTTGCCCCCGTGTGCCTGCTCGGGCCCTGCAGAAAGAGCGGCCACCTGCCCACTGACAGGATGAATGGTCGAGGCCAGCCTCCACATTGACCCTCCGAATTAGACAATTGTTACAAACAATCAGATAATGTAAAATCCGGGATGGAATGTTATTAACAATATTTTGAAAGGGAAAGTTGCCACTCACCATGTAGTGGAGATGCTAAGTCGCAGATAGACATAACAAAAAGACTGTCACGAATAGAGCTTTCGGCCTATGAGGCACACTTACATACGCACACACAAAACTCACAACTCGCACGCACGACTCCAGTATCAGGCAACTGTCCAGTACAATTTTCATATTTGTTACAAACATTTGTTTGAATGTGTCCTGGCTATTAACACATTTCCAGATGCTCTTTTCAATAAGGAAAGGCAATAGAAATCTCTTTTTCATCTGGCAAAAAAGTTCTTTTCATTGGAACATTCGCTCAGTGATCATCTGGCTGGATTAATCTTTTTTTGTTTTGGTCAGCCTTGTTATTACCTGTTATCAGAATGCTTGTCATTAGTGTAGTGTGCCCAAATGTCATTTGTGTTTAACAAGAACAATATGAGATCAACAATTGGGCATTGTAGTACAGAATGTCAGTTGAGTAAACAGTGCATTCTTGGGTACAGTCAGTATGGAAGATTTGATTCTGACCATTCAGTTGTAGTGCCTCTCACTCCATTTTAATTCTTTGATATATGGTTTTATCAAGTATATCAAAAGCTCATGAAAGATCTAAAAGACTGCTACATTAATTTCTTACAACTTAATTATATTAGGCATGATTTGATATATTCATATATTGCTGTGACTGGTATTTTGATTTTCTAAAATCATACAATTGGCTTGATATTAAAGAATTTATTATATGAAGCTTTCTAGTGTGCTGTGAAATAATTTCTCATTATTTCATAAAATGATCTTAATTGGGATGGTTTTTGATTGGTTATTGGTGATCTGTCTGCTTTGATGCAGTCCACCATAAATTTCTTTCATATGACAATCTATTCAGTTCAAAGTAGCACCTGCGCTGAACATTCTCAATTACTGGTCATACATATATTCAAACCTATGTCTACTGCTACAATTTTTGGCCTCTTTAGATTCCTCTAGTAACTTAGAAGCTGCTCCATTATAGTTTTGTCTTTATTTTGGTTTACTCTCAGTTCATATTTTTTGTGCTCAGTAGAGTGTTCATCTCATTCTTCACATTTTCACAGATGATTGCAGTGGCATCAGTAAGTCTTATCATTGATATCCTTTCACTCAGAATCCTAGTTCTGAACATTTTCCTGTCTTTAACTTTTTTTTTATCTGAGCATATCCTTCTTCTTCTTCTTCTTCTTCTTCTTCTAATGCTCTCTACTTTTCTGAGCTGTGTCACTGTAATTCTCCTAAAGCTCTGTCAAATTCTGACTTACTTCCTTAGATTCCTTATCTCTTTAAAATCGACATCTATTTCATCTATCATAATAGCAAATAGTTCCTGCCTGTAGTAGCCGCCCTCAGTGTTTTCTTTCCACATATTTTCTCTTTCCTCTGTGTTTAACATTGGAACTCCTTTTGTTCTTTAATTATGGATGCTTTGCTTTTAAATTCTCTGAAAATTATTGTGTTTCACTGTTTTTTGTACTTCCTATGACCATGTCCTTTTCAACTTATTCACATTTCTCCTGTGGCCACTTTTCTTTAGCTTCCTTACATTTCTTATTGATTTCATTCCCAAGTTACTCAGATTGCTGTATTTCTGTCTTTTCCTGAACATCTTTTTTATTTCCTACTTTCGTCCATCTGTTAAAGCACTTCTATTGTGATTACTGTTTTTTAATATCCAGTCCTCGTCAACTGAGCTACCTACTGTACATACTCATCATTGCTGAACTTCAAACACATGTATCATCATTTCTCAGTAATTTGTATCCCACTTCTATATACATTGATTCTTCCTAATGATCCTCTTAAACTACAGTATGCGCCCCTGCATATGTCTTGCAATCCAATATCTGGTCTTGTAGGCTCTGTCTCATCATTATTCAAGCTAACTGGCAGCTTCCGGTGTCTCATGGCCTATTCCAATTATACCAACTACTTTGTGATTGCTGAAAATTGTACTCGCTGTTAATAGTTCAAACTTCTTGTTAAACTCGAGCAGCCTATGTCTTTTCTCATTCCTATTGCTGATGTTCAGTTTTTGCATAACTCTGCCTTCTATTCTTTCCCCTACTATTGTCTTCCAGTCCCCCAGAATATTAAGTTGCATATCACTTTACATATTGAATCATCCTTCCAGTTCCCACGCATACTCTCTGGGTCATCATCATATGCTTTTGACATCAGTATGTGTAGTTGACATACAATTGTTGGCTTTAGTTTGATTTCAGTTCTGATGAGAAAGAAACCTGTCACTGAACAGTTAACACTAACTTATTATTTGTGCCACCTTCCTATTCATAACAAATTCTACTCGTGTTGTACTATTTTCAGCTGCTGTCGGTATTACCCAACATTTGACTGATGAACAGTGGCAAGCGGGACTAAAATGTAATATATATTGGAAAACTGATTAAAAGTTGCTGCTTAAATAATTAAAAGGTAAATTTTGAAAGAATAATTGAAAGAAATTGGAAGGTACACATATCCTGAGTGAACTTTAACTGGCACTAATACCAACAGATCTTCAATATTCAATACATTTAAGATCAACATTCACCATTTAAATTTATGTACTTCTCGTTCTCACTATTGCGCATAGAGTTGGTTATGATGATCGCCCCTCCTCTGCTCATGCAAATTCCTCGTTTGCTTCAATTCTCTTGATGCAGGATTCTTGGTTCGCCGCAGAATGATGAACAAATGGTTGTTTAATAAACTTCGTCTGTCAAATAACTTTTATAACACTTCTTTAATGCCCGTTTCGAATACATTTTCCCTACGTCCCCCCGCTACCACTTACAGAGACAGATTTTTTAACAATGTTAACTCGGTGGAGCTTGTAATATGTTGGCCGACTATCACTTCTAGAGACGAACAGATTTTTTAACAATATTAATTCGGTGGGACTTGAATTAGTCCACCCACTATCACTTACAGAGAGGAACAGATTGTTTTATCAATATTAACTCAGCGGAACTCTTAATGTGTCCACCTGCAATAATGAATACAGATGAATATAGAGAAATTAAAAAATTGAAGAGCATATATCTACTTGTTTTGTTTCCATTCCATTGTTATCTATGGTACAAAATTATTATTTTATATACACACATCAAAAAAAGTTTTGCATCACCCCGGTTCCCAGAACTCCTGAAGATAGACGTTGACTGTGGATATTGTATCACAAACACAGTCCCTTTGACTGTTCAGAGATGTCACTAAACCTGCCCAAAGATGTAAACAACCATGCACGAGCAGAGCCTATTAGACAGAAGGGCTTCAACAGCTATTCAGTTCCAGTCGTTCCACCAGGAAGGAGATACTCGGCTCATGTTGTCTGTAGTTCAACTATGCCTATACGGTCAATACCATGGTTCAATCGTGTCTGCATTGTTACTTTGTGCCAGAAAGGGCTCTCAACTAGAGAAGTGTCCAGGCATCACTGAGTGAACCAAAGCGATGTTGTTCAGACATGGAGAAGATATAGACAGACAGGAACTGTCGATGACATGCCTCACTCAGGCTACCCAAGGGCTGCTACTGCAGTGGGTGACTGCTACCTACGGGTTATGGCTCGGAGGAACCCTGACAGCAGTGCTACCATGTTGAATAATGGTTTTTGTGCAGCCACAGGACATCATGTTACGACTCAAACTGTGAGCAATAGGTTGCATGATGCGTAACTTAATGCCTGAAGTCCATGGCGAAGTCCATCTTTGCAACCACGACACCATGCAGCGCAGTACAGATGGGCTCAACATTCCGAATGGACTGCTCAGGATTGGCCTCACGTTCTCTCCACCGATGAGTGTCGCATATGCCTTCAGCCAGACAATCGTCGGAGACGTGTTTGTAGGCAACCCAGCTAAGCTGAACGCCTTAGACATAATGTCCAGAGTGTGCAGCAAGGCGGAAGTTCACTGCTGTTTTGGGGTGGCATTATGTGGGGCTGACGTATGCCGCTGGTGGTCATGGAAGGAGCCGTATTGGCTGTATGGTGCGTGAATGCCATCCTCCGACTGATAGTGCAATCATATCAGCAGCATATTCGCGAGGCATTCGTTTTCATCGATGAAAATTCGCACCCCCATCATGCACATCTTGTGAATGACTTCCTTCAGGATAACAACACCGCTCAATTAGAGTGGCTAGCATGTTCTTCAGACATGAACCCTATTGAACATGCCTGGCATAGATTGAAAAGGGCTTTTTATGGACGACGTGACCTACCAACCGCTCTTAGGGATCAGCACCTAATCACCGTTGAGGAATGGGACAGTCTGGACTAACAGTGCCCTGATGAACTTGTGGATAGTATGCCACGCCGAATACACGCATGCATCAATGCAAGAAGACATGCTACTGGGTATTAGAGGTACTGGTGTGTACAGCAATCTGGACCACCACCTCTGAGGGTCTCACTGTATGGTGGTACAACATGTAATGTGTGGTGTGTGGTTTCATGAGCAATGAGAAGGGTGGAAATGATGTTTGTATTCAAAAAGATTTCGGGCTTGCAGCCAGTCGTCGTTAGCTTCTGTCCACGATATTTCGACTGGACAACTGCCAGCCATCCTCAGGTGAGCCATCGAAGACTGACGAAGACACCCTCCGTTCCGCAATATATAGCGTGCAGCGAGTAATCAGCGCATGTGTCAAAATCATATTGACACACCACCCGCCGGCAGCGCCCTCGCTGATGGAACTGCAGAACTCGGCTGTCTTCGGTGTTGTCAATTGCCGCGGCCATTGGAGTACTCTGATGTCTTCGTCTGGAGCAGATCTTAGAGCTGACAGGGTTCCACACATTATCTACCTGGTAGCCATTGTCACGGTTCATAAGATTGTCTCTCATGGGAATTTCCATTGATTCTTTTATGGCAGAGTCCCAAAAGGATGTTGCTGTGGCCAAAATTGTTGTCTTGTCATACTCCATTGAGTATCCAGTGGAAATGCAATGCTCAGCAATTGCAGACTTGCTAGGTTGCAAAAGGCGAGTACAGCGTTGATGTTCAGCGCAACGTTGTTCCACTGCTCGCAATGCTTGTCCTATAAATGACATGCCACACTGACAAGGTATTTTATAAATTCCCGCCTTCCACAATACCAGATAGTCTTTCACTGATCCCAGCAGGTCGGAAGTCTTCGATGGTGGACAGAAAATCACTTTCACTTCAAAACCGTGGAGGATTCTTGCAATTTTGAAGGAAATGTTGCCAACAAAGGGGAAAAAACCTAAAGATTTAGTAGACGTGCTCTCTTTTTTCTCTGCTCCCTGATTCTTTGGCTTAATTGTAAGTGCCTTGCTAATTTTCCATGTAGAATATCCATTCTCTTTGAAAACCCTCTTCAGGTGGGCAAGCTCTTCAGGCAAACTACCTGCTTCTGACACTACATGAGCTCGGTGTACAAGTGTTTTAAGTACACTCATTGTTTGCAATGGGTGATGGCAGCTGGACGAATTTAAATACAAATCAGTATGTGTGGGCTTCCGGAAACTGAATGCCCCAGAGAGCCATCACTCTTCTGTCTAACTAGCACATCCAAGAAGGGGAGGCAACCATTTTTCTCTAATTCCATGGTAAACCGAATGTTCTCATAAATGGAGTTGAGGTGATCTAAAAACTCCATTAATTTGTCTTCTCCATGGGGCCACACTACGAAAGTATCATCCAAGTACCTCCACAAAACAGTTGGTTTGAGGGCTACTGATTCAAGTGCTCTCTCCTCAAAATCCTCCATATTATCCAATGCTTCATCAGCTGTCCATACAACGTTGTATCACTGTTAATGTACAGCTAACACTGTTGGAAAAACAAACCCAAGACAGAGTCGACCAGTACTGAATGTAAGCATGAAGGTGAAGAGTAAAATGGGTACTACGGTTGTCAACAGCCAGTACCATGAGTGAGTGAAAACAATGCACACATCACTTATCATTGACATTATCATTGTTGTGCACTGCTTTTAATGCAATACAGATACCAAGGTAATGGGGGCAAGAAACCAAACAAGATGCAATAACTCTATAACAAGCCACTGGAAACATAATATCAAAATACTCTGGTTGTATCCCCGAACAACTTCTGAAAGTTTGTCAGTGGATTCTGGTTCTATAACAAGCCACTGGAAACTTAATATCAAAATACTCTGGTTGTATCCCCGAACAACTTCTGAAAGTTTGTCAGTGGATTCTGGTTCGCCCTGTATAGTGGTAAGACTTAGATTCAGAAGACAGATTTGAAACAGCAAAACAATTTCAGTTGTAAAGTGTAGACAGAAGATGAGGAAATTGCAGAAAGTAGAGCAGTTAGGATATGCAACCTGGATAAGTGGAAATCATTGAAAGTTTTGGAGAGAGCATTAAGCAACAGCTCACTGAAGTGGAAGAAATGAATACATTAGATGATGATTGGGTAGGCTTGATAGATAAAATAGTAAAGGCAGCAGAGGGACTCTTTGAATAAAAGTAAAGACTCGGGGTAGAAATCCATGGATAACATATGAAATACTAAATTTAAAAGTGATGAAACCAGAAAATACAGAAATAGAGCAACTGAATAAGGTGAAAGGCATGCAGACACATAGAAAATGAGGTTGACAAAAGGTATAAAATGTCAAAGTAAGAACTTCTAGAAAAGAAATACAAATCTGTAGAAGCATGAATGATTATAGGGAACATAGATGCTGCATGTAAAAATATTAAAGACTCTGTTGGAGAAAAGAGAAGCAGCTATATGAATGCCATGAGCTTAGATGCCTAGTCTGTAATCCAAGCAGGGAAGGCTATAAGGCAGAAGGAGAATGTAGAAGGGCTATATAAAGGAAAGGAACTCGAAGACTATACACTGATCAGCCAAAAAATTATTACCACCTTACTTAAAAGCATGTTGGTACACATCTCAGACACAATTCAGCAGTGAGTCTGAGTGTCATGAATTCGACAAGTTCTTTATAGGTTTCCAGAGGTATGTGGCACCAGACACCTATTCACAGGTCACACACTTCCTGTAATTTACAGGCATTTGGTTTGTGGGCGCAGAGCTGGCACCTGATACCGACCGAAATGGGTTTAATCGGATTCAGATAAGCTGAATTTTCTGGCCAAGGTATCATGCGAGTTCACTATCACACTCCTCAAACCATTACTGCACAATTCTGGCCTTGTGACATGGACAGCTATCCTGCTGGAAGATGCCATCACTGTTTGGGAGAACATCAAGTATAAGGAGTAACAGATAGTCCCTAATAATGTTCTCGTAGTCTACAGCTGTCAGAGTGCCTTTGATTATTACCATGGAAGCTCAGGTGAATGCTTCCCATAACATAACACAACACTGTTCCCACCGGCCTGCATCCGTGGTGCTCTGCATGTTTTGAGCAGCCGCTCGCCTGGACAACGGCCTATCTGGACATGACCTGGTTTAGCAATAAACAAAATTCAGTTGACCAGGCGACACAATTCCATTGATTGACAGTTCAACCTCAATGATCCCACGCCCACTATAATCATAACTGATGTTATTCTTGGGTCAATATGGGAACATTTAGGGGTCCCCTGCTGCAGAACACCACATTCAACACTGTGTACTGAACAATGGGTTCTAAGGCACTTGTGCCTGCACCAGCACTGTATTCTGTCATCTGATCTGCCACAGATTGCCATCCATGCTGCTTTAGATGGCAGGCATGCCTATGTTCTGTGATGAGGTATGGCCGTCCAACTTCTTGTCGTACTTGTTTCAGCATTCTTCAACCACTTTCCATCGATTCTTGCAACAGTGTAGCATGCAAACAGCCAACCAGCTTTGCTGTTTCTGAACTGCTCGCTCCCAGGAACTGGGCCATAACAATGTGGCTTTTGTCAAACTTAAGTGGGTGGATTTCTTCATTTGCGCCACTTATCATCACTGGAATGATTCCCCATTCATCTCTTCTCCACTCATATACTTGTCTTATTGCTTCACGTGTCCTCAGTGCCACCAGGTAGCATACCACCTCACGGTGGGCAGTGGTTATAATGTTTTTGCCAAGAGTAGTTATATTCCCTCAGAATTATTAAAATTATGCGAGAATCCACCATGACAAAACTGTTGTCCCTACTATGTGGTGCATGTGAGACAGGTGTCAGACTACAAGGAGACTAATTAATTATGAGACAGAAATGCTCCTCAGTACTTACTTTCAGGAGGCTAATATATATCCCTGCCAGTACACACGTAATAGTTAATATAAAGACACTATACTAAATTTAGGAACTATTAGTTGCTTCCAGAGGGACCCACTTGTACAGTGAGATCTTGAGTGAGCAAGCCCTTCCTCCTCCTCCTCAATTTTATTTTTATATCTGTGTACTGGCAGTACTAAACATTTCACCATTTGTGCCTCATAATTAATTAGTTTCTTTGATTGAATTTTCATTTGATACAAGATTATAAGAAGAATGTAATAACTGGAATGCAAAAGAAGGCAGGTGTTGACAGATGTGAGTACTGCTCAACCTTCAGTTTGTGT
This sequence comes from Schistocerca nitens, assembly GCF_023898315.1. NCBI lineage: Eukaryota > Metazoa > Arthropoda > Insecta > Orthoptera > Acrididae > Schistocerca > Schistocerca nitens. The sequence continues at coordinate 1,013,518,280 of NC_064614.1, read as the reverse complement.
CATGGTTGCAAAATTTCAACTCGAACAAAGGGTGGAAGTTAACCTGGGTTGGATCATTTTGGATTCTAATGAAATAGAGGAACACGCTAGATAATACTGAACCAGTGACTTATCTTAAGAGATATAGTGAATAAAGACAGACCTACTTTTTTAAATTTAGTAAAATCTTGTTACAATGTTGTCTCAGATTCACTTTTTGAAGTTATCAGGGTTCAGATATGGCACCAGTAGATTATCTGCAGCTTGTGCAGGATCCAAAGTGCAGTTCTAAGAGTTAAAGGATCCAAAAGAGAACAGTAGTTGACAAGAAAGTGTAAGTGGATTACAGCCTCCCCAAGTGTTCTTCAATTTGTATGTAGAGCAAGCAGTGATGGAAGATCATGGAGAACAAATAAACACTTAAAGGTGTGCCAGAAATATTGGCATTCTGTCAATTATGGCAAGTACTTGGAAGATGAATTGAATGATATTGATAATACCTTGAAAAGTGGTCATAAGATGAAACAAGGGTAATATACACTGAAGCACCAAAGAAACTGCTATAGGCATGCATATTCAAATACAGATATATGTAAACAGGCAGAATACAGCGCTACAGTCAGCAGTGCCTATATAAGACAACAAGGGTCCCCCACAGCTGTCAGATTGTTTACTACTGCTACAATGGCACATCATCCAGACTTAAGTGAGTTTCAACGTTGTGTTATAGTCTGCGCACAAGCGATGGGACACAGCATCTCTAAGGTAGTGATCAAATGGGGATTTTCCCATACAACCATTTCATGGGTGTACCCAGAATATCAGGAATCAGGTAAAACATCAATTTCCGACATCACTGTGGCCAGGAAAAGATCCTGCAAGAACAGGACCAACAACGACTGAAGACAATCGTTCAGTTTGACAGAAGTGCAACCCTTCCGCAAATTGCTGCAGATTTTAGTGCTAGGCGATCAACAAGATGTCAGTGTGCAAATGAAAGATCATTGTTTATTGCTTTCGCAGCCGAAACCCCACTTGTGTACCCTTGATGACTGCACAACACAAAGCTTTATGCCTCGCCTGGGCTTGTCAACACGACATTGGACTGTTGATGACAGGAAACATGTTGCCTGTTTGGATGAGTCTCATTTCAAATTGTATCAAGTGGATGGACCTGTATGGGTATGGAAACAACCTCATGTATCCATGGACACTGCATGTCAGCAGGGGACTGTTGAATCTGGTGGAGGCTGTGTAATGGTGTGGGCATGTTCAGTCGGAGTGATATGGGATCCCTGATATGTCTAGATGAGATTCTGACAGGTAACATGAACCTGAGCATCCAGTCTGATCACCTGCATCCATTCATGTCTGTTGTGCATTCCGATTGACTTGAGCAATTCCAGCAGATCAATGTGACACCCCGAAATCACTACAGAGTGGCTCCAGAAACACTCTTCTGAGTGTAAACACTTCTGCTGGTCACCAAACTCTCCAGACATGAACATTATTAAGCATATCTGAGATGCCTTGCAACATGCTGTTCAGAAGAGATCTCCACCCCCTCATACTCTTATGGATTTATAGACAGCCCTGTGGGATTCATGGTGTCAGTTTCCTCCAGCACTACTTCAGACATTAGCCGAGTCCAAGCCACATCTTGTTGTGGCACTTCTGCATGCTCGCAGGGGCCCTACATGATATTAGACAGGTGTACCAGTTTCTTTGGCTCCTCAGTATAGTATACCGTATTTACTCGAATCTAAGCCGCACTTGAATCTAAGCCACACCTGAAATTTGAGACTCGAAATTCAAGGGGAGAGAAAAGTTTTAGGTCCCACCTCCAAATCGAAGCAAAGTTCGTCTGATTGTAATATGAGACACAATTTATGTCGAATGAATGACGATACAGCTGCAGTAGTTTGGTTCGAGTCGTAAGCTTAGCAGTTAAGCTTTATCAGGTAGACATTGCTATGCATCAGGCGCTCCGTCCGTATTTATACGGGTACCCTTCCTTTTCACGTGCGTCGTCTGGTTTGAATTGATTGCTTATTTTTCTTTGATCTGATAAGCGCCGTTTTCTTTGTTATAGGTGTTTACGTCACTCTAAGCTGAAAATGCATTACTGTACTGTGTCATGCATTGTTTGTCGCATTCTGATTGTGCGTGTTTACGGCCTGTCGCCGCTCGCGGCATGGCCTGCTTTTGTGTGCGCTACCGCCGCTTACAAATAAAAAATAGAGAGGAATCGTCTCATTAGCGAAACATTTGTTGTTACTTACACTACTGCTTTCTTTGATAATGATCAACAAGAACCAAATAATAAGACTGTGTATGATAGATGATGTTCTGAACGAAATTTTAACGAAAATTTTTCTCCGTTTGAAAATCTTTTCAGGCGGCTTTTTAATTCATTACATTCTGCACAGAAATTAGAGTCATCTTAGATTTAAAAATGTAGTCAATTGCCGTGCTTCATTTCTGACTGTATCACTATTAGGCAGAAGAATAATACGAATATAAACATTACATGATATGTATATTCTTCCGGGTTTGCTGTTGTCTCACTCTAGTTTCGTAGTTTATTAGGCAGACAGGATTTAAATGAGATAGTAGCAAACACTAAACAATACATGGCAAAATGTTTATATTCGTATTATTCTTATGGTGAAGAGAATACTGAATGTGATTCACAATTCATAAAAGTTCCTATTAGCAACCATCTCTTCTCACAGGTAGGAAAAAATTCAGAACGTAGAGTTGGCCATATTGACAAACATCCCAAACAGTCTTGCCAGTCGCATTTTTGTAGTACATTGAAATGCAGCTACATTCGAAGATGAACAATACGGAATTTGTATTTACTTCGTTGGATAATGTACCAAAATGCAGTGGTCAAAACTCGGGGCAGAGGAAAAAGGCTCGTCTTCAACCTTTTTTGCACCCACCAACATTTTTCAGAACTCCTGCTTGCTTTGCACTCGATTCTAAGCCGCAGGCGGTATTTTGGATTACAAAAACCGGAAAAAAAAGTGCCGCTTAGATTCGAGCAAATACGGTAGTCTGATTAAATTGGGTATTGCTTATGGAATTGGATTAGGAAATAGCACACAAAAAGTAGCAGATGAGTCTTGCTGTTTGGGCAGCTAAACATACAATGATGTCAGAAGTAAAGAGACTATTAAAATGCAGACTGGAAATAACAAGAAAAGCATTTCTGAAAAGGAGAAATTCTTTTAATACCAAATATAATTGTAAGTTTTAGGAACTCTTTTCTGAAGGTATTTGTCTGGTGTGGATCCTTATATGGAACTGAAAAGTGGACACTAAACAACACACACAAAAAAAGAATAAATGCTTGTGAAATGTGATGTTACAAAAGAATGCTGAACATTGTGTGAAGGTTGGCTATATAATGAAGACATAATTAGTTGAATTAGGGGAAAAGAAATATAAGATACAACTTGTCTAAAGAAAGAGTTGTGTTTATAAGATACATTCCGATGGATCTGGGAATAGTTAATTTTGTATTGGAAGGAACTGTAGATGGTAAAAATTGTAGAAGGCGACCAATGCAATGCCTAACTGAAGTAACCAGGTTCAAGTACACAGGTTGCAATAATTATGCAAGATGAAGACACCTGCACAGGTTAGATTAACGTGGAGAGCTGCAGCAAACCAGTTGCCAGAATGAAGACCACAACAACAAAATACATCCCCATTCTCCTTTACAAGTATTTTTGTGTGTTGTCATTTCTCCTGTTTTAGGGATTATTTCTGAAAATTCTTAATTGTTTGTTGCATTGTAGAGAAACATTTATCCATTTGCAGCTCATGATAGTACTATTAGTTCTATCATTTCTTTTTTATTAGAATCCTCAACTGTTTTGTTGAAATAGTTGTTAAAATCATTTTCTTGGGGTCTGATATGACCTCAACATTTTAATTCACTTTCAAATGTTTTGTTATTTACAATGAAATGAACACCCTTAACTGCTTACAGGCGTTGACATACGTCAAAGGGGACAGATGAAAATGTGTGCTCTGATTGGGACTCGAACCCAGGATCTCCTGCTTAAATGGCAGACGCTCTATCCATCTGAGCCACCGAGGACACAGAGGATAGCGCGACTGCAGGGATTTATCTCTGGCACGCCTCCCGCGAAACCCACATTCTCAACGTATTGTCCCGCACTACATTCGTAGTGCCCCCGCGCATTATACTCATTACTCGCGGCGCGTTGCCGATTCCCGTAAGAGTTCGGGCACTGTTTGTGCATTCGCACAGAAGAAGAAGATGGTCAAGTCGCCGGTGAGCCTTAACTCTGTGTCCTCGGTGGCTCAGATGGATAGAGCGTATGCCATGTAAGCAGGAGATCCCGGGTTCGAGTCCCGGTCGGGGCACACATTTTCATCTGTCCCCGTTGACGTATATCAACGCCTGTAAGCAGCTAAGGGTGTTCATTTCATTGTAATTTCATTCTATCGAGCTGCTTGGTCACCGATGGTATCTGTTCTTTCGGGCATGTCCTAAAGAACAGATACCATCTTAGTAAATATATAGTTATCCTCGGTGGCTCAGATGGATTGAGCGTCTGCCATGTGAGCAGGAGATCCCGGGTTCGAGTCCCAGTCGGGGCACACATTTTCATCTGTCCCCGTTGACGTATGTCAACGCCTGTAAGCAGCTAAGGGTGTTCATTTCATTCTAACGAGCTGCTTAGTCACCGATGGTATCTGTTCTTTCGGGCATGTCCTAAAGAACAGATACCATCTTAGTAAATGTTCTGTTATTAGCATGCTGGTCCTTATTTGTTTAATTTTTTATAATTTTCCTAATGCCATCTATTTTATTATTAATTACATGTGTTAACATGACACTATATAATGTCTTCACATGTTGATTGCACTGTAGGACTTACAATACATTGTAAAGTTATTATCTACTTCATGTTGTCTTATGTACACAGCTGACTGGTAAAACTGCAACATCAGGAATGAAATTTTACTTACTGTGCATATACTGTGTAATACGGAGAAAATGCTATTAAATATGTGTGTATATTCAAGGCTATACTGGTTGCAAAATATAGTTGGTTAGTTGGATGATTAACGGGACCAATTTGAAATGCAATTCACAGAACTGCCATCTCTGGCAGCAAAAATGGTTCGAATCCAGCTGGAAATTGAGTTGAACTGAGCTGGGATGAAAGATATGGGTACATCATTCCATGCTGCTTCAACTCTGTGCTAGAATTCATCTGTCATAGTGGCTGGCAAGTGGTAGTATGCCAGTCTCTTGGCAAACCATGAGCAGATGTTTTCAGAGAGAGAGATATCTGGAGTATGTGATGGCCAGGGTAACAGTTGAGTACCCTCAGTATCAGGTAGGTCATGACAGGACAGCGTAGACAACATGTTTGAAAGGTCATGAAGGCCTCAAAGGTAGATTGCAGCCACCAAACTTAAAGCATTATGAATGTAATTGCCACTGCTCAAATTATTGGCAGTGTGAATCATAGACGATTATGTTGAACACCGAATGGCGCCCAACAGCATCAGATCAGGTGTTGGGTCTTTATGACAATGGTGAATACTATATGGTGATGTTCTTTTTTTTCTTTGGGGCTCCAAACATGAATATGTCTTTTATGATGCTGTACACATAATCAGGATGTTTGTGAAGATAGTAAGGCATGCTCCAATCTCTAATGTTTTCTTTGGGTGCACCACTGTCAGTTCACCTCTCTCTGCTGCCTTGTCAAAGCGGACTGTAACAATGGTTGCTGCAGTGACTGTCTATGGTGCTCCAGGCATCCTTTCACTGCCCATGTGGACAGTTTTCTTGCTGCGGGTGACCTCATTTCCTCCCTCAGTTTTTGTGCAATGGATATATAATCGTGCATGGCCAACTGAGAACATGGTGAATTTTGTTTTATTCATCTCATCATGCACATTTGCAATCCATTTGGCTTGCGTACAGGAGACATGTTAAAAATTTATAATACAGTTACAATGATTTTTACATTAATAAATAATAGCACTACAATAAATAATAACACTATAAGGATATTTCTTGGATTATATAACACATTGTATCCATCTCAAATTTCCAGTTTGTCCTGCGTGAATTCATCCACTGGGTAATAACACCTCACTGTCACTACCTCATATAGCTTTGTTTTAAGTGAACCTAAAGTCATCTGGATCAACTTGTTCCCTTTAAATTTATTACAAATTTTCGGTCCCATGTATTGAGGTCCCTGGGCATACAGTCTGAGGCAGCGGGTGGGGAGCATAAAATTTTCTTTGTTTCTAGTATCATGTGAATGGACAAAATGGTTTCCGTCAAATAATTCATGTCTGATGTACAAAAATATAATAATCTCATATATGTATAAGAATGGCAGAGTTAATATTTAAAATTTTCTAAATGATGGTCGACATGGTTCTTTGTGATTTGCAGTGCACACGTTTCAAATTGTTCCCCCCCCCCCCCCCCCCCCTTCTGTATTTTTAGTATCTGCACTGAGTTTGTCTACCCCAAAAAACAATACCATACCTAATAATGGATTCGAAGTAGCTTATATATGCTACTTTTCGTGTGTCCATCAGAGTTGCAGTTTATAATATTTGCACTGCAAATGCAAAGCTGCTCAGTTTGTTTGTTGCATATTCAATGTGTGCTTGTCAGCTCAAATTTTTATCTATATTTAAACCGAAGAATTTGACTGAGTCAACTTCTATATCTTGGTTGTTGTGTACAATCTTAATCTGCTCACATTTTGACTGTTTGGTTTTGAACTGCATCACATGAGTCTTAGATATGTTTAGATTCAACCCATTTAGCTGAAACCAAGTTTCTAAGGCACTCATCTAAGATTTGGGGATGTTTCCCAAATCCTGATCTTCAACTAAGACAGAAATATCATCTGTAAACAGAACTGATGGGGAGCTGATATTTAATGGTAAGTCATTAACATAGAAGAGAAATAGGACCGGGCCTAATATGGAGCCTTGTGGAACACATTGAGAATAATCCCCCCCCTCCAGTCAGGAAAATAATATGCGCAATTTGAAGAGATGCTAACTCTTTACTTTCTGTTGGCTCAGTAGGGTTTAAATCATTTTAGGGCACCGCCACTAGTGCCATATTTTTCAAGTTTGTAAACAAGCAATGCAGGGTTTACAGAATCAAACGCCTTTGTGAGGTCGCAGAAAATTCCTGCCACCTTATTTCTCTTGTCTAATGATGTACTTATTTTCTCAATGAAACTGTTTATTTCGTCTATGGTGTTTTTCCCCTGCTGAAAACCAAATTGATTGTTTAGAGTTACAGAATATTTTGCAGTGAATTTCTGGATTTGTGAACAGCAAGTTTTTCAAATATTTTAGATAGGACAGTAATTTCCCATGGTCTCTCTTGATCTCTTCTTGGAGAGTGGTTTGACTTCAGCATATTTCAGTACCTCTGTTAAACAGCCCTCTTCAAAACATTGATTTATTATTTGAGCTAGTGGGTTTGCAATTGTATTGTGTAACACTTTAATAATTTTTGGCAGGTATTCCATCCCAACATGCAGGTTTTTTGTTTATTAATGTTAGAATAGCATTCTCTACATCCTCCACAGAAGCTTTTAAGGGGCTCCGGAAAGGCTCAAAATCATGAAAAGTTCAATTTTTTACTTTTTTGCGTTTTCTGAATCTGCAGACTATTACCTTTTAATAGATATATAATTTATTCAATTCCGAAGACTACAACTATTTTTAAATTTTTTTTGAAATGTGTTCTACATGGGCGCGACCCACTGTGGCGCTGTTAAACTGCTGTCAAATGGTGTTAATTATTAACGTCCGTGTTCATCAGGTACATTTTAGTGATGTGAGATAAAGTATGTGTTGCGGCTAACCTGTGATGGTTCAATATATATCGCTGGTGTGATTGTCGATTGTTTCATGTTTATTTACTCTGTTGTTATCTCGAAAATATTCGTAATTAATTCTATTTCTTGAGTCTCTGTTTTGTTGAAGTATAATAATGAGTAAAAGTAAAGTTATTAGAAATCCTCTGATGGCTTTTAAGAAAAGTAGAAATGTTGGAAAGCCAAAGGTATGTGTTAGTACTGTAAACAATAAAGACGATAACCAAGTGAGTGAACCTAACCTCTCAAGTACACCTGCCCATAACAGTCAAAGTGGGAAAGAAAATACTTCACAGAAGAAGCTTGGTTCAATGAGTGAAAACTATGAATGTTTTATGGGCGAATCGGATGTGAATGAAATATTTGATATGTCAGTTCTCAAAGGAATTTTTTCAAACTGTGTAAGATGTATTCATTGTAGTGAAGTTGGTCTGGAACTCTCCATAATAAAGCACGTAGGACTTGCTAGTGACATACAACTGAAATGTGATAAGTGTTCATACATGACCACCTTTTGGAACAGTGTTGCAGTAACTGCAACTGAAGGAAATGGTAGCAAAATCTATGAACACAACATTAGATTTGTTTATTCCTTGCGTTCAGTTGGTAAGGGTGCTACTGCAGGTGCAATTTTCTGTGGCATCATGTATCTTCCAAATCCCCCAACCAAGTTTACGACCTATAATAAATTAATAGAGTCTAAAGTAGAAGGTGTCTGTATAGAATCTATGAAGAACGCTGTGGAAGAGGCAGTAATGGAAAATAATGGTAACAGAGATTTGACTGCAGCGTTCGATGGTACCTGGCATAAACGGGGACACACATCTCTTCATGGTGTAGTATCTGCCACCAGTATGTATACAGGGAAAGTTTTAGATGTAGCAGTAATATCAAAGTATTGTAGATGTCCACAAAAATATAAAGGTACACATGAAAATAATTGCAAAGCTAACTATAGTGTCAGTAGTGGAGGAATGGAAGTGGCTGGTGTTGCCAGTATATTCCAGCGTTCTGAGGCGTGTGATAAAGTGCAATATGTTAATTACGTTGGTGACGGTGATTCTAAAAGTTTCAAACATGTTCAAGGACTGAAGCCCTGTGGTGATGATGTTGTAGTGCAGAAATTTGAGTGTATTGGACACGTACAGAAGCGAATGGGAACAAGACTTCGGCGACTGAAAGCTTCGTACAAAAAACAAAAACTCAGTGATGGTAAAGGGTTGGATGGGAACGGAAGGTTAACTGACAGTGTAATTGACAAAATACAGAACTATTATGGAATGGCTATTAGGCAAAATACACAAAGTGTCGACGAAATGAAGAAGGCTGTTTGGGCTCTTTTTTTTTTTTCATACTTCTTCAACCGATGAAAATCCCCAACATAGCTTGTGTCCCAAAGAAGAAGACAGTTGGTGTAAATATAACAAAGGATTGCTAACTGGTGAAGTGTACACTCATAAGCATAGTCTGCCTCATGCAATAATGGAGGTGATAAAACCTATTTTCAGAGACTTAGCAGCACCTGAACTGTTGAAAAAGTGTATTCACGGAAAAACTCAAAACCCCAATGAAAATGTAAATAGTGTTGTATGGTCGAGAATCCCCAAGACTGTATTTGTTGGAATAGAAACACTTCACTTTGGTGTGTATGATGCTGTTGCGACTTTCAATGATGGCAACATTGTAAGGTGCAAGGTATTTAGAAATATGGGAACGAAGATAGGTTCTAACATGGTACGAGCGATGCTTGCTTTAGACAAGGAACGCCTTCGGGCTGCAGACAGGGCTGTAAAGAGTCTAGAAATACAAGCAAGAGTAAACAGGAGGAGGAACAAGAGGAAGCTGGAGGAGGAGTTTGCAGAGGATGAAGATAATCTATCCTATGGACCTGGAATGCACTAAAAAGTTAATCCAATCTTTGTTGCTCGATTCCCAAAACTTTTATTTTCTCATACTAATTACATGTTTTCTAAGGATCTTCCAAACATATTTGTTTCAAACTTTCAGTAAATGTTACACAGTACCTTCTGCATAATTTAACACAGCCTTTTTCCAAAAAACTGTATATTTTTGAATGTATAAATAAAAAATTGCAAAAAAATGTTGTGAATTTTCATTACAATTGAAAAAAAATCATCTTTAATAACTGAACTAAAATTTTGTAAAATCCCTGTGTTAAGTTGTAGCCCATATTCCAATAAATAATCTGTAAAAAGTTCAACTTCCTACCTCAAATACTTTGTGAGGAAAGATGTAATTTATAAGCGTTATTTTAACATTGCAAGTATAGGGCGTTCTGGAGCCCCTTAAGCGTTTTGTAAAGTTTTCACCTAGACCAAAGGGATTTACTTTGTTGTGATAATCTGTTACATCTACAACAGACTTTGCTACATTTATAAAGAATTCATTAAAGTACTCTTGTATTTGAATTGGATTTACATTAGTATTTCCTTCAATGTCAATTTTTGAAATTTCTTGGTTACAGGCTTTAACACCTAACTCAGATTTCATAACGGACCACACAGCTTTTGTCTTACTTTTATGATTTAAAATTAGCCTCTTATTTGCCAGTTGTTTTGCTGCCCTGAAAACTGTTTTAAATATGATTTTATGGAATCTCAACATATTTAATGAAATCAATATCTTCATTATATTTTAGTTCTGTGTGCAGTTGCCTTTTCCTTACACTGGAAATTTTTATGCCCTGGGTAATCCACTTTGTTTTTTTATTGCTGCAGAGTCTAGGTGGATATGTTTCATTAAAACACCAAGAAAACTATTTAGGAATTCCTCAAAGTTTTCGTCACATGAGTTTCAATGATCAAAAGGCCATGTTTTCTCTTTTAGCTTCTCACTAAATGTTAGCAAGTTTTCTTTGCTAAAAATACTGCTGAGATGGGTTCTCATATGTGAAATGTTCCTGTCTGTCTGTGGCAGCTCAATGAACAATGCACAATGATCTGAAATACCTAGATCTACACAAAATTTATACTGATCTTCATATAAATAATCAGTTAGAACATTGTCAATACATGCTGCTGATTGCCCATTGTCTCTGGTAGATTCAAAGAAATTCAATTTGAAATCATATTTCTATACTAACTCAGTGAATCTTGAAACTTGGCTACTATGACCTGTGATGTCAATATTAAAATCAGCAGCTATTCCAATTTTTTCTTTTTTCTCTACAAATGTCTTCTAGCATAGTTTGAAGCTGAGATAAGAATAGGCTAGTTCTGTTATTGACATCCCTGGAATTCTGTATATTGAGATTATTATAACATTTGCTAGTGAGTCCACTATTTCTACACAACATCTCTCACACTCATATTCTTCATTTAAATAATTAAAACAGTTTCTGGTCTCATAATTTATATCACTATGTAGAAGTATACATGAGCCTCCACGTGACGTGTTTCTTCTGCAAAAGCTACTTGCTACTCTGAAGTTCCCTATTTTGTTTAGAATTTTAAATGTGTCCTCAGTAAACCAATGCTTATTTAAACAAACAAACAACTCTAATATTTGTGCATTCTGACAGAATGATTTCCAATTCATCTATTTTGGAGCTTTTATTGTTCGAAACATCAGTGTTTAAACAGTTTATATTCCAGTGGATAACGTGCCTATTTTGGCTATTAGTTATGGGCTTTAGCACATTTCTTGCCAGATAATCGCTTTGTTTTGTTTTTCTTAATGCTGCGCAAGTTTTTTCACTCCCATCACTACTTATCAGTTTCCCTTATTTTTTATGACCTGGCAAGTATCTATGAACATCTTACTGACTTTTTTTAACCGAACCTACTCAGATGTAGACCATCCTTGGCAAGACACTTTGCACTTCGAAATTTGTTGGGATATCAGCAGTAGCAGCCAAGTAGCCAGCAGCCAGATGCTAACAAGAAAAATTCTTCTCGCGCGCTCTAGCTGCCAGATTCGCGCATGCTCAGGGTTATCATAGTTGTAGTGGGGAGGGGGTTAGTCTCCACCTGACCGTTGTTTGCGTTAAGTGATTTTGCTGTTTCCTCTTCGTTTACAGCTCCCATGTCAAATGAAAACAAAACAGATTTCTGTGGCCAGGAGCTCTCAAGTAAATCAAAGTACAGTCACGTAATTACAGAGGGCAAAAATATATTATTGGTTTCAGTTTTCTGATTTTATTCTATTTCCAAGTTATTAGCAGTCAAGCATTAATCGCCTTGCAGAACAGTGAAGTTATTTTTGTCAGTTTGCTAAAGAAATTTGGCTTTATTAATGTTTCGGCTGAGGCAATCAATTTATTTGAAATGAAGTGTTTCATTCCACAGTATTGGCTAGCTCCAACTGTGCACTGGATTTCAAGTGCATGTTTTCATCTTCTGCCATGTGTTGCATTATGCCATAATAAAGAACCAAATATGAGATAGTACAGTACTGGTACTCTCAGAAAATTTACTTCCCAAAAACCACACTGAAAAGCTTAATATCAGATGGGACCTACTTCATTGTGAATCTGGAAAAAAACCAATGTGCACTTCAAGCCGAATTATGCATTTTAGTACAGTTACAAAATTTCGATACTGTTTCTTTTATGGCATAATGTAAGCTTTCTTAGTGCTTTATACATACAAACATGCAGGCTTCCTACACCACTGCAGCTGCGCAAGCGCAATAACACCTGTTTTCTGGCGCTCTCTGGCAACTGCTAAATCGAACCATTTCTAACAGTCTCGGGATAGTATTACGAGCGGTGGTTCGAAAAGCGTTACTTTCAAAGTAAATTTCTTTTTACGCAAGATGAATTGTGTTACATGTCAGAAAGTGAGATGAATTTTTTAAATCACAGAGTGTATAAAACTGAACGCTTTAAGAACCAGCCACTTACAAGAACTTCGAGCCCAGAAGAGCAGACATTTGTCATTATTTTAAACTTACTGGCACATTTGTGCGATGTATCTTAAAGTATAACACTCGCCCAAAAAAAAAAGTGAAAGCTTAGCTGTTCTTGTAGCTACACTGTGTATATTAATGTAAACCATTAACTTTTCCTCTTTGAGTGTCCGCACTACGTAACAGTGATCTTCTTATTGACTGACTATAACGATATCAGGATTCGAATCTAGGTCTCTTGCTTTCTAGGCAGATACACTGACCACTGCACCATCCAGACATAGTGATTATCAAATATTTGTGCAATTTATTAAATCTGGATGGACTACCCTAGCATGCCTTGCATGAGACCTAAATTTTCAACTTACCCATGCAGTGCTAATGTTGTGCTCCCTTGCCCATTATCTTCATTACTCCATGGCATTTTGCTGATCCCTGCAAGAGATTGAGCTAGGTGTGCATCTGAACTGAAGAGATCGTTGGCCATCCTTGCCTGATTTATATATATGTGGTGTCTGTCCTTTTGGACATGTCCAAAAGGACAAAAACACCATTTTGATCCAGCTGCCACTATGAATTAAAGCATAAAGGAACTGCAGGCATTGGCTGCGAGAGGACACTGATTCAAATCAGTGGGGAAAGTTGAATCTTTGTGCTGGACTAGGATGAGGATAATGGGCAAAGGGCACTACATCAGTAGTGTGTGGGTAAGTTGAGAATTTGAGTCTGACAGGAGGCATACTGTGGTAGTCTGTGCAGTTTCGATGACCACTATGTCCAAACGGTGCAATGGTCAGCGTATCTGCGTAGTATGCAGGGGACCTGGTTTTGAATCCCAGTGCGGCACAAATTTTCAACTTGCTCACGGATTTTAATCATTATTTGTTCACAGCCACTGTTATTTCACAGCAACTGTCTGTAATTCCTTAGTGTTTTAATTCTTAGTGGCTGAGGGATCAGAGTGATGTCTGATCTTTCTGACATGCCTGACAGGACAGGCACCACATATATTCTATGTACATGTTATCTTTAAACTTTGTTCATTAAGGCTTGCATCTAATTTCCAGTCCAGAACATTTCGTCTCGTTCCCACTCAGTCACCGAAGCTAAGCGACATTGTACCCACCTAATACTTGGATGTGTGGCAGCTCGGGGAAACTGGGTGCCGCTGGTTTTAAGGACATGCAAGTTGCCGTAGTGGTGTCCAATTAAAAGACTTCCACCTGCCCTTTGTGCTACACGAGTTCTTTTTGTAAAATCTCCATTTTGATAGCTCCCTCCACCCCTACCTTACAAATATGCACACATGCTTACGTGTACACATACATACATACGTACGTATGTACAACTGCCCCGCCTCTTCCTCCCCCGACACACACACACACACACACACACACACACACACACACACACACACACCTAATGTAATTCTGTTCCGTACAGCTTAAGTATCCAAGGAGAATATATCTGTTCTAACATCAAAACCATCAACTTTTCCCAGGTTTTTCTCATTTGCACCTACTCAAGAAACCATGTCCTCTAGTAAATCTCTGAGATGGTCTTTCTGTCCATCCTTCCGATTAACCCACTTCCAAGAAATTATGGAGTACCTGCTCATAACTCACTTAAGTCAAATCAAACTTTGAAATTCATTGACACGTCACCAACGTTTCATTCAAATGATTGTATATGACATGTCGTGTGACAATAAAGATTCTATTTTATTCCATTCTAAGTGAACTCTCCTTGAGGTCCTCTCCACACAATGGAGAGTCAGCTTCCATCACCTTCCTAATCCTTACAACATCACTGTCAAACAATAAGACATCCCCAGGTCGCTGTTGCTACCAAGTCATTCTCTCTGTAAAACTTGCTCCATCCTCCCATTGACTGCCACATCCTCCAGCTCAACTGCTCACAAATTGTATAATATTAAAGGCATGGAAAAATATGTAAGTACTCATATAGTGTACCAACTGAAATTTGTTTACTGCATCTGTGTCCATATAAGGTGATCACCAACGCACTGTCAAAATGCATGAATGTTCAGAGAAGGAACTGCCACCTTGGGAACAGCAAGTATCCAGTTACTGACCAAGTTTTACAAAATGACTCAAGAGACCTGAGTGCCTGCTATACCACACAGAAAATTTGGTCATCCCACCTAACACTAAACTCCTTGAACTCAAGGACAGGAACTGGCTTTCCAGCATATCATGCCATCACTCTACCTTCCTGGACTTAATCTCTGTAACTGAAAATCCTCCTACCTCCCTTTTTACTACATGGTACTCACCAGAGACTGGCTTTATTTTATAATTCATTATTTATTCTACCACATCCCAACCCTCAAACAGATTCCTTTCCCCCAACTCTTTCTTTTTCTTGCTCTCTTTCTTTCCTTACACCCCCTTTTCCCCTCCCACTCTTTTCCCTTTCCCCTCTACACTATTTTTAATTTCTATTCCTCAGCTGGACTATTCTTTTCACATTTACATTTCCCTTCTTCTTGTGATCCAACTCTACTTCTCACCCCGTTGCCTAAATCATCTTTGAACTGCAAGAAACAGCATTTACAATTGTTTTCGAGCAACTGCTGTTTTTCCAGCAGTAGTATAACTACATCCATTCACAAACGTAAACACCCAAATGCCCACTTCCATGGCAAGACTACCTTGGTGACCTTCTCAACATGTGGGCAGATCCACATGTTGCCAAACTTGTTTCAGCTATGCTGCAGAAGTTTTCCGGGAAGCCCTTACATATCTTCCATACAGTCCCATCTCTCCCTAAGCAGATTCCTTATATTTTGAACCATGAAGAAAGACATTTGGTGGGCATCGATTTGCTTCGGATGAAGAGGCGCACACTTTCATACCACCATGGTTCCGTAAGCAACCACAAACATTTTTTCCACGAAGACAGTGGCTGTCTTGTCTCAGTGGGATAAATGTGCAAACAGTTATGGTGATTACTTTTGAAATAATAAAAGAGTTTACTTACTTTTTTCCATCTGTCTCATTTTAATTGGACTACCCCTTATATGTAAAGTAAGTATTTGGTTTGTGTTGTTATAAATAAATGTGTTACATACAACCATCTTGTTCTTCTCAGAAAATTGTACATATGGTCTTTCTCATTTCGGTTTTATTACCTAAGAGCTGGAACTGTAGAATCAGTACCAATTGCTTGCCTACTTTTGCATTAATATTTCCCATTACTATCTTGTCATTCATCAATTTTCATACTTCTTATTAGGGATCTGACATCTACTATTTCCTCATCTGATTGTGAGCTAGTTGATTTTTACAGAATATCTTTTTCTTGTTTTTAAAAAAAAGGCTTGCTGGCTTGAGGGTTCTTCTATACTTATTGTTTTTAAGTTTCTTACTTACAAGAAAAAACCCAGATTTTGCAAATTAAACAACATGCAGCATATAAGGTCACTTTTAACATTGTCTATCAGGTCATTAATGTGCAGCATGAACAGCGAGATTAGCAACATGGTTCCTTGGGGGCGCAAGTGAAGTTACATCTACATCTGTTGTCTCCCCATCCAAGATAACATGCTGTGCCCTCCTTACCAAGAAATTCTCAAACCATTCATTCATTGTTTGGACTTCCATAAATAAGTGTTGGTGTGGTACTGAGTCAAATACCTTTCAGGAATCAGAACATACTGCATAAACCAGACTGCTTTGATCCATGGCTTTCAGAAGTTCATATGAAAAAGGCATGGATTGGGTTTCAAATAACCATTGTTTCCGTAATCCATTCTGGCTGGCATGGAGGAGGTCTTTATGTTCAACATCCATTTCAGCTCAGACTATGTTCTATGATTCTGCAGCAGATGAATGTCAATGATATTTGATGATAGTTTTGTGGGCTATTAGATAAGATATTTTGTTCAAGTGAACAATGTTATATTATGGTTAAAAGACTGACTAAATCAGAAAAAAAAATATTTGTACAATTTATTAAATTTTAGTAATTGTAGCTTTTCCTCAATGCTGCTGACACTAATATGTATATATCAGTTGTCTTTGTAGTGGTGCAAAGATTAAAGTGGACACTACTCTTGGATTTTCCTTCAGAAAAGAAGATTTGAAAGCGGAGTTCGGCATTACTGCTTTTACTTAACGGCCATCAGCGGCATACAAGTTAACAGGTTCAGAATGTATTTGAGTCTTGTGAGAGGTCTTTTGATAATATTCTGCTATGTATTCATTGAATGCTTCATACATTGCCCTGTTGACAGCCACAACATTTTTTTCATTAGAATCTCTCTGTCCATTTAACTGTATGCTTTGTTTTGTACCTATAATGTGTTAGTCATTGTTCTTTAGAAGTCTCTTTACAGAAACTGCATACTACAGATGTCCCTGGCATTACAAAATGTTTAGATGCATGTGTATCCAGCACTACTCAGTTATTATTCTAAATTTAAGCCACATTTCTCCTGCCCAAAGTTTGTTGTTTCAACTTCCTCCATGGGTATGACACTACAGAATCTGTATATAGTTTACTGAATATGTAAATCATTCTCAATGTTGAACAATCTTCACATTAGGTGAAGATCTACAGTTTGTTGATAATGTATAGACCAATTTCATTTTGACCAGCCAGTATTAGTGTATTGCTTCATTCTGCGATTAGGAAATGAGGGTACGCTAGACATAATCCACAACAAAATAGGAAACAATCTCTAATTATAAAATTTTCCCATCTATATTTGAAATTACTTTTATTTTGGAGATAATTTTTGTTGTAGAAATTGCTATTCTGCTTTTTTCTTCTTTATAATACACCAGTCATTTGGAAATTAAAACAGATGTATACCTAATATGAAGCATGACTAAGTGAAATTGCAAGTGTGAAGCAAGTGACTGTACGAATGTATATAGTGTATACTAATGCTGGAAAGCATGTGTGAATGCTGTTTCTTGTTATGACTAACCGTGCTCCACACATTGATCCACTTCAGGTGAGAGATTGCCTTTCCTGTATTAAAGTCCGGGAACACTTTCAATTATTTATTGCACAATAACGAAATATTGTACACGTGTCATACATATTGCATTTTTAAGAGAAACTCTGAAAGTTTTTTTTTACAGACATTCGATATGCGAACCTTGAGTGACCCGGCAGACGTCAATACGGTAATTGAGTTCTTGCCATACCCATCCCAGCGTGGCATCGCCGACTGTGGCATTCGCTTCCCGTATTCTCTCCCGGAGCTCTGCTACATCATGTGGTAGAGGCGGTACATACACCAGATCTTTAATGTGTCCCCACGGAAAAAAGCCACTCAGAGTGAGATCTGGTGATCGGGAAACTCCAACACTCAGAAAGCCCACTTCGCACCTGAACTCTCCATGTTTGCGACTAGCTCTGACCAAACTAACGCTGTGGTGGTATACATGAAAAAAAAAAAAAAAAAACTTTCAGGGTTTCTCTTCAAAATGACTTATGTATGATATCTGTACATTGTTTGGTTCTTGTGCACTAAATAATTAAAAGTGTTCCTGCACTTTATGTACATCCTGCATTACTACAGCCAGTCATTTCCATTATTATTATATATTATGATGAGTACGTGGGCAAGTGTACTTAGGACTCGTCCATTGAGGGTTACACGCAAACTTAATTATCTATATAGGTAGTTCATTTACAGCTTTTGATGAGTAATTTTGCATGTATAAAAATGTGTGACATAAATGGCTATGTCATTTGATTTGATTGACTTCAAAATTTAAATTTTTTACACCATCAGGGTACCATAGGCCAAAGCATTTGACATAAATTTCAACTTGATACCTGTACCCATTCCTGAGAAAATAAAAGAGGTCTTAACACATGGACAGACAGACAAACAATGAGCAGCAAAAGAGTATTTTTTTGTGATATAATTACAAATTAACAATTTTTGGATTTTTTTTCCTTTATTTGTACTGTGAATTCTTGCTTCTTGTCAAATTTCATGGTTCTTGGCCAACAGAAAATACACTATAGATTTTGATGAGTGAGTTTGTGATTGTCAAAATATGAGACATAAATTACTGTAAGCTTTGATTACATTGATTTAGAAGGTTAAATTTTTTGACGCTGCCAAGGAACCATAGGTGTTAGTATTTCATATAAAATTCGACCTGATATTATGCATGCTTGCATCCGTTTTTTGGTGTGGTAGTAATGAGTATTTTTGATAAAAATACCATTTTTAAAATCTCTACCTACAAATTTTGTCCACCTCACTGTTTTACAACATAGTGTGTGCTTTTCAGCTACCAACTTTCTTGCAGGTGCCACATCCAGAGAGTCTTGGTACACTGTATAACAGGATTGGACGTCCAAGGAGAAAGTGTACTGTTGGTGTAAATTATTTCATATCACCATAAAATAACTATTCAGGTACAGCATGTTATTACATGCAGTATTATTTTATGTTATAGTATACACCATTATTATGTACATTTAAAGATATAGTTATGTCATTCTGTGCGAGTTGCTATGAAATGTATGTTAGGGAATACTGTTTTGTTTTAATATATGTTAAAAGTTTTTTCATTCATAGATAGAGCAGGGAAACAATGATTGCTTAGGTACCTACTGCTACTAGTCAAATTTCATCTTTTCATTGTTTATGAGAGCCGATGTTTGGGGAGGGAGGTGTATAATTATTCTTGTATATTGCATTCTGAAAACAGATTTTATGTTTTTTGGTGTAGGTTTTAATGAGACACAAGGTTTACTATGATACGTCAGTTGAGGTTTACCAGTGGTTATGTTACAGTTTCTCACAAAAAAGTGTTGTGTGGCATTACTGGCTTGTATATCCCCTAGGTTTTCAACTGGCTATAGTAGAAAGGCTTTCTTTATTTACACCACATAGTTGCTTTTCCTTTTTAAAGCGTGGACGTTGTTTCTTTGATTCCGTTGTTTAGAGTAGGTGACTGAAAGGAGTGCATGTTTAATGTAGTCGTGCATTTGTAGTTTTGATGATTATAGTAAAGTAAGAGAGTGAAACTGTGCTTGATATGCGAACCTGGTGTACAAATCACCATCAACAGTGTCTCATGCCCTCACTCCAGTATACAAGATTGAGAGGTTTGGAGTTTTTTTATTTTCAGACAGTGGCACAAATTCTGGTGATCAAGAACTTTATGCTAGCAGGCATCATTCCCTTGCTGGCCAAATACTCATGTTTTGAGCTAGCTATATTAAGGCAAGATTCACTGCACAAGTGAGCCCTGGCAACTTCGGCTGTAGAGAAGGCTGAACTCAACTGTGCGACAGAAGCACTGGCCCTTGTATACTCTTATAATGTTCTCTGTTAGTCTTACCTGATACATATCTCCCACACTGTAGTGCTGTTGGTTGATACTACTGTTGGCCATACTAATGTTTTGTCAGTAGTCTCTTTTAGTAGACAAATACACAGTTTGATAATGGGCGGCATGATCACTTTGAAGAATGCAGTGATCCAATGTTTAAGAACTTGTAGAAATTAAAAAGTCTTTAATTGCAACTTTCTTGATTTAATTCAGTCACCAGTTTGGATTATTATGATTATCATTAGATTTTGCAACTTTCTTGATTTAATTCAGTTACCAGTTTGGATTATTATGATTATCATTAGATTGATCTAAAAAAAGAAGGGATGTGCATATTTATGATTAATAGTGATCTAAAAAAAGAAAGGATGTACATATTTATGATTAATAGCTTTGTGATAATTTACAACAATATAAGCAGTAGTGTTGATTCACATTACCTGATAATCATTTGAGTAGTAAAATATGTGTCTTCTTAAAGTTAGTAAAAGAAGCAAATAAAATTTTTAGCCACAATTGGTATCATCACAAGAGATGAAAAACACAATAATACTATGGTGAACACTCAGGGTTGCTGTTCGCACACTACCAATCACCTGCAATACAAACAGCTGAAGGGGCTTTGGTACTAGGTGCCATTGACAGTAAGCGCAGTTTACAATGGCATGTTACAAAGCTAGAGATAGGAAGTGTAAGACTCTACATAAGCCAAAATAGGGTGACTTAAAAATGTAATTAAAATACAGCTGGAGCCGAAGTTGTGTACACAGTAAGGTATTAGTTAACATTACAAATTCCAGCTCTCAAGTAGGTACCTACAACATACATAGTACATTATGAAATTAGTTGATAGGATTAGAAAATCTGTATGTAAAAGAACAACAACAGCCCACCACACATGGAAAGTAGGCGTTTGGTATGGATTCATTCTGTTCATTCAGAATTTTTGCAGTGTCCCAGCACCCTACCAGTAAATTCTCTGATTTGCTTGCATTTGAACCTATGTGATGAATCACCTCATATCCCCACAAATTTTTACCTCCTGGTATTTGTGTGACATGATTGATTCCAGCTGTGACTCATTAATCCTGTAGTTCGAGACCACCACATTTTTATGGCCCACAACTTTACGTTCCTCTACATTAACTGCTAAGCATATCTGACAAACAAAAATTAATCATTGTCCAGGAGACGACATACTGATACCATATAGCATTGCTCGTAGCCTTGATAATTACCTGAAAACAGTCCACAAGTTTCTTCCAGTATGTCACTGCCAGCTGAAACCACTCATTGAGGATTAGATTCCATAGATCTCCTCATGGCTACACTCTTCTAAATTTCCCTTTCACTAATATTAATAAAAGAGGTTCTATTGTAACAAATTATATTTTAAAGAAATATTAATTCCTATATTTCATTCCTAAGAAAACTTTTATGAATTCAGTGACTTTTGTGGGCTTGACAAGAATTACAAATATATCTTATATTAGCTTGGATGTAGGACAAATTCATATGCATTTCCTCATCTGACACCCTCATACTTCCATGTTTAACTTTTTTATATTAGTCATAATAGAATATGGACTTTCACACAGATGCATAGTAGAAAATTGCAGCAGAACAATGTGTGCTCTTTTGCTTAGGTGGTGTAACTTGCCAAATAGAAATCTTAATGTTGCATAAATCTGATTCTTGTTACTTAAACTTTTTTAGTGTGGTTGTTCTTCATATCTGCCAGTTCCTTGTCTTCCACAAGTTGAAGTTCACAAGTACTGGGATTGATTGATTGATATTTTTATTCATCCATGTAACAATTTACATTGTGTGGATTTTGTCAGCAAAATCATATACAATACAATATACCTACAAATTATACACACAAAATTAATATTTACACACATTTTTAAGGTATCTTATATTAGTTTTATATCCTTATGTAATTTTCATATAGTACTGAACAATTCTGGATTTCATATTATAATTTTTTCCTTGTCTATTACAATGCAGGCTACTTTAATTACACTACGTGTTTTAATTCAGATAGTCCATTACTGTGTAATAACTTTTATTTAATAACATTTTTTTTAGTTTTATTTTGAACTTTCCAGTTGTGCCAATATCTTTTATATTTTGGGGTAATTTAATGGCATTGTACAACAAGCTCTGCTGAGTTTTAACTTTATTTTTCCTCTCTAGGTGCAGATTGTATCAGTTTCTAGTTTCATAGCTGTGTACTGAAGAATTTTTAATATAGCAATCAATATATTTTTTACATACATTATACTTCGAAAAATGTATTCAAAGGGGACAGTTAGGATTTCCAGCTTTTGGAAATGTTCAAGGCAGTGAGCCTTACTGCCACTCTTGGTTATTATACGAATTGCTCTTTTCTGTAATTTGAAAACTATTTGAATATTTTTACAGTTTACTCCCCAAAATAATATTCCATAGGTAATAACAGAGTGAATATAAGAAAAATATACAGACCTGACACATGTAGTATCACACACTGCAGTCAGAATTCTAAGAGCATAGCATGCAGTAGCGATTCCATTAATAAGTATTTTAATATGTTCTTCCCACTTTAACTGACTGTCAACATGCATACCAATAAATTTTGTGTAGTCTACACATTCTATAGTTTCATCGTTCAACTTAAAGTTGTTATAGTGTGGTTTTTTGCAGACATAGAAGTTAACAGCATTTGTTTTTTTAAAATTTAGTGTTAGTTTATTATTGGATGCCCACTCACGTACACCGTTTAGTGTTTGTTCAGCTTTTTCCTTCAGTGCATCTGGTGATTTGTCACTGATTAGAACATTTGAATCATCTGCAAACAATATTGTTTGTCCATGCTTGATGCTCTGTGGGAAGCCATTTATGTAAATGAGGAATTGTATTGGGCCAAGGACACTACCCTGTGGGACACCTATATTTACATACTTTGGGTCTGAAGTATACTTTACAATATAGTTCGAGCAACTTGAAATATGTGAGATTTCAGTTATCTGTCTTCTATTTTTTAGATATGACTGGAACCAGTTTTTCACAAGTCCCCTTATTCCCAGTTCATCTAACTTATTTAACAATATGTTGTGGTCTACTGTATCAAGGGCTTTAGTTAGATCAAGAAATATACCTGTTGTGTAGTTCCCTTTATCTAATGCTTCTAGAATGTGTTTTGTGAGGTGTGCTGTTGCTGATTCTGTGCTTTTCCCTGATCTAAATCCAAACAGGTCAACAGACAGTAAGTTGTATGTATTTAAATAATTCAATAGCCTATCTTTCATAATAGTTTCTAATATTTTTGCAAAGCATGAGAGTAGAGAAATTGGCCTATAATTTTCACTTTTTCCTGCATCATCTTTTTTGAAGAGAGGTAGTAATTTAGCATATTTTAAATAGTCTGGAAAGGAGCCCTGCTTGAAAACGATTTGTTATCCAGTCATACTGGTTTATATGTAGTGTTGTGAATTACGCATCCAACCCCCCTTCAATTGCACTAAGTGGTTATGAATCAATAGCTGTATTTTGTTACTAACTGCACTTTGAGATATCAATAGAAACATTTCAGAATTGCTTCTTCTGTTTTTTTTCCCCAGTGTTGTACCTTGACTTTATCCATTAAGGTCTTCAGGTTGCAATTTTTTCGGTGGCAATCAGGAAATTTGTACCCTTATCTTATAGACTAACATTTCTCTTGTTCAGTATTTCAAATAAAGATCATCTTGTAATTCATCCACAAACTTTGTTTTGTTTTCTTGTTCAAATAACTGTTGCATTGCATCCTTAGGTTCATACACACAACTGAGTAGTCTCCCTGTGTATAGCCACCGGACTTCTGTATGGAAGAGAAGATTACAATGCTGTGTTCCTAGCCCATCATATATTTGAGCAAAATGTCTTAACTTGACAGGAACAGTACTGCACAAATGCTGAATAGATCATTCAGAGAAAAGTCATCACTCAAAGAGTTTATCACATCTCCATTTCAACGAAGAGGCCTGCTGTTAATGTAATTATTCATTTCAGTAGTTTTGCCCAAAACTGATTTCAAATCCTTTCTGATGTAGTTGTTGTTTTGCTATAAGAGATTCTCTCTGTAGGTAGGAGCATAATAATAAAGTTTTAATTTCATTGTTTTGCCAGTCTGATTAATCCTTTCATGGAACCTGCCATTAAAGGAACTGTGCATAGGCTGACGCAATTCTTCCATGAGGAATTCGTTGTTGCTCTGTATCCATTTATTACTTCAAAAATTTCTTTACTTTTGATAGTTAAGGAAATTCTTTGTGTTGGAAATCTCAGTCCTGCCAGACATATACATTAGAAAATTTGAGAATTGTTCCACTGAGGCATCATAGCACAGTAAGCTGGTGTGATGTCCTTGTCTGCAGCTACAAGAGGTAACATATCTTTTGCAACAATCTCAGCTACAAAATAACTATTCTTGGGCTTTATCAGAGATCTTAAATTTCTGAGGGTCTGAAGTTCAGTCACAGAGCAATCAATGGTAGAGGGCTAAACAGAGCACATTTTGGGTATGTCACTAAAACAATAGGACACTGTATCACCACATGTGAACAAGCAAGTTTAAATGCTGAATTTATATTTTTCCCCTATTGCAGGTATATTCTCTGTCACCATGCGAACCTCCTCATTGATAAATATAACAACAGAGTAATAGTATGTAAAAATTATTTTTACCAACTTCGTGCATCAGAAATTTACGTGGTTGTTTTTTTTTTATTTCAGACTTTTATACACTTTAGATGTATGTAAAATGTTATACAGTATCCATGTCCTGATATAATCCACCACTATGCTAAGTGAGTGCATAGTGGACTGTACTAGATGTTTTTGTTACATGATATTTATTTACGAGCTTCTTTAAATGCTTTGAAAATTTATTTGTACCTTAGAAAGGGATATTGTAAAAATTATAAAATTTCATATATGCGGAATTTGTATTTATCATTGTAAAAACATATTTTAATGAATGATCAAAAGTGATGTATGTGTACAAGCTGAAGAGGTATAAATTAAATTTTATTCATTGAAACAATATTTGTACTTTTTATGAATGGTCAAAAGAAATATATGCACCAAGTGCATATATGCTCAAGTGGTATAAAATAAATTTTATTCATTGAAACAATCTTACAAGGGGAGGCCGCCAATTGTGAAATTCAGATTCGATTCATACTGCGCATAATAAAAGCTCATGGCCAGAGGTGTAATGTGGCAAAGCACCAAGATGCACTTCTCAGCCGTTGTCGAGAAAATCGACAGTTAAAAGAAACCGTTGCGGTGAAATACTCTTGACGATTAATAATTTTCTACAGCGTCGTGGCGCAGCGGTAAGCGCTCGGGTTCGTAATCCGTAGGTCGGCGGATCGAATCTCGCACCAAGCAATTTTTTGTATTATTATTAGTTTTTTGTAATTCAAGTATTAATGAATTGCTTATGCATGTTGGTGAAGGCGGATCGCTCTCCAATTGTACCGCCTCAATTTTTCCGTTTTTTTTAACAGGGTGTACCAAAGCTCTCCCGTCCGCACTGATTTTCGACAATGTTATAAGTTGCGCTAGGGACCGCATCTACCTTCTTTCGAAGTTAGCAGGCAACTACGCTGTTATGCGGCAGCTCGTTTCGGCCCATTCAACATCTGTCATTCAAGTGCAACGAGCGAGTAACGGAGTTTATATTTCATACCTGCCACAGCAAATTTGTGTTCGTGGGGTCTCTATTCTAGTTCGAACGTTTGACTTACGCTATACGTATTCGTTTCGGAATATTGTTTCTACGTCTTCCGTTAACTATACGTGGTTAACATTATGAAGACAATTAATAACATTTGTGAAATACAACTTTGTTCGATATATATATATATATATATATATATATATATATATATATATATATATATATACCCGTCCTTTTTTCCCCCTAAGGTAAGTCTTTCCGCTCCCGGGATTGGAATGACTCCTTACCCTCTCCCTTAAAACTCACATCCTTTCGTCTTTCCCTCTCCTTCCCTCTTTCCTGATGAGGCAACAATTTGTTGCGAAAGCTTGAATTTTGTGTGTATGTTTGTGCTTGTTTGTGTGTCTGTAGACCTGCCAGCACTTTCATTTGGTAAGTCACATCATCTTTGTTTTTAGATATATTTTTCCTACGTGGAATATTTCCCTCTATTATAACCATATCATATATATATATAAGGGAAACATTCCAGGTAGGAAAAAAATATATCTATAATCTTCCCCTTTCCTGATGAGGCAACAGTTTGTTGCGAAAGCTTGAATTTTGTGTGTATGTTTGTGTGTCTGTCGACCTGCCAGCACTTTCATTTGGTAAGTCACATCATCTTTGTATATATATATATATATATATATATATATATATATATATATATATATATATATATATATATATATATATATATACTCCTGGAAATTGAAATAAGAACACCGTGAATTCATTGTCCCAGGAAGGGGAAACTTTATTGACACATTCCTGGGGTCAGATACATCACATGATCACACTGACAGAACCACAGGCACATAGACACAGGCAACAGAGCATGCACAATGTCGGCACTAGTACAGTGTATATCCACCTTTCGCAGCAATGCAGGCTGCTATTCTCCCATGGAGACGATCGTAGAGATGCTGGATGTAGTCCTGTGGAACGGCTTGCCATGCCATTTCCACCTGGCGCCTCAGTTGGACCAGCGTTCGTGCTGGACGTGCAGACCACGTGAGACGACGCTTCATCCAGTCCCAAACATGCTCAATGGGGGACAGATCCGGAGATCTTGCTGGCCAGGGTAGTTGACTTACACCTTCTAGAGCACGTTGGGTGGCACGGGATACATGCGGACGTGCATTGTCCTGTTGGAACAGCAAGTTCCCTTGCCAGTCTAGGAATGGTAGAACGATGGGTTCGATGACGGTTTGGATGTACCGTGCACTATTCAGTGTCCCCTCGACGATCACCAGTGGTGTACGGCCAGTGTAGGAGATCGCTCCCCACACCATGATGCCGGGTGTTGGCCCTGTGTGCCTCGGTCGTATGCAGTCCTGATTGTGGCACTCACCTGCACGGCGCCAAACACGCATACGACCATCATTGGCACCAAGGCAGAAGCGACTCTCATCGCTGAAGACGACACGTCTCCATTCGTCCCTCCATTCACGCCTGTCGCAACACCACTGGAGGCGGGCTGCACGATGTTGGGGCGTGAGCGGAAGACGGCCTAACGGTGTGCGGGACCGTAGCCCAGCTTCATGGAGACGGTTGCGAATGGTCCTTGCCGATACCCCAGGAGCAACAGTGTCCCCAATTTGCTGGGAAGTGGCGGTGCGGTCCCCTACGGCACTGCGTAGGATCCTACGGTCTTGGCGTGCATCCGTACGTCGCTGCGGTCCGGTCCCAGGTCGACGGGCACGGGCACATTCCGCCGACCACTGGCGACAACATCGATGTACTGTGGAGACCTCACGCCCCACGTGTTGAGCAATTCGGCGGTACGTCCACCCGGCCTCCCGCATGCCCACTATACGCCCTCGCTCAAAGTCCGTCAACTGCACATACGGTTCACGTCCACGCTGTCGTGGCATGCTACCAGTGTTGAAGACTGCGATGGAGCTCCGTATGCCACGGCAAACTGGCTGACACTGACCGCGGCGGTGCACAAATGCTGCGCAGCTAGCGCCATTCGACGGCCAACACCGCAGTTCCTGGTGTGTCCGCTGTGCCGTGCGTGTGATCATTGCTTGTACAGCCCTCTCGCAGTGTCTGGAGCAAGTATGGTGGGTCTGACACACCGGTGTCAATGTGTTCTTTTTTCCATTTCCAGGAGTGTGTATATATATATACGAATTAAAAAAAAAAAAAAAAGGTTGCATAGCGCGATTCGATCCGGCAACCTTCGGATTACGAACCCGAGCGCTTACCGCTGCGCCACGACGCTTTAGAGAATTATTAATCGTAGAGAGTATTTCACCACAATGGTTTCTTTTAACTGTCGATTTTCTCAACAACGGCTGAGAAGTGCATCTTGGTGCTTTGCCACATTACACATCTGGCCATGAGCTTTTATTATGCGCAGTATGAATCGAATCTGAATTTCACAATTGGCGGCCTTCCCTTGTTAGTCAAAATCAGTGTACAGTTGCGATCATACATACATTTGAGATGTTGACTGGAATACACTGTGTATAACCAATTCCTGGTAACAAAAAGTTATCTGCAGTTATATGAGTCACAGAGCACGTAATTGAAAAGGGAGTGTGACAGTGTTGTAGCTTATTCCCAATGCTATTTAATCTTTATACAGAACAAGCAATACAAGAAACAAAGGAGAAATTTGGAGGAAGAATTAAAATTCAGGGTGAAGAAATAGGAACTGTAAGATTTACCAACACCATTGTAACTTATCTAGTTGCATTTTTTGCATGGAATCATTGTCAGAGATAACAAAGTCCTTGAGAGATTAGTTATAATGTGACATGGTGCCATGCACCCGGAGTGTAGTGAAGTAACAGTGAACAATCTTACTAACCTTGTAATCTAAATCTCTATCACTATCATTGGCATACGCAACAGTCCTCCCTGCCAGAAGATATCACATATGGATGGAAGCAACCCAAATTGTGCTGTCTCTGATATAAAAAACGGAATACTACACCAGATGCCATGGTTTAGGATTCCCCCAGCTCAATGTGTGTGTGTGTGTGTGTGTGTGTGTGTGTGTGTGTGTGTGTGTAATTCATAAGAAGGCCTTTTGGCAAAAAACTTGCTTGTTTAGCAGTCTTACACCCTGTTTCAACATTGTTCAAATCAAAGGTATTTACTTCAAGAATGTTATTCTCGTAGTCTTATTTTTTCCTCATTTTCAACATCTTTTCCGGCAAAAAAATTATTTTTCATGCAAATCTTTATTAACAAATAAAAGTGCATCTCTTAAATGCAGTGTAAATAATATTTGCCGGTAAATTGATGAGCCTGTGCAGCACAAAATGGCAGCCAAAATATGTCTGCACAGATTGTGCAACTAAATGATTCACATGGTTTAGGATAAAGTAAAGATCTGCAATCAAAATTAAATGTACTTATGAGGGCCATTTAATAAGTGATGCAACACTTGTTCCTCAGCCAATTTCAGTTGGAAAAATGCGGAATTTGTTGTGGAACATTGTGGAGTATTTCTGCTTCAGCAGCTACAGTTTCACAAAGTCCTGGTGGTGTTACACATTGCCTTCAAAATGGCATCTGTAATAAATGTGCATTCCAGGCAGAGAGCTGTTATTGAGTTCAGTTTGGTGGAAAACAAGAGAATTGCAAATATTCTTAGGCACTTGAAGAATATCTATGAATACCTGACATTGAACAAAAGCACAGTGAGTCATCATCACAACAAGGTCGCACACACCTGTCCAATCTCCTGCATGCCAGCCGGCAACAACAGCTGTCACTCCTGCAGTGTTGGGATGCGCAACAGATGTCTCTCTTGGTAGTGCAGACACACTCGCTGACCAGTTGGGTTATGCAAAGCTGTGTGCCCGCTTATTCTTCACCATCTAACAGAAGACCACAAAGAGCAAACAATTGCTTGCACTTTATGAGGCTGTTCGTGATGGTTTTTGTCGAAAATTATCACATCCAATGAAACATATATTCATCACTTCGAATCAGAAACAAAACTGCAATCCATGGTGCCACACCAGCTCTTTTCCAAAGAAAAGTTCAAAGCCGCACCTCAACTGGTAAAGCCATGGCGAAGGTCTTCTGGGTCCCTGAAAGGGTTATTCTGTTTGGTGCCCTCCCTCATGGTGCAATGATCAGCTCTGAAGTGTGTTATGCTGCCCTCAGGACGTTGAAGAAACGACTTTAGCTCGTTCATCGACACAAAAATGCAAATTAACATCACCTTCTCCATGACAATGCAAAGCCTCTCACAAGTTTGGTCACCAGACAGGAGCTCACAAAACTTAATTGGACTGTTCTTCTTCATCCATCTTACAGCCAGATACTGCACCTTTTGATTTCCATCTGTTTGGCCCAATGAAGGATGCACTCCACGGGAAGTGGTATGTGGATGATTAGGGAAGGTTATTGATGCAACAAGATGTTGGTTCCTGCATTGACAGGTACAGTGTAACCATGCGGGCATACAGGCCCTACCAGTAATATTTCATAAGGCCATCCTATTGAACTGAGATTATACTGAAAAATAGTGTTTTATATCCATAAGAGTGGGGAATAATGTGGTGTATTGTAACACTGATTAAAACTGACCTGCTTTCAGAAAAAAATTGTGTTGCATTACTTATTGAATGCCCTTCAAACATTATCAGAATTAAATTCTTCATAGTGTGAACTTGTAAAATAAATCTCCTAAAGAGCATTTTAAAACAGTGGCCATTTGAAAATGTAGATACTGAAAAATCAACCTTTTTTTTTTTTTAACCTTTAAATGTAAATGAAAAACAGCATCCATTTGTACCGAGTAATTCTTTTTTAAATAGTGTAAAGCAGTTTACAAAACATTGCCTCGGGAAATATGCATTTAAAGTTTGAGTTCGATTTTTCTTCATAAAACTTCAGAATTTTTATTTTACCATTGATATCCTATTCCTGGACTATGCAGTAAACTTTCCTCTTCTTTGAAGATCCTATTTTTTAAAGCACGAGTCTCTCTAGCTACAGTTCTAGTGCTGACATTGCTCTGGAACAAGTGCTGGTCTTAACACTTGATGCATTTCTAGTGCCTTTTTGTGGCAAAGGAGAAAGCCATGGTGCCACTAATGTCTCCCATGACTTTCACATTATGCAAGACACTCTTAAATCCATCATTAATGTTTCATGGCAATGGTGCATATGACTCTACTAAATATTTTCCTATGTATTCAAATTTCAAGGTAGGGTGGTGGGAAACATTCCCTTCAATGCAGAGAGAAATGTGGAACTCAGCAATATGGTCAATGTTGTTTTCCGACTATCTGTTGTGCCGTTATCGATGTAACAAGACTGTTGACATATGCTGCAAGAAACATGAAATTGGGCTTCAATTAAGTTTATTATTGAAAATGTATAATTGTTTTATTGAATACGTGTTTTTTATAATAGAGGGAAACATTCCACGTGGGAAAAATATATCTAAAAACAAAGATGATGTGACTTACCAAACGAAAGCGCTGGCACGTCGATAGACACAAAAACAAACACGAACATACACACGAAATTCAAGTTTTCGCAACAAACTGTTGCCTCATCAGGAAAGAGGGAAGGAGAGGGAAAGACGAAAGGATGTGGGTTTTAAGGGAGAGGGTAAGGAGTCATTCCAATCCCGTGAGCGGAAAGACTTACCTTAGGGGGAAAAAAGGACAGGTATACACTCGCACACACACACACACACACACACACATATCCATCCGCACATATACAGACACAAGCAGACATTTGTAAAGGCAAAGAGTTTCGGCAGAGATGTCAGTCGAGGCGGAAGTACAGAGGCAAAGATGTTGTTGAAAGACAGGTGAGGTATGAGCGGCGGCAAATTGAAATTAGCGGAGATTGAGGCCTGGCGGATAACAAGAAGAGAGGATATACTGAAGGGCAAGTTCCCATCTCTGGAGTTCTGACAGGTTGGTGTTACTGGGAAGTATCCAGATAACCCGGACGGTGTAACACTGTGCCAAGATGTGCTGGCCGTGCACCAAGGCATGTTTAGCCACAGGGTGGTCCTCATTGCCAACAAACACTGTCTGCCTGTGTCCATTCATGCGAATGGACAGTTTGTTGCTGGTCATTCCCACATAGAAGGCTTCACAGTGTAGGCAGGTCAGTTGCCGTATGGCAAAACTAGGCGTCTGCAGTATCTATATTATTTTTCGTGTTCTTTTTGTATTTTAGGTCATGATTTTCACTTACTGAAGCCTTACACATATTACTAGATGAAGATATGACTGGAGATATTTTCATGGTGCCTCCAGATGTCATTGTAGAAACAGATGAGGATTCAGGAGAGGAAAACGAGGGTGGGTAAATATCTTATTTCACGTACAATTCACAATTTTGAGAATAATGTGTTAAATATCACTTACCAGTGTTGAATATATCATTACAGGTTGCTTGATACTTTTATGACCTCAGCAACTAAGGGCTAATGCAGAAGTCAGACCTCCCAATAATGAAAGAATGGGCATCGATTATGATAGAGCCACTTCATTGGCAGCTCATCTCTGCCTGATCCAGCATCACATTCTGTTCTGCTTTC
Organism: Schistocerca nitens; assembly: GCF_023898315.1. Lineage (NCBI taxonomy): Eukaryota > Metazoa > Arthropoda > Insecta > Orthoptera > Acrididae > Schistocerca > Schistocerca nitens. Next base: position 1,013,485,886 of record NC_064614.1, on the reverse strand, counting down.
AACCAGACCCTTCACTGTCAAAGATACTGAAATGGAGCAGTGAAAGAGCAGCAGGTCTGCTACAGTGAATAAGCAATTGGAGATTTTTGAAAGGTTTATAGACAAGGAGATAATTCAGGATTTAGTTGATCAAACAAGACATTATGCATTATTTGTCAACTGTCCAGATTCAAATATAACAGCTGACAGAGATTAAATGCTTCATTGGGATTTGCTTTGTTACTGGATGCAATATTCTGCCATCTAAAAGAGATTACTAGGATAGTAAGGATGACATGGTGAACCAAGCTGTGTGTAAATTGATGAAGAGCTATAGATTTGTACAAATCTGTCTAGCTTTGCACTGTCCTGTTAACACCAAAATTTACCCTAACAGTAAGGCTTGGAAAATTTGCCCAGTTAAGGAAACACTAAAGAAGTGGTGTAGAGATAATTTTGCATGTAAAGAGCATATGGTGTATGACAAATGGATGGTTAAATATTTTGGCTGTCATAGTTGCAAGCAATTTATTAGGTGTACATCAGTATGTTTTGGGTACAAAATATGGAGCCCCACCATTACGAATGGCTATTTAGTCAACTTTGAACTTTACAGGAGAGAAAATCCAAAAGCAAACACAGAGTATGTGGAAGTCTTTGGCAAAACAGTGAGCCTTGTATGATGTTACTTGATGAAATTCCAGCAGAGAAGTTATATTATACATTTTTCATGGATAATCTGTTTTTTAGTTCTGCACTTTTCTCATTTTTAAAATTCTCTGAGTATTCAGACATTGGAAGTATAAGAGAAAATTGAAATTCCAAAAAACTTCCCACTTTGGCTATTTTTCCCAGAAAGATTGTGGGTACTATGAAACAGTAATTGAGAGAAATGATGTCTGTTGGATGGACAATGCAATAGTGACAATGATCTCCTCCTCATGTGGCACCCAACCTGTTGGTACGGTTAAGAGGTTATCTCAGAAAACAAAGAGGAATGTGGCAATGCTGAGGCCGGGAGTAATTGAAAATTATAACACGTACATGAAAGGACTAGATCAATTGAACCAAAATCTGGGATGCTACCGAATTGGAATTCATAGCAAGAAATAATATTGGCCCCTGTTGATATGGATCTTGATGTAGCCATGCAGAACAGGTGGATTCTGTATAATAAAGCACGTACATAAAAAATTTCTCAACTACAGTTCAAGCGGGAAATAGCAAACATGCTGTTATATAAGTCCCGGATCCCTCCCAAAGCAGCTGGATGACCATCTGCATCAAAGGCCTCAACAAATAACGAAAATGTGTACTGGACTGGGATTTGAACCCAGGATCTCCTGCTTACTAGGCAGGTGCAGTAACCACTGCACAACCCGGGATGCAGTGTTATCGCAATTGATAACTGTGAGCCCCTTCAATTTATGTATACTGTTTCACAGCTGCTGAATGTGCATGGTGTCTGTTCTTTCGAAGGAACAGACACCCTGCATTCAAATAAAAAATAAATGAATAATTATAAGGGACATTCAAATGAAACCTGGCCACTAGTGTAAAGTAACGGTAACAATTTTATTAATTCAAAAATGTAGTTATTCACAGTACACATACTGAAAAATAGTCACCAAAACTGTTGACACTTTATCTCATTGCGACATTAGCCAGTTGATTCCATCCTTGAAGAAGCTAGTTGGCTACCGTCGGATCCAGGCCTAGACCCATTATGGTGTAGACAGTGCCCATGCTAATACCCAGTAACCGATGGATGTCGTCCACAGTGATTCTGCAGTTGTCCAAGAGTAAAGCCTTCACTTCCACAACCATTTCCGGTGTGATGATGTGATAAGCCTGTCCAGGATGAGTTCGTCTTCCAGTGACTCGCGTTCCTCAAGGAATCGTTTGCGCCAATCCACAACACTTGAAGAACTTGGACTGTACTCACCGTGCACAGCCTTCATCTGTCAATACATTTCATGGCCTCCAACTCCCTCCACTGCCAAAAATCAAATTACTCCTCATTTACTCGTCTGCATGTTCGGTAGTTGATGATAACATGTGTGACCACCTTCTCTTCAGCGTGAAACCACGCTGGCGCTATGCAACATCAGACAGTGCGCACGTATCAGTTTCTCTACCAATAGATGGCACCATTCATGTTCATGAATCAGCATGCTTTTAGAAAGCATTGCTCTTGCAAAACTCAGCTTGCCCATTTCTCACATTATATTCTGTGAACTACAGATGAAGGGCAATAGGCAGATTGCATGTTCATAGAGTTCCAGAAAGCATTTGACACAGTACCCCATTGCAAGCTGTTAATGAACATACGAGCATATGGAATAAGTTCACAGATATGTGAGCAGCTCGAAAGTTTCTTAAATGATAGAGCCAAGTATGTTGTCCTCGATGGTGAGTGTTCATCAGAGACGAGTATATTGTCAGGAGTGTCACAGGGAAGTGTGATAGAACCACTGTTGTTCTCTGTGTACATAAATGATTTGGTGGGTGATCAGCAATCTGTAGTTGTTTGCTGATGATGCCGTGGTGTATGGTAAGGTGTTGAAGTTGAATGACTGTAGAGAGATACAAGATGACATGGACAAAACTTCCAGTTAGTGTGATGAATGGCAGCTAGCCCTAAATGTGGAAAAATATAAGTTAATGCGGATGTGTAGGAAGATCAAACCTGTAATGTTCTGATCAGTATTAATAGTCTCCTGTTTGATACAGTCAAGTCGTTTAAATATCAGGGCGTAACATTGAAAAGTGATACGAGATGGAACGCGCATGTGAGAATTATGATAGGGAATGTGAATGGTCGACTTTGGTTTAGTGGCAGAATTTTAGGAAAGAGTAGTTCACCTGTAAAAGAGATCACATATAGGACTCTGATGCGACCTATTTTTGTGTATTGCTCAAGTGTTTGGGATCCGTACCAGGTTGGATTGAGGAAGACATCGAAGCAGTTCATTGGTGGGCTGCTAGATTTGTTATCGGTAGGTTCAAACGACACAAGTTATGGAGATGTTTCGTGAACTCAATTGATATGCTTGGAGGGAAGGCGATGTTCTTTTCAAGAAACACTATAGAGAACATTTAGAGAACCAGCATTTGAAGCTGACTGCTAAATGATTCTACTGCCACCAACATGCATTGCACATAAGGACCATGAGGATACGAGAAACTAGGGCTCATATGACAGCATATAGACAGTCATTTTTCCCTTGCTCTATTTGTGAGTTGGACAGGAAAGATAATTACAAGTAGTGGTACAAGGTCCCCTCAGTCACACACTGTATGGTGGCTTGTGGAGTATCTATATAGCTGTAGATGTACATGTAGATATGGCAATGGCATTTATTTTGAAAATTAAAAATTTGATAATTATTCTTACACAGCATTTGATGTATTTAATTAGCCTTGAGCCATAATGAATCAAAAATACATAAAACAATGTTATGAAAAGGGTAGCAGCTGTTCACTGTATAGCAGAGATGCTGAGTTGCAACTATCCTTTTTGTAATATTGTTACATTACATCTTGGATTTTTCATTATTTAAATATATGTAAAAAGCTGAAAAAATTGTGGCACTAGTGGGTTAAAAATGATGCAGGCCCAATTGTTGGCAATTTGGATGCTTACGCTTGAAAACATATCCAAATTACATAATTCAGTGCTACATTTTTGTTCTGAATATAGACACCAAAGAGATCTCTCCATCAAACTGTCATCAGTCAGGTATGTATATACATCAGCAACAGCTTAAGTACCTTCACTCCTCATTTGTGGCCTGTAATTAAAAGGTCCCATTCATCTCAGCTTGTTCTGTCAAAAGCCAGATAACAGAGCTCAGAAGACCCTGAATTACAAGTAAGGAAACACTACCCACAAATTAGCTTATTAAAATGCTATTCTAGTGATCAACTGCCAAAGAATTTGCAGCAAAACTCTAAAGTTCGAAACATTCCTAGCAAACATTGGGGCTCACACAATATTGATGCAGATAAAGATAGCTAGTCAACTTCCAAATTTGATAACAGCAAGATTTTTGGCTAAGTGCACATCGAAATGGCAGAATAATGGGGAAATGGTTTGGTGTATGCATTGCAGTATATATCAAGGCAGAAATTGAACCTGCATATGAGAATGTTTGGACAAGAATCTGTATCAAGAGAGGACTTAACTTATGATTCGATCCTGTTGACTACCAATCTCACACCAAAATGTAACTGAAAACTTTAGAGAAGACATAGTCTCATTAGTACATACTATATCACTGGAAGAGACTTTAATCATCCAAAAAATCGATAGGAATTATTACAGCTTTGTAAGTGATGAGAATGACAAGACATCCTAAGGAATAATACGTGTTTTCTCTGCAAACTAATTAAAACAGGTATTTCAGAACTATGATAGAACTATAAAATTATGAGCCAAAACATTTTGACCAACTGCTTAATAGCATATTTCTCCACCTTTGGAATGCCCCAGGGACACTTGCCGCTCTTTGTTGGCTTTGTTCTTGGCTACTATGGAGCCCTAACCTTTGCAGCACCTTTTCTCTTCTGTGCTGCATGTCTATCCTCTTGCTATTCCTTTTCCCCATCCTTGGTGAACATGTCTGGGGTGTTTTTTGGAATGTGTTCTGCATTTTCAGTGGCTGACATCGGAACAGTCTCACCATTTTTTTTTCATTCCTTTTTCTTTCTTTGTTCACCTTCTCCTGTCCTTCCTCCGCTTCAGCGTTTTTGACAGGTAGGGTTCGCACATACCCCCTGGTACAGGCCAGGCCCAGGGAGGGTGATTGCGTGAGCTGCTATCTTCCCAAATTGCCGATTGGTCCCTCTGTCAGGTGTTTGGGAGGTATGGCCTGTAGTATGAACAATGACTTAAGGCAGGTGTGCTTCCTTCTGAAGGGGGCCGTCAGTTGGAAGGAGCGCACCATCAGAGACACTGGCAATCATGGGGGATTTTCTTGCAGTGAGCTAATCGTCTTTACAGTCAACGGCAATGAAACGTAAATGGAATGAGTCTAACAATTCAAAGATACCCTCTCAGCTGCACCTTGTAGTTTCCCGTACTGAAGACAGTCAGTCCTTCACAATGGTCAATACATTTCTTATTCAGAAAGGTGTTGATGCAATTGCTGGCCCTGTGAAATCCTGCTCTCGTTTATGCAGTGGTACTTTACTTTTGGAGAGTACTTCTGATCCTCAAGCACAACTACTACTTGCAGCTTTGTTCCTCCATAGCTATCCTGTTTGTGTCGAGGCCCATCAAGCACTGAATTCTTCCTGTCGTGTTATTTACACTAGGCTGCTAAATGGTCTGACAGAGGTAGAAATCCAAATGTACTTCTCTAATTAGGGTGTCATTGCCATCCGTCATGTGATGAAAAAAAGTAGATGCCTCTTTAGTGCGCGCACGCGCGCGCACACACACACACACACACACACACACACACACACTCTTTTGATACTGTGATTCTTCTGTCAAAGATCGAAGCAGGTTATGATGTTATCACAGCCAGACCATATATTCTGAACCCAATGTACTGCTATCAGTGACATCGTTACAACCACACTCGAGAGTCCTGTCAACACCCAGCCAAATGAGTGACCTGTGGCACAGATGCTCACGAGGGTGGTTGTCCGCCGCCTCCTCCCTGCTGCATCGACTACAGTGGTGACCATGCCACCTCCTCCCGCGACTGTCCCTTGTACCTCAATGAGCGGGCTGTCCAGGAAGTCCTAGTGAAGGAAATCGTACCTTACCCAGTTGCTCACAAGTTGTTGGCTAGTCAGAAACCCTGTGTTAACACCCTGGTAACTACAATACTGTTCTTGCTACCTCTCACTCCATGAAGGATGAGACATGCAACCTTAGATTTAGCACCACGATTGTGAAATTGCCCAGTGTCATGGTAGCATCCCCGTTTCCTCCTCCAGTTGTGCAACACGCCACCAGACTTTTGCCTCATGGGACAAAGTCACCAGCTACACAACCGGCAGCCCGGAAAGAACAGAAGGAATACTCTAGTGAAGATCTACATCCCTCCAGTTACCTAATATCTGAGTCTTCCTGTGCTAGCCAGAAAGGCACAAAGAAGACAAACAAAGGCAAGTGGTCTTCTCCTTTGCTGACTTGAAGATCCTATTTGACAGTGTCGCCACGTGATACCCTCACCCGGCTAACCTCCGTGTTGCTGGTGCACACCACCAACCATTTTGCTGCACCGGACTCTGCAGCCTCACAGCAGAAGAATGCCAATGCTCCTGTAGACCTCACGGAGCAGGGTCCTCCTACTTCTGTGCCCTGTAGCAATGAGTCTTTGTAGGCTGGCACTCGGCAGCCACTGAGGTGACACCCTATCATATTTTCCTCGTCATGACTCTCCTCCAACACGTGAGGTGCCCTCTTGGCCGATGTTCTCAAACAACTTAACCTCATTTGTCTTAACACAGGAGCATCCACATTCCTTTCAGGCTCCACACACACCTATTACCATTTGGACCTATCCTTTTGCACTGCCCCGCTTGCCCATTGTCTCAAGTTGTCTGTCGTCTGTGACAGTTTCCCATGTGCTATCCCTTTGCTGACTCTCATCCCACCTATGTATACACTCAAATGGCAGCTTACTCATGCTGACTGGAGGCTGTATTCCTCCTTGGCGACCTTTGATGAACAACATTTTCCCAGTTATGTGACCAGATGGTATATCTTACGAACTTTATCCTTACCACCGCAGAACGTTCCATTCCTCAGACTTCCTCTTTACCACACCATGTTCCAGTCCCCCGCTGGACTGAGGCATGCCACAACGTATTTTATGCCCGGAGATGTGCTCTCCACATTTTTAACCGTCATCCTACAATAGCAAACTGCATGCACAGTGCCATCGCGTTCTTCGGGACAGCAAAAAACCTAGCTGGGCTTCATTCACTAATTCTATTAAAAGTTCCACTCCCTCTTCTGTCACGTGGGACAACCTCTGTCGACTCCATGGGACCAAGATCCATTCCCCAATTTCCGCCCTGAATAGCAAATGTCATCAGGGAGCCTATTGCTATCTCCAACAACTGGGGTCGCCATTTTGCGGAGATTTCGAGCTCCTCTCACTATCACCCTGCCTTCCTCCATCAGAAACGAGTGGAGGAGGCTCAGGTGATACCCTTCTCAGAATCGTAAGAGTTTCAATGCCGCCTTCACTGTAAGGGAGCTAGATCATGCTCTCACTTCATCCCAATCCTCTGCCCCAGGGTCAGACACTGCTCACAGTCACATGTTTCAGCACCTTTCTCTTGCAGAGAAGCACTTCCTGCTTCATACATACAACCGCATCTGGGCAGAGGGCATGTTTCTCAGATGCTGGAAGTGAAGCAGCTGTCATACTCATACCTAAGCCTGGTAATTACAAACACCTTCCTCCTAGCTACTGCCCCATTTCTCTTACCAGCTGTGTTTGCTAGGTGATGTAACTAATCATTCATGCTCAGCTAGTACGGTGGCTCGAGTCTCACAATTTACTAACCACTGCACAGTGTGGATTGCGAGCATGCCGTACTGCAGTTGACCATCACTGTCATGAATGGTTTTCATCAGAATTCCCAGACAGTGGCTGTGTTTTTCGATTTGGAGAAAGTCTACATCACCTGCTGGAGGACTGATATCCTCTGTAGTCTGTACACATTGGTCTTCCATGGCTGCCTGCCCTGTTTCCTTGATGAATTTTTTAAAAGACTTAGTTTTCAAGTTACGTGTGGGTTCTGCCTTGTCGGACCCCTTTATCCAGGAAAATGGCGTGCCTCAGGGTTCCGTCCTGGGTGTCACCCTCTTTGCTATCGCCATTAACTCTATAATGGCCTATCTCCCGCCGAGCATCTCCGGCTCCCTTTTCGTTCATGATTTTGCCATCTGTTGTAGTTCTCCACAGACCTGTCTCATTGAGGAGCATCTTCAGTGATGACTTGGTCATCTTTACTAATGGGGCATCGACAGTGGCTTCCATTTTTCCATTGACAAAACCATTTATATAAATTTTTGGCAGCGCAATTGGTTTCTCCCTCCGTCTTTACATCTTGGGCCTGTTGCTCTTCCATTTGTTGAAACTACGAAATTCCTGGTGCTCCTGCTCGATAGGAAACACTCTTGGTCATCCCACGTGTCTTATCTGGCAGCCCGCTGTGTGTGGTCCCTCAGTGTCCTACATGTCCTCAATGATACTTTGTGGGGTGCAGATTGAACCACCGTCCTCAATTTGTACCTGTCCTTTGTCTGTTCGAAACTAGAATATGCATGCTACATTTATGCATCTGCATGTCCATCACTCTTATGCCGTCTCAACATTACACAACATTGTGGCATCCGTTTGGCCACAGGTGTCTTTTACACTATCCCAGTTGAGAGCCTGTATGCAGAAGCTGCCGAACTACGATTGTCCTACCACCGTGACTTTCTCCTCAGCAGATATGCATGCATTTGTCTGCCATGCGTGGCCATTCATCCTATGCCTCCTTTTCCGATGACTCCTTTGATCGCCAGTATGGGGTGCGACCTCCTGGAGTTCACTTTCGGTCCTTGCTCTGGCAACTTAACTTCACGCTAACTGCAACTTTCCCTATGGGTGTGAACCTTTCACCATCATGGCTTCATGTGGCGGCCCTCATTCACTTTGGCCTTCCTTCATTTCCTAAGGACACTATTCCAGCATCACTCCATCATCGTCAGTTTCACTACCTTTGCATAGTATCTTTGTGTACACTGCTGGCTCTCGGACTGACTGTGGTGTCAGGTATGCATCCGTCATTGGCACAGACATTTTTCAGTATCTGCTTCTGGAACACTGCTCACTATTTACAGCAGAGTTCTTCACTCTGTATCAGCCACACAGTACATCCAGCGACACAGGCTTTTCAATTGCATCACCTGCTCAGACTCTCTCAGCACCCTTCAAGGCTTGTGTTTGCTGCACACTGTCCATCCCTTAGTGCAAAGGGTGCAGGAAAACTGTCACTTGCTCACTCGTGATGGAGCCGCTGTGATGTTTATGTGGGTTCCTGGTCACATTGGTCTGACAGGAAACGGGCACCGATGCTGCTTCCAAGGCTGCATTCCTCGTACCTCAGCCCACTAGTTCTGATAATCTCTTGTGTTGCCGTCTGTCAGCAGGTGGTGTCACTTTGACATCACCACTGGTCCTCCCTTCATAGGAACAAGCTCCGGGCTATTAAGCCTCTCCCAGCAGCTTGGACGAGCTCCTCTCAGCCCTTTTGCTGTGAGGAGATCATTTTAACTAGTTTGCATATTGGGCACTGTTTCTTTAGCCATCACCATTTGTTAAGTGGTGCTCCCCAACCACTTTGTGCCCATTGCACATAATTTGTGGCTGTCCATCATTTCCTGGTGGAATGCCCTTTTCTTAACTGCTTATGTTGTCATTTGTGTTTGCCGTCAGTTTAGCAAATGACACGCAGGCTGTCAACCACGTTTTACTTTTTATCCATCATAGCAATATAGCAAAGACCATTTAATTTTTAGTTCTGGACCTCCGTTTCTCTATGGTGTATTTTATAGACCTTTCTGCACATCCCTGTCTTTAGCTGTCTTGTCTTTAATTCTTTGGGACTGACATGTAGTCGTTTTTAACTCCTCTCTTTGTCTTTATGTTCTACAGTTTTTGTCTTTATGTTCTACAGTTTTGACATGGATGTGATGACCCTAGTTGTTTTTGTGCACTAAAACAAAACAGACAAACCTTTGGAATTCAATACAGCAGCGATTCTAAAATGGATTCAACAAGTTTCTGGAGATGTTTATCACCAGATATCTATGCACAGCTCACATAAATTCATTAAATTATTGGCCAGTGGTTAATGGGAAGAGTGCTGTGACCTTTTAACTTCACAGAAGTGTTCCATTAGGTTCACATCAGACAAATTTGATGGCCAAAATATCATCATATTCTTGAACTCATTGTAGCACGATTCTGGCTTTGAGATATGGACAATTGTCATGCAGGAATATGCCATCACCAACACCATCAGGGAAGACGTCAGACATGGAGGGTTGGAGATGGTCTACATTATTATTCACATAGTCCACAACTGTGCTGTTACCTTCAATTACCAACACAGGTCCCATGGAAGGCCAAATGAATTTTTCCTGTGGTTAATACTGCTCCCACTTGCCTGCATCCATGGCACTATGCATTTTTCGAGCAGCCATTTTCCTGAAAGACATTGTATCTGGATACAACCATCAATCTAGTGTTGCAAGAAATGTGATTCATTCGACAAGGTGTCACTTTGCTATTGATACGCAAGTCCAATCTCCATGATCCCATGTCCACTACAATTTCAATTGATGATGTCATCAGGTCAACATGGGAACACATAGGTGTCTTCTGTGGCAAAACGCCAAGCTCAATGTGTGCTGATTGGTGAGGTCCAAAACACTTGTGCTTGCACCAGCATTATAATTGGATACCAGGTCTGCCATAGACTTCCTCTCATCCTGCTTTATGGAGTGGACAATTCCCTGACCCCTATGGTTTGAGATGAGGCATGGATGTCCAACACGTTGTTGTCTATTTATGGTTTCACAGAGCTTCACGCACATTCTGTAGTACCATGCTAACAACTAACCACTTTGCAGTTTCTGAGATGCTTGTTCCTAGGTGCTGGGCCATACTAATCTGCCCACTGTTGGAGTCACTTGTGTCAGTGGATGAAAGGCCAATTGTAGCAACAGTGATAGCTGAAGTACAAAGGACAAATAAAGCAAGTAGAAAGATTTACATGTTCATCAATCTAAGTACAGTAGCCTGATATTTCAAGGAGAGACTTGAAACTTTTAAGAGTTGAAACAAGTAGAGGAACTGTGGCTCAAGTTGAGAACATTTGACCAAGAATGTGATAATTTGTACTTTGTACAACAGTTCATCATAGGAAGTTCCCTCCATAGAAAAAATGTCTAGTGCACACGGTAGATTGAGAAGTGCCGAGTGAAACCTAACTGGCTGCCTCATATATTGATAATGTAAAGGTTGTCAGTGACATCTAGGTTAATGTTTATACATGCATGGACTGTTTAGAATATGCCCACCTTATGTGAAAAGATGTGTACTGTGTTTTTGTGATGTAACAAGCATCTGTGAGCTCGTTTTATAGCTAAAAGATTTTTTAAGCCCTGAAGATGACAGCAAAACGTGTTGAAACCGGTAGTCTTAAATAAAGAAATATTTATATGAGCGAGGTTGACGAATGTTTTTAGCAAGTAAAACAGAGCGCTCCTTCAGTCTTCCCAAAATGGGAAAATTCAATCCAGTTTCATCATTAATCAGTCTCATCGCATTCTTACTGTTTCCAAACTGTCCTTACAGCTAAGATACACACTGTGACTAATGGTGTGTCATGATCTGACAATCCATTATCTCCAGATAGGCATGTGTGTCTCAACTTCTGCTGGTCGAATGAAATCATTATCAATAAGGCTCAAGTAGGAAAATTTATGGCTGATATCACATAACTGGCCGATTCAATTTTCCTGTCAGATTCCTTCAAGAAATCTACATTAAAATCACTACAAATTAATAATACTTTTCTTGTGTACACTGAAATGTAACTACCTTATTACCACCTGCGTAATAGCTTGCTTGTCCATCTTTAGAATGAAATACATCACTGATTCTGCATTTTGGGGATCCGGCAGTTTGTTGGTAGGTTTGTGGAGTTATGTGGCTTTGAATGTCTATGCACAGGTCATGTAATTTATATAAATAAAGGGCTGCTGATTTGCATACGCGGTGATGGCGCCCGATAGTGACCCAGATGGGTACCATAGGATTTACATCAGGTGAATTTGGCCACTGGGACAAACATGAGTTCATTATAATGCTCCTCAAACCACTGCACTGTAATTCTGGCTCCAAGGCATGGATAATTATACTGCTGAAAGATGACCTCATCTTGGGGAAGACATCAAGCATGTAGGGATGCTGTCAGCTTGTCTTCAATTATTACCACAGGTTCCATGCAAGTGCAGAAAACCGTCTCCTGTAGCATTACACTCCTCCCACCAGCTTGCACCCGTGACACGCTGTAAGTTTTTAGCCATCGTTCACCTTGATGATGGTGTTTGTGGAGACAACCATCGAACTAGTGTAGCAAAAATGTGATTTACCCGAAAACTGACACGTTTCCATTGAATGATGGTGAATCCTGATGGTCCCGTGACCACTGGCATTGTAACTGCTGATGATGATTGGTCAACGTGTAAACACATACGGGTTGTCTGCTGCAGAGCTCCATGTTCAACACTATATGATGAATGGTGTGCTCCGAAACACTTGTGCGTGCAGCCGCATTGAACTCTTTCAGCATAGATACCACAGATCACCACTAATCTACTTTACAGAGCAGACAAGCCTCCAAACACCACATTCTCTGAAAAGTCATGGATGTCCCACCACTTAGCACTTAGTGGTAGTTTCACTATCCTTCCACCTCTTTCCATAGACACCCAAGCTGGCAGCATGTTAACATTCAGCCAGCTTTGCCATTTTCGAGATACTCATTTACAGGCTCTGCCTAATAATAATCTGTCCTTTGTTAAAATCACCTAACTCAATGGATTTTCCCATTTGCAGCCCATGTTTTTGCTATGGTGATCCGCCTGTGTCTACTCCACTTACATACTTTTGCTAACACGTCACATGCCAGCAGCACACCAGGTGGCATCCATTGTTGTGGTCATAATGTTTTGGATTATCATGGTATTTCCCAATCCTGTAGCGTGTCTTTTCAGATTTTTAGCATTAACGTGTAATTTTGAGTGAACAATTGAAACTTCTGGTAACTAATTCAAGAATTGTTTACTCATTTAATAATTATTTGTCAGATAAAATATGTATTTCCTGGATATTTCCTTATGAAAGTACAATTTCTCATATGAAAGTAGTTATAATACTCTAATATTATCTGAGAATGCACACAATAAGTAAGATACTTTATGAAAGAAATATAATATATAACTCATATTAAAAAACTCATATCTGTATTGGAATCCAAATTTGTGAAATACTTATGTCAGTAATTTTGGAGAAAAAGCTGTATTAAATAAGTTGTCATGAAAGGTCTCTTATAAAACTGTGTGACATGGAGACCAAACGGCAATCGGATTTCAGCTGTCTAATACACTCCTCCCAAAGCAATTTGATGCATCTCTCAAAAATACTTGAGAAACTTGACTTTGAAGTTTTCCAACCATTTTTTAATATGCTAAACTAAGGTGGTGGTATTTTGACAAGCAGCATGGCTATGTGATGCTCGCTAAACAAGTGGGGAGCCCGGGTTCAGATTGTGGCAGAGTCAAATTTTTAAACAAAGGTGCATATTCTGAGAATTTTTGTGAAGTGTAAAACACACAAAGATAGGGACAAAATTTAGTTTGTAATTTTTTAAATTATACAATCTTGATTAACAATTTTTTTACAAAAAATCAGTAACTAAGGACTTTAATTTGCAATGAAAACTGAATTTTTGTGTGCAATATATAGGGTCTTACAGCTGTTGAGTGCATATACTTTTGTTAGTGACTGAGCACAGTGCACTGACCAATGTTACAGCAGTATTTACTTCATTTGCACAGTAATAATCATAGCTATTAGAAGTAGTATGTTTTTAGGTTGTTTAGTATCTCCAAGTGCATGTGACAAGAGCAAGCCATTAATGCTTATTTTCCCCTGGGCAGCAGGTCAAGTGTTGAAATGTGGACACAAATCTTTTAATCTATACTGACAGGCATAGCCCACTTAATGGTGCAGTTACTATCTTTCAGAAAACTTGAGGCAGTAAATTATGAGATGTGCTTGTGGGAAGACTGTTAGATACAGAGAAAAAGCAACTAACTCAGAGAGGTGGGTACATATTAAGGTACCAAAAGAACAAAAAAATAATGACCCAAACTTCTGTATTTGCGAGTAGCCAGATACAAGCGCATGCATCAGAACCCAATAGAGAAACACCTTAAGTCGCAAGACAGAAGGGCTGCCTGTGGAACAGAACATGACATCTAGTGGTAGCTGAGCTCTGCATGGCTGGTTGATTGCTGACAGGACACAGACAAGGATAAGACCAAAGCAATCTATGTAAATAACAAAGTGTGCAGAGGGGAAGCCTTCGCCACAATGATGCCAAGAGCGAAGAAAGAGATGATCTGAATCGCAACCAGAGGCGATGATAGTAAATGACAATATCAGACTGACTGACTGCTGGGCACCCATATTTATATGAGCTGTAAGCAACACTATTGGCCAGTGTATTCACATAGTGGCACTAGTGTGCTCCCTAATGGCCACCCAGGTCCATTACCTCCAGCGGGCATGCAACTTCCGTAAATGCCGATAGAACATGCGCCGTTGTTTAAAAATTTGATTCCACCTGGAATCTGAGGCCACCCACACACAGCAAGCAAGCACTCCACCACAGGAGCACACTGCTCGTTCAAAAATATGAACATTATTTTTCGGATATTAAATGTGGCTGGAAAACTTCAAAGTCAATTTTCTCAAGAATTTTTGAGAGATGCTTTGGGCGAGTTGTAATTAAATACATAAATACAGAAGTCCAATTGCTTTGTGGTTGCCTTGTGAATATGATAAAACTAACTGTAACTGAATAAATTAAATAAAACTGTGATAATTGTTTAAAGAGTATATAATGGCAGTGACTATAATAGCTCAGTATCCATTATGTCTTATTTTGGCCCACTGTCAAGTGACAGTTCTTTAGAGATGTAATACGTGACTGGGTATTGTCAAAAAATCAGATGTCAAGAAGAGAGTCTGGTTTCACATTGTAGATAGCTGTGGAATAATGAACACTTTAAACAACAATATACGTATTCACTGTCAACTATTCATGCATTGTAACGTAACTTTTTGCAGTCACAGTGTAACAAACATACTAACCAAAATAAGATTTTAAATCTTTCTGTTTAAATGCTGTGTGATTTAATTACACTGTGGGATCAAAAGTATCCAGACACCCCCCAAAACATACGTCTTTCATATTATGTGCATTGTGCTGCCACCTACTGCCAGGTACTCAGTAGTCATTATACATAGTGAGAGAGCAGAATGGGGCGCTCTGCGGAACTCACGGTCTTCGAACATTGTCAGGTAATTGGGTGTCACTTGCGTCATATGTCTGTATGCGAGATTTACACACTCCTAAACATCCCTAGGTCCACTGTTTCTGATGTAGTAGTGAAGTGTAAATGTAAAGGGACACGTACAGCACAAAAGCGTACAGGCCGACCTCATCTGTTGACTGATTGAGACCGCCGTAGTTTGTAATAGGCAGACATCTATCTGGACCATGACACAGGAATTCCGAACTGTATCAGGATCCACTACAAGTACTATGACAGTTAGGTGAGAAAACTTAGATTTCATGGTCAAGCAATTTATCATAAGCCACACATCATGCCGGTAAATGCCAAATGATGCCTCACTTAGTGTAAGGAGCATACACATTGAACAGTGGAAAAATGTTGTATGGAGTGACTAATCACGGTACACAATGTGACGATCGTGGCAGGGTGTGGGTATGGCGAATGCCATCTGCTAGCGTGTGTAGTGCCAACAGTAAAATTCGGAGGTGGTGGTGTTATGGTGTGGTCGTGTTTTTCATGGAGGGAGCTATTACAGCACAGGCATACATTGACGTTAAAAGCACCTTCTTGCTTCCCACTGTTGAAGAGCAATTCAGGGATGGCAACTGCCTCTTTCAGCATGATTGAGTACCTGTTCATAATGCACGGCCTGTGGGGGAGTGGTTATACGACAATAACATCTCTGTAACAGACTGGCCTTCACAGAGTCTTGACCTGAATCCTATAGAACACCTTTGGGATGTTTTGGAATACTGACTTTGTGGCAGGCCTCACCATTCGATATCCTCAGTGCAGCACTCCGTGAAGAATGGACTGCCATTCCCCATGAAACCTTCCAGCACCTGATTGAACATATACATGTGAGAGTGGAAGCTGTCATCAAGGCTAAGGGTGGGCGAACACCATTTTGAATTCCACCATTACCGATGGAGGGTGCCATGTACTTGGAAGTCATTTTCAGTCAGATGTCTGGATACTTTTGATCACATAGTGTATGGTAGCAATAGGGATGAATATTTTATCACACACAAGGACACTGCTCAATTGTGTGCCTCCCATAAGCAAATAGGACTAAAAATGATACTGAATGTGTATGTAATGAATGGCAACAGGTATGATCACAGGTTTATCGACCCAGAAGAGAATGTCACAAAAATACTGGAAGATGCTTGACGACAAACTATCCCATGAAAATTTACTTACAAAGTTTCAAGAACCAGTATTAAGTGAGTAATCTAGGAATATACAAGGGCTGTTCAATAAAGATTTTTTTTGGGGGGGGGGGGGGGGGGGGACATACCTTTACTCATTCTTATAATTTTGATGGCCATTCTCAAAGTAGTCTCCCATGAATGCGATGCACTTGTCCCAGTGTTTCTGCCAGTCTTCAAATGCATGTTGGAAACCATTTTTTTGAGAGGTCCTTCAAAATCGCCTCCACAGCCTTTACCATTGCTTCTGATGATTGATAATGCCTCCCACGAAGATGTTTCTTCATGTTAGGGAAAAGAAAAAAGCCACAGCTAAATCTGGACTATAGGGAGGGTGAGGGGTGCACTTCATGTTGGTTTTTGCAAGATATTCAGCAGCAACATTGGCAATATGTGACATTATTGTGGTGCAGCATCCAGCCTGCTCTCACGGAAATATGGTCTTTTGCACCTCATATGGACTTGCAATGTTTTCAGGACATCCCTGTAGTATTGTCCTGTTACTGATGTATGTGCAGGTACAACATGCTGATAAACAATTCCATGAATATCAAAGACTTAGATGACCATAACTTTCCCAGCAAAAGCAATCACTTTTGTTTTTTGGGGGGTTGGTGATGAAGGAGATTTCCACACTAAGCTTTGCTATTTTTTCTCAGGATCAAAATGATGTAGCCAAGTTTCATCAGCAGTGATTACATTTGAAAGAAACTCCAGATTTCACTTTAACATCAACTTTAACTGTATGCGGATCTGTGTGTGAATGTCCTTTTGTTCAGGAATCAACAGTCTTGGAACCCATCGTACACAAACACGTCATGTGTAATTTTTCTGTCACCAAGGTGTGGGTGGCACCCAATGAATTGTTTAGTATTTCAGAAGCGATCTAAGGTAATTCGTCAATCCTCTCTCACAGTGACAGCAGCAGTGTTGATTTTTTGTTCCGTAAGAGCAGTAACTGGAGCACCGGGTCCACCTCCCTTTGAAATTGATTGTCTCCCCTCTTTAAACATTTTAAACCACCTCTGAGCTGTGCTGTAGGGAAGAACAGACTCTCCATAGGATTGTGTAACATTGTATAACCCTCAGCTGAAGATTTGTTGAGTTGAAAGCAGAATTTCAAAGCCATATATTGTTCCTCGCATGTTACCTCCACTGCAGCAGTAGGCAATACTGAACATGTCTCACCTTGTGTGCCTCTCACAGGTGGGAACCAGGAGTCCCAACAGTGAAACTACAACAGTGTGTTTGTTGCACATTAAGCTAACAGAATATCATAAGATTAAATTTTAGGGCAAAAAATTATGACCATAAAAAAATTGTGATCATTCTTTATTGAACAGCCCTCGTATTAAAGCTCATAGTGGAAAGTACTCTCCCATGTATTTCACAGCAGTTTGCAGAGTATGGATAAATGTACATGTGTGTGAACGGTTCCACATGCAGTGGCCACTTGCTTTCTTTAATGGAATTAGTAGTAATGCTGAAAATTTGTCTTATGGTGATGTTTTCAATTAGCAGGATGTTGGCAATGTTCAATCTGATGAGAATCATTCTCACAAGATAATTAATTGGTGATGGCATCTGATGAAGTGAGGAAATAAATCTTAATATCATATAAGTTAACTATTTATTACATAATCTGCAAATTCACAATACAAATAGCAAGGTTATCCAAAATGCTAGATCAGTCAAAATTATATTGGTATGAAATTTTTAGCATTAAAAAGTTAAAAAGAGGGAATAAAAATGTACAAAAATGAGTCCTTCTGGTCCTGTACAGCACATAATTTACATATACATCAGCCTTATAATACACACACTTACACCATAGTGGTCCTAAATGTTCTAATATCACATAATTTACAGACTATGCACAAAATTCATTGTCGTTAAGATAAATACAGTACATATCTACAAATGTTGATCAAAAAACAACTCTTTTATAGTATCATGTCATCTTTAAAAGATTTGTATACAAAGTGAAAATAAGGCACCTTTATATAGAAAGGTGTACTCTGCATTATTTCTAATCAAGAAAACCCTTTATTATGTTCCAGTATACTTATAAAAATTTTACCCATGGCTAAAATGTTGTGTGTTATTTCATTGATTAACTTTCTGATGACTCTCCAAAACCTGTATAAAGTAACGTATTATGAGGTTGGAAATCTAACCCAAGAGACTTTATAATAAGAGATCTACTAGTAAAAGTCGGTCACTTTACTTTAAATAAAAGTGGTACCCATTGCCACAACCTTCACTTCAAACACTTACAACTAATTGTGACTGCTGACTTGGTAGCTGCAACATTGTGTGCCAAGTAGTTATTCTGTACATTCATATGAAAGTGCATTTATTTGGAAAATATAGTACATTAACCTATATTTTGACAGTGCATTAAAATTGTTTACATTCAATTAAAATAAAAGTCCTTCAGAAGGCAGAAAATTAAAGAATAAGTAATTTTGTTTTATGTCATGTTTCAGAGTGAAAGCACGAGTTATAACTAATAAAACTGTTATTTCTATGAAAACATATGATTTCTGAATAACACAAGTTGGTTTTTTTAATGTTCTAGGAAAAAAATAGTTTACTCAGTATTTCCCCACAGGTTATTTTTTAGTCTACTGCTTTATAAAACAGAGAAGTATCTCTGAAACAAATTATGTGACTGAAAAAATTAGCTGCTGCATAGAATTCATTATTTTAATTCAAAATAAAGTTTCCCACGAAAGCTAAATATAACAAGCAATGCTAATATTACTAACTGGACGACATTACCAATATAACCTCCTTTCGGAGAAATAGACTTTTGCACAACAATGCAGCACCATAATTACTTGCTTCCAGTAACCTAGACAATGAATTCTGCAATACAGTACACTAAATCAATTCACAATGGTAGTTACATAAAAACTAGGTAAAGTAGAATCTTGGAAAAAGTGTAACAGTTGAAGATAGCAACATTTGTACAAATATTCCATTAACACAAAACAATAAAATGGTAAGCAATCCTTAAACAGTGGCCTGTTTGAAAACTACTTTATTGGAATTATAGACAATATGCTAAACATAAATTTAATGATGAAACTTGCATCTACCAAGTATAAAGTCGAACAGAACTATGTTTTTTAGCTTTGTTATTAATGATGAAGTTGTGAAATATATAAGAGAACTAGAAGACAAATTAAGCTGATATTGATGTCACCTCTTCAGTAATTTTGGAGATGTGTGTCCAAAACATAACTCAAGAGCACATGTATGTAATTATTCTTTATAAACAGGCCATTTTTTAGAGTAACTGAAAACATCAAAAGTAAAGGCTATGTATAAGAATAGTGAGAAACCATAGTGTGAATAACTTATGGGCTGATTGGTATTTCCTCTTACATATTTAAAGAGGATTATGTACATGGATGTCATATCTTTTACGGATTAAAAATTATATATATCAAAGATCACAATGTGGAGTCAGAAGGCAAAATCAATACAGACAACACACGATTGCATCAACTGCATCTGATGGGCCATAAACAGTGAACAGCTGGGTTATTTTTTAGATTTGTGTAAAGCTTTTGATGTGATGTAATTGGTGAAAACAGAAAACTAAGTTAAAATGCTATAGTATGCAGGGACATATTAACAAGTGGATCAACTCATTCTTCAGCAATCAAAAATTAGTTGGTGTTTGTGAGATACTAAGTAGCAATCTGTATACTATTAGATGGAGGTATAATCAAATACGGCATAATCAGAAGCTTGGTTATGTTATAGGACTGCATCTAGAGGGTTGCATCTCAAGAGCTTTGAATCCCTTACCACTATCATCACAGTTATTAGTACAGTACTTACTATGTTCATATTGAGTCTCACTTAAATTATGGAATTATATTCTGAAGAAATTCTATGGTTTCACTCAAAATCTAAAACAGAGCCCCTTAAGTAATGAGCTGAAGTAAAATAAGAGCTTCAAGTGAACCTGCCCTTGCAGCATTTAATATATGCTCCCTATCATGTACATACATTAGGTAAACATTTATGCTACTTAAAATAAGTGTAACAGAGAAAGATAACAAAGGCTGCAAAGAAACTGGTATTCACAAACATAATACTTGATTTAACAAAAAGTTTCATGTGACCCACACTAATACTGAGTTCTTCCAGAAGAGATTTCACATGGGCTTAAAACTTCTTAACAGTCTTCCAAAGCCTATAAATGCAATCAAAGATTTAAAGCTGCTCAGTGACAGAATATTCCTACTTATAAAGTAGTGCATTCAGGTCCAGTTTATAAATCTGTATTTTCAGATATATAAGCTAAGTTTTATATTTGGTTTAGATTTACACCAGAAGTTACCAGAAGTTTGGCTGAAGTAATGATTGAAGGAAATTCTTACATCAATCCAGTACATTAACACAGTATCATGAATAATCCAATGTCTATAGTATACAATGCTATTGTGGATTCAAAGGGCAAATAAATATAGTGTTCATTGAGGTTATATGTATCAAAGGGGGAATTTAATTCATTAAATTACTGAAACCACAAATGGACAAAAAGGCTGACCCCTACTTACCTTCACGAGACACAACCCCAGGATTGACAGCAGGAACTCTTTAAGTGGAACACAGCATTAGTTTTCAGAACAATCAAGAGGAAAAGAAGAACAGCTTAAAGGCCAAAACTTACTGTGATCATGATTTGTACTATCATTAAATGACTGCAGCATATTGAGGAAGATTGTAGTGAAAACTTTGCTATAATCAGGAGTAGGTACAAGAACTCATTATTCCTGGTGGTGATACCTCATTCTTGCATTTTCATATCAGCTATTCATCACTTACTTTTGTTTTTGTTTTTAAGTACTCTCCAAAGTGAAATCAGTATAAAATACACATCATTTTGCTGTTAAAAATCTCATTTTCATACTTCATAGTGCTTACTAATATTATGTAATGCCCTTATTTCCTTCATCAGCCTCTGTTTGAATCACAGTTCATTTCTTGGAATCATTTTTGAAATGAAATCTTGCCACTTCTCTTTTTTGTCGTATTCCTGCTTCCTTCCTCACACCTTCTTTCTTTTTTATTGTCATACTCATAGATATGGTGTGACATTGTTAAGTATTCTACATTATTCTTTTGTACTGTAATTAGGTAGCTGTTGATAAACATAAAGCTGGACTGCATAATTAGGAAACCATTCATGTCTCTTAATTGCATAAACCAGTAATTTGTACCATTTTAAGTTCTGAGTAGGATGCAGCAAGTTCCTATGGTAGCTACTGTAATATGTTGCTTTTAAGTTACAGAATTATTCATTCAGAGCTACATCACTGTGGCAATGTAGAATTTTATCTCATTGTGTCACTGAGGATTGTCCCTCTTGATGGGATTGGGAGCACATACCTTTTTAATAAATATAAATCACAACACCACCAAAACAAGCATTATCTCTAAAAGTTTCATAAGTAAATATGCACAGTGTGAAAGTAACGGTATTTGACACAGGAGGGTAATATCAAACAAGAACAACTTTGAGCATAATTAATCAACACACTCTAAGTCATTTAGTTGTGTCATGAAAACAGTGAAAAGCAAGAGTAGAAAGAAAGAAAGAAAGAAAGAAAGAGAGCAGAGGAAAGAAAAAAAAATGTAATATGTTTCATTCATGGCTGTTATTTTCTCAGCATATTTCAAAATAAAATCCAGTTGTCCGTTGCACAACTAACAACCGAATTTTATTCTGAAATTCAAGGAGAAGAACGAATGAAAGTGGTGGAAAGAAAGGTTCACCAAAATCCAAACTGAGACAAGCTGGTTGCAGGTGAGCATTAAGAGAGGAAACTGTGGTGGAATAGTTGAGATTCAGATTCTTGAATACTGATGATGTGCTGCTAACAAGAGAAGCTTAGAGCATGCAAATTAAAACAAAATATAAACAACATGGAACAGTCATTTTGACAGGTTTTTATCAGCTAATCCGCTGATCAACGAACTTTCAACTTTAAGAAATATAATGTTCTTACTTATAGGCCTTATCTCTGATCCTGAGATCATAAGAAAGTCAGTCTAATGGAAGCAGCAAAAAATATTCAGAAACTTTTGTCTTTTTTTAAATTAACTGAACTCTACTAGTGCTTGGCTTAACATGATATAATCACCAAAAAAGGAAATACTTCGTTATTCTTCTCATTTTGTTCATCGACAACAGGGCTTGTTTCCATATAAATACAATCTTCATTACATAAGCTGAATGAGAAAAAATTGGAATATGAGACTGGATAAAATGAAAAATAATGCTTCCTCCATCAAAGCTTTCTTAAATAAGACTGCCTAGAGTCTTATCACAGCACTTTCCACAGGATTGTGCACAGGCAGTTTTCAAGTGTGCGCGCGCGCTCTGAGAGAGGTGGGGATGTATTTGATCTTGTAGGCAATTTCTGAAAGTTGAAATATATACTTTCTGTCTTGTTTAAGAGAGAGAGTATTTGCTAACTGAAGGAGAGATATTTGTGATCTGTATTATTCTATTGTTAAATTGGGCTTTTCTGCATTTGACTGAACACTTTCCTTTCCTATTTACAAGTCGCAATGTTAATCCCAACAAATCTTTCAGTGTGCCATTTTAAAGATTATAACAGTAATTAAAAATGAAGTGAAAGATGAAAAGGGAGAAGGAAGACAGGACGTTTCATTGTATTATAGATTTTCAGTTATTTGAGGTCTCTGCTTGCTGTGTATCACTTCCAGTCAAAGAACACTGACAAAATATGTATACTTGCTATTTGAATTAACTAACTATACTCTTCTCATCCATTGGCAATTGGTCAACTGATAGCCTCTTATTACAAGTAACATAAAAGGAATTAAAAAATTATGAATATTTCTTTACATAACAACTGAGTACAATCCATTCAAAGCTGACATGTATACATATAAAACAGTCGAACAATTCTACATACAAAATCTTCAACACAAAATATTTGATTATTTAAATACACAAATTATCATCTTCAGTTTCAGACATTAACAACACTGTCTTGTGGTTCTTGAGACGACTGCCTACCTGGACTCATTTGACGAAACATCGGGCTTGCACCTGTGGCCTTTAGCCTCTCTTGCATTTGTGTTAGCATGTCCTGCATGCGCCGAATCTGTCCAGAGAAAATTGTTAAATTAATTTCTTTTGTTTTCGCCTTTCCCCAAGGGGTTTGAAATGATTGTGCTTCACAGTTATGTAACACTTGTATACATTACGGAACAGTGCTGGAGTAGTGGTCTACACAATCACAAGTCACAGAAAATACCAGTGAAATAATTTCTTTCTTTTAGCTCTGCAAGATCTTTATTTTGCAGGAGTCAGACTGAGAGGCAATTGACAACTTATGTTCTCCCAAGAAAAAATGTGTCAGTATTCAGTTGCAGTCTTTCACAAACAAATGTGAAGATTTGAGGGAATAAAATAGGTCTGTCATTAGTATCTTCACTTTTGTAGTTAGTGGTTAGTACTACATATTTAAGTGACTTGGGGAAGACATACTTTCAGTCACTGACTGATCAAGAAGCAAACTAGAAGAGAGAGTCTTTTTTTATCACCAAAATGTGTTACTACTTCATTAGAAATGCTATAGTGCCACCAAAATGACATATTTCCTTTGCTTTTTGTTTTCTTTTATTTATTTTTTTTAGTTTAAGCTGTATTAGTAACAAAGTTTTCTTCTTGCAAAACTCTCGTGTATGCTACAGAGCTTTAGCCTATCGTGCTTCTATTGAAAATTGCAAACCATCTCTGATCTTAACACAGTTTCAGTATTCTATGAATGTTATGTTTCTAATATACAACAGATCCAAAGGTTGGATAATTCTGTCATTGTCTTATAAATAAGTGTTGTTTGTTTGCCCATGAAACCCTGCATTCACCAGTTGTTAAAAAATGTTGTCAAGAGCCTACAAAGTCACTATACCTCTAAGGGAGCTTCATATTGAACTGTCTTTCAGAGGGTTAAGAGGCACCATACAATCAGAAGCATTTCCATGACAGAAACTGATACAAATAAAAACAAACAAAGATGGATCCAGCTTTTAACTGAGTATAAGTGATTATGCAGTTACACATATCCATATTCTCTCTCTCTCTCTCTCTCTCTCTCTCTCTCTCTCTCTCTCTCTCATATGTGAAGTTTTCTATAAATGACTTCCTCGTTTTACATTTCCAAATTGCTGTAGAAAAATATCCCAATATTACTAACCATTGTTTAACAAACCTCAGCTCTACACGGAACTCACCTCTTCATCCTTTTGTAAAAGGAGACGATCAGTGTCACTGATGGTTACTGGTTCATATGCAGGACCAGAATCTCTCTTCAGTTTGCTGAAACCAGATACAGATGAATAAACGTTAATGCCTTGGAGGGCATATAAAAAATCAGATACTTCACAGACTGCATTCTATAGTATGGACTCAAACTATTCCTTGCATGTATCCACATAGAATAAGTAACACAAGTGCCACAGCACATAATTACTAATTGTGAAAACATTATCTTAGTAGGTACTCCAAATGGTCATATTTCAGACAGCTTACGCCAGATATTGGTAATAGATTGCAATGATGGATGTAAGAAAATTTAGGGGTATTCTGTTGTACAGACTCAAACTGTTCCTCGTATGTATCCACCTAGAATAAGTAATACAAGTGCCACAGCAATAAATCACATAATTACTAATTGTGAAAACATTATCGTAGTAGATACTACAAATGGTCATATCTCTGACAGCTCAAGCCAAATATTAGAAATAGGGTGCAATTATGAATGTAAGAAAGTATGGAGGTATAAGAAAATACTCTCCAAGACTAACATTGACTTAGACACAGCTTGTGGTAGGAAACCTGGCAAGCAGTGCATCAGACTAAAGAAGTAGACAGTAAGCGGGAAAAAATTCATAGATACTTTAACTGGACACACTGACAGCACATTTCTTTTAATGGAAGTAAATCTAAACAAAACAGCTGAAAGGGAAAAATGGAAGAATGTATGGGCTACATAGATATACACATTTAAATATGCATAAAGAGCTGTTACAGGCAGTATAAACACCAGAAAAACAAACACAAAAATAGAGAGACTAAAAACTCAAAATGTAAACTCAGAGACAAAGGTCAGATTGTTTTGTAAAATCTTGCTGATCTATAGTCAAAGGACTGAAGGACAACCCATCTAGAAATAAAATCAATGATATAAAAATAACTTAGAAAGTTAACATGTAAGTGATCCAGTTACAGTAAATAATTTTTTTGAATGATTATTTTATAGATGTCATGGAAAGTGACTTTTTAAAAAAAAACAGTGCACCCCCAACTCATCAATTATAACTGTGACAGATTCCTGAGGTTCCTAGGAACTTCAGAAATATCGTACCATGCCAAGACCTCTGTGCAACAGGACTAGGACTTTGTCAGAAGAGAGTACATGTTCGTAGCTTCTTGCAGAGACAGCTCTGCTGCAGTATGGACAATCACAATGTTCAAATGGAATGGCACAATCCACTGGAAACTTATTTCAAAGTTGAAATATCCTGGACAGTACCATTCTAAATTGTGCACAGATTCACTGTGAATTTCTGGCAGTATATGTATCAAATGCGATTTTGTAACCAGCCATAGAGAAATGGTGCCAACAATTTGATCAAGGCTGCACAGACATGGGTGATGGTGATTGGGAAGGAAGGCCATTGACATTGACCACAGATGACAATATTCGTGGAATCAAGGAGAAACATCTGGGAGAAAAAGATTTTCCAACAATGAGGACATTCACGCAGAATTTCTCAAATGGCAGAATTTTCTGACTTGTTAACGGAGCCTTGGTGACTGTGTTGGAAAACAGTGTCATGTATCTGCAGCACTTTGACGTTTAGTGCAGCATTTAGTAAAACTAACTTGGCCTACCATAGTAATGTGTAACCTATTTTTTGAAGTACCCTCATAGATACAAAGCCTGTTCTCCAGCTGATAAAAAAGGTGAAGAAAAAAAGTTCTGAGGGTGAGACAGAGTTTCTCTATTCTTATTTAAAAAAGTAAGCTACACAAATAAAGATCACTTAATTACTATTTGCAGAAACATTATTTTATCAGATGTTGTAAATGGTCATATCACAGTTCATCACTGGTTCATTTAATTGTCTATTGTCCAGGAAAGGTGTATTTCCCAGTAATGCGAAGTTGGTAATTGTCAAGCCACTGTTTAAATGTGGAAATGATAAACTTATCTGAAACGGCAGACCTATTTCCTCAGTTTCCACCTTAAATTAACATGTCAAAAAGAGTTATAATAAAATACATGCTAGATGGTAAGGATACATTAGGGGATTTGCAACATGGTTTCAGGGAAAGTGGAACAATATCATTATCAATGTACTTTATATACAACACTCTTCAAAAAATTGACTGAATCAAGTGCATAGCTGGAGGCTTTTAGTCTTTATCTTGAGGAAGTATTTTGACATTACTAGTCATATATGACAAATAGACAACAAAACACTGAAATATTGTGAATAAAGGTAACATCACTGACAGGAAAAGATCCAGAATGAGCCCTAAAATTTGGTGTAGCACACAGCTCAACATTGGGACCATTGACATTGAAGTGGCCTCCCAAGTCCTAAAAATAATGAACAGTTCATCACCATGTACATCTGGTCCTTGGTAATCTTCAAAAGGAGTTCAGAACTTCATAGCGAAAACATCATCATTTTGAAAGTGAAAATTTAATTATTAACCTATTGAAAACCAAAGTAATGTACTTTCAGCCTGTTGGACAAAATGAACAAAATGTGAAGAATAAAAGTCTGATGGCAACTCAAGCCAAATTTGCAAGTTTTTAGGCACATTTTATAGATAATAAACTGACCTGCGAACATCAATTTTATCATGAAAGTAATACACTGATAAGCCACAACATTATGACAACTACCCATTGCAACATTGGATGCCATGTGGTGGAGTTGCAGGCACATGATGCAGTAACAAAAGTATTTAAGCAGAGCTGACATGGATGGGAGATCACCATAGCAACGACATGGGCTGCAAATGAGAAATTCCATTGAGATAAATGACTTTGACAAAGAGCAGATTATTATTACGCAGAGCCTGTGAATGAATATCTCAAAAATGTTGAAGCTGGTCGAATGTTCACATGCTACTTTCTTGAGTATCTATGGAAAGAGGTAGGGGACAGCACACTACCACTAGGAGCTAAATAGTTGGACATCCATGACTCTTCGCAGAATGTGGGATTCAGTCTCTCGTCTGCTCATAAGTAGACTAGATGATCTGTGGCATCTTTGCCAAAAGAGCACAATGCGAGTGCACCTAATAACATCATCAATTATGACTGCAGTAGTCACAGAACCATCTGGATTCAACTGTTGATCAGTGGAAACATGTCAGCTCTTCGGGTGAATTTCATTTTTGCTACACTAGGTCAATTGTCATCCAGCCACAGACACAGGCTGGTGGGAGCAGTATTATGCCATGGGAGACATTCTCCTGCACTTGCATGGGACCTGTGGCAGTAATCCCTTCTTCTTTGATGTCTTCCCTCAAGCCTATGTTGTCTTATAACTGTCCATATCTCAGAGGCAGAACTGCACTACAGTGGTTTTTGAGGGGCATTATAGAGAACTCATGTTGATGTCTCAGTGACCAAATTGGCACAATGTGATCATCTGGTAGAGACTAAACATACAATTGTACAGCTCACAGCACAAATATCCTTTTTTGAAATCAGTATTGCATTGTGGTTCAGTTGAACAGTCTCCAGGAATAAGCTGGCAATGACAGAAATGGCAATTTTGTACATCATTTTCGCAGCCTTTAAGCAGACCATACCTACAGGAACTGAGAGTATCTTCTGTTGTTGAGCAAACACTTTAAGTACCTGCATACAGTGCTTCTTGTAATTGGGTTGTTATCGAACATGAAAGTTGGATTCCTGTTTAGGGAGATTTTGCCCTCAAGCAGCATGTATGTAGTTTTATTTGCACCTATTGTTAATGCATTGCTTCTACACAATCCATGCTTCCTTGAGAGCATGTGGTTTGCATTTGCTACAAGCTTGCATGTCTATAATCTCCAGAGATCACTACCAAGATATAATCAACATAAGCCATAACTCCATTTGCTTCATCAGCCCCAACTAGCAGTCCCAGCAGCAGCTCAATCGTTAGGTCCCAAAATATAATGCCCATATATTGAGCCTTGTGGACAGCCCTTTGTTTTTTATTTATTGTTTGTTTACCTTTTGCTGTGCAGCAAGCCACTCAACTGTGTGACCCTTATAGAAGGGGTTTTGGGATCTGAAGACTTCTTAGGCAAAATAGCAGGCCACTGTAAGTTATCGAATGTGCCTGTGATGTTGATCACAACTACGCACAATATTTCCCGTTTGCCCTGTCTACAATTTTAAGAGCCTGATTAATGGTATAATCTATTGGTTTACCTTTGCAAAAGCCAAACTGGCATGCACTGAGACCCTGGAGCACTCAGTGTTCTTAAAGACACGTGCATAGAAGACACTCCTGAACTTGTGCTAATGTATTAAACATATTTGTATATAGCTCTTTAGCTCTGTGGGATCCTTATCGAGGCCTTTTGTCACACTAATTGCAAATGCAGGTTTCCAGGTGTCTGGTGCCCTGCTGTACCTCAGTATCTTGTTCAACACATGTATTAAGAATGGCACAATCGTTCGAACTACTTTCTGCATCACTTCCAAACAGATACCATCTGGACCCAGTGCCTTGCCATGTTTAAGAATGGCAATCAAAACCACTACTTCATCCTGAGGAAGTAGGAGCAGGACATCATTGTTACTATATTCAGAACTTATCTGCTCATGGTGCTTTGGTTGACGGTTGTTACCTGTATTTGCAGATTCATCTGGCAAAAGAGTGTTTAGCAAATATTCAGTGAAGTCCCTCGAGCCTTCTGTCATTGTTACATCAGTCTTGCGAAGGATGGACAGGAAGTAATGGTATGAACAAGATAACTTAAGTATTAGTAGATTCAATAAGTCAGCTTCATGGTGTTTTGAAGAATTTGCACGGAGTGGTTTTAATACAGGCACAAAAATACCTTGTTTTCATAGTGGTTTTAAAGATTGGTCATTTTTGGAGAGTATGATAAACAAATAGGATGTCAGGAGCTGTTATAAGTGAAAACTGA
This sequence comes from Schistocerca nitens, assembly GCF_023898315.1. Lineage (NCBI taxonomy): Eukaryota > Metazoa > Arthropoda > Insecta > Orthoptera > Acrididae > Schistocerca > Schistocerca nitens. The sequence continues at coordinate 1,013,456,287 of NC_064614.1, read as the reverse complement.
TGAGTAAATATCTACAATGGATGCTGCAGACCTAATTTACAAGAGGACATTACAATGAGATCAAATTGGTTAAAATTAAGTTAAAGTTCCACATTCTGGACCTAGATAGGCCAATCACACCTGAACGACTTTTGTCTCTCTCTCTCTCTCTCTCTCTCTCTCTCTCTCTCTCTCTCTCTCTCTCTCTGCCAATAGCATCACTTGATGTGTTGTAGAGGGGAACGTGTACAGGAAACTGCTCTTCCAGTTGTCGCCGTGTTTATTGACCTCGGAAACCCTACTAATCGGTCATGTAGCTCCTTAGCTGTCATTGCAAGACTGAATGCACTTCAAATCAGTCCTCCCACCAAGGGAAAATCTTTGGCAGCCATGATGACTGTCAGCTATGGAGGCAGGGATTGATGAATGATTAACACTGAAATGATTACAGGACAAACGGGATTTTATGACAAGAATACAATAAGATGGATCCTCATTCACTTTTGGCATCTGATTTTCCACAAAACTGAACTGCCAGGCTGTGGTTAAAGGAGGAGACTAATATAAGAAAGTATGAATAATCACTAATCAGAATGAATATTACATACCAACACAAAAAGAAGAAAGTGATTTGTCACAAGAAATAAAATGGGAGATAGTTGTGGAAAAGAAATGGAGTAGGTGCATCAAGCGAGTTCACCATATTCTTTTGCAGGTGTAAGACCTACTAAGGAGACTGCCTACAATACGCTTGTCCGTCCTCTTTTAGAATACTGCTGCACAGTTTGGGATCCTTACCAGATAGGACTCAGGGTGTACATAGAAAAAGTTCAAAGAAAGGCAGCACGTTTTGTATTATTGTGAAATATGGGAGAGAGTGTCACAGAAACGATACAGGATTTGGGCTGGACATCATTAAAAGAAAGGTTTTTTTCGTTGCGACGGAATCTTCTCACGAAATTCCATTCACCAACTTTCTCCTCAGAATGTGAAAATATTTTGTTGACACTGACTTTCATAGGGAGGAATGATCACCACAATAAAATAAGGAAAATCAGAACTCGTACAGAAAGATATAGGTGTTCATTCTTTCCATGCGCTATACGAGATTGGAATAATAGAGAATTGTGACAGTGGTTCAATGAACCCTCTACCAGGCACACAAATGTGATTTGGAGAGTATCCATGTAGATGTAAGTAACCTTTCTCACAGGAAACCATAGTTGTAGCAGCACCACCTTGTAAGATGAAGATAAAGTCACATATTTCATATCTCAGGCAAAGAAAGCTGCAATAGAAAAAGAATTACAAAAATGGTAGTGTCTGGAATAACAGCCTATTATTCACAATAAATGAAAATGATGAAGACGTGAGATTAGTGCTTTATGCACAGAAAGATACCCAAATTAGCAATGGTTGAGAGAGAGAGAAAAGAGGAGGGTGTGAGAGAGAGAGAGAGAAATACCCAGAGGAGTTTTCTGCCTTTACTTTATAATCAGAAATTGTTGAGCATGAGGCTAAGAATGCATTTATTGAAGAGGCTTTTTCAGAAGTAGAATTCGGAGAACTTGCAATATATTATGCACAGACAGTGGAACAGTAAAATAAAATTACTACTGAAATTTATTGCTATTTATCCAACAAAGAAAACCCTCCACTGAAAATAAATGGTAAAACGTAATGAAGACTGGTGGTGGTCGTGGTGGTCTTGGTGTTATTCAACAAGGTAATAACAAAATGTTGAGTTTACTGCAGAAAAAATCTCCCGATTCAGAAAGAGACTACAAAAGAAAAGCGCGCAATTGTCATCACATGCGACCAATGCAAATTTTCATTTTAATTTTATGTCATTGAGGGCACACTTAGTAGACTGAGTGAGGTGGCATAGTGCTTAGCACATTGGACTCTTATTCAACAGGATGATGGTTCAAATCCGTGTCCAGCGACCCTGATTTAGATTTTCCTTGATTTCCTTAAATCACTTCAGGCAAAAACGGTGATGGTTCCTTTGAAAGGGCATGGCAGATTTCCTTCCCTAATCCGTTGGGACCAATGACCTTGCTGTTTGGTCCTCTCCTCTATATCAACCTACCATCCTAAGTCAGTTAGTGGTAGCAATGGACACCCAGTTGCTCTATTGAAACTGAGAATATTAACACTGACAAAGGTATTTATGTTGTTTTTTAAGACACTGGGAATTTAAACATGACAGTTGAGAATGATATTCTTGACCAAGCTGAAGTTTTAATGAACATAGAGGAAGTTATTATTAGGAAGCCCAGAAGCTCCTCATGTATATATTCATATAGCACACAACCAAAGTTAAAAGATATAAAAGCTCTGTTAGTGACACATAAAGTAATCTATTGAAGATTTAATGACTGGTTGGATTTCAACAAAGGAATAGTCCACCAATGTCAGAATGGCGATAATTAAAAAAAAATCGTAAAACAGACTTATAAGAAAGTTATCAGGAGAAAGAATATTGTCAACAACAACTTTTAGTGCAACATGTTTTATTCGCGAGACCCCTCATGAAAAGATGGTTCATATTTATAAGAAACATTTTATGTATTGGATAAATATCTGCTCTGTGCACCCCAATTTGTGATCTGTGGAGACAGTGCACACGCAGCGACAGGGCGTAATGTAGTGGGTGCAGTAGCACTTGCTGGACATGGACATTTCCGCCTTGGTGACGCTCCTTGAAGGTGTCATGAATGCCTCAGGGGAAACTGACGTACAGTAATGTAAATGCTCAAGACAAATGAAGATTGTAAATCTTAGATATTAGGTTGAGTTCAATGTGATTGGATGTATTGATTGATGCATTTAAGTTTATAAGTTACTAATATTTGGATGTGTCTTCACAACTGATATAAATAGTACGAACAATACAGATGATTGCAGCTGAAGAAAGATTCTTCAGTAGTTAGAAGTGGTGTGGCACACTCTTACAGCACCACACTGCCTGGATACAAAGTCAAGAGGAATAAATTTGTGCACAGTCATGGTATGGAGTAGCCAGACCACGAGAATGAAACTAAAAAAGTGACCGTAGTGGAAGAAGAACAGTCAACAGTAATGTTGACCACATCACACTGAAAGATATGGAAGCAGAGTAGGACATAACCTTAACAGAGCACAAAATTCATTGCCTTAGTTGGAGAATTTATTGGCTTGGTCAGGGGAAAATTATTGATGTTTTCTTTGCCATTTCTGAGGAAATAGAAGTCTTCCTTGAAATGAAAGGGCAATAAATTCAGTTTCAGTTCCTAGCTGACTTAACTAAGCATCGCAGTAACATAAATCTGTCATTGCAAGGTGAAGAGATGCTAATAGTTGACAAGCACAACTAAATCATAGTGTCCATGGAAAGGTCATGTTTACTTGAGAGGAAGAAAGATCAGAGTTTATCATCCCATCAACAGTACAGCCATTAGAGATGGGGAACAAGTTAGGATTATGGAAGGATGAGAAAGGAAATTGGCCATGCTCTTTTCATAGTAACAATCCTGGAATTTGCTTCGAGTAATTTGCAGAAACACGGAAAACCTAAATCTGGATGGGGATTTGAACTGTCAACCTGAATGCAAATCCAGTGTGCTAACTACTATCCCGCCTCACTTGCTGGGTATGAAAGGCAAATCAGTAATGGAATTTTAAGATTTTGTAATTTTATGGCTTCTTCAAGACTACCTGAAGGTACCAGTACTGTTAAGTACAGCACAAAACATTTCCCAAGCTGCACAGATCATGTGCATATTTTGGTCTACATATTCGTATGAGCATGTTATGGAACAGGCAAACTATTACTCCCATATAGTGGAGATGCCGAGTCACAGACAGGCCAACAAAAATATTGTCAAATAAGAAGCTTTTGGCCAAAAAGACCTTCATTGGAATTAGACAACACACATGACCACAGTTGGCTGCCAAGGCCAGAGTGCGAGCAATTGTGCACGATAGGAGTAGCAAGTTGAGTGGTGGGGGTAGCTGGGGCAGGGAGGGGGAGGGAGAGCAGCATATGCATGGGGAATGGTAAAGTGGTGGTAATTCAAGAAAGTTGGTGTTGGTAGCCAGGTGTCACAGGCTGTGAAGCAGTCATTAAAATGAAGTATGTTGTGTTGGGCAGCATGCTCAGCAACTGGATGGTCCAGCTTTCTTCTTGGCCACAGTTTGTCAATGGCCATTCATGCGGACAGACGGCTTGTTAGTCTTTCCTTCTCATCCTGTATGGTAAGTCTCTCCTGACCTGGGGTTGTGGGTGACTTTTCTGAACTGTACCCCTTTCTCTAAACCTCTCTAGCCCTTTTGCTTCACCCTCTTTCTTCCCATTCAACTCTTCTTTAAAAGTTAAGTACCTTTGTGTGTGTGTGTGTGTGTGTGTGTGTGTGTGTGTGTGTGTGTGTGTGTGTGTGTGTGTGTGTTTTTCCCCTGCCGCTGCTCGGTGAGTAGACTTTCTATCCATCCATGTACATTATATTATCAATAATTGACCGAGCGAGGTGGCGCAGTGGTTAGCACACTGGACTCGCATTCGGGAGGACGACGGTTCAATCCCGTCTCTGGCCATCCTGATTTAGGTTTTCCGTGATTTCCCTAAATCGCTTCAGGCAAATGCCGGGATGGTTCCTTTGAAAGGGCACGGCCGATTTCCTTCTCCATCCTTCCCTCACCCGAGCTTGCGCTCCGTCTCTAATGACCTCGTTGTCGACGGGACGTTAAACGCTAATCTCCTCCTCCTCCTCAATAATTGATTATTTTCATTCCTTCATGTGCTGCAGGATAATACAACATGCTACAATGTTCGTTGTGTGTGCACATGGTTTTGAAGAGCACCAGGATGAGTTTTACGTACTCCCCTGGCCACTAAACACCCAGGATTTAAACCTAACTGAGAATCTGTGGCTCACCTCGATCAGGCTGTTTGAGCTATGGATTTTCAACTGAGAAACCGATCACAGCTAGCCATGGCACTGGGATCAGCATGGTTTCACATTCCTGATGGTACCTTCCAGAACCTCTCTGACCCCCTTCCTGCACATCTCACAGCAGTCTGCAATGCTAAAGGCGATTATTTAGGCTTTTGACAGTTGTTCACATTAATGTGACTGGACCAACGTAAGTCACTGAATTATATCACAAATGACGCATATCATACCAAGTAGGGTCAAAGTGAGTAATTGCTGGGAGTATCGCATTCAGACACACTGTTTACAAGATAATTATCAAATCATTTGAGCTTGATTTCCAGTGGCAATAATTATCAAGCAGATTTAAAGAACAGAGGTTTATTTTGACACCTATGAGCTTATTAAACTAATTTATCAGACTATTAAGCAATGGCGAATTCTAACATGGTTGTGTAATTAAAGTAGATGGTTCAAATGGCCCTGAGCACTATGGGACTCAACTGCTGTGGTCATCAGTCCCCTAGAACTTAGAACTACTTAAACCTAACTAACCTAAGGACATCACACACACCCATGCCCGAAGCAGGATTCGAACCTGCGACCGTAGCAGCAGCGCGGCTCCGTACTGGAGCGCCTAGAACCACACGGCCACCGCGGCCGGCAATTAAAGTAGACATGGACCATGTGTGGATACACCTCAGCTTTGTTAGGGAGATCATGGAACATTCTTTGTTTTTTTTATAGACTACTTGGTCATAAATCTTATAGAACATGGTTTCTCTCTTAACATTTCTGTGCAACTATGTCTTACAGCCATTAAAATTTTTATTGTAGCCAAAATAAGTAAGGATCTAATACACAGTGATGTAACATCAATAAGTACAGAAGCATCAAATACTATTTCATCCTGAACTCTTCCAAATTTTCTTTGTTTGTTTGTTTGTTTCTTTCTTTCTTTGAAAAAAGCTGTTGCCTCCTCTAGTTATATAGCTGCTGTTCACCTGCCATTAATAGCTTAATATTTACTTGACTGCAGTGGTATTTTTCAAAGAAAATATGTTTTACATTTATAGGTACTAAATACTATTTGTGCTACATTAGCAACCTGTCTTGACTTTGCTTGTGTATCACTAAGTATGTACAGCTGGCAAATTCTTTAAATATGTACAGAAACACAAAAACTTTCCTCCTGGATCAGTCTGTCAATTAGCAAAAATCATATAAAAATCCCTATAGTAGTTACTGGGATCAGCCATAACACATGAACAGAAAAATTCGGTAGGAGACATTAAAATATAATGTGTATAGATTATTATTTCTCATACATCTTTTTAACAAATGTTTCTACTTGCCATGTAGCTAACAGAACTTTTTGATTCTTGAATCTAGATTTTCAGATAATTTGTAGAAAGAGTGACTAATGAGGCTTTTTTTTATTTTCTACCATGATGTAATGGGAAGGCTTTCCAAAGATACTTAATAATTATCCCAATATTGCACAAAATGAAATATAATGTAGAGGAAAAGGTTCCAATAATTCTGCTTATAAAGAGGGAAACTCTGGAAATTGTAAGTAGACAGTTGTTACTAAAAATGGAGAGAACATTACCTTTTAGTCTGTAAGATTATCTTCCACAGTCTCTCTCTCTCTCTCTCTCTCTCTCTCTCTCTCTCTCTCACACACACACACACACACACACACACAAGATGTAGCAATGTTTGCAACTTCTGTTTTCTAGACACTCAACTATCTTAAATTCATCCACATGTACACAACTTTTAACTACAGAATTCACAGGGCAATGTCTGGATACAATACTTTAATCACAAAGCAGTATATACTGACATTCACTTATTTAGCAATATTTACAACAAAGATAATACTGTCACACACTGGATGATTTACGAAGGGAGCAAATGTGAAATAGTACAGTATACATATATTGAAATTTGCTGGAGTACCTCCGCTCTCTGATTGCCTGCTGCGATATCTGAGAAATGCATTGTGCACGAAAGTTCTCATAGTGAACATCTTGTGTCACATCTTTCAGATCCTGCATGTGGGTAGAAATAAGCATTGTTCGTAGTTTAATGAAGTCACTATGTTTTGGATTTTCAACTGAAAAAGGAGAAATATTTGAATATTAACAAAAATAAAAAAAAGTAATGCAATTTCACTAGCATAATACAACTTAAGGAAGTTCAGTAAGCTGTAAGAATACCCTTAACACAAAACATGGGGACAAAATAATTGTAGTACAAGACAATCTTCACAACATTTCACCAATGGTTGGTTGGTTGACTGACTCATACATTCATTCAGTCTTCTTGTCCCATAAATACAAAGGCTCTGCTTAGCACAGGTGAGCACAGGATTAAATTATATTACTAACTATACCATAAGATTCCAGACTAAGTGATCTGACTGAAAATGTTAGTAACTCCAAGAAGAAAATAAATTTCTTCAGCAACAAGATAAGAACTACTCTGAACATACAGTGAAATGAGGAGGCAAGACTGACCAGGAAAAATGAAGAAATTTCTTTAAAGGTGGATTTCAATGTTATCTATTCTCTTAAAAATAAATGTTCAAGTAGTTCTGATGAAATCAGAAGTGAATTAATCGACTGTTGTTCAACTGAACTTAGTACTATACAAGACAATTGCTTAGGTAATACATCTTCCCAGACAGACTTTAACTTACTACTGTCAAACCACATCACATAAAAGGAGATAAAATTACCACCCCATCCCATTATTACCAGTATTTTAATTTTCTTTTGAGAAATCCATGCACAATAGACCTGATAAATGCAAATAATCTTAATTTCAAAAAGTGTTGTCAACTGAACAGATTATATTAATTTTGATGGATGATATAGCAGATTCAGTAAAAAGGAAAATATTACCATTGGGAATATTTTGTAGCTTGGCTAAAGCTTTTGATTGTGTGAACCATATTCTCATGCAAAAATTTAGTAGCTGCAGCTGGTTTAAGGGTTTAACCTATTTGCTTCATTCAAAGCACATACCATCAGTTCCATCTCAATCAAACAGCAATAGGCACTCAGAATTTGAAAAATTTCAACATGGTGTGCGGTAGGATCCCATGTTGGGTTCTGAGTTACATTGATGACAGCCCACTTGCAATGTTGGAAAATGCGAATTTCATGCTTTTTGCAAACACAAATACAGGAATAAAAATTATTTAAATAAAAAACTTGTTAATACAATACATTTTTAAAATGAACAGAAAGTGTAAAATAATTTCTTCTAGCCCCATACATATTTCTAACCTAAGAAGTTTCAGCATTGCAGCACGTCAGCAATCATAAGAATCAATATAATTATGAAATATCCGCCTCAATTGCACAAACTACCTAGGTTTCAGCATGGGTAACCACGCCTTCTTCAGAACAAATGTAAAACAGCTTGCCTAAATAGGCATATTCAAAGGCTAAAATCAACACCTAGAGCGGTAAGACCCCATAAAAGATTTTTACAAATACACGGTACACACAGGGTTGAGATAAGCAATATTATTGACTTGGTACATATGTGTATTTGTAAAAATCTTTTATGGGGTCTTACCGCTGTAGGTGTTGATGTTAGCTTTTGACTATGCCTATTTAGGCAAGCTGTTTTATATTTGTTCTGTAGAAGGCGTGGTTAACCACACAGAAACCTAGGTAAACACCAGGTAGATTGTGCAATTGAGGCGGATATTTTATAATTATTTCATAATTATATTTCTAACCCCTTACAGATAGTCCAGAAAATGTGTGTGTGTGCTTTTTTATAGCTACAAAAATACTTGTAGAATTTAAAACAAAAAATTTTGGGCTCGTGCAAGAGATAATAGTAAGGAAGTGAACTATTCATGCATCAAATATATACTTCATGTGTCCCATGTTTTTAGTTTCAAATTCTGCAAATGTTTTCACAGATATTAGAAATACAAAAGCACAAATTTTCAGGACTACCTGTGTGGAGTTAGGAATCTGTATATGGCTAGAAGAAGTTATTTTACACTTTTTAATCCATTTTCATAACATGTTATATTGAAAAGTTTATTATTTAAACAATTATTTTTTGCTTTTAGCCACGTGTGTCAAATTTTTCCAGTTGATTTCAAAATTTTTGATGATATTATATCAAACACTTGTAAATTTCAGGGCTGCTTCATTTTCTCTTCATCTGAATCAACCAATACACTGCTTCCTTCCACAATTGTCTTATGAAACGACCTCAAAGATAAAAATCAGAGAGAATTAGGTCACACAGGGACTTACCAGCAACCATTCTATATCTGTTAAAGTTAGAAGCTACCAAAGTAAGCGGGTGTTTTTGGAATTTGCTTTAATAGCAATACAAGAAGGGGGTGCAGTAAATCAGTTTAGGGCAGAAGTGTTTTGGATTACTTCATCTTGGGCCATTAATATTCTACAAACAAAGGAGAAATGGAGCAGTTAATGACAATACAAAGAGTGCCTTCACATTAGACTTTACTTTCTCGGGTGGAGTGTATAGGCATGTGCAAGTATAACAAACAGGTGGCACACTGAAGATGAGAGTTTATTTCTGAAGAGCAAATAACCACTTCAGTTTATTTATTTATTTTTTTATTTGTCATCGAGGTGGTATAATCCATTTCTTGGTGAAGTAGCTACATTTATAGTGTTTGAAAAAAAAAACTGGATAAAAAAGGTTGCAAATTAATATGATTTAATAGCCTGTACATTGTAGAATGTTAAACATACTCTCACTGCCCATATAAATGAACAAACTGACCACTTATTAAGGAATGAGATGTATATCAAAACAAACGTTGATGAATGATGACAATGCTGCATCCAAAGATCGTACTACAGTATTTTATGTGAAAATTGCAACATTAGGAAGGATAGATGTGACAAATGAATTTCTGCTTCCTGCAGAGTGCATCCTTTATTGGGCCAAACAGATGGATGTCAGAAGGTGAGGCACCCACTCGGCGCACACCTTTGAGTACTCCAACTAGTGGGCGAGAGTGTCAGCACTAGCAACCAAGACGTCCAGTTGAGCAGTGATAATAAATTCAGTTGGGAAGAGCACACCACAGAACTGCAGAAATGTCTTAACAAATCTGTATTTGCAATTCGAGTGTTAGCAGACATAGGCGACACAAAAATGAAAAAGCTTGCATACTTTGCCTACTTTCATCCCATAATGTCATATGGTATAATATTTTGGGGTAACTCCTCAAGTCAAACAAAAGTTTTCAGAGTCCAAAGGCGTGTAATACGTATTATTTGTGGAGTAAATTCACGGACGTCCTGTAGAAACCTTCAAAGAACTGGATATACTAACTACTGCCTCTCAGTATATTTACTCATTAATAAAATTTGTCCTAAATAATATATCTCTTTTTCCAACAAACAGCTCAGTTCATACATAGAATACGAGGAACAAAAATGATCTGCACAAGGACTTAAAAGCACTTACTTTAGTTCAAAAAGGGGTCCACTACTCAGGAACACACATCTTCAATAATTTGCCAGTAAACATAAAAAATTTAGTTACAAATAAAGATCAGTTTAAAAGGAGCCTGAAAGACTTACTAGTGGCCAACTACTTCTACTCCATTGACGAATTTTTTAATAGAAACAAATGATGTATTGTATATATTCATACTATTAGTATTGTTATTTCAGCTAAAAAAAAAAAAAAAAAATCGACATGTTCCACATCCACGAGGATCTCCTCAGCACGGATCTATGGAATGAAAAACTAATCTAATCTAATCGTGATCCATCCATTGCTTCAAATGAGAGTGTCTACACAATTGAATATTACTGGAGTCACAGCTGTGAGTAGCCTGTCAAGCACACAGATCAGACATGTTTGCAATGATGACAGACACCTCGCCCAATGCCTCATCTTACTTTTGTTCACTGCCAGGTCTCTGAAGACACTCTGCAAGCCCCTATGAATACCTGCAATGCTCTGATTTTCTGCCAAAAGAAACCCAATGACAGCTTTCTGCTTGGAACACAACTCCATTACAAATGCTATTTTGCAGACTATGTCTAGCACCACCACCTACTGGAGCTTCATGAAACCATAGGCACTAAGGCGTTAATATTTCACTATACCCCACAACAAATTCTGCATGTTTTCAACCAAAATTAGCTCCCAAAAAAAGTCTTTCATTACTTACTGAATGCCCATCATAAATGGCTCTGATTACAAAACATAACACCATTTCTGGCTGAGAATTCTGTATGATGTGAAAACTCTGTATCCAGTAATCAGGCTGAGGTTATCCTCCATACACGCGAGTTGAGATAACATGTTTTATCTGGCGGCACCCTAAATCATCACACTTGATGTTTGCAACACTTTACAAAACAGGATGCTACGTTGTGTTCGCCATGGTACTGTATACCCTGTATGCGACCATAACTGGCAGAGGTTGAGGTGCGGTGCGTCCTGTCTGAAAATTTATTTTTTCACTCTGAATTCCCGTAATGGTGTTTACATGTTTTTAGCCTGAAGGATTTGTGGTTTTTGGGTGACAAGCTCCTTCAATGCTGTTTATGGCACTAGTCTAGCCTACAGCATATGGCATGGCATCACTGATGCAGGCTCCTATTTAAGCATATATGGCTGGTGAAGATGCATGGTCAGTTATGGCCATGCAGACAGAATAGCAGAAATCCCATGCTTTGGTAACATTATGGTCTTGTACCCATTCATCATATTGCACAGTCGCTTCTGTCCAGTAGTTCCATATATGTATCACTTCACTGCAGCATGCTATGTATCAACCAACGCATAATGGAAACTCCAGGTTGGAATTTCAACAATATAAGGAAAAGGTGTGATTGCTACTCACCGTAAAGATGACATGTTGAGCTGCAGACAGGCACAATGAAAATACTGTTACACATTTATTTTACAGCCAAAGTCTTCTTCAGAGAAGAAACACACACACACACACACACACACACACACACACACACACACACACACACACTCACTCACACCAAAGACTCATCGTTCTGTCCTGTTTGTCCTTTAGTGCCCGTCAGCATGAGAGTTCACATTCACTATCACATTTCCACTCTGTTTGATGACTCTTTGTTGTCAAAGTTGGTGTAACAATGAACATTCCAGTCCTACTGAAGAGAGTGCTACTAAGCTTATACACGGTCCAGTCACATTACTGTGACCATCAGTTTGGTTTGATCTCAATGTACAATAACCACTCACAAATAGCAGGTGAGGTCGATACACTAGCAGTGGAGAGCATATACTGATATACTGTGTGTCAGGAGGGGACCGGGGGGGGTGGGGGGGGGGTGGCTCGGCACAGAAAACTGTCATTCATTGTCGTGATGCAGAAACAGAGTTTTATCTGACATCCAAAAGGGTATGATCATTGGCTTTCAGGCGAAGGGTGGAAGCACTTCCAAAACACCTAAATTTGTTAACTGTTCATGTGCTGCCATGGTTAACGTACACCTAGCATGACAAAATGGTGCTATCCAAAACCGGTGCCAAAGCAACTGTGGTGCACCAAGGGTTGTAGATGACAGGGCTGAACGACAACTACGGAGACATGTACAGGCAAACAGCAGAATTGGTACATATGGACCTCCACAGCAGTTAGCTGGTTCATGCACCAATGCTGACTGCCATTCATTGGCAACAAAGACTGGAATTTGCATGCCAATATTGCAGCTTGACATCTACTGAGTGGCAACAGGTGGCCTTTTCAGATGAATTACATTTTACGCTCCACCGGACAGATGACCTTGCCATGTACAGCGTGAAATGTCAGACAGTAAAAACCCTGCAACAGTTGTGGTCTCGGGAATGTTTTTGTGGCATTCCCTGGGTGATGCCATCATTCTGGAAGGCAGAATGGATCAACACAAGAATGAATCTATCATTGGGGACTACGTTCACCCTTAAATGCAGTTTGTTTTTACTCGGAATGATGGCATCTACCAGCATGAGACTGCAACATGTCACACAGCTTACAGTGTGTATGTGTGGTTCAAAGACCATCAGGATGAGTTTAACAGGCTCCACTGGCTAATACATTCCCCAGATTTAAACCCAACTGAGAATCTGTGGGACTACCTTGATTGAGCTGTTTCCACCATGAATCCTCAACTGAGAAAACTTGTACAGCTGGCCATGGCACTGGACTTTATACAGCTTCAAGTCCCTCTTGGTGTCTTCCAGAACCTCAATGACACTCTTACTGCATGTCTCACAGTGGTCTTTGCTGCAAAAGGTGGTTATTCAGGCTTTAGACAGATGGTCACTTTAATGTGAGTGGACAATGTATATTCACCCTATCTCTGCAATATTAACCAATAGTAATAATTAGTAAACTGTTCTACACATCTTCTGCACTTGTAATCATTCTAGTCATTTTTCTGGGTGCTGTAATTTTAAAAAACGTTAGTATATAATTATTATTTCTTCCAATTAGTCTTACACACTTTTTCAAAGTCAACCAAAAAAAGAACCTTTTGTCACACATTTCTGTGGGCAATTAGGTTTGCACATTTATTTATTTTTTTTTTACTCTGGATCATCACTGATGCATACACACAAGCAACTACATAATTTTTGTGGCTTGTAAACTTTACAGGCATGTTTCATCTTCTCAATATTAATGTAATGGTGTCACTTTATATTGAGAACAGTTTGTCGTCCTGTTCTGTTTTAGGGTACAAAAACCCACTAGGGTCATATGCACCCATTTTAAAAATGTCAAACACCAAGACAAAGAGAGGAGTTAAAAACGACTACATGTCAAACAGGGACATGGGATTAGGTCTATAAAATACACCATAGACAAACAGAGGTCCAGAACTAAAAATTAAACGGCCTTCGCCATACTGCTATGATGGGTAAAAGGTAAAGCGCAGTTGACAGCCCATGCGTCGTTTGTTAAAACGACCGATAATAAGACGGCAAAACACAAATGAGAACAAAAGTGGTTAAAAAATGGGCATTCCATCAGGAAATGGCAAATCATCAAAAGTTGAGCGCAATGTGCACAAAATGGTGGTGGAGCACCACTTAACAAATGGTGATGGCTAAAAAGACAGTGCTCAATATGCAATCTAGTTAAAATGACCTCAGATCGTCCAAACCGCTGGGAGAGGCTTAATAACCCGGAGGTTGTTGCCATTAAGAGAAGACCAGTGATAATGCCAAAGTGACTCCACCTGCTGACAGATGGTACACAGAGATCATCGGAGGGAATTTAAGAACTAGCAGGCTGAGGTACGATGACTCCAGTCTTGACAGCAGCCTCATTTCTTCTCAGACTGACGTGACCAGGAACCCATATAAACATCACAGTGGCTCCATCAAGAGTGAGCAAGTGACAGCTTTCCTTAACCTGTTGCAGTAAGAGATGGATGGTGTACAGCACACAGAGGCTTTGAAGGGCACTAAGAGTGTCTGAGAAGATGACGCAGTTGAAAAGCCTGTGTTGCCGGATGTATTGCGTGGCCTGATACAGGGTGAAGAGCTCTGCTGTAAATATTGAGCAGTGTTCCGGAAGTCGATAACGAAAAATATCAGGCGCCGATGATGAAGGCACACCTAGCCCTACGGTCAGTCCAAATTGAGAGCAGTGATTAGTTGTGATGACATCATGCAAAATAACAATTCAAGGCCATTTCTTTCAATCCTTTTGCCCAAAACAAGTGAAGATATTTTCTGTCATTCATTAATGAGCACAGCCAGCATTGTTTCCCACTATCGTGTTCTTATAAATCTGGCAATTCAGTCCACCACATAAATACAAGAATTTTCAAGCAATATTACTGTAGCACACCATAATCTGGAACTTACCTTCCACCACACCCCAGGGATATTGTCTTCCCCGGACCCTCTTTCCTGCTACTTCTAGCACAGTGTTGCTTCCAACTACAGCAAATGGAACGCAGGCTTTCAGTTCTCTATCCTGTTGCTTAAAATCTTCATCTTCATCAGTGTCACAATCAGGAAACTGATAAATCTGGAATACATGCACAGTGATGTCAAACACTCCTCAGCAAATTGTATACGATGGTGAATTTTTTTTACTGCAACTAAATCAGTTGACTGTTGACTCAGTGTTGAAATTGTCACCTTATAAAATAACTGTTTAGTTTTACAACTTTTATGTGTACATACACATAGAATAACAAAAAGGAAGATTGAGGAATTAAAGCATATTATGTAGAGGAGGTTGTCTGTAGTTGCTTTGCACATACAGCTACAAACAACAATCAAACAGGACAGTGTGCACAGAAAGGTTCTGATACTTCTTGCATGCTACAAACAGTGTCTGTGAATGTAAACACTTGCAAACGGTCATGAGAACATCATGCAAAATAACAGATCAAGGCTATTTTTTTTTTTCCTGTCCTTTTACCCAACAAAGCCCAGTTGAAGTCTATCTTCTGTCACAGCACAGAACAAAAAGTGGAAGCCTGTACAACGGATTATGTATATGCATCTTAAATGTCCTAGGTGACTGACAGCAGTTGAGTTTTCCTTGGATAAACAAGTATGGAGTTAATAGGCATACAATGGAACAATGCTCAAGGCATTAGAAGATATATATACTTAATTTTGCATGGGCTTCTTGTTGTACATCTGTATCTACAATGAGCAGCCAGAATAATAAAAGCCCACCTAACAAATCTTGGCCCACCTATTGGATGTGAAACGTTCCATTATTGTAGTATGGATTTCACAGGGCAATGATTTGTGACCAGAGGTGAGTGACACAGTATGTCCATCAAACGACGTGTCAATTCTGCAGAAGCAGTTTTCAAAGTCTTAAGTAACATGTGATTTTTCCACACTCCAGTCCTGCGAAGTCCCAGTGCAAGACTGGCAAAAAAACAGTGTGATGGAAAAACATTTGTCACTCCCCCCCCCCACCACCACCACCACCACCCCCACCACCACCACCGCACTCCACCGCAAATTGTGTCACAAACTTGATACTTGCTTTGCACATTGGGAAAGTCTGATGAAAATTAACTAATATCAATGTTTACACAATTTTCATTGTCTGACATCAGACCATCTCAAAACAGTCCTTTGTCAAATTAAAACAATGATTTCTCAACTTTCAGTACACAGAGTCAACCAAATTATTTCTCTTTACACAATTTATTCACTATTTGACTTATGGTTATGCCATGTGGATACATAAGACCATGGGCTCAAAACTTATGAAATAGGGTCATAGTTTATTATATAATTTTCCACAAAATGTTTTGAGGAAGTGCATTCACTTCATTAACATTTATTTGATCCCTTCTCACAAAAGGTCAGAGACTGTAAAGGACAATACACAAATTAATGGTTTATTTATTGATTATTAAAGAGATTATTAATTATAGAAACTGTGGTGTCACCGCCGGACACCACACTTGCTAGGTGGTAGCTTAAATCGGCCGCGGTCCATTAGTACATGTCGGACCCGCGTGTCGCCACTGGCAGTGATCGCAGACCGAGCGCCACCACACGGCAGGTCTCGAGAGACGTACTAGCACTCGCCCCAGTTGTACGACGACGTTGTTAGTGACTACACTGACGAAGCCTTTCTCTCATTTGCCGAGAGACAGTTAGAATAGCCTTCAGCTAAGTTAATGGCTACGACCTAGCAAGGCGCCATTAACCATTTGTAACGTTGCATGTACCTCAAGATAGAGTCTCACTTGTATCATCCAGAATGCTGTATACCAAAGGACGATATAAAAGTTAAGTGTTCTAGTAGTTACGCTCTTTTCTTTATCACATTAATTACAAATCCTGTTCCAGACTTAACGCAAGACGGCGTGAGTTTACGCGTGCCCTTTCGGCTAATTCACTGTGGACTGGCTGCCTTAACAGTCCACTACAGAAACATTAATATTCAATAAATGAAACAGTCTCATTGCATATCCTCTACATAGACGGTCCTTTGAACTTTAATAATGACATATTCCAATTCTTTATAATAATCTATTATCAAGCAAAAAGCTATGAAAATTATTGTTTAGCCTTAAAAAAATATATACAGTTTTGCCATGAAAGAAAATAGAGGACTGGTGATTTGAGGAGGATATTTTAAAGATTGCCATACTCTGTTGGTACCCTAGTTTTCTCATTCTTTAATATCAATTCAATCTAGTGGTACTGATCTATAGTCTCCCATCTCTTTCATGCGGATGTTGTTCTCTCTCTGTGTGTGTGTGTGTGTGTGTGTGTGTGTGTGTGTGTGTGTGTGTTTTTTTTTTTTTTAATAGATAGTTCTTTCTATGACTCCAACACAGATTTCTATCACCGAAATATATATGCTTAATGTTTTCCTTTAAAGAATAGTTTGGAAATTTGATAGTGGAACAGTCTCTCAGTACTTCTGTAGCTACTGGTATGTCATTACTTTTATATCTCTGTCCTTACATGGTAGCAAGGACAGCATGAAAGCAAGTTGGCTCCCAGGGTGCAAGGAAAGAAACACATTTACTGGTAAACGTAAATGAACAGTTCAAGTTTTGACTTAAGAATGGAAATAATAGGCATTTGGGTACAATGCCAAAAGTCTCTTAACTAGAGTCTAGCTTGGTGTCCTTGACTGGTGTCTGGTAGGTGTCCTGGTTGGTGCCCAGTTTGAGTCCCAGGGTAGTGGAGGTGATGCCCCTTCTAGGATCCACCGAGAGAGGGGACCTCACAAATGATGGAGGTTGCTGCTGGTTGGGATCTCCTGAGAGATGAGTCCTCAGGTTTGGTGGAAATCAATACTTGGCAGGATCCTGGGCTGTGCTGAGTTGATGTCCAGTCGGTGTTCTGGGCTGCACTGGAACTGCTGCTGATGAGTAGCACCAACAGCTGGGCAGCTGGACTCTGCCAGCACTGAGCCTGGTGCTTGAGCCAATGCTGTCTGCTAGTGGTCACACAGTATCTTAAATAATCTGACAAAAGGATTTCCACGAGGGGTTCATCTGACAGGCAGTGCCTTGGTCAGATGCACACACTGTTGGCAGGCAGTGCTTTAGTCTCTCATGGAACCCATGGAGTCTGACCACAAAGAGCAATGTTTCACTGTAGTCACCCCGTGTATATACAGAGCAACAGGTTGCTGTTGTCGTTCACAAATATTATTAAGCATGTGGTGTGTTTGACCACATGTGACTGGCTTTGGCAAACAACACTTAGTCTAGAAACCCCCCCTCCCCCTCCCAGCCAGAGCATATGTCCACCTGGCGACAGTGTCGAAGCATCTGGCCTGGCTGCAATAATTACTGCTTGGTATTTCTCTTGGTCTTTTGTCAGTGGGTTCAAATCGTATATTAGTCTTGGTAGCCTCTTAGCATCTATGCATTGCATATGTCCATGCCTTATCAGCTGCTGTGATGTTTCTTGTAGTCTTACAATCTGAACCTCTTTTCGGATTTCCTTATTTTGAATTCTATCCTTCCATGTCTTTCTGACCATGCTATGATGAAGCCTCATTTCAGCTGCCTGAGTTCTGAAGATGTCTTTACTTCTCACGGTCTATATATAAAAATGGGCATGTAATTGGTTTCATAAATTACTCTGACATTTTAATGGTACTTTCTGGTTCTATATTATGTCTTCAATTATTTGATAGAAGTACTGCCCATTTGAATACTGTGAGTGACTTCTTTGTCTATAGAATCAATAACTGAAACAACATCGGCAACATATCTGAAATGATGTGTCATCTGAAGCTGTTTTACCTCAGTTTCAACGTATCCCACTGATTGCCCATATCTTTTAACAGCTTTTACCTCACTTTCTCCTGACTGAAGATGATACTGCATACTGAGAAACTTCTGCTAAGGTGTTTATCTGATCTTAGTAGTCATTTTTAGAGTCACCTCACTGTTTGGTGTACTTTTTTTCTGGATCTTGTTCATTACAGCACTGAAAAGAAGAGGACAAAGAGCTCAACTTCGCATTAATGAAAATTTCATACCGAAGCATTCCAATTTTCTTCAGTGTTTACCACACCTTTTCCCATTCAAAATATCAAATACTTCCTTTATGTATGTGATAATGGTATTTTTCCATTAATTTGCAGAGAGCAACAATTATATCAGTTTTTTTATTTTCCTTCCTTGAATTCATGTGGTTCCTCCAAGAGGTTTTCTTCGGAGAGAAGTCTCTAATAAAGTTCACTCACTTGAGACATTAGTGATACTGCTACACTTAACAACATTTCTTTCTGTCACCTTTCCTGAAAACTGGGATTGTTTATGCCAGTTTTCCAACAGCATGTTTTATGTACTCCAGGCATATTGCACATCATCCCCAGTTAAACTTGTCTCATTGTCCAAGTGATACAGATGTGATGCAGTACTGTCTTTTTGTATATTCTGTGCACGATTTACTTATAACAACTCATCTAAGTAAGATTTCCAAGTTTCTTTAATCTTATCACCATCCATGATGAGGTTTCCATTGTCATCTGTCAACTTGGACTGTTCTTTATCTCTTTTTGTTTTTTCATCATTCCGTATAGAATTTTCAGTGAACAAGAATCACTCAAGCGGAGGAGTAGGGTAGGTGGACCCTCCTCCCTTGAGCCGAATTAATGGTTGTGTTTGACACCACAACCAAAGGCTGTTTCTTCAACATTGCTAGGTAATACAGTTGAGAAACTAGGTCAAACAACCACAATAGAAACAGGTGGCAACGTATCTATTACAGCTTGTGGGTTTCTGGATCAGCTGACAGCCTTCCCCAAAACATTCACACATTCTTTTTAAAAAATGCATTGCTTTAACTGAAAAAAGCAAAGTTCTGAACTTGAAGGTTACAGTATAAAACATTGTTCTTTAATAGCTGATTACACTAGTTTAAAATGTTACCATGGTAGTTATTCACCTGTATTTTGTTGTCCTCAATATCGGCCATTACCCTCTCCTTGAGCCTGCGAACCTCATTTGCAGTAAGTGTGTCAGCTTTGGCAATAACAGGCACAATATTCACTTTTCTGTGAAGTCTCCTCAGAAACTCCAGATCCAGCTGCCGCAGGCTGAAATTTGTGAACTTTGATAAATTTTTAAGCTTACAGTTTAAATCAGGTGAGGTTTTCTAGATTATTTGCCTCTACAAATCATAAATCAAGTTTTCCCAGAAACATAAATTTGAAAGCATTAGAAATGTTGAGCAGTGAGACACCAAGTGCACAACTTGTAACCAATTTCTAGGTATATTTAAACAATGGAAACTGCAGGTGGGAATACCAACAGTGTAAGAAAAGAAAGATTGCTAACACACTAAGTTTCAGACCAGCACAATTAAAAGACACTTACATGTAAACTTTTGCCCACAGCTTTCTACTAAAAAAGAGAAATGCACAACATTCATTCACACAAAAAAGCACACCTCAAGCACACGACTCCTAATAGCAGCAGCTCATGCCAAAATGCAGCAATCATATGGGATGGAAACAGCAATCTTGTAAAGGGGAAGGAATAGCAGCGTACAGGTGGAAGGGACAGAGGAGCAATGTCTGGAGAAGTGTGCAGGACTAGAATGCAAACAGGTGTAGCATCAGGAGGTTGTGAGTCAGGGAGTTGGGGAAAATGGAGCAAAAATGGAGAGGAGTGGGGAAAGATGGGCAGGTGTGTTGGTATAGAGCAGCAAACAAAGAGGATAGGAGACAAGAATGGGAAGGAGGTGATAGGACAGAACAGGTGGAAGCTGCTGAGTGGAGGTTGTGGGGACAGTATGTTACCATAGGTTAAGGCTGAGATCATTACGAGAGTCGAGAATGTGTTATAAGGATAATTCCTATCTGTGCCTTTCAGAAACGCTAGTGGTGGAGGGGAAGATCCAGATGGCTCAGCTAGTGAAGCAGCCACTGAAATCTCAGCTGCGTATTGGCCACATGGTGGTCTACTTTGCTCTTGGCCACAGTTTGGCAATGGCTGTTCATCCTGGTGGGCAGATGGTTGGTAGTCATATCAATATAAAAAGCTGTGCAATGGTTGCAGTAGAGCCAGTAAATGGCATGGCTGCTTTCATAGACTGCCTGGTCCATGATGGGGTAGGACAAACCTGTGACAATCCTGGAATAGGAAGTGCTGGCAAACGCAACTCAAACAATCCTGTTTGTATAACCATGTGCAAAGGAAGAGTATGGAATGGCCAAGAGTGACTGAAGAGTGTGTTGAATGAGTGAGAGCCTTTCATGCTTAACACCAAAAAATCAGTTCAGAACGCTAGTTGTGAATTAGCAGTTACAGTTACATCTGTGTGGAGAATTAAGGAGATGCTTACAACGATGTCCTTATTGTCAGCAGTTTACATGCTCTACAGCCTGCAGACTATGGTTCATGTGCAAAATTTGCAAACACAATGTTGCTTCATGATGAAGATTTTCTGGATCATGTCATCTTCAGTGATGAATCGACATTTCACCTAAATGGAAATCAGAACACACACAATGTGTGAATCTGGAGGTCAAAAAATCCCAAAAGATGGTACAGTTGCAACAACACTCCCCTAAATTGACTGTTTTAGTGCTATATCCTGGTGGAAAATTTACGGGCCTTTCTTTTTTGGTGAAGTAACAATAACTGCTGTTTCTTAATTCCTCCAGACACTCTGATCAGAGTTTGGGAAGGACTCTCTCATCAACACGTATGTGCGACAAATGCTGCTCACAATAAACACTTATAAGAAAAGCTGTTTGAGTTGTCCTTTCATTTTATGTATTGTTCATAATTGTAAACTGAATGTAATAAATGCTACAAAGCCTTAAAGCCCATATATTTATTATGGAACACCCTTAGAACAAGTACCTGGTTGGCATAGTTACAGAGTACAACACACTACAAGGCTATTACAGTTTCAGATTTCCATCTCTCCAAGTACACAATTTACACTGCAAATGGTATAAACAAAACATTTTTTACAGCATTATAAACAAGTTTCAATTCTTTTACAAAAATCATTCCTGCATCAATTTTTTATTTCTTAGCGCAGAAATGGATGAAAAATTCAGATATAGTGTGAAAGCAATGAGAAAGCAAGCAGATTTTCAGATTCCTACTGGAACACAGATTTTGTTTTTTTTTAAAAGACACAGTTACAGATGCTTTGAACACATAGTTTCATTTTCTGTCATGTACTATGATTATGGACAATGCTGTTTTTTACAAAGTAACATATTTCTCTTATGTAGAGATTCCCAAGAGGTAAAATGAGTGATTCTTGGGAGGTCTACAGCTGTCAGGTCTGAAGGTGTTGACTTTGCACTGTTCGTTACTGTCCAAGCCCTCTTCTGAGTGAGGAAAGGGTCTATGTGGGGAGGCTCCCCAGAATATGTTATCACACTGAATTACACTATGAAATTGTGCAGAGAAAACACTGCATCCAGTCTCTGAGCTTAAGCAATAAGCAAGGATGCATTAGGCATAGCGTATTTTATTCAGCTTACTATTAGTTTGTTGATATGTGATTGCCATTTTAAGGTGTCCTCGATCCACAAGCCTAAGAATCTTGTTTCTGATGCAGAGGATATTTCAGAATAGTCAGTGTAAATTGTGTGCTTAAAAAGACATATATTCATGGTTTATTCTGTTAATACTATGCCAGACACTGTCTAAAATTTATGTTCCTGTGATTCTTCTCCAACCTTACCTACTGAGCCTTGACTTGTGTATTTAATTCTCTTCTTCTTCTTCTTCTTCTTCTTCTTCTTCTTCTTCCTGTTCTACCACTACTACTACTACTACTACTACTACTACTACTAACCCGTGGCCATAAGGTGGTACAAAATAGAGACAACAGTGAACCCTGTTGTCTTGTATGTTTTTCCTGTTCAAACCACTTTCATCCCTGAAGTATTGTTGGAACTGTTCATCCACATAGTTGCAGCATGCACGCCAGCTGTCTTCACAGTTCACTGCATCTCCAAATCCTGAATAAAGAAAATACTTATGCTATTTTCCATATAGTTAATTTATAGTAAGCAGCTGCCTCTAACTTTCCAATGCATTATGCGCAGAAGAATGTATAAATGACAAACAATCAAGCACATTTCACCAACAGGGATAATAATTTGAGACATAGCTTGAGATGTTTCAGCGAAAATCCGATAAAGCAAAAACTATTTTGAGATGACTGTAAGAGAGCGTAAAGGTATTTTAGTTTGTAGACTTTATAATGCAGTTGCCTTTAAGCTAAAGAGACTGAATTTGAAAATATATTCAAATAATCAGCCTTATCTGTAACAAGTGGGCCTTCAAGTCTCTGTATGTCCATCTTTTAAGGAGATGGTTGTGGGACTCTGCTGTTTGGTACAGGATGTCAAATCAAACACCTTTCAGCCATCTAATTTCCAAACTGTTATTTTATTTGGTTACAAGTTGCAGGAATTTACTACATCATTTTCAGGCCCCCTGACCAATGAGTAGGAAGATTCCAACATAGGTTCCAGTCAAAATAGGGACCAGCATTCAAATACTGGTATCTGTAGACTTCTGCTTGATACAGTGATCACTTCAACCGTCATCTGCTGATAGTCAGCTGCCATTTATCAGATATTCTACAGAAATGGAGGCTACAAAATGAAAGTACACAAAACAACAGTGCAAAATAAGATGTATATTAATTGTTGCTTAACCCAAATAAGCACACTAAAACACAATGAAAATCAAGGTGTGATAAAGGACGCTGCACTATATACTTTGTGCTACTTTTCTTCACATAAGCCATTATACTGTAGGAACTGTTATTTTTACAATTTTGCAGTAAAAGCTATGATGTTCTGGCAAGTTGTCCATGGGAGGGATAGTTTTTTATCTCAACAAAGAGGTTAGTTACTAATAACAACTGAGATACGTTAACACAGGGCAAAGTGAAAGGAAGCACCAAATTTGGTAGACTAAAGTACTTGAGTAGTAACAGCAATGAAAACATGGTAGATGAGAAAAAACTGAAATTTGAACATTTGTATGCTCTCAGGGGACACTATGGTTGGAGAAGAAAAAAAAAAGAAAAAGGAAAAAAGGCTTAATGTCAATAGAGATCTTACAAAATGCAGGAAAAGAACACAAATAGAATAAAAAAAAATATAGATATTTCACCCTTTTCAGCAATCATTAAAATATCTGGGAATGCATAAACATGTGTCATCATTTTTACTTACCTCTGGTTTTCCCATTTTATATATGTAGCCAGTTGCATTTGACAAATTAGATTGAAACCTAAATGAAGAACAGCACATTTCAGATAGAGTCACCATGAACAGACAAAACAATAATTAGCATATTTACTAATTCTTTCCTTGCTACTGGGAGATGATTAAATTTTAGCAAAATCCCTGACTCCAATAAAATGAGGTATGTGAGGGAAAATGGTACAAGCATCTATTTTCAGTGAATCTAGTACCATTCTCTTCTAACTTCATGCTCTTAGGCCCGTTTCACACTGGAACAATGGTGATAGTCACCAGCAACCGTTACCGACAGATATACATTCGTTTGACCTGGAGCATTCACACCGGGACCCTACAATGCCTCACCGAGCCACTGTGATGCAGCAGTGACTCACTCTTGCCACATGTGAGAGACAAGGTCACTGTGTTCACAGCAGTCACTGCTAGACATGCATTAGTTTGAACTGGAGTGTGTCTCCACTGGGACACTGATCACAGAACAGCACTGCAGATTTGCCAATCAACAGGCAGTCATTTCCGAGACAGTGACGCGAAATATTTATTTTATATTATACTGTACACATTGTAGCCAGTTTAGATTTCATTAACATGGAAGACTTTGTTAGTGAAATAGAAAGCCATCCTGGTGTTTGGGATGTGAAAAGCGATGACTATAGCAACAAAGTGATGAAAACGAATGCGTGGCAAGAAATTATAACAAAGTTTGTGCTTGATTTCAATGAGAAGAGCTTGGATAAGAAAAACAAAATTGGTAAGTTTTATGTTCTTTTTTCAAATTTAGTACCTTATTTTTCAGACCATTAAAGGCTAGCGAAATTTAGTTGCTATCCCTGTACAAGTCCATTTCACTAACCAATCAGTTGGCAATACCTGCAATGCTGGACACCAGTGATCCGAGAGTGTTCACCACAGTCACCGGTGACCATCACTGGCAACAGTCACAAGTGTCCCAGTGTGAAATGGGCGTTAATTTGTACTTGGATGAAATTTATTGACAACATGTTGGATGCCACAAGACTGCTGCTGGCCACAGCAGACCTCACTTGCACCCGACACTTGCCTGGTGGTGAAACAACCTTCACTGTGTAAATTATACAATTTTTCATAAAATGAGAGAAAGGTAACCACTCACCTATATGAGGGTGATGTGTGCTGCATAGATACATATAACAGGAAGCATTGTTCACTAACTTTTGAGATCTCTGACTTCTTGTCATATAAAGTACCCAATTTCAAACACTAAACTGGGTCTGTGTGTGTGTGTGTGGGGGGGGGGGGGGGCGGCTTTATTGCATCAAAATATTCGAGGAGTGAGAAATAAAATTAATGAATTAACTATCTGCATAGATGAATTGAGTCTTCAAACCCAGCTGACATAATCTGCCTCTCTGAACATCATGTGACCACTGGTATAGAACTTTGAAGTGTTACAAGGTTTAGGTTAGCATCTCACTTTTCTAGATCAGAAATGGAGAAAGGAGGGGTTGCCACATTCGTTAGGAACTGTCATAAATTTAAGAACATAGACATTCATAAATTTTGCCTAGAACAGCATATGGAAGCATGTGCAACAGAATTAGAATTTCACAAAAAATCCTTCATAATATTAAGTGTATATCGAGCACCTGCAGGTAACTTCAATCTGTTTGTCATCCACCTTGAAGCTGTACTGGCCCATTTAACAACGAAAAACAAAGAAATAGTGGTTGCTGGTGATTTCAATGTAGATTTCCTTAAAGACTCTCCCAATAAGAACTTATTTGAGTTAGTAACACTATCATTCAACTTATTTCCCACTATAAAGTTCCCCACTAGGATAGCCACTTGCTCACAAACAGCCATTGATAATATCTTTATAGAAAAGTCCAATGAACAAAATTATATTACAAAACCAACAGTCAATGGTCTCTCAGACCATGACATGCAGTTCCTTCTGTTAAATGTTAATACTGAACAGGATATAAAACTTGTTAAATCTGAGCTCAAGAGGGTAATCAGTAAGACAAAAATTGATTATTTTAGGACACTCCTCAGAGACATTCACTGGACTGATCTTTACAGTGCTCATGGCATGAATAAAAAATATAACATTTTTGCTAATAAAGTGCTTACCTTATTCGAACACTGCTTTCCCCCAAAAGTTACCAAGGTTAGAGCAAAGTCTACAAAGAACCATGGATTACTCGAGGAGCTTGTGTCTGTATATGTGTGGATGGATATGTGTGTGTGTGCGCGCGAGTGTATACCTGTCCTTTTTTCCCCCTAAGGTAAGTCTTTCCGCTCCCGGGATTGGAATGACTCCTTACCCTCTCCCTTAAAACCCACATCCTTTCGTCTTTCCCTCTCCTTCCCCTCTTTCCTGATGAGGCAACAGTTTGTTGCGAAAGCTTGAATTTTGTGTGTGTGTTTGTGTATCTATCGACCTGCCAGCGCTTTCGTTCGGTAAGTCACATCATCTTTGTGTGTATATATATATATATATATATATATATATATATATATATATATATATATATATATATATGATGAGACTTACCAAACAAAAGCGCTGGCAGGTCGATAGACACACAAACAAACACAAATATACACACAAAATTCAAGCTTTCGCAACAAACTGTTGCCTCATCAGGAAAGAGGGAAGGAGAGGGAAAGACGAAAGGATGTGGGTTTTAAGGGAGAGGGTAAGGAGTCATTCCAATCCCGGGAGCGGAAAGACTTACCTTAGGGGGAAAAAAGGACAGGTATACACTCGCACACACACACATATCCATCCACACATACAGACACAAGCAGACATATTTAAATATGTCTGCTTGTGTCTGTATGTGTGGATGGATATGTGTGTGTGTGCGCGAGTGTATACCTGTCCTTTTTTCCCCCTAAGGTAAGTCTTTCCGCTCCCGGAATTGGAATGACTCCTTACCCTCTCCCTTAAAACCCACATCCTTTCGTCTTTCCCTCTCCTTCCCTCTTTCCTGATGAGGCAACAGTTTGTTGCGAAAGCTTGAATTTTGTGTGTATATTTGTGTTTGTTTGTGTGTCTATCGACCTGCCAGCGCTTTTGTTTGGTAAGTCTCATCATCTTTCTTTTTAGATATATTTTTTCCACGTGGATGATGTGACTTACCAAATGAAAGTGCTGGCAGGTCGACAGACACACAAACAAGAATTAGTATATGATGTGCAGCATTGCACTGGTAGATGGATGTGTAGTAGTTGTTTGATAGTTGATACAGTGCACCTTGGAGTGGAGCAGCTGTGCTAGTTGTAATATACTGTTAGCAAATACAGTCCATTAATAGAGGTGCTATTTGTGTTTGATTGGGCAGATGAGTTGGAGCTGCCATTCACTGCCTCTACTAGTTGCAGATTGTGTATGCTCCCCGATACATGGCTGATAAATTTTGATGGTGGAGAACAAGCATGAAATGGTCAGCATTGTGTTTGCATTTAAACAGTTCTGAGTTGCATTTGGACAAGTGGCTCACTAATTTGTTTGATGTTATTGTGCATGACTTTGCTTTCAAGTTTTATATATTCGGTGGGCACACTTAGGAATTTTGACTGTTTTAAGAATGGCAGAAAAACTTCATGTTTCATATGTTGTTTGTTTCATGTAATGTTTTAAATTGTTTATTTGCTGGATCACTTATGCTGGTAGCATTAATTTTTCTATAAACTGCACTTAGGGTGATGAGAATTACATTGTTTCTTCACGATTGTGGTTTGAAGTAAGTCTTACCAAAAGATTGTAGAGTCTCACTAAAAGAGTGCAGCTAGGATGTAAATTCTGAATGGTTTGGATCAGCTGATTATTGTAAGCTGATAATAAGAGAAAATACTTTTTAAATTTGTCCAGCCTTAGGTTATTAAGATTTGTTTCAAAGACAGCTTACTTGGAGTTTCCTGTCTAAAGAATTTTAATTTCCTTTTAAAAGTCATGGCACTTTTTCCCACAGTTCTTTTAGGAAAGATTATATGGTTCATCAGCTTTTGACTAAGGTAGGATTGGCCAACTAAGTTTTGATAATTTTAAAACAGTTTTCTGGTTTTTGAGTTGCAAAGTTATTGAACACTTCATCTGTTAATACTGTATTCTGTAATGATTTTAGGTGTTTTAGATTTCTCCTGAGCCTTTTATTTGTCAGTATATTTATGAAGGCAGCTTTCAGGAAGGCCTAAGTGATGTCTGATTCTGAAGGCTGTGCCGTCCAATGCATCTGCAAAGCCAATGTCATTTGAATTTGTTATAAATTGTGGAAGCTCTATGATATGGTACATTTGTGTGTAGTTAACTTCCAGATTTGTGTGTAATTTACTGTTAAATAAATTTGAGCAATTTAATCGTGACTCCTCTGCGTATGTGTCCACAATCCTTCCACATCCAAACTGAACATAGTTGGCAATTTAGTTCAGCTCCATAATACGCTTTAGGAGAAGCTTTCAAACACAGACTGGCAGCAGGTATACAAACCAGATGATTTTAATGAAAACTGGGGCCATTTCTATGAAACATGTAACCATAGTTTCTATTGAGAATGGCCAATGGTAAAAAACTAAGGAAATCAAGTTATACAAAAGGTCTTAATATTCCTCCAGAAATCAACAAAGTAAAGAAATATATGAAAGGCCTATATATGCAGTTCATGCAAACTACATTGCTGTACTTGATGACAAAGTCAAAACGTGGCAGGAAAACATACAAGAAATCCCCGAAGAATTTAAAAGTGCATTATTATGTTGAACAGACAAACAAATCTAGTAATGATAGTAAAATAGCCTGGAATATAATAAACAAAGAATGTGACACTACCTTCATAGTTTTAAGAAATATTCTTAGGAAGCAAGTCTTGAGCCTCAGTTGCTAAAGAAGACAGTGTGGAAGGTTTTAAGAAAACATTTACACATGCATCCATTCCAGTTACAGTTGGTACATGCTCTAAATCCAAATGACTATGAGACACATTATAACATTACAAGTGGAGTGTTGCAGCAGGAAGCTGACTTGATCATGTGGTGTTCAGTAGTAAGGCAACTTCTCATCTTAGTTGGAAGCTAAAAGCCCAAAATTTTCGTACACTATGTGATCAAAAGTATCCGGATGCCCCTAAAAAATAACTTACTTCATATTAGGTGCATTGTGCTGCCACCTACTGCCAGGTACTCCATATCAGCAACCTCAGTAGTCATTAGACATCGTGAGAGAGCAGAATGGGGCACTACACAGAACTCACGGACTTCTAACATGGTCAAGTTATTGGGTGTCACTTGTGTCACACATCTGTAGATGAGATTTCCACACTCCTAAACATCTCTAGGTCCACTGTTTCCAATGTAATAGTGAAGTTAAAATGTAAAGGGACAAGTACAGCACAAAAGCGTACAGGCCAACCTCGCCTGTTGACTGACAGAGATTGCGACAGTTGAAGAGGATTGTAATGTGTAATAGGCAGACATCTATCCAGACCATCACAAAGCAATTCCAAACTGCATCAGGATCCACTGCAAGTACTATGTCAGTTAGGCAGGAGGTGAGAAAACTTGGATTTCACGGTCAAGCGGTAGATCATAAGCCACACATCACACTGGTAAATGCCAAACATCTTGCTTGGTGTAATAAGGAGCGTAAACATTGGACAATTGAACAGTGGAAAAACATTGTGTGGAGTGATGAATCATGGTACACAATTTGGTGATCCGATGGCAGTGTGTGGGTATGGCAAATGCCCGGTGAACGTCACCTACCAGCGTGTGTAGTGCCAACAGTAAAATTAGGAGGCAGTGGTTATCCCTTATCATTTAGCTACAATATAGCAGGTCAGCAACTGGAAGCAGTTAATTCCATAAAATATCTGGGACTAGGCATTAGGAGTGATTTAAATTGGAATGATCATATAAAGTTGGTCGTCGGTAAAGCAGATGCCAGACTGAGAATCATTGGAAGAATCCTAAGGAAATGCAATCCGAAAACAAAGGAAGTAGGTTACAGTTCACTTGTTTGCCCACTGCTTGAATATTGCTCACCAGTGTGGGATCCGTACCAGATAGGGTTGATAGAAGAGATAGAGAAGATCCAACAGAGAGCAGCACGCTTCGTTACAGGATCATTTAGTAATCGCAAACGCGTTATGGAGATGATGGATAAACTCCAGTGGAAGATTCTGTAGGAGAGATGCTCAGTAGCTCGGTACGGGCTTTCGTTGAAGTTTCGAGAACATACCTTCATCGAGGAGTCAAGCAGTATATTGCTCCCTCCTACGTATATCACACGAAGACGCCATGAGGATAAAATCAGAAAGATTAGAGCCTATACAGAGGCATACCAACAATCTTTCTTTCCACGAACAATACGAGACTGGAATAGAAGAGAGAACCAATGGAGGTACTCAAGGTACCCTCCACGACACACCGTCAGGTGGCTTGCAGAGTATGGATGTAGATGTAGATGGTTGGTTGGTTGGTTGGTTGGTTGGTTGGTTGGTGTTTAAGGGACCAAACAGCAAGGTCATCAGTCCCTTGTTTCAAATGTGGTCCATTCCGATAGTGTGACATCTCAGAAATATCATAACAATAAACGGGAAAAGGCTAAAAAATGTAAAAGGGCAGTCATGTTGTCAATGGTAAAAACAAAATGAGCTAAGTCAGCAAGAGAGTGAACCCAACGTTAGGCTGAAGCAGCAGAGGCAAGACCACCTGCAACTTAAAGGTGCAACAACTAGAATGTAGAAGTACATATGGGAAAAGGAAACTAATCAATCCTAAAAAAAAATGATAAAAACAGAGTAAAAGGGGAAGAAAAGAGGACCCCGGTCAGGGAGGGGAGTCGGGAATCTCCAAACACGGCTTACAGTGGGAGATACCCCAACACTCACCACCCTGCCCCAACACCAGAGAGAGATTAAAAACCTTAAAACTGAGAATAAAAAACACTTTCCCAGAAGAAACCGAGAACCAGGGAGACCATCCGGGAATCGTCAGCCAACATCAAAGGTAAAGTGTGGGGGGGGTCTGAACTTAGCATGCAGAGCCAAAAGAAGGGGGCATTCAACCAAAATGTGGGCTACTGACTGGAAGGCTCCAACCACAAAGTGGGGGTGGCTCATCATGCAAAAGAAAACCATGGGTCAGCCTGGTATGGCCAATGCGGAGACGACACAGTCCTTTTGGGAGAGGCAAAAGGAAGAACGCCACAGGCCTGGTGTCACCTTAATTGCACGAAGTTTATTACACAGGGAAGTAGCCTCCCAAGAGTTGGCCCATGATTGTGCAAAGTGGGATTTGATGTGAAGCCGTAAATCTGCTGCAGGAGGGGTTACAGAAAATGGGGGGGTAAGTGACTGCTCCCCCAGCCAAACGATCAGCGAGCTCATTGCCCGGGATACCCACATGGCCAGGGACCCAAAGGAAGTCAACGGAACAAGAAGCACGGTGAATATCAGCGAGATGGTCATGGATGGCAGAGACCAAGAGATGGCGCTAAAAACACCGGTCAATAGCCAGAAGGCCACTCATTGAGTTCGTACATAACAAAACGCGGTTATGTTGGGACTGTTTAATAAAGGCAAGGGCCTGGGAAATTGCCATCAATTCCACAGTCAACACCTCACATGTAGGTGGCAGCAGATGATTTTCCATTCCAACAGAGGACGTGAAGGCATACCCCACATGATCAGCAGATTTAGAGCCATCAGTGTAAAAAACCAACAGCATCCCAAAACTCCCATAAAATTCGGCGGAAAAAGGAACGGAACACCATCAGGGGGATGGAATCTTTCGGACCTCGGCAGAGATCCATCCGAATTCAAGGCCGAGGAATTAACCAAGGGGGGGGGGGGGGGGGTGGAGGGGAGGGAGCGAGGAAGACAGGACAAAGAAGGAAGCTGAAAATCACGGCAAAGAGATGCAAGGCGGAGCCCAACCGGTAAACCTGCCTGAGGGCGGGAATCAGGTGGGCGACGTCCATGGTCTTGAAACAGGATAGAATAGGAAGGATGAGTGGGAGAGGAATGGACAATGAGTGCATAAGACACCACTGCCGAACAGAAAGGGGGGGGGGGATCCCAGCTTCAACCAGGAGACTATCAACAGGGCTAGTAGGGAAGGCACCAGTGGTCAAACAGATACCGCGATGGTGGACTGGATCCAGTACGTGCAGTGTGGAAGGAGCAGCCAAACCATAAACTTGACAACCATAGTCCAAGCGAGACAGAACTACAGTACGATAAAGATGGAGGAGGAGGGAGCAGCCCGCACCCCAAGAGGAGTGGGCAAGGAAGTGAAGGACATTGAGTTTATGGAAACATCCTACCTTCAGAAGTCTGATATGCGGCAGCCAAGTGAGCTTGTTGTCGAAAAGAAGACCCAGGAAACGAAACTTTGGGACCACAGACAATCGTTGTGCATCGAGATGAAGCTCTGGATCAGGGTGGATCATAGTACGGTGACAGAAGTGGACCACCCGCGATTTTCAAGGAGAGAATTTAAACCCGTGTGAGAGGGTCCATGCAGAGGCACGCCGTATAGCTCCCTGGAGCTGCCGCTCTGCAGAGGCCATTGAAGAGGAATTAACCCAAATGCAGAAATCATCCACATACAGGGCAGGGGCAACCAAAGGACCGACAGAGGCCACAAGTCCATCGATAGCAATGAGGAAAAGAAGTACACTCAAGACAGAACCCTGTAAGATGCCCGTCTCCTGGGTCCGTGGAGAACTAAAAACAGTACCAACCCGAACCCTGAATGACCGATGGAACAGGAACTGGAGGATAAAAATCGGGAGTGGGCCCGAAGACCCCACTGATGAAGTGTAAGTAAGATGTGATGGCGCCAGGCCGTGTCATAGGCCTTGCGAAGGTCAAAAAATACTGCAACCAAATGGCGGCGCTGGGAAAAATCCTGCCCAACTGCAGATTCCAAGTGAAGTAAATGATCGATCGGAGACCGTCCCTCTTGGAAGGCACACTGCTAAGGGGACAACAGATTCCGAGATTTGAGGATCCAATTGAGCCAACGGAATACCATCCATTCAAGTATCTTACAAACAACATTGGTCAGACTAATTGGCCGATAGCTGTCAACAAATAGGGGGTTCTTACCAGGCTTAAGGACAGGAACCACGATGCTATCCCTCCACTGAGAAGGGAAGTCACCCTGGAGCCAGATACAGTTAAACACCCAGAGCAGATGTTGCCGTTGTGGAGCACTGAGATGTTGAAGCAGTTAGTTATTATGAATGGAGTCTGGGCCAGGGGCCGTATCATGAGAAGAAGAAAGTGTGGAAAGAAATTCCCATTCAGTAAAAGGTTCATTGTAAGATTCTGACTGACAAGGGGGTAAAACATAAGGTGGAATCTTTGGCCCGCTGTTTCCGGTGAAGGAAAGCAGCCGGATAGGAAGCTGATGCTGATGCCATTGCAAAATGGGTCGCAAGATGTTCCGCAACAATCAACGAGTCCGTACAAAGGCCATCTGGGATGTGAAGGCCTGCGAGGGTGGACTGCCGATGGCAACCTTGGAGAGAGCGAAGGGACATAGGGACAGTAGAACCGAGGGAAGAAACAAATCGTTCCCAACATATCCGCTTGCTCTGTTTGATTAAATAACGGGCACTTTAGCGCAAAGGTGCTTAAAGGTAATAAGGCTGGCAATGGATGGGTACCTCTTAAGGTGTTGCAAAGCTCGACGGCGATCACGGATGACAATGGCAATGACCGTACTCCACCATGGGACTTGCCGGTGACGAAATGGTCCAAATGAGCGCGGTACAGCAAGGCTAGCAGCGCGAACAATCCCGTCAGACACGTCACGTAGGATGTCATCAATACAACCTGACAAAGAGGGAGAAAACACGACCTGTGCAGTTTATAGAGGCCAATTGGCACGTTGGAAAGACCAACGAGGTAACCTGTCCACCGGGGATTGGGAAGGGGGAAGGGAGAGAGAGAATAAACAGGAAATGGTCACCATCACAAAGGTCATCGTGTGGCGACCAGTGTAATGAAGGGAGGAGAAAGGGAGAAGAAAGATAAATATCAATGACAGAAAAGGTACCATGACCGGCACTGAAATGAGTAGGGGAGCCATCATTAAGAAGGCACCAGTTGTGGTCTGTAATAAACTGATCTAAGAGAAGACCTCGTCTAGATGGAAATGCACTGCCCCACAAGGGATGATGATCATTAAAATCCCCGAGAAGGAGGAAGGTAGGAGGAAGTTGCTGAGGAAGGGCAGTTAAGGCAGCAGGTGTAAGAGTCCTGTCAGGAGGGAGATAAAGATTGCAAATCGTGACCTCAGAGTCCAGGTGGACCCTAACAGCAACTGCTTCCAATGTAGTTTGAAGAGGAATCCACGTGCTAGCAATGTCTGTACGGACCAATGTACAAACGCCACCAGAGGCCCGCAGGGGTCCGACCCAATTTCGACAGAAAACACAGAACCCACAGAGGGTCGGGGGGTGATCATCACTAAAATGAGATTCCTGTAGAACCACACAAGCTGCAGAGTAAGACGAAATAAGGGATTTCAATTCCGGAAGGTGACGGTAATATCCATTACAATTCCATTGGATAACCACAGAACGATGACTTAAATGAGGGTTGAACAGACTAAAGCCAGTTATACTGCCGGGTCACCACCCATTACCGACAAGGAGGGGGGCGACATCCATGAACGAAAGGTCAGAATCTGGTGGTGAAGCCGGGGATGGGACCTCTGGTGACACCAGAGGCTCTTTGTCCCAGGACTTGAAATTCTTCTTCTTTTCTGGTTGAGATCGAGGAGGGTTGTATGGCATAAAGGAGCCAGCTGCAGCAAGATCGGGAACAGAAAGAGAGCGGGAGACCTGGGGGCCGACAGACTGCCGTTTCTCGCAGTCGTCGCGTGGCAGCAGACCTTTGGCCTGGAAGGTGCCGGGACGGGGCATCCTGGGAGGGGCATCGACTTCGCTTCGCGCCGCATCTGGATGCAGTGTACAGGAAGTGTAATTAGTGTGTAAATTCCCAACTCTTGTGTGAATCATGCTTTTTGGTAACTTTCCTCGCCTTCTCATACATCGACAATGCAACCGAGGCGCACATGTCATCCGTCGAAACCTGCTCAATGCATCGGTAATTTCACTTCCGGACAGTTAACTTTGTGCAGTGCTTCGACATCAGACAATCATGCCAAACAATGGACTGCAACAAACGGGGACTATGTTGCAAATCCCAGTTCGCACAAACTCCAAACTACAGCTAAATCGCATGCCTGGTCGAATTCACAAACGCCCGTCATGGCTACCACATCTTCTGCGACACGTGCAAATTTGTTCAACCCGGTTTCCGCACCCATCTTCCAGGGTTTGAATGTTCACACCAACTTTTCCGCCGCTTCTCCATGCTTGTCCCTCATTTTCAGCATTTAATTACCAAAATTTCTCCCGGACCAACTTCCAATGTGGTTCATGGCTGCGGAGTATATATTCTCCTCTTATGACATCACCGACGAAAGTGAAAAATACCTCGTACTCTTCAGGCACCTAAAGGACTATCATTATGTAATTACAGACATTATCTATGACAATTTGAGTGACAAGTACACCAGAGCGAAAGCTGCTTTAATTCAGTGCCTGTCACCAACATCACAGGAACAATTTCGTCAAGGGCATCCTACCAATCAATGACAATGCACCAATTACACCAACAACAATGCCGGCTGTTTCTCTATGCAACACTGGACGTGCCACGCCTCCCTCTACGCAGCACCTGAGCCGCGCCGACTCTGCTCAACCGCTACCAACAGCGACGTCACGACTGCCGCCTGCTGGCTCACTGACCTCGACCCAGTCAAAACAAACAGCTGCACGACATACAATCCTGCCACAGCTACCGCACCCACATCTTTTCAACATCTCACCGACACTATGCATGCTTACTGCCCGGCCGTTCACTACTCGATCGCGCCCGCAACTTGTTCACACACTCCAGAAGACGATTTCAGCCGTATCAATGCTTCATACAGCAGTGAACGTGTTCTGACTCTGCCACCACTGAGTACTGAGTTTCACATTCGCGATCGCGTACACGATCTCTTCTACTCGAACTGTTACGTCAATACTGTGCCGCCGAACTTGTCTTGTGTGCCAGTTACCCTTTGATAGAGACAGATTCTGATTTCGACCCCATATTACTCAGTGATACACAGCATACTGCTTCATGACATACATTTTCGCCTGAACAACTGCAACAGCTACGTGAGCCAATTGCGACATACAACTTGTTGGTACAAGATCAGTTACGTATGCTGCAGCAGACACCGACTGAGCACGACATGCAACGACATGCTCCTGTCATTGTTCCGCCTCCGACTGCTGATGATCCTTCACCATTACTACCAGCTACAACTAATACCCTGACAATCACGCTACATGGATCTATGTCCCAGATGTCACAACTGTCATCATCACGCCACCTCAAGTGGAAATTCTACGTTACTGATGTGATACAAGCAACTTATTTACGCCGCTGCCACCTTTCCTCGGTAGTTCCAGACACTTCGTTTCTGTACCACGGCATAACCAGCTGCATTCCAGTGCCGCTTGCTTTGCCGCCCTCTTCAGTACCTCCGCAATGTACGACCAACAGATCTGCCATTTCTGCTTCGACGAGTGAGTATCTTTCCTCTCCGACACACGACCGTCCAGCAATTTCGCGTGAGCAGCTTGCAGCCTTACGACTCGACTGCAGCGCCGACAGTGACAGCATACACGCAGCTCCAATTCCATCGGACAGTGTCGCCTCTCTGCCACGGACCAGTAGCTCATCTGCAGATTTGACTTCTTCACGTTCACATTACGTCTCATCGCCTTCCTGTTCTGACCACGGTTTCACTGACCACGTCCGCCTTCCGCCACCTCTCGCCGTCACCATGCCTCATGCACAGGGATCACGGCCACGCCCCCAACCTTCGATCACGGCTGTTTCGCACATCAAAACACAGACACTGTCAACACTGCCATCTACCTCTGTAACACACTCACCATCCACGTACTCTGAGGTGATGCTTCCGTCGACACCAAGGTCAGTCATGTGCAGCTTGCTGTTTTCTCCCCTGCTGCGACATCAAGCGCCTCTATAACTCCGTCATTACTGTGAGTGTTGCTCATCGGGCATCTTTCACTCTGCGCCTTTGATCGGATCAAAACCCCACTGCGCTGCACGGCCTCGGCACGATGTTCTCCACACCGACACGCCGCCACCTTCTGCTCCAACCGTGACATCAGAGCATGGCACGGTCAACCTGTGGACGCCTTCTGCACCTCCTTCCCTCCGCTGGTCGCGCCTACCAAGACATCGAGAAATGGCCCGATCGCGCCTCGCACTAGCACTTGCCACGACACGATCAGTCACGCGCCACCAGCCGGCCGGGTGCACACATGCCTCTCATGATCCCTACCGTGCTCCACACTACCGGCAGGGGCTCTGTGGCTGTTATCGACTACAAGAGTCGACCGCCTCATCTTTGAGAACGAACTTCTTTGAAAACTGTTGATCTCAGTGTGCTCTGAACTCTGTATTCGAGCGGATGTGTTTGTACCGACATGATCAAAATAAAGTTAATTCATTATAAAGGAGCGAATACTTAATGTTGGGTTCGATATTACCGTAAGTAACATCTCGATCCCCACAAACTATTTGAAAAAAGTCTTGTTTTATTTGGATTTTACAGGCAAAAAATACATTTTTCTGGGAGGTTTTAGAAGTGAGTGCACCACTTTTATATCAGCCCGCTGAGCCACATCAAATTACTTATTTGTCACTGTGCTGAATAGTGGAAGCTGAAAGCCCAGCACTGCACAATTTGATGGGAGAGAATGATCAGACTAGCATTTCAGAACAGGTAGGGTGGCCAACTTTATTAGAAGTCAGTGTGGGTCATTCTTAAGGATGTGGGTAAAGAGATTGTGCACATTGGCTGTGCTGAAATTAGGAATGAAACCTAAGTTACTGAATATTCATTTATTTTCAAAATCGTATTTCTCACGTGAGAGATATTTTTCATTAATTCTGCGTTTGTGTTTAGAATTTCATAAAAGTTTCCATAACTGCCCGTACCAAATTTTAGTGTGAGAAGTGCATGTTTTTCCAAAGTCTGCATATTATCAGCAGAAATACTTGGACAATGACCAGGCAGTTTTGTGTGGTGAGAATGAAGTCTTTCGCAATGGAACTGTAGTATAAAACATTCTCTTGCGGCATCAGTTCAGGGTAAAACCTCAAGCTTCCAATGATTTCCATCATGGTCATTGTCAGGAGCGACTGACTGTTGAAATCGCTGCTGTGGTGGTCAAAAGATGGCTTCTGATTGGTAAGTAGTTATGTCATGCTGTCACAGATGGTGTCAACATCTGCAGTGGTGATGCCACTGCTCCTTCTGTAGCATAAACATTGAGATGAATATCTATGGCTCTTCACTGCATCAAGACCTCACTTCCAAGCACTGCTAAGATTATGTCTGCCATCCCAGTTGATGGTTCTCTCACACATTCTTATTTCTACAGCTTCTTTAATTATAGAGTCCCAGTATGTGGGAGTGTAGGACCAAAGTTTTTTATCATCAAACAGTATTTTATGTTTGTGAGGCTGTGCTCAGTAACTGTGGATTTCCCCAGCTCATGATTTTAATATGCCATTGAAGTTCAGCACAGCAGTCAGAAATGGTGCAGATGGACTGACCGATGTAACTGCTTCTGCATTCAGATGGGATGTTGTAAATTCCCAGAATCCTGAGCCCAAGACTATCCTTAACAGGGTGTAGTGTCTGCTTTATCTTCTTAGGAGGTCAGAGAACAGATCTGATACCTTGTGATCCCAGGACTCTGCCTATTTTGCTGGACGTAGCACTGCAGAAGGGAAGGAATGCAATTGGTAGCTCATCATGTGAATTTTCAACATTTTCACCTTTCCTTTTCTTGGTGAATGCTGACTTGATATCACATGACCCATAGCCATTCTCCGGGAACACATACTTCAGATGACTGATTTCATAATCCAGTGATTTTTGTCAGAAACAGTTATTGCTCTGTGTATCATTGTATTTAAAACCGCTCTCTTCTGTACCGGATGGCGAATGCTCTGGGCACTCAGATGTAAATCAGCATGTATGAGCTTGTGATACACTGAGGGGCCGAGACAACCATTCGATGTTCGTTGTATCATCTTATGACGTATGTGTTTGGAAGAATGGCTTTGAATCATGTGATATCAAGTCAGCATTCACAAAAAGGAGTTAAAAGCAACTACACGTTAAACCCAATTGATGGATGGAAAGAGTTAAGAACAACGACTTTCTCTTGGAGAAAGGTCCACGAAATACACAATAGAGACAACAAACGTCCCATATTGTTACAATGAATAAAAAGTAAAATGCAGTTGACACCCTGCACACCATTTGTTAAAACAGGTGATAAGTCAGACAGCAAATATACAATACAACTTAGTTTTAAAAAAAGGGCACTTGGTAAGGAAATGGTGAACTGTTAAAGGTTGATGACAGTGAGCTTGAAATGGTGAGTGATCCCCACTTAACAAATGGTGATGGCTAAAACAACAGTGCCCAGTATGCAACCAAGCTAAAATCATCTCCTCAAGATGAGAGGGCCAAGAGGAGGTTGGCCAAGCCACTGGGAGAGGTTTAATGCCCCTGAGCTTGTTCCCATGAAGAGAAGACCAGTGGTGACACCAACATGGAGATAATCAGAGTGAATGGAAGAGCTAGCAGGCCTAGGCAGGAGGACTGCAGCCTTGGCAGCAGTGTCAGCAGCTTCGTTGCCAATCAGACTGATGTGACCAGGAGCTCACATGAACATCACAGTGGCTCCCTAAGAGTGATCAAGTGGACTCTTCTTCGGACCCATTGCACTAACAGATGGACTGTGTACAGCACACAGAGCCATGAAAGGTACAGAGAGAATTGGAACATACAACACAATTAAAAAGCCAGTGTCGCCAGATGTACTACATGGCCTGATACAGGGCGAAGAGCTCTACTGTAAATACTGAGCAGTGTTTCAGAAGCTGATATCAAAAATCATCTGTGCCAATGATGAAGGCACACACAACACCATGGCCAGTAGGAGAACCATCAGTGTACACAAATGTACTGTCGCTAAGCTCTGTGCAAAAGTTGAGAAACTTAGAGAGAGAAATCGAATCCAGAGTAGTTTCCTTATCAAGTGAATGAAGGTCAAGGTGAAAATGGGCTGCTGCAGGAAGCCAAGGTGGTTCACACCTATCAGGAAAGTGGCAGGTAGCATGAAGTTAAGCTGCCAGAGCAATAGCCAAAGCAGACTCCAAGAAGTAACAGAGAAATAAGGTGCACCCGATACTGGCAGTCAAAGGACTCAGATAGGTGGCCAGGCATGGCAGACAAACAGCAAGCATATCTGCTGAAGAGAAAATCACGCAGATATGACAGCAATAGTTCAACAGCTTCTGCATAGAGACTCTCAAATGGGCTAGCATAAAAGGCACCAGTGACCATATGGATTCCACAATGGTGGATTGCACTAAGAGACGTAAGCTGGATGGATGTGCAGATGCATAAATGAAACATGCATAGTCTAGTTTTGAACAAGTAAAGGATCAGTACAAACTGAGGAGAGTGGTCCTTTCTGTTCCTCAGGAAGTACCTTAGGACACGAATGACATTGAGGAACCGAGTACAGAGGACAGCCAGGTAAGACACGTTGGAGGAGCAAGAAGTTTCCTATCCTACATGAGCCCCAGGAATCTTGCAGTTTCATTGAATGGAAGAGTAACAGGCCCAATATGTAAAGACAGTGGAAGAAAGCCACTGCGCTGCCAGAAATTCATTCAAATGATTTTGTCAATGGAAATCAAAATCCACTGTCGATGCTTCATGAGTAAAGATGATTAAGATATCACTGAAGGTGTCACTCAAGAAGACAAGTCCATGGAGAACTACAATAGACTGCAAAGTCATTGGCATAAAGAGGGGTCCTTTCTGCTCCCCAGGAAGTACCGCTCAGGACATGTAGGACATTGAGGAACCGGTTACAGAAGACGACCAGGTAAGACCTGTGGGCGGACCAAGAAAGGGAGACAGGCCATAATAGATTTAAGGGCTACAGCAAAGAGGATGATGCTCATGACGGAGCCCTGAGGCACATTGCTTCCCTGGATAAAGTTGTCTGACAAGGTCTGACCCACACATACCTTAAAAACTTTGTCTTTTGAAAGTTCCTGGAGGAAACAGAGCAGGTGGCCTGAGAACCCCCATGTGTATAGAGCAGGGGGATAACAGTCTTCCAGCAGATGTCTTAGGCTATCTCCAAATCAAAAAACCACTGCCACAGTCTGGTATTTCCACAGAAAATCATTCATGACATGGGCTGACAAAGTGACAAGATGGTCATCTGCAGAAAGGCGTGCTTGAAATCCAAATTGTGCAGGGTCAGGAAATTGCAAGATTCAAATCAGCATATCAGCCAGCCATGGATCATACATTTCATCACCTTGCATACATAGCTGGTGAGAGAAATGGGACGGTAGCTAAAAGGAAGACGTTTGTCCTTACTGAGCTTAGGTATGTGTATGACAGTGGCTTCGGGCCAGAATCTGGGAAACATGCCATCTGCCCAAATGTGATTGTACATATGAAGGAAAAGTGCTTGCCCACAAGAGAAAGGTACCTTGACATCTGAATGTGAATATCATCCAACCTTGGGACAGAAGATCAGGATGAAGTGAGTGCTTTATCTAGCATTGTAGCATTCACGATTCTGAGACAAGGGTATCACCTGAGCCTTCTCCACTTGTTTCCAATGGAGGAAGATGTGGTAATAGCAGATGGAACTCAAAATCTCCGCATAATAGTGGCTTAAGATGTTGAAGGTAGCAATGGGGTCCGCAATGACATCATTTGCTATGGTCAGGCCAGAAATTGGAGAATGGACCTTGGTCCCAGACAGCCAACAGAGGTTGCCCCAAATGACAGAAGAGTGATTGGAGCTGTTAAAAGAAATAGTAAATGAAATCCAGCTAGCTTTTTTCCTACCCTGAAGAATGCGATAACTCTGCATACACAACAGTTAAAACAGTTGCAGTTCGCCATCATGTAAAAATGTAGAGAGCATGTTTCCGCACGTGAATTGCATCACAGCATGCCTCAGTCCACCAATGGACCAGGACACAGCGCAGAAAGATGAAGTGCGAGAAATGGAATGTTCTGTGGTGGTAAGGATAACATTTATAAGGTATTCCACCTGATCTTCGCAACTGGGAAATGTTGTTTGTTGAAGGTCACCAGGGAGGAATAAAGCCTTTAGGTGGCCTTAGAAACTGCCAATAGGGTTTTCAGGTAGTTGAGTAGGAGTCAGCAAATAGATAGCAAATGGGAAATGGTCATATCATATACATATCAGAGAGAACGGACCACTTGAGATGATGGGTAAGCTGGGCAATGCAGAACGAGAGGTCCAAATGGGAACAGGTGTGCGTGGAATATGAAAGGAACATGGGTGCTCCAATGTTAAGACAAATGAGGTTGAGTTGATTGAGAAGGTCAACCAAAAGG
The DNA here is from genome assembly GCF_023898315.1 of Schistocerca nitens. NCBI lineage: Eukaryota > Metazoa > Arthropoda > Insecta > Orthoptera > Acrididae > Schistocerca > Schistocerca nitens. The sequence continues at coordinate 1,013,413,606 of NC_064614.1, read as the reverse complement.
GCACCTCTGGGACAGGTTCTGGAAGAGCCCCAAAGGGGATGGTGTGCACTGAAGTCACCGAGCAGCAAAAAGGGGTGAGGGACTTGACCAATAAGCTGGAGTAAGACTGCCATGGTGACAGTTAATGATGGAGAAACATTGCAAAGAGAAAAGGTGAAGTGAGGAAGGAAAAGGCCAACTGCAACAGCCTAACAGTTGCTGTAGCTCAGCCAGGTAGTGGAAAAAACTGCCGCAATTCCACTGGAGGAAGACGTGATCATGAGACTGGGAAGGCACAAGACACTCAGTGAGACAACCTAAGCCCCAGGGTCACCTGCTGCCACTGGCTTATTTCCTGAACAGGCTATACCCATTGTGTCTGAGGGTCTGGCGAGATCTAGGTCCTCAGCAGACGCCTTGTAGGCAGTGGTGGTGAGGGTTCCACTGCAATTCCATTGATTTTGGGGGTCCTCTTTCTGGATTTATCTTGCTGATCCTTGGGTTTCTATAGCTGGGAGGGCTTCACTGATTCAGTGTCTGTGAGGATGATCGTGAAGCCCTACGACCAGCTGTTTTTGGGCCACTGGTAGGAGTCATCTTTCCCACTAGCAGGTACCAGGGAAGGGAGTGACAAGGGACCCCTTCCTAGCGAGAGGAGCCGAAGAAGACTTACGCTTCTCCGGCTGAGAAGTGGGGACTGGTGTCACCGATGGTTGGGAGGACAGTACTCCCGAGGTAGGTGGTGCAGGAGCAACAGGGAGGGAAGTGCCCCCCACCATCAAGGGGGCAGGTGTAGTCTTCTGGCTCAGAGTTGACTGGAACTCGCAGAACAGATGGGGCTACAACTGTTCTCGTAGTGGGCATAAGAGAAGGCCATAACCACAGGATGTAGGTGCTCAAATTTCCTCTTGGCCTCAGTGTAGTTCAATCAGTCCAGGGTCTTTTATTCCATGATTTTCCTTTCTCATTATAAAATCCTGCAGTCTGGTGAGCAAGGAGAATCATGTTCACTGCAGTTGACACAGATGGGAGGCAGGGCACATGGAGTATTGGGTTGGGATCTATGCCCACAATCTCAACATGTGATGCTGGAAGTACACCAGGAAGACATATGGCCGGACTTCCAGCACTTAAGGCACCACATTGGGGGAGGGATATATGGCTTGACACCACAGGGGGAGACCATCACCTTGACCTTCTTGGGTAATGTGTCACCCTCGAAGGCCATGATGAAGGCACTGGTGGCAACCTGGTTATCCCTCGGACCCTGATGGACGTACTGGATGAAATGAACTCCTCGTCACTCTAAGTTGGCGTGCAGCTCGTTGTCAGATTGCAAAAGAAGGTCCCTGTGGAATATAATGTCCTGAACCGTATTTAAGCTCTTATGAGGCGTGATGGTAACAGAAACATCCCCCAGCTTATCACAAGTGAGTAATGCATGCGACTAGGCAGAGGATGCCATTTTTATCAAGACTGACCCTGACCACATTTTGGACAAGCCCTCCACCTCTCCAAACTTGTCCTCTAAATGCTCTACAAAAAACTGAGGCTTCGTCGAGACAAAGGAGTCCCCATCAGCTCTCGTACATACGTGGTACTGGGGCGAATAAGGTTCACTGCCATTCTTAGCCTGGCATTCCTCCCGTGGTGTGACCAGGGAGGGATACAATTTAGGATCATACTTCCTTGCATTGTAATCAAGACTTGGAATGCTAAGAGACTGCTGGCGTTTGATCACCAGAAAGCAATGACATGGTACGCTTCATTGCGTGTCACCCGCCCTGATGAAACCTGCTACGACCAGGGGACCTCCCCATGGGCGCCACCCAGCCACCTGGCAGGATGGCCATTGCTGGGAGTCCCGATGCCCCAGGGCGATGGGCATCTGCTCCATGGCATACATGGGGAGTTAACAGCGCAGTTATTAGCAGAGCAATCCCTGTGTAGTCAAGGGGCTACAACCAACAGGGTACATGGTGGCCCCACCACAATGGACTGGCTATCATGCTGGATATGAGGTGCAAGGAATTCCATGGTCATCATCAGCGCACAGAACGACACTGTATAGCGGGTGGAGGAAAACACACCCAGGAAGGTGCCCTCACTCAAGAGTTGGAAGATGAGTGGGACTGCAATGTCACAATGAGAAAGTGGGCTGAAGATCTCAATGAACGATGGACATGATGCACCATGTAAGGCGCCCTTCCCCAATCGGCTCAATCTTGAGGAAAATTTTGAAAAATGGAGGTCAAACCCCACAGGGGACCATCACATAAAGGCCAAAAGGTGTGAGACTACTTTTAGTCACCTGTTATGACCGGCAGGAATACCTCAGGCCTATTCTAACCCCTATGCCTGCAGGGGGAGGGGGGGGGGGAGCCAAACATAAACTCACGAAACTGTGATGAGCCCCCCCCCCCCCCGGGGGGGGGAGAAGACTGCTCTGCATCAGCCTATTTTGAGTGTCTTTTAAATGATCCTAATTATATGTTTGAAATTTACGGTAATGACGAATGTACATTTGCAGGTACCTATTACGTGCAGTTCTGGCAGAAGATAAGTGTGTTGTTGCTGTAGTCTTCAGTCCAAAGGCTGGTTTGGTGCTGGTCTCCATGCTACTCTACCCAGTACCAATCCTCTTCATCTACAAGTAACTACTGAAACCTGCATCCTTCTGAATCTGGTTAGTGTAATCATCTATTGGTTTGCCTCTATTATTCTTATCCTCCACTCTTCCCTCCAATACTAAAGTGGTGATCCCTCGATGCCTCAGAACGTATCCTGCCAACCAATCCCTTCTTCTTGTCAATTTGTGCCACAAATTCCTCTTCTCCCCAATTCTATTCAGTACCACCTCATTAGTTAAATGATTTACCCATCTAATCTTCAGAATTCTTCTGTAGCACCACATTTCAAAAGCTTCTATTCTCTTCTTGTCTACACTATTTGTCAACCATGTTTCACTTCCATACATGGCTACACTCCGTACAAATACTTTCAGGAAATACTTCATGACACTTAAATCTATACTCAATGTTAACAAATTTCTCTTCTTCAGAAACACTTTCCGTACCATCACCAATCTACATTTTATATCCTCTCTACTTTTCCATCATCGGTTATTTTGCTGTCCAAATAGCAAAACTGATCTACTACTTTAAGTGTCTCATTTCCTAATCTAATTCCCGCAGCATCACCTGACTTCATTCGTCTACATTCCATTATCCTCATTTTGCTTTTGTTGATGTTCGTCTTATATCCTCTTCTCAAGACACAGTCCATTCTGTTCAACTGCTCTTCCATGTCCTTTGCTGTCTCTGACAGAATTACAATGTCATTGGCAAAGATCGAGGTTTTTATTTTTTTCTCCCTGGATTTCAATTCCTACTTCAAATTTTTCTTTAGTTTCCTGTACTGCTTGCTTAATATACAGACTGAATAACATTGAGGGCAGGCTACAACCATATCTCATTTCTGTGGTGTCACCGCTAGACACCACACTTGCTAGGTGGTAACTTAAATCGGCCGCGGTCCTGTAGTACATGTCGGACCCGCGTGTCGCCACTGTGTATTCGCAAACGTAGCGCCACCACAGGGCAGGTCACAAGACACGGACTTCACCTCGCCCCAGTTGTACGGACGACATAGCTTGCGACTAGACCTACCAAGTATTCCTCTCATTTGCCGAGAGACAGATTAAATAGCCTTCAGCTAGTCCATCGCTACTACCTAGCAAGGCGCCATGTGTATCATTGCTAATTGCTTACTACTATGCAAGAGATGTATTTCAACAAGAACAAGACTACATTAAAGTTAAGTATATTAATATCTCTCTTCTTTTCTTTATAGTTTTCATCCAGTCTCCTGTTTCAGAATTTACGCCCGTCTGCGTTAGTTTCGCGTGCACCTAGCCACTCATTGTGTCGAGACCTTAGGGAATCGACACAACAATATCTTGGCGACGAGGATGGGATGCCGCGCCCACGTTGCAGTCTTTGTGTTATACTTGCTCTAATTTGCTTGTGTCATGGCTTCGCCGCATTCTCCAGATGTACTGTCCGAATTTTTTCGCTTGCAGAATCAGCAGACGCAGGCGTTATTGGAAGCCCTTGGACAGCTCGTCCAGGGTCAACGTGCGCTGCAAACCGATGCGGCGGCAGCCGCTTCATCGCTACCGCAGCCACACAACGCTGTCGCACCGCCATTTAGGCCCTTCGAGGCCACAACTGAAGCTGGACTGAGTGGGCCGATCAGTTCAACTTCCACCTCACTGCTTATGGAATTCAAGGTAAAGAGCGGCAGCCGTTTTTGCTTTCTTGTGTCGGTGTGTCTACCTACCGGGTGATAGTGAAATTGTTTCCCCGACGCGACGTAGCAACTCTGACCTACGAAGAAATTTTGTCTGCTTTAGATGCCTATTTCAAAGAAACAGTTAATGTTGTTGCAAAACGGTATACGTTTTTTCGTACAAAACGTACCGCCGGTCAGACTAACAGGGAGTGGGTAGCAACTTTGCAAGGCCTTACTAGAGACTGCGCGTTTGCCTGTGAATGTGGCCTCCCATATTCCGATACTATGGTGCGTGATGCAATTGCACAGAACGTTTCTGATGTTCGCATAAGGGAACAGATTTTGAAGCTAGTTAATCCCTCCCTGCAACAAGTGATAGACATATTGGACAGGCAAGACACACTTGACTTGGCTCAGGCATCATTTGAAACTTCGCCAGCCGTGTGTCACATTAATCGGCCCGCCCGGCCCGCTGCACGGGACGCTAAGCGGCCCTCGCGCCCGACTTCGCTGCGGCCGCCTAGCTTGCAACCACGTGCGCCGCGTAAGCAAGCAAATGCAGGAAAAGTGATCCCATTCCAGCTCGATACCGGAGCTGCTGTTTCATTGCTCAATCACGACACGTACAAACAACTGGGCGCCCCGCCATTGCGTGCCGCAAATGTTACGTTAACTAGTTACTCAGGACAGCATATACCTGTGTTAGGACAGTGCAGCCTTATTGCAACATACAAGGGACGGACAAAACTTGTGTCATTTTATGTGCTTCGTTCCTCTAGTGCAGTGAACTTGTTTGGTTTAGATTTGTTTCAATTGTTTAATATGTCTATAGTAAATCAGGTCCTATCAGTGAATCAAACTGTGCCTTCCGCCAGTGTTTCTAGTCTTTGTGAAGAATTTGCAGACATTTTTGCACCGGGCCTTGGTTGCGCTAAGAACTATGAAGCGCATTTGGAACTGAAAGATAACGCGCAACCGAAATTTTTCAGAGCGCGCAATGTTCCCCACGCATTGCGTGATGAGGTCGCAAGAACATTAGCCGAATTAGAATCTCAAGGTGTCATTGAACGTGTGCAGGCTTCTCTCTGGGCCTCACCCTTAGTAATTTTGCCCAAAACCTTCCGGAAAATTGAGACTTTGCGTGGACTTCAAGGCAACTGTGAATCCACAACTAGTGACTGCTACTTTTCCTTTGCCCCGCCCGGAAGATCTTTTTGACAAACTGTGCCCAGGAAAATATTTTTCAAAATTGGACCTAGCAGATGCGTACTTGCAAATACCTGTGGACGAAGAATCCCAGCGCGTCTTCGTGGTAAACACGCATCTTGGCTTGTATCGCTTCAAAAGACTGCCATTCGGGTGTGCATCCGCCCCTGCTTTATTTCAGCAATATTTACAAACTATTTGTGCGTCGGTCCCTACTGCTGCGAACTATCTGGACGATATTGTGATCTCAGGAAAGACAGAAGCCGAACATTTGCAGAATCTCCGGACATTATTTCAGGTCTTGCGTCAGAATGGTCTTCGCTTGAGGAAGGACAAATGTGTGTTTTTTGCTCGTGACTTACCGTACCTGGGCCATGTCCTTAACGCCCAAGGTATACATCCGAGTCCAGAGCACCTTCGTGCCATTCAGGACTTGCCGTCACCGCAGAACTTAAGACAGCTACAGAGTGTGCTGGGTAAGGTAAATTATTATTCAAAGTTTGTGCGCAATGCTTCTTCCATTTCAGCTCCGCTTCATCGCTTACGCCGTAAAGGTGTTCCGTTCGTCTGGACGACGGAATGCGAACGCGCCTTTCGCCAGTTGAAATCGGCGTTACTTTCAAATACTTGCCTTACGCCATTCGATCCCCGAAAACCCCTTTTGTTGATGGTAGATGCCTCGGATTTCGGGATCGGTGCTGTGCTTGCGCACAAAGATGGCTCGCATGGTCGCCCTATTGCCTTTGCGTCCAAATTGCTCTCATCTGCGCAAAGAAATTATTCACAAATAGAGAAGGAAGCTTTGGCTCTTGTGTTTGGTGTTACCAAGTTTCATGACTTCTTGTATGGTCGTCACTTTACAATCATCACCGACCACAAACCTTTGACATCGCTTTTTCATCCGAACAAGCCTGTACCTCCACGTACAGCGCAGAAATTCATTCGCTGGTCACTTTTTCTCTCGCAGTACCGCTACGATATCTTGTATCGGTCCACTGCTAAGCACGGCAACGCTGATGCGTTGTCCCGTTTGCCTGTTGCTGAGGATAAAGCATTCGATTCTTCCGAACTTGCTTGCATGTTCATTGATTCGGAAGCCGATGACGTGGTCGCATCGTTTCCGATTGATTTTCGTCGTGTAGCTACAGCCACAGCTGCTGACCCTGTCCTTGCTCCTGTTTTGCGTTTTGTTGCTACGCAATGGCCCTTGTCAAAGTCACGGATCGCGGATCCTTTGGTTCGCCGTTTTTTTGCTCACAAGGAGAGACTTTTTGTACGACGTGGTGTTTTGTTGTTGCGTTCCGATAATGATCAGTCCCGAGTCGTGGTCCCACGTTCGTTACAGTCCTCTGTCTTACGGCTTCTTCACCAAGGACATTGGGGTATAGTGCGAACGAAACAACTTGCTCGACAGCACTGTACTTGGTTCGGAATCGATGCTGCGATTGCGAATATGTGCTCCTCTTGCGTGGCGTGTGCCGAACAACAATCCGCACCGCCGCGGAAATTCTTTGCATGGCCGAAAGCCACTTCCCCTTGGCAACGCTTGCACATCGATTTTGCTGGTCCATTCTGGAATGCTCGATGGTTGGTTGTGGTCGATGCTTTCAGTAATTTTCCTTTTGTTGTCCGGATGTCTTCCACGACGTCTTCTGCCACCATCCAAGCCTTGTCTGCTATCTTTTGCATTGAAGGTCTTCCGCAGACTATTGTTTCCGACAATGGCCCACAATTCATGTCCGCAGAATTTCAGTCGTTCTGCAAGGCCAATGGTATTCAACATCTGACATCCGCGCCGTTTTCGCCTCAGTCAAACGGTGCCGCGGAACGATTGGTCCGGACTTTCAAGTCACAGATGTTGAAGTTGAAAGAGTCGCATTCTCGGGAGGACGCTTTGTTGCTCTTTTTGTCCTCATATCGCTCTCAGCCTCGCGATGGTCGCTCGCCGGCTGAATTGCTCCATGGTCGTCCTCATCGAACTCTGATGTCTTTGTTGCATCCGCCACATCAGGTTCCTGTGCAGCGGCAGACTCCTGCTTTTGCTCCTGGCGACGTTGTCTATTATCGCAACTATCGCGGTTCACAGCGTTGGCTCGCAGGGCGCATTCTTCGCTGCCTCGGCCGCGCGATGTATTTGGTTTTGGGGGCCTCTGGTGAGGTGCGTCGGCATCTCAATCAGCTGCGCCTCTGTCGTCGCCTGGGTTCTGCCGCTCCCCGTCTGCTTTCAGCGACGGAGCCGTCAGGTCAGCGCCCTGGGGACCCATCTACTGGCTCGCCTCATCCCCAGGTGTTACCGACGCTGCCTTCCATTTTGCCTCATGGCGTCGCGCCGCCGCAGCCGCCGCCGGCGCCGCCAGCAGCGGACGCTTCGCTGCAGCCGCCACGCGCCTCTCTGGGTCACGCGCCGCCGCTTGCTTCCCGTGACCAGCCGTCCTCCGCCATGGACCTCTTGCCCGCTCCGGACCAGATGTCGTCTTCGCCCGTCGGGTGCTCCGACCACATGGAGGTCGACCCCGCGGCTCCTCTTATATCATTACGTGCGCAAACACCTCATGTTGACGTGCACCCTGGACTAGGTTTGCAGGCGTTTCCTAGCTCCCCTCGGACCGAATGGCCGGGTGCGGGTGGCACAGCCTCGCCTGTTGTTAGGCTCCCCACCTCATCGCATACGTCAACATGGGGTCATCCCCACGGCGGGCGGAAGCCTTATCTCACGACCGTTCGCCGATTTGCGGGGGAGGAATGTGGTGTCACCGCTAGACACCACACTTGCTAGGTGGTAACTTAAATCGGCCGCGGTCCTGTAGTACATGTCGGACCCGCGTGTCGCCACTGTGTATTCGCAAACGTAGCGCCACCACAGGGCAGGTCACAAGACACGGACTTCACCTCGCCCCAGTTGTACGGACGACATAGCTTGCGACTAGACCTACCAAGTATTCCTCTCATTTGCCGAGAGACAGATTAAATAGCCTTCAGCTAGTCCATCGCTACTACCTAGCAAGGCGCCATGTGTATCATTGCTAATTGCTTACTACTATGCAAGAGATGTATTTCAACAAGAACAAGACTACATTAAAGTTAAGTATATTAATATCTCTCTTCTTTTCTTTATAGTTTTCATCCAGTCTCCTGTTTCAGAATTTACGCCCGTCTGCGTTAGTTTCGCGTGCACCTAGCCACTCATTGTGTCGAGACCTTAGGGAATCGACACAACAATTTCCTTCTTAACCACTGCTTCCCTTTTGTGCCTCTCAACTCTTATTACTGCCATCTGGTTTCGGTAAAAATTATAAATAGTTTTTTGCTCCCTGTATTTTACTCCTGCCAACTTCAGAATTTGAAAGAGTGTATTTCAGTCAACATTGTCAAAAGCTTTTCCTAAGTCTACAAATGCTAGAAATGTAGGTTTGCCCTTCCTTAAACTACCTCCTAAGGTAAGTTGCAACGTCAGTATTGCCTTGCATGTTCCTACATTCTACAGGATCCAAACTGACCTTCTCCAAGGTCGGCGTCTACCAGTTTTGCCATTGATAATTATATGCACATAAAATAATTTATGTCAATTTGCCAGTGCTCCACAAGCTTTTCTAATTCAGGTTGTATGCTAAGAGGTGTAGGTCATGGTAAACAACGCAGGTACCTAGTTGCATCTGTGTGGACATGTGTCCACATCACGCTGCTCTGTATTCCTCCACTGATGGTTGTACCACTGCGATCAATTGCTGATTGCATGGAAGTCCTGGGCTGTCTGAAGGATTGCATGAAATACATGCTTGAAGGATGGCTTCGTGGTTAATTAGCAGTGATACGTGGCTGCGTTTCATTTCTCTAGTTATTAAGAGAGGTTGTGTAGTTTTGTTCCATTCCATTGTGCTGTGTTGAGTAAGAACCTTAGGGCTCCAATTTTGCAGTGATTAGCATTTCGAAGCTTGTGCTTTAGAAGTAGGATTGAGGGACAGTTCATAGTAATAGTTGTAACTCAATGGTCTCCATCCAATAATAGAGTTGTTTATGAAATAATTACAAGCACTATTAACGTTTTTAACTTCTAAACAGAATGACATACATATGGCAATGTTAAGAGTATATTTTAATATAAATGTTCAAGGCAAATCTATTACACAGCTCTATTAAATTCCTTTCTCATTTCATATAATCTAACTCTCCTTCATAAATTATGACAAAAGTTAAGGTAATCAGTAGCTCTGCTGTTGACAATATCTCTGTAGACACATCAGGATTGAAAATAAATTATGTATACACTCACAGTTAAATTATTAAACTAATGAATGAAAAAGGAATTGAGGACTAACAAATGAAAAACTAATTGTATTAACACACTGGAAAGATGTACACAAATCACTTGGCGCCAGGGAAAAATGTAATATATTCTGTAAAGTAACCTAAGTTGACAAGAAAAACCATTTGAAAACAAGTTTAATAAATTATAATTCTCGTTTATTTGATTTTTTTAAGTATTTGTTGGGATACTAAAATCAACACCAAATACTGCTAAATTGTGTTTTATTTTCCACTGCATGGCTTACTAACACAGTGATATTTGTAATGCTGATTGAAATTGTTTGTCAAATCACTTGTATAAGGAGTGTCGAGGCGAGCGCCCAATTGCAGGAGATATAGCGCACAATGGATCACTGCAATCCATTGCCCACACATGGGGCCCTCAACATCACTATGTAGGTAAGGTTATTAAAAATAGATGAATGAATTATTCTGTTTATAAGACAGTGTTGCTGAGGGGTTCTACATTGTCTGCGGCAAGCAAACATTGACAAATGATTTTTAGGCGAGGTTTTTTAGCAATGTACAACAAATTAGCTCTGTCAACAATATTGTGGTGCAATTTTGTAATATCACACACTGATCGCAGTGGAAGAGAACAGGCAAACAAAACTTTGGTGCCAATTTGTAATACATAAAATGTGGGTTAATAAAAATAATTACTTTCCATGTGTTCTTCAAACTTGCAAAAATATACAGAATTTCATGTCAATGATGTATTATAAAGATACGATGCAAACACGTGCACATAATCGCAAACAGTGTTATTATTTACAATTAAAAAATGTAATGGTTAGTGTTCCCCAAAATTAATGCGAAATGCACTTAGCATGTGCTACATGGATACAGTTTGTATCTGTCAGAAGTCATCCAGCTTTCACTGATTCCTCTGCTTCCAAACAAGTGCCAAATCATATTGTGCATATTAATTAAAACATCGAAAGCAACAAAAAAATGGAGAGATTGTAATGTGTAGTTTTCAAATATCATTAATTAATGCACAGATAAAGTGTAAAATTAATTGAATAGATTACTGGTAATAGCCAAAGAAAGAAATCAATAGATAACTTACAAGAAAGGGGATAAAGGGAGGAACAGATTGATGAGATGCACATAAAGGATGTAAAATTACATCAGCTGATACTGGAAGTAGCAGTAGGAGGGACAGTATTTGTGGAGTAACAACAATAAGTGTAATGTGGCAGAGTTGTTCCAAAAATGGAGAATTAGGGTGTAAAACAATCAGCCTAAATCAGTGCTATGAGAGTAGTCTTCTTTTGAGACAGGAAGTATCAACCGTGAGAGTACCTGGCGTATCAACAACAGTCAGTCGTAACCGCACACCTCGCTCCTCAATGTCCATCGTCTTCTTCTCAATGCTAGTTGTCTTCTCAATGCGTTCTGTCAACAGACATGGAGACTTATTAGAACGTATATCTAAATCAAATGAGCACCAAAACATTTACATACTTGTGCTGAGCAATGTGTGCACATCCGGGCTTTGTCAGTTGTGTAGACATTGTTATGAAATGTATGTTCATGTGCTACATTGTTGGTTTTTTACATTGTTTGTGTTTATTCACAAGAAACAAGAGTTCACCCAGTTGTTAACAACTTACACTGTCGACAGGGGCCTCTAGTGCTTAACTCACAAAGTGTGCTCTCACAGACCGCCCTCCGAGGTAAATTGTGGTGGAGTGCTTCTATACTCCATCTACACTCCTTAAATCACCAACTCTATAATGTTTTACTGTCAGTTGCATTATCGCCTTCTTTGTTGCTGACATGTATTGGGGTCTCCTAGACTTCACCTTGTGAATTACATACCCGTTTTCTTACTACAGTGCAAAATATGTTCTGAGGAAGGTGTCAATTTTAAGGGTTCTAAGTTTGATCAAGTTTTTAATTAGTGATTGCACGAACATGCCAGTGATATGGCTCAAGAAAGAGATGACATATATGACAATTTTGCAATAGCCAGAGATAAAAATTCTGCTGGCGAACAAGAGGAAGAACTTCAGGACAATGGTGTTGGGTATCTTCCTATTTCTCCAATAAAATACTTAAAGTGTTGGTTAACGTATAATGTGTTCTGAGCTATGGCATAAAAAAAAATAAAAAAAAAAAGGTCCGGTAGCGAATTTCAGTTTTGCAGACTTACTTTCTGCCCTATCGAATGCAATATTTATGTGCAAGTTTAACCCCTGGAATTATTTAGTTGTATGTGAAAATTTAAATGCTACAAAGACTGTATAATTTATCAGAATGTAAAATTCAATTCTCTAACAGTTTGTTTTTGTGCAGCATTTAAAAAACTGCACAAAAGTATATGATTTTGTTTGATAAAAATCAAAATACTGCAAGTTTTATTTAGTGCAATAAAATCAGTGAGGAGTATTGAAATACAGAAATAATTGTAAAAATAAATGTTTTATAAATTAAACAAAGATTTTCTAAAGATTTATTTTCTTCATCTCAGTTTAAACATGGAGGTACCAGAGACAACAGTTTTGGATGACTGAACAGTGGATGATGATGTAGATACGATTGCAAACAGTGATTTCTGCTCTGAAAACTGTGACAGTTTTTGATGCGTTTGCAGCATAATATCATTAAATCAAAGAAAAATAAATAATTTAAAATTAATATTAATCTCACAGAGAACCTTACATTATATGTACTGAGCAGCAACTTGCCCGTGAAAGGCAAAGGTCCTGAGTTAGAGTCTCAGTCCCTCACACAGTTTTAATCTGCCAAGAAGTTTCATATCAGTGCACACTCTGCTGCAGAGTGAAAATCTCATTCTGGAAACATGTAATGTATTTTAGTAAATAAGACTTAGCAAAATTTTTATCTTACTAGCCCATTATGAGTATGGGCAGTATATGCATTTACTTACAGAATTTCATTTCACTTCACAGTAATTGGTGCTGTTTCCACAACACACATCGTGGGCTAATTCATGTTTTTCTGCTACTTGGCAATAATGTTACAGCACTTCATTATCACAATTATATTATTTAATTTATAACTTGTAGGTATAGAGCTGTACTCTGCCCAGTTTCCAGCATGGAATATCAGACTTTTAATACATTTTACTCTCCTGTGGTTCAGGACCGATTTAAGTTAGTTTGAGACTGATGAACTGTGGATCTCCTTCAGCAGTAATTATTACTTTACTTCCATATAGAATGTAAAGGTAACATCTGATAAAATTTTATTTCTTTAATTTAAGCACTAACAGACACTATACTGTCTGAGATTTTTAACCGTTATCTGAGGAGCATCACAAAAAATAGTCAAGACATAAAATTAATCATCATGACTGATTTTTAGCTCCATTCACATCACAAAGGAAAAAAAAGCACTGTTTAGGCAAATAAACAGTAAACCCATTTTTTTCTTGTAAATACTGAAGGGCTTGTCAGTTTTCGCTAACACTACATGTAGCTACTAACAATGCAAGTCTATAAAGTTTAGCACGTGTGTGTGTGGTTTAGGACAAAAGTCATTGCAAACCTTTTTTTCCTTCCAGATACTAGCCCGGTTGTAAAATGCGACATATGCAGATGAAAGGGCGAGTTGGGAACTTCTTGTATTGACACTGAAAAACGCGCAAACGTTGTACCTCACATGCTTATTATGGAAGTGGCTTTCGAGTCACAGTCCTGTGAATGGTTTGAAGTGGCCCACCATTAATTCCTCACCTGTACCAACCTTTTCGTCTCCAAGTAGCACTTGCAACCTACATCTTCAATTATTTACTGGATATATCCCAATCTCTGCCTTCCTCTACAGTCTTTACCCCCTACAGCTCCTTCTAGTGACATGGAAGTTATTCGCCGATGTCTCTTAAAAGATGTATTGCCCTGTCCCTTCTTCTTGTCAGTATTATGTATTTTCCATGTATTCCTTTCTTCACCCAGTCTACAGCTAATCTCCTCATTCCTTACCTTTTGTGGCACCACATCTCAAATGCCTCTATTTTGTTCTGTTCCAGTTTTCCCACAGTTCATGCCTCACTGCCATACAACGCTGTGCTCCAATCACACATTATCAGATATCTCGTTCTTAAATTAAGACCACATTTGGTCAATTGATGGACTGATTGAGGGGGGTTATGGGCCTAAAAAGTGAGTTATCAAAAGTTACATATATAAGATAGAGGTGTCCGCTAAAAGTGGACAGATCCAGTCAGAGGTGTCAAACTGTAAAGCAAGAAAGCTGAAAACACACACAGTAGAAGACATAAAAGATTAAGCCAAATCTAAACACTGAAAAAACAGAGGGATAAAAGAGCAGTCTTTGCAAGAGGAAGTGGTTATGTGTCTCAGATTCAGAAAACACGAAGAGAGGCCCCAACCACATACCACCCTACCCTGCTCCAGGAGTAAAGCAAAATATTGTAACTGAATATATAAACCAATTTCATGTAGGAAACTGAGGAAGAGCACCAAACTGCGATAGTCTCATTAATTTGTGGAGTTTATTACTGAAAGCATTCGTGCACCAGATGTCATTCCACATTTTGGCTAAGAGAGATTTGATGTGTATCTGCACAACTGCACCTGGAATCATGAAACAGAATGGGACATGTATCTGCCTCTCTAGACAAATGGTTAATTCCCTGGGGTGCCCCCATGACATGAGACCCAGTGAAAGACAACTGACCAGGTGGCAAGGCGAAGGGTATATAGATCATGGATAGCAGAGACAAAGCGTGATAAGAGCAGCACTGATTTATAGCCTGCAGGCTGTTAATTGAGTTGGTACATATTAAAACACTGTGAAGGAAGACCTGAGTAACAAAACTGAGGGCCCTGTTAATGGCTAGCAGCTCTGCTGTGAACACACTACATGCTCCTGGCAGTAAATGGTGTTCGATGCCAGTAGGAATGTGAAAGCGTATTCTGCCTTATTGTTATAGAACTGACATTGTAGAAGATAATAGCACCACAGAACTCTGCAAGTGGGGAACAGCAAGCTACCAAAACATCATAGGGGTGACAGAGACTGTAGGACCCTGGAATAGATTGGTCCTAATCAGTGGTCTAGGCACCATCCAAGGGGCCAGTAAGGGAGGAAAAACACTGCACACATCCCAGTGAGTGGAGATGGAGATCACAACAGAGGGAAGTGAGACACATTCCAACCAGCAATCCCACAAATCGGTGGTTTATCAGGAAGGATATGTTCATCTTTGCAAAGAGGAGGGGTACACTGGATGGTCAAGGAATTGTGGAATGGCAATTGTGCAAGAAACCAAGAGTTGGCTCCAGCATACTTGTAGAGGGCAATCCCCACTTTTGCAAGGAGACTGTTGATGAGACTAGTGTGAAAGACACCGTTAGCCAGACACACTCCATAATGATGAACAGGGTCAAGTAGTTTCAGAGTGGAAGGGGTCGCTGAGCCATATGACCATAATTTAGTCTGGACAAAACCACAACACAGTAAATATGGAGAAGAATAGCACAGCCTGCTCCCCAAGATGCACGAGCCAGGAGGCAGAGAGCATTAAACTTCCACATGCAGGTAATCATCAGGTGGCGAATATAGGGCAGCCACGTCGGTTTTTTATCAAAAATAAGGCCCAAGATATGGGACTGTGCTACAACATCTAGGCTCTGGTCGCCTGCGTAATGTTCTGAATCAGTGTGCACTGTGGGTCGATGACAAAAATGCGTTACCCTCGTTTTGGAGGGAGAAAACTGGACACCATGGGAAAGAGCCCATGCAGAGGTCCTACAGATGGCGCCTTGGAGCTGGCATTCAGAAGATAAGGTACTGAGTGGGAGTTCACCAGATGCAAAAATCATCAACATACAAAGCTGGGGTAACCAGAGGCCCATCAGAGGTTACAAGCCCATTGATGGCGATGAAGAAGAGTGTGATACTTAATGCAGAACCCTGTGTGAAACTGTTCTCCTGAATCCAAGAGAGACAGAGAACTGCGAACTCTAGGATGGGGGAGCCAGTGAGATAAAAAGTTGTGGATAAAAATCTGAAGGGAGCCTTGAAAGCCACAGCCATGGAGGGCAACTAAAATGTGATGGCGCCAAGCTGAGTCATATGCCTTATGTAGATCAAAGAAGACCACAACAAGGTGCCGGCGTTTAGAAAAAGCTTGTTGGATTGCTGTTTCCAGTTTTCACGAGCTGGCAAGTGAGTCCCCACCCCCTCCCCTCCCCCTCCAATTTTGGGGCATTTCAAATTTTGGCGGGAAATTCAAAAAAATTTGGGAAATTCAAAAAATTTTGGGAATTTCTTGGTCCCAGGGCCTAACGGACGTCTCAACCCACCTCCACCAGGGAATTGGAGCGAAATTCAAAATGGCGGGTGCTCTTTCTAGGACTCTAACCCCAGCCCTTCCACCGGAAAGCCCAAGTGAACTTCCATTTGCAGGGAAACTGTACAGCTGCACGAGAAGAATGTTAGGTTAGTGTACTTTATTTATTTTGGGTGGGAAACTGGAGTAAAGAGCGAGCGTAATTACATAATTAATCAAAGATCGAGCCCAATTACATATCTGTATGCATTGTGCTATGCAAGCAGCGGCTAAAATCGCAATATAGATCAAAAAGTGACTATGTCAGACCACTAGCTTTATCCAGTGGGGAAAAAAAAGTCCACAATACCACTCCAAACTAGTGGCAGACGTACTCATACTCTATATAGGATGGTCCCTTCACCTAAAAGCTAGCGAGAAAAAGGCAGGATTGGAAGGTAGTATCATTAGTTTTGGCAGAAAATGTGTTCAACCAACGACAGTTTAGTAAGTGTATTACCCGTGAGCATACACCTGAGGACTCACTCTATCGCTGTTTGACGCTTGAGTTCACTAAAGATGGCTCCCACTGCATTGCTTGACAATCACCCTGCAGCAATGGTCCTCGAAATTCTGGACGGCCAGTACATGCTATCACAACTGCTGATAAAAGATTTACTGTTCTAAATGCACATTGAAATTGTTGTGTAAAAAACCAGCACACGTAAAAAACAGGTCATAATGCAATACATGTACTGGGATTGAGAAAATCATCATAACATAATTAGTGCAAAAACCGATCCCAAAAGATTACACCGGTCATGAACTAACCAGCTTAGAGCCAGTCTTATCTCCCACCCGCCATCCCTCCCTCCCCTCACCATAGGTAGGGATACAGGCGTGGTCTATCCCGTCGCTGAAGAGATCCATCTCGCGGCAGTGACATAACATCTCTGGTCTGCGGAAACCAGTCACAGATGGACAAAAGACATGAAACGGAAGCTCCATGCAATCTGTTAAATGTATTTCCTAGAAAGGCTGGCCCCCTGGAGCAACAACAAAATTCCAGAGAATTTTCCACATAGTTTTTTTTTTCCTTGTACTCCCGCAGGTTAGGAAATGTGCAGCTGCCACCCCCTCTGCTCGCCCAGCCATATCTGGAGGCACAGTCCTGAGTCCACAGTGGAACACATGGCTGAAGGCTGTCAGCACTATTGATGCCGACAAAAGCTAGACGTACACAATAGGCCGCGACACTGGCAGGCTACAGAACAAAGCGAGATAAATAACAGCAACCCTGACCATGAGTTGTTTGTCTGAAAGCACAGTTGTGACTGCCTGTAAGACATGCCCTATGCCACCAGCAAGCGTTCCCACAAGCACTCATCATTCTGAAGCAGAAGACATTTCACTGTAACAATTGTATTTAACGTCGACGCACCTCTTACAAGCGAGCATCTATTAATAAAAAGAACAATCATGATGATAACAATGTTCTGTGTTCAGGTATTGTTTTACCCCAGTAATAAGATATTTCTTAGTTGACAGTGTGTCATTGCACTTAGCATCCTGTACCGTAAGAGCTTCACTTCTCCCTACCAAGCGCGTCTCCCTGGCTGCATAAATTATGGATGAACAGTTAGCAAGTTGTGCATTCGAACCACAACCATCTGCAGCTGATAGCTCTACACACATACACATAGAGACTATGCCTACCTGTTACCAATCATGAAGTCTCGATTTCAACCACTTGTGCCCTATTTCCGACAGTGCTAGAGCCCTGCAAGTAGTGAAAAACTCTTCACGAAAGGGTTCTATAGGAGTTGTAAGCACACTTAAATTCCTCTGCTAAAGAGTATAATATCTTTGATGCACATTATATTACCGATATTTCATAACAATATTGTCTAGAGTCTCCAGTAATAATAACAAACCAAGGCATCCTGCTGTGCCTATCACACCTCATTTCATATTCTTAAAGATCAACGATGACAGCACATGATGATCCCAATTCCGCTATTTGTGTGCTAGATGTCTGTTGAATGGAGAGAGACAGTTTTCATGCATTTTATTCTTATTTATGAGATAGAACAGCACAGTAGGCGGACAGTATAGTGTAGCACTGTTCCTAGATGCACCTAGTCCCTTACAATCACATATTCTACAGATGCAGTACATTGCTCTATTTTCTGCACCTGAGACAGACCTTGAAGTCATGGTAGAAAAACAAAATGTATGGTGGTGTATGAAGTTGTAGTCATACACTTCTTGGATGTGTTACAGTTAAAAAAACATCATATCAAACTGCTTCTGAAAGAACAATACAGAAACCCTCTCTTCCCACTGATAGCCTGTGGGAGATGGTCTGCCTCCAGTATAGGAAAACAAAACTTCACACAGGTCTTTGCAAGTGACTTCGACCACTGGTCACCTGCTCCAGTGGTACGATATGTGTTCCTGTAATGTGCTTGATGTCAACATGCAGACAGTATTTGTTTTTTGTTATATAAGAAGAGAAAGATACGCTAAAATTTTATAGGAGGTTATTTTACAAGAAGTAGTACAACTGGTTAAAGTTTGGATGCAGATGTTTCATATTTTAACCGATTCTGGATGGTAAAAAATAACAATGAGGAAGGATGCTCTCTAATGTAATAAATGACTGTATAGCTGTTGGTCTCTATCGGTATTTCATAGTACTGTCTTCGAGCTTGACAATTTGTAATTTGGACATGTCGAATGCTCACAAACTATAAAGATTTCGCTCATAAAACTAATCGAAATCGACTGTATATATTCTCATGGAGTCATGACGGTTTTTATTATTATCATAACGATTGTGTGTTTAAAAAATGTATTACCACAAGTCGTGTCTTGTTTCATACTTTATAACCTGTAATTATAAAGTAGCCATCACTTGAAATATAGCTAGTTGTGGAACATAGTAAAGGTAGTGTTTTTTTTTTTTTCAACATGCGAGTAAATTGCGTGAAATAGGCTGTTCTCTGTTGACCAAATTGATTACAGAATTACAACACAAGAATCTGCTGCTATTGTGAATGATGGTCTGCTGGGTGGCAGAAACTTTACACGTAGGTCGCTAGAGGCGAGTTATGGAGCAAAAATGTCAGATGTCAGCGTGGATATGGTATTTGTTTTCGATGTATCGGTGGAATGTTATAAGGTTCTCTACTAGGTGACGTTCTGTTATACGACACGCTCATGACTAGTTTTTTACGTTTTGTTAACGCCAGTGCGATATAGGATCACTCTGGTAAAACGGGACCTGCCATAGTGCACAAAACAAGAACTTCCTCTTGAAATACAGCTCGTTGGCGAACGTAACATGATTGTGCTTTTTCCCCACATGTGAACAAATGGCGTGAAAGGCTGTATTCTGTAATGTTATTTCACATGTCTGAAATGTTTGTAATACACATGTGCAAATGGTTCAAATGGCTCTGAGCACTATGGGACTTAACATCTGAGGTCATCAGTTCCCTAGAACTGAGAACTACTTAAACCTAACGAACCTAAGGATATCACACACACACATGCCCGAGACAGGATTCGAACCTGCGACCGTAGCGGTCGCGCGGTTCCAGACTGAAGCGCCTAGAACCGATAGGCCACACTGGCCGGCCACACATGTGCATGACAATTTATTTACAGACACTGATGTGAACTCCAGGGACGCTCTCAAACCATGTAATTTTGTCCATCAAACTGAAAGAAATCGCTCAACATAGATGGTTTTTCCCTTCAGAATTGTCATTCTCGCTTTTTCTTTACTCTGATAACAGTTTCGAAATAATGAACACGTTCTGCAGTGATTGATTTTTTAGCAGCAATATAGTGGGATTTTTTTGCGATTTTATGAATGGTGGGCTTCTATAGGATATGTGGGATAGTTAATACATCTGTCAGATCTATGACTATAAAGCTCTGACCTCTGCAGTTTGATCATCTGTAACCGGCGGCAGTGCTGTAGATTTTTTTTTTTGTTTTTTTTTTTCCACATCGTTGGGTGTCGCAAAATAACAGGTGGCATGGTAGAGAGAGACGAGAACTGTATCCTGCAGTCGGACGTTAAAAAAAAAATTATATACACCAGTTTCCCCCATATAAGTAAACGAAAATGGACCGCGCCTATTTTCGGGGAAACAGGACAGTTATTATCGTCACGATTGTGCTCTGTTTTTAATACATGCTCGCTTGTAAGAGATGTGTTGACGTTAAATACAACTGTTACAGTGTAATGTCTTCCCTCTCAGAATGGTGAGCGCTTCCGGCTGCGGGTGCTGGCACCGTAAGGGCATGTCTTATAGGCAGTCGCAGCTGCATTTTCAGACAGACAACTTGCAGTCAGGGTAGCCGTCATTATCTTGCTTTGTCCTGTGACCCGCTGACGTTGAGGCCTATTGTGTATAGGCTTAATTTAACATGATACATTCAAGGCATTGTTTCCTATGACAAAGGTGTTGTGTTTACATGTTACTTATATTACAGGTTCTCATAATTAATAGCACACTTATTTCATACTTGTTACATTTGATAATGGTGACTGAGCTTCGCCAAAACTAGCTTTCTGTAATTTACTGCCACTGTCACTTGACCACTGTACTGAAGTGAAAAAAATTGTTTTCCTTCTCCGATTTACTCTCAATCCACATTCTGTACTCATTATACTGTTCATGCCATTCAACAGATACTGTAATTCTTCTGCACTTTCACTGAGGATAACAATGGCATCAGTAAATCTTAACATTGAAACCCTTCCACCTTGCATTTTAATCCCACTCTCTAACATTTCCACTATTTCTGCTATTGCTTCTTCGATATACAGACTGACCAAATGGTTCGAATGGCTCTGAGAACTATGGGACTTAACATCTGAGGTCATCAGTCCGCTAGAACGTAGAACTACTTAAACCTAACTAACCTAAGGACATCACACACATCCATGTCCGAGGCAGGATTCGAACCTGCGACCGTAGCAGTCGCGCGGTTCCGGACTGAAGCGCCTAGAACCTAGAACTGCGGCAGCGACAATTCAGTTGAGTGGACTGCCCCTCATAGCTAAGCAGGAGGGGACAGTTTTTAAGCCTCCCACCAGCTCGCTCTAATGTCGCTCGCCGTTTCAGAATGGGGGGAGGGGGGGAGGAGGCGCTCATAAACGCCACCAGAGGACAGTAAGTTCACATGACCTCACTGCCTACGAGTCTGATTGGCCGGCCGGTATTTTTACGCAGCCGGAGTCAGAGCTTGGCCCCAGAGATTCATTGAACTTAAAGATTTACCAACATTAGTACGTAAGACTGCTGTGAGGACAATACACCAATGTATCATAACGATACGACATTTTATTTCGTGTCAGTGTCTTACGTTGAGAATATCACCATTCAGGGCTATTTGTTTTCAGACGAGATATACTATATCTCATACTCCGCAAGCCACCTAATGGTGAGTAGCGCAGGGTACTTTCGGTACCACTATCTGATCCCTCCAACCCTGTTCCACTCGCGAATAGTGCGTGGGAAGAATGATTGTCGGTAAGCCTCTATACATTGGCTCTAATTTCTCGCATTTTCTCCTCGTGGTCAATACGCGAGACGTATATGAGGGGAAGAAATATGTTGTCTGACTCCTCCTGAAAAGTGCTGTCCCGAAACTTCAACAGCAAATCTGTCCGTGATGCACAACGCCTCTCTTGTAACGGTTGCCAGTGGAGTTTGTTTAGCATCTCCGTAATGCTCTCTCGCCATCTAAACGATCCCGTGACTAAACGTGCCGATAGATGAACAATACTCAAAAATCGGGCGAGCAAGCGCCTTATAAGCCACTTCTTTCGTGGATGAGTTACATTTCCTTAAGATTCTTCCGATGAATCTGAGTCTGGTGTCTGCTTTTCCCACTATGTTTTATATGGTCATTCCACTTAAGGTCGCTCTGGATAGTTACGCCTGGATATTTTACGGCAGACGCTGTCTCCAGCTGGCTGTCTCCAGCTGGCTGTCTCCAGGTGGCTGTCATCAATAGTGTAGCTGTACAGTAGTGGATTTCTTTTCCTATCTATGCGTAGTTTGTTACGTTTATTTACGTTCAGGGTCAACTGACAGTGCCTGCACCATTCATCAATTCTCTGCAGGTCGTTCTGCAAATTCGTACTATCTTCTGGCGTTGCTACTTTGGTATAAACAACTGCATCATCTGCGAATATCCTTAAAGAGCATCCGACGCTTTCTACTACGTCATTTATATATATAGTGAACAGCAACTGTCCTATCACACCTCCCTGTAGTACTCCGGATATTACCTTTACATCTGCCGATGTAGTTCCGTTAAGAGAGACGTGTTGAGTTCTATCTGCAAAAAGTCTTGAATCAAGTCGCAGGTCTGCTCCGATACTCCGTAAGCTCGTATTTTTTTCATTTAACGGCAGAGCGGGACGGTGTCAAATGCCTTACTGAAATCAAGGAATACGGCAGCAGCATGAGCGCCGTTGTCCATTGCTGTGTGGATCTCATGGAGGAACAGAGCGAGCTGAGTTTCGCGGGATCTCTGCGGAATTCATGTTGATTTTTATAGAGGAGATGTTCATTTTCCAAGAACGTCATATTTCTTGAGCATAAAACATGCCCCATAATTTTACAACAGATATAGGTCTATAATTGTGTGGATCTGTCTTACGGCCTTCCGTAAAAACGGGAATGATCTGCGCTTTTTTCCGGTTGTTAGGTACCTTTCGTTGCTCAAGCGATCTACGATAAATTACTGCTAAAAGGCGGACAAGTTCTTCCGGATAATGTTTATATAATCTTATAGTTATCTCATCTGATCCTGAAGCCTTTCCACTACTAAGCGATTGTAGCTGCTTTTCAATTCCGCGATCGGTTATCTCAATATCTGCCATTTCGACGTTCGCACGAAGATTGAAAGGAGGGATAGTGTTACGATCTTCAGCGGTGAAACAACTTCGGAAGGCCGAATTAAGTTTTCGGCCTTCTCTCCGTTTCGGTGCCGGTGTGATCGCTGAGAGAATGAATAGATTATTTTGACCCACTTCCTGATTTTATGTATGACCAAAATCTCTTAGGGTTTTTACTAAGGTCGGTTGACAACGTCTTACTTTCAAAATCATTGATTGCTTCTCTTATTGCTTTCCTTACGCTCATTTTCGCTTTATTCAGCTTTTGTTTGTCAGCTAGGTTTTTACTTCTCTTGAATCTGATATGAAGTGCGTTTTGTTTACGTAGCGCTTTTCTAGTACGGCTATTAAACCATGGTGGATCTTTCCCATCCCTTAAAACATTACTCGGAATATACTTGTCTAGGGCATATTGTACGATGCCTTTGAATTTTTTTCCATTTTTTCTCCACATCTCCGTCCTCATAACCGAATACTTGATGCTGACTGCTGAGATATTCTGAAATGTGTATCCTGTCAACCTTGCTGAGCAAATATATCTTCCTAACTTTCTTAACATTCCTTGTAGGACCCGTCGTCATAGATGCTGTCACAGCCTTATGACCACTGTTACCTTCCTCTACGTTAACTGATTCGATAAGTTCAGGTCTGTTTGTTGCCAGGAGGTCTAAGACGTTATCCTCACGAGTTAGTTCTCTAACGGTCTGCTTAAGGTAATTTTCGGACAAGACATCCAGAACAATGCCACACGATTTCCTGCCTCTGGCGCCGGTTTTGATGGCACAACACTCCCAATCTATACCTGGCAAGTTGAAGTCCCCGACTCCCTTATTACGTAGTAATAATATGTAGGTCTTCTTCACCACGACCACCACCAATAGTCGTTCTGATTACTGAGCGCCATGATCCTATGAACCCAATGTCGCCCTCCTGAGCGTTACCAGTTCCGCTTATAATCTGCTGAAGAGGTAGACTGGAAATCTTTATCTGTTCCATCAACCTGTTTGCTTCTCTCCCCCTCAGTCTCATCTGCTCGATCTATCCTTCCTAGATTTTCTTTTTAGGTTCTCTCCATGTCTTCTAACAATAAGGTCATATAACTGGCGAATATTTTGATTGACACAAGAAAAAAGGCGCCTGGGTATATTAAGATGCTTAATAACGGACGAATTAGTCCGTTTTTTAGCGTTATCCGTAAAAATTGCGCCCCTGGGAAAATTAGAACGCTGCCTCGTGAATTCTACATCAAGGGCAATTCCTAGGCGACATTAGTGTTTGCCGACCTAAAGGGCCTGAGCAGCCTTGCCTGCAAATGTGTGAATAGGAACTCAGATTGGCTGCAAAATGTAGGACTTCTCCCATGTTCGGCTCCGTTGCTTTCTTCGAGTGCCGAAGCTTTAAATGGCACCCAAAGTTAGCTAGCGGTCGGTCTCATTCTGCTGGTTTGATCAGCAGGCAAAACGCGTCGAAGCGGTTAATACAATCATCCCCCGGCCATATTCGCCTACAGCTTAGGTGACATGTTGCACCGCTTTACGGGAGTGCCTAAGTCCTAAGAAGTTAAAGCAAGATTGCGAGTTCTGTCGAACAAAACAGTTTATAATCTTGTTGGTCTCTGGTCGTGTAATTAAATACACCGGAATTACGATTGAAGCTCACAACTACGACCATACCCGGACCAGAAACGCCTCTATATCGCGCCTAAGGTAATCTTCGCCGTGTTCTGCCTTGTACCATCTCTAGGCAGAATTTCAGTCTCTCGTCCCCAGTTTCTCATGCAAGATTCTATTTTCGTACATGCTTCGTGATTTCTTGTGTAAATTTTTTCTTAGTGACCAGTTGTAGTTGTCGGTCCATTAGCCAATAATTATCTATAGCAACAGCACTTTCTAGTTTTTCAGATGTGAGTCTCCTTTGTAAGTATTTTTACGGGTCTGTATGAAGCGTTGTACACGGTATTTCAGAATCTCCCCGACGAACTTCGAGAGGTGATAAATCAAAACAAGGCGATCATTGTTCGTTAAGGAAAGTACATGTTTTGGTCCGCCGAGTACGCGCATGGTCATGATGTGCACTGCCACTGAGCGATCTGCATCTCCTAGTGAGGTGGTTTTATTCTGTGGAGTCGTACCAGTCCTGTTACTCAGCTCGTGTTGTTGGAATACTGTAAGTTCGGTGGCATGGCGTCTTCCTAACCCTGCAAGCAGGTTTTCTTGCTGTTAGTATTCAATGAAACATGGAGTATGGATTTGACGGGCTAACTGACGTGTTTGTGTGTTAAGGCGATGCGTGGGGAAATGAAAGCAGCTCTCCGCATGAACGAAAATCGGTTTTAGATTAGATTAGATTTACTTTCATTCCAATTGATCCGTAGTGAGGAGGTCCTCCAGGATGTGGAACATGTCAGAAAAACAATACATGACAAATATTTACAACTAAAACAAATAAGCTAATGTACCATTCCACAGGTCCCAAGTGGAATGACCGTCATTTTTTAATGAACACAAAGAGTCATTTTACAAATACTAATGCACTGAATTTAAAATAAAAAAGTTTTTTATTTATTTATAAGGTAATACAACTACTGTAATACTTATTTACAATGAACACATTACTGCACTGAAATGGTGCAGAAGTTAGATTATACCCACACACACACACACACACACACACACACACACACACACACACACACACACACACACACACATTTTCAATGAACACATTACTGCACTGAAATTGTGCAGAAGTTATGTTGTACATATATACAAATCAGTTGGTTTTACTAAGAAATTCATCAATGGAGTAGAAGGAGTTGGCCACCAATAAATCATTTAGGCTTCTCTTAAACTGAATTTCATTGGTTGTTAAGCTTTTTATGGCTGCTGGCAAGTTATTGAAAATGTGTGTTCCTGAATAATGCACACCTTTTTGTACAAGATTAAGTGACTTTAAATCCTTGTGAAGATTATTCTTATTTGTAGTATTGATTTTCTCTGCCTCGTGATGGCTGGGTGTTGTGTGCTGTCCTTAGGTTAGTTAGGTTTAAGTAGTTCTAAGTTCTAGGGGACTTATGACCACAGCAGTTGAGTCCCATAGTGCTCAGAGCCATTTGAACCATTTTTGTAGTATTGATTCCATGAATTGAGCTGTTGGTTTGAAAAAGTGATATATTTTTAATGACAAATTTCATTAAGGAATAAATATATTGGGAAGCAGTAGTTAGTATCCCTAGTTCCCTAAACAGGCTTCTGCAGGATGTTCTTCAGTTCACACCACATATAACTCTCACTGCACGTTTTTGTGCCCGGAAAACTTTAGCTTGGCTTCCCTAACAGAAGATGGCCACACTACATTACATTTGCTGCAATTCATGGACGTTTACGAGAAACGGAGTTTGCGTCCTCGGCACGTTGATGATGGTATACTTGATGTGGGAACACCAGAGTTTGCAGGTGAAGTGGTCCGCACAGTTAGCAAAGAAACTTCAGGGAGCCTGTGCTATGGGAACAGGTCACGTATCTGTTTGGAGAGTATTGCAGGAATATAACCTATAAGCGCACAGTCTTCAAAGGGTGCAGGATTTAGATCAGCTGATTACCCACATCGTATGCAGGTTTTTTTTTCCTCATTCACAAAAGAGTTAATGATACTGCCTTCCACACACGTTTTATTTACAAATCATGGCACCTTTACAAGTGATTAGTATTTTAACAGCAGCAACAGCCATATTTGGATCAGAGAACCAGCATGCAGTTGCCGTGAAATCACCAACGAAAACATGTTCTCTGTAAACATGTGGGCATTAACTGTGCTGACCATCTTCTATGGTCTGTAATACTGCCATCTAGTCAAACTGGTGCGGCTTGCAGTTGCTGTACACCACATTTCCGGAATGCTGATCTACCTACCGCTTGCTGTGCGCAGAGGCATTGGTTCCAGCGTGATGGAGCCGCACCACACTTGGTGTTGATGCGCAAGCACAGCTAAGTGTCGATATTGGTCAACAATGGATTGGACGAGGACGCTTGTTGCGTGACCAGTACGTTCGACTGCCTTTATGCCCCTTTAGTATTTTCTTTGAGGAAGTGTCCAGAGTACGGTTTACTTTATTCTAATTGCCACTAGAGCCGAGCTGATAATCTTGAGTCAGTTATGCTTTCTATGTCCGCTCCGATAGCTGATTGGTCAGCGCGACGGATTGCCGTCCTAAGGGCCCGGGTTCGATTCCCGGCTGGGTCGGGGATTTTCTCCGCTCAGGGAATGGGTGTTGTGCTGTCTTCTTCATAATTTCATCCTCATCCGGCGCGCAGGTCGCCCAATGTGGCGTCGAATGTAATAAGACGTGCAGCAAGGCGGCCGGATCTGCGCTGCCAATGACGCCAAACGCTCATTTCCATTATGCTTTCCATTAAATCCGATAGAACGCAGTCGTGCTCTTCAGTGTTTGAAGGGCACTGATACGAAGGTGTGGACATGTATTAAGGCACAGGGCGGATAGTTTGAACCAATGATGTAAATTATCATTAGAGTATGCTAAATAATAATAATAAACGGTAATTTCCTTGCAATTTTAGTTGGCCATTCTCATAACCTTAAGGATGCATTTAAAACTATATGTTCTTTCATGAAAAATGACACTGTTCGTGCGATCTGTCATTCGTCAAAGTGTGTCGGTGGGATCCTGAAACACGGCGTATCTGTTTGCCTCTGCAGTCGAATTGCATGTAAATGGAGTTGTGCTGCCCCTCCTGTCCTTAACTTTAACCATGCTCGGCCACCAACTTTGCTATCAAACTTGAGACCAAGGCGAATTAACCGTACATAGGAAAAAGAATCTGACACTTAGGCAATGGTCAACACAGCTTGCTAGTATAGTTGGATGCTCGCTTTAAACCCTAGGCCGCGTTTTCGCAACTTCACTGCTTCTCTGACAACTATGATTTCCTCGTGCCCGGTAGTGAACTGAATGAGGTTCGTCGACTCGGCTGTGGAGTGCTTTACGCTGTGCACTTGAGGGGCAAGGACAAAGGACAATTAGCACTTACCGTTGGCATCGGGCACGCGCCGGTCCTTGTACAGGTCGGACAAGAAGAGGCTGTTGACGAGCGTGGACTTGCCGAGACCCGACTCGCCCACCACCATCAGGGTGAACTCGAAGCCGCGCTTCACCGACTTGCGGTGCACCTGCTCCGGCAGAGTCGCGAAGCCGATGTAGTCCCTGTCTCCCTGGAACACACACAGCACACTCAAAAGCGTACCGCACGTCTTGCAACTGAAACACACACACACACACACAGATTCTTTTTCACGAGCGACTTTCCCGTATCAGTCTACTACTTGTGGGAGTGAGTCTACTGCAACGCCCCAGGTATGGGATTCTTGTACTGAGTCCCACCCGTCAAGAGTGACTGTTTTCATTTAAACGTCAGCACCAGAAATTGCGAGTCTTGTGAGAGCTGTCTTCTGTGCCACATCTAAACGGCGAAAGTAAGGTTACGCCGGATTATAACTACTTCACGAAAAATTATCTCCCGTCGTAACAGAATCTAGAAATTATAATGATAATAGTTTATTAATGACCAAAAGAAAAATTCATAATTGATGTTCATGACAGAGGTCGAACGATAGGTTCTTCACACTCTTGACTACTGGAAGAATAAGGAAAGTGTCATCCCAACATTTCGAAACATCTACATTTATTTGCTCGACAAAATATATATTACTGTTCTGAAGCCATCGTACAAATTTATAACAAATCAGTAAGGAGATTATTATGCACAAATAAAAACTGGACGAAGAAAAGGAGCGCTTATAAATGCCAAGATGAGATGAAATATGTGGGTCGGACAGGAAGAAACAAACATGAAGTTCAAAGACATAATAATATAGAATGGTTCATTGGTGGTAACAAAACATCTTAAGAAGGAGCAGCATTCGTTACGAAGCATCACGGACAACTTGAATATATTGCATATAGAAGTTTTGTTCCTGGAAAATTTAGAGGAAAGAGAGATATTTTGCGCTTTAAGAGATGAACGCGTTGAACTAAAACACGAAAGCGTCCATTGGGCATTTCTGGGCCCACATTATCGAGATTTTAATCAAAAGCAGCCAGCAACGTAATCTCATTAATAGTCATTAATTTTTAATGTCTCCTGTCGGTAAGTCTCAGCAGATGCAACTATTTAACACAGGTGTAAGACTGTTTTTAGAATTTGCTGTGATATGAGAAACGTTCAAAAATTTTACTATCCGATTGCAGCGTCGCAGGTGGCTTTGATACAACTTATACGTAACTAGTTAGTACTAACTTGGTAGGTGATTGAAGGTTGACTTATGTTTGCATACACAGTTCGGTGAATGTTACACACACGAGATGTACAAGAAGGACTCATAGTCTAACAATGCATGTTTGCTGTTTCCTTATTATTTTTGACTATGCCAAATGACATTAATTTTAAGGCGTGATGTCTTTGGTGTGGCGTGACGTGTGCTGGACTGCTTGTTGAAATTGCTCATCAATATTTTATAAAGTTCTTGTCTTCAGTTACTTATTTTAAAGTTTATTTGTGTTAATATTTACTGTAGAAGTAACTTCTTTCTATGTTATTGATTCGAGCGTCCTGTTATTGGTGAGTGCGCTTACGTCGTTCATCCAAGTCTCACGCCTCAGTAGTGTGTTTATATTTCGCGGCGTGCAGTTGCAGCGGCAGCGATTCTCAAGTTCTGAGAAGGTTGTTTGTCCACTGTTATAAAGATATTAAATTTAGTAGTTTTCAACGGTGTCTCGTGCTGTTCGTAGCGAAATAACGGTTTAATAAACATTCGGAAACGTTTGCTCACTGCGTTTTTTTTTTTTTTTTTACTTTTCTGTGCGCTGAAGTCGTTTAGTAAATTTCGTCCGGTAGTTTTCAGCTGACGTTTCTTATTGTCTCTAGTGAAGTATTTCAGTAAAATTTTCATTCATTGTTTTAACTTCGTTGAGTGTTCCAGTAGACGCTTGATTTTTTTTGGTTTTAGCTAGTAAATTGTGTGAAGTTTTGTTGGTCTTGGTATTAGTTGTCCTTTAGTAGCATTAATAAAAGTTGTTGCTTCTCTTAGTAGAGAGAGAATTTCGAGACCACTGTTGTTAGCCATATAAATAGTTCTACTAGTGTAATTGAACTTCGGTACGTAGACGTTCAGCTTTTTAAGTAACTGTAAAATTTTACCATGAGTGAGAAGTGTGGGATTTGTTCAATCCCACACTTGTGAGAAGTGGGTTACGGCGTGGGATTTGTTCAATATATTTTCACTGGGAGGGGGGAATGCAATGAGGAAGTCAGTGGGCATTCTAGCGAGATCCTCTCCTAGGAATGCAGAATCAGTAGTAGAAATAAGTTGATAGAGGAGCAGGAGCATAAGATCTGTGCCCTTCAGGTGCAGTTACAATACGCAAAGGAGAAACCAGATAGATTGATGAGGGTGAAGAGTGCTGAGGAATGGGACTGGCAGTTGGCAAGAAGGCAGCTAGGAGGAGGAGGTATTTAGATAGTTGTACTTTGGTATATGCAATAGATTTGACCAACTGTCAAGAGTTGAGTGGAGAGGAGCCTTTTGTACCTGTAGGTGAAGGAAACATGCAACAGTCCTCAGCAGTTAGTAGGCCTAAGTCAGTTGCAAAGTCTAACAGAAAGAAGAACGTTCTACTGCTAGGTAGGTCGCACAGTAGAGGTGTGGGCCATCAGTTGCAGGAAGTGTTGGGGATTGAGTACAAATCACAAGCATGGTGAAGCCTAGTGCAGGGCTGGCTCAGGTGACTGACAGCATAGGCGAGTTATGTAGGAATTTCACGAAAGGGGATCAGGCAGTGATTGTGGGTGGAGCAGGGAACAGTCTTGATAGGGTTGGGGAATATGATGTAGGTGGTGACCTGGTAAAGATAGCTACTCAAACTGGTGACACTAATGTGCATTTCGTGCAACTGTTTCAGCGTCATGATCGGCCTCATCTTAATGCGGCTTTTAGGCGCGTTAACATGGGGCTGGAGAAGACCCTGATGGCAGAAGGCGTGGGTCACATTGGTGCCAGTTGAGCCTATCGGGTTTCACTAGGCATGGCCTGAACCTCAATAGGTATGGGAAGGGGAGGCTGGCAAAGCTTATAGGTGACAGTATAGTAGATGGTGGTGAGATCACTCATGGAAAAATTCCTGTAGAAGTTGGTGTTAGAGCTGCACCTTATTTAGACTGAAGTCAGCTGCTAAGTATACCTGCTTAAAGGAAGAGGTAAGGTGTCCAAGTGGAGAAGGGATTAACATATTTCATCAGAATATAAGAAGTGTTAGAGATAAAGTTAGCGAACTGGTTATAGATATTGACTCAGAAATTAATGGCATGTCGGAGCACCACTTGCATAACGGGAAAATTCAGAGGCTTCCTTTACCAGGATACAGATTAGCTGACTGTTTTTCAAGGAATCCTTGTGGGGTGAGGGAGTGGCCATGTATTTAAAAAAAACAGTATTCCGTTTGAGTCCGTAGACGTAACACAGCACTGCACTGAACAGATATTTCAATGTTATGCAGGTGTAGTTGAATTTAGAGAAACTAAATTTCTAATTGTTGCAGTTTATAGGTCCCCTAATTCAGACTTCAGAGGATTTCTGCTCAAGCTAGAGGGGGTTCTTGATTCACTTTGTAGGAGGCACCAGAAATTGGTTAATCTAGCGACTTCCATATTAATTGTGTATGTGATTGTGCAAAAAACAGAATGTTGGTACATCTCCTAAACTCATATGATCTGATGCAGACTGAGACAACATTTTAATTGGCTCTGAGCACTATGCGGCTTAACTTCTGAGGTCATCAATCGCCTAGAACTTAGAACTAATTAAACCTAACTAACCTAAGGACATCACACACATCCATGCCCCAGGCAGGATTCGAACCTGCGACCGTAGCGGTCTCGCGGTTCCAGACTGAAGCGCCTAGAACCGCTCGGCCACACCGGCCGGCTACTCAAACAAATGTCACATATAATTACAAACTATGTAGGAAACTTAGTCTAGCAGTAATAGAGAGTTTTTTAAACTTTGTTAAGGAACAAGAGTGGCAGGATGTTTATAGTGCAGATAACGTAGATGATAAATCTGCTTTCCTTAACATGTTTCTCATGCTCTTTGAGAGTTGCTTTCCATTAGAACGTTCTAAACGGGGTACTAGCATTATAGGCAGCCCGGGTGGCTGACTAGTGGGATAAGGATATCATGTAGAACAACGCGGTAATTATATCAAAATGTTAGAAGTAGTCACAATCAAGCTACAGTAGCCCATTACAAACAGTATTGTAAGGTGCTTAAAAATGTAATTAGGAAGGCAAAGAGCATGGGTATGCAAATAGGGTAGCTAATTAACAGGATAAAATTAAGACCATATAGTCAGTTGTGAAGGAAATGTCTGGTCAGCAACGCAAGGTCGACGATATAAAGTCAGTTCGTAGTAAAAATATTTCTGTTACTGGTAAGTCAGATATATGTACAGTGATGACACTTTCCACACGACCTGACCTTCATTTTGCAGGACAATGCTCAAGCACGTACAGTGCAAGCTGTTACTGATTTGTTTGACTGAAGGGGCTGCTGAGTGCTATACCACCTACTGCGCTCCCATGACTTAAGTCCTCGTGAGTTCAACTCGATTTCTAAACTGAGGGAAACACTTCATGGCATTCGCTTCAGAACTGCTACAAATTCGTCGGGCAACAGACCGCGCCACTCGAATTGTCAACACAACTGGCACTGATAAGTTGAGAGTACATCGGAGGAAGGCGGAAGTAATGAGGAGTAGCAGATACGAGATTAGAGAGAAACTTACCATCAGAACTGATGATCATAAATACACGAAGTTAAGAAACTGTGCCACCTTGGAATAACACATGGCAGACGAAAGAACGAAGACGTAAAAAGCAGACTAACACAAGCAAAGACATTGTTCCTGCGCAAGAAAGTCCACCATCACAAACATCGACCTTAATTAGACGAAGAAATTTCAGAGAATGTACATTTGGAGCGCAGAATTATGCGTGGTAATTTATCATGGACTGTGCGAAAATCGGAAAAATGGGAATCAAAGCATTTAAAACGTGGTGTTATACCACAGAATCGGCGAAGAAAGAAATACATCAAAAGAAGTTTTGCATCACCTCGGTTCCGTGAGTTTCGGAACCTGTACAGAAAATTGGAATAGAGATCAACATATCATTTCCGTCCTTTTTATTGCTCATGAAAACCACACATTGCATGCTGTACCACCATACAGCGAGACCTTCAGAGGTGGTAGTCCAGATTGCTGTACACACCCGTACCTCTAATACCCAGTAGCACGTCCTCTTGCGTTGATGCATGCCTGTATTATTCGTGGCATACTATCCACAAGTTCATCAAGGCACTGTTGGTCCAGATTGTCCCACTCCTCGACGGCGATTCGGCGTAGATCCCTCACACTGGTTGATGGATCACGTTGTCCATGAACAGCCCTTTCCAATCTATCCCAGACATGTTCGAGAGGGTTCATGTCTGGAGAATACGCTGGCCACTCTAGTCGTGCGATGTAGTTATCCTGAAGGAAGTCATTCACAAGATGTGCACGTTGGGAGCGTGAATTGTCGTTCATGAAGACGAACGCCTCGCCAATATGCTGCCGATATGGTTGCATTATTAGTCGGAGGATGGCATTCACGTATCGTACAGCCGCTTTGGCGCCTTTCATTACCACCAGCGGCGTACGTCGGCCCACATAATGCCACCCCAAACAATCAGGGAACCTCCACCTTGCTGCACTCGCTGGACAGTGTGTCTAAGGCGTTCAGCCTGACCGAGTTGCCTCGAAACACGTCTCCGACGATTGTCTAGTTGAAGGCATATGCGACACTCATCGATGAAGAGAACGTGATGCCAATGCTGAGTGGTCCATTCGGCATTTTGTTGGGCCCATCTATACTGAGCTGCATGGTGTCGTGGTTGCAAAGATGAACCTTGCCACGGACGTCGGGAGTGAAGTTGCGCATCATGCAGCCTATTGCGCACAGTTTGAGTCTTAACACGACGTCCTGTGGCTGCACGAAAAGCATTATTCAACATTGTGGCGTTGCTGTCAGGGTTCCTCCGACCCATAATCCGTAGGTAGCAGTCATCCACTGCAGTAGTAGCCCTTGGGCGGCCTGAGCGAGGCTTGTCATCGATAGTTCATGTCTCTCTGTATCTTCTCCATGTCCGAACATCGCTTTGTTTCGCTCAGAGACGCCTGGACACTTCCCTTGTTGCGAGCCCTCCCTGGCACAAAGTAACAATGCGGACGCGATCGAACAGCGTTATTGACCGTCTAGGCATGGTTGGACTACAGACAACACGAGCCATGCACATCCTTCCTGGTGGAATGACTGGAACTGATCGGCTGTCTGACTCGCTCCGTCTAATAGGCTCTGCTCATGCATGGTTGTTTACATCTTTGGGCGGATTTAGTGACGTCCCGGAACAGACAAAGGGACTGTGTCTGTCATACAATATCCACTGTCAGCGTCTATCTTCAAGAGTTCTGGGAACCGAGGTGATGCAAAACTTTTTTTTATGTGTGTATATCGAAAGCACATGAAGAAACGACAGAGCTATAGGACATGTGCTAGAGTATCAAGGAATAATTTCTACAGTACTAGAGGGAGTAGTAAAGGGTACAAAAAGGTGGGGGAATACAGCGATTGGAATTCACTCAAACAAATAACTGAGGTGCAAGTGCTACTCTGAGATGAAGACGTTGGCACAAGATAGGAATTGTGGTGGCCCTTGTCAAACCAATCAGAAGACTGATGACTAAAAGAAAGAAGTTACTCTCCAGATTATCTCCAACTGTCTACATTGGCGGCATCCCACATGTTTTGTTATTCAACATACTAGTTATAGGGATTACTTTCCTGCTTTCAATGCATTTTCTACGCAAATTTCACCAATAGCCACTTCTGTAGCCCACTGAATGTCACGACCAGGTGCCAAATCTACAATACCTGCGGCTCTTAGCGTGACAATTAATGATATTATTAATCACTGAACGCAGCTGCAGAAATCTTTCAATAATAAAGAATGTTGAATTTTATCCAGTGAGCTCTTGGTTTGGATTAGCTTGAGGTGTGATTCTGTTCTTATCTTATTACATTCAACTACGTTTTGTTTAAACCATATTACCAGCCTCTCACAACAGTGGTCAGCTCTGAAAGTTTGTCATTCTGTTCAATAGACCTTTTGCTGTCAAAATATGCACGTCGGGCAAAATACGATATATATGACTTTCTTTCAAATGCTATGCCCACTCCTTTAACCACTGTACTGATGTTGTTATGAGACACATTCAGAAAAAGACCCGTTTAAATCATGGAAACATTATCGCGAGTGTTTATTTATTTATGTGTTTGTTTTATTTGTTGTCAGCATCGAAGGTCGACATTTTGTCTTTAATGCCAATATTACGATATTTCGGAGACTTTAGTATCGATACTGAAACATTGTTTGATATACAGAAAGTATGTTTCAGTGAAATTTTTTTTTTTTTTTTTTGGCCCTGTGGGCTCATCATCAGGTGCAAATAGTCTAATACATAATTTACATTTGCTCTTGAAGAAGGTGAAATGCATGTGCCTTTTACGAGAACGTTAGATGTTAGGCTTTGTATTTCGTGAATCAAATGTGAATATTATGAGAGAAACAGTAGAAAAACGTGGAAAAATTTATCGCAAAAAAAGAAGGAAATGTGTCTTTAAAATTACTAAAATAGTTATGGCTAATCAAAGCTGTCTGTTCATTTAACAAAGATTCAGGCTTTTCGATTTTATAGAGGGTATATTTCCAGAAAGAATGAATATACCAACGTATAGTGACCTCAAAAAGTTAGGAATGTTCTTTGTCTGTTCGGTAGATTTTTCACTATTGTTTTCGCTGTTTTTCGCATATTTTTCGAAATTGATTCACGAAATGCAAAACTTAAGATCCAACCTTTCCATAACAGGAACATACATTTCACCTCACTCAAGACAAAACTTAAATTATGTATTAGACGTTTTGCACCTGATGATGTAACCACAGTATGCACCGTGTAATTAAAAAAAATTGTGATAAAGCGTTCTTATTTAAACTTCCCATGTACTGAATACAGTCACGTTCACAGCTGCACAATATGGATAAAACTAAATCGATGTTTGAACTGCCAACATCGATATTCTGTGAAATCGAGTGAGGAAAGGGATTGCATTCAGTGACAAGGACTGCAGCGATAGTGCCAGCGTGTGTGGTGCGCTAACAGTGACCCGTGGATCGCGGAAGTGGGCGAGATCTGCATGCACCGGGAGACGTCGCTTCCGGCTGCAGCGCCTGCCACTGCACGTGAGCTGCACGCGGGGCCACAGCAGCTCACTTTACCAGCAAGAAGCAAGTAAAAGCTCTATCACTTCTCATTATTGTAGAAGTAAAGCACATAAAAATTTAATTTCGAATAAGCATCTGTCGTATAAACATATCTATTCTTCTACATAATTTTCTTCTTTGTCGAAGCAAAAGACGGATGCTGCGCTGGTTATTTAAGAACCACTTTTCCGCATTTCTTGTGCGTGGACAAGTTTTGTTCTTTCAAAGCAGGCAAGCGTATTGTTCCACCACAACGAAATATAAAGAGTTGTGGATTTTCAATGCTCTTTGCTAACCGAGAGTAGGCACGCACGTACAACGACACCGCGGTCTACGGCTGTAGCTTTCGGCGCATTGTAATGGCTTCTGGCTTCAGAGTTCGGGAAAATATTTGTAAATATTTCGTAAAATCTCTTTTACAAATGACAGTTTCATCACAATATCTAAGCAATTTACCGATTAGATTCTGGAAGTAGATTTCTGGTAAAATCTGAACATCGTCCGAGCGTTAAGCTTTCGTGACCACTGTGATCTGTATGTACCCTACTCTGCAAAACTTAAGGGCGAGACAAGTCGAGAAGTACAAAACATTACCCACTGAGTGGAAATGAATAAAAATGCAGCAGAATCCTATCAGAGGTCTCCCAGTCCTGCACATTAAGTTTGACGCCACATGCCTTGATGTCAGTGCGACTATAGCGGGACCAAGAAATATACGCCGCCGCCGCCCACCCCTCCCCTCCCCCCCACCCCCACAACGACCTTGTGACGTCACACTAGTCAGCTTGTCTGCCACACTTCACAAACACTCGGCTCTGTGCAGGGCTCACGGGAAATCACTATTTGATTGAAATTTTTCCCACCCAAGGTCTTAATTTAGTCGTGTTCTTTACAGAACTTGCACCCATTTAAACGACCAGTCAAGAACTATTAAACTCGTCTGAAATAGTTAACTCGCTGTCCGCCGGAGACGGCTGCTGGCACTCCTTAAGCCCTTCTGTAGTGTCACGTGCTGTGACGTACGTGCCGCGGCCTGTCTTCTTCGTGGGCCTTTGATTATAGCGCCAAATAGAACTGGCCTCACAACACGAGGCAGTTGAAGGAACGGGAGAAGACTGACACAAAGTCAGCAACCAGTTATGATGTACTGTGGTGATGTCCTTCATTACAAAATGGCTCGGAAGCCACACCTGGATGACTTCACATGGGGAAGAATCATCATCAAACTGGAAGGAGGACAAAGCGTGACGAGTGTAGCGCAGAAGTTTGGTATTGCTCAGAACATCGTTTTACGTGCAAGTGGAACGTTCCGAGCCAGAGGCACTGCTGCGTGAAGGACAGGAGGTGGTCAACTACAGCAGCACACTTAAACTTGTGTCTACTATCGATTGTGTAATGTCTGTAATTATTAACTTAATTGACTACAGAGGCATGTAAATACTTCTTATCATTCTGTAAATTTATGTAACCTGGAAATATTCTGTAAATATCTTTTCCAAAGCTGTATCATTTTGTTCTTAATGTGTAACAAATGTAACTGGTTCATTCTTAAGGACGGTAGTAATGTATGTACTACACTCATGCTCATAAATTAACGATAATTGCAGAATCTACATCTGCATCTACATTTATACTCCGCAAGCCACCCAACGGTGTGTGGCGGAGGGCACTTTACGTGCCACTGTCATTACCTCCCTTTTCTGTTCCAGTCGCGTATGGTTCGCGGGAAGAACGACTGTCTGAAAGCCTCCGTGCGCGCTCGAATCTCTCTAATTTTACATTCGTGATCTCCTCGGGAGGTGTAAGTAGGGGGAAGCAATATATTCGATACCTCATCCAGAAACGCACCCTCTCGAAACCTGGCGAGCAAGCTACACTGCGATGCAAGTGCCTCTCTTGCAGAGTCTGCCACTTGAGTTTGCTAAACATCTCCGTAACGCTATCACGGTTACCAAATAACCCTGTGACGAAACGCGCCGCTCTTCTTTGGATCTTCTCTATCTCCGCCGTCAACCCGACCTGGTACGGATCCCACACTGATGACCAATACTCAAGTATAGGTCGAATGAGTGTTTTGTAAGCCACCTCCTTCGTTGATGGACCACATTTTCTAAGGACTCTCCCAATGAATCTCAACCTGGTACCCGCCTTACCAACAATTAATTTTATATGATCATTCCACTTCAAATCGTTCCGCACGCATACTCCCAGATATTTTACAGAAGTAACTGCTACCAGTGTTTGTTCTGCTATCATATAATCATACAATAAAGGATCCTTCTTTTTATGTATTAGCAATACATTACATTTGTCTATGTTAAGGGTCAGTTGCCGCTCCCTGCACCAAGTGCCTATCCGTTGCAGATCTTCCTGCATTTCGCTACAATTTTCTAATGCTGCAACTTCTCTGTATACTACAGCTTCATCCGCGAAAAGCCGCATGGAACTTCCGACACTATCTACTATAGCATGTGGTGCCACACAACGTTGCACTACACAAAACTGGGGCTAATAGCGTAGGCACATAGCCAACACATACGACACAGATTTGTAAGTCCACGATATTCGTGAAAAGTTGAGAAAACCGTCCCGAAACACATGTGCTACAAAACGCCACTGTTTCCTGCGCATGTACCCCGATAACAGTATGGGATATTATCACCCATGCACACGTACACAGGCCGCACAACGGGTTGGCATACTCTGGATCAGGTGGTCGAGCAACTGCTGGGGTATATCCCCCATTCTTGCACCAGTGCCTATCGGAGCTCCTGAAGTGTCCTAGGGGTTTGAAGACGTGCAGCGATACGTCGACCGAGAGCATCCCAGACGTGCTCGATGGGGTTTAGGTCTGGAGAACAGACAGGCCACTCCGTTCGCCTGATATCTTCTGTTTTAAGGTACTCCCCCACCATGGCAGCTCGGAGGGGCCGGGCGTTATCATCCATCAGGAGGAAGGTGGGACCCACTGCACCCCTGAAAAGGCGAACATACTGGTTCAAAATGAAGTCCCGATACACCTGACCTGTTACAGTTCCTCTGTCAAAGACATGCAGGGGTGTACGTGCACTAATCATAATCCCACCCCACACCATCAAACCACGACCTCAATATAGGTCCCTTTCAAGGACTATAAGGGGTTGGTATCTGGTTCCTGGTTCACATCAGATGAAAACCCCGCGAGAATCACTGTTCAGACTATACCTGGACTCGTCCGTGAACATAACCTGGGACCATGTACTGTGCTCTTGACACCAGGCTTTACGGGCTCCCCTGTGACCAGGGGTCAGTGGAATGCACCTTGCAGGTCTGCGGGCGAATAAATAATGTCTGTTCAGTCGTCTGTAACACTGTGTCTGGAGACAACTGTTCCAGTGGCTAGGGTAAGGTCCCGAGCAAGGCTACCTACAGTTCTCCATGGCCGTCTGCGGGCGCTGATGGTGAGATATCGGTCTTCATGTGGTGTTGTACACTTTGGCTGCCCAGTACTGTAGCGCCTGGACAAGTTTCCTGTCTGCTGGAATCGTTGCCATAATCTTGAGATTACACTTTGTGGCACACGGAGGGCCCGTGCTACGACCTGCTGTGTTTGACCAGTCTTCAGTCGCCCTAGTGTTCTACCCCCCATAACGTCATCAAAGTGTGTTCTTTGAGCCATTTTAAACACACAGTCACTATTAGCACGTCTGAAAACGTCTGCACACTTACTCGCTTCACCGTACTCTGGCCTGCACCAACATACCTCTGCATATGTGGACTGCTGCCAGCGCCACCGTGCGACGACCGCAGGTCAGACGCACCACATGGTCATACCCCGAGGTGATTTAAACCGGCAAACCGCCCACCAGAGTGTTATTTCACCATGTATCAGCATTATCCTTAATTTATGAGCATGAGTGTAGAAAAATCTGAGGGGAGTTCCTCCGTAATGCAGAGCCTAAGGGCCTGAATGTGTAAGGTATATGGGCGTGAGCTAGCGCAGCTTGTCTTTATGTGGCAAGGAGCAGCCCTCGACGAATGAACATCTCGAGTATTCAGTGAGACAAGAATTTCTGGAGAAGTAGATTGAAAGAGCCTCGGATGAAAATTGTCATCAACCGCTTTGCTCTGAAATCTGCAATTCCGACATCAAGAAGAAATATACAGAGCATTTTTCATTAGATCCATGATCGCATCGTACAGGATTTTTAATCGCCACAGAAGATAAACCCTGATCTAGCTTCAGGCAAAGTAATGTTTTAGTTTTGCTTATTATTGCATGGACCAGTGTTTACTGCAGCTTTCAGATTGTAAGTGCTAAATCTTAACTGTGTGTGTTACGGACCTTGATTTGTCGTAAATCACAAACGTATCGCTGTTCAGTGCTAAAGATGTTCGAAGATCGCATAAGAGACTTATTGTCTAAAGAGATAAAGTATCGCTATTGCTTTAGGATGCAATAATCAAACAAATAAAAATCGGTTTTGTCGACTGTGGTATCTCCCTTCTAACAATGCTGCAGGTATTATCAAGTAGCATAAGGAAGTGGTATTCATATTTCATATTATACACTCCTGGAAATTGAAATAAGAACACCGTGAATTCATTGTCCCAGGAAGGGGAAACTTTATTGACACATTCCTGGGGTCAGATACATCACATGATCACACTGACAGAACCACAGGCACATAGACACAGGCAACAGAGCATGCACAATGTCGGCACTAGTACAGTGTATATCCACCTTTCGCAGCAATGCAGGCTGCTATTCTCCCATGGAGACGATCGTAGAGATGCTGGATGTAGTCCTGTGGGACGGCTTGCCATGCCATTTCCACCTGGCGCCTCAGTTGGACCAGCGTTCGTGCTGGACGTGCAGACCGCGTGAGACGACGCTTCATCCAGTCCCAAACATGCTCAATGGGGGACAGATCCGGAGATCTTGCTGGCCAGGGTAGTTGACGTACACCTTCTAGAGCACGTTGGGTGGCACGGGATACATGCGGACATGCATTGTCCTGTTGGAACAGCAAGTTCCCTTGCCGGTCTAGGAATGGTAGAACGATGGGTTCGATGACTGTTTGGATGTACCGTGCACTATTCAGTGTCCCCTCGACGATCACCAGTGGTGTACGGCCAGTGTAGGAGATCGCTCCCCACACCATGATGCCGGGTGTTGGCCCTGTGTGCCTCGGTCGTATGCAGTCCTGATTGTGGCGCTCACCTGCACGGCGCCAAACACGCATACGACCATCATTGGCACCAAGGCAGAAGCGACTCTCATCGCTGAAGACGACACGTCTCCATTCGTCCCTCCATTCACGCCTGTCGCGACACCACTGGAGGCGGGCTGCACGATGTTGGGGCGTGAGCGGAAGACGGCCTAACGGTGTGCGGGACCGTAGCCCAGCTTCATGGAGACGGTTGCGAATGGTCCTCGCCGATACCTCAGGAGCAACAGTGTCCCTAATTTGCTGGGAAGTGGCGGTGCGGTCCCCTACGGCACTGCGTAGGATCCTACGGTCTTGGCGTGCATCCGTGCGTCGCTGCGGTCCGGTCCCAGGTCGACGGGCACGTGCACCTTCCGCCGACCACTGGCGACAACATCGAAGTACTGTGGAGACCTCACGCCCCACGTGTTGAGCAATTCGGCGGTACGTCCACCCGGCCTCCCGCATGCCCACTGTACGCCCTCAAAAATGGCTCTGAGCACTATGGGACTCAACTGCTGAGGTCATTAGTCCCCTAGAACTTAGAACTAGTTAAACCTAACTAACCTAAGGACATCACAAACATCCATGCCCGAGGCAGGATTCGAACCTGCGACCGTAGCGGTCTTGCGGTTCCAGATTGCAGCGCCTTTAACCGCACGGCCACTTCGGCCGGCTATACGCCCTCGCTCAAAGTCCGTCAACTGCACATACGGTTCACGTCCACGCTGTCGCGGCATGCTACCAGTGTTAAAGACTGCGATGGAGCTCCGTATGCCACGGCAAACTGGCTGACACTGACGGCGGCGGTGCACAAATGCTGCGCAGCTAGCGCCATTCGACGGCCAACACCGCGGTTCCTGGTGTGTCCGCTGTGCCGTGCGTGTGATCATTGCTTGTACAGCCCTCTCGCAGTGTCCGGAGCAAGTATGGTGGGTCTGACACACCGGTGTCAATGTGTTCTTTTTTCCATTTCCAGGAGTGTATTAATCGTTCTTTGACATTATCTTTCTTATACATTCTTGTGCAAAAAATCCTTGACTACTTTCGGAATTGCGATACATTTAAAAGGAAATGCGATAAAATTACTAACGTAACTATATCCATCTGCTAAGAACTGGTGTTCAAATGCCAGCCTTTCTTAAAGTATGTATTCATCAGTGATTACTTCTGAATTATTTCTCACAACTGCATCAAACGACACACTTATGTTTCGGAAAAATGTTAAGGAAGTTAGGACCTACAATTCAATTTGTGTTTCGTGCTTTTAAAAAAGAACACATATTAGTACATTCTCCATTCCCTACGCCATTTTGTTTGCTTCGTCAAAAACACGCAACATAATCCAGTCTGAATATTACTGACAAAAAATATGGAAACACCAAAAACATAAAATATTACCATGCCTAATGTGATGTAGGAAACCCGTTTCCATTCAAACCAATTTCCAGTCAACTCGGAATGGATAAATACATGTCCTGTATGGCTTTCAAGGGAATCTTAAGCGCATTCTTCCTGCAAAGCAGTGGCAAGTTCAGATAATGATTTACGACAAATCAAGGTCCGTAACACACACAGTTAAGATTTAGCACTTACAATCTGAAAACTGCAGTAAACACTGGTCCATGCAATAATACGCAAAACTAAAACATTACTTTGCCTGAAGCTAGATCAGGGATTATCTTCTGTGGCGATTAAAAATCCTGTACGATGCGATCATGGATCTAATGAAAAATGCTCTGTATATTTCTTCTTGATGTCGGAATTGCAGATTTCAGAGCAAAGCGGTTGATGACAATTTTCATCCGAGGCTCTTTCAATCTACTTCTCCAGAAATTCTTGTCTCACTGAATACTCGAGATGTTCATTCGTCGAGGGCTGCTCCTTGCCACATAAAGACAAGCTGCGCTAGCTCACGCCCATATACCTTACACATTCAGGCCCTTAGGCTCTGCATTACGGAGGAACTCCCCTCAGATTTTTCTACACTCATGCTCATAAATTAAGGATAATGCTGATACATGGTGAAATAACACTCTGGTGGGCGGTTTGCCGGTTTAAATCACCTCGGGGTATGACCATGTGGTGCGTCTGACCTGCGGTCGTCGCACGGTGGCGCTGGCAGCAGTCCACATATGCAGAGGTATGTTGGTGCAGGCCAGAGTACGGTGAAGCGAGTAAGTGTGCAGACGTTTTCAGACGTGCTAATAGTGACTGTGTGTTTAAAATGGCTCAAAGAACACACTTTGATGACGTTATGGGGGGTAGAACACTAGGGCGACTGAAGACTGGTCAAACACAGCAGGTCGTAGCACGGGCCCTCCGTGTGCCACAAAGTGTAATCTCAAGATTATGGCAACGATTCCAGCAGACAGGAAACTTGTCCAGGCGCTACAGTACTGGGCAGCCAAAGTGTACAACACCACATGAAGACCGATATCTCACCATCAGCGCCCGCAGACGGCCATGGAGAACTGTAGGTAGCCTTGCTCGGGACCTTACCCTAGCCACTGGAACAGTTGTCTCCAGACACAGTGTTACAGACGACTGAACAGACATTATTTATTCGCCCGCAGACCTGCAAGGTGCATTCCACTGACCCCTGGTCACAGGGGAGCCCGTAAAGCCTGGTGTCAAGAGCACAGTACATGGTCCCAGGTTATGTTCACGGACGAGTCCAGGTATAGTCTGAACAGTGATTCTACAATATTACATATTAGCAATATTACATTATCTTCCGATCACCAACTCACTCGCTAACGCAACTCTCGTCCATAAAAAAAATAATTCGCGCGCAAGACGGCATAAAAATGCACTCTGTGATTCAAGTGACGGCGCGGAACACAAGCGATCACCTCAGAATTCAAACCGAACAAGATCAAATGCTTACTTGCTCGTGATCGCCTACCGTTTACCCAGAGAGAATACTTTGTCCTGGGGTGGTATAACAAGTTTTATAAGTAGAAACAACGTAATTCTTTTCTCTCTCCTCCCGTGCATT
The DNA here is from genome assembly GCF_023898315.1 of Schistocerca nitens. Lineage (NCBI taxonomy): Eukaryota > Metazoa > Arthropoda > Insecta > Orthoptera > Acrididae > Schistocerca > Schistocerca nitens. The sequence goes on along the minus strand of NC_064614.1, from coordinate 1,013,369,009 downwards.
TACCGAGCGAGGTGGTGCAGTGGTTTGCACCCTGGACTCTCACTCGGAATGACGACGGTTCAGACCTGCATCCGGGCTTCCTGATTTAGGTTTTCAGTTATTTCCCTAACTCGCTTCAGGCAAATGCCGGAATAGTTCCTTTGAAAGGACACAGTCGTTACCATTCCTTCCCTAATCTGAGCTCGTGCTCCGTCTCCAATGACCTCGTTGTCGACGGGACGTTAAACATTAATCATCTTCTCCTCCTCCTCCTCCTCCTCCTCCTCCAGTGCATTTGGCACAATGGACTCGCATTCGCGAGGACGGCGGTTCAAATCCGCGTCCGGCCATCCTTATTTAGATTTTCTGTGATTTCCTGAAATCGTTTAAGACAAATGCCTGGATGGCGTCTTTGAAAGGGCACGGCCTATTTCTATCCTTCCCTAATCTGAGCTTGAGCTCAGTCTCTATTGACCTCGCTGTCGACGGGACGTTTGACACTAATCTTAGTTCCTTCCTTTCTTACAGTGCATTTCGTCAGGAAAGGGAGCGAGTTCCGAACAGGTGTCTTACAACATTGCACATAAGATACTAAAGAGGAAGCGAAACAAAATCAGCTCAAATTACAGCTAGATACTGTGTGAGAAGTCAGCTAAATTTATCTTATTCTGCTAATTTATATGTAACTACGTTCAGGCACGGAGTGACGAAGGAAGCTAAAATGGTTCAAATGGCTCTGAGCACTATGTGACTTCTGAGGTCATCAGTCCCCTAGAACTTAGAACTACGTAAACGTAACTAACCTAAGGACATCACACACATCCATGCCCGAGGCAGGATTCGAACCTGCGACCGTAGCGGTCGCGCGGTTCCAGACTGTAGCGCCTAGAACCGCACGGTCACACCGGTCGGCACGAAGGAAGCCTTTGCTAATACACGGAAGCACACGGTATGAGTAATATCATTAACAAACGAAGGTATGTATACCGCGAACAGGGAGCAGCACCTGATACAGAGGAAATTACGATTTGTAAGCGGAAATTTAAAACTCCTCCAGAGGAACTTAGAATTCGCGGAAGTTATATGAAAATATTGACTGTAAATAATGAAAATATTGTGATGCTAAGTATGTCTTTACAATAATTTTGTCTTCAGCCTCAGAAGGGCATTTAAACAAAGAACAAGTTAATTGGACAGAATAATTAATGATTCGTAATGTAAAAATAGGAAGTGTGCGTATAAAAATGATGAAAGGTTAATCTCAACAATCTGCGTAATTAAATGAAAATAAGGTGTTGTTTTCTCTCCTCTTTCTTCAAATGGTTGAAATGGCTCTGAGCACTATGGGACTTGACTTCTGAAGTCATCAGTACCCTAGAACTTAGAACTACTTAAACCTAACTAACCCAAGGACATCACACACATCCATGCCCGAGGCAGGATTCGAACCTGCGTCCGTAGCGCTCGCGCGGTTGCAGACTGTAGCGCCTAGAACCGCTCGGCCACTTCGGCCGGCTCTCTCTCTCTTTCTCTCTACCATTATTAAAGAAGGTGTAAAGACACATTAGTCTTTGTTTTAATACTGTGATGCAAACAAAATGAAGTACGAGGGACAGCTCATAAATAATGTAATAATGTACAGGTTCGTATTACCGTGGAATGTTTGCTGCAACAACAATAAATATTACGTCAGATGCAGCTGGGAGCTTGACGTCGTACATCAAGATCGAAACTTTATGCAGCAAAAACCCAACAGCAATACACAGAGCGTTAAGTGAAGTTCGTGGCGAGTTCACAGTGGACTGTAGTACAGCTTCGCGTTAGATTAATCTTTTTCGTGGTGGTCGTATGAGCACAGACAATAATCCAACAACCGGAAGACCAGCCGGCCGTTGCGGCTGTGCGGTTGTACGCGCTTCAGTCTGGAACCGCGCGACCGCTACGGTCGCAGGTTCGAATCCTGCCTCGGGCATGGATGTGTGTGATGTCCTTAGGTTAGTTAGGTTTAAGTAGTTCTAAGTTCTAGGGGATTGATGACCTCAGATATTAAGTCCAATAGTGCTCAGAGCTATTTGAATCATTTGAACCGGAAGACCAAAACGTCAACAGATGAACGAAGTGCAGATGGCAGGTGGTCTTGAAGAAGATAGCAGTGCGAATGGCGACGAACTCTTTGAAGCCAAGGGAATTGCCCCAACATCAGTATTCCGTATTCTGACAAATACTCCGAAGAAGAGAAAAATTTCTGCAAGATAGGTCCAACATTGTTCGACTGTTGAAGAGAAACAGAAACGCATGGGCAGTGCAGCCTTGCTCCAGCAACGATTCGACCGTGAAGGTGAAGGATTCTTGTGTCGGATTGTCGCAATTTACGAAACGTGGATTAGAGACTCTGAACCAGAGTTGAAATCACAATCCAATAAGTGATTTTAGCTTATGATCACCGAGGAATCACCATGACAGATAGTCCTATGTGGAACAAGTGTCACAGCTGTATATTATCGTAACTTTATGCAGAACTTGAGCATAAAAAGACACAAAACCCGACATCAGGTTGGTCTTCTAATTATCCACGACAATGCTCGCTCGCATATCGGCAATGTTGTAGCCCACAACTGCGTGAATAGGATAGGAAGTGTTGCCACATCCTCTCTACGGTCCGGACATGAGTTCACCAACAACTTCGACTTGTTCCGGAAGTTGAAAAAACCTAAGCGTTGGGTTGGGGGGGGGGGGGGAGGGGGAGGGGTTTGGTTCTTTGGGGAAGAGAGACCAAACAGCGAGGTCATCGGTCTCATCGGATTAGGGAAGGAAGTCGGCCTTGCGCTTTCAAAGGAATCATCCCGGCATAAGCCTGGAGCGATTTAGGAAAATCACGGAAAACCTAAATCAGGATGGCCGGACGCGGGACTGAACTATCGTCCTCCCGAATGAGAGTCCAGTGTGCTAACCACTGCGCCACCCCGCTCGGGAAACCTATGCGTGATCGGCTTTATCTGGAAGAGCTTTCTACGACCGTTAACCCGAGCCATTCGACAGATGAACTAAAGTGGTGTCCTCCAAGGAATAATAGAGCTTCCGAGACGTCTGGATTTAGTCATAGAGAAGCAGGGAGACCATACTGAAGGGATGTAAAGAGATATTAAAAAAAAGGGTAAGTAAAAAAACTGTATGCATCATTTATGAAAAGTCCAACACAATTTCTTTTTTTTTACATCTGGAGGTACTGATGTGTCCTATTACAAAGCCAGGTGAAGTCCGATGCAGTCACGTAAGTATTAATTACAAAAAATTTACGAAGAATTTAAGATTTTTTGGCAGATCAGTTTGACGCAGTACACTTCTGTCCGTGAGGAATATGAGGAGATTTAACACTTTCCACCTTTAGGGCCGAACGTACGAAGGAAAGATTCAGTGATTATAGCAAATTTATTGTAAAGATATGACTATTAAATAATATGCTTTTATTACTGCCTATTGATGATTTCGCAGTGCTGGGACAATGATATTCAGTTAAAGCATTACAGAATTGACACCTGGAGTCATTTTAAGGTATGTCTCTCAACAGAACTTTTTTTTTTCATCATGGTCACTGGTGCAGCCGCAAATATAGCTACACATCACACCGGCAACTAGGGAATGTGTTGACTTCGACTGAATGTATGGCGGTGACGGTCTGACGCACAGCAAGGATTGTTACATCTGCAAGTTTCGTTTGAGACGCGAGAATGGTAGTCAGCTGGTTCTCGCTGCACTATGAGGTGGCCACACAGCCGAGACCGGTTGGCGAGTAATCGAAACACCGTCTGCAGTCGGCGGTGCGGCTTCCGCGATGCAGGCTGCGTTCCTCGAATGCTGGTGCGGCGCCGCGGTTTGCCAGTGGCGCAGCCGTGCAGGCGGGGGCGGCTCTGTTACGTCATCCGTAGCGACGCCGCGTCAGCCAGTTAACCAGAGCACCAGCTTGTGTTCGTAGATCCATCCTGCGCACCATCTTTTTTCACCGCCACTGCCACGTCAAAATTTGTTTAGAAGGTACATATAGACTACGTTGTAAATACAGGGTTTACATAAAGTCCGGGAGCACTTTCCAGTATTTATTGCACAAGAACCAAACATTGTACAAATATCATACATATGCCATTTTGAAGAGAAACCCTGAAAGATTTTTTTCGTGTATGCCTACACAGTGTGGTATGGTAATTTGTCGATAGTCAGCGCTAGTCGCAAACATGTCAAGTGCAGGTGCCGTGCTACAGAAGGGGACAGCTGTTTCATGAAGTGGCCTCCCCGATCACCAGATCTACAATCCGTGTGATTTTTTTCTGTTGGGGCACATTAAAGATGTGGTGTCTGTACCGCCTCTACCACATGATGCAGCAGAGCTCCAGCAGAGAATCCGGGAAGCGACTGCCACAGTCGACGATGCCATGCTGGCACGGGTATGGCAAGAATACGATTACCGTATTGACGTCTGCCGGGTCACTCATCGTTCGCATATCAAATGTTTGTTACAAAAAGTTCAGAGTTTCTCTTCAAAATGCAGTATGTATGACATCTATACAATGTTTAGTTCTTGTGCAGTAAATAATTGAATTTGTTCCCGGACTTTAGTACACCCTGTATATTGACTAGCTGAGCATTTGCAATGTGTATATCGTCAGGACGACACATAACCAGAAGCGGTAGAAAGGTGCTGACAAAATAATTGCAAAACTAGGAAATGCGCTTAGTACAGTCAAAAACAAAAAGTATACTGTTTGGATGGAATAAAATCTGACCTAGTAAATAATCAGTAAATCCTTTAAGACGTTTGTGCCTATTTAATATGTGCTGACAACACTGGATAATTTCTGATGACTGGATAAAAGCTCTGCTAATATATGTGTTTTAGAAAAACGTGACAGAAAAAATTGGAAATTTGTGGTAAGTTGCTATGGGACCAAACTGCTGATGGCATCGGTCCCTAGGCTTGCACACTACTTAACCTGACTTAAACTAACTTACGCTAAGGACAATACACACACCCATGCCCTAGGGAGGACTCGAACCTCCGACGGCGGGAGCCGCGCAAACCGTGGCAAGGTGCCCGAGACCGCACGGCTGCCCCATGCGGCAAGGCGACAGAAGTACGACAACGAATTGCATAGGGATGCGATTATTAAACATCACAAACACGATATATGGAAAAATTACGTCCTATGTCAGACACTTTCTTCCTTGAGGAACAACCAAGATGTAGAAGAAGATTGGTGAACGAAGACGGGAACTTTGCCTTAAGATGCACCTCACATTCACTGATTACAAAAAGGTCTTTGATAGAGGCCAAACGAGAGTGGCTCAGTAGTAAAGTGCCCGAAAACAAACCTAAAGAGTTCTATCCCTGGTGAGTCTTAGAATTTTTATGAGTCATTTAGCACATCTTTCACCTGTGACAATATTTGTTAATGTGAAAAATGCTGCGCAGAACCGTAGTTACAAGACCACGATAAATAGTAGCGCCCCCACCCTCCCGCCCCCAATACCTGGCTAGGTAAATCGTTTACAATGTCTGTGGAAGGCAAGGGCGTGTCACTGTGCCTAGCAAATCAAGTGGTGTTCAACCCAACCTTCCAAGTGACAACAGCTTCATTTACTATCACTCTTGCGAACGTCATCCAAAGCTTTTTCTGGAGCACACGAACAATACTGAGAACAGAAAACCTGTTGTTGTTGTTGTTGTCGTTGTCGTTGTCGTTGTTGTTGTTGTTGTGGTCTTCAGTCCTGAGACTGGTTTGATGCAGCTCTCCATGCTACTCTATCCTGTGCAAGCTTCTTCATCTCCCAGTACCTACTGCAACCTCCATCCTTCTGAATCTGTTTAGTGTATTCATCTCTTGGTCTCACTCTACGATTTTTACCCTCTACGTTTCCCTCCAACACTAAATTGGTGATCCCTTGATGCCTCAGAACATGTCCTACCAACCGATCCCTTCTTCTAGTCAAGTTGTGCCACAAACTTCTCTTCTCCCCGATCCTGTTCAATACCTCCTCATTTGTTATATGATCTACCCATCTAATCTTCAGCATTCTTCTATAGCACCACATTTCGAAAGCTTCTATTCTCTTCTTGTCCGAACTAATTATCGTCCATGTTTCGCTTCCATACATGGCTACGCTCCATACAAATACTTTCAGAAACGACTTCCTGACACTTAAATCTATACTCGATGTTAACAAATTTCTCTTCTTCAGAAACGCTTTCCTTGCCATTGCCAGTCTACATTTTATATCCTCTCTACTTCGACCATCATCAGTTATTTTGCTCCCCAAATAGCAAAACTCCTTTACTACTTTAAGTGTCTCATTTCCTAATCTAATTCCCTCAGCATCACCCGACTTAATTCGACTACATTCCATTATCCTCGTTTTGCTCATGTTGATGTTCATCTTATACCCTCCTTTCAAGACACTGTCCATTCCGTTCAACTGCTCTTCCAAGTCCTTTGCTGTCTCTGACAGAATTACAATGTCATCGGCGAACCTCAAAGTTTTTATTTCTTCTCCGTGGATTTTAATACCTACTCCGAATTTTTCTTTTGTTTCCTTTACTGCTTGCTCAATATACACATTGAATAACATCAGGGAGAGGCTACAACCCTGTCTCACTCCCTTCCCAACCGCTGCTTCCCTTTCATGCCCCTTGACTCTTATAACTGCCATCTGGTTTCTGTACAAATTGTAAATAGCCTTTCGCTCCCTGTATTTTACCCCTGCCACCTTCAGAATTTGAAAGAGAGTATTCCAGTCAACATTGTCAAAAGCTTTCTCTAAGTCTGCAAATGCTAGAAACGTAGGTTTGCCTTTCCTTAATCTAGCTTCTAAGGTAAGTCGCAGGGTCAGTATTGCCTCACGTGTTCCAATATTTCTACGGAATCCAAACTGATCTTCCCCGAGGTCGGCTTCTACTAGTTTATCCATTCGTCTGTAAAGAATCCCCGTTAGTATTTTGCATCCGTGACCTATTTTCACATCTGTCAGCACCTGCTTTCTTTGGGATTGGAATTATTATATTCTTCTTGAAGTCTGAGGGTATTTCGCCTGTCTCATACATCTTGCTTACTAGATGGTAAGAGTTTTGTCAGGATTGTCTCTCCCAAGACGGTCAATAGTTCTAATGGAATGTTGTCTACTCCCGGGGCCTTGTTTCGACTCAGGTCTTTCAATGCTCCGTCAAACTCTTCACGCAGTATTATATCTCCAATGGTTCCAATGGCTCTGAGCACTATGGGACTTAACATCTGAGGTCATCAGTATCCGAGAACTTAGAACTACTTAAACGTAACTAACCTTAGGACATCACACACATCCATGCCCGAGGCAGGATTCGAACCTGCGACCGTAGCAGTCCCGCGGTTCGGGACTGAAGCGCTTAGAACCGCTCGGCCACCGCAGCCGGCATTATATCTCCCATTTCATCTTCATCTACATCCTCTGCCATTTCCATAATATTGTCCTCAAGTACATCGCACTTGTATAGACGCTCTATACTCCTTCCACCTTTCTGCTTTCCCTTCTTTGCTTAGAACTGGATTTCCATCTGAGCTCTTGATATTCATACAAGTGGTTCTCTTTTCTCCAAAGGTCTCTTTAATTTTCCTGTAGGCAGTATCTATCTTACCCCTAGTGAAACAAGCCTCTACATCCTTAAATTTGTCCTCTAGCCATCTCTGCTTAGCCATTTTGCACTTCCCGTTGATCTCATTTTTGAGACGTTTGTATTCCTTTTTGCCTGCTTCATTTACTGAATTTTTATATTTTTTCCTTTCATCAATTAAATTCAATATTTCTTCTGTTACCCACGGATTTCTACTAGCCCTCGTCTTTTTACCTACTTGATCCTCTGCTGCCTTCACTACTTCATCTCTCAAAGCTACCCATTCTTCTTCTACTGTGTTTCTTTTCCCCATTCCCGTCAATTGTTCCCTTATGCTCTCCCTGAAGCTCTGTACAACCTCTGGTTCTTTCAGTGTATCCAGGTCCCGTCTCCTTAAATTCCCACCTTTTTGCAGTTTCTTCAGTTTTAATCTACAGTTCATAACCAATAGATTGTGGTCAGAGTCCACATCTGCCCCTGGAAATGTCTTACAATTTAAAACCTGGTTCCTAAATCTGTCTTACCATTATATAATCTATCTGAAACCTGTCAGTATCTCCAGGCTTCTTCCATGTATACAACCTTCTTTCATGATTCTTGAACCAAGTGTTAGCTATGATTAAGTTGTGCTCTGTGCAAAATTCTACCAGGCGGATTCCTCTTTCATTTATTAGCCCCAATCCATATTCACCTACTACGTTTCCTTCTCTCGCTTTTCCTACTACCGAATTCCAGTCACCCATGACTATTAAATTTTCGTCTCCCTTCACTACCTGAATAATTTATTTTATTTCATCATACATTTCTTCAATTTCTACGTCATCTGCAGAGCTAGTTGGCATATAAACTTGTACTACTGTAGTAGGCGTGGGCTTCGTGTCTATCTTGGCCACAATAATGCGTTCACTATGCTGTTTGTAGTAGCTTACCCGCACTCCTATTTTTTTATTCATTATTAAACCTACTCCTGCATTACCTCTATTTGATTTTGTATTTATAACCCTGTATTCGCCTGACCAAAAGTCTTGTTCCTCCTGCCAACGAACTTCACTAATTCCTACTATATCTAACTTTAGCCCATCCATTTCCCTTTTTAAATTTTCTAACCTACCTGCCCGAATAAGGGATCTGACATTCCACGCTCAGATTCGTAGAACGCCAGTTTTCTTTCTCCTGATAACGACATCCTCCTGAGTAGTTCCCGCCCGGAGACTATTTTACCTCCGGAATATTTTACCCAAGAGGACGCCATCATCATTTAACCATACAGTAAAGCTGCAAGCCCTCGGGAAAAATTACGGCTGTAGTTTCCCCTTGCTTTCAGCCGTTCGCAGTACCAGCACAGCAAGGCCGTTTTGGTTAATGTTACAAGGCCAGATCAGTCAATCATCCAGACTGTTGCCCCTGCAACTACTGAAAAGGCAGCTGCCCCTCTTCAGGAACCACACGTTTGTCTGGCCTCTCAACAGAAACCCCTCCGTTGTGGCTGCACCTACGGTACGGCTATCTGTATCGCCGAGGCACGCAAGCCTCCCCACCAACAGCAAGGTCCATGGTTCTTGGGGGGGGGGGGGGGAGGGGGGGCAGAGTATGTCAAGGCTGTAGCTTAATAGCCTGATCCCCAAAGTTTTTACTATTTACACAGATGAAGTAATTAGATAAAGGAAGCCTGGGAATTAAAATAAATGGAAGAAAGAAGCTAAGTAGTAAACTGCTTACTGATGATAAAGTTACTATTCAACGAACTAAGGATTGCCTTCAGAAAATTGTGTATTATCTTCAACAGATATGCTCGAGATATAACATTAAAATCTCTACACAAAAACCAAGACAGGATCTTTACAGGCAAATGTGCAGTCCGAGTAAGAAAAACCCTAGATAATAGACCTAGTGGTCAAGCGTCTTATTTCCAATAAAGTGGCTGTAACGTAACATGGGACATTGATCACGATATAGACTGCAAAATGAATTAGTACTAGGCCGTATGTGACATGATCAGAGGAAAAATATGTAGGAAAACGAGAAATTTTACGAAGTTATGGTTGTACCAGTGTTCCTGCATGGCTCAGAGACATGGGTGAAAAATACTAAATATCTTAGTAAGATACCAGGATCAGAAAAGAAATTCCTAAGATCCTTGAAAGGTTGCACGAGACTGGATAGATTTAAAAATGACTGAGGAGACAACTGAACACTTAAAATACTAGATTGGGTCAGTGAAAATATTGATAGATGGCTCTCACACGCGAACAGAATGAGAGAAGGATAACGGAAATATAAGTTTTTTTGTACACTTCATATTTCGACATAGTCACAGAAATTCTTTTATACTGTTAGGCGGTATTGGCAAGCATTATTCTTCATCAGAACAGTTTAAAGGAGCTTCAGATGGTGACCAGGTAATGTTTTGTCGTCAGGCAGATGACCCTCTGACGGTGCTTTTAGTTGCTCTGGTTATGGACAATTGTGGCCAATGCCGGTTTATGGTATAAAAAATTCTGTAATAGCATCAAAATCTTAACTGTACCAGAAAAGTCAGTCACAATATCCAGAAACATGTCATTTTTTTTCAAAAGAAGTTTCATCATATAGATCGAATGGTAAGAATATTAGAAGACCAAGGAAAGATTGGTGACAATTTCCTATATGACCATAACAAGCGAACTGCTTACTGCTTGAAAGGAGAAGATAGACAATAAGAAGAATTCTGTCAAGTGCCAGAAATATGGACACCAGAAAGATTCTGTATCATTGTTACTCTGAGTCAGTTATTCGTTACGGCATAATCTTCTGTGGGAATGCATCACATATCGGCTCTTACTGATGCAATAATAAAAAAAGATATTTGTGTAGCCAAACAAAGGGGTCGTTCACTGTTAAATTCCATTCCTAGTTCTTGCAAAGATTCCTGTTTACTCTTCTTGTGGAAAAGGTGTTATTCTATAAATAACAACAAAAGGGATGACTTCCAGAAATCTTTGGTTTATACCCCTCAAGACAGGTTGCAGTTTTGGAATTCAGTGACATAGTGGCCGAAAGCAACGGTATTTCATGTTGTAGATGAAAATAACTGAGTAACGCAAGCTTACAAAACGTCAAATGTTATCTAGAAATATGTTACCAACGATATTTATTCCGATGAAAGATGTTTGTGTGTACAATTCCGTTTTACAAAAGCAACTAAATTAACCCTGAAATTGATTTGAAAATACGGTGTCCTGCACAAAGGGAACATGTTCAACACTAACGAAGTCGTCTCCCTCTTTCCCCTTATTCCATATTTGACTTTTACATATTTATAAGAAGCAAATATATCTACATCAAGAAACAAAAAATACATGATAGGAGGTAAATTGCATTAACCTTATTTTATTCAATTTTTTGTTTCGACTGTAACAGTAGTAAATGTGCGGATGTTGCCTTTCTGCAGTAATTGTGTTTGTTATAAATGTTTCTGGCAGGTCACTTGAGGTGGACTTTGAGATTAGTATTTAGAAAAGCCTTTCTGCACAAATCTCTGTTTACCTGTATCAGCTTTATGTGATGCAACAGGAATAATCATGGAAAGTTCTGAACTTCTTCCCGGCGGACGTTTCATTATCTAACAGCGCCCGCCGGGGTGGCCGAGCGGTTCTAGGCGCTACAGTCGTAAACCACGCGGCCGCTACGGTCGCAGGTTCGAATGCTGCCTCGGGCATCGATGTGTGTGATGTCCTTAGGTTATTTAGGTTTCAGTTGTTCTAAGTTCTTGGGGACTGATGACCTCAGAAGTTAAGTCCCATAGTGCTCGGAGCCAAAATGTAACAGCATTTCTCCGTTTGCCCTATGGTTTGCTTGGACGAGGCGTGCTTGCCACGCTGCACCTTAAGCCAGCTGTTCCTGGCGAGATTACGTCTGTCTGAGTCTTGTCTGTCTGTTTACTTTGGTCCGTAGCACGTGGAGCAATAAAGCGACGCAAGCAAAATTCGCACCCATGTTTACTTGCGAGAGATAAGGCAAGGAGGCTGTTTGTAGGCAGCGACCCGCAGTGCACCCAGCTGCGCCGCTGCCACGTGTATGGTCTCAGCGGGAAGACCGTGGTGGCGTCAACTCAAGGAACGAATGGAACTACGCGACAGGGACTGACGATCTGCACAAGGGCAACTGCTACACACAGACCTACACATATTTACCGAACGCACAACGGTACGCTGAAAACTGGTTTATGAAACGTAGACACGAGGGTGTGCTGAAAAATGTCTCCGATTTTTTTATGTGAAAACAAGTAAAGATTTTTAAATAAAACTCAATGTTATTAATGTTCTACATCTTTCTTCTTCACGTCTCCATATTTATTTCTCAACATAATCACCCAGGCGATGAACACATTGCTCCCAAGGAAGGACTACTTTGTTGATACTGTTACTGTAGCATGTTTGACTTTGTTGACGGGACCACAACCCAACCTTTGCTCGCACCGCTTCATCACTACAAAGCGAAATCCTTGCAGGAGTTCTTTAAGTTTTTGAAACAGATGAAAACCGCATGGGGCCAAATTGGGACTGCATGGAGGACGATCGATGTCACTGAACCTAAGTCATCTGATTGTTGCAGATGTCTTAGCGCTCGTGCTTGGTCTGGTATTGTCATGCTGAAGGAAAGGACGCTCCATGTCTGGACGAACTCTTCGAATTCGAAATTCGATTACAGCACGCTGTTTCTCACACGCCGACATAGTTACGTTACACACTGCCATGTTACACGCTGCAATTCTGAGCCCTCTAGCGGCAGAGGGTTGTAAATATGTAGACAAGAAGAATAACGATGTAAAAAGTAAACAATGCTTGTTTTAAATAAAAATCTAACATTTTTGCACAGAAAATTCTGAAGCATTACTTTTCAGCACGCCCTTGTAACTCTACAGGCATAACGAATAAGAGACAATTCATAACAACCACTGCTGGGTTGACATTCAACCAGGGCTGCTACCGACAATACCTTTGTATATCCCACGCCATATTATCACCATATTGCGCCTGTGGGAAGAGGCAGGAACCAAACCACATCTACTTTGGCTGCCATAGATACAGAAAATAATCAGACTTGTTATTTATGGATATAGTCAATAGTCAACACGAATAATGAATAAAGAACGTCCTTGAACGTATTAACTCTCTTCATCGCGCACGCGCGTACGTGCGTGCTTTTGTTTTGTTCAATTACAAACCTGTCGGTTAACCGAAGAGACCATTGCACTTAATTACGGTTACCAACCAGGTCAATGAAATTCCTCAGAAATTGTTGAAATGGATACATGCCTTGAAAGTATAGGTAGCCCCTGTAAGTTTGGACTGGCTGTACTGGTGTACCCAGAGACCAATAAAAAATTATAAAATAAATTCGATTAGTGTCTGCAGCAAGCTCCGCTCCGTGCTTCTAATGACGCAATCAGGTCCTCTCGTCTCGGCAACATGTTCATGTGAATACTACCGTAGTCACTAGCTGTACTGACCCATGTTCATGAGATAGTGAATAATTGAGAAGCTTCATAACAATGGAACATTAGTATCTGTGGGTGTCTGGAGGATACATGGCAGACAGTAAGCATTACAAACAACTGAAAACTTCAATGTAACGTTTTCGGATATGCGATTACATCTTCATGTCAACGAAGAGCTTCCGTTTTGGCCACAGTCAATGGTCTTCACACGGCGAGTTATTTACTGCTCACACAGTGTCGCATTCAGAAAATAAGTTACTATCTACCTAGTACGAGCCTCATTTTGATGTGCCACCGCTGCTGACCTGCCGTGTTGCCTGAGCCGCACATACCTCCCGTTTTCCGTTCGTCTCACCAAAGCAAACTATTCCGTGCTCGGAACTGAATTCGTAGATGTTCAGGCGTGTGTAGCTTCTCTATAACACCCTTCGTGAGCTTAGCATTATCTGATATTGTTACTGCTTCACTAGATTGGTTTGATGCCCTCTCGGCGAAGAACTTTTTTTCACTCGTTCCCCGACGCACTGCACGTATGGTAGGGAAGTGATTTGCTTTGTTTAAGCCTCGTCCCCACTTTTCTGTTGTGCTGTCATAATGCTACGTATTCGTTGTGAAACTGATTTCCTCCTTTACGATGCAGGACACTTCATATCACAGAAAAATACATGGTGACACACTCGACCACCAGTTGGCGTGCTCAAAGATATCTCCCGGTTGGGTTTCACGCCCATCTAACAGAACACCATAAAGAACAATGAAGGGCTGTCTGTGCGGAACTGCTTCAGTATTGCGACGCTGATCATGACAATTTTTCTGTCGAACATCCTCACAAGCAATGAAACATGGGTTCATCACTTCGATCCTTAAACAAAACGGCAATCCATAGTGGTGCCACCACCCCCTCCTCCAAAGAAAAAGTTCAAAGCTACACCCTCAGTCGATGAAGTCATGGCGACAGTCTGCTGGGACTCTGGAGGGGTTATTCTGTTTGATGTCACCCCTCATGGTGCAACGACTAACTTTTGAAGTGTATTGTGCTAATTCAAGAAGCGACTTCAGCGTGTTCGTCGCCACAAAAATACAAACTAACTTCTCTTTCTCCATGAGACTATTTTGTACTAGAAGTTAATAATAATAATAATAATAATAATAATGAAGTTTCTACGCCCGAGAGCAGATCACAAAACTTCACTGGAATGTTCTTCTTCATCCAACATGCAGCCAGGTTCTCGCACATTCCGACTTCCATTTATTTGGCCGAATGAAGAACGCACTCTTCGGGAAGCAGTATGTGGATGGTGGACGTTAGCTCCGACGTCGACCAGTAGAGTGGTGCCATGCGGACGTTAAGGCCCTCCCAACAAGGTGGCGTAAGACCGTCGCACTGAGTGAAAATTGTGTTGAAACGTAGAGTTTTGTAGCCAAAAGAGTGGGGACTAAATGGTGTAATGGAATCTTAAATAAAACCAACCTACTTTCAGAAAAAAAAGTGTTGCATTACTTGTTTAATGCTCCTCGTGCGATGCTGTAGACTCATGATGGGCTGTGGATCGGAACTGGTTGTGCAATGAAGAAATTTTTTTTAGCGGCTCTTGGCGGTAAATCATGACTTTGTTCAATTATTTCACTGCAGTCTGAGCATGTCGAGCATGAACTACAACATCGTCGATCATGTGAGCTACAACCCGGTCGACCATGAGCTACAGCTCAGGACCTTGATCTTGGCTTTGGTGTACGACGTCGCCTAACCATAAGGGACCTGCGCTGGCCAGTCTCCACGGCAGCCTCTGGGTCACACGTCTCTCGTTAGACGGAGTGTCGTCTGTTTCGAAAGTTTGCTCTGTTTGCTCGCTGATGGCGTTTCCGTTAAACACAGGCTCCGCGTGACTCGGCAAACGGGTGGTGTCTCGCCCAGCACGAGTGGACTCAGGAACAACGGGGGCAAGGTCTGGTTCATGAAGGGGTTGCGGTTTAGCGTGGAGTGACTTTCGTCGTCGATTTATACGGAGCGTTCCCGTTTAACGTTACAGCCCTGCCTGTATCGCTAGTGTTCTCTCTGACGTAACATAACAGACTAGGCTGTTACAACGTAATACTTCTTGAATTATGAGTCTTTTCATATCTATGGCTCTCAACGGGTGGTTCAAGGTTTCGCAGGCCGGCCGAAGTGGCCGCGCGGTTCTGGCGCTGCAGTCTGGAACCGCGAGACCGCTACGGTCGCAGGTTCGAATCCTGCCTCGGGCATGGATGTGTGTGATGTCCTTAGGTTAGTTGGGTTTAACTAGTTCTAAGTTCTAGGGGACTAATGACCTCAGCAGTTGAGTCCCACAGTGCTCAGAGCCATTTGAACCATTTTTTGAAGGTTTCGCATTTTGTTCCCCTTTTAGTGTTATCACCAACATTACTAGCAATCAGATCCAGCGCATATTTGCAGCAACGTAGCAGGTTTGGGGGGGGGGGGGCGCTTCCTTAAACTAATCCTACGAAACCTGACAGACGAGAGCACTTATTAACTCTCCCGGACAATTTCTTTAAAAAGCATTCTGAAGCAATTTATGTATCACAGTCTAAGTGGGGTGCCGAAATATCACAATACGGGTATCTTGTCTCATCTGAAACACGATATATTAATAAATTTTAATTCATACTAATTAATTGAATTACTGATAAACATGCATCGATAAGTAACGAAATACCTTGCCCGGCCAAAACGACAAACGGATGTTTGCACTTGATATGCACATAAAGGACGCTGTGTTCGGTGTTTAGTATGATTTTTTTAGTGTGTTTCGTTTTTGTATATTTGAGCCATTTTCTCTCTATATCAACTCGATTCAATCAGTATATTATAAATATGGTTTGCACGCGAACATCTGTGAGTCTTCGAAATTTGTTTTGATCCATTGAATGGTATTTAACATTGGACTTCAGTGTCATTTTAAATTGTATAAATGATATTGATTCAGAAGACATTGTGTAATTCTGACGTATGGCTAGTTCGACGCCATAAGCACATCACGAGCCATCATTATAGTTGTAGCTACTTCAGGAGAGGATGACTGTTTCCCGGTGAGTTACGGCAGTTAATAGCATAATGAAGGGAGCGACAAGCGATTGTTGTGTTCGACTGCTTCAGATGACACTGGGTAAATTCATTTCCGAGTTATTACGGTGCCGACATTGACGACGGGTACATAGAAATGGAGCAGGTACATGTTTTTATTTTATGCTAATAGCAGTAGACAGACATTACACCAAATTTTTGTTTGGTATTAAAACCTAAAGGATTATTGCATACGTAAGCCATACACCTGCAACGCTGGACAAAAACGACGAGAATTGGAGAGGTATATCCTTGGAAGTTGTGGAATGAACAACTACTGAATGGGGACTCGAATTATATGCCGAACAATGGACATAGATCTCGACGTTTAGGACCGACATTCAGCAACGGCACCTCGGTACCATCTGACTGCTGATAACAGGAGACCACACAGGGCTGACATGCTGGCTGGACAAGTCCCTACGACACAACGGCTTCATCCACCTCGCATAGCCGTAGAAAAAAAGCATGAATGGCACGCTGTGAGGAGGACTGCAATCGCAACATCTCCACTAAGGACCTGCGTTGACTTTCAGAGGCCACTTGTCTAGCAATGAGAAGCGTGGGTCACTGTGAAGGGCCTAATCTGTAGCGTGGAAGACAGCTTGCTTGCATCCTACATTACTGTGCAATGCATCACATCGTGTTGAAATTTGGTACGCCAACGGCAGATGGAAACCACATGGTATATGCTGAACAATTACGAATAGTTAGCAACTCTGTTTCTTAGAAACTGAAAACAAATGTTCTCGTTCAAGACGGAGGGTTTTCGGTTTCTGTGCGCCCTTGAGGGGGCAGTTTTAACGTCTAGAATTAAGTTCGCAGAATCAAATGTGTTAACTAGTTTCAGTATAGTGGAGCACGAACATGAAATACATCTACGAAAGCTTTCAGGCAGATTGTGGTGGAGACACCACGAATTCCCTGCATTTGTGACATTTTCACCGCAACAGAACGTTATTTCAGCGTTTAACAGTGCGCTCACTGACCGCAACAACAGCAAATTAACAGAACGAAAATAGTGATTAATTATAAGTTTACATGGTATATGAAACATATTCATCTTCACATCACTGCGAAAAACAGGTATTATGCAGGGGTATTTCCCAATTCCATCGACGAAATATCAGAGTTTGTTCAGGGAAGTTTTCTGAGTCTTTTGGTGTAAGGGAGTCGTGGACTCCGGCAGCCCGTTACAGACTAATTGCGCTTCGTTTGAAGCCTTACACCTATTAATCTTTCTGCACAATAATGCGACTGTGTGCGCTAGGTGTCTTGTTTGGAAACAAACTTGTGCCAGTAGCATGGTAATTGCCGTTGACAATGGTCTTCGTCCTCACATGCAGTTTCAGTACGGCTCAGTTCTGTTTCAGACTATTTTTCGGCACTGTTGCTTATACATTGGCCGTGATAAACACTAATGTGCAGAATTTTACAGATAAAGTATTCGTCGATATACCCCTTGTGTATGGCTATTCGAGAAGTTCTCGCAGCGACGGCAACCACATCATAGTATTTTTGCATCTGCATGATGGACATAGATCTCGACGTTTAGGACCGACATTCAGCAACGGCACCTCGGTACCATCTGACTGCTGATAACAGGAGACCACACAGGGCTGACATGCTGGCTGGACAAGTCCCTACGACACAACGGCTTCATCCACCTCGCATAGCCGTAGAATGATGTGTATTACTATAGATATACATCTGACACTGACGGAGGGGGGACGGGGAGGAGGATAAAACCAAGCTATACCGACTGCAAGCTTGAGGTCGAAAAGTGAAGTAGGTACTACTATTGTCAGCAGCAAGCAGCTCGACTCAATGGAACGAGCTATTTTTCAAACAAGGTACACAGTGCATACCGTCGACATTTGCACTGTTGTGTAGATATTTTGAGTATACTGCTTCAAAGGTAAATGAGGTAAAAAATCAAACGAAATGCAATTAGTCTGTAACGAGCAACCGAAAAGCACAACTCCCTTATATCAAAATACGCAGGAAATACCCTGATATTTATGTTCTGTTCCACCCTGGATATGATCATTTAATTGCTTCTGGATCATATCCTGATATGAATGACGGTGATATTGTAGTTCAAACTTCACATAATGAAATTGGTATATCTGGGAGTCACTCTGGATCGTACTTTTATATACAAATAGCATTGTGAGAATATGACAATGAAGGTCGAAGCCAGAAATAATGTCCTTCGCAGCATGACTGGTAGCTCGTGCGGCTCTCGATCACAAATCCTGAAAAAAGACGGCACTAGCAATACGCTACAGTGCTGCAGAGTACGCATGCCCAGTCTCGTACAGACCGACTCACGCAAACAGTTGACAAGGCGCTACACGAAATCTGTAGATAAGCCTACAGATTTCGTGTAGCGCCTTGTCAACTGTTTGCTTGAGTCGGTCCGTACCAGACTGGGCATGCGTGCTCTGCAGCACTGTAGCGTATTGCTAGTGCCGTCGTTTTGAGGATTTGTGATCGAGAGCCGCACGAGCTACCAGTCATCTGCACACGTTGTTTTTAAACCAATGCCACTTGTAAAACTCTACCAAATCTCTGGCATAGCGGCACCGCATGTTCACCGGGAAGTGTAACGGAGATCAAATGTTACTGTACTAGAGCTGTGTAGACCACACGCCCATCAAGCAGAATCGCCGTGAGCATGGAGGCAATCATTCCACCGACGCATCAAGTTGAAGAGCACCGCGTCCTGCCGCGTGAGGAAGTCCGTAACTGCCTGCTGCACATTCTTTTTCGACAGGAATCGTGGTTCCTTCAAGAACTTTTTTAAGGCACGGTAGGCGTGATAATCGCATAGGGAGAGGGCAGGACTATAGGGCCGATTCTCAACTGTCTCCCAGTCGCGTAGTCGTAATTTCTGCGTAACGATATTTGCGATATCGAGATTTGCGTTACGTAGCAGCAGCACAGAACTTGATGCAACATTCCACAACGGTGGTTTTCGCCAGAGATGCTGCCCCAAAAACACTGTTCGTTCTCCGATGGATGTACTTCGGCAGCCAAGAAAGGAATAACAGCATGTTGGACCCGTATGGACGCATTTGGTAATAACGTCAACATAACGTCTGAAGGTGGCAGGGGTAAAATACAGGGAGCGAAAGGCTATTTACAATTTGTACAGAAAGCAGATGGCAGGTATAAGAGTCGAGGGGCATGAAAGGGCAGCAGTGGTTGGGAAGGGAGTGAGACAAGGTTGTAGGCACTACAGTCTGGAACCGCGGGACCGCTACGGTCGCAGGTTCGAATCCTGCCTCGGGCATGGATGTGTGTGATGTCCTTAGGTTAGTTAGGTTTAAATAGTTCTAAGTTCTAGGGGACTGATGACCTCAGAAGTTAAGTCCCATAGTGCTCAGAGCCATTTGAACCATTTGAAGACAGGGTTGTAGCCTCTCCCCGATGTTATTCAATCTGTATATTGAGCAAGCAGTAAAGGAAACAAAAGAAAAGTTCGGAGTAGGTATTAAAATCCATAAAGAAGAAATTAAAACTTTGATGACATTGTAATTCTATCAGAGACAGCAAAGGACTTGGAAGAGCAGTTGAACGGAATGGACAGTGTCTTGAAAGGAGGATATAAGACGAACATCAACAAAAGCAAAGCAAAGATAATGTAATGTAGTCGAATTAAGTCGGGTGATGCTGAGGGAATTAGCTTTGGAAATGAGATGCTTAAAGTAGTAAAGGAGTTTTGCTATTTGGGGAGCAAAATAATTGATGATGGTCGAAGTAGAGAGGATATAAAATGTAGACTGGCAATGGCAAGGAAAGCGTTTCTGAAGAAGAGAAATTTGTTAACATCGAGTATAGATTCAAATATCAGGAAGTCGTTTCTGAAAGTATTTGTATGGAGCGTAGCCATGTATGGAAGTAAAACGTGGACGTTAAATAGTTTGGACAATAAGAGAATAGGAACTTCCGAAATGTGGTGCTACAGAAGAATGCTGAAGATTAGATGGGTAGATCACATAACTAATGAGGAGGTATTGAATAGAACTGGAGAGGAGCTTGACCAGAAGAAGGGATCGGTTGGTAGGACATGTTCTGAGGCATCAAGGGATCACCAATTTAGTACTGGAGGGCAGCGTGGAGGGTAAAAATTGCAGAGTGAGACCAAGAGATGAATACACTAAACAGATGCAGAAGGATGTAGGTTGCAGTAGGTACTGGGAGATGAAGCAGCTTGCACAGGATAGAGTAGCATGGAGAGCCGCATCAAACCAGTCTCAGGACTGAAGACCACAACAACAATATACGTTTCTGAATTTACCGCACGCATGTCGGAAACGCACGAATGCCACACTAATCCCTTGGCTCCATGTCGGTGCTTATATATCAATATCGGAGACGCGCTACGTTGCATATGAGCCGCAGCAACGCCCTCAAACGGAAACTTTTTGATCGTTCCTTATAGTTGCCAACGCGAAGAGAACAAATCAGGCTTAGCACGAAAACCATCCACTAAATGGGCACGTTACAGCAGTCCTAAGGTTGAGGTCCGGAAAACGTTTCCTAAAGACCACTTCAATCTTGTAAACACTTGCAGCTTCAGCAAGAAAACAATTGTACATTTCTCGACTTGAGAATAACTATCGGTTCTCTCCCTTTGGAAACCCTCCTACCTGGGTATGAACAAAATTGGATGATGTGGAGATTACTGGGTCGTCTTCTGTGGATGGGAGAACAATGGCCAATCTGCTGAAAAGGCATTCCCTGTGGGTACCACCAACTGTGACTGTGGAGCACTTACTGGATTCTCAGCTATGCCCTGCATCTTGTACAGAACGTCTTGAGGCTGAGTGCAACTGAAGATGCAGGATTTTGGTCAACAGTAGTGTAGCGATAATTCTCTCTCTCATTTGTTTTTAATGGTAATTATCATTTACTGTATTTATTTCTGAGCCTTATAAAAATATAAGGACGTTAAATTTAAGGTGGGTCTGAGTGTTGCTATATTCTCAGCTGGCAATTCCTAAATACGTATGGGAACTGGATATACATCGTAACCTTCTTCTCTCCCTCTCTTTCTCCTCCCTGCTCTCTCTGTCCATCTCCTCTTCCCTACCTGCTCTGTAACCCTGAGCATTGTTTATTGTTATTGCCAACGAAACATATATTGGAAATTTAAATTGCTTAAAATGAATGTGTAAATCAGTTGGGATCATTGTTATACGATGTATGAGACATCATCTGCTGCTGGATCTGTCCCGATACTAGCTTCAATGACAATATTTCACATAGTTTTAATCTAAACACGAGTATGATTAAGTTTTGGACAATTCAGATTTTGTAATAGTATTCTAATAATAAGTCGATAAGACATAAATACAACTTTCTGTGTTTTTTTTTTTTTGTGTAAAACAGGCTGGAAGACTATACACGGGAGAAACAATCTGTTCAATGGCTTAAATGTTGTGATATCGTAGTTTAAACAGATTGCGAGAATGAATATGAAACCGAACATTTTCATTGCACGGCGTAGCATAATATTCTCTTTCTAACAGACGGTTTTAACAGAAAACCTGTACATTGTTGTTTAAAAATGGTGTAGCCTACATCAACCCGAAAGTTTATTAGACTATCCTATAAAAATTTGAAATAAGTCGTTAAAGAACCTTTCGAGATTTGTCCTGACATTTCCCTTTTATATAATACATATTATACGCGTATATGTATTACTTACACACTTAAAAAAATATGTAGTCTATGTCCGTCCAGACGTTTATTAGAGTATCGTGTTTAACAGCTTCCTACAGCAGTGTAAATTGTATACCACTCATATTTAAAATGTTATGTAGCCCATGTCCGTCCAAACGTTCATTACAGTATCGTGTAAAAATTTTAAGTGAATCAGTGAAGAACGTTTAGGCATTTTTTGTAAGAACATTAAACAACTACTTGTCTTTGTATCGTAGTATCGATATGGACGATTCCACTACAAGTTCTGTAAACCAATTACGAAGCAGTACAGAAACTGATGGACATGTTTCTCTACACGACTACACTTGATTGCAACTTGCGAAGAGCCTTAAATTCTGCACAACCATCAGTTTTCTCAGGAAAACAGATTGTCGCGTTCCAACTTGCGATGCAGCTGACTACAGCTGTGTTATGTCCCTACTCTTATACCATCTCGACTTTTGGTACATACAAAACAGCTCATGAACATGCGTCTTCTAGTATTTAGAAGTACTGCGACGTTTCCCGGAAGCCGTTATGCTGCGTGGCGTAGTTAACGTGCTGTCACTAGTCACTACAGTACCCCAGTGTTATCGTGGCCCAACTAGGACGGAGCAGGCCTGTGCTGGGGACAAAGTCCTGCGAGCAGCAGCGTGCAGGCAAGCGGCTGAGACCTGTGTGTGGCCGCGAGCACAACCACGTAGCTCGTGTCTACAGCAGCAACTGGCGCCAATTCCGTTTCACCGTATGCTAGCCTTTTATAGTTCTGAAGTTTGCTGTTTCCACGAACTGGCTGCTAATTGGTTCAGTACAGCATAAACAACTGAGATGTCTAGTTTCAAAGGGGGCCAAGTTCCCTTTCCCTACAAAGCTTGTCATTGTATCAATCAGCATGATACAACATGAGTCTCAAAAATTTGCACGATCATTTTTTTTCCGTAGATAAAATGGATTACGCTTTTACCGGTGCACTTTCACCTTTCCCAGGCTGTAGTTAAATGTCTGGTGTTCGATGAAGACTCTACAAGGTGTTCCTAAACTATTCGTCCACATTAATACAGGAGGTAGACAACATCAAACAAATATATTTGGATAAGGAACACACTGTCTCTAAACTCACCTTGTAATATTAGGGAACCTTTTGTTAGCGGTGCTGACGTAAGCTGCTGTATCGGCGTACTGATATGCACAACCGCTTTGTGTACGGATGTTTGGCTCTGCGGTCTGCTTGGAAACACACCGACTCATTCGCAGGCGTCACCGCTTTGTGACAATAGCAATGACTTCCTTGTAAACAACCTGATTCAGTCGTAGTCATTAATGCTTTGACGCAAGAACAGCGAACATGGAGATGTTTATGTATACTGAAATGGCTGACATGCATCTGGTATACGGGTCTGTGAACGGAAATGGACGAGCTGCAGTGAGAGAATACAGACAGCGCTTACCCAGCCAACGGTTGCACAGCACGAAACCTTCGGAGGTCTCTGTCGCCTGCCACGTGAAACAGCCTCTCTCGTGTAAGTATGCATTCTACGGGTCGTAATCGAACAGCTCGAACTGCCAAAGTGAAAGAAGAGATTCTGCGATATGTTGAAGACGCTCCACCTACTACACGACGTACTGCACACATCCTTTGCGTCAGACATAGCCTTGTGTGGAATGTTTCATGACCAGCAGCTTCATCCTTTCCATCTTCAGTGCGTGGCAGCACTACCACCTAAAGATTTTCCCAATGCGTACAGTCGCACAGTGGTTTTTACAAGAGACTGCGCTGCATCCCTTATTTCCGGCCGAAGTCCTGTAAACCGGCGAGGCTTTGTTTACTCGTGAGGGCCGAGTTAATATTCACAATTCACATGTTTGGGCACATTTGGATCCACAAGGTACTTGACGTCCTGTTCATCAACAGCGATTCGATGTTAACGTGTGGCGGTTAGAGGCGCCATGTCACTAATTGCGCGGCCCCTCCCGCCGGAGATTCGAGTCCTCCCTCGGGCATGGGTGTGTGTGCTGGCTTTAGCGTAAGTTAGTTTAAGTAGTGTGTAAGCCTGGAGACCGATGACCTAAGCAGTTTGGTCCCTTATAAATTCACACACATTTGAACATTTGTTAATGTGTGGGCCGGCATTCTCGGTGACGTGTTGATTATATCATAAAATCCTCCATTCCGCCTCAACAGACGGAGATATCTCATCTTCGTGAAACATGTGTTGCTAGAACTGTTGGAGGCTGTAGCTCTAAATGCACGATGGGGGCGCCTGCCCATTTAAACAGTGGTCTGTGGTATCATCTGAGAGCCACTTTCTGAAGTCGACGGATCGGCCGACATGCCCTGTGGCCCGACCATCCAGGTCACGTGTCTCGATTTCTTCCTCTGCGTGGGAGGGGGAACGCACATAGAGCAGCAAGTGTATGAAACCGTTGTGGAAACATAAGAAAAACTCGTCGCTAGAATTACCGTCGCTGCTAGTACCATTGCGGACATTCCAGGAGTCGTAGAAAGGATATGACAATCATGTGTCCAACGATGGACTACATGCTTACAGGCCAATGTTCACGCGTTCCTGTGAATGCAACTGCTGTAATGAATATGCTAAACTACCTTCTGTGTACATCGTTCTTAGCCTCCGAAACTGTCGTCAGAAACAACAAGTACCACAACTAAATACCTTTGTTTTGATCTTCACTACCTCCTGCATCAATTTCAATCAATACTTTCGAAACGCCCTGTGTATCTCACGTACAGTAATATGATGACACCGTAAATTCTTAAGTATTGTTCAACTTTTCAAAATTTTTTTTTCTAAATAGTCTTTCAGCGTTTGAAGATTGAATAAGTGTGACACCCTTTCCGCATGTTTTTATGCGGATCATGTCCATGGTCATACATAAGCGAACCGAACTCAACAGTCTCATTAATCTCAATGTGACGGTATTGTACCACGAAACTTGAAGAAATGACTAAAAATTTCAGACACTTCTACCTGAGATCGATAACACGTAAAATTGTCCAGTTTACACAGAAATAAGCTATACTGAGTACTGATGCGTAGGACCCGAAGCCCACTCAAATGTACTAGTTTCAGTATTGAGACCTAGCTGCTCTGTTAAATGATTGTAATGATGGTGATTGATTTAGTGCGCTCAGCAGTATGGTGATCAACGTTCATACTAGACATCTCGTGGTTTCAACGATGTCTGTTCTCACGAGCACAAATGCTGCGACGATTCTACAGAAACACACGTTAGCTACCCACTCAGATTTCATTGCAATCTTCTCCCAAAACTATGTCGGAGTTCCGACTTTTCAGAAAATTTTAAAATCCTTCTTCCACAGTTTGCCTTATCGGCTAGGGTTGTGAACAGGTCTGAGACCAAGCTGAGGGTTACAGTTATGTCAGCATATGAATCACATGTAACTAAAATGTTTTCCGCAAACTTGAAATATTGGTGAGTCATGCAGTCGGTAGATAAAACTGAGTCTATGTACAGTGCTCTACTCGAAACCTGATTAGTATCAGTACCTTCCACCGGTGCGGCTGGCACGAGGTTCGTCACGCCTGGGTATTCGATTTCATTGACTATAGTTTCATGAAGGCGCTTCAATCGTCTGTCAAACCAACAGTATTTTGGAGGTATGTGGACGATACTTCCATAGTGTGGCCTCGTGGAGAAGATAAATTGACAGTTTCATCACCTCAACTCCATAACATCGTTTGGTTGACTCTGTAAACAGAGAAAAATAGTTGTCTGTCTTTCTTGGATTTCTTGGTCAGACGGAAGAACGATAGCTCTCTGAGTCATTCAGTTTACTCGAATTTGCATTTTCAAGAGTGGAGTTGTCGTTACCTATCGCGAACTATGACCGTTCTTGAAACACTTGCGCACAACGCTCTAGATAGTTTGCCTAAAGAGCTCGCCCACCTAAGGACGGTGATCAGGGAAAATGCATATTTCACCCGGGAGATTAACAGGCTGTCAGTTAAACCAAGAATCAGGAATTGAAAGATGAGAACATACCGGCAAAATCTTCAGCTTTTCTTCTTTTTGTGGACAACATTTCGTTTGAGATAGCAAGAATCCTCCATAAATTTCAAGTGAAGTGGTTTTCCGTACTCCATCTAAGATTACATTCCTTCTGGAATCAGTGAAGGACTATCTGTATCGCAGTAGGCTGGAATTTAAAGAACATCTTGCCAGTGTGATATGACTTACGTAGGTCAGACCACACACTGTGAAAGAACGCTACACTGAACACCAATGCTGTGCTCGCCTTTTGCAACAAATCAAGTCCGCTATTCCTGAACAGTCTATTTTCACTGGACATTCAATGTAGTATGAGAAAACAATGATTCTGAACACAGCAACCTCTTTTTGGGTCTATTATTAAAGAATCCGTAGAAAAACGCCTGGCAGAAAATGTGATGATCTGTGATAGCGGCTACCTGTTGAACAGCGCGTGGAACCCCATCATCTCCACGATTTGTTCTAATCGAAGATTAGATGGAGCGCGCCGACGGCGGTCGACGAGCGGTAATGCTGACAGCTGAGTTCAGCAGTTCTCCTGGCAAAGACCATGCGACCGACTGGTGTAGTCCGTGTGTCAACGTGATTTTGAGCCATGCGCGGAATACTCGCAGCGTCTTCGATGCCTCACCTGAGGATGGCTGGTAGGCGTCCAGCAGTAACATCGTCGAAGCTACTGAACGACGACTGGCTGCAAGGCTGAATTTATTTGAACATTCAATTCACCTGGGAAAATTTAAAATTCGTATAGTTTGTTGTTTACTACATCCAATCACTCGTCTTCGCAATGTTCCATGATCCTTCTGTCCGACTATAAGATGGTAAGGGTGCATGGGGACAGCACATCCTATCATAACGCCGCCTCTACACGTTTTCGTCGGCTGCATCATTTCCCCATATCCCGACGTGTTCCAGTACCCAGCACAGCACTACCTCTTCTTTGGCTTTGAATCAGCTGCAAGGCATTTTAGGCAGTCTGAAACTTTGTTCTCTCTCTCTCTCTCTCTCTCAACTGAGCACATTTGCCGTTCTGATTCAGTGCACAGGAATCGTAGCAGACAAGACACTGCGATACCTTCTACCAGCTCCAGAGCCTTCAAGGTGCCATACATCACAGCGTCACATTTATTACTTGTCGTGGGAGGTGTGCTCTGTAGATCCTATCAGGGGTCACAGTTCAGTAACTGAGTGTATATTTCTCTGCTTTGATTCATCCGTGTAGCTGACGGTAAAATCTTCACACACACACACACACACACACACACACACACACACACACACACACAGGGAGGGAGGGAGGGAGAGAAATATATATGAGAGAGAGAGAGAGAGAGAGAGAGAGAGAGAGAGAGAGAGAAACTCCTATCACCATGGTAAATGGAATAGTTCGGCTTGTCATGTTACTGGAATGCCTGCAGACTTGCATTAGCCGTCAAGGTGACCAAATCATTTGACTGCGGCTAAATGGTATGCCAAGTATCTATAGTCGCTTTTGTGTTTGACGTCTAATATGCTTCCATCTGGACATCTTCCACCTAAATCCAGCAAGACTTTTTCGGTATAGCACTGGTTATAGTTTCACTCTTTGTCACGGTGACTGACTGTACGTCTCACGTTGACTCACCCATCATATTTCAAATTGAATCGAGAATCGCCAGAAAAGGTTATTTGTTGACAGCCAGGACGCCGCA
This sequence comes from Schistocerca nitens, assembly GCF_023898315.1. NCBI lineage: Eukaryota > Metazoa > Arthropoda > Insecta > Orthoptera > Acrididae > Schistocerca > Schistocerca nitens. The sequence goes on along the minus strand of NC_064614.1, from coordinate 1,013,341,380 downwards.
GTCTACATACTACGTAGGCTAGACAATAGCGAACGTTATATCAATACCAGAGATTAAGGTGGTCTATGGGGCAGCTTGACAGTCCGTGTTGGCCAAATTTTATAGTCGTTGCACTGACGTCTGACAACTTATCGCTTTCTTGTCGTCACACCTATTCCACAATCATTGCAGTGGTGTGTTTCTCGTTAGGATACTCAAGAGTTGATTTCAAATTCCATAACTTCCTCGGCTCCGGCAATGATTTGTTAATGTAAAAACTGCCAAATGCATTGTGCTGTGGAGCCCACGTTATGCGTAGGTGCCCTATAGCATGCTGTGTCAGTTCAAAGAGAAGGGCATCAACGTCCAATACGAACGCGATGTTGTCGTCGCCGTCGCTGTATTCTTCAGATCTACGACTGCATCAACACGCTAGTCTATCCTAAGCAACCCACTTCGCCTTTGAATCACTACTGCAGCCTGCATCCATTTGAAGGTGTTTACTGTATTCACGGATAGGTCTTCCTCTACAATCATAACCCCCACCCCTCCAAACTGAAGATTCCTTGATGCATCAGGATGTGTCCTATAAACAGATTCCTTCTTTTAATCAAGTCATGCCCCAAATTCGATTCAGTACCTCATTAGTTATTCCATCTAATCTTCAGCATTCTTCTGTAGCAGAACATTCCAAGATCTTCTCTTCTCGTCAAAGCTGCTTACTGTCCACGTTTTATTTCCATGCATGGCTACACTCCACACAAATACATTCAGAAAATACTTCAAACAGTTCAATTTATATTCGATGTTGAGAAATTGCTCTTCTTCAGAAATGGTTTTCTTGCTATTGCCAATGTGCATTTTATTACCCTTCTACTTCGAGCAACGTCAGTTATTTTGCTACCCATACAGCAAAACTCATCTGCTACTTTTACTGTCTCGTTTCCTATCCAATTCCCTCAGCATAGCCTAATTTAATTCGACTACATTGCATAATCCTTGTTTTACGTTTACTGGTGTTCATCTTTTAACATCTTTGCAAGACATTATCCGTTCCTGAACTGCTCTCCCAAGTCCTTTGTCGTCTCTGCCAGAATTGCAATGTCATCAGCAAAACTTAGTACAGCTAATTTACACTTGGGTACTACGGCCAGACTTAGGCACCATTTTTATTTTCGAAAACGGTGCGTCCGCGTTTGTTCCGAGTGAGATGCGTTTGATGCAATCTTTTAAGGGTGAGTTACATAGTTTACGTACGTGGCAAGGAATCTAATGACAACTGGAAAAAAGAATTATTTGAATTTTAAATCTGAACAGAGTACATAAGGTGGAATTGAGCTTTGAAAACTGAGAATATTTCTCCATAATGTCCATCTTAAGTTTTTCTCAGTTTGATGACTTCATTAAACAATTTTCTTGCCTCTGATGAGTTGCCTTAAATTTAAAGAAAGACTTAGAAATTTCTACAGATTATTTATTGGATGAAAGTATATATTTTGTGTTATATAGAGGAACAAGTATTTCCTTCAATTTTCATTATTAAATAAACCTTGTTTTTGTCATTTTAACATTAAAATAATAACTGATATTTAGTTCCCAGGTATTAATTTTTCCTGATGAGGAGAGAGGGAGAGTTTTGCTTTCTATGACGTTACCATGGTGCTTAAAAGCATTGTCCGCAGCAGGACAATAGATTAATAGCATCATCGAACTGACGCAACATGCCACAATGCATTTCACACAAAAAAAGTTCAATTTTAATAAATCTGTTCAAGAACTTTGTTCTTGTGGGGTTCCACAGCCTTAGTTTGTTTTAAGAAAGGAAATATGGTCCAAGCAGGCTGTAGTATATTTATTGTCCGTGTTATGCGTCAATTTCGATTTTTAGTAATTTTCAAGCACTTACGAAAAGTCTCAAGCTTGACATCACGTTTGACTGACTAGCCAGTACAAATGAAAAAGCACATATCGCTTTCATGTGCGAACGTTTCACAAGTATAATCCAATGGTGCGCTATTGGACTGTATCTGTCCTACACACGCACATGAAAGCGATGTGTGCCGTTACATCTGTACTGGCTATTTACTCAAACATGGTGTGGGGCTTGAGACTCCCCTTCGACACACCTTAGATAGGGTAGATAGGCCCTTAGGCGCAAGAGCAATCGCGAGCCGCCATTCAGCTGAATGAGTGTCGAAGTCTCTGACAGCTACGTTTCTGACGTGATCAACAAAGGCGCGTGTGTGGCAACGAGGGTGTTGCCGAACTGGGCGCTCTTACAAGGACACTTTGCCGTTTCATTTACGCCCATGTCAATGTTGCACCTCTCCGTGATTACGCCACAGGAGGAAGCAAAACAGGAGGGATGGAAAAGTACAGACAACCTTTGCTGTTTCCGATGATTTACACTCCAAATGAATCAGACCATTTTGAATGGTGTTGCAGTGCCACCATGTCCTTAGAGTAGCGTCGAATGGTCCGGGTGTTGCCAGTAGTGTCGAATGTTGTCAAGAACGTCATGTTGCCTATCCGACTACGAACTGTCGTTTTCAAAAGCGAAATGTGTGGGGACGTTTTCATTTATGCACTTTGTGCCAATCGTGAGGGCTTTTCCTGTCGATGTGAGCGATGGTTCGCCTGAAATGTTTTCTTCGGCCACCCACAAGAAAACAGCGTAATTTCAAGGCTGGGTGTAGTGACTCTCACCTCCACTGCAAAGGCGCCAAAAGAATGGCTGAAATGTAGGTAGGACGGGGTGTGGCGATCTTCCAACCGTGAGACACGTCGCCGATGGCGTTGGGCAGAACTGTGGTGAGATTTGGTGCCAATGTGACATCATTAACTCTGCTTACACCTCACACCAACTTCAGAGCCGTAGCCTTTTTTTTTTTTTCTTTTCGCACGTGTCGACACCTTGCTGTTTAAAGCGTCGCCGAACCCGAGGGTGATGTCGCAGGACGCCAAGTTTTTGCTCCACTACAGACGAATCTTTGAGCCAAATTTCAAACATGCGGAACACTGAAAGGCAGTTACGAGGTGCAATCCAGCAGAGAAATAACACAGTTTCCAGAATGATATTTATCTCTGCAGCGGAGTGTGCGCTGATATGAAACTTCCTGGCAGATTAAAACTGTGTGCCCGACCGAGACTCGAACTCGGGACCTTTGCCTTTCGCGGGCAAGTGCTCTACCATCTGAGCTACCGAATCACGACTCACGCCCGGTACTCACAGCTTTACTTCTGCCAGTATCTCGTCTCCTACCTTCCAAACTTTACAGAAGCTCTCCTGCGAACCTAGCAGAACTAGCACTCCTGAAAGAAAGGATATAGCGGAGACATGGCTTAGCCACAGCCTGGGGGATGTTTCCAGAATGAGATTTTCACTCTGCAGCGGAGTGTGCGCTGATATGAAACTTCCTGGCAGATTAAAACTGTTTGGAAGGTAGGAGACGAGATACTGGCAGAAGTAAAGCTGTGAGTACCGGGCGTGAGTCGTGCTTCGGTAGCTCAGATGGTAGAGCACTTGCCCGCGAAAGGCAAAGGTCACGAGTTCGAGTCTCGGTCGGGCACACAGATTTAATCTGTCAGGAAGTTTCAAATAACACAGTGTTTTGCAATACTGTATACATATTACTCGATTCTCTCATTAATTTCCGTGGCTTAGAAGTGTGACACATGACTTTTCCGGCGTTGAGTGCACTACCGTCACTCCCATATTTACTTTCTTTTCACGTTCTTACTGTGGAGCCAGCGCTTGCACGATGACTAACCAATGTATGAGTACAGATAACGCGCTGTAGCCAGAAATTTCGTTCCCGGCATACTCACTCGCTTCCTTACAAAACCTCCTCAAAGATGGGGCACCGTCACTGGGCTTAACATGTTCGAAGTATAACTAGATTACAGGCTATAAGAACCAGAAATGACCGCGTGCGTAGTCAACGAGCCGGCCGCGGTGGTCTAGCGGTTCTAGGCGCTCAGTCAGGAACCGCGCGACTGCTACGGTCGCAGGTTCGAATCCTGCCTCGGGCATGGATGTGTGTGATGTCCTTAGGTTAGTTAGGTTTAAGTAGTTGTAAGTTCTAGGGGACTTATGACCACAGATGTTGAGTTCCATAGTGCTCAGAGCCATTTGAACCATTTTTGTAGTCAACGACACGCCACATCACTTCAAGCACAGGAACCACATGACCATGACGAATGCAGTCCAGCAACGCCTTTCTCTTCGGAGTCTTCACAAAAGAGTACGTCCGTTGCGATGCTGCAATCGGAAGGGGGCTCGTCTGAAAGGACGACGTGGTGCCCTTCCTGTGCCCAGCGTAACGTTGCCTCACCACTATCGGCGAGCCCCTCTCTGCCGCCTCATCGGGGGAAGCTGCAACAGTGGTCGCCTAACTGTCCGTGTGGACGCTTGTCTTACTACAAACAAGCCCATTTCCACACTCGAGATACGTAAGTATTCTACACGGCCATGTGAGCAATATATACCACGCGGAGTGGCCGCGCGGCTAGAGGCGCCATGTCACGGATGGCGCGGCTCCTCCCGCCGGAGGTTCGAGTGCTCCCTCGCGCATGTGTGTGTGTGATGCTCTTAGCATAAGTTGGTATAAGTTAGCCTAACAAGGAGACGGCACGAGTGTGGGGTCGAGGATTGGTCCGAAATTTTGTGTGGTGAAAGAGGACCCCTAACACCTCACGTGGTTAAAATCTTAGGACGCACTACCCGTAAAATCCCGGGAAAAATCGATCCAAAGTTTCTTAGGTGCCTTATGAGTATAAAATGATAGTCCATTGCCGAGCCGCTGTCTGGCGTAGATGTTTAGGGCTTGGACTCTTACCCCAGAGGTCTCGGGTTCCATTCCTCCTGTGACACTTTCTTTCTTCTGTTTCATTTTCTTTTGTTATTCCACCAATTATTCAGAAAGTTTTCCAAACCTACATTATCTTTAACAAATTAGTTACATTATTGAATAAAAATTATTTTCTTTTTGTCCAACAACACAATTCATGGCGGTGGGTTTTCCATTTCTCATTGTAAAGTATATACGGAGAATCATTGGGTTTTTAATCAGAATAACAAATTCGATTGGGAAACATTCAATTTTTATACATATAATAATTATAATCAAGAACCGCAGTGGTAATTATCGTGAAAGCAAACAAAGCAATAATTTTTGAGACATCTTGCACAACATATAAAAACTGATTTTCTACAATTACAGGGCGTTTGCAATAAATCTGTACAAAAATATGCCCCATTAACATTTACGAAAATGTTTTGAGTTTCGGATAATTTTGAGGCAAACCAGGCATATTGAATCATGTCTCGGAATATTGGTGACGATAACTGATGGTGAATAATAGAATGAATTTTTATACAGTCTTCCCGGAAATTAATTTGACGATTCTCCTGTAACAATGAGCTGCAATTTTGCAAGCAACAGAAGGAAAAAAAGTGCCGGTGGAGGAATCTAACCCAAGACCCCTGGCGTAACTGTCCGACCGCTAACCATATAGGCCAGACGGCGGCTCGGCAATGGACTAACATCTAACATTTTATACGCATAAGGCACCTAAGAAACTTTGGATCGATTTTTCTCGGGATTTTCCGAGTAGTGCGTCCTAATATTTTAACCACGTGAGGTGTTACGGGTCCTCTTTCACCACGCAAAATTTCGGACAAATCCCGAACCCCACGGTCGTGCCGTCTCCTTGTAAGTAGTGTTTAAGTCTAGCGACCGATGACCTCAGCAGTTTGGTCCTTTAGGAATTCACACACACATGAACATTTTGAGCAATATATCCGTACTCTCGGACGCTAGTCACGTCGGATCCTGAGTGGTACTGAATAGGGTCCTCCTGAACCAATCAATTTCTATCTCCCATGGCAGGGATCCCGACTAACGCGAACATCAGGGACGATAACCACAGTTTCCACTAACCACGATCCTGCCACTGAATATTTCAGGCACATCCTGATAGACGCCTCTCCCCCATTACACGAGGAACAACACGATCTTCTCACAGACAAACAACATTCAAACGCGATTTCTGAATGAGAAACCAGATGTGTAATCTTTCCTTACATGCTGACTGTACGTGGCGTTACTCCAAACCTGCTTCGTGTGGCTGCACTGAAACGCTAATCATTTAAATAGTCAAACATGTATGAATTCACTTTGCAGTTTGACATCTGCTGCCTGCCGCCGTCATGGTGAAGCTAATTATAATCGTCAGTAGTGTAGTATACAACAGAGCAGTACAAATCATTTGCTGAGGGCCTGCTTAATGTAGAACAGCCTGGCCGTGCAAAGTACGACGCCAATTGTCAGAAACCACACCGGTGCCACTCGTCTGCAGTATTTGCTTCTTCATCCATAGGCAATAAAGCTGTAGAGTGACCTTAGTCCGCAACTATACGGCTTAGATGTTTTGCCCTTTTGTTGGTTTCGTTTATAGCTATGAGCAACTTACGAATCTACTTTAGACGTAAAATTTTATTTTATGTCGGAATCTGTCCTTTCTTAAGCCTGTGTGACTTCATACCAGCATACGATTTACACTAACGTAGAGCCCGCCCGGTTGGCCGTTCGGTCTAGCGCAAGGCTTTCCGGGCGGGAAGGAGCGCCTGGTCCCCGGCACGAATCCACCCGGCGGATTTGTGTCGAGGTCCGGTGAACCGGGCAGTCTGTGGATGGTTTTTAGGCGGTTTTCCATCTGCCTTGGCGAATGCGGGCTGGTTCCCCTTATTCCGCCTCAGTTACACTATGTCGGCGATTGCTGCGCAAACAAGTTCTCCACGTACGCGTACACCACAATTACTCTACCACGCAAACATAGGGGTTACACTAGTCTGGTGTGAGACGTTCCCTGGGGGGTCCATCGGGGGTCGAACCGCACAATAACCCTGGGTTCGGTGTGGGGGCGGTGGAGGCGTGAAGTGGACTGCGGTAGTCGTCGTGGGGTTGTGGACCACTGCGGCTGCGGCGGGGACGGAGCCTCTCCGTCGTTTCTAGGTCACCGGTTAACATACAATACAATACAATACACTAATGTATACTCTGGACTGTCAAAACATTTCCGGCGTTGAGAAGGCTGAATGGGAACATTACAAAAGCCAACAAATTAAAAAAATAAAATTGGCCAGGTGAGAGTAGTATTGAGGATTCTGTACAAAATTAATCTTGTATATAGACAGTTCATCCATCACGAGAATCGAGAACTCAACTATTTCTGCCTGTTATCGATACTGATACCGGCAAGATATCGGTCCCGCAGATTCGAAGATTTTCAAGAATGTTTTAATTCTGAAGTCGAATAACAAATGACAAACGATATATTTTTTCGTATGATATAATTATAAACTGACAATTTTCGTGCTTTTTCCTTTAGTTGTACCGTTAAGCCTTGCTTCTTGGCAAATCTTATGATTCCAGCTCAATGGCAAGAACGCTATAGGTTTCGAGGATTAAGTTTGCAAGTATCAATGTATGTGACTTGCCGTATTTTGATTGCATTGTGTTTAGAAGAGACCGTAGACGTTGTATGTAAGATTCAGCTCGACACGCCTACGCATTCCTTGGAAAAGGGCTTTTTAACAATATAAAAGACAGCAAATTGATCCTCTAAGCGTTCCGTTTGTACAGACTGAGGTACGGCACCCTAAAAAGGGAAACTTTCAAACACTGGACGTGTTTGGATACAAATATATATTTCAGTCATGATGGAGATGTCTGTTGTTCAACAAATTCGAACGGAAGGAAGGAGGAACATCAGAAACTGACGTTTCGTCCACGAGCAGTTCATTAAAGACTCAGTACAAGCTATGATACGATAAGCATGTATCAAGGGGACTGACCATTTGCCTTTCCCAGCAACTACCCTGGAAATGATTTACAACAGCCACGGAAAACTTAAATCTTGATGGCTGAACAGTGAACACAACACCACCTCGTTCCTTCAGAACTGAACGCTACAGTATAGTCTTCTTCTTATTGTTTCTTATTGTAAAATGAAGCCGGTCTGGATCGCTCACTGAAATCCAGATTGAAGTGAAATCTTCGCATCACAATATCGCAATAGCTGCGTCCTTCTCGTGATGACTTATCGTAGATTTACTATGCACATCATAAATATTTCATACCTCCAGAGCGCGTTTCCCAAGTTCACAACAGCTCTCTTGCTTACATTGTTTTCTTGGAAATTTCGTATATCAAACTCAGTTGAGATAGGAAGGGAAAAGCAAATGACCATAGTATGACTGAGGGAAATATTCTGGCAGTGTCCTGAGGTTGTTCTCGTCAACAATAGGGACCTCAGGTGATGAGATAGAACTAATCCAAGCTCCACTGAATTTAGCACGACACTATCTCGATTCATTGCGCTCATAACAATTGTCCTGCATAGATATGGCGGTTATCTAACGCACAGTGTTTCTCGATGGCTGTCCCTTTTTTTCTGCTACCGGTTCTTTGGCATCCATCTGCGATTTGTTAATATGAAAAATGCCAAGCTGAACCGGGTTTCAAAAGGCACGTTAAAGCTGTAGGATGCTCAGTAGCTGGCTCGGTTAGTCTGCTCAGAGTTCGGAGGAAGGCACTTCCAGGAGAACTATGACAGTTTTACCTAGATCTAACGAATCATAGTTTGCCATTTTAATTCCTCACGCAAAATTTACGTGGTTATCTAACATAACGCTGCAGACAGGCATGAGATGAGACATCTCTAAACTGCCCTCCTGCTGACCACTTCTTGTCATTTTATTCGACATAGCTGTCCCGAACTTGCTTTCTCGTAAGAAGAAGGAAACTCCCACAAAGGAATAATGGCAAAATATGAGATGGTGGGAAGGCCTGATCAAAGTGCAAGGAAAGGTTGATCTCCTATCCACAGAACTGGTTCGCAGAAGACCGTCATTACAAATTCCCTGTCTTAATAAAGCCCACGTAAAATTGGACTCTGCCGTGTAACGAACGCTATAGCTAATACATCAGATAAGTCTACATTCCTCTTCCACATTTACTGGGTCGACATAAGCTACAAATTTTCAGATATCATCCAAGATGTATACTCATGTACACTGAAGCGCCAAAGATACTGTACAGGCATGTGTATTCAAATACAGAGATATGTTAACAGGCAGGCTGCGGCCGGCAACGCCTATATAAGACAACAAATGTCTGGCGCAGTTGTTAGTTCGGTAACTGCTGCTACAATGGAAGGTTATAAAGATTTAAGCGAGTTTGAACGTGGTGTTACAGTGGCGCACGAGCGATGGGACACAGCATCTGCAAGGTAGCGATGAAGTGGGGATTTTCCCGTACGGCCATTATACCGTGAATATCAGGAATACGGGAATCTGGTAAAACATCAAATCTCCGACATCGCTGCGGCCAGAAAAAGATCCTGCAAGAACGAGTAAAACAACGACTGAAGAGAATCTTCCCATGTGACAGAGGTACAACCCTTCCATAAACTGCTGCAGATTTCAGTGCTGGGCCATCAACAAGTGTCAACGAAATATCATCGATATGGGCTCTCTGAGCCGAAGGCCCACTCGTGTACCCTTGAGGACTGCACTATACGAAGCTTTACTCCTCTATGGGGCCACTCAACACCGACATGGGACTGTTGATGACTGGAAAAACGTTGCCTGTCCGACGAGTCTCGTTTCAAATTTAATCGAGAGGGTGGACGTGTATGGGTATGGAAACAACCTCATGGATCCACGGACCCTGTATGTTAGCAGGGGGCTGTTCAAGCTGGTGGAGGCTCTGTAACGGTGTGGGGCGTGTGCAGTTGGAGTGAGATGGGACCCGTGGTATGTCTGGATATGACGCTGACAGGTGACACATACGTAAGCATCCTGTCTGATCACCTGCATCTATTCATGTCCATTGTTCATTCCGACGGACTTGGGCAAATCCAGCAGGACAATGTGACACGCCACGCGTCAACAATTGCTACAGAGTGGCTCCAGGAACGCTCTTCTGAGTTTAAACATTTCTGCTGACCAACAGATCCTCAGACATTAACATTACTGAGTTTATCTGGGATGCCTTGCAACGTGCTGTTCAGAAGAGATCTCCAGGCCTCGTACTCTTAAGTTCACATCGACAGTCCAGCAGGATTCATGGTGTCAATTCCCTCCAGCTACTTCGGACATTAGTCGAGTCCATGTCACGTCGTTTTGCGGCACTTCCGCGTGTTCGCGGCAGCCCTACACGATATTAGGAAGGTGTACCGGTTTCTTTGGTTCTTCAGGGTGTATCGATATACAAATCCCATGGGATCCAATGACAATTAGCGAGTAATCTGTTGGTTTGGACTTGTTATGCCTCTATCAAAATTAAACCACCTAAACAATGATTACGATCTGACACTGTAATCTGACTTGCTCAGAACAGAATAATAAAATTTGTAACACACATAACATCATACGAAATTAATTTCAATTTCAGCGTCTGCAATAAGCGTAGTAACAGGTCCATGCGCGTCCAGTAAATTAGACTGTTAGCACGACCCAAGATGCTACACATACTGGCCCAGTTAGTCACGGGATAGAACCACAGTATCCACTCCATCATTTCTCAAAACGCTCATCAGGTTGCCCCTAAAATATGTAAAAAAGAGTCCTGCTGTCACTTTACGAATCCATGGATATATTTTGTTCGTACACAGCACACATTCCTACAAAAGTAGATGGTAACAAACCGAATGAATCTCTATTATTTGGTGAAGAGCCACTGAAGACTGTGTAATCCAATGCAAAACCGCACAGCAAACTACCCTTACAATTGACGAATTTTTTTTAGTAGAGTTTCTGATCCTACGTATCAGTCAAATACAGAAACAATAGAATTTCTGATTCTATAGCTGCGTGTGTACTCAGATTATCTTTCTTGAACGATTACACTGTTGAAACCGGGCGGGAAGAGACATCTCTGCCCTGCATGATCAGTGCTCTAGCATCTGCGTCATGCGGGCACATCCAGTAAAGCAACTGAAAGTTTCAATCGTCCGACATCCTATTCCGGTGCAAAACCATCAATTTGCTTTCTTAGTCACCACTTCATGGTTGTGCGGCGGGTTTTGATTTTTGATTAGCATGTCCTTGGCTGGAATTCTGACGACGGCGGAAATTTTCATCAGATATAAAGCGTGTCTCAAGGCGATTCCACCAACTTTACAACTTTGTATCTTCTACATGAATAAAGATAGAAATTAGCGACAAATATAGCTTGCGCATAGAAATTAACGGTTTACCTTGGTGCCACTTTGAAGTTGTCAGCAGCAAACTCCTTGATGTAGCTAGCTGGATCGCTAGTTCATTACGGCTTTTTCAATATTTATGAGGACAGACCGAAAATTTCGTTTTTCAAAAAAAGCGGAGTGGCAGCGCCCTGGAAACTGGATGCAAGAGGATTTCTTAACAACCAACGAACCTGGAGATTGCTTGAATAGTCTAACTCCCATGCATAAGAAAGCTTCAAACGTTGCATATTGGACTTGACCCCTAGATTACTGAACCGTCGTAAAATTTATCACTGCACTAGGACACACAACAGGACATTTTGTGTTTAATTTACAATGTAATACATCACTGAAAATCTAATATTTGTAATTAACTAATGCATACCTATAAATTATGACTTCCTCTGAATAGACTGTTGGGTAGTACACTTGCCAATGGTTTAGTAGCAATGTAACATTTTCCCCCTAGTGTGTTAACATGTGAGCGAGAAAAAGTGTAGGAAAGGTTTGACACTATGCCTGAAGTTTGCTTTAAGTCGCTAAGTGCTCTCATTCTAAAATAGTAGACGAATATAGTCCGGGTATTTTTGCGAGGTGAGTTACGCCGCCTCACCACATATACACAGTTTCTAACTGTAATTCTTGTCTTACTGTGTTCAGTATCTAACACTGCATTATACACCTTTATGAGTAGTTTATAACAACGTTTTAAATTTAAAAATTCAGTAAAAAATCGGGCGAAATATTGAAAACAAAATTTTTTTGTCCCTAGAAGCCGTTTGATAGGCAACCTGCAATGGCTGCTGGGGTCCGAATGAGCTGTTTAGCAATTTAGATGAACTACCTTAGCAACGTATCGGCAGTAAGGAGTGGTCGGTTCTCGCATAGCATTGCAGAAGCTCGCACTGGGCCACGACCCAAACAAAGTAATTTTTGGGCAAAAAGTCATTATTTCTCTTCGCAAAAAGCAAAGTTGCGTTCGAGCCCAAATTTGGCAGACTTTTTGAACCTCTCAGAAAAATTAGAATTCAAGTCCCATCGACCTCCATTAGAGACGCATCATTAGCTTAGTTTGGCGAAGCAAGGAAGAAAGGGGAGAAGGAATCGGTCATGGTCTTGCTCAAGAGACCAGTAGGGATGCTAAAAACCGATTGGTTAAACCCAGTACCAGTATTTTAGTTGTGAATAACCGGTATTTTTCGGTATTTCTTTGGTCTCTGCCGTAACATATTTTTCTTTTTTACTAATAAATGGATATAAAACTGATGTATCAATTTGCCGTAGCAGTGTCGCTAAAATTTTTGGTTTTAGGTAACACTTAAAAAAAATGAACGAGGTTGTAGAATTGATCCTGGTGAAAGGAGTCAACTTCCAGATCAACACATTATATAATGAGTATCTATGAACAGATTGGGCAATAGATATTGGCCAATGAATTAATTCGTTATTGAAATTTTAACTGTTGTCATGTAACTTCCCTGGTAAATGTTATAAAAAAATGGTTCAAATGGCTCTGAGCACTATGGGACTTAACATCTGAGGTCATCAGTCCCCTAGAACTTAGAACTACTTAAACCTAACTAACCTACGGACGTCACACGCATCCATGCCCGAGGCAGGATTCGAACCTGCGACAGTAGTGGTCGCACGGTTCCAGATTGAAGCGCCTAGAACCGCTCGGCCACACCGGCTGGCCGTAAATGTTATATTTTCCCCACTATCTACATCGTTCATTTGAATTCTTGAAAGAGTATTTTTGGTTTTGCCGGTATATAATCAAGCTTTCTCATTCGAAACAAATAAAGAAAAAGTACGCTAAAAGTTTTATAGAAAAGCTTATTATTTGTATGTCATTTCCTTGAAATGATAAAAAGACAAAGCTACGGCAACAATAATGAGTCAGAAACTTAACCATTCTACATCTACATCTACATCCATACTCCGCAAGCCACCTGACGGTGTGTGGCGGAGGATACCCTGAGTACCTCTATCGGTTCTCCCTTCTATTCCAGTCTCGTATTGTTCGTGGAAAGAAGGATTGTCGGTATGCTTCTGTGTGGGCTCTAATCTCTCTGATTTTATCCTCATGGTCTCTTCGCGAGATATACGTAGGAGGGAGCAATATACTGCTGGACTCTTCGGTGAAGGTATGTTCTCGAAACTTTAACAAAAGCCCGTACCGAGCTACTGAACGTCTCTCCTGCAGAGTCTTCCACTGGAGTTTATCTATCATCTCCGTAACGCTTTCGCGATTACTAAATGATCCTGTAACGAAGCGCGCTGCTCTCCGTTGGATCTTCTCTATCTCTTCTATCAACCCTATCAAGTACGGATCCCACACTGCTGAGCAGTTTTCAAGCAGTGGCCGAACAAGCGTACTGTAACCTACTTCCTTTGTTTTCGGATTGCATTTCCTTAGGATTCTTCCAATGAATCTCAGTCTGGCATCTGCCTTACCAATGATCAACTTTATATGATCATTCCATTTTAAATCACTCCTAATGCGTACTCCCAGATAATTTATGGAATTAACTGCTTCCAGTTGCTGACCTGCTATTCTGTAGCTAAATGATAAGGGGTCTATCTTTCTATGTATTCGCAGCACATTACACTTGTCTACATTGAGATTCAATTGCCATTCCATGCACCATGCATCAATTCGCTGCAGATCCTCCTGCATTTCAATACAATTTTCCATTGTTACAACCTCTCGATACACCACAGCATCATCTGCAAAAAGCCTCAGTGAACTTCCGATGTCATCCACCAGGTCATTTATGTATATTCTGAACAGCAACGGTCCCATGACACTCCCCTGTGGCACACCTGAAATCACTCTTACTTCGGAAGACTTCTCTCCATTGAGAATGACATGCTGCGTTCTGTTATCTAGGAACTCCTCTATCCAATCACACAATTAGTCTGATTATCCACATGCTCTTACTTTGTTCATTAAACGACTGTGGGGAACTGTATCGAACGCCTTGCGGAAGTCAAGAAACACGGCATCTACCTGTGAACCCGTGTCTATGGCCCTCTGAGTCTCGTGGACGAATAGCGCGAGCTGGGTTTCACACGACCGTCTTTTTCGAAACCCATGCTGATTCCTACAGAGTAGATTTCTAGTCTCCAGGAAAGTCATTTTATCTATTCAATTTGGTATTTTGACTCTTTGTCTCTTGAAACGTGTACTTATGCCCTATCATACGTTGTTAGTCATTATTCTGTGAACATATTATAGAATATAGACCATTCATTCATAGTTTGTAATAAAAATATAAATTACCTGATCTACTGCCTGTATCTACATAATATGGCTTTATATCCTTGTAGCCCGTAGAAGCTGACAACTTAATACGAAAAACAGAGAATTTAAACCTCATTTCACCCTTAGCACTGACTATTCGTAATGTCCAAATAGTGGTGGATCCTCGATCACCACGTGACTTTTTAAGAGATATTTAATAGATTACAACCAGTTCTTTGTCTCTTGAAACGTATACTTATACCTTATCATACGTTTTTAGTCATTATTCTGTGAGCATATTATAGAATATAGACCATTCTTTGTTTTAAATTCTGAAAAACACACACCTAGCAGTGTCGAAACCAGGTCAATTTGTTAAAAATAGTGACCGAGGGCTGTTTTCTTTCAGTTGTAACTATTCACGGTCTCTGAACGTGCAGCCATGTACAAAATTTCTATAACGCAAAGGTCTGAGGGAAACACTGAATTTTTCAATCTTTGTGCGATGTCTATGCAGTTGGAAATAATAGCCACAAAAAACCGATAATCGGTTGTTTCAGAAACCGTTTATTTTAAGCGGTTTTATCAGTCAGGTTACACTGGATATGAAAAAACGGCTGTAACCAAAAACCGATTGTTTCTGTGATAGCAGCCATCCCTAAGAGAGTTGAGGAACTGAACCGTGCGCCTCCAAGTGTACGAGTTCTGCGGCTGAGCCACTGCCAGCCAGCTTCAAGTCACGAGCGAAACGCGAGAACTGCGACAGGAACGGCGCCGACGGTTGTGCTGCGACTTACCCGCTTCTTGTAGGCGAGGACGACGGGCCGGCGCAGCCTGCGCTCCAGCTGGTACGAGTCCATGGCGGCACAGGACAGGACAGTAGGCCCGCAGTGGCACTGGCTGTGCCGCGCTAGCCGACCAGCCACATCCGCGTTATCGCGGCCGCGCTGCTCCGCCCCCCGGCCGGACACTGCTGTTTGCGCTCTGTATCGTACGGCACTACTGGCCTCTGCGCGTCCCCGCCTAGCGACCCACTGCGCTGACAACGCACCGTCATGTTGCCATCTATTATCGCATCGAGCATTCCTGCGTACTTCCTGTCAAACCTGCCACTCTCTTTCTTTCTTTCTCTCTCTCTCTCTCTCTCTCTCTCTCTCATTCTGTGGAAGTGTGTGCCCGAAACTAACGAGGCAAAGTGCTGAGTCTTCAGTCGAAGCTTGCTCACACACTGTCGGATCGCCTGATAATGACCACCCCCTGCGTGTGACGCCTGCAGCACCATGAATCATAACTTACGTCACGTGTTGTGCGCTGGTGAAGTCCGGTATTAAATAGCCCGTCCGGCTGTCTGTGGAACATCGTAAAATTCCTAGAGCACCTCCGGGAATTACCGAGTGACCTGAGCACTGGTTAAGACTCAGATCATACATTCAGGAAGAGTGGGGCTTGAAT
Organism: Schistocerca nitens; assembly: GCF_023898315.1. Taxonomy (NCBI): domain Eukaryota; kingdom Metazoa; phylum Arthropoda; class Insecta; order Orthoptera; family Acrididae; genus Schistocerca; species Schistocerca nitens. Next base: position 1,013,325,449 of record NC_064614.1, on the reverse strand, counting down.
TCTGACCTGTCATTCCGAGTTAGGTTTTTCCAGTTTCCTGCATCTAAGGCGGGTGCTACGACTTGAGGAATAAACGACGAATTTACTTCCACATTCAGTGTCTAATCCATTTCAGTGATTCGGCTCCAATGACCTATTCACTGACGAGACGAAACAGTACAATTCCAGTACATTCTTTCACGTTAATGCTCCAAATAATGAATCAAGCCTTGCAATTCCAGACGGTTCAACTGGGTTGTCTAATATGCTAGACACCCCTCGCAGCAGTTCTACTCTGTCAACAACTTCCCCTAGCTGGAACACCATTACACTAAATTCTACTGTACATTACCAAAAAGTCTAACTACAAGCTCATGCTGTAGCTCTCACTTGAATGTGATACCACCTCTGCTTACTGCATAAACCGAACCGACGCTGTACGAAAACTCCGCGTCCTCTGACACCAATGGCTTCACGTTACCCAGGAGTCCCCTTCTGGGGAGTTCAGATGCATGGTGCAAGTTCTTTTCTTTGACACAATTTCTGTGACTTGTACCTCGGTGATGACGAAATGATGAGAAGAACAGAGCACACACGCACACACGCACACACGCAGTCCTGAGTGGAAAAAATTTCCAAGCCGTCTGGGAGTTGAGCCCAGGGTCCATGATCAAGTATGAGCAGTACTGAGCACAAGAACATGAGCTAAAGCTGGTGACTGTGTTTGAAGGGATCTTAAGGAGGAAACAACTGTTTTGATAACGAATAATCAAGATGGTAGACAGGAGATGGTGAAGAAGTGTCAAGTTAACTACAGAGGGAAGGTCAATGTACGTCAGTCAGTAGAACCAAAGCATATAGATAATGAAAGTAATACAAGTCAAGTGAAGTTTGACGAGACAGTGGTTAAAAATGGAACTAAGGAAGATAGAGAATTAGTATTAGCTACAAATGATCCAACAGGCACTTCAAATGTGGTATTTTAGTGTTTAAATACCCTATCATATTTAATACAATATGAAGACTTCCAACGAATACAATAAAGATGAACAAGTTACTAGTCACGAGTACACAGTTCAAGTTATAGCAAACTAGTTCGCAGTGTCACCTGAGGAGTGGGCATGGTCATCGTAAAAGGAAGAATTTTGAACAGACTACACCCCTGCCATCAACTCCAAACGAAACAACCTGGACTTTAACTGAAGTCACACTGACACGTAGAAATGCGAGATTTTAAGCGACAGTGGAAAAAATCCACGATAAATGAGAGAGAAACAGCCACGATCAATAAGAGACAAAACTGGGAAAGCAAATGGATTTGTGGTATTACGTGTATCTTCAGTCCTGAGACTGGTTTGATGCAGCTCTCCATGCTACTCTATCCTGTGCAAGCTTCTTCATCTCCCAGTACCTACTGCACCCTACATCCTTACGAATCTGCTTAGTGTATTCATCTCTTGGTCTCCCTCTACGATTTTTACTCTCCACACTGCCCTCCAGTACTAAATTGGTGATCCCTTGATGCCTCAGAACATGTCCTACCAACCGATCCCTTCTTCTAGTCAAGTTGTGACACAAACTCCTCTTCTCCCCAATTCTATTCAATACCTCCTCATTAGTTATGTGATCTACCTATCTAATCTTCAGCATTCTTCTGTAGCACCACGTTTCGAAAGCTTCTATTCTCTTCTTGTATAAACTATTTATCGTCCATGTTTCACTTCCATACATGGCTACACTCCTTACAAATATTTTCAGAAAAAAACTTCCTGACACTTAAATCTATACTCCATGATAACCAATTTCTCTTCTTCAGGAACGCTTTCCTTGCCATTGCCAGTCTACATTTTATATCTTCTCTACTTCGACCATAATCAGTTATTTTGCTCCCCAAATAGCAAAACTTCTTTACTACTTTAAGTATCCCATTTCCTAATCTAATTTCCTCAGCATCACCAGACTTAATTCGACTACATTCCATTATCCTCGTTTTGCTTTTGTTGATGTTCATCTTATACCCTCCTTTCAAGACACTGCTCTTCCAAGTCCTTTGCTGTCTCTGACAGAATTACAATGTCATCGGCGAACCTCAAAGTTTTTATTTCTTCTCCATGGATTTTAATACCTACTCCGAACTGTTCTTTTGTTTCCTTTACTGCTTGCTCAAAATACAGATTGAATAGCATCGGGGAGAGGCTTCAACCCTGTCTCACTCCCTTCCCAACCACTGCTTCCCTTTCATGTCCCTCGACTCTTATAACTGCCATCTGCTTTCTGTACAAATTGTAAATAGCCTTTCGCTCCCTGTATTTTACCCCTGCCACCTTCAGAATATGAAAGAGAGTATTCCAGTCAACATTGTCAAAAGCTTTCTGTAAATCTACAAATGCTAGGAACGTAGGTTTGCCTTTCCTTCAAACCTACATTCATCTATAACGAATTCAGATGCGACCGCTCAGTGTGCTACAGGCTGTAGTTTAATAAAAAATCACGAGAAAACGATTGTCAAATTACACAGGATGTAAAAGATTACGTATACAATCGCCGTACTTGGTGGAAATAAAAAGAAAGTTTCTTATACGACAAAGATGTCACGAGCACGTTATTCAGAGACCACGTTCAAACTGTGGTGTCATAAATACTGTTTTAGAGACGTTGCTGGAAATGTCGTCCTGTGGATTTCTTTTCATTTTTGCGGGGAAGGCATTTGGTGTAGGAGGCACCCTTTGACACAGCACAAGAGATGGTTGGCCTTTCCGTTGATACATCATCTTGTTTTCGACGCGTTAGTCAATTATTAGCAGGCAAATGCCAGTCGTGATTTAATGTAAGCGAACAACTTTTCAGCAACATCTGAAACAATATTTGTCACACGTGAGTTTGAATCGTCTCTGACATCACCAGCGTCAAAACCCTGATGACCTCATTGGAGGGAAACGGTGTGGCTGTGACATCTGTCACGCGAAGAAACTTTCAGACTTATGGTTGTCTAACGAGCAGTTATTCGAGATTCGAGTCTAAGTTATTCGCCACTCCACCGGAAGCGGTTTGAGTGCCGCATACTTTGTGCAGTGCATCGGCGTCTTGACTTCCCTGGTTCGGCCAGGTGGACTTACGAGTCAGTCGCGTACTAGCCTACCTCGGATTCTTGTTTGCTCGGCCTGCGCTCGCTTGCAATTGTGTCCTGAATTCTTTCGCACTGTCTTACTTCCGTGTTTGTCCCAGAACGTGCTTTAGACACACTCCCCTCCGGTTAGGTTGACACACTGTTTATCGCGCGCGCCATGCATTGTGGTACTCCGCGTTAGTTTCCGAGCTTTTTGTGGGTTCTATCATGTCGCCACGCGATATAGAACATTTTTCTTTTCTAAAATTTTGTATACGTATTTTTTTCACCTCGTAAGAGCACTAAAAAGGTGACCGCGCCTACTCGCCATCACCGGATTCGTCCAAATTTATAGTCTATGCTGGGCCTGACCGGAAATGAAAGCGACAGAAGCGGGAGGTCCACATGGCCTAACGTGTAGAAAAAATAACATTTTGGCGTGGGTCGGGCGAGGCTTGAGACATTTATGTTAACGTAGTTTCCAGGCAGCGGATGGCGCAGAGCAAAGAGTACAGAACACTAATCCGAGGGTCGTGTGTTCCATATCCCTAGGCGGGAATCTCATTTTTTTATTCTCAGTTTTACGTTACTTACAATGCAATAAACTGAAACAGCGTCAGTATATTGCAATTATTAATATTTTCATAAAAGGCATGAAAAGGGAAGTCGAAGGAAAATTTGAGGCTGCAAATAAATTTCCGAGAAGGGATTGTAAGGCGTACACGAAAATTTCATATATAACATTAGATACATTTATTATTTTACAGTTCATGATTTACATGTGTTGCGGTAACATTCATCGTAAAAACGTAGGACGACGATATTTTCTTGGCATCTTGCCGCATTATTACATTTATATGGTTATTTTAAACTTTCTGCAGAAAAACAATATTCTGACTCTATTCTCTCAATATTCGCGAAAAATTCCCGTTTCTCAGCTAGCAAGCGAATGTGCTCCCTAGCTGTACCTAGCGTTGTCGCCAACGGTCGATTTTAACTGCGCCGGAAACCTAATGTTCGTTTGCAGCCGCCTCGGTAGCTGCGCGGTCAGCGCGACGCACTGCTGACAAGGGAAACTCCCCATCGTACCCCCCTCTGATTTTGTGCTAAGAGGGCCCAGTGGATAGCCCATAAAAAACCGAACACAGATCAAGCCTGAAAACGGGAGAAAGGTGTACCGAACTGCGAAAAAAAAAAGCAAAATAGAAACAGTGAACGGCCCAAGGACAAAAAATACAAAACAGAGCAAACTGAATGAGGATCGGAGTCGTGGTTAATTGCAGCCGGCACGGTAGCTCAGCGTGTTCGGTCAGAGGATTAGCTGCCCTCTGTGATAAAAAACTGAGTCAACAGCTAAACACTGAACTTGAACGCGTGTCATGGGACATCCGCACCGAACAAATGCAACGAACAATATCGAACAAAATGGGATTCAAAAATAAAAAAGGGTTAGCTGCCCTCTGTAACAAAAAAACTGAGTTAATAGATGAACGCTGAACCTAAAGAAGTGTCATAGGACGCCGGTCCCGAACAAATGTAACGATCAATTACGAACAAAATGAGATAAAAAAAAGTGGTAACGCTGTCGGTCTGCCAAGGGGGCGAGCCGTGTACAAACCTCCCTCGTGCCATTATTATTATTATTATTATTATTTACGCTGTTTGCTGTATTCAAACTTGTGTCTGCGTAGTGGTGTAACGTTCGTTAGCAACAACGAGATGTAACGAAGAGACCTATAATGACAGATGATACTACACAACTACTCTATTAGCAGCCGAAAGAAAGTGGATTTCGAATGGGAACCGCAAACGTTTGAAGATAAGGCGACAAGTCAACCGAATCCCCCACCGGAAAACATGTCTGGTGTGTCATACACGGCATTAGTGACAATACGTGTAACATATGACAGGAATCTCCTACCGACGCACCTAATCTGTACACCTGGTAAGTGAGTGAAATAGGCCTCCTTGCCCGATTTTGGTGTTCGTATGAATGTGAATGTGATCACTCCCACTAAAATTATGAAAACATAATAGTTTGTCATATAAGCAACAAATGGTCGCAATAGTTTCACAATCACACACTTTCTCTGTGCACTATCAAAACGTATGTTTTTAACGTTTTTGAAGTTGCGTTCCGTTTTGGATGTTTTAACTTTTGAATTCGTTTTTAGTGACGTAGTTCATACCGGCTTATTTGTGGCTTTCATTTCTGTAAGACGTCTATATGGTTTTCGGCCCGCTTAATCAGTTGACCTCACATTTACTTGGGAGGCAAAGGTATTCTTACAACATGACTCATATTCTATAACCAATGTACAATATGACAACTACCAAGATTACAGAAAGAGAACAAACATTTCAGTGACCGGACTGACGGTTAATAATGGTGTGAAAAAAAAGTAAATGGCACAAGGGAGATTTGGACCCAGGTCGTCTGCTTCCCACTCCAACACCGTGACCACTTAACCACGACGCCGCTGCTGTTCGCCTACTCTCAAAATTGCATGTATCGGGCCTGGACCGTTCACTGTTTCTGTTTTGCACTTTTTTCACTGGTCAGTACAACTTCTCCCTTTATCACCCATTGATCTGCGTTCGGTTTTTAACGGGCTATCGACTGGGCCATCTTACCTCTATACCTCTAAAACTGCGGGCGGGGAGGGGGGGGGAGGAGGAGGTGGCGGCGATGGGGAGTTTCCCTTGTATGTGAAAGGGCTTGTGGCTTGTGTTCGATTCCTGGTAGTATAGACAGCACATTTTCTCCGCTCGGGGACAGGATGTTGTGTTGTCCCTGTGCTCGCATCTTCATAACTGTCATTGCACTACTGAGATGGCTGCATGGGAACTTTTCAAAGGCCAGTAATTTTTTAAAAAATGGAACCAACGGATAAAAATCCTATACACTTTAATTACAATCCCGTCATGAGATATTATTTGCTGACTGCTCGTGGATTGGTTCAAATGACTGAGCACTATGGAACTTAACATCGAAGGTCATCAGTCACCTAGAACTTAGAACCACTTAAACCTAACTAACCTAAGGGCATCACACACATCCATGCCCGAGGCAGGATTCGAACCTGCGACCGTAGCGGTCGCGCGGTTCCAGACTGAAGCGCCTAGAACCGCTCGGCCACAACGGCCGGCAGTGCTCGTGGACGCTGGTAAGTACAATCCTTTGTTGGAAATTTATACCCTCCCCACTATATGATTCTGTATTAAATTACGCCCAACTTTGCCTACCACTCTATAAAACGTCTACGTATTACCAAAACTACGTACTCACAAACTGTTTTCCAACTTAAACTCGTATGCTAACCTTTGACTGAACAGAACCTAATTTGAACTGAACTGTAACTGGTTATATTAACCAGTAATTTGTTATATTAAAAGCGCAACTGGAATAAAACAATTATCTGGCCCTAATCAAAATTTCCGCTTATCTCGCGTCTTCACAACATTGCTGCAGATTTCTCGAAAGCACAACTGCAAACAGCAAGCAGGAAGCGGATAAGCAAGATTTCTATTTTTAAGTAAAATTTACAAACAATGTTGAACCTGTTGCTTACCACATGGTGCACTGCGATTATGCGTAATGATAAACCTTCTTTAAACAATAGAATAGGGAGAGTAACTATTCCTATGAAAAGACATTCCACGACAACGATTTTAGAATGAAGTTTATATTCAAAGAGTAAAATTTATCGTGAGCTTCGCATATAACATTGGTCTGAACAGTACTATACTTAAAGTGAACAATGATTTAAAAAGAGTATAACAAAGTGAACAATGATTTAAAAAGAGTATAATGTTAACAGAGAGTTTCTATAAATCCAAACAGCTTAATCAGTTGATATCTTAATGCATGACTCAGGGAAGTGGCGTAGTCTTTCTCTGAGCTCCGAGCAAGTTAACTAGCTGACAGTCATTCCCATCTGCGTAGTGCTCCAGCCTTACCTGAAACTACTTCTCTTAATCAAAATTTGCATTCTTTTCGCCTTCCAGTCTATAAATCATATTCATCCTTGCTGTCCTTTAAATCTTTCTTCATCTAATAGAAACAATCAATCAACACAGTACTACTGAATACGACCATCAACTACCACACTTCAACAAAGAATGTATCAGAGTGCGTAGAAGCAAAGATTATGCCACAACAATACCAAAGATTGTTTAACAGGAACATAACAAACATAAATGGCATGCCATAAATGGTATGATTTACGATCATAGATTTTGTTTTCCTTTCCTTGTAATGCTTATTATGAAAATATTAATAAATACAGTTCCTTTTCATTGTAAGTGATGCAAAAACAGAAAAAGTTTCCGTATATGGACTGGACCTCGCGATCCTCGGATTACCGTTCGGTACTCTTTCCGCTGTGCCAACTGCTGCCTGGAAACTACGCTAACATAAAACGCTAATATCTCCCCCGGCTGGCGCGAAAAATGCTGTTCTTTTTTAGTATACGCTCAGCCGGACTTGTCCCTTTTATTTCTGGCCGAACCCTGCCTCTATCATAAATCTGGGCGAAATCGGTGGCGACGAGTAGCCGCCGTCCTCCATAGAGAAAGATACAACGACGGTAATAAGCAAAACCTGAAGACACTACATCAACAAAGCAAAACAGCTAGAAACGGCTGCCTACAGGTGACACAAAATATTCGCAAAACTTGGCTTCTGGAATGTGATATAACCGGTTGGACCGTTTCCGATGGAATTAAACAATGGGTATACACTGACATTTCATCAGTCCCCTTCTGTTTTGGCTGCTGTAGGCACTGAATCTGTATATCGGTAACATGAGCCACCCTTGTAAGGCGTGCTGACTTGAAGACACATTCATGCATTTTCATGTTTTTTAAAGTTCTTTAGTTGAACTGCCATTCACACCGGTTTCAACTCTGAGTCAAAACTAAATTTTGGAATCGGGGAAAGAAGTTTCGTACATACTTTACGTGCTCTTCAAGATCTCTATTCAGTAACCACCCACACAATGATATGAAAAGATGATTCTTAACTGGAAATACCTGCCCCATATCTTGATTTATGACTCTTAGTTCATTGTTTCCCCCACTTTGTCGACGTTTAAGATCTTAAGATCTAAATAGTGGCTGATAGCGGCATCAAAATCAATACGTACCCATCTTGCCCTTTGAAATCAGAACTGCACAGCTGCATTTACAATGCCTTTAGTTGTCATGGATATCCATTTTTTTTCAGTTCGATAATTAAATCGTGGGCTTCCAGTCTGGAATACAAAGAATTATTTGACATTCTTTTAAGTAGAAATTCATCCACCAGCAGCAGTCAACTCGTAATGTGTAACTACAGTTCATGAGCTTCAATTAAGAGAACTTTTTGTTTTAGTGCGCAAAACTGCTATGGTCATTAGCGCCCGGTCTGTGACTTAGGAAACAGTAAAAACCGAAAATGGAAACCAGCAGCAATGGGAACGAAACTCAAAAAATTGGAGAAACTAAAAGCAGAAGGAAGGCTTAAAAATCCACTACAGAAAGGGGTTGGTTGTCCACAAAAAAAGCTTCAAATGACTGACGTCATCTCACTGGCACTAATAAACTCGAGAACGCGATCGGCCGAGCGCGTGTCATCTGCTAAAATGGACGATATATCAGGCGACAGCTGTAGACGGGCGCGTAACGGAGTAAAATAGGGGCACGCAATTAAAAGGTGTCTTACCGTCCACAGCTGAGAGCAGTGGGGACAGATTGGGAGATGATCGCCGCTTAAAAGGTGTCGATGGCTAAAAAGACAGTGCCCTATCCGGAGTCTAGTTAAAATTACCTCCTCCCGACGACGAGTTCGGGAGGAAGAGGTCCAAGCACAGGGAAGAGCTTTCACGTCCCGCAATTTATTATGGGGAAGCGTCGACCAATGTGCGTGCCATAAAAGAACAACACGACGACATAAAACGCTCCGTAGATCGGCGAAGGGAATCGATCGAATAGCTGACCGAAGAAGGGAGACTGCAGCCTTGGCCGCTATATCGGCCGCCTCATTGCCACAGATACCAACGTGTCCTGGGAGCCAGAGGAACGCCACCGAGACGCCCCCAGGTGGAGCAAGTGCAGACAGTCCTGAATCCGGTGGACCAGAGGGTGGACAGGGTAGAGAGCTTGGAGACTGAGGAGACAGCTGAGAGAATCTGAACATACTGTATCCGCTGATGGCGGCGGATGTAGTGGACAGCCTGGAGAACAGCGTAAAGCTCCGCAGTATAAACCGAACACTGGTCGGGAAGCCGAAATCGATTTGGGGTGTCGCCAACAATATAGGCACTCCCTACACCTAACGATGTTTTCGAGCCATCAGTGTAAATAAATGTGGCTTCCTTCATTTGTGCACATACAGCAGCAAATGCCCGACGATAAACAAGTGAAGGGGTACCATCCTTGGGAAACTGACAAACGTCACTGAGCAGGCAGATCCAGGGACGGGGCCAAGGCGGTGCTGTACCCCAAGTTGTCAAGAAGGTTTTAGGAAAGCGGAAGGAAAGAGAATGGAGCAGTTGACGGAAGCGGACTCCTGGTGGTAGTAGGGAGGAAAGGCGGCCTGCATACCCTACATCCAAGGAGGCGTCGAAAAAAATGTCATGGGCCGGATTAGCAGGCATGGAAGACAGATGGCTAGCATAACGACTCAGAAGGACTGCTCGCCGATTGAACAGCGGAGGTTCAGCAGTCTCAGCATAGAGGCTTTCCACAGGGCTGGTGTAAAAAGCTCCAGACACTAAACGTAATCCATGGTGGTGGATAGGGTCGAGACGACGAAGAATAGACGGCCGAGCAGAGGAGTAGACTATGCTTCCATAGTCCAATTTCGAGCGCACTAAGGCGCGATAGAGGCGGAGAAGGACCACTCGGTCCGCTCCCCAGGAGGTACCATTCAGGACACGGAGGGTGTTGAGGGATCGCAGACAGCGAGCCGAAAGATAGGAAACGTGGGAGGACCAGCACAGTTTTCTGTCACACATAAGACCCAAGAATTTAGCGACGTCCGAAAACGGAAGGTTGACAGGTCCTAGATGTAAGGAGGGTGGAAGAAATTCCTTACGTCGCCAAAAATTAACACAAACGGTCTTACTGGGAGAAAAACGGAAGCCGGTTTCGATGCTCCAAGAGTGGAGGCGATCGAGACATCCTTGAAGACGTCGTTCAAGAAGGCTGGTCCGTTGAGAGCTGTAGTAAATCGCAAAATCGTCCACAAAGAGGGAGCCCGAGACATCAGGAAGGAGACAATCCATAATCGGATTTATGGCAATGGCAAACAGTACAACACTCAGCACGGAGCCCTGGGGTACCCCGTTTTCTTGGGAGAAAGTACGGGAGAGAGTGGTGTTCACCCGCACTCTAAATGTGCGCTCTGCCATAAATTCGCGAAGAAAAATGGGCAGCCGACCTCGAAAGCCCCAAGAGAACAGTGTGCGGAGGATGCCTGTCCTCCAACAGGTATCGTATGCTCTCACCAGATCAAAAAATATTGCTACTGTTTGGCGTTTCCGGAGAAAATTGTTCATGATATAAGTGGAGAGAGCAACAAGATGGTCAACTGCAGAACGATGCTTTCGGAATCCGCATTGGGCAGGTGTTAAAAGACTGCGGGACTCCAGCCACCAAGCTAAACGGCAATTCACCATACGATCCAAAACCTTACATACACTACTCGTGAGAGAAATGGGGCGATAGCTAGAGGGGAGATGTTTGTCCTTTCCAGGTTTCGGAACAGGAACGACGATAGCTTCCCGCCATCGTCTGGGAAAAGTACTGTCGGTCCAAATTCGTTTATAAAGGCGAAGGAGGTAACGCAGACTATGGGTTGATAAATGCAGCAACATTTGGACGTGGATACCATCAGGTTCTGGGGCGGAGGAGCGAGAAGAAGAGAGTGCATGTTGGAGTTCCCGCATGGAGAAAACAGTATTATAGCTTACGCGATTTTGAGAGAAGAAAGCAAGAGGTTGCACTTCCACTGCACGTTTCTTCGGGAGAAACGCTGGCGGGTAATTTGAAGAGCTCGAAATCCCAGCAAAGTGTTGAGCCAATGAGTTAGAAATTGCGACGGGGTCCACTAACGTATCACGCGCGACAGTGAGCCCAGAGACTGGGGAGAAACTAGGCGCGCCTGATAACCGTCGAATCCGACTCCAAACTTCCAAGGAGGCAGTGAAGGTATTAAATGAGCTGATAAAGAATTTCCAGCTTGCCTTCATGCTATCGCGGATGACGCGACGGCATCGCGCACGGAACTGCTTATAGCGGATACAGTTGGCCAAAGTAGGATGGTGGCGGAAAACAGGAAGAGCACGTCGCCGCTCACGTATTGCGTCACGGCATGCCTCGTTCCACCAAGGAACTGGGGGTCGCCGGGGCAATTCGGAGGTGCGTGGTATTGAACGTTCCGCAGCTGTAAGTATAACGTCTGTAATATGTGTGACCTCATCGTCGACGCTAGGAAAGTGACGGTCATCGAATGTCGCTAGAGACGAAAAAAGTGTCCAATCGGCTTGGGCAAACTTCCAGCGTCGCGGGCGCATATATGGCAGTTGAGGCTGCAGTCGAAGGACACATGGAAAGTGGTCACTCGAGTGTGTATCATCAAGGATGAACCATTCGAAGCGCCGAGCTAGCGGAACAGTACCGACCGAAAGGTCCAAATGAGAGGAATTTGTCGTGGAGGCAGACAAAAATGTAGGGACCCCAGTGTTGAGGCAAACTAGATCCGCTTGGTGGAAGACGTCTAGCAATAATGAGCCACGTGGACAAGGATGTGGAGATCCCCAAAGCGGGTAGTGGGCATTGACGTCCCCAACCAGGAAATAGGGGGGTGGAAGCTGACCAAGAAGATGAAGGAGATCAGCTCGTGTCATTGGTGTGGACAGTACAAAGAGAAAAGTTATATCCAGAAAGGGAAAGACGGACAGCGACAGCTTGGAAGGAAGTGTTTAAGGGGATTGGGTGGTAATGGAGAGTATCATGGAGAAGAATCATGAGTCCTCCATGGGCTGGAGTGCCTTCAACAGAGGGGAGATCAAATCGGACGGACTGAAAATGGGGGAGAACAAAGTGGTCATGGGGACGCAGCTTTGTTTCCTGAAGACAGTAGTTGACCAGCGAGTAGGATCGTAAGAGGATCGACAATTCATCCCGATTGGCTCGAATGCCGCGGATATTCCAGTGGATAATGGACATAGGGTGAACAGAAAATGGAGGAATGTGACCAAGGTTGCCGTCAACTCACCGACTGCTCAGAGCTTGCGACCAACAGCATGGAATGGCATTCAGCTGAAGCCAGAAGATCCTGATCCATAGGTTGTTCAGGAGTAGCTCTGCCACCAGCGATCGGCCGGTTGATCGGCTGCCAGCACTGCGCCTCAACGACACAGAAGACCGCCGAAGGCGATTTCCGCCAGGTGGTGCTGTAGATGAGACACGCCTTGGCGGAGGAGGAGATGAACTGGGTTTCTTATTAGCCTTCTTGGAAACAGGATGTTTAGATGAAAGAAGAACCAATGGTTGTGAAGTTGGGGTACGTAAAAAATCTTCACGAGTATGCTCTTTATTCGAAGTCTTGGTGTCTGACTTTTGGGCTCGAGATTTAGCAGAACCTGATGAAGGGTGAGCCATAGAGTGGGCAGGCGAAAGTGGGGAGGTTGAGCGGGCGATCTTTGCGCTGGCCGATGTGACGACCGTGGCACTAAAGGTAAGGTCACAAGTCTGCGTGGCCGCCTCCTTTGTTGGCCGAGGAGAGGCAAGGACAGTGCTGTATTTTCCTGTCTGAGGCACGGTGGGCTGTCGACTGGCGAATATTTTTCGAGCAGCAAAGGTCGACACCTATTCCTTCACTCTGATTTCCTGAATGAGCTTTTCGTCTTTAAAAATGGGGTAATCTCGAGAGGAGGCAGCGTGGTCACCCATACAGTTGATGCAACGAGGGGATGGAGGTGGACAAGCACCCTCATGGGCACCCTTGCCACATGTAACACATTTGGCCGGATTGGAACAGGACTGGCTGGTGTGATTGAACCGCTGACACCGATAGCAACGCGTAGGGTTTGGGACGTAAGGGCGAACGAAAATTATCTCGTAGCCTGCTTTGATTTTCGATGGGAGTTGAACTTTGTCAAATGTCAAGAAGACAGTGCGGGTTGGAATGATGTTCGTGTCAACCCTTTTCATAACTCTATGAACAGCCGTTACGCCCTGGTCAGACAGGTGGTGTTGAATTTCCTCGTTGGACAATCCGTTGAGGGAGCGTGTATAAACCACCCCACGTGATGAATTTAAAGTACGGTGCGGTTCCACCCGGACAGGGAAGGTGTGTAGCAGTGAAGAACGCAGCAATTTTTGTGCCTGGAGGGCACTCACTGTTTCTAACAACAAGGTGCCATTTCGTAATCTGGAACAAGACTTTACAGGACCAGCAATTGCGTCGACACCTTTCTGAATAATGAAAGGGTTGACCGTGGAGAAGTCGTGACCTTCGTCAGACCAAGAAACAACAAGGAACTGTGGCAACGATGGAAGGACTGTCTGTGGCTGAGACTCAGTGAACTTACGCTTGTGAGCAGACATAGTGGAAGATGAGGGAACCATGATTACCGGCGTCTCCGATGGCGCGCTCCTCCCTTGTTGGGGCCCTCTCTGAGGGCACTCCCGCCTTAGGTGATTGTTCACACCTCAGGTCACACCTCCCAACAAACGGACGGAGGGACCAATCTGCACTTTCGGAAGGTATCAGCTCGGGTAATCACCCCTCCCTGGGCCTGGCCGTTACCAGGGGGTACGTACGTGTCCTACCTGTCTACCCGGGGCGGGGAATTACGCGTTACCCCGTCACCGGCTACGCATGGAAATGCGTGGGTCGGCCTTCAGACACGCACAGGGAGGAAAATAGAGAAAGGGAAAGGAAAGGTGAGAGGTCTCAAACGCCGCAGCGGAGAAAAGGGCAAAGAGAAGAGTTAAGGAAAAGAGAAGGACAAGGGAAGGACGAAGACTTGTAAGCGGAGAAAGCAAAGAATTTGTTACAGTTTCGAGCGTCTGTCTCCGGACGTAGGCACAAACCATACTCTCAGAGGGGAAGAAAGGGAAGGAAAGAGGCGGAGGTGAGGGGGGGCCTCGGCGTCCCGTGCTCGCTATGCATGTATCCACAAAAGAGTTGTGGACCCCCTAGGGGGAATTAAGAGAACGTTTACACGGATAGTGGTAATAGCGCCTAAGCACTGTCAAAAAAATCTCTAAAAGTTTGTCTAAGTTTCTCGCGATGCCATTTCATCCAGTATAGGTCACCCAACCACCACAGTCCGTTTGGGTTTCTAAGGTCCTCATCCTGTCCGACTATCTCAGTTTACAGACTTTTGCACAACGTCCGTAAATGGATGTGATGAGAGCCCTCCCAAACTCTGAATATTGATCTGATTTTTTTTTTTTTTTTGCTTATTTCACAGATATTTATTACACTGTTAATTTCTTATCCAATTATCAGGATCTGTACGCCACTGATAAGATGGAGACGTTGCAACTGTTATGCAGACTACGTTTAACGATCTTCTCCTAAAGTCACCAAACAGAATTGCCAGAAAATGTCTTACTTCATACAGCACGTTGTAGGGGAAGGACTTAAGTGCAAGATGAACGATGCTCGTTCAGCATAACGGTCCAAAATCTAGTAAAATTAAGGTGGCATGTCGCAAGCATATAAACACAAGATTGTTTTTGTCCGCAGGATTTTATTTTACGCTCCCTTTTTCACCTTGACTATAGTGAGTGCCACGTGCGAATTACACAACACTGTAATTGTTCCGCAATGTTAGTTTGGATCTGTAATTGGGAATATAAGGCTCCTGACTGACAGTAAATCTACGGATTAGCCTAACGCCTTTGATTCGATATCGCAGCAATTAAAAGTGTTACACCATTTCGCGCTGACTTGTAAACAGCAAAAAAACTATGTGCACGACCGATACAAAAAATATTTGTAGGTGGTGATACGGAAATAGACTCAACGTACTAGCTCTTAACTTTTGGGAGTTAAAGGATACTCCGAGTACCCATGTTTCGTCACCAGTAATGATCCTGTCTAAGAAGTTGTCCCCTTCGTTACCGTAGAGATCCAATGTTTTTTTGCAGATGTCCAAGTGCGTTTGTTTATGCAACAGAGTTCTTTTGGGACCCATCTTGCACAAAATTTATGAAACCCAAGTCTGCTGTGGGTGATTTCGTAGGCAGAGCCGTGCCTAATTAGCGCACGACGTGCCACTTCGTCAACAGTTAATCGTCTAAGAGAATCGTTTCACGTGAACGCTCAATGGTTTCTTCATTTGTGGCGGTAAACGGTCGTCCGGCTCCTACATCGTGCGTAACACTTGTGCGACCAATTCGGAATTTTTCAATCCATTCGTAGACACTCCGTTGTGGCAAAACACTGTTCCCGTACTGTACCGAAAGTCTTCGATCAATTTCGGCCCCTGATACGCCTTCTGACCACAAAAAATGGATCACCGAACGTTGCTCTGCTTTGGGGCAATTAGCGGAGCAGCCATTTATTAACAGCACGGCAGTGATGACGAAACTAACCTAGCTGCTTGAAAATTGCAAAGATATAACAACAAATAAACAAAGCAATCGTCGTCAACGTAAAACGGCAGTACTACCAAAATAAACGAAAATGTAAATAAATTTCTGATAATAATTGACTTACCCTCGTAGTTAAATGTCCTGCTCACATTTTTAACTCATCTAGATGTTTGATGTTTCTCTAACTTAGCTGTCACTTCTAGTCACAAGGGAGAAATTTATTATTTTGGATATTCCTTCAATTTGTCTTTTTTTAGCAGTGCACATTTATGATATCTGAAGTACACAGACAACAACTGCACAAACCGGTTCTTAATCTCCATTAATAAGTTAATTTCGACAATTCATTTACCACCCACACATATAGATTTGCAGCAGAAAGAGCAACATTCGTGTGCAACAAATACATGGTGTTTAAAAATAATTAACTAATTTCAAAACTCCATATTTATTGATGAAAACGTACCACAAACATGGGATACATTGCAAATAATCATTAAAATCTTAAAGTTTTAGCTATGCAATTACAAATGCTCTGTATGTCCAGCAGCAGCAACACGAACAACATCTAGACGATAGCTAAATTCGTCATAAACTTTACAGTTATGGCGGCTGTTATTCTGTTCTTCTATGTCACTAGATAGAGGGGAGATGAACACACTTTCCTTCACATACCCTCATAAGAAAAAAATCGCATGGAGTGATGTCTACCTATCCTGGAGGCAAATAATTCAGTGCTGTGTCTCAGGGCCCCGTGCGCCCTATCTAGCGTTTAGCAGTGTCATTGAGAAAACGATGATCGTTGTGCCAGTGTGGTGGAGCTTCATCCTGTTGGAAAATGAATTCATCGGAGTCCTCCTCAAGTTATGGAAAAGGCCAACTCTGCTGAATTTGGAGATATCTCATTCCAATAGCTGTGTTTTCCTCAAAAAAGAAGGGACCGTACACTTTTTCACGAGAAATGGTACAAAAATCATTCACTTTAGGTGACTGTCTTTCGTGCTCAGTACCAAAAACCAGTGTTTTTAGGTGCAGGCAGATCAATGTCAGAACACCAACCAAAAGCACGCTGAACTGAAGTCACTCACTAACTCTTTGCAAACAGCAGCATACAAAAGGCCTTTTGTTGAGCGGACGCCACATCACTTTTGACTGCCTGCAAATTTGGAAGACGTGTTGACTTACATCTAACGACGATTTTATGAAACTCTAGGCCACGCGCATTCAAACAACACACACTATCTTGCCGGCACGCCCCATGTTTCGTAATTATTACTGTCCAAAGTCAGGTACTGCCCTGCATTTATACAGACTTTATATGGACGGCTGGTATGGGCGACCGCCCCATAGACGACGACATTAATGAGATTCCTCCACCCTCCGCCTCCCGCACATGCACAAAAAGCATTAGTACAAACTGAAAATCTAACTATGGTTCACGGAGTATCCCAAAAATAATAGCGACTTTTAAAAACCGATAGCTTCAGAAACGCCAGACTTAGTAAGTGTAGTACGTTTAAAAGAACACAGCCTGCTTGCGGTCCACAAAACCTCTGATTTCCGTTCTGTGACAGCAAAGCAGCGAGTGGTTTTGCCGGCAGTTTCACCTGTCGCTATTCGTGCTGACGATGACTCAATAGTAGCGAGAAGGAAACCCGCAGCGCACACGGCGAGAGCCGCCCCGGCGTGACTCAACGTTTCGGCCCCAACATTGCACCCCCTCACCTACGCACCCGCACTGCACCTTGCCAGTAGGGTACTTTTTTTACATATCTAGTGCAACATGCACAAAGCTCTCCTGGAGTCTAAATCTGTTTTTCGGACGATTTGTGTCTTAATTTATCTTGCTTTGCTGTATAAAAAAAAAATAAAAAAAACTTATCAGAGAAAGCTCCCTTCCTGCTTATACACCGTTGCTCATATCTGATTTCTCAATACAACCGATAAATACTACATTTTCGTCACTAACAAGTTTTAGTGACTTACTGAGTGATTTGTACTCGTATTTTTGATTTTTCCTTATCACATGCTGATACGAATCATGTGATGCACCGTCTAACGATCCATGATCAAAACAACTAAGTTATATTTTCTACGTATTAAAGCCACTGTTTCGTCGAAAGTACAAACTTCGTCAAAAATTACGATTTTAAAACTTTAAATTATTGACATTTCACCCCATTTCCGACCTTATGGGTCATTTTTAAGCCTTGCATGTGCACCACGAGAACAAATGCGTCAAAAACTAAAGAAGTTTTAGTAAATTCTATTACGTTTCTCTTGTGACAGTCTCCGCATAGTTTTATACAATGGGACTTCAAGAACTACGGTACACTTGTCTCCACAAGTGTGTACGTCACATTTGTCTCCATAAGTGTGGGCTTACCGCTAAATCTGCAGAGCAACAAAAGTGTCATGTAGTCAGAACAGAGTATATGTTCTGAGTTTCGTGTAGAGACAGTTCTGCTGCCGTAGAGATAACAAGTGACACAGTGGAACGGTGCCTACAATTTAACCAAGCACAAAACGACGTGGGTGAGGCTGATCGGGAAGGGAGGCCATCGACATGGACCACAGACAACAATGTCCAGACTACCGAGGAAGTGATTCGGAGCAATCGCAGATCGTGCTACGATGAGTGCGTTCACACAGCAGTTCTCGAATGGCTCGGTGACCTAAGATCGGATTTCTATAGTTGAGGAACTGAAAGATTTTGTAAAAAGTTGCGACCGTTGTTTACAGAAACTGTGTGTATTGACAAATAGCGTCATGTACCTGTGTCACTTTGATGTGTACTGCGGCATTCACAGGAAGTTACTTGGCCTTTCATAATGATGTGTAATTTACTCTTTTAAGTCACCTCATAGAAGTTGAAAGTTTCTAGTATCTCAATCACTAGTTATTATAAACACCACACTAAGTACGATCTTAGATGGTGGTGGTATATCAATGCTTTTTCTGACCTTAGAACCAAATCAAGTAATTATGGAACAGTACAAAGCTGAAATCGACACAACGTGCAGCTTATATAACCGATTAGATGTGTGAAAAATGCAGATTTTTAGCCATATTAAGTATCAGAAAAAAGTGTTAGTGTCACGCAGTATCCTAATAATGGAATTTTATATATTTGGGAATGAGTCCATTAGGACTACGCAAAGTACTTAGTGGCGTGCATTTGCCTTTCTTTGTGCCCATACTTCATTCATTCTTTTTCTGTGGGCTTCTTTTCTTTCTTGAGACCACGTTGTTCCAGTCTTCTCTGGTATCTTATCTTGGTCAACTTGCCACTTGTGAATTTTGAATCTGAAGATTTCCCTGTTTTCGATATCCTCTTCTTGCTAGTAATTCTTGCTAGTTTCAGATCTGTTTTGATTTCGCCAATCCATTTCATTGGGTCTGTTTTAGATTTACGCCTGTTTTCGTAGAAATCAACTATTCTCTTTGTAAGTCTGTCAGGATTCATTCTTTTGATGTGTCCATAGAATATTAATCTGCGTTTTCTAATGTCACTGTGAATATTAGAGTGTTGTTTGATTTCCTGTTGGCCTCTGAGCAGATACTGTTCATCTACAAGTTTTGGGCCTAAAATTTTTCTTATGATTTTCCGTTCCTTTTTCTGAATGTTTTCTATGTTTGTTTTCCTGTTTAAAACTAGTGTCTCTGATACATATAGGCATTCTGGTTTTATGACGGTGTTTTGTGTGCGTGGAGGCATTTTTATTTTATTTGAGTGAGTCGATAAGCAGTGTCCGTCTTTTGGCATCTGCCTTCGTTGGCTTTCGTTTCTATTCCATTTTTCTGAATCGTTTCACCGAGATATTTATATTGTGGGACTCGTTTAAATTTGGCATATATAATGGAACTATTACTATTATTACTATTATTACTATTACTACAACAAACCCACTCTTCCCAGGCAAATTAACCACGAAATTGCTACGTAAGAGAATCAGTTTCAGCTTACTTTTGTCATTCGTATCCCCTGTTATCTATGATGTTTGGCTGCATCACCGAACCAGAAGTATCTATCTAATTTTAATCAAACTTTTTGTATCAATGAAGTGACAATCAAAACCAAAACTTCCAAAGAACACACTTCACGATCTGCCGTTTTGGGCTAATTGGTGTTGTGTGTCAACTTTTATTGCCCATTGCCATTTCCCCCATTCATTCACTTTGTAACTTTTCAGAAGCGAATTTTATATAGTGTAACTTTCAACTATGATATTCGGTGTAACTTTGGTGCTACTGCTTGTGGTTGCATGTAACCATGAGTTGTACAGCATATAAATCTCCTATGTCGAAAGTAACTACGTGCATTATTACGTACGCTATGTGCAATCCTAATGAGCACAACGCATCTGACCTACCACATGTGATATCTATATTTCTGTATAAACTTTACACGTAATCCCAATACTTGAATTTTCAATTCGAAACACAACCACAGAACTAAATAATATCACAATGTTTTTCAAGGCACATTATTGTTTCTCTGAATATAACCTGGACAGACAATCACTGTTCCCTAAGTATACAAAACAATGTTCAGTTCTGGCTAATAAACACTTGTTTTAACTACGCGACTACGTATAAACCAGCTGTTGCATTTTTCTGGAGTCAACAGAAAAAAATCTCGCTGCTTTTGACATTACTAAAATACAACAAGCCAAGTGCAATGGAAGTAACAATCGGATCTCGCGTGCTGAAATGCGAGTCAGAATTGCTACTTTTCAAAACTTCTTAATCAGCATTTGGGATGTGGAGGCCTAATGTCGAATAATTTGAAAACTAATTGCACTTCAGTTTTGTATTCATCAGCATAAATTTGAAGATATGAACATAACTTTATCATAGTAAATTGTTATTAGCAAATAGTTGAAATTGAGAAAAACTTTTAAGTCCACAAATGTCACACACTACATACAATTTCCATTAACATTAATTCTTTACACAAATTTTTATTCGGTACTTTGAAAGAAAGAGGGGTAAAGTGTGATGCGGCTGTTTCCTGAGTAAGCTATACGCATGTTCAGCACTACTTCAAACAACAGTGCCAAATAGTCAAACAATGCGATTTACGAAATACACAAACCAAAACTGGAAAGATTCTTTAAAGATGACTGCCCACTTTCTGTAAAGCTAGCGCAAGAGACATATATACCAAACTGCAACAACAGCATTCCCAAACCACGCCTCCAACAGCATCACACACGTCTACTTCAGCCAATGCTCGACACCGAAGTCTTTGCTACGCGGACTAACTAGTTGACAACAATATAAATTTTGGAATCCAGAGCGTCTAATTTACACATATAATCAGGAAAAGTGTTTACTATGGTTTACTATGGCAACAAACTGCCAATTCTCATAACGTAATAAACTTTCAACTTGTGCGACACATTGATTATTAAAATTGGCAAGGAAGTTAATTTCATGGAAGCCGGCAGATTTTTTCGATACTCGACTTCGCAGTTATGTAAACTGATGCGGTGCTTTAGCAGAAGTAATAGGCTGAGGAATGGAAGCGACTGGAAGTTGTGTGGGCGCAAATATATTCAAACATTCACACAATTTATTATCACAATCACCAGATATCAAGAAAAACAATTCCAAAAGGATTTATGACAAAATAAGCACAGTAGAAACAAAAACCTAAACTGGCTCCCTTTTAGTTAAATTCTAAAATAAACTGGGTAAAAGATTTGTGACTCAGCAATAAGTTTCTACAACTCGATTAAAAGTAGAATTGGATCACATCTCATACAAACATGACAAAAGAAATCCATGGAATAATTAAGCTCTAGTTCGAACTTTTTGAAATCTTTAAAAATAAAGACAAAAATGAAAGCAAAGTGCCCGGTAATTTGAACAGGAAACAACACTCGTGAATTAAGATATATTACATTGCAAGTGGAATTTTCAAGCAATTCACTGTCTAAACAACAAAGCAGAGAGGTGTCACACATGATAGTTTCACTTAGGTAGTCCAGCGTGCGGGGCACACAGCAGGAGGCGCAATCACCGCTTTTTCATTCCTCTCAGGCTCGTGGACGACACTGACCGGTCAGCACTCTGTGCAGTGGGCGCCGCTACTTCTCGCTATCCACCACTCAGCCTCCAGCCGCCACAGGCCTTCCTCCGCCCTCTCTCCCTGTTCCGCTCCTCCTTGCCAGACCGCCCAGTCACCGTTGCTCGATGGATCGTCGACACTGGTGGCGCTGGCAGTTGGCTCCTGTGACCTCTTGCTGCAGCAAGAAACTGGAGCTCTGGCGTCATCTATTGATCGGGGCGGAACCTTAAGAGTGCCACGAAATCACGGTTGGGGTTGGGTTGCTTTGGGGGAAGAGACCAAACAGCGAGGTCATCGCTCTCATCGGGTTAGGGAAGGACGGGGAAGGAAGTCGGCCGTGCCCTTTCAAAGGATCCATCCCGGCATTTACCTGGAGCGATTTAGGGAAATCACGGAAAACCTAGATCAGGATGGCCGGACGCGGGATTGAACCGTCGTCCTCCCGAATGTGAGTCCAGTGTGCTAACCACTGGGCCACCTTGCTCGGTACCGAAATCACGGCCCAAGTCTTATTACACATGTGTCGTGCAGACCAGGGGTATTACTATGATGAGGACGCAGCGCAATTTGAATCCGTCGACTCAGAGCAGGACAAAGTGCTAACACTTTTCCTCTACTGGTCATCTTGCCCTTGTGATAAGGGCATCTTTGAAAACCTCTGCTGGAGGCAATGGACAGGGAGATTGGGACTTTACTGCTTCATCAGTTTATAAACTGTTCCTCTTTCTGTAGAAAGTAATAAAGCTGTCGTACAAGTCACATTCCTGGCATCAGAAAGGAGCTTTTTGTTGAATATTCATAGCTTTTGATGAAGCGATGCAGGGTCACGTAAGATTCTGAACACCTAAATTTGAGTATACCACGATCCAGTCACAGTAATGTGGCCATTACCTATGTTAGATGTTAATCTCCAGTAACCACTCACAGATCAACAGGTGGCAGCATTTAACAGTGGAGGGTATATAAAGTGTGTTGAGTACGGAGAGATGTATCTGCCGTCCAAAAAGGCAAGATCATTGGCTTTCTGGCCGAGGATGGAATCATTTTCGAAACGATTAAGTTTGGAAGGTAAAATGGCACTATACAAAACCAGCGTCGAGGCAGCCGTGTATCAGCACCAGCCATAGATGTTATGGGTGAACCACAGCTGCGGAGATGTGTACAGGCGAACTGAAGTGCAATTGTTGAG
Organism: Schistocerca nitens; assembly: GCF_023898315.1. NCBI lineage: Eukaryota > Metazoa > Arthropoda > Insecta > Orthoptera > Acrididae > Schistocerca > Schistocerca nitens. Next base: position 1,013,302,502 of record NC_064614.1, on the reverse strand, counting down.
CAACTGACGGCCCATGTGACTCGAGGGCCTATAAACAGCGTCTCCTCAACGACCGTTCAGCTTATGTTGCTGCGTATATGGCCTTGCAGCAAGTGCCTGGTTCATGCATCCATGCTGACTGCTGTTCATCAGCGACGAAGACTGGAATTCGCACGCCAATACTCCAATTGGGCGTCCACTGAGTGGATACAGGTGGCCTTTTCATATGAATGCTACTCGTACAGATGTACGGCCCTGCAACTATCGTCGGAAGGGTCCAAGCAGGAGGAGAGAGCGTTATGGTATCAGGAATGTTTTCGTGGCATTCCCTGGGTGATCTCGTCATTCTGGAAGGTGCAATGGACCAACGCAAGTACGTATCTAGCCAGGGGGAATATGTCCACACCTACAAACAATGTGTTTTCCTTGGCACGTTGGCATCTATCAGCAGGAGACTACAATGTGTCACAGCTAGCAGTGTACGTCCGTGGTTCAAAGAGCACCAAGATGAGGTTACTGTACTACTCTGCCCATGGAACTATGCGTATTTAAACCTAGTCGAGAATCTCTGGGACCATCTCAGTCGGACTGTTTGCTCCATGGATCCTCAACCGAGAGACCTAGCGCAGCTGGCCACGCCACTGGAGTCAACATTACTCCACATTCCTGTCGGTACCTTCCAGAACCTCGCTGTTTCTCTTCCTGCAATCCGCACTGCAAAAGGTGGCTATTCAGGCTTTTTACACGAGGTCATATTAACATGCCGAAAGCCGCTGTACCATGCACAGTGGGCGGTGTTTCGTATCAATGTAATAGGTTTTCTGTCCTTCGTTACAGTGTTACATTACCTATTTTTGAGAATAAACATGCATTTCATTATATTTCATCATATTAAGCGGGTTCTCTTCCGCGCTCATGCGTTATTCCGGCGCTTACCTGTACCTGTCTTGTAACGGGAAACCTGCGCATTTGGAAACCTCTTGACTCACACAAAGCGACAATAGCAGCTTCCGTAAACGTCTACAGCTACGGGATTACTCTGATTTTCACAATAAAGTGCCTGGCAGAGAGTTCAGTGAACCACCTTCAAGCTGTCTCTCTACCGTTCCACTCTCGAACGGCACGAGGGAAAAAGAGCACTTAAATTTTTCTGTGCGAGCCCTGATTTCTCTTATTTTTTTTCGTGATGATCATTTCTCCCTATGTAGATGGGTGCCAATAGAATGTTTTCACAATCGGAGGACAAAACTGGTGATTGCAATTTCATGAGGAGATCCCGTCACAACGAAAAACGCCTTTGTTTTAATGATTGCCACTCCAATTCACGTATCATGTCTGTCACACTATCTCCCCTATTTCGCGATAATACAAAACGAGCTGCCCTTCTTTGTACTTTTTTGATGTCATCCGTCAGTCCCACCTGATGCGGTTCCCACATCGCACAGCAATACTCCAGAATAGGGCGGACAAGCGTGGTATAAGCAGTCTCTTAACATCGACAGACTGGAGATTTTACCTGTGCAAATGCACATGTTTATGTAGATAGACACGATAGCAGCTGTGAACTCCGTTTCTTACACCGCTGTTTTATTGTTTGCATTTGTATAACACGTAGAACGTACGTTGTCATACTAGAGAAACAGCGCAGCAGCAGCAGCAGCAGCAACTGGATAAAGGCTCCTTCAAGAATTCTCCATGCAATACGGTCTTCAGGAGCACGCAGCCATATTGTTTGCGGATATATTTTAATGCCAATTACCCATTTTTCACTAGGTGTCGATTAGGTTTCTTCTTACTGCTTGTAATCCAGCAAATAACTTCCTTGGTCTGTCTACCATCAATTTGGCAGGTTACAAGTCTTGTCTACTTCCATTGCATTTCAATTCTAGTAATGATTATGTCTTCCGCTTCAGTCTATTTCCTGATTTCTTTGTTTTCAACTCCCCCCCCCCCCTTCTCTCTCTCTCTCTCTCTCTCTCTCTCTCTCTCTCTCTCTCTCTCTCTCTCCCGCATCGCCATCATCCTGGACAGTAATTCCCAACACAGATCTCTCTATCTCTCTAAATTTTGTCGCTGACAACTATCGGTTTTTGAATGGGACTCGCGTTGAAAATTCATGTCTCACTGCTACAAGGGCAGACTGACAGTACTCTCGGATCGACAGCTTTGTCCGTACACAACTGATTCTTCGTTTTGATAATCCTATTTGTGGTAAACTAAATTCTTCAAGACATTTATACTCTTATTGGCTCTGAGCACTATGGGACTCAACTGCTGAGGTCATTAGTCCCCTAGAACTTAGAACTAGTTAAACCTAACTAACCTAAGGATATCACAAACATCCATGCCCGAGGCAGGATTCGAACCTGCGACCGGAGCGGTCTTGCGGTTCCAGACTGCAGCGCCTTTAACCGCACGGCCACTTCGGCCGGCTATACTCTTATTTTTTAATCTATTTTTGTATATGTCCAGTCATTTTCTTCAGATGGCCTGAATAAAAAGAAGTTAAGTTTATCAGTCACTTCACTGTTGATCTGTATAACTCTCATTTCGATATATTGATTAACCATTATTTTAGTCTTACTACAGATAATTTTCAGGTCTATTTCTAAACTTGCAGTATTAACTTCCATCATTCATTGTCGAAGACGACTTGCACAAGAAGCAAATGGCAATTCACACGTAATCCACTAACACAAATTATTTCTTCATTTCCTAGCTGAACTAGCTGAAAACTGCATCTATGGCTTTTAGAATAGCTCTAGTCGGTATGGAATCTCCTTGCCCGACTCCTCTTTCAGTTCAGAGTTTCCTCCTGCCATCATGAAGTGTCATGGAAGCTCTGTCATCGTTGTATACATGCTTCAACACACTAAAGTAGGTTGAGTAAAAATGGCTTTCTTGCCTCTAAAAATACACAAAATGAAGGAATTTAGGGTTTAGCGTCTCGTCTACGACGAGAGCATGACAGCCATAGCACAAATTCGGTTCGGGAAAGGAAATAGTCCTTGTGTTTTTGAAGGAACCATTCCGGCACTCGCCATAACGATTAGGGAACTCATCAGAATCTATGAATCCATTTCTTGACATAGCTAGTCAAGTTAACTCAATTAAGTAGTCTACCTTTATAACGAAAATAACAATTTCGTGCAATGACATTTCTGTTCACACTGTCCATTCGATGCATTATTCCTTCTGATAGTGAAAATCACTCACAGTTCATTTCATTAGCACATCGCGCTGATAGTTGCGTTTACGCATGGATGTAACACTTTGTTAATAGTAGTTTACATATTTCAGATGATCTGAACAGGACATCGACACTAGGTCTCATTATTAAGCTTTTAATTCATATTTTACAGAATGTTTCAGTCATAAATTAATAAATTATTGAACGCTAAGTGGAATACAAAGGCGGCCAGTCGTGCACGATATTGAATATCAGGTTTCATTTCTAAAACTTGAATCTGTCGGTGCCCACACTCAGAGCAGCCCCAACTCGTCAATGGTCGCGATACGCAGATATGTTATCAATTCCTTATTGATATCTGATGAAAAAGAGGGATAGAGAGGAACAACAGAAGTAGTCTAATGGCCCAGTCTGTTGCAAACAAAGGTACTTAATTAAATACATTCATAACATTATATTAAACTGAAAACTGCCACAGTACACATCAGGTTTTCCACCTAATTGTGTGTGTGTGTGTGTGTGTGTGTGTGTGTGTGTGTGTGTGTGTGTGTGTGTGTGTGTGTGTGTGTGTGTGTGTGTGTGTCAAACAACTAAGAAAGAGATCAGACAGGTTCTGGGGCTGATTTGAGGCAATGTCCTCCCCTCTCACCCCACCCCCCCTAACACGCACACTCTCGCATTTTTAATGTCTAAATTTACGTCTGCGTGCAGAATTCTCGATCTATCTCATAACAGCACTTTTCACGCTGCTACTATGTTAAAAAGTTTATATTTCGTTGTGCAAGCTGTATTGTAAATTTTGATTACGCAAAAAACTTGCATCGTTTACACGCAGCATGGACGTCCGTTTCCGTTGCGCAACCCATACTGCAGAAGTTTTTCTGCCGTTTGAAAGAGACTTTAATAACTTTGTAACTACACAAACACTAGAAGAATGGCCACTGTACCTAAAGTAACCTGCAAGATAACTTTCAAAAGAAGTAGCTCTTTCTGGAATATGCCGTTCTGCTTGGTTTCTCGTCTATGTTAGAATCAGCGTTTATTGTGACGTCGGGAAGGAGAATTAGTTACCATTGTGTGGTCAGCAGCTACTCCTTCAACCAGAGGAACCGTCAATACCTTCGCTAGGCGAGGGTGCGCCCCTCCGCTCATGCGAAATTCACAGCTGCTGTATTGACCCAGCGACACAGCTCGCCAAAGCCGCAGGCCTACCTACTCATGGCAGTTCCAGGGCATAAACTATCCCCAACCGTTCGCCCAAAAACGACCCCTCGACTGCTTTTAACATAAACTGCCAACAGCAGTGCGTAGAAATGTGTGTCACAGACATTAGGTCATTTGTGGCTGCGGGAATCGTGCTTAACTCCGCATACTAAGATCAGCGCTTCAGCGGTGTGCAGGTTTTGCTTGAGGAGCGGAACTACGATATTTTCTTTAAGAACACAGATCAAATTATACAGTGACACGATATCCAGCCTTAAGGTGCTTTCAGAAGGTTGGCCATAAGTTGTTAAATGAATAACGGGGAACTCCCAAATTCCCGCTCTACTGGTGAATACTGATAGTCATCCCAATAAGAGTAATATGGTGACGAAACACATTTAGCCCGATTAACAGCTACAGTCCGTCTCTAACTGGTGCTTACAAACCATGAATGATTTCCAGTGCAAAAATGTAGACATAATATACTGATCAGAAAATGTTTTACATTTCATTCTTAACTTTCACATTTATACTACATTTCTCCACGGTCCAAACTGATCTTCCCTAGGGTCGGGCTTCTATCAGTTTGTGTTATTTTGCAGCCACAAATTATTAAACTGATAATTCGATAATATTTACTCCTATCAACACTTGTTTTCTTTGGAATTGGGATTCTTATATTCCCCTTGAAGACTGAGGGTATTTCCACCTGTCTCATGCATCTTGCACACTAGATGGAAGAGTTTTGTTACGGTTGGATCATCTAATGCTATCAGTAGTTCTGACGGAATGTTGTCTGCTCCCGGAGCCTTGATTCGACTTAGGTCTTTCAGCGCTCTGTCAAATTCTCCTTTTTCTACTATCAAATTCCAGTCCCCAATCACTAATAAATTTTACGGTGGTGGGTGTGGGCTTCCTGTCTATCTTGGCTACAATAAAGCGTTCACAATGAACTTCATAGTAGCTTATCCGTATTTATATTATTCGTCCTGTTCCTCCTGCCAGCCGCCTGCCAGCGTACTTTACTAATTCCCACTACATCTAACTTCAACCTATCCATTCCTCTTTTAAAGTCTTGTAGCCTACCTACCCGATTATGGGATCTAACATTCCAGGATCTAACATTCCACGCTCCAATCCGCAGAACGCTAGTTTTGTTTCTTCTGATGACGACATCATCCTGAGTAGTCCCCACCTAAAGATCCGAATGGGGGACTATTTTACCTCCTGATTATTTTCCCCAAGAGGATGCCATTATCATTTAACCACACAGCAGAGCTGCATGTGCTCGGAAAAATTATGACTTTAGTTTTCCCTTGCTTTTAGCCGTTAGCAGTACCAGCACAGCAAGGCCGTTTTGGTTGATATTACAAGGCCAGACCAATCATCTAGACCGTTGCCCTGCAAGTACTGAAAAGGCTGCTGCCCCTTTTCAGGAACCACAGGTTTGGGTTGCCTCTCAACAGATGCCCGTCTATTTTGGTTGCACCAGCGGTAGAGCTATCTGTGCTACTGAGGCACATAAGCCTTCCCAGCAACGATAACATCATGGAATACCGTGTTATGATGGTAACATATCTCGGTGACCTATTTGAAAACTACAGATAACACTTCTTGCTTTTCGTACTCTTGACCATTTAAATGCTTTTCCAGTGTATGCAGGCAATTGATTTAAACCTTCATCAAGACACATTGAGAATTAATTTCTTCATAAATATTTAAGGAAATATGTAAAATTCAACTGCTACTTTTATCATTAAAATCACTTTATTTAATTGAAGTTTTCACTGTCACAATACTGTAATTATACTAAAAACACTTAACCACTTACATACGGCAATGAGCAAGGGTAATTGAATAATGAATCGGTGGAAATTGTTTACAAGACATCAACAATCTGTATCTTACGGAACCTTTTAAGGGAAGAAAAAATTCACTTTGAAGTATGCAGGGCAGGCAAATGCAATTTGGCAAGTCGCTGTGACTGAAGTGATTTCACCTCCCTGTCACAGCGTCGACGTGACCAGAGTGGTCGTCCTCTTGAGAAAACATTCTTGGTTTTCATTCACTAAGCGTCAGTCAACTCCAGCAACAGTATCTCTCTTAAATACCTACTTGGATACACCGAAGGGCCTGCAACAACTTTAGCTGAACTGCAGCCCCATGCAGATATCAACAATCACGTCTTAATGATTCTGATAGCTGCTAACCCGACTGCTCACGCTGCTACTTACTCATGAGGCTGATGACTGACTCCAAATATTAGTTAATTTTTTTTATTCGCAAGGAAAAATTTTAAGAATTTCACGGAACCTGTTCACTTTTATTGTACTAATGATCACCAAGTTTGCGACTTATATCCTAATCCTGCTTGTTCCTACAATGAAAGATCACCAACTCCATATTTTAAGGAGAAAAACGCACGTTTGCAAGATAACTGACACAGAAATCGGTACCGCGGGAAAATTTGGGCCATAATTCTAATCGTACGCATTATGACTTCCTGAACGTACTTTTAAACTTGCGCGCACGCAGGGTGTCTGTCACTCGCTCCGCCCCGCTGCAGCCGCCGTTCGAGACCACACGGAAAACAGTACGTAAGATGAGTACGTAATGTGTCAACCTCGCCGACAAATTCAGTTCGGTATTGTTCTAACAATATTCTCGTATTGATATTTTGCAGTTATATATACGCCTCACAATCAAAATTATTAAATCTAACTGATGGATGATTTTGAAATTAAGTTAATGATTTTCCTTTTGCAATTTAGTCACGCCTGTCATATTGATAAGCGCATCCCCTACAAATGTACTTCACTTTTAAAAGTGACAGCTTTAAAGAACAAAAAAAAAAAAAAAAGAAAAAGACGCATAACAGCGATGTTCATAATTAAATAGCGTTACACTACTATTTTAATGACACACTAATTCATTTCGTCCGTTTACACTGCAATTGTGAATCGCAACAAAAATGTTCAAAGCAAAGAGATCTCTAGCACCAGCGACAGGTTAGAATGTGGGCACTCTGGCTTAGTGGACAAAGCATGTTCCCAGTGTCAGAAACAGTATTTCATCAGTATTTCGCAATCGGGCATTAGGCGGCTGCAGTGGGTCGGAGCGAGTGACCAACTGTGCGCAAGGGAGTTTGAAAGCTGTACTTTCGGGAGGTCATAACTGCGTAGAGTACGTGCAATATTACTTTGCCACTAGCTACGCAGAAGGTTCGGTAGGAGAGGGGACTACGGTACTGGTGAGGGGAGGGGAGGCTCTTTTGCAGGCGGGACAGCACCGTAGGGGAGCTGTAGTTCTACAACACAAGCCATCACACAAAGTACAAACGCCTATCTCGTAGACTTTTTAAGCTACAGCTAGTGAGTGTCCAAACGATCGTATTAACAGGTTATGCCTGTAAGACAAATAATACATTTCGACCATTTATTAATAAAAACACAGTGGACACAGGATTACGCAAAAATTGGATCAGAGAGAGTCATTTTTTCGCCTCTCTTGTGCACCTTCTCTTCTTTCTCTTGTTGCCATGTTTAAATTAGCTTCTTTTCCTAAAACCCAGCAGTGTTTACACAATTCCTCCTCACTGACATTCTAATGCTGCTGGAGTTGCAAAAAAATCCTGAAGGAATCTATTAATCAAACAACTGAGAGCAAGTGAAGATCAGTAATGAAAAGCTCATGCTTCGCATAAAACTAAAAGTGTGATTGCTTCATTTATGGCGTCACAAAATCCATACTAATACACATTCACCAACTATCGACAGACCTTCGAAGAATTAAATTATTTCAATGAAAATATCGCAGCAGATAAAGTTTTGCATAACAGCTGTACGGCAAAATACTCTCCACTTTGTCTACTATCATTTGCCAAAATTCGTTTCAGTATCTCGAACCGTTCATGAGTTCTGAAGGACGATATGAATGAATATTTCACTACTCTCGTTTGCGCAGATGATCGGAAGGGAGTGCACCACATACAATCCATTTTCTCGAGACTGGCGATTGATATAGATCTAATCTTAAGTTTAAAGAAAAGTTTAGTATGTTGGCTGCATTTCCTACGCAACAATACGCCGACTAACACGCACCAAACGCAAACGCATAGCGACCCCTTTTGCAAAGTATTCTAATGTAGCACGATACATAACTAAATACAGAAATATCACGATAACTATCACCGTTAACGAAGTGATAGGCAGTTCATCATGAAGTTGAAAAATGAGGCTATGAGATTTGTGAGAATCATTTATTTTACCGAATAATTTTTTTAAAATCGTTTGAGGATGTCGACTGTGCAACCGGCGTACACAGGCCTCTGTTAACGCAGTGTAGCCGGGTCTCTCAGCCCAGTAGCCGACAGGCAAGCTGCCGCTCCTTTGTATTAGAGGGGTGGATTCGCCCAGCGCTGAGAACGAGAATGCGTTTCTGCGCACCGGTCAACTAACCCTGCGCGAGATCTACTATCAGAATTATGACCCCAATTTCGCGTGGGATCGATTGCTGGGACTGATTCCTTAGAAGTATGCTTTTCTCACCTTAAAATATGAGGTCGAGTTTGATGATATATTTTTTGTTGTTGGATTAGGTGGCTCCTGGAGCTGTATTGCACAGACGCCTCTCGCTGTGTCAGCTCTCGGAATTCTGCGCAAAGATATTTAACCTACGAATGCTAAAGCAAAACTGTCTGATATGGGCACTATGGTACTGCTGTTGACAGACATAAAATATTTTTAGATGTATGTGATGACAAATATCAGAGGTCCAGTGCATTGGAAACAGTTAGCTACAGTTGAAGAAAGTACTGTAAGCTCCTACAAGGGACATAAATTTAATAGACGTAATCCTGCTGAAATATCATTACTTGGGTTGATTTTCACACAGAAGTGACAGTTAACTAACTCGAAAAGTGTTGCTCTGGAAAGCGACACTCCAAATCACTTCGTTTAGTGCACTCAAGTTGGGTGAAACAGCGTTCAACGACGAAGAGAGAAGTGGATGCTAGCCGACAATAGTTACCGAAAAAAAGGTGACTGTAGTAGTCAGAAGAGGGAGGGCACTTACCTGAATGACATAACTGAAGACACGAATACTCTCAAATTGTGCCACAAAATTTAGCCTTGACCCTTGCATTCAGAATGAATTTTCACTTTGCAGTGGAGTGTACTGTGATATTAAACCTCGTGGCAGATTAAAACTTCGTGCCGGACCGGACTTCGAACCCAGGACCTTTATCTATCGCAGGCAAGTGCTCTACCATCTTTTTTATTTTTTTTTATTAGTGCCACAGACAGCTCAGGTTGGAGGAGACCAGGTGAGCACTGGTCGAATCCCGAGGCTTGGCCACGATGCCTCCTCCCTCCAATCGCTCTGCTGCACCCTCACATTACTCTTTTTTATTTTACTCATTTATTTATTAATTTTTTGCACATATATACAGTGGAAAAAAATAAAAACTAGTTCACCCATCCGGAACCTGGAAACTCCGCAAGGTGATAAGGTGGCAGGCGGGCCGAGTCCAAGGTGTTGGCGCGTCATGTTTCGTTCCGAATCGGGCGGACGTCTTCCACGCAGGGAACACGCCAGCTTAGTGGGGGCGTGGTAAAAACATTGTTAAGATAACTGGTAAAATACGCGCGATAACGGTAACGCGCACAAGGTCCGCATGTGCAGTCTGTAAGCACTGCCAAAAATCGAGGCGCGGCTGACGATCAAATCCATCAAGTCCGCCGGTCCTATGGTATGGAGCTGCTGATTGGTTGTGGATACTTCCGACAGGTCGATCAGATATGTGTCGGAAAGAAACTGACGAATGTGCCGCAACAAGGGGAACTTGCGTCCTACGACGTTACGGGCGACAATACGCAGGAAGACATAGAACTCCTTTGGCCGCGGCCGACGCGTTCGTGGGAGTTCGGCGCGAGCGGTAACTGAGTTCCACAAGAATGCCGCGATGTATGTAAACGCGGGACCGGGACCGGCGGGGAGAGGGACATTGTCAGAAGGACAGCAAGTAAATGGTACGTATGGAGGCCTCGACACCGCGCCTTTGTTTAGACATCGTGACCATGTGAAGTGCAGCCGCACGATAGCGTACGTTCTTAAGACCAAGCCCTTCTGCACGACGTAGGTGGCGAGTGTGTCACAGCGTAATTTGAAAATGGGCCCAGCCGTCAGAAAATATCCGAATGCCACTTGAATAAAACGCCCTTTTGTAATCGGCATCGGTAGAACACGAACAATGTGAACCACTGCGGATGCCACATAGACATACAGGTATGCAGCACGATGTAAAGGATTGAGACGGTGTTGGGAGTTTTAACTGATTATCATACGGGTAATTCCCAAAACTTGACGAAAGTTTAACGTCGCTGTACAGCGCGTTCATGATGTAAAGGTGGCGCATTGCAGTACAGAATTTCTTTCCTCTTTCAGAAAGCATGTAGTTCCTTTTTCCTTACTTACTTACGTGAAAGTGACAAACTTAATGGCATTTGGCTGGGACTAATTTGTATCCTATCTTGGGGTAATGGTGGTACAATATTTTTATACAATTACGGTGAAGATTGTGGTAATTGGATGCTTTCTATTAAAACATATATGAACATTCTTTCCTGTAATCTATTTGTGGAAGTAGGAAGTAGTTTCCTTAGTGTATGATGAAGATGCAATCATGTTTAAACTCTAATGTGTTTTATGAAGTTAGACGAGAGCAGATCGCTTCTTCTTATGTCACCACACAGATACTACAGGAGAAAGATATTTCTCATTAAACAACGCATCAGAGTAAGTTTTTATGTAGAATGCATCACGACAATCTCAGCTGATAATTTCAGCTTTGAATTTACAATTTCTAGCTGCAGCTCATTTTATTTTGGTTACAGTTCCATTGAGCGCTGGTATCTTTGGCGAACGAACTGTTCATTCCAATACTTCGTTTATTTAGAACGGTACTTCATTCACTTCACGAACGAAATCTGATTTCATGCGGTTATCACTGTACAGCTACTACTGACACAGGAACATTACAACTACACGCCAGACTCAATCGTAAACAGTAATGACACAGCAAACGAAAACTAAGCACAAGGTGGCGCTTCTTATTTTACTCAACGCACACCGTCTTAATTTACATGAAGTGGTTACAAACCAGCAGAAGTGAATGCAACAAATAAGAAGCGGCAGAAGTTGACCTTAATGCAGACTTGCGACATGCACCAGAAAACAGGCATAGAGCATCGCCTCTTTGTCGGTTAATCGCCGTAACTCAATAATACGGGGTATTATGTCAACGACACAACGAGCGCAGTGTACGGAGGCGGACAGCTTTTAAACGGAGGAAGAGCGGGTCACAGGCGATGACTCCACGGCTGGCAGCTGTCATAGACGATTGCCAGCCATTGCATAATCGTTGCGGGGCACAGACAGCGTACGACTACAGCACAACCGTAGACGTCCGTGAACGGTGCGAAAATTGCGCAGTCGTCACACGTCGCCGGCCGGGGGCTGCAAATTACCCACACAACCGCACATCACGGAGTGACCGGACAGTTCCGAGCTGAGAAAGCCACTTTCGCACTCCCTCCCACCTCTTTCCCCTTCCCCGCCGTCTTACCCTATCACGCTACTGGCGTCTCTTAGCGCTCCGGCAAAGAAAGGGAAAGGCTACACACAAAGGCCATTGTTTTGTGCCGTGTTTACAACGCACACTTCCTACCAAAGCCGTAACAAAAGAGATTCTCAACACTGCGTACGGGACGGAAGTTTCGATCTGTACTGCCCTGTTGCTACACCTTCCTCGTTGCACGAAGATTCAGGTTTAAATCTCTTCGGTTACGAGTCATTTTGGATAGAATCGTGGTAAGTGAATTTTACACACTCAAAAATGCCAGTTCGTGTTAGGTGTGCAATCTAAAAGAATTTCGCTCAAATGTTTTGAACTAAAACAGATAGTCGTAGTCACGTAAGATGACCACAAGGGTTATAAAAATAAAGAAATAGAAGAGTAACCACAGTATCCTGGTTTCGCCAAGGAAGCATATAAAGTTAGTATAAAATATGAAATTATTTCGAATTCTTGATATCGAAGTGACCCCTAACTAAAATAAACTTTTCACTAAACGCTCTGTCGACAAAGAGCTATGGCGAACTGAATTTGCCATTTTTATACAGTCATCCGATGTGACATAACTGATGAACGGAGAAAAAACAAAAATGCAGCAAATGAGGCAGTCGACTAAAAAGAGATTGACGGGAAGTGTAATATGGCCAAGTAGGCAGGGCTATACGAGTAATGAAAGACAGTAGGAGCTTGCTTCACTATGGCAAAGGCAAATGCCGCCTATAGGAAAATTACACATTTAGATAACATGTATGAATATGAAGACCTCGGATGGCTAGCCCGTACTAAGCAAAAAGAAGAAGCCTAAAAGGTGGAAGGAGTATATAAGATGTTTATGCAAGGGAAACAATATTGAAGACAATATCATAGAAAGATAAGCAGACGAACATGATGGGACATATGAAACTACGAGAAAAATTTGACACAGCATTGAAAAACCGTGGGAGAAACAGCCAAGACAAAACTACTGCGCCTCGTATGCAAGATATATGATCAGGTGAAATACCCTCAAGCCTGAAAAATGTAATAATTCCTACTACAAAGAATGCAGGTGTTGACAGGTGTCAATATTACCGAACCTTCATTTAGTAACTCATGGTTGCGAAAGTCAGACACGAATTATTTGCAGAAGAGTGGAAAAAACTGATACAAAGCTGATATTGGGGAAGATCAGTTTGGATTCCGGAAGGAATTAGGAAGTAACATCCCCTCGCCAACCAACGAGGTCGATAGAGACTGAGTACATGCGCGGATCGTTGCAAGAATGGGGAAGGGGACTGGTCGTACCCGTTCAAAGGAACCATCCCGAAATTTGTCTGGAGCGATTTAGGGAAACCACGGAAAACCTAAATCGATGGTCGGAGGCGTATTAAACCGTCGTCTTCTAGAATGTGAATTTTTGGAAATGTGCGGTTTTTCAATTATCGATGTAGTTACTTGTTTATTTTTGTAATTTCTTGCGTGTTCGAGTGATCACTAGGCACAACCTTTTTTATTTTTAATAACAATGTAGCGTACAGTACCACCGTTGTTACAGACGCTTGTATCGACCGTCGTATCGTACAGGCTTTGCTTTGTTTTGCTTAGTGTATCTCAGTGTCAGACTGTCAGTGAGAGAGCACCTCGAGTTCCTGCTACTAATAACCCGAGTACACCATTCGTTTGGGCACGGGAAATGACCTGGGGGAGTCACTGCTACAACCTTGCGATTCTGGCTAAAAATTGGGGTGAGATGCGAACATAAGAACTCAACAAGAGAGTTCTCTTAGTCTCTCTTACCTCAATTCTTCACAATCCTACCTACACGATGTGCCCCTGTTAAGCTGAGCAACCCAGTGGAAGGTTGGGTAACCAATTCCAGCGGGAAACTGGGTCAGCGAGCCGACAGGCTGTGGAGGACAGTGGAAGGCAACAGGAAACCACCACTGCAATTACTTCCCTAGGCGTTCATGGGATGAACCTCTTTGTACAATATTCTGGAGGTGAAGCTTCCCCTCAATCGGATCTCCAGGAGGGGAATACGAGGACTCCAGAGCTTAGGGCAAATGGTAAAAGAAGGAAGGAAGGAAGGAAGGAAGGAAGGAAGGAAGGAAGGAAGGAAGGAAGAAGAAGGAAGACTTATTGAGGATTGGGACTTGGAATGTTTTAACCCTTCTCCATGAATGGAAACTAAAAAACGCCAAACATGAAATGACAAGAAACAAATTGGATGTATTCGGAATGTGTGAGGTGAGATGGGGTGGTTGTGGAGAACTAGATAGTGCCCACTTCTGATTGTACTATTCAAGTGAAGATGAAAATGGAATGCATGGGGTTGGAATTTTGATAGGTAAAAGACCGAAGGACAAGGTTATCAAGGTTGAATATGATAGTGGAAGAATAATGATGATGATAGTGAAAGGAAAAAATAAAGACTTAGTTATCATCCAGGTCTACATGCCAACAAGTAATCATTCAGAAGAAGAGGTAGAAGAATGTTATGAGAAGATAGAAAACTTAACAGAGAGAGAGAGAAAAGAAATGAATGTATTGTTATAATGGGTGATTGGAATGCAGTAGTTGGTGAAGGACCAGAAGGAAAAGCTCTGAAAATTTGGACTGGGAGAAAGAAATGAGAGAGGGTAAAGTTGTTGGAATACTGCAATGAAAATTTTCATGGTAGTTGAGTATTTTTACGAGCTTCAAATAGGAGCGACTTCAGCAGTGGATAGGAACTGTGACTGCTGTGTTCAAATGCGAGCTGAGTTGGTGACCCTTCGCTCACAGCTCCAGGGAGTGCTGGCTACCGTCACACAGCCTGAGGCTGTTGCCAAGGGGCGTCACTGTGGGGAGGTCGGACGCAGGATGCGAGTGACGTCGAGCCTGTCCCATGTGTCCTCCGATCGGTCCACTGCTGTGGCCGCCCCGGGTACTGCATGCACTGAGGTTGACCCCTCACCCGTGCTCGAGCGGGGGATCATTCCAAACTCTGGCAGGCAGCGAAAGACCTTCTGAAGGGCCGATCGTACAGCCTCCCCGGTTCGTTTGACGAACAGGTTTCGCGCGATATCTGTGGCTGACAAAGTGTCTAAGCCGGATGCAGCCGTCCACCCTGTTCCAGAGGAAGCTTCTCGGTCTTCAAGGTCTGGGCAGTCACAGAGGATGGGTTTGCTGGCAGGTGGGAGCTCCAACGTTAAGCGCGCAATGGGGGCCCCTAAGGAACATGACTGCCAAGGAGTGGAAGGAAGCCAGTGTGCACTGTGTGCATACCGGGGGGAGTCATTCCAGATGTGGGAAGGGTGCTTCCGGATGTTGTGAAAAGTACAGGGTGCAGCCAACTGAAGGCGGTGGCTCATGCCGGTACCAATGACGTGTGTCGCTTTGGATCGGAGCAGATTCTCCCTGGTTTCGGGCAGCTAGCGGAAATGGTAAAGACTGCCAGTCTTGCTTCCGAGATTAAGCCGGAGCTCACCGTCTCCAGCATCGTTGATAGAATGGACTGTGGTCCTTTGGTACAGAGTCGAGTGGAGGGTCTGGCGGTTCTGTGACCGTATAGGCTGCAGATTCCTTGACTTGCGCCATCGGGTAGTGGGTTTCTGGGTTTCATTTAATAGGTCAGAAATCCACTACACACAGGAAGCAACTGCATGGGTAGCGGGGGCTGTGTGGAAGGGACTGGACGGGTTTTTACATTAGAGTGTCCCAAGAAACCACAGAAAGGGCGTCTGTCTAATAGGGGGGAGGTAAAACACAGTGAGATAGTTGTAGAAACGATCGGTATTGTATTTGTAAATTGTCGTTGCTGTGTTGAAAGAACCAGAGCTCCAAGCCCTAATAGAAAGGACTGATGCTCAAATAGTTATAGGTACGGAAAGCTAGCTAAAGCCGGAAATAAGTTCAGCCGAAATTTTTTCAAAGGACCTAACAGTGTTTAGAAAGGATAGATTAAATACCGTTGGTGGTGGGGTATTTATTTCTGTCGGAAGTGGTTTACCTTGTAGTGAAATAGTAGTAGATAGTTCCTGCGAAATAGTATGGGTAGAGGTTATACTTGACAATCGGACTCAACTATTAATTGGATCATTTTACCGACCTCCTATTCACAAGCTATAGTTGGTGAACAGTTCAAAGAAAACTTGAGTCTCGTTCCAAATGGGTTCCCAGTTCATACAATTAAAGTAGGTGGTGACTTCAATCTACCCCCAATATGGTGGAAAAATTATGAGTTTAAGGCCGGCTGCAGGCATCAAACGTTATCCGAAATTGTACTGAATGCTTTCTCAGAAAATTATCTTGAACAAGTAGTTCATGAGCCCACTCGAAGCGTAAATGGTTGCGTAAACATACTTGACCTCTTTGCAACAAATAATCCTGGACAAATAGTGAGTGTTGTGACGAATACAGGGATTGGCGACCACAAGGCAGTTGCTGCTAGGCTGAATACCGTAACACCCACAACCATAAAAAAGAAACGCGAAGTACATCTACTTAAGAGTTGATAAAAAGCTCTTAACGCCTTTTTAAGGGGGCAGTCTCCACTCCTACCATTCTGATCACGTTAGCGTAGAAAAGTTGAGGAATAATTTCAAAGATATAGTATCGATGATAATTGAGAGATATATACCACATAAATTAGTAAGTGTTGGTACCAACAGGTCCCCCATGGTACACAAAACGGGTCAGATCGCTGTTGCAGAAGCAACAAAAAAGCATGCTAAATTTAAAGGAACGCAAAATCCCCAAGACTGGCAAAGCTTTGCACATGTTGTAAATATAGCGCGTACTTCAATGCGAGATGCTGTTAATAATTTCCACAACGAAATTCTCTCTCGGAATCTGGCAGAAAACCCAAAGAGATTCTGGTCATACATAAAGCACACCAGTGGCAAGACGCAATCAATACCTTCACTGCGCGATAGCAACGGTGAAGTCACTGATGACAGTGAAACTAAAGCACAGTTATTAAACACGGTTTTACGAAACTTCTTCACCAAAGAAGACGAAGTAAATATTCCTGAATTCCAATCAAGAACAACTGCCAAGAGCAGAAACATAGAAGTAGATATCCTCGGTGTAGCAAAGCAACTTAAATCACTTAATAAAAGCATGGCCTCCGGGCCAGATTGTATACCAGTCAGGTTCGTTGCAGAATATACCGTGGCTAGACGCCTCACACCACGCGGCTACCTAGCGCGGCTCCAGAATGTGAGTCCAGTGTCCTAACCACTGCGCTACCTCGCTCGGTCCGGATTCCGAAGAAATGTATGAACAGACGCGGCAATAATGGCCCTACACCTTATCTTAGAAAACAGGCTGAAGAAAGCCGAATCTATCTTTACAGAATTTGTAGATTTGGGGATAGTTTCTGACAATGCTGACGCATACTCTCCTTGATAGTCTGAAGGTAGCAGGGATAAAATACATACAGCGAAAAGTTATCGACAATTTGTAAATAAACTAGACTGCAGTTATAAGAATTGAAGGGAAAAGCAAGCAGTGGTCGAGAAGGAAGTGAGGCGAGATTGTAGCCCGTTCCCGATGTTATTTAATGTATACACTGAACACGCAATAAATGAAACGGGGGAAATACAGAAAGGTAATTAATGACAAATAAAAAGTCAGCTAATTAACTGATGATGCCCAAAGCAGAGATGATATGAAGTGTTAGGAAGTCTTTTCTGAAGGTAGCCTTGTGCGGCAGTGAAACAGCGCAAACAATAAGGTAATTGAACCTTCTGACATGGGGTCCACAGAAGAACGCCGAAGATTAGATAGGCAGACTGAATAGCAATGAGGATGGAAGCTGAATCGATTTGGGGAAAAAAATTAATTTGTGGTGCAAAAGATATTGGTTGTAGGGCGCATAGTGAGGCATCAAGGAATAATTAATTTGGCAGTGGAAGAAAGCGTAGTAGGTAAAAATTGTGGAGGGTGATTAGTTGGTTTGTGGGATTGAAGGGACCAGACTGCTATGGTCATCGGTCCCTGTGGAGGGAGACCAAGGCATGAATACAGTTGGCAGGTTCAAATGGATGTGGGTTGCAGTAGTTATGCAGAGATGAAGAGGCTTGCACAGAATTAGACTAGCGTGGGGAGAGGTATCAAACCACTCTTCGGACTGAAAACAACAACAGCAGCGTTACCCACAACCTTAGCTGAAATTAAAGCTCACTAGGCACTCGAAACCAATAAGAGAGTATTAGAACATCAAGGGAAGGAGCGGTTTTGCATACATTTATCGATCATGGACT
Source organism: Schistocerca nitens (assembly GCF_023898315.1). Lineage (NCBI taxonomy): Eukaryota > Metazoa > Arthropoda > Insecta > Orthoptera > Acrididae > Schistocerca > Schistocerca nitens. The sequence goes on along the minus strand of NC_064614.1, from coordinate 1,013,284,270 downwards.
GTGTGGCAGACCTTTCCGTAGTATCTCACGGCTCTCTCCCTCCCTCTCTCTCTCTCTCTCTCTCTCTCTCTCTCTCTCTGCCCCTCGTCATTAGCCTCGCTTGCAGAGGGTAGATGCTCGTGGAGGCCTGTATAAAACCAGTCTTCCGAGTGAACATAACAATTTTTGGTTGGTTTATGTCTTCTTCCGTCTGTCTTTTTATATATTTTCTAATATTTATTCCCCCTAAAAATTTCCCATCTTCCACTCCCGTCAGTGCCTTTGTGATTCACCAGATTTTTAATTAATCTCTTAGTTCTTCTGGTATCGATCTTTCCACTAATTTCTTATTTCCTTAGTTCAAATGGTTCAAATGGCTCTGAGCACTATGGGACTCAACTGCTGAGGTCATTAGTCCCCTAGAACTTAGAACTAGTTAAACCTAACTAACCTAAGGACATCACAAACATCCATGCCCGAGGCAGGATTCGAACCTGCGACCGTAGCGGTCTAGCGGTTCCAGACTGCAGCGCCTTTAACCGCACGGCCACTTCGGCCGGCTTATTTCCTTAGTCTTTTAGTACTTATTTCGAGTACCTACTTATTAAGTAGCTTTAAATAATAAAGTTGCATACAATTCGAAAATTATTTTCAACATCGCAATGGTTTATTAAGCACAGTGTTCTTGGCGACGGTATATCGTTGCCATCCTCTTGCCTTACCCAGACAGTTTTTGGGGGCGCTACAGTTTACATTCATCTGTGAACCACTAAGCATAGTGTCATAATTCCATATGATTCCATTTTATCCTCCTGACTTTTCGCGGTCCACGTTTCTTTTCCACAGGATGGTGTGCTCGAAATGAACAGGTTCAGCATATTCTGTTCCACGTCATTATAAAACTACAGCAGAACTCTTGTTGACGAAAACTTCCCAAGACAGCATTAATCTATTTCTCGTCATCTTAGTTGTTCGGCTACCTTCTATAATATTGCTTCCGATGCAGCACAATTTTTTTCACTTTCCTCCTCTATCTTGCCCAGTTCTTATTTTTAGTTTGTGGCTGCTCTCGTTTCTACGACTATGCACAGTTTTCTCCACCATTTTTGGTTCTTATCTAATAAGATAATCCACTTTATTCATCAATTCGTTATTTCCTACTTGTGATGTAAAGGACTATGTCGACTGTGGTTACCAGCATTTGGGATTTGTTGCTCTTAGACAATCATTCGTGTTCCGAAAATTTCTTTCATCTATTTAACTGCTTCTCAGCCATACAAATTAAACAGTAGTGCCGATTACCTAGACCTCTCCCTAACCATCTACTCAACACAAACTTATCTCTCTTGTTTTCCTGTTTTATTAACTTCATTTGGTTTTTGTACACACTTCCCCAATACAGCAAACTAGTTTTCATCCAAGGAAGAATTTTTATGCAATGTATTTTGACTTTTAGCTATCTAGACATAAGAAAATCTGACAGATACATGACGATGTATATGAGATGCTGTAAAATGATAAAACGTACCCACGTGCGGCAGTAAGAAGGATGTAGAAAAGACCAAACGTGACAAAATTGCATGTGTTTCAATTCGCTTAAGTTGTGTGTGTGTGTGTGTGTGTGTGTGTGTGTGTGTGTGTGTGTGTGTGTGTGTGTGTGTGTGTGTGTCTCCAACAGCGCTCTGGGACAACTGTCTGTTTCTGTAGAACGTGGAATATAGCTCCGCTAATTGCAGCATCCCAGGCACAGTAAGTTTATGTGCGTGTATTGACATGCGTGCGTAGGAAAGCTATTGCGGCGATAGGGAAGCTAATAACGCAGGTACAGGCTCGTCCCGCATGGACAAAGAAGAGAGTGCTGCCCAAAGTCAATATTTTATCGAAAGCCTCAGCAGGCGATGGAGGCACCGTGCACTGCGAGTAACGAGGACACGAAAATCAATCACGAGACAAACTGTACTGCAGCGAGAGGTGATTGCTTCGCTAGATTCTGTGACGGTCAAGTAACTGCACGGGTTCAATACAATGTTACGTGGAGCAGCGTATCTGTAAAATATTCACTCACCAGAGGTATGCGTTCTGTCAACGTCACAAAAGCGTATTGTCTACAGATATAACAATGAGTTACATATCAAGAATTTCACAATCCCTGTTGTTGTTGTTGTTGTGGTCTTCAGTCCTGAGACTGGTTTGATGCAGCTCTCCATGCTACTCTATCCTGTGCAAGCTTCTTCATCTCCCAGTACCTACTGCAACCTACATCCTTCTGAATCTGCTTAGTGAATTGATCTCTTGGTCTCCCTCTACGATTTTTACCCTCCACGCTGCCCTCCAATGCTAAATTTGTGATCCCTTGATGCCTCAAAACATGTCCTACCAACCGATCCCTTCTTCTAGTCAAGTTGTGCCACAAACTTCTCTTCTCCCCAATCCTATTCAATACCTCCTCATTAGTTACGTGATCTACCCACCTTATCTTCAGCATTCTTCTGTAGCACCACATTTCGAAAGCTTCTATTCTCTTCTTGTCCAAACTGGTTATCGTCCATGTTTCACTTCCATACATGGCTACACTCCATACAAATACTTTCAGAAACGACTTCCTGACACTTAAATCTATACTCGATGTTAACAAATTTCTCTTCTTCAGAAACGCTTTCCTTGCCATTGCCAGTCTACATTTTATATCCTCTCTACTTCGACCATCATCAGTTATTTTACTCCCTAAATAGCAAAACTCCTTTACTACTTTAAGTGTCTCATTTCCTAATCTAATCCCCTCAGCATCACCCGATTTAATTTGACTACATTCCATTACCCTCGTTTTGTTTTTGTTGATGTTCATCTTATATCCTCCTTTCAAGACACTGTCCATTCCGTTCAACTGCTCTTCCAAGTCCTTTGCTGTCTCTGACAGAATTACAATGTCATCGGCGAACCTCAAAGTTTTTACTTCTTCTCCATGAATTTTAATACCTACTCCGAATTTTTCTTTTGTTTCCTTTACTGCTTGCTCAATATACAGATTGAATAACATCGGGGAGAGGCTACAACCCTGTCTCACTCCTTTCCCAACCACTGCTTCCCTTTCATGCCCCTCGACTCTTATAACTGCCGTCTGGTTTCTGTACAAATTGTAAATAGCCTTCCGCTCCTTGTATTTTACCCCTGCCACCTTCAGAATTTGAAAGAGAGTATTCCAGTTAACATTGTCAAAAGCTTTCTCTAAGTCTACAAATGCTAGAAACGTAGGTTTGCCTTTTCTTAATCTAGCTTCTAAGGTAAGTCGTAAGGTTAGTATTGCCTCACGTGTTCCAACATTTCTACGGAATCCAAACTGATCCTCCCCGAGGTCCGCTTCTACCAGTTTTTCCATTCGTCTGTAAAGAATTCGCGTTAGTATTTTGCAGCTGTGACTTATTAAACTGATAGTTCGGTAATTTTCACATCTGTCAACACCTGCTTTCTTTGGTATTGGAATTATTATATTCTTCTTGAAGTCTGTGGGTATTTCGCCTGTCTCATACATCTTGCTCACCAGATGGTAGAGTTTTGTCATGACTGGCTCTCCCAAGGCCATCAGTAGTTCTAATGGAATGTTGTCTACTCCCGGGGCCTTGTTTCGACTCAGGTCTTTCAGTGCTCTGTCAAACTCTTCACGCAGTATCTTATCTCCCATTTCATCTTCATCTACATCCTCTTCCATTTCCATAATATTGTCCTCAAGTACATCGCCCTTGTATAAACCCTCTATATACTCCTTCCACCTTTCTGGTTCAAAAAATGGCTCTGAGCACTATGGGACTCAACTGCTGAGGTCATTAGTCCCCTAGAACTTAGAACTAGTTAAACCTAACTAACCTAAGGACATCACAAACATCCATGCCCGAGGCAGGATTCGAACCTGCGACCGTAGCGGTCTTGCGGTTCCAGACTGCAGCGCCTTTAACCGCACGGCCACTTCGGCCGGCCACCTTTCTGCCTTCCCTTCTTTGCTTAGAACTGGGTTGCCATCTGAGCTCTTGATATTCATACAAGTGGTTCTCTTCTCTCCAAAGGTCTCTTTAATTTTCCTGTAGGCAGTATCTATCTTACCCCTAGTGAGACAAGCCTCTACATCCTTACATTTGTCCTCTAGCCATCCCTGCTTAGCCATTTTGCACTTTCTGTCGATCTCATTTTTGAGACGTTTGTATTCCTTTTGCCTGCTTCATTTACTGCATTTTTATATTTTCTCCTTTCATCAATTAAATTCAATATTTCTTCTGTTACCCAAGGATTTCTATTAGCCCTCGTCTTTTTACCTACTTGATCCTCTGCTGCCTTCACTACTTCATCCCTCAGAGCTACCCATTCTTCTTCTACTGTATTTCTTTCCCCCATTCCTGTCAATTGTTCCCTTATGCTCTCCCTGAAACTCTCTACAACCTTTGGTTCTTTCAGTTTATCCAGGTCCCATCTCCTTAAATTCCCACTTTTTTGCAGTTTCTTCAGTTTCAATCTGCAGTTCATAACCAATAGATTGTGGTCAGAATCCACATCTGCCCCTGGAAATGTCTTACAATTTAAAACCTGGTTCCTAAATCTCTGTCTTACCATTATATAATCTATCTGATACCTATTAGTATCTCCAGGATTCTTCCAGGTATACAACCTTCTTTTATGATTCTTGAACCAAGTGTTAGCTATGATTAAGTTATGCTCTGTGCAAAATTCTACAAGGCGGCTTCCTCTTTCATTTCTTACCCCCAATCCATATTCACCTACTATGTTTCCTTCTCTCCCTTTTCCTACTGACGAATTCCAGTCACCCATGACTATTAAATTTTCGTCTGCCTTCACTACCTGAATAATTTCTTTTATCTCGTCATACATTTCATCAATTTCTTCATCATCTGCAGAGCTAGTTGGCATATAAACTTGTACTACTGTAGTAGGCATGGGCTTTGTGTCTATCTTGGCCACAATAATGCGTTCACTATGCTGTTTGTAGTAGCTAACCCGCACTCCTATTTTTTTATTCATTATTAAACCTACTCCTGCATTACCCCTATTTGATTTTGTATTTATAACCCTGTAATCACAATCCCTAAAAAGGGCATTTTGTTGTATACCATGGGCTGCACTTCAGAATTATTTGCCGGACCGGTATTCGGGCATACAGCCCATTATCAGTGGCATCAGCTGAGAAGATAAAAGAAATGTAGGTGTATCGATGTTGGTAACATAAGAACATTTTGTATACACCAAAGGAGAAACGTAAAATTTCTTACATACTGTGCACAGTTACACCAACCGATGTATTTGTCAACTACAAATTGTTTATGATGGTGCAGAACGACGTTTATCTAGGAAACACAGAAACCCGTTATGTTTTTAAAATCTAATTGAAACCCTGTACATAATCATGATAGGATTCATTGTCTTTCCTTTGCAGTACACAGATCGTCATGTGCTCATGTTGTAACTGTGAAACGCTAGAGGGCCACACTTCCTGGTCACATCGGACATTATTGTCACAGTAAGAAATCATGGAAATGGCGGTCAGGGCAGAGTGTCTCATAGTTACGGTACTTTTTTACTTCCAAGACCATACGTAGGTAAATCTGTCGCATGCGTTCACTGTGTATGTACATTAATTACCAGCTTTGGACAAATGGTATTAAATGTAGAATATGTAATGAGATAAATATTGATGTCAATTGTTATGAGCAACACACTGAGCAAAACGCGTAAATCTAATGCAAGGGGGAGATCAAAAAATTTTTGTTTGAGGGCGTCTCTGCAGCGATATGAAACCCATCACCAATCCGAAGCGGGTATACAAGCGTACAATCAAAGCGAAACGTCCGGGGAAACTGCTACGAGGCGTGCTGCTGCTTCAAGACAACAAATGTCCCCATGTCGCAAGTGTCGTAACGCACAAGTTACACTAACTCAAGTGGGAGGCATTGTTAACATCCGTCTTATAGCCTTGATCTCTCACCGTGCGATTATCACGCTTCAGTCCCATAAAAAGGGTCTTAGATGGTCGACGATTACTGCCGGACGAGGATGTGCAGCAGACAGTCGCGAACTTCTTCACGCAGAAGCACACACCAAACGTGTATCTGCAATCTGGTACGTCGGTGGGATGATTATCTAAATGTTCACGACGGCCGTTGTGGCCGAACGGTTCTAGGCGCTTCAGTCCGGAACCACGCGGCTGCTACGGTCGCAGGTTCGAATCCTGCCTCGGGCATGGATGTATATGATGTCCTTAGGTTAGTTAGGATTTTAGTAGTTCTACGGGACTGATGAAAATCAAATGGCTCTCAGCACTATGGGACTTAACTTCTGTGGGCATCAGTCCCCGAGAACTTAGAACTACTGAAACCTAACTAACCTAAGGACATCACAACACATCCATGCCCGAGGCAGGATTCGAACCTGCGACCGTAGCGGTCACGCGGTTCCAGACTGAATCGCCTAGAACCGCACGGCCACACCGGCCGGCCTATACTGGCTCACAGGATGTAGAAAACGGTTCAAATGGCTCTGAACACTATGGGACTTAAACTTCTGAGGTCATCAGTGCCCTAGAACTTAGAACTACTTAAACGTAACTAACCTAAGGACATCACATACATCCATGCCCGAGGCAGGATTCGAACCTGCGATGGCAGCGGTCGCGCGGTTCCAGACTGTAGCGCCTAGAACCGCTCGGCTACTCCGGCCGGCAATCGCTTCGAAATTATGTTAGTCTTCTTTACGGATAATGTACTAAAATCAATTGCTTACTTCATGTAATTGTTATATCGTATACTGGTAAACGATACAATAATAGCGCTTTGGTTGCTACTGGCAGATCGTGTATCACAACTACAGAAAAAGTAACCCGACGTTGCTGTTTTTTTTACCGAGTTGACAGGGTACCGTAACCGTTTACGACTACTCTTCGTAGTACTCAGCAGTAATAGGAAAAAAACATCTGCACCTGATTTGTAACATCATATCTTCTACATTTAGGAAAGACCTTTCTTGCTTTCACCGATCTCAGAATATTATTGTTTCAATTTTGCGGTCTCCGACTTAGCTGACGAAATTTGTGATAAATGTCAGCTGAGAGATTTTGTTGAGAGGAATTTATTGGACTACATAATTCATTTTTCATATAATCTTTACTTATGCTTGTTTCAAACCTGCGTTTCCTGCTGCATACACGCAAAGCATATGCGCTTCCCTAGCTGGTACTGCATGCATTTGAGGAGCTCACGCCACTCCATAGTGCATTACATGATTTGTATCTTGGTGGACGACAAATATTTTCGACAAGATATCGCAAAATACCTATTAACGATAACTCTTCATCCTAGTCTTTTACATATATAAATCTATTGTGATTAGTTTTCTGGATCATGTCCCACAGTGACATAATTCGGAAGCTAAATTCCCGCAAAAACTTACTACACACCAAAGTAGTAGAGTACCGCGCTAGCTGAAGGCTTTCTTATCATTACAATGAAATGAATACCCCTAGCTGCATACAGGCGTTGATATAAGTCAACGGAGACAGTTGAAAATGTGTGCCCCAACCGGGACTCGAACCCGGGATCTCCTGCTTACATGGCAGACGCTCTATCCATTTTTTCCCTCATTTTGTTCGATATTGTTCGTTGCATTTGTTCGGTGCAGATGTCCCATGACACCCGTTCAAGTTCAGTGTTGAGCCGTTGACTCAGTTTTTTTATTGCAGAGGACAGCTAACTCTGACCGAACACGCTGAGCTACCGTGCTGGCTTATTTTTTTAGGTCATATTTGACCATCTTCTTCTGTGCGGGTGCACAAACAGTGCCAGAACTCTTACGGGAATCGGCAAAAAGCAGCGAGAAATTAGTATAATGAGCAGGGGCACTATGAATATAGCGCGGAACAATAAGTTGGGAATGTGGGTCTCACGGGAGGCGCACCAGGTATAAGTCCCTGCAGTCGCACTATCCTGTGTGTCCTCGGTGGCTCAGATGGATAGAGCGTCTGGCATGTAAGCAGGAGATCCCGGGTTCGACTCCCGGTCGGGCCAGACATTTTCAACTGTCCCCGTTGACTTATATCAACGCCTGTATGCAGCTAGGGGTATTCATTTCATTGTAATTTCATTCTAACGAGCTGCATGGTCACCGATGGTATCTATCCTTTCGGACATATCCGAAAGAACAGATACCATCTTCATATATATATTTCTTATCATTGCCTGTTACACGCGCTGCAGCAGCAACATTCAAACAAGTTTGAATGGAATCGTCGCCTGTTGTACAGGCATCACCACGAACGTCGCCCTTGTAAGACAGGCACCGCACTACCACACAGCAACTGACGTGTATTGTCCCTGCGGCTGCTTCTGTCGCTTGCGTGTAGCGCCCGGCGTTAAACGACCTTCACACGGAACGTGCAACGCGCTGACGCGGACTTAACCAAGCTGGTGCCTGTGTGTCGATACGCCCCAGGAAGCGATGGGATACCAACCTGATAGTCGTCCGACACATGGCCCGACAACCAGGTGTGATGGTCTGGGATGCCATTTCATTTCGTAGGAGGACTCTTTTGGTTGTTATCCACGGCACCCTTGCAGTACAGCGGTAGTCGACGATATTCTACGTCCCGTTTTGTTTCCCTTCGTGGCAAGGCATCCTGGGCTTGCCAACGGCGACAGTTTCTACTGCTCGTCTTCGTGCTTGTTAAAGCCTAACTTAGGCTGTAAGATCGCCAGGTCTCTCCCCAATTGAGAATGTTTCGAGCACAAATGGGCAGGACTCTCCAAACATCTCGCGATTTTGGACAGAATTTGGCTCCATGTCCCCCAGGAGGGCATGCAACAGTTCTGTCAGTCAGTGCGAAACGGAATAACTGCTTGCATAAGGGCGAGAGGTGGACGAAAACGGTCAATTTGTGGAGCTCTTCCTCTTGAATAAATCATCCAATTTTTCTGAAATTGTAATCATTTGTTTGTGTGCTTGTGTACGTCACATCTACCGATTTCCGGTCCGTTTGGATAATTTCTTCGTGGTGCGTCGTTTTCTTGTCTTAGAGTGTATCTGAAACCAAGAAAAGTATTTACGTTGTACAACACACGGGCAAAAAAGCCAACACTATACGTAAACAAATAAATACGTAAATAGAGAAACGTTTTTGATGAAAACTATGTCGACAGCGAAAAAAATCAGATGTATTTAAGGACAAAAAATTTCGATGTTATTTGACATTTAGAAAGGAAATTAAGATACAGTTAATGAACTAAAATAGCGGTATTTACTGCAATCTAAAAACAGTTTGATGTGTTTGTAAGTATATATTTTCGCGAACAAGTAAATGTCGATGTTCTGAAATTTTTGGACCACACTTTTCCTACTCTCAATTTTTAAGACTGTGGGAAAAATCCTTTCGGAATTTAAAAAAAAATTACAGTAAGACTAGTGCAATGTCAATTTCATTTGTCCTACAAGTAACTGCACCGTAAAAGAACCAAATGAATCACACCTCACACAACGATAGATGGCACTGCTTATGGAGGCAAAATTCAGCATGTACATATATAGTAAATATGAAGCTCAATCTCTCATGAGCTTTATGTTTACTATATACACGCGTGATGAATTTTGTCTGCATAAGCAATACCATCTGTCGTCTTGTGATGTGTAACTCACTCAGTTCTTTTACAATGCGATTCTTGTAGAACAAATGTAATTGACAATGTACAAGTCATAGTTATTTCGTTACCTTTTAATTTTTTTCAAATTTCTATGTAGAAGTCTCTAGGTAATTGGTAGATGTATTAATAGACTAGCGCCCTCTTGTGACCGGTTTGAGTTAAGACCATGTACCTTTACTATCAGGTTGCACTTGGCTATGGTTCACAGCAGGTGAGACCTGATGAACCAATATGACAGTACAGTAAACAGTATTTTAACATGAAGATTATTTTAGTGGTAAGATTTCTCCATAAATTTATAAGATCCATTGTGACACTAACGTTAACTATTACTTATAATACCACGTATATACTCATTTCAGCCTTTGAAAAAGATATATCGAAACGAGGAAGCAATTTCATCCATATTTGACAAAGAAATTTGATAGTGTAATACCGGCCTTAGACACGTGAAATTTGAAACGCAAAATGGCCACGGGTTCTTATACTGCGTTTTTGCAAGTTATCAAGCACAAGTCTTGAGAGGTCAGACTCAGTACAGGAGTAAAACGCCAGGAGCGCTGCAGTAGACTCACTCGTGGCGAGCAGTCGCATGAGACGAAGTTGCTCTTTGAGAATACAGGGCGGCACGTGGTAGGCGCGCCGTGGGCGGCGGAAGCTGACCCTCAGCACGCGACTCGCGGCTCGTTAGGCTGCTGTGCGGCGAATTAGGCGCGGCCGTGGGCGGCGCGCTTCCCAGAAGGCGGCAGCGCCGGCCGCTCCCCTGACACTCCACCGGCTCAAGTGTTCCACGCCAGCGTCAACGCGCACACCACTTTCATGTGCCGCGCGTGCTTTGCTGATTCTCTACATTACCGCGGCACTTGCGCCTGTGCATACACGTACAGTAACGACTGAACACCTCCGGTACATTTCTTAACCCGAGCCGTTACGATATGCGTGTGAGTTATGTGCGTAGTTCTAGCCATCGCAGTCTCTCTTCTAGGACGACTATACACAGAATTATGACAGATGTTCTCAGGTATTTTCTTCCCATTCCTCACTCAATCTGCCGAACATTTTCTAAGCCTTTCTGACATTCGCTGGTCTCGCTATCAACCAGGGCTCCTAAACAACTCACAAATTTACAGGGGTTCAGAGTCAGGATTCTTATCAGGTTACTCTCTGTCATTGGTTATTTAATTAATTATTTTGTACCTCTTTAGCTTATGACACTCAACCACACATTCAGAATACGTCAAAAACCTCCAAAACCTTAAATAGAATATCGCCAGTATAATAATAGTTCAGTTATGAAATGCCAAAACGCAAATAATAATGACGACGACGTCGACAGCAATAAAAATAATAACAACAATATGAAATACAAAAAACTTTCCTGATGTTCAGCAAAATGTTATTTTTGGTCACGAAACTGCTTTAGGCTTTTTTCGCCGTTGTCAGGCGTCAATTGAATATCTCAATTACAGATAAAATGACGTGCAACTTACTCAGACAATACTTATACAGAAGATACAAAAATTATGACATTTAGAGTGTTTAAAAAGGAAGGTACTAAATTTGTCATGCTGGAATACAACAGTTAAGTATGAACTTAAAATGGAAAGCCAAGTTTATGTGGATATTGTTATATTTAATAGCAGATGAAAAAATAAAAACGGAATTCACGATCGTAATCTAATATTATTGCACTACATTAACAAACTTAATTTAAAAGAAGAGGAAAAAGAAAATTCCAAGAGGAACCAGAATCTGGTGCACCAGTCCCGTATGTTGGCAACATTTCAGATAATCTCGCATAATAGTTGAAGTCTCACAACTACAGACATGACTTTTACAACAACGGAATATCAACATTTTTATTCAACAGTGAACACAAATTGCAACCTTTGCCAGAGTGCTGTGTATAAAATCACACGTCACCACAGTGAAAAACTGTGTGTTCGTCATTGAGGACGAGCGGTGGCAGTTAGTTTAAGAACATAGAACAACCTGACGATTCGGAAAGACGTTCATCCTTCGCAGACCATCTGTTAACAGAAACCCACCTATATTAAGTAGATTGCGACACTTCAGACACTTAACTAGAACAGAATCATAACTCTACTGGAAATTCTAGGAATCAGTAAACGTTTGGCAATGAACGCAAGCTCAATTTTAAACGACCGAAGTCAGTTTCGTTTTTCTCCTCTGTTAAATTAAGTTTTACTTAAATATTAAACTACAATGATAAATTCAACTTTATTTATCAACTGATGGGAACGACATAAAAATGTAATCTTTCCTTTGTAAACACACTGCCTTTTTTACATATTTTGTATGTTTTTCCATAAGTAATATCTTTATAGGGCTCCAAACATAAGTTTCACATAATTTTACCTGTGCTTGCGACATTCAGTTGTCACCTGACAGTGGCCTAAGAAAACGATGGTCTGTTCGTAAGCAAATGAAAATAAGTTCTGCAGAACGGTAGGAATATGTTCCTGTTTAATTTTCTTTTGCTCTGCCAGGCACTATGTACCTGAAATGATTAGGAACGTGACCATGAAAAATTCAAATCCGGAATATTGGATCAGGTACGAAGTCAGAATCATGTTCACACGGAGAGTTTTATTTTTCTATTCATCAGCTTATTAAAATGAGTCGAAGTTACCGAACCAAAAACAAGTGAACCTATGACGTCTTACTTTTTATTTATTTCAGCGAACTACAAGGCAATAGCCTGCACAGGGTACACCTAAACGAAGTAGGAATAAAGGGAATTCCATTTTCTATCTTGGTTATATTACAAACATATTCATTAATTTCACACGACAAGGTGATTTCTGCGATGCACCATTTTCAAATGATTACCGATATCCTCGTAATTTTACACAGTCACCCTGTATGGGTAAATACAACGTACGTGTCTCATTTAAATATACAGGGTGTTTGAAAAAGAACCCCTAGTTTTAAGTGTAAATTTAATGGGAAAATTAATGAAAAATTACATCAATGAGTACATATCATGAAAGAGAATTACTTTAAGTATTGTTTAATGTTACTAGACTTCAAGGTAGGATCCATTTGTTGCCCTGTACACGTCGAGACAATATTCCACTTCTCGCCACGCATTCAGCAACATTTCAGGTATAACTGTCCCAACCGCCGCGACGATTCTTTTCCGTAAATGAATGATGTCTCTAATCATTTGCTGTACACGACATTTTTTATGTGGCTCCAAAAGAAAACGTCGAGTGGGGTTAATTCTGGGCTTCGTGGTGGCCGTAACAGTTGCGCTCCTAATTGTAGACTACGTCTGGCCAATGACTTCTTCGGTCTCCGAAAACACGAAACAAGATCTTCAGAAGTTCTCGGTCTAATTGGTGATTTTGCTTTTAAAACATTACCAGTTAAAACATTACCAGTTAAAACATTACCAGTTTCCTTTAAAGACTTTAGCCATTGACCGATAGTTTTTGCTGCAGGTGGTTCACCACCATACTGACGTCTAAAATTACGTTGCACTGTTATAACTGACTCAGTTTTCTCAAGCCAAACAACACATTGCACTTTCTGTTGCGGAGTACACATTGTTGCTGAGTTGCGCTGCACTGCACTGCACACACGCACGCGTGGACTGAACTGAGGGAACGGAGGAAACAAACAGCACTGATGCCGTCTCAAGGTCTAGCTGACCTTCCAACTGCAGGGGAGCCAAACTTGGAGAATTAATGAATCGAACACCACAAACTAGAATAGTGTACGTCACTTTGTACAGATTCTAGGACACATTAAAACTAGGGAGTTCTTTTACAAACACACTTTATAACAGCTGTCAAAGTCGACGCTTCAGACAAATGCCGGGTTGGTTAATTTGAAAATGGTGAGACCGATTGCCTTGCGCAATTCGAGCTGGTGCTGAGTCTCTAATAACCCGTCACTGGCGTTACGTTAAACCATTTTCTCCTTTTCCTTCCATGGTACGCTAAATCTTATGTCATGCAGACCATTATGTGTTGCTTTGACTTCTATAAAAATCAGCAGAGGCCCCAGAACAGCTGACGGTTCACAATTCAAGCTCGTGAGCCTTTCTGTGAATTGACTAATTCGCGTTCACGATTATTTACTTTCAAGGAAGAGATGATATACATCTTGAAACTTCCTGGCAGATTAAAACTGTGTGCCCGACCGAGACTCGAACTCGGGACCTTTGCCTTTCGCGGGCAAGTGCTCTACCAACTGAGCTACCGAAGCACGACTCACGCCCGGTCCTCACAGCTTTACTTCTGCCAGTATCTCGTCTCCTACCTTCCAAACTTTACAGAAGCTCTCCTGCGAACCATGCAGAACTAGCACACCTGAAAGAAAGGATATTGTGGACACATGGCTTAGCCACAGCCTGGGGGATGTTTCGGTAGCTCAGTTGGTAGAGCACTTGCCCGCGAAAGGCAAACGTCCCGAGTTCGAGTCTCGGTCGGGCACACAGTTTTAATCTGCCAGGAAGTTTGATATCAGCGCACACTCCGCTGCAGAGGGAAAATCTCATTCTGGATATACATCTTCTTCGCCGTGAAAGCACTTTGGGGAACTTGCTATGCCTCTTCGGAACCAGTGCTCTTTATACTATCCATAATACAATTTTCTACGTGTAGATACTAAAATTTAATGTGAGATTCAATTGTCCAGTCTATTGCCATCTCGGGATCTCTGGTTTTCCGTATCTGTAGTGCAGCGCTATATTACAGCATTCTTAACCACAAAGCAAATCACTTCTAAATTTGTTAAAAACCCTTTGAATGAGTAAGCCTTTGAGTATTTTAATATTGCTGTGAAGTTCAAATTGCTAGCTCCATTGCTCGAAAAGAATTAAGTCCATAGCTCATATCATCTCTTACAGAGCTTAATGCGGGATAAAGTAACCCGGCTAAAAACGCACCCAGTTACGTTTCTTTTTTTATAGGCAAACCATACCACACAACTTCCTTAAGTTGAAACAGCGTTAAAAGATAGAAACAGTAGGTTCGTTGTGGCACGTAAAAGGTGAGCGACTGAATGGAAGGGAACGTGCAACTGAATCCCTCCTCATCATTGATCGCAAACCATCGGTACTCCTAGCCTTGACAGACTGTGTTGTCTGCGTGACAACGATAAAATGCGCCTATGAGCATCTACTGACAACAATAATCCAACTACAAAACTCATTCGCTTCTTTCCCTAATGAACTTTTGAAGTACATAAAGTGTGACTAACGCCACAGATTCACTTTTTCGGGATTTTTTTTTGTTTTGGTTTTAGGGCGCAAAACTGCTATGGTCATTAGCGCCCGGTCCGTGACTTAGGAACAGTAAAAAACGAAAATGGAAACCAGCAGCAATTGGAACGAAACAAAAAATTGGAGAAACTAAAAGCAGAAGGAAGGCTTAAAAATCCACTACAGAAAGGGGTTGGTCGTCCCCAAAAAAAAGCTTCAAATGACTGACGTCATCTCACTGACACTAATAAACTCGAGAACGCGATCGGCCGAGCGCGTGTCATCTGCTAAAATGGACGCAGGCGACAGCTGTAGACGGGCGCGTAACGGAGTAAAATAGGGGCACTCAATTAAAAGGTGTCTTACCGTCCACAGCTGAGAGCAGTGGGGACAGATTGGGGGATGATCGCCGCTTAAAAGGTGTCGATGGCTAAAAAGACAGTGCCCTATCCGGAGTATAGTTAAAATTACCTCCTCCCGACGACGAGTTCGGGAGGAAGAGGTCCAAGCACAGGGAAGAGCGTTCACGTCCCGCAATTTATTATGGGGAAGTGTCGACCATCTGCGTGCCATAAAAGAACAACACGACGACATAAAACGCTCCGTAGATCGGCGAAGGGAATCGATCGAATAGCTGGCCGAAGAAGAGAGACTGCAGCCTTGGCCGCTATATCGGCCGCCTCATTTCCACAGATACCAACGTGTCCTGGGAGCCAGAGGAACGCCACCGAGACGCCCCCCAGGTGGAGCAAGCGCAGACAGTCCTGAATCCGGTGGACCAGAGGGTGCACAGGATAAAGAGCTTGGAGACTGAGGAGAGAGCTGAGAGGATCTGAACAGATAACATACTGTATCCGCTGATGGCGGCGGATGTATTGGACAGCCTGGAGAACAGCGCAAAGCTCCGCAGTATAAACCGAACACTGGTCGGGAAGCCGAAATCGATTTGGGGTGTCGCCAACAATATAGGCACTCCCTACACCTAACGATGTTTTCGAGCCATCAGTATAAATAAACGTGGCTTCCTTCATTTGTGCACATACAGCAGCAAATGCCCGACGATAAACAAGTGAAGGGGTACCATCCTTGGGAAATTGACAAAGGTCACGGAGCAGGCAGATCCAGGGACGGAGCCAAGGCGGTGCTGTACCCCACGTTGTCAAGAAGGTTTTAGGAAAGCGGAAGGAAAGAGAATGGAGCAGTTGACGGAAGCGGACTCCCGGTGGTAGTAGGGAGGAATGGCGGCCTGCATACCCTACATCCAAGGAGGCGTCGAAAAAAATGTCATGGGCTGGATTAGCAGGCATGGAAGACAGATGGCTAGCATAACGACTCAGAAGGACTGCTCGCCGATTGGACAGCGGAGGTTCAGCAGTCCCAGCATAAAGGCTTTCCACAGGGCTGGTGTAAAAAGCTCCAGACACTAAACGTAATCCACGGTGGTGGATAAGGTCGAGACGACGAAGAATAGACGGCCGAGCAGAGGAGTAGACTATGCTTCCATAGTCCAATTTCGAGCACACTAAGGGGCGATAGAGGCGGAAAGGACCACTCGGTCCGCTCCCCAGGAGGTACCATTCAGGACACGGAGGGTGTTGAGGGATCGCAGACAGCGAGCCGAAAGATAGGAAACGTGGGAGGACCAGCACAGTTTTCTGTCACACATAAGACCCAAGAATTTAGCGACGTCCGAAAACGGAAGGTTGACAGGTCCTAGATGTAAGGAGGGTGGAAGAAACTCCTTACGTCGCCAAAAATTAATACAAACGGTCTTACTGGGAGAAAAACGGAAGCCGGTTTCGATGCTCCAAGAGTGGAGGCGATCGAGACATCCTTGAAGACGTCGTTCAAGAAGGCTGGTCCGTTGAGAGCTGTAGTAGATCGCAAAATCGTCCACAAAGAGGGAGCCCGAGACATCAGGAAGTAGACAATCCATAATTGGATTTATGGCAATGGCAAACAGTACAACACTTAGCACGGAGCCCTGGGGTACCCCGTTTTCTTGGGAGAAAGTACGGGAGAGAGTAGTGTTCACCCGCACTCTAAACGTGCGCTCTGCCATAAATTCGCGAAGAAAAAGGGGCAGCCGACCTCGAAAGCCCCAAGAGAACATTGTGCGGACGATGCCTGTCCTCCAACAGGTATCGTATGCTCTCACCAGATCAAAAAATATTGCTACTGTTTGGCGTTTCCGGAGAAAATTGTTCATGATATAAGTGGAGAGAGCAACAAGATGGTCAACTGCAGAACGATGCTTTCGGAAACCGCATTTGGCAGGTGTTAAAAGACTGCGGGACTCCAGCCACCAAGCTAAACGGCAATTCACCATACGATCCAAAACCTTACATACACTACTCGTGAGAGAAATGGGGCGATAGCTAGAGGGGAGATGTTTGTCCTTTCCAGGTTTCGGAACAGGAACGACGATAGCTTCCCGCCATCGTCTGGGAAAAGTACTGTCGGTCCAAATTCGTTTATAAAGGCGAAGGAGGTAACGCAGACTATGGGTTGATAAATGCAGCAACATTTGGACGTGGATACCATCCGGTCCTGGGGCGGAGGAGCGAGAAGAAGAGAGTGCATGTTGGAGTTCCCGCATGGAGAAAACAGTATTATAGCTTTCGCGATTTTAAGAGAAGAAACCAAGAGGTTGCACTTCCGCTGTACGTTTCTTCGGGAGAAACGCTGGCGGGTAATTTGAAGAGCTCGAAATCCCAGCAAAGTGGTTACCCAATGAGTTAGAAATTGCGACGGGGTCCACTAAAGTATCACGCACGACAGTGAGCCCAGAGACCGGGGAGAAACTAGGCGCGCCTGATAACCGTCGAATCCGACTCCAAACTTCCGAGGAGGGAGTGAAGGTGTTAAATGACCTAATAAAGAATTTCCAGCTTGCCTTCTTGCTATCGCGGATGACGCGACGGCATCGCGCACGGAATTACTTATAGCGGATACAGTTGGCCAAAGTAGGATGGTGGCGGAAAACGCGAAGAGCACGTCGCCGCTCACGTATTGCGTCACGGCATGCCTCGTTCCACCAAGGAACTGGGGGGCGCCGGAGCAATTCGGAGGTGAGTGGTATTGAACGTTCCGCAGCTGTAAGAATAACGTCTGTAATATGTGTGACCTCATCGTCGACGCTAGGAAAGTGACGGTCATCGAATGTCGCTAGAGACGAAAAAAGTGTCCAATCGGCTTGGGCAAACTTCCAGCGTCGCGGGAGCATATATGGCAGTTGAGGCTGCAGTCTAAGGACACATTGAAAGTGGTCACTCGAGTGTTTTTCATCAAGGGCGAACCATTCGAAGTGCCGAGCTAGCGGAACAGTACCGACCGAAAGGTCCAAATGAGAGAAATTTGTCGTGGAGGCAGACAAAAATGTAGGGAGCCCAGTGTTGAGGCAAACTACATCCGCTTGGTGGAAGACGTCTAGCAATAGTGAGCCACGTGGACAATGATGTGGAGATCCCCAAAGCGAGTGGTGGGCATTGACGTCCCCAACCAGCAAATAGGGGGGGTGGAAGCTGACCAAGTAGATGAAGGAGATCAGCTCATGCCATTGGTGTGGACGATGGAATGTATACAGTACAAAGAGAAAAGTTATATCCAGAAAGGGAAAGACGGACAGCGACAGCTTGGAAGGAAGTGTTTAAGGGGATTGGGTGATAATGGAGAGTATCATGGATAAGAATCATGAGTCCTCCATGGGCTGGAGTGCCTTCAACAGAGGGGAGATCAAATCGGATGGACTGATAATGGGGGAGAACAAAGCTGTCATGGGGATGCAGCTTTGTTTCCTGAAGACAGTAGATGACCAGCGAGTAGGATCGTAAGAGGATCGACAATTCATCCCGATTGGCCCGAATGCCGCGGATATTCCAGTGGATAATGGACACAGGGCGAACAGAAAATGGAGGAATGTGACCAAGGTTGCAGTCAACTCAACGACTGCTCAGAGCTTGCGACCGACAGCATGGAATGGCATTCAGCCGAAGGCAGAAGATCCCGATCCATAGGTTGTTCAGGAGCAGCTCCTGCCACCAGCGATCGGCCGGTTGATCGGCCGCCAGCACTGCGCCTCGGCGACACAGAAGACGGCCGAGGGCGATTTCCGCCAGGTGGTGCTGTATGTAGATGAGACACGCCTTGGCGGAGAAGGAGATGAACTGGGTTTCTTATTAGCCTTCTTGGAAATATGATGTTTAGATGAAGGAGGAACCGATGGTTGTGAAGTTGGAGTACGTAAAATATCTTCACGAGTATGTTCTTTTTTCGAAGTCTTGGTGTCTGACTTTTGGGCTCGAGATTTACCAGAACCTGATGAAGGGTAAGCCATAGAGTGGGCAGACGAAACTGGTAAGGTTGAACGGGCGATCATTGCGCTGGCCAATCTGACTACCGTGGCACTAAAGGTGAGGTCGCAAGTCTGCGTGGCCGCCTCCTTTGTTGGCCGAGGGGAATCAAGGACAGTGCTGTATTTTCCTGTCTGAGGCATGGTGGGCTGTCGACTGGCGAATAATTTTCGAGCAGCAAAGGTCGACACCTTTTCCTTCACTCTGATTTCCTGAATGAGCTTTTCGTCTTTAAAAATGGGGCAATCTCGAAAGGAAGCAGCGTGGTCACCCATACAGTTGATGCAACGAGGGAATGGAGGTGGACAAGCACCCTCATGGGCATCCTTGCCACACGTAACACATTTGGCCAGATTGGAACAGGACTGGCTGGTGTGATTGAACCGCTGACACCGATAGCAACGCGTAGGGTTTGGGACGTAAGGGCGAACGGAAATTATCTCATAACCTGATTTGATTTTCGATGGGAGTTGAACTTTGTCAAATGTCAAGAAGACAGTGCGGGTTGGAATGATGTTCGTGTCAACCCTTTTCATAACTCTATGAACAGCCGTTACGCCCTCGTCAGACAGGTAGTGCTGAATTTCTTCATCAGACAATCCGTCGAGGGAGCGTGTATAGACGACTCCACGTGAGGAATTTAAAGTGCGGTGCGCTGCAACCCGGACAGGGAAGGTGTGGAGCAATGAAGTACGCAGCAATTTTTGTGCCTGGAGGGCACTGACTGTTTCTAACAACAAGGTGCCATTTCGTAATCTGGAACAAGACTTTACAGGACCTGCAATTGCGTCGACACCTTTCTAAATAATGAAAGGGTTGACCATGGAGAAGTCGTGACCTTTGTCAGACCGAGAAACAACAAGGAACTGTGGCAACGATGGAAGAACTGTCTGTGGCTGAGACTCAGTGAACTTACGCTTGTGAGCAGACATAGTGGAAGATGAGGAAACCATTGCGGAAGAATCCCCCATGATTACCGGCGTCTCCGATGGCGCGCTCCTCCCTTGTTGGGGCCCTCTCTGAGGGCACTCCCGCCTTTAGTGATTGTACACACCTCAGGTCACACCTCCCGACAAATGGACGGAGGGACCAATCGGTACTTTCGGAAGGTATCAGCTCGGGTAATCACCCCTCCCTGGGCCTGGCCGTTACCAGGGGGTACGTACGTGTCCTACCTGTCTACCCGGAGCGGGGAATTACGCGTTACCCCGTCACCGGCTACGCACGAAAATGCGTGGGTCGGCCTTCAGACATGCACAGGGAGGAAGAAAGAGAAAGGGAAAAACAAAGAAAGGGAAAGGAAAGAAGAGGTCTCAAACGCCGCAGCGGAGAAAAGGGTAAAGAGAAGAGGTAAGGAAAAGAGAAGGACAAAGGAAGGATGAAGACATACAAGCACAGAAGGCGAAGAATGCGTTACATTTACGAGCATCCGTCTTCGGACGTAGGCACAAGCCATACTCTCGGAGGGGGAGAAAGGGAAGGAAAGAGCCAGAGGTGAGGGGAGGGGGGGGGGGGGGGGGCGAAGATGGGGGATAGGGAAGGATGCGGAAAAGGAAGGTATGCAGCCCGGAAAGGAAGGAGGGCCACATTAGCTCGGGGTCCCGTCCTCGCTACACACGTATCCACAAAAGGGTTGTGGACCGCCTGAGGGGTTTTCAGGAATGTGTTATGTATCAGTACATACAGTGTTCCGTGACTGGAGATTGGTTTCCGATGGCTCTGTGGAATCTAGCGCTGCTCCCTATTTAGAAACACCCGAGAGACTTGTATGACTGACACAGTCACACAAAGACGGAAAGTTCGTCCTCCTAGGATGCATTCAGCCGTCGTGTACTGACTAACCGTCTAGGCTAACATCATACTAACGCTCTTAAGAGAACCCAAATCGCTGTTTAACAGAACAAAACGCAGTCCAACCGGAACTACATTCTTTCACATCTTTCGCTTGCAAAACTATTAAAATCCACGAAATCGTCATGTCCTAGACGTGAGAACTTCAATTTTTCAGTACTCCAGATGGTTGAGAAATGAACTAAGGAAATTAGAATAGAAGACGTCTGCCTATGACAGCGGGAATTGCACCGGACTGAAGACTATGTAGTCTTTACATAACATCTTCGAGCTATCTAAGCTTAATAAATTGTTCGTAATGCATACAACCTGGACGAAAACATCCGACTGATTTGAGATTTTTTTTAGTTCAGCTGCTTTTGTGTATCAATTTGTCTCCAACAGGTGTTCTATAAAATATTTGTAGTCTCAAATGCCAGCTTTTGAGCTGAAGTCACTATACGCTACAAGAAGGGCAAAAAATTCCAGTGGGTAGCATTTCGAAGTACTACAGTGCAGCCCAGTTTCTGTACGGCGTTGCCATAACAGCCCAGCACTACCTTTTAGTTACAGTTCTCCTCCTTGCGCAAGACTGACCGCCGACACACACACACACGCGCACACACACACACACACACACACACACACACACACACACACACACACTTCAGCAAGCGCTCATCGCCGTCACGTAGGTCGTTTCCTCTACGCCGCCAAACACGCCCAACAAGGCGCCGCCTGTTTCCTAACTTCTGCACACCCACGGCCTTTCAATTCACATTCTTCAGACACGTTAGTAAGTGCATTTACTACAAAACTTTGCCTTCAAATCTGCTTAATAGAAATTATTATATTTCCTGTTTGTCAGCATGTGTCAAATTTGTTTTTAGCGGTGTCTGGAAGGAGGAATGTAACCGGTAAGTTTCGAATGAAGCAACAAGTTTACTGTTACCAGTCACTGTTTGTATCCACAACGCGTTTAGAGGGTTTAAACCTCCAGCTTCTGGTATACTTACATATGTTAGTACATGTGTGTGTAGTGTTACGACTTTGGGGTAACCTAAGGCACTGTCTACTGAAGAAACAAAAATTTTATTTCAGAACATGGTTTTGGGAGGTTTTTGAAAGCGGTTATCTACATGTGAAAATGAAACAACTAAAACAGAACACCTCCAGTGGTCACATGCTTCTTTCTCTGTCGTAATACATTGCATATAAACTGTTATCCTTCTATACACAGATGGCTCCTGAAAACTAATAGTTGCAAAGAACATATACCAAAACAGAAACATTATCTCTAAGTACAAAGAATATATAACAGAACAACATTATTATTTCAGAATAATGTTTGAAGGACTGCCGAGATCTTTTGTTGGGTTGATGAATACATGGGGCAGAATAAATATTTCAAGTAATATACAAATCCTTTTCTGTAAAGTTTATGCAGCTTAAATTTCATATTCGTTTATGCAATCAGGTGACATGTTTCAAACCAAGTTTGATAATTCTGTTAGTATTTTATGCGACTCCTTCTATAAATGTCTCAAGTTTTTCATGCAAAAAGCTGATTCAACAAGCCGCGAGCTATGTGTATCCGATACCCGTTTCTTCCAACATGATAACACATTAATATTCAACACATACTGCCCTTTGTACATTAAGAACACATCGTTCGACGCTCCACATTATTATATTACGCAGATATTGAGATCTTTACTTGTAATTTCTCCAAGAAATTCAGCAAAAGCAGTGCAGTATTACAGCTCGTGTAAGCTCCGTTTTGTATGGTCCTCAAAGTACATTAGAAAGCTAATATCATAGTTAAAATTTACTACCAAGAACAATTCGATGTATCCGATCAGGTAGAAAAGGGTAACTGTTACTATCGGTAGACGGTCCTGAAACCCAGACAATTACGTTAGCACAGAGTGGATGACATGGTGACAGTTATTTTATCAAGCTGCCATAAATTAACAGCTGTATGAAAACGACAGAGCGAGTTAATAACTCTAATAACGGTAATAATAGTAAATTTCTTACCTCTTTTGAAAAATAACGTAAGTAATATCAAATATCAATGGCAATAGAACCGTGTTAAACACCGGATACCGAACAACAAAAGGCGTGAATAGCACATCCGGTGTGAGTGAATGAATTATTTCAAGTGGGCTAAATAAAGAAGCCCCGAAAGCATGGACAAAAAAAAAAAAACAGAAACAGCCTACCGAACCACATGAAACGTTAACAACAAAAGATGCTTTCCCGTAAATATCAATATTCATTACTACAACTCTATTATAAAACTAACTGCTTCAGAGTCTCTTTCCCTTCTCCGAGATACTGTTGTTACCGGTTTTAGAAAGAATAGAGAGGAAGATCTTACACAATATATTGGGCCCAAATTATGAAAATGGAATATACATCAAAAAATTGAAACAAGAAACATATTGTAAAATACGAAAAAGTGTGAACACAATACGGAAATGCAGAATTTTGTTTCATCGCAAAGCAAGTAGAACGAATTATGCTAAATGGACGAAACGCCATTTCAGCTTCTTGGACAACCGGAAAACAAGAATTCTGTAGCACATGAACGTCAAAAAAAGACCTATAGCAAATGGGCATACAACCAGAAGACCAGTAAAACCGAGACATCTGCAGGACAGCTGTAATGACATTGGGGACTTTCCAGGATGAAAAACGAACAACTGGTATCAAATGGTAGATGGACGCCGTGTTACACACATTTCACTGGTGCAAAAATCTGGCTTCAACGAAAAAAAGGCAAGATTAGAACAACTGTCATAATGCTCGTACTGTAAGTTTATAGTGGTTATAGGATGGCCAACCAAAGAAATAAATAATACCAGCAGCATTACTTGTCTACGATTTAGGAACTCATTTTAAAAACATAGCATCTTTTCCAATCACGAATGTAATCTCGTCTCTGCTGCTCCTTAGCGATGAAAGCGCTTGTGAGCAGTGATCTCGGTTTCCGCCCACACTGTATCTTATCGCAAGGATCTCACCTGACAGAGGCACCGTGGAATTTCGCTCGACCTGACATGTTCAACTTCTAAGTGTTGCGTTCTTCAGGGGGAAAGCTGTCTTCTTCGATTAGGCAAATGTCATGCGAAAAGCGCAAACTAGCTTTCTGTATTGCTTGCGGCATTAACAGTTCAAAATCTAATGCTGCACCCTTCGTAGTCTTACTAGAGCTGCATTGCTAGTTATGTGAGCGGCTATCATCAAGAGCGTAATGTAGTTGTCACTGTTAAATGAATCCACCATTCAGACAGACTACGTGAGATCGGGTATGATCTCCAACAGCACTCAAACCAATGATGCCAGCTGATATTGGATACTACACCTTCCAAGGATTAATCAACCACAGCATATCATGTGTAACCTGACACTACTGTAATCCAAATGGAAGACCTATGTATCTAAAGGGAGGGAGGCAGAGGGAGAGGCAGAGGCAGAGGCAGAGGCAGAGGGAGAAAGCCGAATTATTGTATCAATATGTATAGCAAGGTCTTTGTAGTTCAAGATGCAAGCAACTACCAGTGTGGACGTAGGCTGTGTGTGTCCACGTTGATAGTTGCTTGCAACTTGTACTGTGAGCACGTAATCGTTTACACGTGCTGTATCTCAATATCACCAGCCGCAATTCATTGTGATGCCTTTGAGATTCCTAATATTATTCTTGTGTTACATTTTACGATAAAATTGGCGCAGGCCGCTAATTTACTCTCATTTCAACCTCTTAACTACGGAGCTCTTCGCCGTCAAAGCAGTCCACCATGTTCTTTATACGCGATGGCTCCACATAACGAGAGCACTCGAAATATTTTTTGTAACTTTTTCGAGGTATCGAAGCAAGATGCTCCTCAAATTGTGACAACAGAGTAAATAAGTAACTGCGTAATGAACAATCAACGTCTTATCTGAAACTTGCAGACAGATCAAAACCGTGTGCCAGGTTAGGGGCTCGCAAGTGTGTTGTATGCCTTTCGCAGCTTTACCGACTTACCTATCGAAGCACGACTGACGAACCTTCCTCACAGCTTTACTTCCGTCAGTACCTAATTTCCGACCTTCCGAAATTCAGAGAAATTTTATGGATGCAGGACCAGCACTCCTGGAAGTTTCAAATCTGCGCTCACTCAACTGCAGAGTGAAAATTCATTCTGGGAGCTTCTTATCTACATTGGCACTGAGGCAAACCATCCAGAGCATCGGTCCGAACTATGTTATGGGGCGTTTGAAGCTCCGTCATCAGACCCTTTTTTTAAAAAAACCTAGGAAATGAAACTAATTGTCCAACATACGTGCACCAATGGCTGACACTTATTGACAACGCTGAGCAACCTGTGAACATATATTCTTTCGGGCAGAAAACATTTACTTTTTCCCTTTTGAAGCCAATACATGGTTTCCCGACACATTTTTGCACTTCCCAGTACAGAAACATTTACGGCGCTGCACGTTTCTGTTGACTTGCAGATCTACATGAATTCTGCCTATTACACACATTTATGAGCAACGGTAGTGCTGTCCGCTTCATGGAGTTTCGAGCACAATGAAACACGGCAGTGAAAGGAAACGTAAAATCTCTCGACGCAATTAAACACTTAGCAGCCATTGCCGACAGACAAGAAAGGTCCGTTCTTGACATACCGGGGCACTATCGGCTGGCGCCTTTCCCGGGGCTATGTCGGTCATTACATTCGTAGATAAACGTCGACCACACACCCGTACGGTTAAGAAACCTCAGACAGAAAAAAAGCTAATAATGCATCTAACAACTGTGATCGCTACGCGATTCGCCAGAGACTAACGATTTTGTCGACTTGCGAGATTGGATATGAAGGAAAGCCGAGATTTTAAGCGGCAACGAGGCGGTACACCCGTCCCATTCCTACTCAAAACCGATCAAAGCTGCATCTATAAGAGGGCCATCGAAAATGTTCTTTTCTGGGAAGAGTAGACATGAACTAGTATTGAGGGAAATGGTTTTTCTTCCGCTACCTCCGAAAGACTGGAAAACTGGATTACGGCTTGAAATGTAATGTTAACTAAAATGGCGATCCAAAGGCAACAAAGATTCAAGCACACTACGTTATTGATTAAGATGTCTAGCTGCGATTTCAATGTGAAACAAAACATTTTGTGACAGACCCAGTACTTTTGTCCCAAAAATAATTTCGCACCGTACCGCAATGGATAAAAAATTTACTGTGTACTAGGTGTTAAACACAAAAAATTTAGTGCATGAAACATACCACACGTAACAAAAGAAATATGGTATCAGTTCAAATAAACCTAACGCAGAGAAAATGAACAGGCCAAAGCAATTGCTAAATGTCTAGCATACGCACCCTTACGCCACAGAACTAGTAGAAAGTTAGCTCATCTTGCTAAGCTTCATGTACCAGTCTATTCAGGAGCTTCTGAAGCCTACTCAGTACCATGACTTCTATGTAAACTGATTCGATTTTTGAGGAAACAAAGGATTAGCAGTGAGATGTTCGTTGCACAAGAGATTTAAACCACTAAGCAAAATCTGATTTTTTAGAAGAAACTTTTCATTATAATTACACATTACTAGTCATTTATATGTGGTGTTTACGACTATGACAACTAGTGGAAAGTTTCGCTCCATGATAAACCTATTACCGTCATCCATCTGCGACTTGCAGATTTGAATTGAGAGAGAGAGAGAGAGAGAGAGAGAGAGAGAGAGAGAGAGAGAGAGAGAGAGAGAATATCCGTCTAAGAGAGGTACGTTTCTCATCGTATTGTTTAGTAAACGCGAGGGCGTTACGGAAATAATCATTAGAGCATACGCTAGAAGACGAAACTGTGCATTACGAAGAGATTTACAGTTGTGATTTGGAGAGCATGCGTTACAAGAAGAATTTGGCACCATACTACTTCCTACCACATTCGTCTCGCGAAATAACCACGACGATAAGTCTGCCGATAGCCGTCGTTTGTACGGACAATTTGGAAACGGAATAAGGAAGGCGGATTGGACTGGATTCTTTGGGGGAAGAGACCAAACAGCGAGGTCATCGGTCTCATCGGATTAGGGAAGGACGGGGAAGGAAGTCGGCTCTGCCCTTTCAAAGGAACCATCCCGGCATTTGCCTGGAGTGATTTAGGGAAATCACGGAAAACCTAAATCTGGATGGCCGGACGCGGGATTGAACCGTCGTCCTCCCGAATGCGAGTCCAGTGTGCTAACCACCTCGAATAGGAAGGCGGAAAAGTCACTGAGCCACAAGTAGCTTCCGGACACTCCACAACGTAGCTTGCGGAAGATAGACGTAGATGTAAACCATGAAAAGCATAGAATTAGTAAGGAAGATATATATTTGCAATACCCATGAAGTGTAGGGAGGCATTTCAGGCGCACAGACCTAATACTACCGGAACGGATTGGTGTATTGACCGCAAGAAGTAAACAGTAAAAGTCGTTCCTCTAAGCTGTAGACCAAGCATTTATTACTGGCAAGTCATGGTGTAAGGCCTGGGAGCATTACAGTAGGAACGCCAAACTGACATTGTAAGGCGGCAGTCCCTCTGAAGCGGCGGCGTGCTGTACTCACGTAGGTGACTTTGAAGTGTCGGCCGCCGGCGGACGTCATGGTGGTGGCCGCGGGCATGTCGCTGCGCTGGACTGCGAACCAGGGGCAGCAGCCGCCATACGGCGCCGCCTCCCACCTACGTGCCCCTCCCCCCCCCCTTTTCTCCTGCCCCCTCTCGCCGTAAGATCTTTTCTCCTACCGCGCGCCCACGCTATCGTCCCCACCCACCAGATAAGCCCTTCGCACGCATTTTTTTCTCCGCCGATAGCGCTTTTACTGTCAAACAGCGGCTTTACGAGGAGGCAAGTGTGACAGCCGCTGGCAAAGCCGCGCAGAAACTGACTGCGGCCACTGCACGGGAAGCGAGAAGCAGGCAGTACTTTAGGAAGCCCCGCTTATCTGGCAGGGAGGGCGACCCACCCAGGAATGTTGTCCCCATTCCGACAGGGATGGATTGACAGCTCTTATCTCGCAGGGATTAAAGTCGGGCTGCCCTATTAAAGGCGAGTTTGACCGTCACGACTGAGCACATCGCACAAAAGTTTGGCCACTTCCGGGAGACATCAAGCTAGTCCGGTGTAACGCTAAAGATGTCAGCTTCACACAATTAGGGGATGGTGCAAGGTTCGAGTCCACCTGTCCGCTTTGACCCATGACGTCATATCGAGTAAAGAGCATAGTTTACACAAGTTACTAAGACAACCATAGATAACATTTCATAACAGGCCGTAAAACAGGATGTAATGAATCTAACCGTGCGCTTGACCTCAATATTTGTATTGCTTGCTTCTACCGAAATAATACCTCACTTCGTTCAGGTGCAATGCCCAGAGGGCCCAGTAAGCAGCTGTGCTGTCCAGGACTATCTCCTTACACTATAGTAGGGAAGCCTTCGCAGCACCCAACTATCTTTGCTCACTGCACATGACAGTACACACGGATTAGCTTGGGTACTACCACGCTACCATTGAACTGGCGAGTCACTGCTCACGTTTGTGAACATTAACGGCAGGACATGAGCATGTCGCAAACTACAGAGGGTAATGCTTCTCACTTGCCTATAGGCAAGTATTCCATAAGACGGTGGAAGATTTCTTGCATGGGTGATATTTAAATACGCATACCAGACAAAAAAATCACCCCAGTAGAAATCACACCAATACCGTATAAAACTGCCCCTAGCCGTGATAATGCCAAGGAAGAGTGCACAAATTTCTTTAGGTGTGCGTTATCGAACTGAGAACATTCGCTGATGATTAGATCCCGTAGAGATAACAACCTACTGGGACTGATTGTTACGTTTCACACAGTGTTCGAAATAGTCCCATACTTTTTCTGTGGGCATAATACCAAGGGCGCCCATATGATAGTTTGTATGGGACAGCCTAGACCTGGGATTAAGGAGTATTTTGGAAGACGAATGATGACTTATTGGTAGAATTAGCAGTTGTCCCGGTGCAGATCTGTTAAAAAACCAGCGTAATATCGACTTTTAAATAATTTTCTTGAACAAAAAAAAATATCACATGACTACCCTACATTCTTTTCCTTTCCCTGAGAGCTAGAGGGAAGGTGGGGTGGCGGTCGCGGACTCCTCTTGCCCCCGTGATGGGGGCCCTCCCACAACACTACACTAGTCCGCCTTCGTCCGTGTACTGTATAACGAGACGTAGACATCCATCATGCCGTCGCTTGCTCGTCCCGCCTTCAAATCACATCCATAGATGCTTGCAACACTAGCCCTCAACTCACAAGGTGACTTTTCTGTATCGTATACTGCGAGGCGATGTCTCTTGGACCCTTTTGTTTAAACCGAGATTTAAAGCATAAATCATACGAAAATTTTAATTTAAGGTATATAAGATGTATTTTTACAATTATTTAAGTGTTGTTAAAATAATCCTTGTTGATTGTATGGCATTAAATAGAGCCTGCATATTTTACTTTTAATGTCACAAAATCACTTTTTGCGGTTATTTAAACAGTACACATAAACGAACTGTCAATAGATCTAAATTTCACATTCTGAAAAATTATAGTGTCTCTGCTGCAAATTAATTTTCAGAAAAAACTAATTCCCAGATTTGCACGTGCACATAAAAATTGTACTCCATAGGTACGAAAATAAAGTTTGCAAAATTGACATTTAATGCTGGGATTTACATTTCTCATTACCGCCATTAAAAACACATTTGATTTTAACTGACACACTTAAAGAAAGAGGGAGGTGTCAAGCACCATCAGCCTGAAATTCTTCCTCTGAATAATTTCCTATTTCGTTAGCAGAAATGTGATCACTGCCTACTGTGAAGTCGTAGTCTTTTTCGTTTGTTTCTTGATGTGTATCACTGACATCTTGCTCCATCCACCAACTAACAATTTCAGCAAACTTAAAACAGACATTTCTGCGAGTACATATTGTACTGTACTGAAGAAAACAGGTACATAGTTCAGGAGGCGCAGTCTAGCAGTCTAGGAGACCACAATGCGCGTCAACATTACGTCCAACAACAAAGAAGGCGACAATGCAACCGACAAGTAAATATTGTAAGGTTGACGACTTAAGTAGGTCCGGGAAAATGTCGAAGCATTTCGTCATAACGTACTTTGGAGAGCGAGTTCGCAAATTCTCGTGCGTGTGAGAGACTACACGTCGTGAGTTGGAGGTCGATGGAGTTCCCCATAGGCGGCCCGTATGTCGCCAGAAAAACTTCTATTTGTCTCTGCTCCGCTTACGCATGTATACATGCCTTACCGCGTCACGTGTCCGCAAAACCATAAGGCTGCATTCAGTCATAATGTGTCGTGAACCTACCTAAGATCCAAATTTCAGCTTCTGGTGGGAAGAGTAAAGTAGTTTTACTGACAACAAGACTACTGCTTAGTAGTTTTACTGACAACATGACTCGTGCATGTGATGTGATTTATATGTATTTGACGATGCTGGTGCTGATTCGCATTTAAGATTTGACGATGCCACTAGGGCTGCAGTACATTAGGACTTTGTTTTTATGAAACAGATCTGATGATGGTCATTAAAGACCGAAACCGGTAATCTGTTAAACAAAAAAGATTATGACCATAGACGTAAATTAAAGGAAACTTAGAACACCTATATCTTTCCTTACGAGCTCTGATTTCCTTTATTTTATTGTTGTGGTCATTTCTCCCTATGTAGGTCGGTGTCAAAATATTTTCGCATTCGGAGGAGAAAGTTGGTGATTTGAATTTCTTGAGAAGTTTCCGTCGCAACGGAAAACGCCTTTCTTTTAATGATGTCCAACCCGAATCCTGTATCATTTCAGTGACACTCTCTCCCACATTTCGATAATACAAAACATGCTGCCCTTCTTTAAACTTTTTCGTTGCACTCAGTCAGTACTGTCTGGTAAGGGCCCCACACCGCGCAGCAGTATTCTAAAAGAGGACGGATAAGCGTAATGTAGGCAGTCTCCTTAGTACATCTGTAACACTTTCTAAGTGTCCTGCCAATAAAATGCAGTCTTTGGTTAGCCTTCCCCACAACATTTTCTGTGTGTTCCTTCCAATGTAAGTTGCTCGTAATTGTAGTACCTAGGTATTTAGTTGAATTTACGGGTTTTAGATTAGACTGATTTATCGTGTAACCGATATATGCATAAAACAACGATCCTTCCGTAACGTAGGTAGAGTAAAACTGTTGTATTCTACAATGAGTAAAAACAGATAATGTAAGTCGTACATGCTAAGTATTAACGGAAGAAAAGTGTTTGAAAAATTTTATTTTACTAAATTAGTTACTGACAAATTTTGGCCACAGCATCGACGATTGTTGTTCGCCTTCAAACAAGATCAAGTATAATAATATGTTATGTGTAGTTTCATATCACATGTGGTTCTTCACAATTACTCAATGAACAGAAAACATCTAAAGCATTTACTAAAACATTTAACTCCGTGTCTCATGTCACATAGTGTTTTGTTTTTCCAGACTCTTCGAGAAGTCTGACCTATACGTGACCATGACTGATATCTTCATCGCCTTTATTAATTATTGCTGGACACTCGTTCATCGAGCAGGTACAATGCACTTGTTTGAATGTTGCGGCCGACAGCAGTTGAAAACATGACGTCATTGTCACGAAGACAGGGCAACACAGTAAAAAAAAAAAAAAAATCTGTTGTTACTCCTTCGTAGTGCAATCATTCCAAGTAGAATTATATTTTTTATGCCAAGTTTATCAGAAATTTGAAATGATGTGCAATAATCTACATCTACATTTATACTCCGCACGCCACTCAACGGTGTGTGGCGGAGGGCACTTTACGTGCCACTGTCATTACCTCCCTTTCCTGTTCCAGCCACGTATGGTTCGCGGGAAGAACGACTGCCGGAAAGCCTCCGTGCGCTCTCGAATCTCTCTAATTTTACATTCGTGATCTCCTGGGAAGGCATAAGTAGGGGGAAGAAATATATTCGACACCTCATCCAGAAACGCACCCTCTCGAAACCTGGACAGCAAGCTATACCGCGATGGAGAGCGCCTCTCTTGCAGAGTTTTCCACTTGAGTTTGCTAAACATCTCCGTAACGATATCACGTTCACCAAATAACCCTGTGACGAAACGCGCCGCTCTTCTTTGGATCTTCTCCATCTCCTCTGCCAGCCCGACCTGGTACGGATTCCACACTGATGAGCAGTACTCAAGTATAGGTCGAACGAGTGTTTTGTAAGCCACCTCCTTTGTTGATGGGCTACATTTTCTAAGGACTCTCCCAATGAATCTCAACCTGGCACCCGCCTTGCCAACAATAATGGTGTACCCAACAATGTAAGTAAGGATCACTGATTTCTTACAGCGCGAGAATATTTTTTTTATTTTTATTTTTTTTTACTACTCTCAAATTGTACCTGAACTGCGTAGAAACTGTAATACAATGAAACGACGAATTCGTATAATGTATCTGCACGTATGGTGGTAGCACGGCCCGTCGGCCACAGGAAGTCGATGTTAGTGTCTGCAGTGTGCGAGAGGAAACAGCGGCGCCGAGAATAGCTGCGGAGTGCTTTGTCACAGCGAGTGCTGTTCAGCTGTAACGGAAGTAGGCCCGGAAATATTTAGGCTCAGGACGGAACGGTCGCCCAGTGGAAAGTGCACTGAAAGCAGTGGAGCAATAGCCGGCGTAAGTGATCAGCTATCACCTGGTCACGTGACCGGACGACGCAAGGGGGCTCTGTACCCTCTTACCTTCCAGCAGAAGTGCGGGAAGTTCGTTGATAAAAAAAAGTCTAGCACGTCGAAGGAATAGTCCAGTGTAGAAGTAGTATCATAACACGTATACACCATCACTGAGTCTGTAAACGATTCGAGTCGCAGAATGCATTAATGTTGCCGCCATGTGGTCACGTTATCAAACCTGGAAGGATATACACAATAATGGGCAAAGGCAGCTTGTAGGACTACGGGAAATGTCGCTTCCTCGCATGAGAACGTTACTTGTGTTTGAAAGGGACACGATTGTTAAAAAAGTGAAAAGGGAAAAAGCGATACGATCTGTGTAATCTTGTAATAACATGCAACAAACGGGCAACTAATCAACAACTGCAGGTTTTTTTTTTTTTTTTCATTTGCTTACGGTCTAGCCATTCTTTAGCTTGTCGATAACGGTCAGAAGTTTGCTGGAAAGACAACGGGCTGATCCTGCGATAATTCAGCATGCGGTGGAGCGCATGCGCCCGGTAGGATTGTTTGTTGGCCATACATATAGAGATAACTGGATCTAATCAACCTTGCGTCAGCCGAGAAGTTACTGTAAGGGAAGTAGCGGCTCCGATTTCAGACTGCGTAGCTGGTGACACGCTCCGCGAACGCTGTCGTCCAGAGAAAACACCGGTTTCAGATACAACGGCGGTCGTTCAGCAAGCCAGTGCCGAATAGAACAAATCTGGTGAGGAGTTAAGTTCCAATTTACAGCCGAACTGTCGGGTTTATCGTTACACGTAACTGTGACAGAAAGGGTCATAATTATTGCTACCCACCAATTCGAGCGCTCCATCACAATGATTTTGGCAAATTTCACTCGTTGTGGTGGTCTGACAGACTTGAATACACTTGACAAAGACGGAAGGTCTGGTGCTGTGTTTACAATCGCCAATGTATTTTTTTTTTATTTTGGTGAGTCGAATAGTTCTCCGACTCGGTTCCTAAAACCACAAATGGTTCAGTTTTCCGGAGAAAAATGGATAATTCTCTGCTTCTAATACTGTAGTTACAAGGTAGAAGAAACCCAGAGATATCGCAAAATTTGAAGCAATGAAAGTAAATGTGGTTGCCATACAATTCCTGAGAGATCTCTGATAAGAATCGCCGCCATGCGTTACAATGCAAATTGAAAACCTATTCGAATACACGTTTGCTCACCCATCACCTATAGGATGAATAGTAATCTATTCTGCATTATACAAAGTGATTCAAAAAGAATACCACAACTTTAGGAATTTAAAACTCTGCAACGACAAAAGGCAGAGCTAAGCGCTATCTGTCGGCGAATTAAGGGAGCTATAAAGTTTCATTTAGTTGTACATTTGTTCGCTTGAGGCGCTGTTGACTAGGCGTCAGCGTCAGTTGATGCTAAGATGGCGACCGCTCAACAGAAAGCTTTTCGTGTTATTGAGTACGGCAGAATCTGGAGACGTTAGAGAATTGGCTGTTCCCTCAGCACGAACAAGAATCACAACAATTCATATTTCAGCAGGATGGAGCGCCACCACATTGGCACTTATCTGTCCGTAACTACCTGAACGTCAACTACCCGAGGCGATGGATCGGCCGCTAGGCAGCCCGTGACAGAGCACTTCATCACTGGCCTCCAAGAAGCCCTGATCTTACCCCCTGCGATTTTTTCTTATGGGGGTATGTTAAGGATATGGTGTTTCGGCCACCTCTCCCAGCCACCATTGATGATTTGAAACGAGAAATAACAGCAGCTATCCAAACTGTTACGCCTGATATGCTACAGAGAGTGTGGAACGAGTTGGAGTATCGGGTTGATATTGCTCGAGTGTCTGGAGGGGGCCATATTGAACATCTCTGAACTTGTTTTTGAGTGAAAAAAAACCTTTTTAAATACTCTTTGTAATGATGTATAACAGAAGGTTATATTATGTTTCTTTCATTAAATACACATTTTTAAAGTTGTGGTATTCTTTTTGAATCACCCTGTATATTGTTGTATCATTTTGACAGTCAGGAATTACAATAAACCTCTGTTACAGATTTAATAGTTGCCATAATATATGCAGCTCAGAGTAATTTGGTATTTTGTGATGAAATAGACACTTTCAGCTAGCAGTTATTTAGAATTTGTTGAAATAGGTTACCGCCTGTGATTACGTTGATGCACCGGCCTACATTTTCTTCCACCACAGTGTCGATCTTAGACTATTATTTACGCTGGTAATTAGCAACTGACGTTCAAAGTAACTCCCTTTAGAGAGAAAATGAGCTTACTCGTACCCTATAATAGCTTTCTACCTACCACTGGTACCATCGGAATGGAATCCTGAAGAAATGAAGATTTGCAGCGTTCCAAACACTACAGGGGCACCATATTTCAGAGTCCTTCAGACATCAGCCTTTGCTTCTCACCTGCAGAATATGTTGCACTAGCATGCAGGAGCTCTACGCGCACTTATCGAGTACCAGCGATAAATGATTAGGACTGGCAAGAGGTAACGAGCGGTCAGCGTTATGTGAAGCTGTCAGCTAGGAACGTTCCTCCTCGTGCGTCGTCTCTCAGCGTCCCGCGAAGACCAACAGCGGGCGCGGCCTGACAACCGTCTCCATCCGGCTAATAGTATTATCTTCGTACAAAAAACAAAACAACAATTTAAAGGTTCAACGGACCCAGTATCTCCTTAAAAGCTTTTTATTCTGTTTTTGAGTCAATTAAGTTGGGATTATTCAAAAATGGTTCAAATGGCTCTGAGCACTATGGGACTCAACTTCTGCGGTCATCAGTCCCCTAGAACTTAGAACTAGTTAAACCTAACTAACCTAAGGACATCAAACACATCCATGCCCGAGGCAGGATTCGAACCTGCGACCGTAGCGGTCGCGCGGTTCCAGACTGTAGCGCCTAGAAACGCTCGGCCACTCCGGCCGGCAAGTTGGGATTATTAACTCAACTTTATGCTGTTAGAATAATGCAATTTTTCTTCATCTAATTTTGTGGTTTTGTTTAAATTTTACGGTTGCGTAAAAAGATTTTCGGAATTAATTAACATTAGCTTTAAAGTGACATATCCGCAATCTGTCGAAATTTTATCACGTTATACAGGGAGGTCCATTGATAGTGACTGGGTCAAATATCTCACGAAATAAGCATCAAACGAAAAAACTACAAAGAACGAAACTCGTCTAGCTTGAAGGGGGAAATCAGATGGCGCTATGATTGGCCCGCTAGATGGCGCTGCCATAGGTCAAATGCATATCAAGTGCGTTTTTTTTAAATAGGAACCCCCATTTTGATTACATATTCGTGTAGTACGTAAAGAAATATGAATGTTTTAGTTGGACCACTTTTTTCGCTTTCTGATAGATGGCGCTGTAATAGTCACAAACGTATACGTACGTGGTATCACGTAATATTCCGCCAGTGCGGACGGTATTTGCTTCGTGATACATTATCCGTGTTAAAATGGACCGTTTACTAATTGCGGAAAAGGTCGATATCGTGTTGATGTATGGCTGTTGTGATCAAAATGCCCAATGGACGTGTGCTATGTATGCTGCTCGGTATCCTAGACGACATCATCCAAGTGCCCGGACCGTTGGCCGGATAGTTTCATTATTTAAGGAAACAGGAAGCGTTCAGCCACATGTGAAACGTCAACCACGACCTGCAACAAATGGTGATGCCCAAGTAGGTGTTCTAGCTGCTGTCGCGGCTAATCCGCATGTCAGTAGCAGACAAATTGCGCGAGAATCGGGAACTCAGAAACGTCGGTGTTGAGAATGCTACATCAACATCGATTTCACCCGTACCAT
The DNA here is from genome assembly GCF_023898315.1 of Schistocerca nitens. NCBI lineage: Eukaryota > Metazoa > Arthropoda > Insecta > Orthoptera > Acrididae > Schistocerca > Schistocerca nitens. The sequence goes on along the minus strand of NC_064614.1, from coordinate 1,013,247,568 downwards.
ATTTCTATTCACCAGAAATTGCATGGCGACGACTTTGAACGTCGTGTACAGTTCTGCCACCGGGCACAAGAGAAATTACGGGACGATGACAGATTTTTTGCACGCGTTCTATTTAGCGACGAAGCGTCATTCACCAAGAGCGGCAACGTAAACCGGCATAATATGCACTATTGGGCAACGGAAAATCCACAATGGCTGCGACAAGTGGAACATCAGCGACCTTGGCGGGTTAATGTATGGTGCGGCATTATGGGAGGAAGGATAATTGGCCCCAATTTTATCAATGGCAATCTAAATGTTGCAATGTATGCTGATTTCGTACGTAATATTCTACCGATGTTACTGTAAGATGTTTCACTGCATAACAGAATGGCGATGTACTTCCAACATGGATGTCCAGCACACAGCTCGCGTGCGGTTGAAGCGGTATTGAATAGCAATTTCATGGCGGGGGGATTGGTCGTCGAAGCACCAATACCATGGCCCGCACGTTCACCGGATCTGACGTCCCCGGATTTCTTTCTGTGGGGAAAGTTGAAGGATATTTGCTATCGTGATCCACCGACAACGCCTGACAACATGCGTCAGCGCATTGTCAATGCATGTGCGAACATTACGGAAGGCGAACTACTCGCTGTTGAGAGGAATGTCGTTACACGTATTGTCAAATGCATTGAGGTTGACGAACATCATTTTGAGCATTTATTGCATTAATGTGGTATTTACAGGTAATCACGCGCTAACAGCATGCGTCCTCAGAAATGATAACTTCACAAAGGCACATGTATCATATTGGAACAACCGAAATAAAATGTTCAAACGTACCTACGTTCTGTATTTTAATTTAAAAAACCTACCTGTTTCCAACTGTTCGTCTAAAATTGTGAGCCATATGTTTGTGACTATTACAGCGCCATCTATCACAAAGCGAAAAAAGTGATCCAACTAAAACATTCATATTTCTTTACGTACTACACGAATATGTTATAAAAAATGGGGGTTCCTATTTTTAAAAAACGCAGTTGATATCCGTTTGACCTATGGCAGCGCCACCTAGCGGGCCAACCATAGCGCCATTTGGTTTCCCACTTCAAGATAGACAAGTTTCGTTCTTTGTAGTTTTTTACTTTGACGCTTATTTCGTGAGATATTTGGACCGGTCACGATCAGTGGACCAACCTGTATAATAAGTTACCGAATGGAAGAGTTACAGCGTGTAAATACCGTCACCCACAGGGAGTCGTTAAAAATATGGAAACACCATGAGAAATGCATGCTTGATCATAAATGCAGGTTGGTTATAAATGAAGCGCAGCTGCTCACAGAGCTCTCCAGGGCAGGCTGTAATTATTAGGGCAGCGAAACTTTGTAGATACGCTAATCCGTTAATCGCCGTGTGTGACTGTGTGGTATGGTTTCACCAGCACATATATTTTCGGTCCGTTCTTGTTTGAAGAGAATACACTTCTAGGGCCTGTCAGCTGTGCCGTGACGACTGCACGTTATCGAGGGCTCGTTATACATGTGATTCCTGCTTTGGAAGAGCGCAACGCTTCATGTCTCTCGCTTAACGTAATCTTCCACGAATGTGTTATCTCCATAGGTTTTCCAGACGCACGGCCTGCAATATCACCTGATCTGAATCCATCTGACGTTAAGCTCTGGGGATATCTGAAAGAACGAGTTTATCATGGACACGCTCGGTTTTGTACCTGATCTGACGGTCAGTATACAGGAACACGTTGCTTACATTCCACCGGAAATGCTGCGAGCAACTGCTGATCACATCGTTTAACGGATGCAGCATCTGTTCGACGTCCCCCAGCGCTCATATTGAACCAATCGTGTAAGCGGCGGTTAATAATAAAATGAACATTATGCCTCTCTCACTTGTTAGACCTTTTCTGCCCACGTCTAGTACCTAATCCATTAAATATTAAATCATTTCTGTACGTGTTTCTTGCATTCACAGTGCCATATTTGTACCGGGTAGCCAAAATTGGAACTATTTTTTCAGAGTAAATCGGTTCCGCATTAACACATTAGCATATCTACCAAGTTACGCTGCCATATGGTAATTACAGCCCACACTGCACTTTAATTATAAGCACCCGGTATCTGACCACGGACGACTCCGGTGCAATGCACTCGACGCTTTACAAGTGCCAGTCGTGACCTGAAGAGTGTTCTGTGCAGTTGGGAGTGTGTTACAATCTATTACGTATGTTGGAGCTAAGGGACTTCGGAGGTGGGCAAATTGTTGCAGTCGTACGGTGTGTGCTTCCATAACGAAGATAACTGAAGTGTTTGGTCTTTCAAGATGTACCATATCAAACATTTATATGGCATACAGGGCAAGCAGGAAAACAACATCTGCTAGGTCACAACGCAGACAAAAGTATAATGAGTGACCGTGACAAACTGTCACTGAAGATTGTGAGAGGGCGACAGCTGCAAAAGTCGCTGCAGAACTCAATGTCTCACTCGCGAACACTATCACCACGAAAACAATATGAACGGAGTCCCATAATCTGGGAACTGCAGGGCAAGCCGGTGTTCCACAACCACACACGAGTGATGCAAGTGCCTGTAACGGGAGAACGTAGTTCCAACCCGTAAATCTTTGACAATGGCGCAATCGGAGAGAGCCGTGTGTATGATAAGCCTTGCTTCGGTGATGGTTTGAGCAGCCACATAGTGGTGTCTATGGGGCCCTTGGTTACTCTGCCAATTCGCGCTACTGCCAAGTAGTATGTGGCCAATTTGGCTGATCAGGTCGATCCCTTGGGACAGTGTATTTCCCAATGGTGGTGATGTGTTGCAAGACGATAGAGCCACAGCTCGCGTCGTGAGCAAGAGGATACTGGCCACCATACTCACCAGATCACATTATTATTGAACTTTGGAGTATACTTGAGAGAAATGGGTACGTGATCGCTATCACCGTCCATCATCATTAGCTGAACTTGCCACTATTTTGCAGGAAGAATGGTCCAGCAGTATCTTGTAAACCACAAAGGACCTGTATTTAGTCATTTCGAGGCGACTGGAAGCTGTTTTGAATATAACGGTTTTCCTACTCCGTATTAGTCATGATAATGTGTTGGGTTTCTTGGTGTTTTCATTTTTCTGTCCACCTTCTGTATCCAAAAATCTTGAGACAATGGTAAGGCAATTAATTTCAAAGACACAATGACACACTCAACAATGACTTACATTTTGAAATCTATTCCGATCTGCTTTGCCCTCTGTCATCATCTCAGTTTTGTGGTAGTCCAGACATAAAGGCTATGGCAAAAGTCAGTACTTACCGTCAAACAATCTACGTGAATAATTAATATTTTTGAAAATGCTATAGAAATTCAGTATTTAAAAGTTAAAGCTGTTTTGAATCTAAATGTTTTATTTTTTGACTGAACCTTGAGAAAGCGGAAGTACTCCGTTCACTACCCGTATACACTGAAAAGATTTAAAGGCTTTAATTATTAAGTACTGGAACTAATTCCTTATACTTCACTGAATTTAAGTAAGATGTCAGAGCACTGTATGGCTGAAGGCCCTTCGCGTTTTACTCAGCCAATAGAAACAACAGTAGTTAGCGTCTTTAGCAATCCACACTAAACTTCATATCTGTGAAGCACTACTGGAAATTTTGTCTCTCTCTCTAAATGAAACAAATGGTTAATGAAATTTGTTGATACGCAATAGGATGCAAATTATAATTTGGATAACAATAGGATGCAAATTATAATTTGGATAACAGTAGTCTGCAGTCCAATTAAACCGTTGAACTTGAGTCGTGTATTATCAAATTCTATAAAAACAATCTTCTTTCCAGGAGCGCACACCATTACGGACTATTAAATACTGAGTTTTCCAAGAGTACACTTCTACGGACTCTTAAGAACTGAGATTCTTGCATGCGTTCCAATATGCAGCGCAGCACTAACAGGGGGTTCCCAACATCCTGCGTCCGGACACATCCTAAGATTTACGAATTATCTGTCTAACTAAGGGACGATTACTTTCTTTGATAATTATTATTTCTTTGGTATATTTACTACACATTTTTGTTAATAATTCACGTGGAAAACAATAAAGCAATAAACTTACAACAGTCATATAGAATAGATAAATACAATAAATGGTATTAGATAAGAAATTCTACAAAACAAAAGTAATGCTGTGTTCGATGTGTGCAATTATTTTACCAAGTTAAGAAGGAGAAGCACGCACACAAGAACTCCACACTTCAACTTTCTTTGGAAACATACGGAATGTATAGTTTTCTAATAACCATCAACCACGTCATTACTATCAAACTGCCTCCTCCCCACCATCCCACCAGGCAAGTAGTTGCTCCACGTTCGGCTAATGACCTCTGTAGAAAGAGGCCATATGCGCTCATTGAAAACAGACAGCCTTGAAAACCGGCAATCGACTAACATTGTAATCCTGTCCGTTCGTTATCACAGATTTCGTCCAAATTTGTACTATATGCTGTGCTTGGCCACAAAGTGGAATTCCAGATGGCTAAGCGTTTAGAAACAATAGCATTCGTGGCGCGAGTCAGGCGAGCCATGAGGAATTTATGGTAGCATAGTTGCTAGGCATTGGAAATGCTGGGAAATGTGTTTTCCAAATCGTGACGTATAGAGTCGAACAAGACGAGCTACTATGAAGATACGATTGTGGTAACAAACGGACAGAGGAGGGTCTTACACGCAATATGACCAGTGCACCGGAATCAAAATGGTTCAAATGGTCCTGAGCACTATGGTACTTAACATCTGAGGTCATCAGTCCCCTAGAACTTAGAACTACTTAAACCTAACTAACCTAAGGACATCACACACATCCATGCCCGAGGCAGGATTCGAACCTGCGACCGTAGCAGTCGCGCGGTTCCGGACTGAAGCGCCTAGAACCGCTCGGCCACAACGGCCGACAGTGCACCGGAAGATCGTCACTTGTCCGAAGGCTTAATGGATCCCGCATTGGCCCGACGCCGGAGCACGTCAAAGGTGTGCACCTGTTTGCGTCGACTGTTCTATGCCGGCTGTCACTGACTGGAGCTCGTGACAAGTATGGCACTGCATCGAGGATCATTCTGCAGAAACCATAAACTTCCTCAGACTGTAATGGACTCGCAAATGCCACGACCGCAGTGCTGAGAGGCAGCTGATGGTGAACGTAGCCCCGCTTCAAGGCTGGAAGGCAGCCATTCGCTGCGGTCCAGGCTGCGAGGGATGGTCGTGGAGAGGACACATAGAGAGCGATTACCGCTGCTGCATCAGACTTCACGTTACGCAAACAGCAGGCAACCAAGTCAGCACTCACACTGTGTGCACCAAGCGACTTTCATGCTGGCAGACGATCTGCTAGCGTCAGTAAGGTTATTCTGCATAAAAAGAAGCAGTTCGGACGAGGAATAGTTTTTCCATATTACCATTGCGAGACAGTACGATGGGGAGACGATATTGGGTGCACGATTTCATATGAACAGGGAAAGATTAGGGCTGTACCATAGACTGTGTAGTGAATGCAAAGGACTGTCGCGATCAATATTTTGTTTCAAAATTAACACATCATACATATCATCAGCCTGTGGTAGGTTAACATACTTCTTATTTTAGTTATTTTCTCTGTATTATGATGGAAGAATCTTCTTTACAGTGTTAGTGTTCTTGTCATTGAAGTGAGGGAATGGACATGTCGCATAACTGACTATGTACCCTTCCTCAATGCATTCTCTGGCATATTTTTTAGGTACTTTTACGCTACATTCTTACGACTGCTGAAAAACTACACTTTGCAGTTTTAAGTATGAATAAGTTCATGATGTTTTAATGTTAGTACCGTTTTCGATACTATATGTAATATTGGACTCGTGAAATTTTTATATTTTCGCACCTTATTATTTATTTTCGCAACTGAGAACTGAATATGCTCTGCTAATCAGATTGGAACCGCTCATCATTCACTTTTAAAAATAGTAATTCATTGCAAGTACTTTAGGCTCTCGTGAGGTCAAAACCACTCACACATTGTTCAGTATTACATTTTCCGCCAATAAGCGTCACTGTTTGGAGGCTCGGCTTCTTTCCTCCAAAACGGGCTTTATCTACGGTCCTACCCTTTCTTCAGTAACTGTTGTTCTCTGTGATGAGCAGCTTCCAGGCTGCACAGTGCGGTCGCTGCTGGCGTACCGGTTATTCTTCGAGTTTTACTGTCACTGATTACAAGAGTAATCTGGAACCGTTTTATCGAATGGTCGCGCAAAATTCCGCTTTAAAAATCACTTTGTTTGTAACGGGAAATAAACCGGCGTTTTCCATCGACAAAGGGTGTAGTGTGAAAGATATGGTGAGCACTATTTGTCTCGGCTGATTCCAGTCTCACAATGCAAAACTAAGTTGCAAATATATGCTGAAACATCAGAGAAAATGTTCCTGACGACTCTTAGGAGACAATCCTGTATATGATAACGTCGTTTTACATGCTTCAAATGTTTCTTCTGGAGATGTACGAAGTTCCGAACAAGTCCGACACATGTCAGAGTCGTAGTGAATCATCAAAATGGCATCTGCACAAGATTTCTATAGCAGCAATGTGCTGAAATTGAATTCTTGGTTGCGGGAAAAAACTCTCGGACAACGTCCGTAAACGTTTGTGTGCAGTGCATGGTGCCTATGCAGTTGATAGGAATACTGTTCGGCGATGGGTAAAGCGGAAGTGCAGAAATTGCACACGGTCGGCCATGTTCAGAGTGCCCTGTCACAGCCACTGCTGCCCATATGGTGAATCGCGCGGATTCCATTATCAGTGCATGCAGGCGCATGCCAACATAGTTTGTTCGACAGCCATGGCGAGCATTGGAAGTGCGTGCGCAGTGACATACTCGAGGTTATGCAAAGGTGATCTCAATACAGTCCCCACGAATGATCACAACAGAGTATAATATTCAAAGAAAATCCATTTCGTCTGAACTGTTAGAGTAGTTTGAAGGCAATGGAGAGGCCTTTCTTGCACAGATGATGAAAGGTGACGACGTCTGCATGCATAACGCCGTGCTGGATCCAAACGGATTCGTATCAGTAGCAGTGGAGATGACAGGCATCTTATCCGCATGGCTGTAACGGTTCGTGCAGCCACGTCTCGATCCCTGAGTCAACAGATGGGGACGTTTGCAAGACAACAACCATCTGCATGAACAGTTGGACGACGTTTGCAGCAGCATGGATTATCAGCTCGGAGACAAGGCTGAGGTTACCCTTGACGCTGCATCACAGACATGAGCGCCTGCAATGGTGTACTCAACGACGAACCTGGGTGCACGTATGGCAAAACGTCATTTTTTCGGACGAATCCAGGTTCTGTTTACAGCATCATGATGGTCGCATCCGTGTTTGGCGACATCGCGGTGAACGCACATTGGAAGCGTGTATTCGTCATCGCCATACTGGCGTATCACCCGGCGTGATGGTAAGGGGTGCCATTGGTTACAAGTCTCTGTCACCTCTTGTTCGCATTGACGGCACTTTGAGCAGTGGACGTTACATTTTAAAGGTGTTACGACCCGTGGCTGAACCCTTCATTCGATCCCTGCGAAACCCTACATTTCAGCAGGATAATGCACGACCGCATGTTGCAGGTCCTGTACGGGCCTTTCTGGATACAGCAAATGTTCGACTGCTGCCTTGACCAGCACATTCTCCAGGTCTCTCACCAATTGTATGGTCAATGGTGGCCGAGCAACCGGCTCGTCACAATACGCCAGTCACTACTCTTGATGAACTGTGATATCGTGTTGAAGCTGCTTGGCCAGCTGTACCTACACACGTCATCCAAGCTCTGTTTGACTCAATGCCCAGGCGTATCAAATCCGTTATTACGGCCAGAGGTGGTTGTACTGGGTACTGATTTCTCAGGATCTATCCACCCAGAATGCGTGAAAATGTAATCAGATGTCAGTTCTAGTATAATATATCTGTCCAATGAATACCCGTTTATCATCTGCATTTCTTCTTGGTGTAGCAATTTTAATGGCCAGTAGTGTAGTAGCAAGTCAAAACTATGCACGGATCTGTTTTACGTGCGATTTGAAACTATGGGCGGAGACACTACATTATAACCATGTCGGTTACACAGCCTGACGCCCTGCCGAGTGGCAAACACGTATTGCTTCAGTGTCCACTTTATCGGAGATGTCCTGCGGAACGCAAGTGCAGAGGCAGTAGTGTTACCTGCGGCGGCGCTCCCGGCGACAGCTGTTTGGCGATGGCCGCGGCGGTGAAGGAGAGACCAGAGGGCAGGCAGGAGAGGCACGGGTTGTTGGGCGAGCGCGGCGGCGCGCCCAGCGAGAAAGCGGGCTGCGCCGCCGCCGGCCGTCTCGAGGGGCTGGGCGACCGCGACCGCTGCAGGTACACGTGCAGCGTCTGCGACGACATCCCGCTAGCGTCGTCCCAGTAGCGCAGTAGAACAATCTGAGGCGCTGACTATCTACTATTGGGGCCGAACTAAATACTCTTAGGCACTTCGCAAAAACTCCGAAAAAAATGCGAGTGGTCGATCTCGATAAACGTCGATTTTTTAATACAGCGCAACTAGAATGCGCCACTCATCCACAATCCCTGGCGTCGTACTTTTTTTTCCCAGAATCTGACTTCGGTGCTTGCGTTTAGGGCACGTATTCAGAGTTGTAATCGTTTTTCACACAAGAGACTGTCCTGCTGCTGCTGCGCTATCGCGTGCCGTTTGAATACAGGATCACATTACGCGCCGAATAAGATGTGCCAGATGAGCTGGAGACGACAGTGATGGGCGTGCACAGGAAGCCCGCAGGGTGTGCAGCGACACTGACCACGAGCGCGGGGAGGCCGCTATAAAAAGGGCCGCAGAGAGCGCTATCTGCAGGCCGAGAGGCAGCGTGAGTGCCCTTTCCCAAATGTCGACCCGGCCAGGAAGGGGGCTGCCACCGAGGAATTAAAATGAAGCCACTCGCGCAGGGACCTCCTCGTGTTGTAAAGGTTGACGTGACATTATGCTGCCGTACTGCACCTGCTATTTAAAATGGTACACTGATCATCATCATTTATAATACACTACTGGCCATTAAAATTGCTACACCACGAAGATGACGTGCTACACAGCATTCACACAAGGTTGGCGCCGGTGGCGACACCTACAACTTGCTGACATTAGGAAAGTTTCCAACCGATTTCTCATACACAAACAGCAGTTGACCGGCGTTGCCTGGTGAAACGTTGTTGTGATGCCTCGTGTAAGAAGGAGAAATGCGTACCATCACGTTTCGACTTTCATAAAGGTCGGATTGTAGCCTCTCGCGATTGCGGTTTATCGTATCGCGACATTGCTGCTCGCGTTGGTCGAGATTCAATGACTGCTAGCAAAATATGGAATCGGTGGGTTCAGGAGGGTAATACGGAACGCCGTGCTGGATCCCAACGGTCTCGTATCACTAGCAGTCGAGATGACAGGAATCTTATCCGCATGGCTGTAACGGTTCGTGCAGCCACATCTCGATCCCTGAGTCAACAGATGAGGACGTTTGCAAGACAACAACCATCTGCACGAACAGTTCGACGTCGTTTGCAGCAGCGTGGACTATCAGCTCGGAGACCAAGGCTGCGGTTACCCTTGACGCTACATCACAGACAAGAGCGCCTGCGATGGTGTACTCAACGACGGACCTGGGTGCACGAATGGCAAAACGTCATTTTTTCGGATGAATCCAGGTTCTGTTTACAGCATCAAAATGGTCGCATCCGTGTTTGGCGACATCGCGGTGAACGCACATTGAAAGCGTGTATTCGTCATCGCCATACTGGCGTTTTACCCGGCGTGATGGTATGGGGTGCCACTGGTTACACGTCTCGGTCACCTCTTGTCCGCATTGACGGCACTTTGAACAGTGGACGTTACATTTCAGATGTGTTACGGCCCGCGGCTCTACCCTTCATTCGATCCCTGCGAAACCCTACATTTCAGCAGGATAATGCACGACCGCATGTTGCAGGTCCTGTACGGGCCTTTCTGGATACAGAAAATGTTCGACTGCTGCCCTGACCAGCACATTCTCCAGATCTCTCACCAATTGTAAACGTCTGGTCAATGGTGGCCGAGCAACTGGCTCGTCACAATACGCCAGTGAACTGTGGTATCATGTTGAAGCTGCATGGGCAGCTGTACCTGTACACGCCATCCAAGCTCTGTTTGACTCAATGCCCAGGCGTATCAAGGCCGTTATTACGGCCAGAGGTGTTTGTTCTGGGTACCGATTTCTCAGGATCTATGCACCCAAACTGCGTGAAAATGTAATCACATGTCAGTTCTAGTATAATATATTTGTCCAATAAATACCCGTTTATCATCTGCAGTTCTTCTTGGTGTAGCAATTTTAATGGCCAGTAGTGTAATAATAATAGCAATATATAACTTATTACTACAACCATACGTCAAGTTCCTGAAATTACGAGGGGACTTCAAAACGAAAGTTACACATTATTATGGGAGGCCAAATGACTAATGCATACTGCACTACAATAATCTACAAACTGACAGATACATAACACGAACGTTTAATCAAACCTTTAATTCCAGAATGAATTTTTATAATCCTTCAATTCCTCGACGCCATCATCGTTGGAAAATCTCAACCCCTCGCTCCTCGCCACTCCCCTAGTTCTTTCAGTTTGAGGAAAGGATTGCCTGGACGTTATGGTCTGTGGTCGATATGGATGGCATTTTTTCACGATGAGCATCGCCTACGTCTGTGTGTCTTTGGCCAAATTGTTGGCACAATTTTACTTACAGCTGGACGCGACATTGCGTTTGCTCCACATACCGCCAGCACTTCACGGTGAATCTATGTACAATTTGGACGTTTTACCCACAAGAATTGTTCTCACTTACTTCAACTTTGGAATACGTTCCAGTTGCCGCGCCATTCCACGCTGTGATCCACCTGTTATCCGCACTGCAGCACAAGTTTTGATTGTGAGAAACCCGCAAAATGTACTCTTCTGACAATGCGCCACTCTTCTTGTACATTGCTCTTAAGTGGGACAACATCTGTAATTCACCTCGTGAAGCTATGGCCACATACGCAGGTACGTGTCATAGTCTGAGTTTCAACGTTCACTTCGAAAAATATCAAGCTTGGAACGGTTCGGCCAGATACGTTTTATTTTATTCCCCTCCAAATTACGAGGATGAGTCAAATAATTCGCAACTTCCAGAATTCGGCACATCGTCTTGAATTTCGCACATATACGTACCTAAACAGTGGCAGCATATATCGCATGGAACGTAGCCGATACACTGTACTCCAGTGGTTAATGATGTGCAGTCAGACCCATATGGCACGTGTGCTGGCCATGTGTACCCGACTAGAAGAATGCGTTTTTGAGAGCCGAAGGACTGTGTGTGGAGCGCGTCCATAGCGACATTCGTCCCGTATATGGTTAGAACCGAACTTAATATAAATTTTTGTTCAACGGGATACAGGAATTCAGCAAAGGACAAAAAATCACAAACGAGGAGCGTCTTGGCCTTCCTGATTATCCATTGGTGTCACATTGATTCCCTTCGAAGGTTATTTCGCTACCCCCATGACATATCGGTCTTGCGGGTTGCAGCAACTTAAGGAATCAAATGTTTTTGTTGTGGTCTTCAGTCCGAAGGCTGGTTTGATACAGCTCTTGTACTACTGTCCAGTTCAAGACTCTTCATCTCCGTTTAACTGCTATCTACATTATTCATCTATTTGTCTCTACGATTTTTATCCCCCACACTTCCTAACAGTACTAAACTGGTGATGCCCCGCTGTCTCGGGATGTGTCCTACCAACCGATACTCCTAGTCAGGTTGTGCCACACTTTTCTCCTCATTTCTATTCAGTACCTGTTCATTAGTTAAGTGATCTGCCCATCAATCTTCAGCATTCTTCTGTAGCATCACATATCAAAAGCGTATATTCTCTTCTTGTCTAAGCTGTTTATGGTCCACGTTTCAATTCCGTACATGGCTACAGTCCATACAAATACTTTCAGGAAAGACTTCCTAACATTTAAATGTGTACTTGATGTTAAACTTCTCTTTTTCAGAAACACTTTTCTTGCCTTTTCCAGTCTACATTTTTTTTCCTCTCTACTTTGCCATCATCAGTTATTTTGCTACCCAAATAACAATACTCATCTACTAAATTAAGGTCTCATTTCCTAATTTAATTCCATAAGCATTTCCAAATAAAACTGTTATATTCCCGAAGGATCATTCATAGATGCGAACGTTGCCACAAGAATTATACGCTGCAATATTTTAAGGCTTTGTCGGGCAATGGAATAAGTGTTTACAAGAGACGTATGGTGAAAATTCAAATAAATCTCAGGTTAGTACACGCTGCTCTGATGTCTTTATCCCAGTTTGCATCTTATTTAGTGAATCATTGTGGTATTAATTCCAATGGTAGGCCAGGCTAATGAATTTTGAGCGTCTAATGAGTGATGGGAGAAGGGCAGCAAGTGGGAAGAAAATCTTTTTATTTGATCATTTTGTGAAAACCTGTTGCAATAACCAGGTTGCAAGCCGCCAGGCAACCTGACGTCCTGGGGATGGAGTGCACGGAACACCGAAGTAGAGACGGTGGACTCGCGAAACAATGGTCAAGCAACAGTTACGGTAAACGACTTAAAGTCAGTTAAGATTTTACCAATATCGGGCACGCTGCCTGTAATACTTTCAAAAGAAAGTAGTTTAGTTGTCTTTAGCAGACCATCATTTCATTTGCATCGTTATTGCACGTGAAAGTATATTTGTTTTGTGTGTTTTATGGTGGAATACTCTTTGGGCATTCGCAAGGAGCTGAACGTTCTTTACATAACCAAATTCGTATTTTATGACCCCAATCGTGCTTCTTAGGCTGGTTAAGCAATATTGCCAGGATATTTTTATTTTAGGCCCCTAATAGTACTAGTTCATCAGAGAGAAACTAATTAAACGCATGTAGCGGAGCGGCCTAAGGCGCTGCAGTCATGGACTGTGCGGCTGGTCCCGTTGGAGGTTCGAGTCCTCCCTCGGGCATGGGTGTGTGTGTGTTTGTCCTTAGGATAATTTAGGTTAAGTAGTGTGTAAACTTAGGGACTGATGACCTTAGCAGTTAAGTCCCATAAGATTTCACACACAACTAAACGCACAATATTTTTTTCTCCCCTGGTATTGCGGCTGGAATGATAAAATTTCACGACGATATAGTTTGAAGTTTGTGCTACCGAGGGTATTTTGTTTTGATGTGCAGCTCTTGCGAGAAAAGTCTGAACTACGAAACGAACATGGCGCGCATGTTACTGTCGTCAGCTTGTGAAGAGCAGCGAAGTGTAGTTCGATATTTGTGGGCCAAAGGGCATAAACTGAGTGAAATTCACAGCGACATGCGTGGTGTGTAGGGGACGACTGTATGGACCGTAGCAATGTCTCCAGGTGGTGCCCATACTTCCGAGACGGCCGTGTGAACCTTAGTGATTCGCCACCTCCGGTCGGCCCGTAACAGCTGCAACCCTGCAGAGTGCTGGAGCCATTGAGGCAGCAATTTTGAACGACCGGCTTGTGGAACTGCGAACCTAATCGCAGCAGTTTAACAATTCCTAAGATGCAATGTACGATATCGTTCATGACATGTTGAAATTTCGTAAATTTTGTGCTCGCTGAGTGCCTAAGAACCGCAAGGGCCAGCAAATGATGGCAAGCTTGGATCGCTTAACGCGTTACGCCGCACAAGGGCATGACACGCCCAAAACCAAGTAGGCCTCTATTGAGTGGAACCATGATGGTTTCTCAAAACGAAAAAAATTCAAGTGACTCAGTCTGCTAGGAGAGCGACTCAATCTGCTAGGAAAGTGCTCGTGACAGTGTTCTGGGAGATGTACGGTGTGTTACTGGCGGACTTTGCTGAACATGGAACCACTGTGAATGCTGCATCCTACATCAAAACTTTGGTTAAGTTGCGTCGTGCCATTCTTGATACACACCACAACATTAACGCTGACGGTGCCAAATTTCATCATGGCAATGCTCATGATGGAGTTAAAGATTGAGGGCAAGAGGAAGACCTAGAACAAGATGGATTTATACAATAAAGATGAGTTTAAGGAGGAGAAACCTGCTATGGAACCAAACTGTGGAAGGAGAATGTTGGAAAGACCGAGTAAAGTGGCGAAGTACCATTGATACCCCGACCTGATCAGACGTTGGATAGAGGGGAAACGAAGATGATGATGAATAAACGTTGCACCTCTGATTACACATAATAATAATAATAGTAATAATAATAATAATAATAATAATAAAGAATAGGCCTTCGGTATGTTCTGCCAGTCGTAAAAGGCGACGAAAAGAACAAACCACTAATAGGGCTAACCCCCCTTTTAGTGTGACTAGTTGGTTCAGGACAGAACCAATGAAGCCTCGGACAAGCGCTGTCATGGCCGGGGACGACGCTTGAACCCTATGCCCGTCCACAATGGTAACCACACTGCTAGCCACACGGAAAATGATTTAAAACCAAATAGAGGTGTTTTGCAGGATATGCTTCCTGCAACCACTCTAGAAGGAAAACAAAGACAGAGCATGAGATGGTCAAATGAAGTTAACCGACACCTCATGTTCTGTTATTACCAAGCAACAAACTTAGGCACCAACACAACTGGATACAGATCACAAGTATACACAACATTTATTACCAGATATCCAGAATTAAAATTTTTAACAGAACAACGACTAGCTGATCAGATCCGTGTAATAATAAAAAACAACAGGATACCCTATCAGAATTAGAAAACATCAAGCAACAAGTACAACAAATACTGGAACAAAATAATGTGCAATCAGAAGAAGAAGAAAATACAGTAATGAACTCAAACATCCCAGAGCAAACAAACAAAGAACAACACGCATCAATTAAACAATCAGAGGAAAACAAAATCTTAAGACAACCACCAGAACAAGCACAAATAGAACACGAAGTGACACACATGTTAGATATAGAAGAAAAATTTCAGCTAACTTATATAGAATACAAAGACACAAATACAGACATTAGACCATTCTTGCATAGACCGCCAAATAACCCACAAGTCGAAACAACAATAACAACTATCAACACAATCATACACAACAAAGTAAATGAAAATACAACTATGGAAGAGTTACAACTACTGGTTTATATAGGAGCACTCACTACACTAAATATACACACTAGGCAGAGATCAGAACAAACCAACACACAGAACAAACCCACAAAACCAGCATGGCAACACAGGCTACAGATCAGAATAGAAAAACTGAGAAGAGACATCGAACAGTTAACACAGTTTATAAGAAATGAAATATCAGACAAAAAAACGAAAAAGGTTAGGTGAAATCTCACAACAAGAAGCGATAGAGCAATTAGATGAAAAGAAGCAGAAATTACAAGCATTAGCCAAACGACTCAGAAGATACAAAAAAAGTGAAAATAGAAGGAAACAAAACCAAACATTCAACACAAACCAAAAGAAATTTTACCAGACAATAGATAACACACACATTAAAATAAACAATCCACCAAACATAACAGACATGGAACACTTCTGGAGCAACATATGGTCAAACCCGGTACAGCATAACAGGCATGCACGGTGGATACAAGCAGAAACAGACGCATACAAGATGATTCCACAAATGCCTGAAGTGATAATTTTGCAACATGAAGTCACCCGAGCAATTAATTCTACTCACAATTGGAAAGCCCCTGGAAAAGATAAAATAGCAAATTTCTGGCTAAAGAAGTTCACCTCAACACATTCACATCTAACTAAATTATTTAATAGTTACATTGCAGACCCATACACATTCCCTGATACACTTACACATGGAATAACGTGTCTGAAACCTAAAGATCAAGCAGACACAGCAAACCCAGCAAAATATCGTCCCATAACATGCCAACCAACAATATACAAAATATTAACTTCAGTCATTACACAGAAATTAATGACACATACAACACATAACAAAATTATAAACGCTCTGAACCCACTATCCAACATGCTAAATAATACAAATTATGGATACAATATTACTGGAACATACCCACACAAAATCACACATTTGCTATACATGGATGATCTAAAACTACTGGCAGCAACAAATCAACAACTCAACCAATTACTAAAGATAACAGAAGTATTCAGCAATGATATAAATATGGCTTTTGGAACAGACAAATGTAAGAAAAATAGCATAGTCAAGGGAAAACACACTAAACAAGAAGATTACATATTGGATAACCACAGCGACTGCATAGAAGCAATGGACAAAAACAGATGCCTATAAATATCTAGGATACAGACAAAAAATAGGAATAAATAATACAAATATTAAAGAAGAACTAAAAGAAAAATATAGACAAAGACTAACAAAAATACTGAAAACAGAATTGACAGCAAGAAACAAGACAAAAGCTATAAATACCTATGCTATACCAATATTGACCTACTCATTTGGAGTAGTGAAATGGAGTAACACAGACCTAGAAGCACTCAATACACTTACACGATCACAATGCCACAAATATAGAATACATCACATACATTCAGCAACAGAAAGATTCACATTAAGCAGGAAGGAAGGAGGAAGGGGATTTATCGACATAAAAAACCTGCATTATGGACAGGTAGACAATTTAAGAAAATTCTTTCTAGAACGGGCAGAAACTAGCAAAATACATAAAGCAATCACTCATATAAATACATCGGCTACACCACTGCAATTTCATAACTACTTCTACAACCCTTTAGATCACATAACATCAACAGATACGAAGAAAATAAATTGGAAAAAGGAAACACTACATGGCAAGCACCCGTATCATCTAACACAGCCACACATCGATCAAGACGCATCCAACACATGGCTAAGAAAAGGCAATATACACAGTGAGACGGAAGGATTCATGATTGCAATACAGGATCAAACAATAAACACCAGATATTACAGCAAGCATATTATAAAAGAACCCAATAGTACAACAGATAAATGCAGACTTTGCAAACAACAAATAGAAACAGTAGATCACATCACAAGCGGATGTACAATACTAGCAAATACAGAATACACCAGAAGACATGACAATGTAGCAAAAATAATACATCAACAACTTGCCTTACAACATAAACTTATAAAACAACACGTTCCCACATACAAGTATGCACCACAAAATGTACTGGAGAATGATGAATACAAATTATACTGGAACAGAACCATTATTACAGATAAAACAACACCACATAACAAACCTGACATCATACTCACCAATAAAAAGAAGAAATTAACACAACTAATCGAAATATCCATACCCAATACAACAAATATACAGAAGAAAACAGGAGAAAAAATTGAAAAATACATGCAACTGGCTGAGGAAGTGAAGGACATGTGGCATCAGGATAAAGTAGACATTGTACCAATTATACTATCAACTACAGCAGTCATACCACACAATATCCACCAATACATCAACGCAATACAGCTACACCCAAACTTATATATACAACTACAGAAATCTGTAATTATTGATATATGTTCAATTACCCGAAAGTTCCTAAATGCAATGTAACATATACCGTACAGTTAAAAGGAAGTCACGCTTGATCGAGGTCCGCGTCACTTTCCATTTTTGACCAGACATAACGTCTGAGAAGAGAAAGAATAATAATAATCGAAATGCTTGCCACGCAGTGGCGTCATTATCTGAAGAATAAATCACTAAGTGCCGTGTCACAACGGCAGTGTGCTGCAAAATACGTCAGTGTTCTGCAAAAAATTATAGCGCGAAGAAGCGGCGGGTATGATTGTTCGGCGAAGAGTCAGCTGTGGGGATGCCGTGAAGACGAAACATCCCCACAGATAGCTTACCGCGACGCTTTATCTTAACAGCTTCCCACAACGTAATTCCGGAAGAGCGCTCTTGTGACACTTTGCCTCTCACTAGTTTTATCTGTTAACGCGACGCCATGGAAAAAAAAAAAACCACACGGCATCTCCTTAGTTTTTCGCATTTTTCGGCGGTGGTGAATCCAAATTTCACCCGTTTGCTTCGCTCCTTTATCTTGAGTTATTATACGAGGGCTGTCCAGAAAGTAAGTTACGATCGGTCGCGAAATGGAAACGACTATGAAAATCCGATAAAGCTTTGCAAAGATGTGTTGGGCAGTGTCTCTAGTATGATTCTATGTAGAATTATGTCGCTCTTTTCATTCCTGAGCTCTTAGTGAGCGCGTAAAGATGTTATAGAAAATAGTGTCTTCCGCCAAGTACGAGGGCCTGGTGAGAATTTTCCCCTGAAGCTATGCAACCAACATTACATAACTGTCGTGCGGTTTCTTCTTCAAGACAATTCACAGCCTCATTCTGCAGGGGCAATGAAGATGTTCCTGTATCGTTTCAATTGGAAATGTTTGGTTACCCACAATACAGCCAGTAATTGTCTCCCACTGAGTTTCATCTCTGCTCCAACGAACCGCTGGCTATGAAGATAACATTTTGGCACAGACAACGAGCTTTAGGCCAGCGTAGAGAATTGGCGGAAAGCACTGGCGGCTGCCTTCTATGATGAGGGTATTGGAAAGTTGGTACAACGCTACGACGAATGTCTGAGTCAGAACGGCGACTACGTAGAGAAGTAGCTGAAAGGAGTAGCTAACTGTTACAAATGAAACATTTCTGATTTTCACTGTGATTTTCATTTCGCGATCAATCGTAACTTACTTTTTGGACAGCCCTCGTAGAACTTATATGAATAACTGAAATGCAATTAATTACCGATTACTGTGTGCGTTATTATTATGCTAGGAGTTGCTAAGTCAGGGGTCCTATATTGAGCAAATGTGCAAGATTCCGTGCGAGCACTTCTGGGAATGGTCGTTACACAACAATTCCCGCAAACGTGACGTCATTTTGACGTCACCTGCAATAACAACAACTGCATGATCATCTATTGACTTTTGTTAGCGTTCGATACAGGAACCTCTCAATGCACGCGTACCGGAGATCTACAAGAAACACGTTATTCTTGGAATGATTTATCAAAATTATTGCTGTAATAAACTGTTACAAAATGATTTATCGATGGTTAATGCCTTCAGTAATAGTGTTCTGGAGTGAGTTATTATAGTCAACAATTTACAAATTAAGCATGAAAAAACTTGTTTTATATTGTGCACGCCGTTGCAAGGTAACAGATCACTGAAAATTTACCACAAACACGTCACCATCACCATTAAATGTCAGTAACGCATCAGCGATATAAGCTTTCAAGAGAAAATATGATAACCAAGACAGGAGAAAAACATCACATGATTAAGTGCTAGCGTAGGCTCGCTTCCCACCAATATTTTTTTCTCCATGTTAGCGTTGTTAACACATTCTGGAACTTTCTTATGAATGTAATACAGTATGTTCTGCAATATTCAATTTTATTTACATTCCGTCTGATTTGAGAACGAAGGATGAAGTAAATATTTAGCGGTTTCCGAGTGTGTTGTTAGGAAGGAACCTAAGATCAGAGTTTTAATTACGGCAAGTGAAGGGATTAGCAATAACATTCGTATTAGTGACAAGTATATTACAATCACTGGAAAACTTTATAGCTCCAAACCTCCTCACAAAGAAGACGAGTAGCACAAAACATAGCGACAGAAAGAGAAGGCATAAGAGACGAAGGTAAAGTAAGAACAATAAGAGAATCATTTGAAAAGTTGTCTCCAGAAATTGTCAACATCATAATGATGCATACCAATGAAGAGGCATTGGGGTAGAAAATACCCAAGACAGACAGACTTGAATTCATGTCATATATAGGCTACTTATTATTATGGGGAAGGAAAACGACAGATTTATGGTCCTACACTTCAGGAAGTGTCTATTTATAATGCTACCATGAGCCGAATCAGATTCCAGCAGCTTACTAAAATAGTAAGATTTGATGGCAGAGAGTCGCGAAGCTATTTCAAGAAACGTGGTGAGTTTGCTGAAATACGAGAAGTATTTGATAAAATGAATGAATTACTTCCAAAACATTATTCTGTTGGGATGCACACTGTTACTTCCAAGGTCTTCATGAAGGAAAAACCTGGTAAATACGGTGTACTTACACACATGCTCACAGACGCTAAAATCAGATGTGTTATCAGCATGGAGCCTTACGCTGAGACAAGAAATGGCACACACCAATCAAATTCCATTGCGGCTATGGTCACACGCCTGGTGATTCCTATACATAATTCAGGACGAAATATCACCACAGACAGATATTACACTTCAATTCATTTGGTCGAAGATATATGGAGGAATCACAAGATAACTCTCGTGGGAACATTACAAAGTAAAAGGAAACGTGTATCTCAAGAACTAAAGATAACTCAAAACGAGAATTACATTCTAGTAAATTTGCTTTCAGTGATACTAGTACTGGAAATATTCCAACCACAATTGTTTCTTATATCCCCCATGAAAAACCCAAAAGAAATCTGCTGTTTCTATCATCTCAACATTATGACGCTGCAATTGGTTCACCTACTGACATTAAGAAGAAACAGTTATAAATTTATATTATAATGAGGCTAAAGGTGGCGTTGACACGATAAATCAAATGGTGAGGAAATATTCAACGAAGAGGACTAAAAGAAGGTGGTCGCTGTGTTTTCTATACTCTTGTGGACATAGCAGCGCTAAATCGTTATACACTACTGTTGCTGAACTTCCCGGATTGAAATAAAACCAATAAGCGACGACTTTTTCTTCAAGAACTGGGGCTACATCTCACGACACCGTACATTGAAGAAAGGGCTACAAATATTGCAGGACTGCCAAAGCCTGTAGTTTTAAGTATGGAGGGTATTCTCGGACGGAAAATCAAGCAGAACTTCGTTGCAAAGGAAGCTCGTGGAGGTAAAAATAGATGTCATTTGTGTGTTAGTGAAACCCGTTCAGAAGCAGAAAAAAAAGTACAACAAAGCCAACAAAACAACAATAATCCGCGACAATTGTACGAGATACACATGTGGTAAACGCAACAAGAAACGGTTGTATGTTCGAAGTGTGAAGTAGATACCGAAAAAAGTGGTGAATAATTCTTCTCGTAAAACTATTTTATGTGCCTAAGCTATGTGTATATTACCTCAAGTTTTTGTAATGTTTTTTAATTATAGTAAAGTGTACTTCAGTGGCACTATAACGACTTTTACTACAAATTTTTCTCAAGATAATTAGACTTAGTAAACTTAAATGATGAAGTAAGTGAAAGATATAAAATGAATTTTTGAAAACAGTTTTAAAAGAAATATTCAGGTTCTGGGTCCTGATTATACTTCAGTAGATCTTTCAAAGGTATGTTATTAATGTCATTCAATAACAATTAGTTAAAGCAGTATTAAGTGAGTCGACGAAATGAAAGTTGTGGATAAATTTAAATGAAAGATTTCAGTTCCCTGTAAGCATTCAAAAGTCATACTTTAAATTTCCATTGAATCATAATTATCTTGTTCCCAGAACTTCTCAGTCTCCTTATGGAGTTGGCGTCTATTCCTTTTGAGAGGTGCCACTAGCCTTCCATGATTTTTCCATGTTCATAACTCCACACAAACAAAGATAAAATACGCAACGAAAGAACTTAATTGTGGCACAGAAGTCAAAGCATCGGCAGCTGTAAATGAAGCGAACCACTAAGTACATTACTGCGCCTAGTGGACCTAATGAATGCGAGCGGCACCTCCAGGAGACATACATGACAAATATTTTGTTACGTTGCTTAGGTTTGTGCAACTATAACAGGCAAAAATGAAGAATTCCGGCATGCCGCTCGGCATGCCGAAGTGGGCGATAACCTCCGAACATTGCGCTTGGAACGCGGCCCCATCTGTTAATCTCGCTGCTGAATAGCTTCTGCTGCCATCTTCCGGGAGAATGCACGAGTTATGTGCACGTCTGACAACTGCGGCAGTAAATTACGTACGCCCCTGAAACTGTTGCAGCAGCAATTGTTGCGTGAAGGCGTTTCATACGCATCGGTATTTATGTAAACACATTTATTAGGCTGTAGTTAAACCAAAACAGGCAAGAAGGCCACAAACGAATCTGTAGTTCGGGGCATTCGCAGCTGCGGCAGTACATTTTATAGCAATAACTACTCAAACAGCTGTATCTTGAACCAGTTTTATTACGGTTTCATGGCTATAAGCTACATCAAGTGCATATCAAAACCAAATCATGATAAACAACTGTTTCATTTACTCCATTATTACATGAATCGTTTCTTCTTGTAACCGGACGCACAGAATACGAATGCAGTTTAAATTGAGCAAAGAAAGTAACAGAGCAAGCATTTTGCTTTACATAAAACTGAAACCATCCTCCACCACAGGAAATACCTACCAAACATAATAACAGATAATACACCACTTGAGCATGTCTCTTACTTTAATTTTTTGGGATGTGACTTAAGCTATGATATGGACAAGGACATATAAAATTATATTAACAAACATCAATCACTACGCCGTATGATAAAAAGATTTATAACAAAGGGAGGTAAGTAACATTTTAAAAACAATGGCTACACCTGTATCGCCATATGGAAGAAAGCCATGGATCCCTTAAAACTCGATAAAAGTAAACTACAAGCAAGGCGATAAAAGTAAACTACAAGAAAAAGAAATGAGGCTTTTTAACCTTTAACTGCTGACGTGCGGTCTGTGAGACCGCGCGCGTTTTCCATCACGTGATTTAATACTTTCCCGCGCTCACTATCGCGCCGCCGTTTCAGTAGCTTCTGAGAAGAGCAAGACGACTCATGTAACTGCGAGTGAAACAGCTTTTCCGCTACACATGTGAGATAGAACTAATTAAATGTTGGCGGTCTGTCAGACCGCACGTCAGCGTTAGTGCAATTGTTTACAACGAAGGGGTTACTTTGTCATTCTTCATTATAGGTATTGTACACATAAATAAATGTAAGTAGCCGGTCCGTCTGGCAGTAAAAGGCCGACAAAGTACCAACAGCAACACATATGTGTTACTAATGAACATTTTGAAACAACTGTGCAACGTTGGTTAGAGGAAGCCGAGAACGAAGAAAGTCTCTGACGATGATACAGAAATGGTTGTTTCAGAAAAGGAAGAGGAAGACCTAGATCCCGTACAAAGAATTTCAAACAGTTTTTATGGCAAGAACCGGTACAAGTGGTCGAAAAATCCACCGAACAGAGCAGTTAGATCTCCTGCGCATAATATTATTGTAAAATTGCCCTCTTCCAAGTTGCCTAAAAATGAAAAGCATGATCCTCTTTCCATTTGGTGCAAGTTGATAGATGCTGAAATGATGAATGAAATTTTGAAATGGACGAATGAAAAACTAGCTGCTTATAAAAATAAATTCTTACGCGAAAATCGGCCTGAACTCGCTGAATTAGACTATAGAACTGAGAGCGTTATTGGTACATTATTCTATTCGGCAGTTTTCAAATCAAATCATAAAAATCCTGACTACATTTTCGCATATGATGGTTTTGGCCGTGAAATTTTCAGGTGTATTATGAGCAAAAATAGATTTCTTGTACTGCTGCACTGTTTACGATTCGACGATGCAACAGACAGGAGTGAAAGATGGTTGAGTGATAAGCTTGCAGCTGTATCGTTCATATTTGAAAAATTTGTTTCCAATTCCCAAAGCTTGTACAATTTAGGAGAAAGTGTCATTGTGGATGAAATGTTGGTGCCTTTCCAAGGCCGTTCTTATTTTGTTCAGTACATGCCACAAAAACCTGTCAAATACGGCACCAAAATTATGATTATGTGCGACAGCAAAACCAGCTACTTCTACAATGGATACGTCTATTGCGGAACAGGTTCCGATGGTCAAAATTTATCTTCTGAAGAAGAAAAATTTTTGGTACCAACTCAATCTGTTATCCGCTTATGTAAACCAATTTATGGCTCACATCGCAATGTTACTGCTGACAATAGGTTTTCATCTATCGAGTTCGTCGATTATTTGATAAATAAGGACCTTGCGTATGTTGGAACCATGAAAAAGAAACAAAAAAGAATTACCTAATGAATTTCTTCCAAACAAAAACCGTGAAGAAGGGTCTGCGTTATTTGGTTTCACGGGTACAAAAACGTTATGTTCATATGTGCCTAAAAACAATAAATCAGTTGTGTTAGTTTCATCAATGCACCATTCTAATGAAATAGATAGGCATGCAAACAAACCTGAAATTATTGCCTATTACAATTCCACGAAGGGAGGTGTGGATGAGCTCGACAAGAAATGCGCAATTTAATCGACGAACCGAAGGACAAGACGATGGCCGATGGCAATTTTTTTACAGAATTTTCGATCTGAGTGGGGTAAATGCGTATGTGATCAACACACAATTTACCAAACCAATAGAAAGAGGAGTTTTTCTGAAAATGTTAGCATGAGCTTTAGCGTTGCCTCAGATGAAACGACGTGCTGTGAACAACAAGCTGCCACGGGAATTAAGAGCGACCATCATCAGAGTTCTTGGACCCGATGCACCGGAAGAACAAGTACCAGACCCTGAAGGAGGTAAAATAGGCGAATCTGTTACACCTGCCCTTCAAAACTAAAGAACTAAAAAACGGGTTCTTCGTGTAACATGTGCAAAAATGCTATTTGTCTACAATGTGCAACATTTGCATGTAAAAATTGCATTTAATGTTGTGCTATTGCAATTTTTTATTTATTATAAGACTGAAATACGTCATTAGCATGTTAAGTTACTCAAAGTGTCTTATAATTTATTGTTTTAAACAGTGTTTGGTAAAATAAAAAATTTTGTAGTTTTTTTAATTCTTATTTCGTTGTTCCTTCTCCGCTCATGTTTGTAACACACAATCATGGAATATGTCAAAAAAACCTTTATAAACAGTACGTTTCCATAAGTAAATTTACATGCCTTTCAGTTGTACATGTATTTGAAGTATTTATATACATAAAAATAAAAATAAAAACACCTCGAATTGTTGCCTGTGCGACGCCAACAATACAGCGATATGAGAGACTGCACGTCAGCGGTAGTGTGACAAGATCGCCACGTCGTCAGATAAAGGTTAAGGAAAGTGAGAAGTGTTACCGGGGAAAACCGAAAATCCGTAACAAATGGAGATGTTAGCATTGACCTAATTATTTCTAATGATAATAAAAAGAGTGAAGAACATATCATAGAAACGTCGTCTACCAAGAATGAGTGCAGAGACAGTCCTACATCAGGCTATGCAGCACCAGGCCATGAGAAAGAAGGGACAAAGAAATACGTAGAATGGAGGTGACAGTGAAAACAGACGACGAAATACGCGCAAGTACCTTATCCTTGAAGTGCAGAAGAAGAAGAAGATTACTGATGCACCCACGAAGAACGTCGTATCAAATGCCACAAATTGTCGCGAACTTTACATCTCATTTTTACACTATGCAACAAACATTTAAATTGATTTTGAAGGGGGACAATGTGTTTCATTAACTTCATCAGCGCAAGGAGCGAACAGCTAAGGCGACAACTAGGAACATAATAGCGCTATGATGCAGCAACTGTATGTTCGTGTTAGAAAAGTTACGTATGAAAGTAAATTAAACGCAGAAAGGAGATGTTTTCTGAGTAAAATACCTCGAAAAAGAGAACACCGAAATTGCCACATAGTATCATACGAACGTTTTTCTTGCACGCGTTAACAGGTTCGCGTCTATTCATAAACATTACTAAACTACAATTGAGGGGACTGTAAGATCACTACAAAATTTCATTCAGAGTATTCAAACATTACTGCACAGCATTATTCACTAAGAAAATTAGAATCAACAGTTTGTATGGCTGGAATGTTATCTTTGGGCATAATGGACGCTTCTTCCATCTGCAAACGATACTGGAGAAGAAATAGGCTAATTAACAAACACTGTTTTTTTGCCTTGTTTCACGAATTTTATTATTAATGTTACTGCACAATCTATGCTTCGGGTTATAAGCCCCTTTTAAAGTACATTACTGATTCCCAAAGATGATAATGCAAAGACAGTCGTCTCTGCTTCTTAATGTATCCATTAATGGCTTAATGTAAAATTACTTCAATGATCATTTTTAACAACTACGTATGGAATTACACAATTCAGCAACTACACTAACATGATGGGACTAATGTTATACATCAACCAAGAACTTTTTATCTGCTGATGGACTGAGGCCCAAAGTTTTACTTCTATCCTTTAGATGTGATATTGAATAATCTAATTGGGTTTTCTCCTTTAAGAATAGGT
Source organism: Schistocerca nitens (assembly GCF_023898315.1). Lineage (NCBI taxonomy): Eukaryota > Metazoa > Arthropoda > Insecta > Orthoptera > Acrididae > Schistocerca > Schistocerca nitens. Next base: position 1,013,221,179 of record NC_064614.1, on the reverse strand, counting down.
GTAGGGGTGTACACATCTGCCTTAAATTCTAAAATTTCTAATTGGTTGAATTTAGCCCCCTTTTCCTCTGTGTATAAGACTTGTACATCTATTATGTATTTGTGGTTATTGCTCGGGCAATGTTCCGCAAAGGCTGAATCGGGCTTCTTCAATCTCCAGCTTCTATGGTGTTCTTGAAGCCTGGTGCAGATTGACCTCCCCGTCTGCCCAATGTAGCAAGACTGACACTCACGGCATGTGATTTTATAAATCCCGCTTTTTGTGATGGCTGGTTGTTTGTCTTCTGCACTGAAGAAGCAACTGCCTATTGTCTGAGGGACACAGGAGAACAAAGAGAAGAACAGGTGAACATTGTAAGTACAATAAAATGTTGTTTAAATCAAAATTATTTCTATTTTCAAGGGGGCTGTTTTCAGCAAGCAGATCTGGCAATGGGCTTACCTTTATCCCCCTTACTTGCGAAAATGTTCATGGGCAAGTGGGAGACTGATTTTCTTAAGATGGAACCACGGCAAAACATGTTGTGTATTGGTACAGACATGTAGATGATATTCTTCGTATGTGGAAAGGTTCCAACAGACGACTCCACAAAATTGTCAGGTCAGCTTGGAGTTTGGGGGGGGGGGGGGGGGGGGGGAGCATACATTTCCTGGACATTTGTTTAAAGATAAGAGACATTAACTGTAAATTTAAAATTTATTGAAAAGACTCCTTCACTGACACATTCATCCCGTTTACCTCCCAACATCCTACAGTGTATAAACATGCAGCATTCAAACCCATGATCCACCGACTCTCTTCCTATCCCTGTGTCCCAAGAATACTTTGACCAGGAACTTAATACAATAAAAACAATAGCCACAAATAATAATTTAGTCCCAAAATCATTGATAAAATTCTAGGTAAAAAGATTAAAAGGCAAGCCAGGCCTCTGCTGTCCCCAAAGAAAAACAAACTAGAAAAGAAATGGTGCAGATTACATTTTATAGGGAAAAATCAATTTGTATAAGTAACATTTTGAATGCAAATGGTTTCTCTTTGTTTTTATATGTCTTTATTGTGTTTATCTGTGCATAATCATCTTTGGGAATAAGTAACAAAATTGAAAAGGGGCTTATAACTCGAAGCCTAGGTTGTGCGATAACATTAACAATAAAATTTGTGAAAGAAGGCAAAAACGGTGTTTGTTTAGTTAATTTACAATGTTTCACCAAGAACCCACTGTTGATTCAATTATAATAGGCTAATATATAACTTAGTTCACTTAGAAGGTGGTTCTCATAAACAATAGTTTAGAGACACCTCTTAATGTGTTAAAGTATTGATCAAGCAACAGCAATTATGTGCAGTCTTTGACTGGATATCCGGCAGGGACAAGGAGAACGCTTTTCGGCGTGGTACAGAAATTGTGTTTGTAAGAGAGAATTCCTTGGTTGTACAGGTTGAACAGTAATGTAAGTCAAGTAAAAAATTTTATCCACGGAACAACTTCGTTATTGTGGTTTATTACAGTAGAATGCTGTACATGCCTCCACCGAATGGATGAACTAGGGTACTGTGTCGTCTTAATAATACTTTTCTCTGCTACCAACAGAAATGTTTCCTAAGTTGATGAAGCCTTGAGAGTTCGCTCCTCCACTTTCAACAGTTAAGAAATGGGCGAGTACATTCAAACGTGCTGTACTAGTCTATGATGATCCATGTAAAGGGCGTCCCAAAGGTGCAGAGACAGATTAAAACATCGAGGAACTGCATATTATGGTACTGGAAGAGAGGTAATTGAAGGTGTATGAAATAGCTGATGTCACAAGTATTTGAAAACAATATAGGGTACGTTTTAAATGGACAATTAGCTACGAGGAGGCTTTTATACAAGGTAGATGTTGCATTTGTAAATGCTGACCAAAAGTAAATGCTGAAACATATTTCTCTCAGCCACATCTGCAGCGTTTAAAAAAGAAACTGTTTTCGAGACACTTGCGATGTCTAATCTGGCTGCTGGAAACGGCATGGCCAGTATTTGTGCTATGCAAAAACGATACTTCGACTGACTACTCTGCAAAAAGTGAAATAATAACAAACGAATTTTACTGAAGCCATCTGGGTTAAGTGAGTGAACATAGGTGAAAAAAGACATGGATTCAAAATGAAAAAAAGCTTCTCTCATCAGGACAATACACCTTTCAACAAAGGTGCGTTGTCATTATGATAACCGAGGCTTTTTTAATTCGAATTACTGGAACATTCAGCCGAATCACCGGCTTCAGCAATCAACCGATTTTGATGTATTCCTACAATCTAGAAAATATGAAAGTGACGAACTCAGTTGAATGTAGTCGTTATGCCAATTGCAGAATCAGATTTCAGGGAAGAAATGTAGGCTTAACCGTGACAAATAATAGTGAAAAAAAGTCTAGGAAAAGATGAATTATTGAAGTAAAAACATAATACACTCCTGGAAATTGAAATAAGAACACCGTGAATTCATTGTCCCAGGAAGGGGAAACTTTATTGACACATTCCTGGGGTCAGATACATCACATGATCACACTGACAGAACCCAGGCACATAGGCACAGGCAACAGAGCATGCACAATGTCGGCACTAGTACAGTGTATATCCACCTTTCGCAGCAATGCAGGCTGCTATTCTCCCATGGAGACGATCGTAGAGATGCTGGATGTAGTCCGGTGGAACGGCTTGCCATGCCATTTCCACCTGGCGCCTCAGTTGGACCAGCGTTCGTGCTGGACGTGCAGACCGCGTGAGACGACGCTTCATCCAGTCCCAAACATGCTCAATGGGGGACAGATCCGGAGATCGTGCTGGCCAGGGTAGTTGACTTACACCTTCTAGAGCACGTTGGGTGGCACGGGATACATGCGGACGTGCATTGTCCTGTTGGAACAGCAAGTTCCCTTGCCGGTCTAGGAATGGTAGAACGATGGGTTCGATGACGGTTTGGATGTACCGTGCACTATTCAGTGTCCCCTCGACGATCACCAGTGGTGTACGGCCAGTGTAGGAGATCGCTCCCCACACCATGATGCCGGGTGTTGGCCCTGTGTGCCTCGGTCGTATGCAGTCCTGATTGTGGCGCTCACCTGCACGGCGCCAAACACGCATACGACCATCATTGGCACCAAGGCAGAAGCGACTCTCATCGCTGAAGACGACACGTCTCCATTCGTCCCTCCATTCACGCCTGTCGCGACACCACTGGAGGCGGGCTGCACGATGTTGGGGCGTGAGCGGAAGACGGCCTAACGGTGTGCGGGACTGTAGCCCAGCTTCATGGAGACGGTTGCGAATGGTCCTCGCCGATACCCCAGGAGCAACAGTGTCCCTAATTTGCTGGGAAGTGGCGGTGCGGTCCCCTACGGCACTGCGTAGGATCCTACGGTCTTGGCGTGCATCCGTGCGTCGCTGCGGTCCGGTCCCAGGTTGACGGGCACGTGCACCTTCCGCCGACCACTGGCGACAACATCGATGTACTGTGGAGACCTCGCGCCCCACGTGTTGAGCAATTCGGCGGTACGTCCACCCGGCCTCCCGCATGCCCACTATACGCCCTCGCTCAAAGTCCGTCAACTGCACATACGGTTCACGTCCACGCTGTCGCGGCATGCTACCAGTGTTAAAGACTGCGATGGAGCTCCGTATGCCACGGCAAACTGGCTGACACTGACGGCGGCGGTGCACAAATGCTGCGCAGCTAGCGCCATTCGACGGCCAACACCGCGGTTCCTGGTGTGTCCGCTGTGCCGTGCGTGTGATCATTGCTTGTACAGCCCTCTCGCAGTGTCCGGAGCAAGTATGGTGGGTCTGACACACCGGTGTCAATGTGTTCTTTTTTCCATTTCCAGGAGTGTATTTGACTGCAAGGCCGGGGAATATTCTCGGTGCACTCTTACATCTACATCTACATGGATACTCTGCAAATCGCCGGCCGAAGTGGCCAAACGGTTCTAGGCGCTACAGTCTGGAACCGCGCGACCGCTACCGTCGCAGGTTCGAATCCTGCCTCGGGCATGGATGTGTGTGATGTCCTTAGGTTAGTTAGGTTTGAGTAGTTCTAAGTTCTAGGGGACTGATGACCTCAGCAGTTAAGTCCCATAGTGCTCAGAGCCATTTTTGATACTCTGCAAATCACATTTAAGTGCCTGGCAGAGGGTTCATCGAACAACTTTCACAATTCTCTGTTATTCCAATCTCGTTTAGTGCGCGGAAAGAATGAACACCTATTCTTTCCGTACAAGCTCTGATTTCCCGTATTTTATCGTGGTGATCGTTCCTCCCTATGTAGGTCGCTGTCAGCAAAATATTTTCGCATTCGGAGGAGAAAGTTGGTGATTAGAATTTTGTGAGAAGATTCCGTCGCAACGAAAAACTCCTTTCTTTTAATTATTTCCAGCGCAAATCCTGTATCATTTCTGTGACACACACTCCCATATTTCGCGATAATACAAAACGTGCTGCCTTTCTTTGAACTTTTTCGATGTACTCCGTCAGTCTTATCTGGTAAGGATCCAACACCGTGCACCAGTATTCTAAAAGAGGACGGACAAGCTTAGTGTTGGCAGTCTCCTTAGTAGGTCTGTTCTATTTTCTAAGTGTCCTGCCAATAAAACGCTGTCTTTGGTTAGCCTTCCCCGCAACATTTTCTATGTGTTCTTTCCAATTTAAGTTGTTCGTAATTGTAATACCTAGGTATTTAGTTGAATTTACGGCTTTTAGATTAGACTGATTTATCGTGTAACCGAAGTTTAACGAGTTCCTTTTAGCAATCATGTGGATAACCTCACTTTTCGTTATTTAGGGTCAACTGCCAATTTTCGCACCATTCAGATATCTTTTCTAAATCGTTTTGTAGTTTGTTTTGGTCTTTTGATGACTTTATTAGTCGATAAATGACAGCGTCATCTGCAAGCAACCGAAGACGGCTGCTCAGATTGTCTCCCCAATCGTTTATATAGATACGGAACAGCGAAGGGCCTATAACACTTACTTCAGCTGCCTTGCATAAACAGAGTTACATGTTACCCATAGTCACATTAAAAAGAGTACCTGTTCTGTCAGTCATAATGGGTTCTGAACCGTGCAGGCCACGGAACCTCCGAACGTTAGGCAGTAGCAATGGTGATTTGTTCGCCACACATCCGGTGACAGCTGCTATTGACACGAGAGCTGAAGTGGAGAGCGGAGTGCTGCGTGAACGAAGCGTTTGTTTAGGTCCCCCTTGCGTGGGGAGTGTGCGCGGCTTAACCACCGGTGAGGGGACGTTGTAATGGACATTGCATTGCGAGCGCAGACGGACAAAGGCGACGACGTCCGCACACCCCGTGGAACGGGAACGCAGCATGTCCTGTGGGCTGTGTGCGCTCTACACTTCTATATCTACAGCTATACTCTGAAGTGCATAGCAGATCAATTATCAGGGCTTTTTCCCGTTCCAGTCACAAACGAAGTGTGAGAAGAATGACTGTTTAAATGCCTCTGTCACTCTGTAATTAATTAAATCTTGTCCTCAGAATCTTTACGCGAGCGAAATGTAGGGAGTCGTAGTATAGGGCTAGAATCATAATCGAAAGCCAGTTCTTGACACTTTGGAAGTAGGCTCTCTCGGGATAGTTTACGTCTATCTTCAAGAGTTTGTCAGTTTAGTTTCTTTAGCATCCTCGTGACTCTCTTACGGGTCAAACAAATCTGTGACCATTCGTGCTGCCTTTCTCTATATACGTTCAGTATCCTACCTGATACGGGTCCCACTCGCTCGAGCAATATTCTACGGTGTGTCGCACGATTATTGTTTATGCAAACCACCTTTGCAGCCTGATTGTATTTCCTTAGTATTTTACCAATAAACCAAAGTTTGCGACATGCTTTAGCTACAACTGAGCCTATGTGATTGTTCAATTTGATATCCCTACAAAGTGTTACATCCAGGTATTTTTACGAGATGACCTATACCAACTGTGTGTCACTGACATAGTCACAGGCTACTACGTTCTTTCGCTCTGTAAAAGTGCACAATTTTACAGATCTGATCATTTAAAGCAAGTTGACAATCTTTGCACCATTTTGAAAGCTTTTCAATATCTGACTGAATATTTATGCAGCTTCTTTCTAACAGCACTTCGTTACAGATAACTGCACCATCTGCAAAAAATCCTCCAGTCACAAATTTCACTTGATACCCCGTATTTTCGTACTTTCGATGACAAGGGTAGATCTGGTATTGCGTCAAATGATTTTCGGATATCGACAAATACTGCATCTACCTGAGTGACTCGATCCAAGACTTCCGTACAAGCCGGCCGGTGTGGCCGAGCGGTTCTAGGCGCTTCAGTCTGGAACCGCGCGACCGCTACGGTCGCAAGTTCGAATCCGGCCTCGGGCATGGATGTGCGTGATGTACTTAGGTTAGTTAGGTTTAAACAGTTCTAAGTTCTAGGGGACTTATGATCTCAGATGTTAAGTCCCATAGTGCTCAGAGCCATTGGAACCACTGTCTTTCAGTACGGCAGTAGGTCATTCTGCTCACAATTTTCTCATTGCGTTAGAGCGCACAAGAAGTTCTAAGTTTTTGCAACAAGAATTTTCGATAGGTAGTTTTGTGCATCAGTTCTGTTACCCTTCTTGTAGACGGGTGTGATCTGTGGTTTCTTCCAACTTCTGGGTACGGTTTTTTGTTTGAGGGAGTTACGATTGATTGCGGTTAAAGGAAGGGCTAACTCAGCCGCTAACTCAGTATACAATCCCATAGGGATTCCATCTGGCCCTGAATTAACGGTGCACATAAACTGCGCAATAGAATTAAAGGATCACTTTTGCAAAACGCTGTAACTGTCGTCCATTGCGATGCATAGGTTTGAAGTTTGGCTCAAAAGTGTCTGCAGCATACCTCCCGTAAAGGTGCAAAAGCGTGGCGCCCTGCGATCTAACATTCAGGCTCGACGGCGCTTCATCAACAAGATGTCGACACATGCGAAAAGCACGCCAGAGCTCAGAAGAAATGTGTGGGAATCAAAGTACCAAGGAAACGAGTCCTTTCATTGACACCCCTGAGGCTTTTTCGTGTCTGTTCTGAATGGCGGTGTGTCTGAAATGTTTTCCTGAGCCACCCATAAGAAAACCGCGTGCTTTCGACGCTGGGGGTTGCGCTCCTAACCTCCATCGCAAAGGCGTCGATAGAAGGGGTGAAACGTAGGTAAGAAGGGCTGTGACGAACTTCCCATCGTGTGACATCAACGGTGACCTTGGCCAGAATTGTGGTGAAATTTGGTGCTAATGTTGACAACATTTTAACCAATGTGACATCATTAATCAATGTGACATATTAACCCACTTGACATGTCTGATGAACGTCTGAGCTGTTGGCTTTTTTTCGTTTATTGACGCCTTGCTTCTGAAGCGTCTTCGATCCCGAGAGTGACGTCGCTGGGCGCAACGATCTAGCACCACTACAAAGAAGGTTGCAGGCACGTTTGAGTCAAATTTCAAACTTACGCGTCGCAATCGGAGTTACGAGGTTTCGAAAAAGTGATCATTCTTTCTGTTGCGCAGTGTATTAAGGTTGTACTCCCTGTGAAAAACAAAATTTAAATTTTTCCTGACGCTGTGTCCGAAATAATTCACTATATTTACATGAACTCCCAAATTCTGTTTTTGTAAACGTATATCCCAACACTGCTTCCGCGAACCCTCCAAAACCGATTGTTGGGAACTCTGTTCTGTCTGTCGCATTTCCACCTCCAGAGGCGCTCCCATGTAAACGCTCATTCGTTTTTGAAACGTACTAAGGGTGCCAAGTTGCGGCTTGTTTTCAGAAACGTCGGCTGGTCTGAACGGAGAGACTTTTTGCTACAGAGGAGAAGAACAAATATTGATCTGAGTAAGAAGTTACCTCTATTCTACATTTAATTAAAGAGAAACAGCCAACGTGCTGACCTGTTCCCCATTTATGTAAAACAACTGACGTGCGGAAAATTGAGAGATGACCGAGCTAGTAAACTGATTCAGGCCTTAGATATAAATTCGACAGCGAACAACCGAAATTCCGTTTTCGTCTTACAGAAACTGTGTCGTCGTAACCACCACCACCACCACCACCACCACCACGTTTCATAATCGAGAGCAAGCCTTATTTTCTTTATTCTGACGAGATAGTTTTAAAAATTTTCATATAAGTTTCTAGGTCTCAAGTGAAATGTAAACTCATTCAATATTAATTTTTTCGGCCCAGTTGTCTTCCTTAGTGTAAAGAGGAAATCGCATTTCTTAACCATTTTTCTGATTTTGTTTTGTAATTTTATAGTTGGATCTTGTTTGAGCTCTGTTATGTTGTCTTCAGAAAAACAAGCAAAAACATGCATTTTAATGAATCCCACAGGCCCAAACCTGAGAGCTCAACCTAAGATCCATAAACCCCATGTTCCAATGAGGCACATTGTTAACTCTAAAAATACACCTGCCTCCAAAGTCTCCCAATTACCGAACGAAATTCTGAAACAATACTATACGTTTGATAAATCATAATCAGTTAAGAACACAAATGAGTCAGCGACTAACGTTAAGGATGTAAATATTCCTGCAGGTGCGAGGTTTGCCTCTTTTGATGTAACTAACCTATTTACAAATGTACCAACTGAAGAAACAATAGACATAATATTTTAAAACTTAATAAAACATAAAAAATTATCAATTGCAGAAATATCAGAAGTCGAGTACATGTTACAGCTAATATTGTCTCACAGTTACTTTACATTTAATGGGAAAGTTTACCAACAGAAGGAGGGTCTTGCCATTCGCAGTAGCCTATCAAGTTTTCTGGCAGACATATTTCTCAATCATCTGGAAAGTAAGTTCTTTAATGAAAACAATAGACTCAGAACTAAAATAATATATAACTGGAGGTATGTTGATAACTTGCTGTTTGATGAGATCGAAAAACTACCAGCAATATTCACTTCTTTCCACAAAAAACATAAAATTCACATTAGAACATGAGGACAACAAAAGCATAAATTTCCTATACCTTAAAACAACCAACCACCAACAAAAACTTAAGTGCAGCATACACAGAAAACGCACGTACACAGACATAACACTGTACAACTTATCATGCCATCCCACCATACAGAAACATGCTGCATTCAGGTCCATTCTACACAGAGTACACATTCCTTTGATTTAGAAGAAAACACTCAAGAATGAGATAGATACAATAAAGAGCATTGCCATAAGCAATGGCTACACAGCCAAAAGGCCGGCCAGGGTGGCCGAGCGGTTCTACGCGCTACAGTCTGGAACCGCGCCACCGCTTCGGTCGCAGGTTCGAATCCTGCCTCGGGCATGGATGTGTGTGATGTCCTTAGGTTAGTTAGGTTTAAGTAGTTCTAAGTTCTAGGGGACTGATGACCTCAGAAGTTAAGTCCCATAGTGCTCAGAGCCTTTTTTTTTTTTTACACACACAGCCAAAACAATTGACAATTTAGACAGACAAATACACAGAAGTAAGGCAACGAATGGTCACACTGCGAAAGAAGAGAAAATACTCGCCAGTATCCCACACCTGGGCCTCGTATCACAAACAATCGCAAAACTTTTTTTTTTAAAAAAAAAAAAAGAAATGTAACAGTTGCATTTTCAACTAATAATAAGATAAGAAACCTATTCGTCCACATAAAATTAGAATTTTCTTGGCGTATGTGGTAAGTTTACACAGTTAATATTTTCCAGTATTTGGCATTTATTTTCCGCGTTTGACCTACGAAATTCAAAACCTAATATAAAACCTTCTTGTAACAGGAATATGCATTTCACGTCATTCAAGAGAAAAAATAAAGCATGTATTAAGACAAATTACACCTGATGATGGACACACAGGGTCCGAAATGCATCGTGTACTTAAGAAAACAACAGTTGTGCGTGAAGGCGATTTTTAACTCATAAGTCCAGCGTATCGGATACAGTCACGTATGAAGCTGCGAAATATGGATAAAATTAAATTCTATTATATTTTTCATGGACACTTCACAAATCTTTTTCAGTGACAGATTAAAGAGGCCTTGTTTTGACTAGTGTCACTTCACTTGCCGGGTGCGGTGTGGGGGAACTGGATTTGTAAATGCTCTGTGTACTTTCGATACTTACCCTCTGCCAGGCACTTAATTGTGAATAGCAGAGTAATCACGTAGATGTAAGTCTTGTAAATATTATACACTTAATCTTATAAGAAACGAGGTGTCAACAGTTTAGTTATTCAAGAAAAACGTACAGAAATGACCTTCAAACACACCTCCACCCTCACATTCGTCTCTCATGAGTCAGGATTTCTAGTATGTTGTTCATGGCGCTCCCTCCTACCAATGTACTGTATTTTCGGACTACACGAATTACTACAAGTATTCGACCTTTTATGGTCTCTCTTGGTTGGGGTATTTCGCCACCAGCGTAGTCAGCTATTTTGACTTTTGTAAACGTTACGTTAGAACTAATTACGTTGACAATTCGATCCAAACTTGATCCTTAAGAGCACAGTAGTTTTGTAGTCAGAAATTCTGACGAATACAATGATGTAATTGTTTTTTTTTTACACTGTTAAAATTCACAAAACTGTTTCGTGAAATTTGCACTGACGCCAATTTTACAATTTGTAAGTGCTCATCTAAGCCAGTGGCATAATAAAGCCAGTAAAAAAAGGTCGAATGTGAGAATTAATTTGTGCAGTTGCAAATTTTTATGCAGTGGTAGGAGGGAATGCCATGAACAGTATACTAGAAATCCTGATCGGCGGTGGGACAGCGTTTGAAGATCACTTTTGTAAGCTTTTCTTGAATAGCTCGATCTAACGCCTGTAGCGAAAACGTATCCCAGTACAAAGTTTAACTAAAATTTCCTACAAAAAGGTCCTCCTAATTTTTTCTGTGGGAGCAACAGTACGCACATAGTGAGCGAGAGAATGTGAAAATCCCACATACAGTATTTGAAGGCGCTGCAGGTTACATAAAAACCATCGATGAGGCAGCGGCATCACCCTGTGTACTACTTACAACTTGACATTGAGAAGCTTACATAATTTTTTACATTTGATTTTGCATCATGTCGCAACCCTCTACAGAGTTTTGTTGTTTATCATACTCAGCTCTTATGTACTCGTAATTTCGATTGTTATTTTTGATTCTCATATTACTGTGAGCACATTTTTTCTGTAAATACAGTGCTCTTTTTTTATGAGAAAATATGTTACTCTTGCACGCAATTGGTCCACGTTAAGTTGACATTGGGATAAATACTGTATGTTCATATCGTACACATACGTGATGTTCCTGCCTTCTGTGTAGTTTGGTTGTTGATGTACTTTACTCTTATTGTGATTTGATTTGTTATTCTGATTTTTATATTTACTGTAAGCACGTTGGTTTCAAGCCACTGCTCAGCAAATGCACGATAACACAGAATAACGGGAATGTTTGAAATGAGTTGCGGCAGCCATGGTCAGGTGGCAGCACTGCGGGTTTGTGACACTTAGCGAGTAAACAGCCTGCCATTTCAGTAATCATGGATCAGTGGGACGGACAACAGCGTGCGTCAGCCATAAAAATGTTTTATAAAAACAATGATAGTTTGGTAGCGGCACAGAGGGAGTATCGACGTTTTTATAAATTAGGAAGTCATGACGCCGTCCCCCCGAAACCCGCTATAAAGTGTTGGATTAATAACTTTGAACAGACTGGATCTGCATTCAAGAACAAACCAGCAGGACGACCAAGAAGTGTACGTTCCCACTGAACATTGATGTATGCGAGTTTGTCTTACGGAGCCTACGGTGTTCAATTCGTAAGCAAGTAGCAGTGGTTGGAATGTCCTGGGAGAATGTTCGCAGAATTCTTCTTATTGATTTAAAATTTCATCCGTAAAAACTACAGATGGTGCAACAATTGAAGGACAACGATTACCGGTTACGATTAGGCTTCTGTCAACAAACGATAACAAAAATAAACAATGACGATGAATTTCTAAACAAGTTGTGGATGTCAGATGAGGCATATTTGTATCTCACAGGTTATGTGAATAAACAGAACTACCGGTACTGGGCAAAAACAAATCCTAATGACGTTCATGAGCGCCCTTTAAATGCTCGTAAAGTGAAAGTATGGTGTGGTGTTTCATCACATAGTATTACCGGACCGTATTTTTTCGCGAATGAACAGAGAAAAACAATAACTGTTAATGCCGATCTTTACGTGGAGATGTTACGAACTTTCGTTACACCTGCATTGAACAAGTTTCCAAACCTTCAAGAAATCTAGTTTCAACAGGACGGAGCGACACCACGCATTGCACGGCAATCACGGCATATGTGCGAGGATTGTTTGGCAACCGTGTGATCTCATGATTCCGTAACATTCCTTGGCTCCCTAGATCGCCAGATTTATCCGTTTGTGATTTTTTTCTTGCGGGGCTACCTCAAGAGAAAAGTCTACACGACTCGACCAAACAGAGAAATCGGGATGCAGTTCACAGTATCCCAGCTGAGATGTAGCAGCGTTCAATGAGGAATCTCAGCAGCAGATTTCACGAATGTGGCGCAACAACTTTCCCATCTGCTCTAATCATCCTGGTACACGATAGAACATTCCGATGGTGGGAAAAGACTTCGTCGAAAACCACGAGGCGATACATCTCGCTCGTCAAAAGGTTCTTTTGCTGACAGGCGGTAGAGGTATTCAGGTGTGAGTATGGTTTCCACAGGATGAAATTGCCCCTTCTGGCGTGTCTAACTTATCTCACCGCAAATAATTGAGAAACCTCCTTCCTTTCTGTTCGCCACAGCCTCCTACAGACAATGTACCATCCCATCGCTCCTGACTTATCAGAATATTTGAGGAACATTCCGCAGAAATTGGGGTGCTTGTACGTCCTCCTCAAGGTCACAGGATCTCCATCACTTTACATGCAACACTTGTGTATTTTGCGTTAAGTTGGCTCAAACGGAAACATTTTGACCGCCCCTTATAAGAAAAAAGCTGATGCCATAGAGAATTGAAACAGTTACAGTTAGCATTTACTGAGACAAAAGGGTTAAAGAACAACTGGCGAGTACTGCGCATGTCTTCTGGAGAAACTGTGTAAAAAGTTTTGTGAAAAAGAGTCCTGAAATGTAACAAACAAAAACCATCTCTCATCATGAGGATACATCTGGCCACAAAGATGTTCTAGCAATGGGAATAAATAACTGCCAGCGAAAGTGGGTAGATATGCCAATGAGTTAATGCGCAACCGATCTACACCAGAAAAAAATTAGTTCCAATTGTAGCTACCAGGCGCAAATCTGGCGCTGTACACTTTATGATAGTATGACATCCACACTGTCATTTTACAAGCCGTAACGTTAGTGAACGGTGTGGATATCGAGGAGAGAGACCGTACGCTGTCAGTGAAACTCTTATTTAAGCGGCAGCAGTTACAGTGCTGCATTGAGAAAGAGTTGCCGACTGAAAGGTCTGAGCAGAGGCTCTATGTAATTAAACGGTTTAAAGAAGATGATAATAAAATTCGAAAAGACGATGAGCTTCATGTGGCACCTGGAAGAAGGCGTCCTATACTGGTGGAAGTTATTGACGAGGCTCCTCTTACTGTAACCGACCGTGCAGGACGTGCCCCGGGCAGTGTTAATACTCGTGCATTGTCACGAGAATTGTTTATCCGATGACTAATAGTGCGGGAATTTTTGCGGTCTGTTTTGCTACAGCTACGTTATATAACGCACGGAAGGGTGAGCAGATCCGTTGTCCTGCTGGATGAGGCGTGCTTCCCTCGCGAGCCTGGAAGCGGAGGGGCGGCCGCCAGCCAGCCGGCGGCGACAGCGCTGGCGACGGTCGACACTGCCCTCCTGTCCAGCGGACACGCGGCGTCTATTTCTGTTTACAAACACTCGAGGCGGCCAGCTCCGGGAATAGCTGCGGCCACGGGCCACGCACGCCACTTGTCCGGGGCCTGGAGGAGGGCGTGCGGACTGCGAAAGTAAACAGCACAGTCTTACCGTCCACAAAGCGCTCGTCCACTTCCACGTCGGAAACACCACGAATCTGACCCAGACGTACACTCGGAATCCGAGAAAACATCCGCATTCATTCATTCTCCGCAAGTCACGATGCTCCAGGTTCAAATGGCTCCAAGCACTTAACGTCTGAGGTCATCAGTCCCCTAGACTTAGAACTACTTAAACCTAACTAACCTAAGGAGGCAGGATTCGGACCTGCGACCGTAGCAGCAGCGCGATTCCGGACTGAAGCGCCTAGAACCGCTCGGCCACAACGGCCGGCGGTGACGATGGTATGTGAGGCATTCAGTGCCTGGAATCATTTGCCCCAGTGAACAACTCGTTCCCTGGTCGCACCTGTGTGCTCTCCCTACCGTGTGATACGCTTTCTGGGGGAATGAGGCTTTCTTCAGCTCAGTTTTCCCTTATTTTCTAAATGGGCAGTGGTCTGAGCATAAGTGGTCCATTGGCCTTTGGTGATTTCTCCAGGACACCGGGTTTCCGGCGCCTGTGCCAGAGAAAGTTGTAAAAGTCCTGACAGGAAGCAGCACTGTATAGAAGGACTGTAGGCGGGCCGCGCGGGATTAGCCGAGCGGTCTCAGGTGCTACAGTCATAGACTGTGCGACTGGTCCCGACGGAGGTTCGAGTCTTCCCTCGGGCATGGGTGTGTGTGTGTGTGTGTGTGTGTGTGTGTGTGTGTGTGTGTGTGTGTGTGTGTGTGTGTGTGTGTGTGTGTGTGTTTGTCCTTAGGATAGTTTAGGTTAAGTAGTGTGTAAGCTTAGGGACTGATGACCTTAGCAGTTAAGTCCCATAAGATTTCACACACATTTGAACATTTTTGAACTGTAGGCGGATGCGGAGATGGCCAATGAAAATTTCTACATTCCTGTACCGTTTATGCTCCGCTGAAAGGTTCAGATGATAACGAATTCAGATCGGTTTGGAGCTCACGTACTCGAGTAGTATGTCGGCAGCTGTCGTATGGCGTAAATGTAGTATTCCTTCCACGGCAGAGGTATATTTTTCTTAGTGTACTTTCGCAAGTCAGGAGAAGGTGATGCTTTCGTGATTAACGAGTTATTTCTTGCAGTACGGAAATTTGTCAGAATCCGAAAGCGTGTTCCAGTAAGCGGGCGCGGATATCGAGTTGAGTCATTCCAGTTTTCTATTCGAATGTCGAGTGTGCACACAATAGCCGTAGACCTCAAAATTAGCTTGTGGTGCCGTGTAGCTAGCTGGACGGAGGTGTTTAGTAAACGGGGCTGACTTTGCGAGGGATGCATTGAAGCCAATAAATGATATTGGCTTCTATAGAAATTTGACAGAGGGTTTTGTACGTCTTGTTGTCTTGCTGGCATTGAGGTGAATGCTTCCCTTGTGCATGTCGGATGCAGGCAGCAGCACTTTGCTGCAGGCCGCCTGTGCACCGTACGCCACGCGCGCTGCCGGGTCCCTGCACAGTACGCGGCACTTGACGGCTATCGCGCTGGCGAGCACGGCGACTCAACAAGAGGCAGCACCATAAAAGGAAGACTGTCGGAATCCGGCGCCTCAGGGTACGCCATAAGAGGCGGACCAGCGTGTACGCTCTGCCGACACATACTCTTGCGACAGCAGCTCCTGCCTGCCGCGGGTCCCTTTCCCGTGGCACTCTCTGTGGCTGCCGACTGCAGCACAAATTAGCTGCTACACTGCTGCAAAACGAAACAGCACTACAGTTCACACACATATTGATACAGCTAACCTTACCACTGGAAAGTAATGTAGGCAGTCAGCACAAACGTTGCACTAAAATTTGTTTTCTTATTTTCTCTCGTTCCTAAATGCCATGTTGTACAATATCTTGTGTCTTGTGGCAATTTACAAGGGAAGATCTAGCGGTAAGAGGGCCCAGAGAGAGAGAGAGAGAGAGAGAGAGAGAGAGAGAGAGAGAGAGAACGGTCCAAGGTTAGTAAGTGCAACACTGAATGTTTCCAGAATGAGATTTTCACTCTGCAGCGGAGTGTGCGCTGATATGAAACTTCCTGACAGATTAAAACTGTGTGCCGGACCGAGACTCGAACTCAGGACCGTTGCCTTTCGCGGGCAAGTGCTCTACCACCTTTTTTTTTTCGTTGTTGATCGTTGTGTTTCGTCGTTGCGGACGTCACATGACATCCGTTCTAGTTAGTTTGTTGATGCTTCCACTCAGTTTTTTTATTTCAGAGGCCAACCGGCTCTCTGACCGAACACGCTGAGCTACGTGCCGGCAACCACCTGAGCTACCCGCGCACGACTCACGACCCGTCCTCACAGTTTCAATTCTGCCAGTACCTCGTCTCCTACCTTCCAAACTTCACATTAGCTCTTCTGCAAACCTTGCAGAACTGGCACTCCTGGAAGAAAGGATATTCCACGGTTCTGAGTTCGAGTCTCGGTCCGGCACACAGTTTTAATCTGTCAGGAAGTTTCTTTAACATTGAATGTATTGGAGAAGACACCGCGTCGCGGTTAAGTGGTCACGTGTTCGATTATGAAGCGCGCGAACCGCGTTCAAAGCTCCCGCGTGCCATTTTTTGTTTTCTCCGTTGTATTCAAATTTGTGTTCGTGTCTGTGTCGTGGTGTTACGTTCGTTTGTGACAGCGAGGTGTAGGGAACGGACCTGTATTGAAAATTGATTCTGCACAACTACTCTAATAACAACCGAAAGGATGTAGCTTTCGAATGGGAACCGCAAACTTTTGGTGACAAGTCAACCGAATCCTCAACCAGAAAACAAGTATGGTGTGTCATACACTGCATTAGCTACAGTACTTGTGTCATGTGATAGGAATCGCTTATCGACGCACCTAATTTATACGACTGGCAAATGAGTGAGATATGCCTCCTTGCCAGATATAGGTGTTCGTATGAATGTCATCACTCCCAAGCAAATGATGAATGCATAACAGTTTATCACATTCGCTGGAACAAATGAACACTAACTTTCACAGTCACAGTGTTTCTATGTGCTCTGTCAAAACACATGTTTTTATCGTTTTTGTAGTTGCGTTGTTTTGGAAGCCTTTAATTCCATTACTGTAACATAGTTCACACCCGTTTGTTTGTTGTTTTCATTTCTGTGAGATGTCTCTGTTGTATCTCGCCTGCTCTCACTGCTCATCACATTTGCTTGCGACGGTAATGTATTCTTACCACATGACTCGTATTCTATTATCAATGTATTCTATGACACCTACCAAAACAACAGAAAGAGAACAAACATTTCAGTGACCGGACGGATAGTTCATAATGTTATCGAAAAAAATAAATGAAATTAAATGGCACAAGGGAGGTTTGAACCCGGCCCACCCGTTTCGCACTGTAACGCCGTGACCACTTTTTTTTAAATCTCATTTTGCTCTATATTGTTCGTTGAATTTGTTCGTGGCGGACGTCCGATGACATCCGTTCAGATTGTTTGTTGATCCGTTCACTCAGTCCTTTTTTTTTAATTACAGAGGGTAGCTAAACCCTCTGACCGAACACGCTGAGCTACCGTGCCGGCTATACATATCCCGCATACCACGTGGAACTGTTTTGTCAACTTTGACGGTTCAAATGGCTCTGAGCACTAGTGGACTTAACATGTGAGGTCATCAGAACTTAGAACTACTTAAACCTAACTAACCTCTAAGGACATCACACACATCCATGCCCGAGGCAGGATTCGAACCTGCGACCGTAGCGGTCGCGCGGTTCCAGACTGAAGCGCCTGGAACCGCTCGGCCACACTGGCCGGCTCCGTGTCGCTCAGTGTTGCACTTATACTTGGACCGTTCACTGTTTCTATTTCGCTTTTTTTCAGAGTTCAGTGCACCTTCTTCCTGTTTTCATGCTTTATCTGTGTTCAGTGTTACAAGCGCTATACACTGGGCCATCTTACCGCTAAACCTGAAGGGGATGCGATGGGGAGGTTCCCTCGTTAGTATTGCTGACATATTAGTAAATCTAATAAAAACCCGCGCTTTATACATAAAATATATATAATAATAATACAACTAACGAAGCAATTGAAAACTTAAAAGTTGTCGCAAAATGGAGAACAGTTTAAGAGCAAAATCAATAACTTAGCAAATCCTGACAACGTTGCCCTAACAGCCGTCGTCGAAAGCTGTGGATTACACTAGACGAATGGCGTGTTACTGGATAATCGCAGACGCCACTAGGTGTCTCTGGCGTTGTGCGGGATCCAACGAAACTGTGGACGGGCCGCGATCTCCGTGTGACGCTCGGGACCGTGGCAGGCGGCGTAGGGGTTTCAATCCGGAACTACATTGCACGAGTTGGGCGCCGCCTTAGAAAGAGGCCTCAGGAAATCTTTGCAGCCCATAGCATTTCAGACTGGTGTGTCAGTACCTGCGAACAAACTCGACCTTACACCTTGCGGAGATACGCTAGTGCGTCGACTGATCGCTTCCAATACCGTTGCTCGACGTCAGTACCGCAACTGACTAATACAGTATGAGTGTGATACATAGGGTGAGCCTGAAACGCTCTTTCCAGTGACGAAACGCGGTTTTATTTATTGGGTTACTTTAACTTCAGTGAAGTTGTCTTCTGAAAATCCTGATCAGAAAGATTTACAGCCACTGCGTGGTATGAAAACAAAAGTGTGGTGTGCAGTGACTGTATCACGAATGACTGGACCAGTGTTTTCCCAAAAAGCAACTTCCGATAGGTATGCCAACTATTTTCTGTCAATGGGTACTGAAAGGTTACTTTGTGAGGTTCCAGTTCGAGTTTGTGTACAGCCCTGTGACCAGATGCCACCAACATATTATTTTGGAATGCTAACTGGAGCAACGATTTTGTCGAACTTATTTCCAAAGCTGCTCCGGTCTATTTTAACATCTAAAATCGATACATCGCTCAGCAAGATGTCCAAGCAACCCGCCAAAGGAATCGTGCGGATATAGCAGCTTGCCCAAGTGTTGTTGCATCTCGTGAAACGTCATAGACAGCGCTTGCGCCTTATGTGAACCAAGAAGATCAGTACACCTTATGTAATGCGGAACTGACCAACATGTCACAAGGCAGACCCTTCTGTATAAAAGGAGGCGGGTGCTACTATGTTGTCAGCAATACCAGCAGAGTGGGTCATTGCGATACGATATTGCTGTGCCTGTGTTATTCCGAACGACTACGCAAAGTTTATTCGGTCAAGCGTGGATGTAAGAAGGAACAGGCACTGCGGCAACTACAGCCGTCATGAAATGCATAAAATTATTCGCAGCTGCGAGTATGGACAGCCATCAGCTGTATAACGGAACGACGATAATGAAATTTTGTACCGGACCGGGACTCGAACCCGGATTCCTGCTTATCGCGAGCGGTCACCTTAACATTTTGCTGTCCGAGCACTACTCATGCCAGACCCATGCTTCCATATGTCGTCAACCACGTGTCTATTCACATATAAATTATGTATATTCCCGCACAGGGGAGACTGCGGAGGGTGGTTGTAGAGAAGCGCGTGGAATCGGAGGGAGGAGTTCCACAGTGTCACCAGCAATGCAGCTAGTACAATGACTGTGTAAAGAGTTAAAAGAAAAGGATGGGATACAGTGGTTGAACGCCTCCTCCTAAGCCACACATTTATCTAGTCAGTGCTAAGCGACGCTTAAATTGCGTAAAATAACGACGCCACTGGAGAGTGGAAGACGAAACGAGCGGCAATACGAAAACGCTAAATTCGGAAGAATACGAACACACTTTACAGCATTGTGTACTACGTAGATCACAGGAACAGTTCGGAGAAGATGACTGCATCAGCGTGACAATGTCCCATGTCAAAGTAGCTTCTGCAAGCAAGTCCTTTGTGAACAACATTTCTGAAATGGACTGGCGTGCCCAAAGTCCCGATCTGAACCCAACACGTTTCGGATTAGTTAGAAAGCCAACTTGGCACCAGACTGCAGCGTCCGACATCACTACCTTCTCTGGTTTCGACTCTTGATTCCTTCACAGACATTCACACACCTCATTGAAACTGTCCCCAGCAGAGAATTCAAGCCGTCATAAAAGCACACATGCCATATTAATGCCAAATAACAGGTTTACGTACACTTTAGATCAGTTAATGTACGTCGTATACAGGGTGGTCCATTGATCGTAACCGGGCCAAATATCTCACTAAATAAGCGTCAAACGAAAAAACTACAAAGAACGAAACTTGTCTAGCTTGAAGGGGGAACCCAGATGGCGCTATGGTTGGCCCGCTAGATGGCGCTGCCATAGGTCAAACGGATATTAATTGCGGTTTTTTTAGGTAGGAATCCCCATTTTTTATTACATATTCGTGTAGTACGTACAGAAATATGAATGTTTTAGTTGGACCACTTTTTCCGCTTTGTGAAAGATGGCGCTGTAATAGTCACAAACATATGGCTCACAATTTTAGACGAACAGTTGGTAACAGGCAGATTTTTTAAATTAAAATACTGAACGTAGGTACGTTTGAACATTTTATTTCGGTTGTTCCAATGTGATACATGTACCTTTGTGAGCTTATCATTTCTGAGAACGCATGTTGTTACAGTGGGATTACCTGTAAATACCTCATTAATGCAATAAATGCTCAAAATTATGTCCGTCAACCTCAATGCATTTGGCAATACTTGTAACGACATTGCTCTCAACAGCGAGTAGTTCGCCTTCCGTAATGTTCGCACATGCACTGACAATGCGCTGACGCATGTTGTCAGGCGTTGTCGGTGGATCACGATAGCAAATATCCTTCAACTTTCCCCACAGAAAGAAATCCGGGGACGTCAGATCCGGTGAACGTGCGGGCCATGGTATGGTGCTTCGACGACCAATCCACCTGTCATGAAATATGCTATTCATTACCGCTTCAACCGCACGCGAGCTATGTGCCGGACATCCATCATGTTGGAAGTACATCGCCATTCTGTCATGCAGTGAAAGGTCTTGTAGTAACATCGGTAGAACATAACGTAGGAAATCAGCATACATTGCACCATTTAGAATGCCATCGATAAAATGGGGGCTAATTATCCTTCCTCCCATTTATTTATTTATTTAGCTTATGGCATATAATACATCATATAGAAAGACATAAAAATCATAAGACACAGAAATAAAAAGTAGTCACAGTGTGTAACATATAGTTGTAGATATAAAAGTGTTTAAAAATAGTGTATATAACAAACAAAAGTTCACAAACAAACATCCAGATTTGTGACATAGTCTATTGCACTTTCAGTCGCGGTCAGAAACTCATTGGGGTCTCCTGCAAAACGTCTCAGAGGGCAATCTTCCACGATGTGACGAATCGTCTGCCGGTCCGCACCGCAGTCACATCTCGGGGTGGTGATTTTACCCCACCTGTGGAGGCTGTCTGCAAATCTGCCGTTATTTGTCCGAATTCGATTCAGGGTCGTCCAAGTTTTCCTTGGCAAATTGAATCCTGGTGGTTGGAAATTGATGCATGGCATATTCTGCAGGTTTTGGGGCACAGATTCTCTCCACCACATTTTCCAGAGGTTGCCATAATCCGGGTTAAGAGGATGCGTATTTTTTGCCTTTTTTTAAAGAGGGGTGTCTTGAGCGCAATCTGTTCATCTCCAGGGCAGGAACATCCTTATGGATTGGCAGTTTCTCGTTGTTCAGCACTTTTCCATACTCGCGTAAGAGAGCGTTCTCTCTGCGCAGGTCCGGTGGAGGAATGTTGCTCAGTATAGGTAGCCAGTGTAAAGGCGTTGGCTTTATTGTTCCTGATATCATCCTCATTGTGTAGTTTAGCTGAGCATCGATCAAGCCTGTGTGTTTACTGTTTAGCCATACCGGTGCGGCATATTCTGCTGTTGTGTAGACAAGTCCCAGAGCCGAAGATCTCAGTACAGCCGCGGAAGAGCCCCACGTGGTCCCACATAGCTTCTGTATGATATTATTTCGAGTTTTAAGTTTTGAGGCTGTATTACGTAGGTGTTCCTTGAATGTTAGGGTTCTGTCAAAGGTGACGCCTAGATATCTGGGGTAATTATTATGGTTTAGCTGCCTGTTTTCGAAATGAACGTTGAGCTTTCTTTTTGCTTGGGCATTGTCGAGGTGAAAGCATGTCACCTCCGTTTTTGTCGCGTTTGGCCGTAATCTCCACCTTCGGAAGTAATCTCCCAGCTTTGTTAGATCCGCAGTTAATAAGTTTTCCGTTGCCTCCATTGATCTGCCTCTTGCAGCTATTGCCCAGTCGTCGGCATATCCTCCCATAATGCCGCACCATACATTAACCCGCCAAGGTCGCTGATGTTCCACTTGTTGCAGCCATCGTGGATTTTCCGTTGCCCATGAGCGCATATTATGCCGGTTTATGTTACCGCTGTTGGTGAATGACGATTCGTCGCTAAATCTGTCATCGTCCCGTAATTTCTCTTGTGCCCAGTGGCAGAACTGTACAGGACGTTCAAAGTCGTCGCCATGCAATTCCTGACGCATAGAAATATGGTACGGGTGCAATTGATGTTGATGTAGCATTCTCAACACCGACGTTTTTGAGATTCCCGATTCTCGCGCAATTTGTTTGCTACTAATGTGCGGATTAGCCCGCGACAGCAGCTAAAACACCCACTTGGACGTCACCATTTGTTGCAGGACGTGGTTGACGTTTCACACGTGGGTGAACACTTCCGGTTTCCTTAAATAACGTAACTATCCGGCGAACGATCCGGACACTTGGATGATGTCGTCCAGGATACCGAGCAGCATACATAGCACACGCCCGTTGGGCATTTTTGTCACAATAGCCATACATCAACACGATATCGACCTTTTCCGCAATTGGTAAACGGCCCATTTTAACACGGCTAATGTATCAAGAAGCAAATACCGTCCGCACTGGCGGAATGTTACGTGATACCACGTACGTACACGTTTGTGACTATTACAGCGTCATCTGTCACAAAGCGAAAACAGTGGTCCAATTAAAACATTCATATTTCTTTACGTACTACACGAATATGTAATAAAAAATGGGGGTTCCTATTTAAAAAAAAACGCAGTTGATATCCGTTTGACCTATGGCAGCGCCATCTAGCGGGCCAACCATAGCGCCATCTGGTTTCCCCCTTCAAGCTAGACGAGTTTCGTTCTTTATAGTTTTTTCGTTTGACGCTTATTTCGTGAGATATTTGGCCCGGTCACTGTCAATGGACCTCCCTGTATATCTTGGGCAGTTAGCTTGGCGGTCGTCGTAACGCGCCACATCGCTGCAGAGCTCCACGTACGCCTAATGTGGGACAGGACGACGCCTTTAGTTTACGCTTCCTGCGATCGCGCACGACATTTCGGCTATCAAAGAGATGACGGCCACGGTAAGAAAAATATGCTCTGTGCGCATGCGTAACGCCAGTAGCCAAGTCCTTCCGGCAAACATCAGCCGTCTCATCTGTTAGGATTACGAGTGGGCGATGTTGGTAGTTTAGTCTGTAGCGTCTACGTCAGCTGGCGTGCCTAGAATCTGCGACATCTGGCACGGGGATGGTAGTCTACCGCTTGAGGGAGACACAGCGCCAGCTGAAGCTGCGTGTTCAGTGAGCTGTGCTGCACTGCGGGCTCGCGAGAGGGCATTCATCCAGAAGACGTCAGCACCTGCGTTCCATCTGACGTGCCGGCTGTTTGTTTTAGGGCACGGCGCGAAGCACGACTCTCGCTGGTCGCATCACGCCTGATACCTGCCAGGCTCAGTAAACAGACGCGCTCCTTTGATAGACTGTTACATCCCTGGTTTCCAGAGCTCCTTCCCTTTCGTAGTGTCTCCTTACATCTGGCGAGAAGTTTCTCCACCAAGCTAAGCGCCTGCATGAAATGACAACTGCCCCTTTTTAAAGTGCACGAGGTAACGCTAAATCGAGCTGCGCGGCTAGACTGTCAGGTCTTCTCCACATTTAGAGCGGCTTCACACATCAGAAGCACGCACGAACCAAAACTGGTTCTGACTGTAAAAGTACTCAAAAGATCTGCAAAGAAGCATCTTTATAAAAATGACGATTCTTCACGGCAGTAATATATGTTTATGTTTAGTTCAACGAACATGGCGACGAAGCCGCTGAAGAATATAGGTTTTTTGTATCTTAGTATTTTATCTTTTCGTTAACTTTATTCATAAATAATTTCTTTGCCTCCGTTAAGTTCGGAGCACATTTACTTGTTTTCAGTCATTCTACTGAGAGGAAAATATACCAATCATAACACATTCTACTTCACTGTGCTGCATTTTGCTTCTGCCGCAATATGTGAGTAGCTTTACGTTGTAGTGTGTACAGACCAGCGCCTTGCATAGTGCTAAGCTGTGTACCACGTCAGTCGCGAAGTGGGCCGAGGCAGTTTCAGATAGGTTTTTACAGTCTGACGATAATTTATGGATTTGTAGTTTTAGCTTGATGTCCACTATGGACAAACGGTAGTTACTTTTATTATGAAGAAGGTTGGGTTATCCCGACAGAAACCTAGGTAAATCTGTAATCTGTGCAACCGAGGCTGTTGATTTTTAAAATTAAGAGTATTATAGTTGCCTTTACGATTGTTCGGGTTCTTGTGCAAATGTATTTACGTGGAACCGTGTGTAACTTCTGTGATTTCCACTGAGCAGATGAATGCTGTCTGCATACTGGAGTAGTCAGTCGGTCGGTTGAAATAGAGCAGCGAGTGAGTCGGGTGGAAGGGGAATTGATTAGGCTGTTGGTTGGTTCCTCAGCCGTCCCTAGGTTGTGTTGCCACTCGATTGTTCAGTGTTACTCTTGGCTGCCCATCTCACCTGAACTGTGGTTAGAGTTTCCTCCCCAGGCCGACACTTGGAACATTTCTGAGTACCACTGTTTATTGTTTGTGACTGTCATTGAATCTGGTCGCAGGTACTGTGCCAGGCCTTCAGCCGTGTGTTAATATTGTCTGTTTTATGTTTAGTATAAGGCTTTCAGCCGAACGTCATGACAACTATTTCAAGATTAGGCCTTCAGCCGTGTTTCATTTAAAGTTCTTGTTGCTCTGTATTTAGGCCTTAAGCCGCGTTTGTTTCAGAATCTGTGGCTTTAATATGTAAATCCTTGTCTGTAAGGTTTCTCTTTAATTATCTGGAATTCTTCAAACGGCCTTCAGCAGTGTTCTGTAAATATTTATTTTAAGATTGTATTTAATTATTTCTTGGGTAATTGTTTGGGCCTTCAACCGACAAGATACTTCAAGTTTTCTTAAGATTTTTTCTCTTGTACTGTGTAAAAGCTTACGTTTAAAGCTTCTCTTTTATTATGTAAAAAAATTTTATTTGGGCTTTCAGCCGAAGATTTAATTTGAATTTCCTTAATATGGCCTTTAACCGAAATTTGTAAATGATTGGCGTTTAAGGAATTTCCTTAGCTGATCTGAAATATTATTTCGACCTTTAGCCGAGAAGATACTGCAATTTTACTTAAGTAAGACCTTCAGCCGTTACTCTAAATTCTGGTGTTTTAAAAGGAATCATTTAAACTTATTCTGGAGAAGTTTCTTGGGCCCTCAGCCGTGAATTGATCTTTGTTGTTTTAAAGAGAAACCTGTGCATTGGTTTGAGGAATAAAGTTGTGTGTGTTGTTGTACAACTAACAGTGACTGACCTTGGCTCCTTTCCACAAACTGATCCGCTCTGTCCTGCGAAACCAGATTCCAGCTAGTGAAATGATTAAAGTACCCGACTCGCATTAGGAATAGATGTTGGTAGTATCTCTAGCCCATACAGATTTAAATAACGTGCCGGCCGGTGTGGCCGAGCGGTTCTAAGCGCTTCAGTCTGGAACCGCGCGACCGCTACGGTCGCAGGTTCGAATCCTGCCTCGGGCATGGATGTGTGTGATGTCCTTAGATTAGTTAGGTTTATGTAGTTTTAAGTTCTAGGGGACTAATGACCTCAGATGTTAAGTCCCATAGTGCTCAGAGCCATTTGAACCATTTAAATAACGTGGTTTCCCCACAGCCAAATTCCTTTCACAAGCTATAGAACACTATTCGTCTAAATTAATGAAAACGTTTTCCATTTGACTATGTCTGTGGCAGCAACAAGTCTGAATCGGCAACTTAACGCGTGCCACCTACTCGACAAACAGAAACGGCGACTGTCCGGATCGTATTACAGGGTCGTGCCGCTGGTATCAACAGGTCTCTGGCGAGGGGTTTCCCGTCGCCGGTCGGTTGCCCTCAGCAATGTGCTAGAGGGCTCACGGGGATTACAAGCGAGGGCGCCCACCCGACGCATTCCACTGCTTCCTGATATCGAGTTGCAACAGCCGATTAAGGCAGGGTTCAGTTACTTCCATTGTCCGGACATTCGTTCTTCTGAAAATATTTTCACTATTTTTTTTCTGTTGCCAATAACTTTTATTATGATTCTTTCTTCAACTAACCACGTCACGGTTTGACCATCAATTCTCGATAAGTGTTAAACTCTCGTCAGATATTGTTGATGCATCCTGTCTTTTAGATAGACCTGTATACCGTGTCTGGATTTGGTGTTCCATTTACGTGAGGGTTCACGGACTACGGTCAATTTGTGAGCGAGAGTTTTTCTCGATTCCTCGGTATCCCGTATAAAGTTTGCGTCTGTGTAGTACAGATGAGCGATGAGTAGAGACCGGATTATGTGTATTTGCATGTTGCATATGCACTTGCATATTTGGCTCCTTTTCACCGGTTATTGAATATTTTAACTAAAAACGAGTAACGATCCATATTTTCGCGCCTATGTTTATAATATTTTAAAATTTAGAAGGGCGGTCTGAGCTCGATCTAGTTTTGATGCCTTACAATTGACCGCGACCTAGAACTGCGTGCAGTTGCTAATCGAAAGGCCATTGCCTAGCGAAATCATTACAGAAGAGGAACAGAGTCAATGCTCCTGTGCCCGCGCCCTCGGTTAATCCTCACCGTTGTCATACCGTACGCGTCGGCAACAAACTACGCAAGCTTATAGTTGCACGTCCATTGTTTCAGTTTAGCTTCGTATTTACTTGTAAACAGTTGAACGTGTTTATGACATGTGTATAATGTGTTGTCCTCCATGCCCCGGAAAAAGAAACGTCGTTTCGTTGATAGCTGACCATCCTGGAACATTTACATATGACGGAATTGTTTTATATTGTCGAGTTTGCGAGAAAAACGTTTCGAGCAAAAAAGTTTCAAATAGACCAGCATGTCAAGAAAAGTCTTCATACCGCAGGAATGCAGAATGGTTCAAATGGCTCTGAGCACTATGGGACTCAACTGCTGAGGTCATTAGTCCCCTAGAACTTAGAACTAGTTAAACCTAACTAACCTAAGGACATCACAAACATCCATGCCCGAGGCAGGATTCGAACCTGCGACCGTAGCGGTCTTGCGGTTCCAGACTGCAGCGCCTTTAACCGCACGGCCACTTCGGCCGGCTGGAATGCAGAAGAAATGACCACAACAACTTCTGACAACAGCAAGTAGCGTAGCAGGGATTTGTCCAAAGATAACCAACAACAGTCGGTTTAACATGGTTCAATGTGACGCATTCGTTGCAAGCAATATTCCTCTTCACAAACTTACAAATCCTATCCTCAAAGGCTTTCTTCGCAAATACTGCTTAAATCAAAATACATCAGATGAATCAACATTGCGTAAAAATTACATACCGACAATTTATCTAAATGTTCTGGAAGAAATACGCGATGAACTCAAGGACAGCATCATGTGGATTTCAGTTGGCAAAACTACAGAACATGGTTCAATGTGACGCATTCGTTGCAAGCAATATTCCTCTTCACAAACTTACAAATCCTATCCTCAAAGGCTTTCTTCGCAAATATTGCTTAAATCAAAATACGTCAGATGAATCAACATTGCGTAAAAATTACATACCGACAATTTACGTAAATGTTCTGGAAGAAATACGCGATGAACTCAAGGACAGCATCATGTGGATTTCAGTTGGCAAAACTACAGACGTTTATGGCCGTTACATTGCAAATTTAATTGTTGGTGCATTAAAAAAAAGAGCCTCCTTCTTCCTATTTAGCAGCCTGCAAAGAACTTTAAAAAGTAAATCATTCTACGATCGCCATATTTGTGAATGAGTTGTTTAAAGCTTCAGTTGCTGTTTCAGGTCTTTTACTTTCATTATCTCACTTTTTCTTCTATAGTTTCAGCTCTCATTTCAGTAAAAGCGAAGAACTCTCCAAAAACTGTTCTTATTTCTCGGATGCCTGGATCACTTCATCCTCACTATATTTTAAACAGTATGCAGGAATAAGACCTTCAAGTGGTAATATGGTGCGAAAATCTTGGGGAAATCTTGTTTCTAGCTCGGCAATGAAACGATCCACAACAGGTAAAAATACTGTTCGCCTGAAGTATTCCTCGGCGTTTGAAGCAGGAACGTTGTCTCTTTTGTTTTGTGTTGAAATAGTTCTTGGCATTGCTATTACACTTCCAATATCTTCTGCCAGTTTAATAGCGTCTTTAAAAATACTTCCGAATTCTATTTCCGCATCCCTCCTTATATTGGTGTACGCATTAAGCACATCACTGACATGCTTCAAGGCAGTTGTTCCATCCGTTTTAGAACTTTGGACCTGTTCGCTTAGACCTAGAGTTAAAGAGAAGCAATATGCTGTAGTTGCTAAAGAAACTACCAAGTCTTCGCTTCGGACAGCAGAACTAAACATACAAGCTTTACTAGCTGTTTCTGCGTTGGTTTCACGACTACTTGAAACATCGTCAAGCAAGGTCACGCCGGGACAAATAGCTCCTTGAAAGTAATAAGGGTATTGTGTCTTTCCACCCATCTTGTTGGACACATTACCTTCAACTTTGTTTTCTTTGACTCTGTGAATGCTAGTCGTGATATACCTTCCTCTAGGGAATTTTTTCTCTTTGCAGAGGCCGACAAGAATGCTGAAATTGATCCTACAATTCCCATCATATTTCGAACTGTTGGAGTATCACAAGACTTAGAAATGTTAAAGTTCAAAGAGTGGCTAAAACAGTGGGTATAAATACCCAACAGTTGTTTACTTAAAATAAGAGCTTGAACTCCTTTAAATTTCCCAGCCATGTTTGAGCCGCCATCGTAGCCCTGTCCAAAAGGTATCTGATTGCTCAGCCCCAGTATCTTGAGTTCTTCATCGATTGATTCTGCAATCGAAGTGCCAGTAGCTGACTTAAGCTCAGTAAAACCCAGAAAGTCTTCTTTGGTGACAAACGGCTCTATGTCGATGTACCTAATACAAAATGTCATCTGTTCTTTAGTGGTGACATCAGTTGTTTCATCACACATAATGCTAAAAAATTTAGCCTTTTTCACATCCCTCGATACTGAGGAGCGAATAGCGTCACCAATGCAATGTATGACTTCGTTTTGGACTGTATTACTTATCATAGAACTCTTTCTGCCACATGTACTGAAATGATGTTTTAAATCTTCATCTCCGGCATCCACACGAAAAGCCAAGAGACACTGAAACATTCCATGTTTTCCCGCTAGATCAGTTTTTTCTTCTTTTAGCTGAGGAATTAGGCGTCAAGCGTTTCCGCTTTTCTTCAGTAACTGAAGATTTCTTGGTATCGAGAACAGCAATACTTTTTTTACTTTGTTCCACAGACTTGGTGAACTCTATAGCCTTCTCTGTGGAAAATTTATGGTAGTTTGGGTTTTCGTGATAACTAAGATCTTCCGTAGCCTTTTTGTATTTTACCAATGGTTCTTTTACCAGTGTTTCAAAGTCTATAAATATAAACTAAAAAGGTTTTAGATAAAGAACTAAGTAAAGAAAAAAAATAGTGCAAACACCAAACCATGTAAGCACTCTAAATGTCAGCAACAGAGAATTTTTTCCTGAAAAACTAACCCTGAAAACAAACTTCCTGGCAGATTAAAACTGTGTGCCGGACCGAGACTCGAACTTGGGACCTTTGCCTTTCGCGGGCAAGTGCTCTACCATTCTGATAACCCTAAAAACTATTTGAATAATTATGTTTTGTATCTGAAGTGTTTCCGATTAAAAACGACATCTCCAAGTTATTTATGTTTTTTACCAAGCCTTTTAAAGGTTTCAATTATTTAGAATAATGGAAAGCTATAATAAGTACTTCGAGCCGATTACGGCACCTGAAGATGAAAACAGAACACATGCAGTACAAAATCCATCACGTAACATTTTACTGTATGAAAGCTAGTTGTAGTGCCTGATCCACTCATGCTTACGTCTTCGGTTTTGTTTCCCTTCGAATTGAGTAGGAAAAGAAAAGTTTGCGGGAGGCTTCCAAGTATTCTTTAAAACCTTATCATCACATAAGGCGCCTTCAACAGCGGTTCCTATTATCATATGGATATAACATGTTTCAGTCCTTTCTGGTCTTTCTTCCTATGAATTAAATATGCTATAAATGTCAGTATTACTTACAAACTTCCAAAACATTAACATTACCTCATATCCCTAGGTCTTGCCCCCTCCCCCTACAATCATTCGTATGGGCGCCCTTTGTAAATATTATTGAAATGGTATTATGTATTGACATGCTTAATGAAGCAGCAATTCCGTACAATAATGACAAGGAAAAAAAGACTCAGAACAGTGAAGAATAAGAAAGACAACAATGGCTACTTCAGACAGTGTTTCAGCTACCTAACGTTATCGGCAGCCTGGAACAAGTGACTACCGACCGAAGTCTCCCGACTTCTATCAATTCAGTACTGGGCAACAGGACTGTCGAGATACAGTTTAAATACTAACTCTGTTTGTGAAACACATCAGTGCACAGTATTACGTAAAATCTAAGTTTCTCTTAATTTATTGGCCTTTGCCTGAAAGTTTTGTTTACAAATGTTCCTACAGTAACGCTTCAAAATTTAACATGACATTAGCGATCAACGAGTTAAAATTTCATAGAGTGGCTATAGGTCCGCCATGTTTGAAGCAAATTGAAGTTCTGTCAGCCATGTTTTCTTTAGTCAAGGCATTCGTCTGCTGTGTCCCGCCCCCTTGTAACTGCGTTTGACTTACTTGAAATAGCCCATACTAGCTTTATTTTTTCTAAAACAAGCAATAGACAGCAGTGATTTCAGTGTACACTGACAGCAAAAAGGGATGTTTTTGTCGAAATAAGGCTAAACTTTTCGATGTAGATAATACTACAACTCAAATAAGTCTGTCCATCCACTATAACGTTACTTGTTGCCCATAAATTAATGCAATTAGAGCAGGTACCACCAGAATATTACGGTGAAACTTCTAAACATGCTGTGGTTAACTATTAGAAACAGTAACGGGCGCAGAAATGCGATATTTTTGTCGCTATTTCAAAGTAAACAGTCAAAGCCTCAAAAACCAGTACACTGCGAACGAGAATATTATTTGAAATATGTGTTACAAGTAGTTAGCACAAGCATAGTAATTGAATAATAATAATAATAATCTACAAGAAAAGTAAAATAATTTATTTATATTTAATTTTTACAATGTTTTAACTGACATTCGTATTTTTACAGTCTTTTGGTTCAAATGGCTCTGAGCACTATGGGACTTAACATCTGAGGTCATCAGTCCCCTAGGACTTAGAACTACTTAAACCTAACTAACCTAAGGACATCACACACATCCACGCCCGAGGCAGGATTCGAACCTGCGACCCTAGCGGTCACGCGGTTCCAGACTGAAGCGCCTAGAACCGCACGGCCACACCGGCCGGCTTTACAGTCTTTTCACTGACCTTTAAATAAAATAAGCTTCGTGTATAGTTGTCTCACAACTTTACCTCTCTGCTCAGATGATTTTGATTTGCATAAGTGATTTATTCGACATACAAAATAATGTTTGAGCAGCAGTTTTATCAGTTTAACATAATGGGTTTCTTCACCAAATTCAGTTTCTGTAAAAAGATGTTCATTGTTTATAAATAAGGAGCCTCTCCAACACTTCTGTCTGGAACCTCAACAAAACGTTTTTCTGACATTTCAGGATTATGTCCTCATTATTTCTGAAAACCTCAGCAACATTACAAAGTTTAACATCATCTTTCACTGCACATCTTTCACTGCAATCACATCTTTCACTGCAATCAATCCAGTTCTTTTAGCCTCAATACAAGCAAAAATATCTTCTAAGCAGTCAGTACAGTTAATTTTGTTTGCCACCTGTCTCACTATACTTCCAGCTATGTACTCAATGACATATTCAGAGTACATACTCAGTGAGGCATAATCTGGCACATAATCATGGTCTACAGCTGCAGGGCTTACCTTAGCAAAAGGAAGTGATGGAATGGTAGCAGGAGGTAGCATACTAGTATTTGATTCTTGGCAATTGCCATTTTGAGAACCATCTATCTGTGCAATTAAGCATTTCCTGTATGCTGATCTAAACTGCACAGCACTTGGTTCAAAATGGTTCAAATGGCTCTGAGCACTATGGGACTCAACTGCTGTGGTCATCAGTCCCCTAGAACTTAGAACTACTTAAACCTAACTAACCTAAGGACATCACACACATCCATGCCCGAGGCAGGATTCGAACCTGCGACCGTAGCAGTCGCGCACAGCACTTGGGTTATTTCTGTTTCCTCCTCTACTACGAATGCTGGAGAAAAATAATTCCAAGTTATCTTGACTTGTTCTACGGGTCAAAATATAATTGAGCTCTGCATTTTCTTTCCAAACATACAATTCTGCAATTTGCCTTATGCTCATTAAATTCAGCATAAGTCCATACAACGGCATTTTTCTGTTAGACAGAATAACAGGACTTCCATCAGAAAGCTTTACAGACTTGAAATACTTAATGTATTCATTGATCCTTTTACAGACTGTGTCTCTGTTCCCTCTGAAAATTGGTGCCTTAGTGCCCTTGCCCATTGTGTGACAAGAATTTAATAAATCAAAGGCACTGTCTAACATTTTGATATATTTAACTGTTGCCTCACACCCATAAAATTCTTTAATGCCTAAATCTTTGCAGAACAACATGCCATTTGCAACAGAATTGCTAAGGGTTTGTGCTGCCAAAGCCACTTTCATTTTTTGAGTGTGGTACAGAATATGCTGCCTCCTAAGTTTGTTTGCAGCATGCAAACCTTCCCTTTCATGCAAGTCCACAAACTTTTTAAAATATTCCCATTTAATTATGTTATCACTGCCTGAAATGGTACCATCTAACAAAAAATTCTTTTCTGCAAGTAAATGACGTGCCAGCTTTAGCATGTGAGCTGTGTCAAACATGCAATGTGTGTGCCCGGGAAAATAATACGATTTGACCCAGATGTCCGACGATTTTGAAGTTTTTGTCTGGGGTCAGCAATTTAAGTGTTGGTAGGCATACCCGACATATGTAGCTTTCTTGATCATTGTAAGTGGTACATTAATATACATCCAATGTATATTAATAAATAATAAGATGCCCATTTTAAGTTAAATGATATTTGTTGGTTTAGATAGTAAGCTATTTGTCGGTCTTATTCTTTTGTTAAAATGTATTTGAAATACATTGCAGCCTATATTGCTACATAATTATAAAAAATGATTGAATCTGTTGAAGTAATATATTTTCTGATTTCTGAAGTCATTTTATCGATTGTAATATGATACTCCATTGGGGGGGGGGGGGGCTATAGATGCTCCTGAAGGTCGGCCCACACGTCCGACATATAACAGATGATTAGGTAACGAGTAATTCCCAGCCCTGGGCCGACAGGGTTTGCACTTACCCCCTGGTACAGGCTAGGCCAAGGAGGGGTGATTGCCTGAGCTGCTATCTTCCCAAATAGCCGATTGGTTCTCTTTCAGGTGTTCGGGAGGTGTGACCTGAAGTGTGAACAGTCACCTAAGGCAGGTGCGCCACCTTGTGAAGTGAGCCCCCAGCTGGAAGGGGCGCGCCATCGGAGACACTGGCAATCATGGGGAATTTCCTCGCAATGAGCCAATCGTCATCTTTGCAGTCCATATCTACCAATGTAAACCAAATGAAGCTCCCAATTCAAAGACCTCCCAGCTTCACCATGGTTCCTCGTGGTTTCACGAACTGAAGATGGTCAGTCCTTTGCAACAGTAAATCCGTTTATTATTCCGAAAGGTGTTGATGCAATTGCTGGCCCTGTGAAATCCTGCTCTCTTTTACAGAATGGCACTTAGCCTTTGGAGACTACTTCTGATTCTCCAATACAACAACTGCTTGCCACTTCACTTCTCCACGGCTATCATGTTCATGTCAAGGCCCATAGAACTCTGAATTCTTCCTGTGGTATTATTTACACTAAGCTGCTTGATGGTGTGACCAAGGCCGAAATCCAAACATACCTCTGTGATCAGGGTGTCATTACCATCCATTGGGTGATGAAAAAGGTAGATGCCTCCACAGCATCCACACACGCTCTTTTTCTCACCTTTGACACAGTGGTGTTTCCATCCAAGATCAAAGCAAGCTATGAAGTTATCACAGTCCGACTGTACATTCCAAACCCGATGTGCTGCTACCAGTGTCAGTCATCATTTCAACTACACTCAAATGTCTTGTTGCCCCTCGGCCGAATGTGTAACTTGTAGTAGGGATGTGCACAAGGGCTGTTGTCCACAACCTTCTCCCAGCTGTATCAACTGCAATGGCGACCATGCCGCCTCCTCTCGAGATTGTTCCTTGTATCCCAATGAGCAAGCTGTCCAAATGAAAAAGTACCTTACCCGATCGCTCGCAAGTTACTGGATAGTCGCAAACCCTGCTTTCTACAATATGGAACTTACATACTGTTCTTGTTACATCTTGCTCCATGAAGGACACTGCCATGCAGAAGCCATGCGACCTCAAATTCAGCTCTGAAGGCTGTGAAATCGCCCAGTGTCATGGTAGCATCGCTGTTCCCTCGTCCAGATGTGCAACAAACCATCAAACTCTCGCCTCATGGCGGGAAACCACCAGCTACAATCGCAGCGTCCACTTGTACTCTGCCTTCAGGAAACAAAACTGCATCTTAACGACCACTTTGAGCTTTCGCATTTCTTCCCAGTCCATTTTGACATCCCCCCCCCCCCCCCTCGAGGTCGGCATTCCACCTCATGGGGAAGTGATGCTCTTCATATGGGATGGCATTCATAGTCAACCCATCTCCCTGACTACTCATCTTCAAGCTGTTGCAGTTCGACATTTCCTTCCTCACTTGAACTTTTCCCTTTGTACAGTTTACATCCCTCCGTCATTTGATGTCACCAGAGCAGATTTCCTCCAGCTTATTGGGCAGCTACCTCGCCCATTTCTGCTGCTCAGTGTCTAATGTGCACCACCCTCTTTTGGGTTCTCCTAGAACCTGTCCGAGAGGTGCCCTCTTGGCTGACCACCTTAATCAACGTAACCTCCTCTGCCTTAGCACAGGAGTACCCACTTTCCTTTCAGACTCCTCACACACCTATTCCCATTTGGACCTATCCTTCTGCACTGCCCAGCTTGCCCATCGTCTCGAGTGGACCGTTCTTTTTGACAACTATTCGAGTGACCATTTCCTGTGTGCCATCCGTTTGCTGACTCCTACTCCATCTGTGTGCACACCCAAATGACAAGGACGACGGTTCAATCCCGCGTCCGGCCATCCTGATTTAGGTTTTCCGTGATTTCCCTAAATCGCTCCAGGCAAATGCTGGGATGGTTCCTTTGAAAGGGCACGGCCGACTTCCTTCCCCATCCTTCCCTAATCCGATGAGACCGATGACCTCGCTGTTTGGTCTCTTCCCCCAAACAATCCATCCATCCATCCCAAATGGCAGCTTACTAAGGCCGACTGGAGGCTTTACTCCTCCCTGGCGACCTTCGACGAACAAGATATCCCCAGATGTGATGACCAGGTGAAGTATCTTACAAACGTTATCCTTACCGCTGCAGAACATCCCATTCCTTGCGCTTCCACTTTACCACGCCGTGTCCCGGTCCCTTGGTGGTATGAGACATCCCACAACGCAGTTCGCGCGTGGAGACGTGCTCTCCGTGTTTTTAACCATCATCCTACAATGGCAAACAGCATTCATTGTAAACAGATGCATGGGCAGTGTTGTCACGTTCTTCAGGATGGCAAAAAGGTAGCTGGATTTCATTCAGTAGTTCTTTTCATAGTTCCACTCTCTCTCCCGTCGTGTGGGCCAACCTCCGACGGCTCTCTGGGACCAAGATTCATTCCCAATTTCCGGCCTGACAGTAGCAGAAGGTGTCATCGTGGACCGTATTGCTATCTTCAACACCTTGGGCTGCCATTTTGCGGAAATTTCGAGCTCCTTCCACTATCACACTGCCTTCCTCCATCAGAAGCGAGTGGAAGAGGCTTGGGCATCTTCAGCGATGTCTCGATCGTCCTTACTCATGGAGTATCGACAATGGCTTTCGTTTTTACACTGACAAAATCGTTTGTTTCAGTTTATGGCGCCGCAATTGGTTTCAACCACCGTCTTTACAGCTTGGTCCTGTTGCTCTTTCATTCGCTGAAACTACGAAATTTCTGGGGCTCTTGCTCGATAGGAAACTCTCTTGGTTCTCTCACATCTCTTACCTGACAGTTCGCTGTACGTGGTCCCTCAGTGTCCTACGTGTCCTCAAAGGTACTTCATGGGGTGCAGATCGAACCACTCTCCTCTGTTCGTACTGGTCGCTCGTCCGTTCGAAACTGAAGTATGGGTGCTTTGTTTAAGCATCTACCCTTCTGTTCCTTGTACGCCATCTCAATACTATCCACTATTGTGACACCCGTTTGGCCACTGGCGCCTTTTTCACTAGCCCAGTTCAGAGTCTGTATGCAGAAGCTGCTGAACTATTGGCCTTCATTCTCTTCCATAGGACACTACTCTAGCCTCGCTCTATCGCCTTCAGTTTCACGACCTTCGCATGGGACTTTGCGGTAGTATTTTTGTGTACACTGACGGCTCTTGGACTGACGGTGGTATCGCGTGTGCCTTCGTCATTGGCGCCGACGTTTTTCGGTATAGGCTTGGCTTCCGGCACACTGCTTAGTATTTACAGCAGAGGTCTTCGCCCTGTGTCAGGCCACGGAGTATATCTGGCAACACAGGCTTTTCAATTGTGTCATCTGCTTGGACTCTCTCATCTCCCTTCAAAGCCTCTGTGCACTGCACACCGTCCACCCCGTACTGCGACAGGTCCAGGAAAGCTGTCACTTGCTCACTCTTGATGGAGCCACTGTGATGTTTATGTGGGTTCCTGGTCAAGTCAGTCTGACAGGAAACGAGGCTGCCGATGCTGCTGCCAAGGCTGCAGTCCTCGTACCTCAGCCCACTAGTTCTTATATTCCCTCCGAAAATCTCTCTGTTGCCATCTGTCAGCAAGTGGTGTCACTTTGGCATCGCCACTGGTCCTCCCTTCATGGGAAAAGCTCTGGGTTGTTAAGCCTCTCCCATTGGCTTGGACGAGCTCCTCTCGCCCACTCCCACCGCAAGGAGGTCATTTTAACTAGGTTGTGTATTGGGCACTGCCTTTTTAGCCATCGCCATTTGTTAAATGGTGCTCCCCACCACTTTATGCACATTATACCAAACTTTTAACTTCCGGTATTTCCTGAAGGATTGCTGCTTATCTTCCAGACTGAAGCGCCTAGAACCGCACGGCCACACCGGTCGGCTGCCACGAAGAAATGCGTGCGGCAACCATTACGCAGATCCATTGGAAACGTCAAAATTCAACACAAATTGATTCCCCTTTATGAAGATTTTCCTGACCGCAAAACTGAATTATACGGATGGCAAGCGAACAAACGTGCAGAAGGGACAGTAGTAACAAACTAAATAAGAGTGCTACAATTAAGTTAACGGCTTAACAGTTTTATCTACTGGTCTCCTAGAAATCTACAGGTTACTGCCGTAAAGCACGTAAGCTTCGCAGAGACTACGGCGTGTTATACAATAATATCATTGGGTCGCTTGGGATCATCCTTTTTTGATTACTTTAACGCGTGTTACGCCATGTGATAGTTACAACAGCAATAATTCTTTTTGACAACATTGTCACTGGTCAAGTTTGGATTGGGGGATCAAGTTTCACTAGAAGATCACTGATGCAAAATTACTTTCTGATCGAAAAATTTACTTCTGACAAGTTGGAACATGCCACTATCAGGATAATGCAACTTCGCCCGATAAATGGAATGGGCGGAAACGTTTATTGGATGCGCTGCACACTCGTCAGACGTCCCGCTCATGAGAGTTCCATTTTGCAGAGTATTTCTAGGTTTATGCTGTATACATGGATACTGTTCGAGAACAGAGTTGATTCAAAGAAATACAAATGAAAATCTCATGCAGTTAGTATAGACAGTGAAGGTCGCCAAGTTGTTAAAGTGACAAATAATATTTGTTAATGTGATACAGTTGACAGTCTTTGCTATGACTCATTCACTTCTTTATCCATGTTTAGTATATTTTGTGTAATTCGAAATAGGAGTCCATTTCTTTGGAAGATTTTGTACCCAGATTTTTTATATACACAATACTATAGAGAAGGAGGAAAGAAATATTGAAAGACTTACACCATTATTTAACTTCCTCGGCTCAGACCTCCGTCCGAAATGTGTTAGAACCGTAGGTGCAACAATAAACAAGAAATGGATTGTCAGATTATTGATGAGATTCTGGTATCGAGGATTCTGAAATCATAAAATGAAATGACTTCGTCGGATTCTGATCATATTAATAGATATGGTGAAATTTTAAGTAATTTGTTGATTTCCCATAGATTGGTTCATGAATGTCTTAAATCTTTTCGTGCGAAAGGTTTAGGTGTTGTCCTGAAAGATGTTGCGATGCTTGACGCGCATTTGCTTGTGATAAAATATTATCTGGTTATTTGAAACTAATATTACCGTAAATGTAACGCATTACGTGCAAATGTCAAGAGCTCCACCAGTATTCGACAATGCTACCTGTGATAAATAACTGGAAATGCTAAAAATCTTAAAATACCTGGGGGTAACCGTCCGCAGCGATATGAAGTGGAATGACGACAAGAAACAGATTATAGACACATCAGATATCCGCTTTAAGTCTCTTCGGGTCATGTAACAGACGCACGAAAGAACTGGCTTACGAAACATTTGTAAGAACGATTTTTGACTTCTGCTCGACAGTTTGGGAGCATTACCATGTTGGACGATCAGAAGAGTGGTATGTTTCATCACTGGATCATTTAAGCAAGCACCAGGACGTTCAGAGACGCTCAACAAACTCCAGTGGCTGACAAAAGAAGAAGATGATTATGGGACTCAACAGCGTTGTTATGAGTTCCTTTATCTCAGTCATCAACGAGCCATTTGTAGAATAATGTAGGTAATATGGACAGAGTCAGGTCAAGAGCTGTCACTGTTACAAGCAATAACTTGCAGGGAACAATGAACCAAGAGTACCGATAAAAGAGGAAGTAGAAGATACACAGGTGAAGGCAGAGCAGTCAGTGTGCCAAAAGTATGCCTGAAGAGGAAGATGTCCCCGCAATACCCCGTTTCTCCCCCTCCCTTCTCGTCATCATCGTCTTCATCATCGACACTAGGGGAAGGTATAAAAAGGAAAAGGCGTTTAATGTATTATGTGTAATAAGAACAATTACTGCAGATTTTAAAACGTTACAGAAGAGGCGCTATGTATCTCTGAGAGGCTTACTGTTGATGTTCCGAGAGCGTACGTTCAAAGAAGGGCGGGGTAAAATATTACTTCCTCCGACATACGTCTCGCGAAATTACCACTATGAGAAAAATCAGAGAAATTAGAGCTCTTTTTCCCAGCCACCATTCGCGAATGGAACAGGGTAAGGGGGGGGGGGGGAGTTAATGATAGTGGTATTATAAATGCCCTCCGCCACATACCGCGAAGTGGCTTGCGGAATACAAAATGGTTCAAATGGCTCTGAGCACTATGGGACTTAACATCTGAGGTCATCAGTCCCATAGAACTTAGAACCACTTAAACCTAACTAACCTAAGGACATCAGACACATCCGTGCCCGAGGCAGGATTCGAACCTTCGACCTTAGCAGTCGCGCGGTTCCGGACTGAAGTGCCTAGAACCGCTCGGCCACCGCAGCCGGCTGCGGAATACAGATGTGGACGTAAATTCACGTGAGAATTTTATTAATGTAGTGCTATTTCCCGAAGAAAACTATGAGTAATAATTCATTCGACGTGCCTTACGGAACTTTGTTATGAAAGTGCCTTTGCCGTGCTCCGTAATGAGGTATGCTGGGTTCAGATGTAGCGTTGGACTACTTAAGTTGAAGAAAGATTATGATTTGACGCCCTGTAGATGACTACGTTGTTGTAGACGGTACACGAAC
Source organism: Schistocerca nitens (assembly GCF_023898315.1). Classification (NCBI taxonomy): domain Eukaryota; kingdom Metazoa; phylum Arthropoda; class Insecta; order Orthoptera; family Acrididae; genus Schistocerca; species Schistocerca nitens. The sequence goes on along the minus strand of NC_064614.1, from coordinate 1,013,180,806 downwards.
TCTTGTCGGGGAAATAAACCGGCCAGGTCTTTTTTCCCCCAAAGGAGCTATCCCTCCATTTTTTAAGTGACTTAAGGAAATTGCAGAAAACCGAAATCCGGATGGATGGTCGGCGAAATGAATCCCCTATCCTGCCGAACGCGAGTCGTGGGCCAGAAAGGGTTGGATATAACATGCAGGCAGCGTAGCGCGAGCGTAGGCGCGGTAGCTGGAGGTGGGCGCAGGCAGATAGCGTTACGGCGCGCAAGTGGCCGTGAATGGCCCAATTGAGTTACCGCAGGCACGAGAGCCGGGCACACCACGCGCTGCAGCTACCAGCAAAGCCTCATCCTAGGTGCAGTGACTGAGCTCTGAGAGACACCGCGATTTGAGTTTCCACCTCTCAGATGAAGATACGTTCGTAAGATTTGGTGACGTAGAAAAAGTATACGACAGCGTAAAACGGTGCAAGATGCTAGACAATCGCAGGAATATATGTCTAAGCAACAGATAAAGACAAATGATATACAATACGTACAAGAACCAAGAGGCAGTGGCGACTCATGAGTATACATTCTGGGTGTTCACAAGTTTTTTTGTTTAGATGAATTTATCAGTGTGAAACTGATAGCCTCTGCTATATAACAGCTATACTTATCAACAAGTTTATACAACTCAACTACAGCCACTGCCAATAATAATAATAATAATATGCGTAACTTATCTGACAAAAGAAAGACATGTTTTGTGCACTTTTCCTGTTTTGTATATAATTAAGTACAGTTTAGAGCATTAACGAAATAATGTATAAGCTTTCGCACTCTCCGTTTCACATTTTTCACACAAATGTACAAGATCTCTTATGCATTTAATAGTTCACGAATTTACTTACGGGTTGAAAATCAGATATTCTTAAGCTGAATCCACACAACAACTTGAACTAACTGTAGACTCCCTCGTTAAATGTTCGCTTGTACTCAAACTTATTTTTTCGTCACTCTATCAATCAAAGGATCTGTGCTCGGAGTCCCTAGTTCCATTCCTGATATATTTTCTGGCTATTTACTTTTCTGTTCCCAGAATGAGATTTTCACTCCGCAGCGGAGTGAGTGCTGATACGAAACTTCAGGGCAGACTGAAGTTGTGTGCCCAACCGAGACTCGAAATCTGGTCCTTTGGCTTTCGTGGGCAAGTGCTCTACCGACTGAAGTACCAAGCACGATTCACAACCCGTCCTCACAGCTTTACTTTTCTGTTAGTATTTAAAATAGATTCAGCATAGTTCATGTTTATACTGCACATAAACCCGATTCCCGCACAGTAAACAACTACCTCCAAACACAAACTACCGTTTTTGGAAATGATTAAACTCAAGTAGTAATGTCTACCAACATGATCACTTTACTAGTATACAAATGAGGCTTTGAGATACATAGGGGCAAAAGCATGCCGCCGTCGAAATCCCACATCCAAGTGAGTGTCTAAGAAACCAGTGATACAGCTTTTCGTGAATTTTCATGTATACGACTTGGGCCCACAGCACAGATAAACGTGACTCACCATAAGATCAACAGATTTCAGAAGCATGAATAAATGATGCAGTCTCACGATCGCCAGTGTTGTGGTTTAGGCCCTTACGATTCTCACGTCCGATCCAATTTTACTATATGGTGCGTGAATCAGCATATCTGAGGAGTGTGCTGCTATCTAGCAGGATTTATGCCGAGCAAATTTGGATAAAATTTTGCCGCAGTATCTACCACCAGGCGGCACTGACGTAAACGTCTAGTTGAGTGGCGAGGGCTAGCTGTGCACATCGTGAACCGTGCATGTTGTTCATCAAATCCGCATGTATTTGGTCCTTAAGGTAATAACGTCACGCAAATTGCGCTTGCGCAAAAGCTGTTTGAAACGTGCACAACTGAAGGTGTGTTCGCGACCCTGATGCCAAGTTTCACGGAGTCTAGAGGAGCGAGTAGCGCGGTAGATTTGAGTGCCATATCTTTGAGATTGCAGCATCTATGTTACGTTTAACAGCATTCAACGAAAAATAAACCATAAATCGACAATGTGTCGAAAGTTAGGGTGTTCTCGTGCTCTTACACAGCAGCCGCCACTGCCAAGAGGGGTAAATAGGAATGGAAGACCAAGAACGAACTACTAGCATTACAAAGGGTTTAAGGCAGGGATGCAGTCTTTTCACCCCTACTATTCACCCTGAACATGGAGGAAACAATGACGGAAATAAAGGATCAAGAGTGGCATTAAAATTCAGAGTGAAAGGATATCAATCATAAGATTCGCTAATGACATTGCTATTGTCAATGGACGTGATTAAGAATTGCAGGGACTGTTGAATGAAATAAAAAGTCTAATGGGCAGACACTAAGGAATGAGAGGGGGAAAAAAAGACGAAAGTAATGAGACAGAGCAGAAATAAAACTACAGATGAACTTATCAAAATTGAGACCCACGAGATAGGCAAAGTGAAGGAATGCTGCTACCTTGTAAGTGAAATGATAAATTATGGACAAAGCAAGGGACATAAGAAGTTCGCTAGCTCAGGAAAAGTTGGAATTCCTGAAGAAAAGAATGCTAATAGCATCAAACATTAGTATTAATCTGAGGAAGAAATTGTCAGTTCTTACGTTTGGAGCGTAGTATTCCATGGAAGTGAATCATGGACTCTGGGAAAACCGAAAAACAAGAAAATCGAAGTATTTGAGGAAGTGGTGCTATAGAAGGATGCTGAAAATTAGATGGACTGATAAGAAATGAAGAGGACCTCTGCTGAATCTGCGAGGAAAATAACATATGGAGAACACAATGATATGTCACATGTTAAGAGATCAGAGAAGCGTGGGGGATCTGTAAACAGTAAAAACTGTAGAAGAAGATAGTGAAGTATTCAACAAATAATTTACGTTCTGTGCAAGTGCTATTCTGAGGTGAAGAAGTTGGCACAGGTGGTGGCCGCATCAAGCCGGTCAGAAGAGTGATGACCAGAGAGAAGAGTCTCATTATAAAGGTTACAGAGGCGGTAAGAAATCAATGAGGCCAGTTCAAAGGAGCAAGTCTAGTATTTGCCTTCAATGGTTTAAGGAAACCTACACAGTTCAATCACGTTAATGTGATCTCCGCGTATATTCGACTTCAGTATAAAGTGTGTAGGGGAGGGCGCTGGAAAACGGTGCAGTTTATCTCATGTGGACTCGAAGCGATTTATCTGACGTCCAAAAGGACATGATCACTGGCTTTGGTTGGAAGCTTTTCCGAAACAGCTAAGTTTTTAAACTGTTCGCATGCTGCTGTTGTTGAAGCATACCGTGCTTGACAAAATGGCGCTATCCAGATCCGGCACTGAGGCAACTGTGGTGCACCACGAGCCATAGATGACACTGGTGAACCACGGCTGTGGAGATGTGTACGGGCGAACAGATATGCAAATGTTGCGCAACTGACCGCCCAGACGAACCAGGGGGCTACAATAGCGTCTCCTCAATGACCATTTAGCGAACGTTGCTGCCTACGGGCTTCTGCAGCAGGTGCTAGTTTCATGCACCCATGCTAACTGCTGTTCATCGCGACGAAGGCTGAAATTTGCACGCCCAATACCGCAACTAGACGTCCACTGAATGGTGACGTGTGGTCCATCAGACAAAGTAAACATCCTGCAACAATCGTCGGAAGGGTCCAGACCAGGGGAGAGAGCGTTATGGTCTTGGGAATGTTTTCATGGATTTCCTGGATCATCTCGTCATTCTGGAAGGCATAATGGATCAACACAAGTATGCATCCATCCTTGGGAACCATGTCCACCCCTGCACGCACGACGGCACCTACTGGCAGGACGATGCTTGCAGTGTACGTGCATAGTTTGATGAGCACCAGGATGAGTGTACTGTACTCCCCTGGCCACGAAACGGCCCGGATTTAAGGCCAGTCGAGAATCTGTGGTACCACCTCGATCAGGCTGAACGTGCCACGGATCCTCAACCTGAAAACCTAGAGCAACTGGCCACAGCAGTGGCGTCGGCATGGATCCACATCCCTCTCGCTACCTTCCAGAACCTCACTGGCTCCCCCGCAAGTCTCGCAGGAGACTGCACGGCAAAAGGTAGTTATTCAGGCTCTTGACAGGTAGCCACATTAGTGAGAATGGACAGTGAAATTCTTGATAGGTGTACACGCAGTAGCTGGTTACGTCTGGAATTCTGATATTACGGTCACGTGCCTATTGCAGCGTCTTCCATACAGATATATGAAGAGTGTATCAATTAATAGTGAAAATTGGTACGGTTGAAATTATACGACAATATGAGCAAAAACATTCTTGTAATCACAGGTCCATAAAGGAGCCGTTTGCGAGATAACTGCATATGAGTAGTTCCGAGACGCCACTGGCAACTGCTTAGCAGTGCCCTTCTACATTAACTTTTCGATTAATTCTCTATCCCTTCCAGGAATGCTAGTATTGCATGGTTCGCAGCAGAACTTCTGTGAAGTTTGGAAGATAGGAGACGAGGTACTGGCGTAAGGGAAGCTTTGAGGACAGATCGTGAGTCGTACTTGGGTAGCTCATCCGGTAGAGCACTTGCCTGCGAAACGCCAAGTTCCCGAGTTCGAGTCTCGGTTCGGCATACAGTTTTAATCTGCCAGAAAGTTTCAAGTCCCTATCTAATTGGGCTCAAATTACACCCACGGCCCATAGTTCGGGAATATACTAGATGCATGATTCTGCACCGTTACATCTCCAACGTCGATAGGTCGACCAAGGCCTGTGCCTTCGCCTCCATCTGAACTCAAACCTCTCGATTTTTCGACCTGGAGGTCATCTCAAAAGTGAAATGTAAACATACGGTTGAAATGGAAGCAGCGAATTGTACATTCTTGTCAAGCTTTACGAGATGATCGGGGAGTGTGAAATATTTCTTGACATACTGCAGAGCCAAGTGCAGAGAACGAGATATGTAAAATCTTCTCAAAGACATAAGAGTGTACAGTGAATTGTACGAGTAATACATAATGCGCTGAAGCTGCATTTTATTTATTGCTAACATAGGACACAGATGAAATTTGAATCAAGTTGGATAGGGACTTCAAGACACCCTTACATTTGCTATTTGGACAACATTTCACACTGAGTTTTCAATGTCTATGAAATTCTCCAACAACCGTTTAACTAAGATGTTATTTTATTTTGACGGCAACCAGTCAAAATAAAGACTGATCAGAAGTACCCAGAAACCCTTATGTAATGGTTAGACACTGGACTCGCACTCGGGAGGACGATGGTTCAATCTCACGTCCGACCATCCTGATTTAGGTTTTCCGTGATTTCCCTAAATCGCTCCAGCAAATGCCGGGATGGTTCCTTTCAAAGGGCACGGCCGACTTCCTTCCCCGTCCTTCCCTAATCCGGTGAGACCGATGACCTCGCTGTCTGGTCTGCTTCCCCAAAACAACCCCAACCCTTATGTAATGCGGAACTGGCCACTAGATGTCACGAGGGACGGACCCCCCCCTCCCCATAGAATGTGAGGGGGATTTGTGTGTTCTCAGTTGGGAGATAACAGCACAAGGGGGCGATCAGGAGAGCACATTAGCTTCGAATGTGGACTAATCATTGGATATCGTAGATCCATCAGCGACATTTTAACCCTAGCAAACCTGTTGATGATGTGATTGTGAAGTGGAAATACGAAGCAACAACCACAACTCATCCAATATCAGGTATGCGTCATGTACGCCTACTGATGGACAGGGACCGTCGAGCATTGCAGAGGGTAACAAACCGCATGAAATCAGTCAAAGGAATCTATCACGAGTTCCAAAGTGCTACCAACAGTCGAAGTAGCAGAATGACTATGCACATGGAGTTAAAAAGAATGAGGTGTAATGGATGATAAGCTCCTGATAACACACACATTTCTACGTCAGTGCTGAGCGACGTTTAAGGTGGTATAAAAAGCGACACCTCTAGACAGTGGACGGCTGGAAACGAGGTAATTGGAACTGTGAATCACGCTGTACCCTGTAGCAATGCGATGGAAAGGTCTAAGTTTCGCGAATGTACGGAGAACGTCATCTGTCATGTGTAGGGCCAACAGTGAAGTGCGGAGAAGGTGGTGTTACGGAATGGGGTTATTTTTCGTTGTTAGACTGTCATTTCCTAATTGCGCCTGAGAAAACACTAAACGTTTTGCATTTGTACTGCATACAGCAGAGGAACTGTGTGGAGACGATATGTGCTTTCATGGAGCACCATCAATGAGGCAAACGTTTACAGACAATAACATCCCTCAATTGGACCAGCCTGCCCCGAGACCCGATCTGGACCCAATGGAAGACGATTCGATGAATCAGAACGTCGACTTCACTCCAGACCCCAGCGTCCAACATGACTGCCTTCTCTGGGATCAGCTCCTGGGGAAGAATGGGCTACCACTCCTCTGCAGACATTAGATGGCCTCACTGAAAGTGACCCAAACAGAGTTCAAGCCGTCATGGAATACAACCCACATTAAGGTCCATGAATAGGTGCCCATATACTTTTGATCAAATAGGGTATTTCCACCTCGCCACTTTTCACTATTATCTATGACACAGCTAGTATATTGTGATTTAATAAAATTTACTCTGAGATTGGATTTTATAAGATGATAATTCATATAGTTAGTATATGCTAGGTAGGTTTTATTAATTCATCTATCTAGGAGCAAGATGGGAACCAAACGTCAGTTAAAATATGCTACAGTATTTACGTAATTCTCAAAGGGGCATGGCAGTTTGATATGGAAATATGGGATATCAGGCAAATAAAAATGTTTGCAAGCGAGTATATTGTACCATTGGAACGAAGCATAAAACATCACACCAAAACTTTGTCCAATTAGTGACTTAGGAAGCCAAACACGGTCCCTCTTCTCGGCGTTCTGCTTGGGTAACACTAGAGAAATGAAATTCAGGTTTCAATTTCAGGTTTGCAAAAGGCCAAGGCTTTCAAATGGCAGAACGTTAGTATCTTTGGGACTTATCGATGGTGCACTGGCAGCGGCAGATATGGGGTAACCTGCTAGAGCATCGTGCCTTCAATTATGCCTAGTGAATCTCGGACCATCAGGATATGGTCAAGGCAGCAGTAGCACACATTCGCAACGCCACTATAGAAGTAGTAGCGGCTAGTGAGACATCTCGAATAAATCAGCACGCCGCCAAGTGCGGATCTCCAGGACTCCAACTGAATAGTACCTTCTTGCAACTTGTTCTAGACCCATACTCTTCTGTGTCACTCATTGTACTCTCTTTGGTTAATCCAACATACACTCCTGGAAATTGAAATAAGAACACCGTGAATTCATTGTCCCAGGAAGGGGTAACTTTATTGACACATTCCTGGGGTCAGATACATCACATGATCACACTGACAGAACCACAGGCACATAGACACAGGCAACAGAGCATGCACAATGTCGGCACTAGTACAGTGTATATCCACCTTTCGCAGCAATGCAGGCTGCTATTCTCCCATGGAGACGATCGTAGAGATGCTGGATGTAGTCCTGTGGAACGGCTTGCCATGCCATTTCCACCTGGCGCCTCAGTTGGACCAGCGTTCGTGCTGGACGTGCAGACCGCGTGAGACGACGCTTCATCCAGTCCCAAACATGCTCAATGGGGGACAGATCCGGAGATCTTGCTGGCCAGGGTAGTTGACGTACACCTTCTAGAGCACGTTGGATGGCACGGGATACATGCGGACGTGCATTGTCCTGTTGGAACAGCAAGTTCCCTTGCCGGTCTAGGAATGGTAGAACGATGGGTTCGATGACGGTTTGGATGTACCGTGCACTATTCAGTGTCCCCTCGACGATCACCAGTGGTGTACGGCCAGTGTAGGACATCGCTCCCCACACCATGATGCCGGGTGTTGGCCCTGTGTGCCTCGGTCGTATGCAGTCCTGATTGTGGCGCTCACCTGCACGGCGCCAAACACGCATACGACCACCATTGACACCAAGGCAGAAGCGACTCTCATCGCTGAAGACGACACGTCTCCATTCGTCCTTCCATTCACGCCTGTCGCGACACCACTGGAGGCGGGCTGCACGATGTTGGGGCGTGAGCGGAAGACGGCCTAACGGTGTGCGGGACCGTAGCCCAGCTTCATGGAGACGGTTGCGAATGGTCCTCGCCGATACCCCAGGAGCAACAGTGTCCCTAATTTGCTGGGAAGTGGCGGTGCGATCCCCTACGGCACTGCGTAGGATCCTACGGTCTTGGCGTGCATCCGTGCGTCGCTGCGGTCCGGTCCCAGGTCGACGGGCACGTGCACCTTCCGCCGACCACTGGCGACAACATCGATGTACTGTGGAGACCTCACGCCCCACGTGTTGAGCAATTCGGCGGTACGTCCACCCGGCCTCCCGCATGCCCACTATACGCCCTCGCTCAAAGTCCGTCAACTGCACATACGGTTCACGTCCACGCTGTCGCGGCATGCTACCAGTGTTAAAGACTGCGATGGAGCTCCGTATGCCACGGCAAACTGGCTGACACTGACGGCGGCGGTGCACAAATGCTGCGCAGCTAGCGCCATTCGACGGCCAACACCGCGGTTCCTGGTGTGTCCGCTGTGCCGTGCGTGTGATCATTGCTTGTACAGCCCTCTCGCAGTGTCCGGAGCAAGTATGGTGGGTCTGACACACCGGTGTCAATGTGTTCCATTTTCCATTTCCAGGAGTGTATGTTCTCCATCTAACGGGGTCTGGCTCTAAACACACTTGGCTTGCACTATGGGATCTTTGTGCCGCATTGTTCTCACAGAAAAATTTCTCCGATCGGGATTTCCATTTTTGGCTGCCATGTGCTACCGGTCGTCCAAACCAACTTTTAGGTCCGCCGGGTTTGCCCTAGATCGCTTTATTAGAGCGTTAATTAGTACATTTCTTGCTCCCTGCTGTTAGTTTTCTGGACAACGACGTTCCCTGTAGTCAGGTGTATGGTCCAGTGTTTCTCTAGAGAGGTATACCTCGCCGTCTGCCAACAAACAGCTAACGAAAGGTCCAAGGCAGGCCACTCCTTCACTTAGCGATTCCACAACCTGCCGCTGTGGGACTGAATCACGTACCTTGTATACACCAGTTATTTTATCCAACCACACGCAAATAGAATCACTCACACGTTAATTCACTTCTACTTTCATCTCCACCATATACATATTTCATTGGTGGGGCACCGAATTGCTAGTGCAGTATCTTGTTTACCAATCCTCCCAAAACATTTCGTCACCAAGGCTTTTCTAACGTTGACGACTGCATGAATTATTTGCAAGCAGCTATCTTTTGGATGCACATAAGCTCTCCCACATATGATCTCAAATTTCCGTTTGAGAAGATCTAAAAGAATGAAATCGTTTTGGGCTTCTAGCCGCGACAAGTGGTTATATATCAACCAGCTTTTAAGGCAAGTGCTCCTCAGCCATTAGCAAGTGGTTATTTGTAAATGGATCCTTGCTCATCATGTAAATCCACGCTGTCTCTCTTCAAAGGGATCAAAAGTATCTGTGTTTAAGATAAAATTTCATTTGTCTTCAAATTCACTGTAGCAATTAAAAAAAACACAAGGAACACTTAAATAATTCCTTAGCCCTATAATTTACCTGATATGGACCTGACTGTTTCTACAGAGCTTCGTCACCGACAACCATGTGCATACCCACCAGCAACTGTGAGTTGTCATAGTCTACGAACCTACACAACCAACTGACAGCATATTATTGGAATTACTTATACTTCGTCTAAGTTTTGACCATACTGTAACAAGGTACCTGTCGTGGGTACTATGGTGTGACAATTTTGCGATTCGATGTCACAGACGATTTAAACGAATTAATGAGCAGCACGACGTCACAGTAATTTTCCTAATCTAAATGTACGTCAGCGGCTGTTGATCCTTTTATTTTCTTGTGTTGGAAAGACGCCCTAGCATTTATACGTTATTTCAATATCATTTCCGTTGTTAAGAGTGCAGTCAAAATAACGTGGCCTGTACCTGCACAGGTGGCGTGGTAGGGGAGGGGGCAGGGGCAGTGGTGGGGGCTCCATTGCGTGCAGCCACTGTGCGTGCGGTAGGGGTGGTGCAGCTCGACAGGTGAAGCCTACTCACAAGCGGAACTCCTAAGCTACAGCTAGCTACTCTGCAAACGATACTTATTAACACACTGTGCCAATCAAGTCAGTATTTCCTAAGTTAGAGTATCGAATAAGAAAATCCGCACATAAACAAATAAGACAGCCACTTCTAACAGACAAAGCAAATCTCTCACCCAGTGCAACATCCCAAGCGACTGGAGAAAAAAACATGGTTCTTCCATACACAAGAAGGGTAAAACAACAGCCGCAGAAAATTCGACAAATATGCTTAACAACAGTTTGCTGCAGAATTATTTAGCGTATTCTAACTTCGAATATAATAAATTTCCTTGGGCGAGAAAAGCTTCTGTCCACGACTCAGCACGTATTTAGTAAGCACCACTCGTGCAGAACTCAGTTTGCCCTTCTCCCGTATTATATCGACTGAACCATACAAAAACTGCAACACGCAGATTCCATATTTCTAGATTTCCGGAAAGCTTTAGACACATTGTCACACTGCAGACTTAACAAAGGTGCAAGCGTACGGAGTAGGTTCTCACATATGTAAGCGGCTCAAAAACTAAGTAATGAAATCCAGTACGTTCTCCTGAACGGTGAGTGTTCACCAGAGACAAAGGTATCGTCAGGAGTGCTCCAGCGAAGTGGGGTAGAATCGCTCTCGTTCACCACATACCTAAACGATCTGACGGACAAGTTGAGCAGCAGTTTGCTACTGTTTGCCGATGACGCTGTAGTGTACGGGAAAGTTCGTTCAAATGGCTCTAAGTACTATGGGACTTAACATCTGGGGTCATCAGTCCCCTAGACTTAGAACTATTTAAACCTAACTAACCTAAGTACATCACGCACATCCTGCCCGAGGCAGGATTCGAACCTGCGACCGAAGCAGACGCACGGCTCCGGCCTGAAACGCCTAGAATCGCTCGACCACCGCGGCCAGCGAAAGAGTCGTCGTTGAACGACTGTAGGATGGCATTGGTTGGCTTGGGCACAATTTCTATTTGGTGTGATGAATGGGGGCTTGATGTAAATGTGGAAAACTTAAGTTACTGCAAACGAATAGGAAAAACTAGTTTGTAATGTTCGAATAACGGTATTAGCGGTCTGCTGCTAGACACCGTCATGTCTATTAAATACAGAGGCGCAACGTTGCGAAGCTATACGAAGTGGTTCATGTATACGATCATGTAAAACTGGTTGTACGAAAGGCGAATGTTCCAGTCTGGTTTACTGGGGTATTTGTACGAAAGTATAGCTCTTCTGTAAAGGAGACCGCGAACAGAAAACTTCTGCGACCCATTCTTGAGTACTGTTAAAGTGTTCGGATCCCACTAACTCGGTTGAAAGAATGACATTTAAGCGATTCAAAGGCGTGCTGCTAGATTTCCAACCGGTAGATACGATCAACAAACGAATATTACGGAAATGTTCCTTGAACTCAAGGGCAGTCCACTGAGGAACAAGGCACCGGGCCCATGGGATACCGCGATATGGCTGTCCAAATCATCACCGAACTCCCAACGTCTTTCATTCTTGAGATCTAAACTCGGTCAGAAACTGGAAACTGGGTGAAACAAGACTCGTTCGACGAAATTACTCTATTGTTGCGTCGTTCAGGTTTTATGGCTTCGGCACCACGTTTTCAAGTTACGGGCATTTGTATCACTGACGACTGGTTTTGGAATTCCAGCTCGCCTTGCAGTTTCGTGCCTATGGGGCTCCCTTCGTGTTGTTCTTGTTGTGACGTATAACTTTATATATATAAATTTTCGGTGCCTACAGTGTCACGTCTTTCAGTGTCACACAAATTTTTATTTTTAAAGGGGATCACTTAAGACTATTTCCATGGGTTCGCCCCTCAAATTTCTCCCTCATATCACAAAATTGTCGTCTGATGTAGTACCAACTGAAAAAATAAATTCCTTTTAAAGCACAGTTTCGTATATAATTTATATTCAAAACCTTACACCTGTGTCACAGAACAAATCCTACATCGAGAATACTTCACACAAGTTTAAGGGAAGAAATGCTTCCGATAATTATTACAGTATTTGAAGAACATCAAAATATGAACAGGCTGAAATGAACAAACAGTCAATTCAACTGTAAAAAGCTAAGGAGCATAGTATTAGCAAAATGAGAAATATGCAAAAGTGAAATGCCAAAATGAGCACTTCTCAATTGGGAGTAAATCAAAACAATCAGAATGGCTGAAAGAGAACACAATAACATGAGCCATAAGCGGATAAGAGCTAAGCAACTAAGCAAATAAGAGAATAGGCAAAAATGAGATGCCAACAAAATGAGAGCTGGCCGAACTCCGTCGGCACTTATAAACGGTCGCGCTCGTGGCGGCACCTCGCGGCCCGTACGCAACACGCGCGCCTGCGATCGCAATGCACTCTTAGCGCTCGCGGCGGCGTCTAGCGGCCCGTACGCAAGTTGTGCGATTGCTGTCGCAGGTCGACCCGTAATCTATGATGTTACATGGTGCTGACAAGATTCTCGAGAGCGACGTTCAGTGCTGCGTTGACTTTTGCACCTGTCGTCCTCTAACTTTTCGTCACAATCCTCTTCAATGGACACCTGTCACAATCATTCAACACACTTTCGTCCGCGTTGTGACTTAGCGGATGATATTCTTCCGTGGTCTCTTGAAACACCAAATATTTCGCGTGCCTCGATTATGGAAGCACCCAGCACACGACCACCAACAATTTGGCGTCGTTCACATTCACTTAGGTCTGACAATGCACTCAACTACAAAGAACACTGTTTTGGCTACGACTGACACGTGTAACGGTTTGAGGACATTTCACAGGTGCCGTTAGTGGTCAAATACAACATCACAACCTGCAGCTTGGCTAGCATCTTCATTTACGTTCAAGCATTTCTCGCGATGTTTCCATACCTAGTCCAATCCCGGTACACCTCACGTAAGGACTGCCAAGACGAGAGAAATCAGGGTTCGCGCGGAAGCATATAGACAGTTGTTCCCCCTCCCCGTATTTCTCCCACGTTCCATTTGCGAGTGGACTAGCAAAGGGAATGATTGGTCATGCACCATATTGTGGCTTGCGCTGTATGTAGACTTAGGTTTCCTTCAAGAAAACCTGAACGACTTCACTGGTTCGTTCTTATCGTCGTCATTAGAAACTTAACATTGCATTACTTTGACAAAGATATTACCATCGGATGCGTTGTTTCAAGGGGGCTACCCTATCGTTTGGTTTGACTGATATTTAAGAACAACTGGAAAGCTAAATCAAACAGGTTGGACCGGGATATGACTGACCTGTGCCGAACGTGAATCTGTTGGTCCATCCATGTAACACCCGCCAAGGATGACGTCAGAACTACCCCATGCAGTAGCGACAACGAGTTACTGCACGATCTAGATCCCTCTAGCCAGAGAATATTTGGCGTGACGATAAAACTTCGGAGATGCGGATCAATTAGACACGTTTACAGTCTTGTTCCAAACTTCATCTAAACAGATGTTGAAGAAAGTTATTTACATAATTTATAATAGTCTATTAAAAATAATCTTTTCTAGAATTTACATGTTGTATAATTAGCCGGCCGCTGTGGAAGAGCAGTTCTAGGCGCTTCAGTCCGGAACCACGCTGCTGCTGCGGTCGCAGGTTCCAATTCTGCCTGGGACATGGATGTGAGTGATGTACTTAGGTTGGTTAGGTTGAAGTAGTTCTAAGTCTAGGGGACTGATGACCTCAGATGTTAAGTCCCATAGTGCTTGGAACCATTTGATTCGATTTTTTAGTTGTATAATTGGTTCTAATTGGTACTGCCATTTTCATGCGAATAACAATTGTTGTTCGTCGCATGGACGACCGGGCCTTGAATTTGTATGCCACAGCCACCCAGAACAGACTGACCGATATCTGTTTCAGGAATGGACAACCTTTAGCGACCCGCGGGCCTGATTCGCGTACAGACTTTACGGGCCACCGTCACCTGACGTGACAGAAACGCTCCTTGCGTATAAAATCAAAACTATAGTGTCCGTGACAATGTTTACTGGGTAATGCAATGATATTAATGATATCTCTTTCCTGACGCGCCAACAAGTTATGCTTCAAAAATGCTTTTTTGAGGGTACATTCAATTTACGTGCACCCTATCATCAAATGTTTATGTTTGTTTACATCATTTCAGATGTTTACATCATTTCTTCACTTACGACGTTTTGCAGTAGCTGTCTCAAAACTTCTGCTACAGGCTAGTGCAACGCCGTTAGTAAAGGAACAACGTTCACGACACGAAAATAAATGTAAACATCTGAAGGTGGGATTTCAAGCATCTTGAAATGTCATCATGGAAAAACAAATTCCCGTAAGAGCAAATAATTGCAGCCAATTCATTATAAATTACCTTCACTTTCAACAGTTGCAGTGTTCTTATACGTCCACAACGAACAATGATTATTTATTAATATTAATACGAGAAAGGTTAGAAAAAATACGCTAATAAGAGGGTCACTTCCAGTCGACAAGCAATTAGAAGTAAATTTGCGAAATTTTTAAATTGAAATTTAGTGTGTTAACTTCCACAATTACTAGTAGCAAGCATTATTTCAATATTTGTCCAAAAATACTTATGAGTGATCGCATAGGAACGGTTTCTTTCTGTAACACTAAATTAATGCAACTCTAGTGCCTCGCTCTCTACTCCACCAGCTTCTTCTGCGGGCCAAATCTCAGGCCAGTTGCCGGTTGCCCACCCATAGTCTACACCGAACTTTGACCACTGGCATCAAATATGATAAACAGCCTACATCTTCGGAAGGACCATACAGCCCCCCAGACAGTACGCTATACGATGTCAATGAAGATCAGTTAACTGCCCGATAGAACTGTGCTCATCCGACACCCTCCCCAGAATGTCTGCAATATTTACTGACCAATTACCATGCTAGAAATCACAGTACGCTTTTTCAGCAAGTCAAATAGAGGGATTAGGGCAACTCTTGCACGGTTCACTGTATAATGACCTCATTAATCCGCTTTTGTGATGTCTACCTTCGTCCCTCGCATTTACAGTGTTTTTACGTTATGTATTTCTTCATTTCTCAATTTTCTTTTAGTATTGTGACTCATGTACAGAGCTGTAGCTACGATGGCAGTTGCGCCCAAAAGGCGTAATAGGGGCCATTAATGTTCCCAGTATGCATAAACGATTTATCGGACAAGGGCAGCAGCATTACCTTAGTTCTCGCTGGCGGTACCGTTGACTACAGGAGACTATTGCCTTTATATTATGGTGAAGTAATGTACGACTGACATAACTTCCAATTGATGTAATGAGTGGTACATATATTTAAATGTGATTAAGTGCAACATAATTCCTGTTAACAGGAAGAACTCAACAGCATCCGATTACAAGATCAGTGATAAACAGTGAAGAAAAAAATAGATAAATAATCAAGTTTGAGCGGGAATCGAACCGTCACCTCACATACGTTTGCCTTACGGAGCTCAAACGCTAATCACTTTTTCTTGTTTTTTTTGTTGACGTCATTTTGTTCGTTAGTGTTCGTTGCAATTGTTTGGGGCGGACATCCTATGACACCTGTTCAAGTTCATCGTTGATCCGTTCACTCATTTCAGAGGGCAGCTAACCCTCTGACCGAACTCGCTGAGCTACCGTGCCGGCAAAATCACTTCACTATCATGAACTCTAACGTCCGGCACCTACGCACAGATACATAAGCCACGTAATAGACACGTAAAACTGCTCTTGCTATTTTCTCGGAATTGCCAGAGTAGTGCACCTTACTACGTGCATATAATGTTGTTTTAATGGCCTCCTAAACGTGTACAGAGTGTGAAGAAAAACTGATTCCAAAGTCATGGCTTCCCCTGGTTAGGTCTGTTGGAAAGGGGTCTGGGAAAGCTCAAAGTGTGTCTAAAGCAGTAGTCGTTAAACTACGGCCCGAGTCAATTATTCGTAAGTCCCGCCGTTCTTAACCGTATTTCATAACAACATGCATCTAGGAACCAATAACCGAATGCAGAAACGACTAACGTTAAGAGCTTCCAAAGAGCATAGGGCTCCTGCTCAGCAACAAACAAAACTACTTGCAGAGAGAATGATATTTTAAGATGTCCTTAATTTCAACTGACGTTGGTGAATTCGGTCTGAGGTAAGTAAAGTTTGGCGGTCATCTCAGTGGCAGAGGGCTACGTAGCGTGGCCACTGTGCGATTTAGAGTGGAATGTTTCACTGTTTGTTTTCCAGTGACTCGCACCAATCAACCCGCGACCGTATAAATTTGAAACGGAAGTAACACTGATTCGTAATCGCGCAATATAGTCATCTTCAAGTGAGGTAGCAATGAGTATGCAACTAGATTAAAGCTGTTGTAATAATTTAAAAAAAGGTAATCAAAAGATATAGTGAACATCTGTGATCGTGTCTCATTGTGCAATAGATTTAATGTAAGTGCACTTACTGTTACTGATCAGTTAACCATGCGCTTACACAGACAGCAGAACACGACTTCGTCAGCAATTACAGTTTCACAACTTTGGGGTTGCAGAGGGTGGCTACAATCTAAAAAGAACAGTCCACACAAAGTCTTCTGAACAGTGCCGACTTTTAACGATCAGCACTTGGGGGCCGGCAGCGAACTTATCGCGTCCTTACTACAGCTCGTGTATAGGGAGCTCATAACTGAAATTAGTATGTACTTCGCCACTTACAGTAATAATGAGGGTTTATGTCCGGCCCGAGGTGTCGCCCCACAGTGTCAGTATTGGCTCTAGAGCAAACAAGTTTGAAGACCAGTGCTCTAAAGGATACGGCACACAAGACGCTGGTGCGATCAATTCAGAGCTTTGTCGAACGTTTGGAGTCCTTATCAGGTAGGTATGACAGCAGACCCTGAACGACTTCAGATGCACGGACAGGATGGTTCGGTAACAGGACAATACAGGTCAAGCAAAAGTGCAACGGAGATGATCAGGGGACGTAAACGAGAATCTTTAGAATAAAGGAAGCCTGTTTCGTATCCGACGAAGAATGTGTGATAGTCATGCTGGCTCCATTGCATACCTGAAGCAAGTATCACAAGAATAAGAGAGAGACCAGGGCTCGTACCTATACACTTCGGAAGCCTTTTTTTCTTCCTCGCTCAATTTGCGAAGGTGATACGACAGAAAATAGCTGATTTATATGTGAAATACTATCCGCCATGCTCTGTACAGTGGGTTTCAAAGTACGTTGAGGTACGTTTTGAGGCCATTGGTCCAGAATACAACTATCTTTCTTTCTTTCTTTGATTACTACTACTACTGCTGCTGAATAACACCTATGGAACCTGTTGACTATGACTCTTGCGGTAACCAGAAGGAACACTGAAATTAATTCATTAAATTAACTCCGAGGAAGGCAAACTGTGCAGTTCACTTGGATGGAACGATAGGTAGACGCAAGCTGTCGTCCAGGAAAGCCCGTTGGAAGACACTTTGGTTCGGCTGTTGCTCCATTAATGCTAACGTGTGAGGTGACTAGCAGAGTTAACCTTGGCGTGACGGTACGAGCGGTGCTAACATCAAAGGCACGGTTTTCATCCGCTTTATTCAGTTCATACCAGAGTACAGTGTAACTACTGAATGATCTACCCTTGTGCATCAAGCACATATATAAGACCAACAGGAAACACACACTCTTATGTATAAACTCGCACAAATTGTAAATTATTAAGGTAAATTTTAATTAGTTGATGAAAACATGAGTCCTTGATATAATAAATAAAAATATCATCTAGCTCCCTGCTTGGTACAAGCGTAACTGATTTGACGCTACTTAAGCGGCTTGTGGGTCAGTTTCGCTGCTTATATATTCAAGCAGCTTCTCACGAAGCTGAATGTATCCTGTTTCAGATCTCTCCAATAGAAGTCATGTCGTCGCCGGAAATCCAACCAGGGTCCTCCGCGTAAGTAGCCAGCAACGCTAACGACTAAACCACGCCGGCCAGGGTGGCCGAGCGGTTCTAGGCGCTACAGTCTGGAACCGCGCGACCGCTACGGGCGCAGGTTCGAATCCTGCCTCGGGCATGGATGTGTGTGACGTCCTTAGGTTAGTTAGGTTTAAGTAGTTCTAAGTTCTATGGGACTGATGACCTTAGAAGTTAAGTCCCATGGTGCTCAGAGCCATTTGAACCCATTTTTGACTAGACCACGCGACATTACTCCCAACTGCATTAACTTGAGTATAACGTAAACATTTCTCTGATATTAGAGAACTTTTATATATTGGCTCACTGATTTATAAGTAAAATGGGTAGTGAAAACATTTTAAAGAATAAGCTGTTGATATTATCGTGTTCTCCGAGAGCTAAGAACTATTCTGCAGCGTTTCAGCACAGCTGCCTCCTGCAGGCATTCGAGCGAACAATGCAGTTTGAAGTCCCGCAGTCTTTTCTTTGCTAGGCCAAATTCACTAGCTAAGTTTTGTTTATCATCGTTACATCTGATCGACTGCACCGGATTATTCAGTAGTTATGCTGCGGTTTCAGCAAAATTATACGTCTCATTTTCTGTAACAGTGAGTGGATTGTTTCTGTAGTGTGGAGCGATCGTAATAAATGGTTAATTATTTTGGCGACCTCGTCATGTCTTCAATATTCTCTGGTTGCCAGATGTCATGTGTCATATAATCCTTATATTTACTGCAGCTGTTGTCCGTGCGTTGCCCCTTCGGGATATACGTCCCGTATTTTCTCGGCGCAAATCACCTATCGCTGTCAGAAATCCCTCTGTTTCTACCTGTAGGTTTAGGCGCGTCAGTTATTTATATGATGCTCCCAAATCGACATGATCTTATCTGAAGTCATTAGGATTCCACAGTGCGCTTTTCTGTTGAAACTGATCCTCTAGATGACATCTTGGTAATTTTCCCGATGTTTCTGCCCGGCTGAGTTGGTCGTTATTGCTGATATATGGACTTTCATTTTTTGATGCAGCTGCTGAGTAAGGGCAGAATCCCGAGGACCAGGCGGAGGTTTGAAGTCATTTCCACGAGAATATCAGTCCACTGACTTGACCAGAGCCCCCTCGCTCCATACTAAGCACGAGATATCAACTGAAAACGTTCGTACTGCGGCCAGCAAAAATGATTGATTGATTGGTTGGTTGATTTGGGGGAGGGGACAAAACAGCGAGGGTGTCGGTCCCATCAGATTAGGTAAGAATGGAGAAGGAAGTCGGACGTGTCGTTTCAAACGAACGATCCCAGCATTTGCCTGAAACGACTGAGAGAAATCACGGAAAACCTAAATCAGGAAGGCTGGACGAGGGTTCGAATCGTCGTCCTCCCGAATGTGAGTCCAGTCAATGCGCTGAAGACAGTGCCACCTCGCTCGGTCAGCGAAAATGACAAAAGGAGAATACCACCAATGCTCCAGATATATTGCTGTGTACTTAATTACACGCAAGTGACTATTCTGTTGGAAGATTTCACGTCTCACTAGTCTACGAATAATGCCCATATTTGTGATTGAGGGTTTGGAGTGCTGTTCCCTTCCTATTTGCTTGGATATTGCAGTAATCGCCATCAGCGACGGATGCGACGTTCAAATATTGACAATACTGGCGAAGCACGGTACTGCGCACATGCGCGCAGACACAGACACAGACACACACACACACACACACACACACACACACACACATATATACACATATTACTAACAAATTCTTTAATGGCTACACCGATAAGTCATTTTCAATAGCGCTACAACAAAACTGAGACGAAATTGTGTACAAGTAGATATGCGACTACATTACAACGATGAACTAAATAAATACAAAAGTAAACTACTTAAAATATAAAAGTAAAATTACTACTTTTCAGTCGAAACTTGGGAGAATCTGCCAGAACGTTAAACAAAATCAGGTGAACAGATGAAGACTTTAAAGAATTTACGTGAGCTTTTGACTGCAATAAATTTTGTAGTTAAAAGTAATGCTACTTTCTGTCAGTAACTTTGCAGACATGAACATACAGATTAATTCTTACAAAGAAGAAGAAAAAAGCAAACAGCCACTATTGTTGATGTCATTTGTTTACACGAACAGAGCCCTTACCTGTTTCGAACCGACAGGTTCATCTTCAGACGTCTGTTCACGACTAGATACACTTTTTTATACCTTCATAAGTTTTCGGCTCTTTATTTCTATTTCCTCTCGTGTTTAAAAATTGTTCCGTTAACGCAGCTATTTGTGTAAATAAACAGTATATCAATTGAAACTTCCTGGCAGATTAAAACTGTGTGCCGGACCGAGACTCGAACTCGGGACCTTTGCCTTTCGCATTAAGATGTGAACATGTTTTCTTTTTTTTCTGGGCTTTTAGTCGCCGGCCCGTCTGTTACAAGTCTTTTGACTTTTTGTAACACCTTCCTGCAATCGCTTAAATAATTTCAGGTCTGCGTTTCACTCACCCCAGAAATAGATCAGCATCCCCTATTACCGTTCATGACCATCCGTCTGCCTCCAAAGACATGTGTTTCACTCTGGGTATTTGCATCGCTCCCATTTGTGTTTCGAGGGAATGCTCTCGTGATATCGCAAAGGTTATGCATGTTGCCTTCTCCTGCGCATGCAGAAGTAAAAAGTCTTCCTCTGTTCACCTGATTTTGTGTAACGTTCTGGCAGATTCTCCCATGTTCCAACAACAGTCGTCTTTTAGAGTGTAACGGGAAAAGTCTGGTTTGTGTGTGTGTGTGTGTTTGTGTGTGTGTGTTAACCGAACAATATTTCAGGCCAACGTGCCATTGTTGGAACTCTCCTTCCTACATATATTACAAATATCTTGGGCAATTAGACCTCCTCCAGGATTGTAAAGTATTTTCAGAAGGCAGGATGTTTCTTCCCCGAAATCCCGACCAGTCGACTGCTTTTCAGAGAGGTGAAACTTCTCCTGGGGTACGTGCAGTCGGTGAAATACGAGAATAAAGAGAAACGTTCATGGCGTGGCATGCACGTGGTGTTGATATCAATGAAATTTTTGTATTGTTGTGCTGCTAAAGGTTGCGGAATAACGAAAGTAAAGCGTCAACCTCATCTACAGAATAATTTTGTTGATGAGTCTAAGTAGTTTTTATGGTTTGGATGAGAGGTGTTTCACGATGTACGATACAGCGAACGCAGTAGTCATATCGGAAGATAGAGTCCGGTACATCTTACATGAAAAATTACTTAAGTAAAACCTTCGTACAATGTGGGTGGAAAATACGTTGAATGGTTACAAAAGTCAAATGCGAAAATTATTTTGTCAATAATTACCAGGCCGTTCAAATCAATCTAGTATGCTTATTTGTTACTGTGAATTAGTCGTCGGTGCACCACTTCACGGTAGAAACGAAACAGCAATAATATCGAGGGATCTGAAGTCGGGTTATGGGAACATTCAGCCTAATTTACCAGATTAAGCTCTCTGATTTCTGCTTGTTCCCACATATATTTTTTTAGTCCAATTAAGGGGCGTTGCCAAATGTAAAGGGACAATACATCGCCCAAAAATCAATTTAGGGATGGAATCTTAAGAAGAAGAACGTTGACTAAGTGCATCTTACTGCAAGGGAACTACTCGTATTTTGTAAAATCAAAGATTTTCTAAAGGCAGGCTTTCAATGCCAGGGTGATAACTTTCCACCTTGCCCTCGCTGTTGCAATATGTACTGACCCGTTCCTCGTGTTTTGCTGCCTAGTTTAATATCGTTGCTCGTTACTGCACTACAGGCATTCCCAACACACACACACACACACACACACACACACACACACACACACACACACACCTTCCCATCTGGCCGCCGTATGGTGCCGCGTGAGTCATCACTCCAAATCATGTGTTTCATAATCAGCTGTCCGCAAGTGTTATTCTTTACAAGAAAGCGCTTGACGTTTAGTGCATACAACTGTAGAGAAAATTTGGCACAAGGGCTTCATAAGTATTCATTGTTTCCTTCACTCTTCGCATAAAACCCACAATAATACATCTTATTAAGGCCAGGATAATCGTAGTGTGCTGCCGATCTAAAGCTTTGGCTGGGTCTGTTCTTATCACAATGGGCCTTAGTGAACCTTTTCTTCAACTGAAGATTTACTAGAATAATTTTGTGTGTTAATACATGACAATTTTTTCCGTATTTAACCACTACGACACATGATTTATCGTGGTAATTTCTTCTTAGATACTAGTTTGTGAAGCATACCAGATTTTCAATTCAATCAAGTAAATTTATGTCCATTTGTATAAAACTAAATCGTTAAGTGAAGAGAGAAAGAAAGAAGGAAAGGTAAGACGACCGTTCAACTGGTGACCTTTGTAAAATTAGCGACTTTTATTAATCATTTAACCCCCGACTACTGTTTAACAAATGTTTACTATAGCGAAATTGAAATTCCAACATCAGCCGCAATCGGGCATTGAAATAAATTAATGGCACATTTCACACTGTTTAAGATGAACCTGGTAATACTCTACAATGACTAATGGGCAGGGAGACGGGACCAGTTCCACAACTTGCTTGTTCGATTAATGTCTGTGGTTGAGATTTTTACCTACGGTGCCTCTAGAAATGGCTTTATGCAGAAGATATTCCTGATGGGGATATGCTTCATCAACGTGTCCTGAATACCTGCGATTCGAGTCGACACTGTGGCAATTTTATAGGATGTGACACTCCGCGATTCGACGAATATACGCGTGAATACAAGCAAGGAAAAGATTTTTTAACATGTTACTGTTCCGGCGTAAAGTCATGAGCCGGCACACCAGTCGGAAACGTTAGAGCAGACAGGGCTCTGAAGAAGTCGTCAGCCAATTGCACGCTTACCGACCCCTCTCCAGGACAACGCGACGGCAGCGCCCTCTACTCGAAAACATACGCGCCGCACCGACTAGCGGCGGCCCAGTTATACCAGTTCTAGAGAATCGTCAAGACCAGCGACCTGGATAGAAGCATGCACTATATTACTTCACTCGTAATAGGACTTGTATATGCTGATGAGATTTCTTATTTTGCGTGTCACCCTTTGCTTGCGACACATCTGTATTTCATAAATATTGTAATCATTTCCTGTTGCAATAAAGTTCATTAATACGATTTGCTTGAATAGTTGTCTGGCGATCCGAGAAACAGCTTTTCTAGGCATCCCATATATGACGAGAAGTCAGGATACATCGGTTATGCATTTCCACCTGGGGAATTTCGTTAAATTTTCTTTCATTAGTAACCCAAAAACAAACGTTTTTCGAATACATCTAAAAGAACGATCTTATGCTTTGCTGCGTTTCCATAAGTTTTCCAAAGTGTTTTTGATACAGGATGTATTCTTAAAATTACAGATGCATACACCACATTACAAAGGTTTATACGCCAGCAGCTGTGGCCGAGCGATTCTAGGCGCTTCAGTCCGGAACCGCGCTGCTGCTACGGTCGCAGGTTAGAATCCTGCCTCGGGCATGCATGTGTGTGATGTCCTTAGGTTAGTTAGGTTTAAGTAGTTTTAAGCCTAGGAGAATGATGACCTCAGATGTTAAGTCCCGGTTACCAGAACTCCTGAGGATAGATGTTGACTGTGGATATTGTATCACAGACACAGTCCCTTTGACTGTTCAGAGATGTCACTAAACCCGCCGAAAGATGTAAACAACCATGCATGAGCAGCATCTATTAAGACGGAGGGGGCCCGACAGACTATCAGTTCCAGTCATTCCACCAGGAAGGAAGTACACGGCTCGTGTTGTCTGTAGTCCAGCCATGCCTAGACGGTCAGTACCGCGGTTTGATAGCGTCCGCATTGATACTCTGTGCCAGGAAGAGCTCTCAACAAGGGAAGTGTCCAGGTGTCTTGGAGTGAACAAAAGCGATGTTGTTCGGACATGGAGGGGATAGAAACAGACAGTAACTGTCGATGACATGCCTCGCTCAGGCCGCCCAAAGGCTGCTACTGCAGTGGATGACCACTAGCTACGGATTATGGCTCGGAGGAACCCTGACAGCAACGCCACCATGTTGAATAATGCTTTTCGTGCAGCCACAGGACGTCGTGTTACGTCTCAAACTGTGCGCAATAAGCTGTATGAGGCGCAACTTCACTCCGACGTCCAAGGCGAGGTCCATCTTTGCAACCACGACAACATTCAGCGCGGTACAGATGGGCCCACCAACATGGCGAATGAACCGCTCAGGACTGACATCACGTTCTCATCACCGATGAGTGTCGCCTAAGCCTTCAACCAGACAATCGTCGGAGACGTGTTTGGAGGCAACCCGGTCAGGCTGAATACCTTAGACACACTGCCCAGCGAGTGCTGCAAGGTGGTCCAGCGAGTGCTGCAAGGTGGTCCAGCGAGTGCAGCAAGGTGGAAGTTCCCTGCTGTTTTGGGGTGGCATTATGTAGGGCCGACGTACACCGCTGCTGGTCATGGAAGGCACCGCAGCAGCTGTACGATACGTGAATGCCATCCTCCGACAGATAGGCAACCATATCGGCAGCATACTGGCGAGGTATTCGTCTTCATGGACGATAATTCGCGCCCCCATCGCGCACATCTTGTGAATGATTTCCTTCAGGATAACGACATCGCTCGACTAGAGTGGCCAGCATGTTCTCCAGACATGAACCCTATCGAACATGCCTGGGATGGATTGAAAAGGGCTGTTTACGGACGACGTGACCCACCAACCACTCTGAGGGATCTACGCCGAATCACCGTTGAGGAGTGAAACAATCTGGACCAACAGTGCCTTGATGAACTTGTGGATAGTATTCCACGACGAATACAGGCGTGCATCAATGCCAGAAGACGTGCAACTGGGTATTAGAGGTACCGGTGTGTACAGCAATCTGGACCACAACCTCTGAAGGTCTCGCTGTATGTTGGTACAACATGCTATGTGTGGTTGTCATGAGCAAAAAAAAAGGGAGGAAATGATGTTTATGCTGACCTCTATTCCAAGTTTCTGTACAGGTTCCGGAACTCTCGGAATCGAGATGATAAACTTTTTTTTATGTGTGTAGAATATGAATAGACCACTCACTCATGCCTGCACCATATCTCGTTAATATTTTACTTTAAAAGACGAAATCTGAGATATTCACTTGCGCCTATATGTCTGCAACTCTTCCTGCAGTGTTTCCTTGCATCTTGGCAAGTAGCATGAGTGTCGATTCATTGCGTAGGGTAAGTATGTTGTTATAGATGCAGTGACCTTTTAAATGAGAAAATTCACATATATATTCGTTTCTAAGCATGGAGAAGACCTGTAAATTTGGGCGATAAACTGTCTTTACTAGGCAGTACGACAATTGTCATATAGCAGTATCAGGGATACAGTTTCAAATAAGGCATGCGACAGGTGGTTTGAGCTCGTGTACTTTAGCTTGAGCCTCGTAAATGAGAATTTAATATATATTGTATTTTGAGTCTGAAACTGGAAAATTCAAGTATGCTGTAAGGCGCATCAAACATTAGACTGGTGACGTGTAATGTACGAGAATGGTATGTTCTCAATGGACTGGACTTCAAACAGAATACTGACTGGGAACATTGTGCTCGTCGTTGCGGTAGTTTAATTTGACCGACAAAGGAGCTAGCATGGAGGAGGTTATCAAGCACAGGTCATGGTCTTCTCTGGAATCCTTTTTTTGCAAAGACTGCCGCTCTTCGTCACAGCATTTCTACTCGTATACTACTAATGAAATGGCTGTTCACAAGAATGGAAAACGAGGTAGTCATTAGAATGCTACCGGATTTTGTTTTCGTCTTATGATTTTTCTTCCTTGTACACGTCATAATCTACGGTGAAAGGCTGCGAATTATCAAGAACAAAGAGCAGCAACGAAACTATCTTTAGAAACGAATTCAAAAAGTCATTAGAGTCGACGGAAATAGGACTCAAAATATTTATGTATATATTGTCCGATTTGACTAAACTGAACATAGTAATGCTCTGGATTGCAGCGTTTGTGTCCCGCCAAGCAGCTGCTTTAATGGCGTCCCAGTAAGAAATGAGACATGCAACAAAAAAAAAAAAAAAAATAAATAAATAAATAAAATAATATCAAGCTAATGCTGCTGTTGTACAAAATCTGTGTGTCTGCGAAATGAGTAGTTGAAGTAAGCCACAACTGGAAAAAATAGTCAACTGTGTCCAAAGATATGTAACAGAAGAAGTAATATTCGTATTATGTACTGACATAGCAGATAGTATTAGTTGATGTCGCAGACTTCTAGCAAGGGCTCGAGTATGTATATAGAAGCATTATTCGATAAAAATTTATAAGACTCCAGTCGGACCTGAGGGAAGTCTGGCAACTAGCCTTCGATATATAAAAAAAAGCTGAGTTGTACATTTCATAAAATTGCTTACACAGTCATAACTGGTATCAGACGAGTCCCACATATGCCTTACTGTGGGATGGCTGTAAGTGGAACGATCACAGATCCGTTTGTAGATTAAGCTGATGGCAAGCTTCGATTTATTGCCAGCATTAACAGCGGCAGCAACAGTACAAGTAGTAGTAGTAGTAGTAATTTTATTTATACGCAGATCTCCTTTACAAGGCTATTAGACACGTCTTGGTATTACAATTTAAGAACAATGTATTGGAAAACTGGTGTTTGCATAAGTAAGAGGTTTTAGAACGTCTGCATGACCCACAGTAGAATACTGCTCAAGTAAACTGTGTCCGTGTAAGACTGGACTGAAAGAGAAAGTACGGTAGGTTAGAATTTAACGCCCCGTCGGCAACGAGGCCATCAGAGCTAGTGTACAGGCTTGATTCAGGAAGGATGCTCAATAAATTTGGGACAGTGTCCTCTTCAGAGGAAGCATCCCAGGATTACCTCAAGAGTTAAAAAAAAAGAAAAACAGAAAATGTAAGTCAGGAAGGCTTTAGAGGAATTTGAATCACCGTTCTCGTGGGTGAAAATCCAGACATTAGCAATGCGGCCCGTGTTCGGTCTGATTGCCGATTGTTTCGAGGCTGGAGGACTTCCCATCTCCTGAAGCAAGGTGCTTACTATGTTATTGTGATGTTCAGCCTCATCTTCACTTGTGTAAACTACGGTGTACAAAGGTCGTTGCAAGTGGTAATCATTCTGAAATCTTGATTGTCATAATTGATAACCTGCTTGGCTGGAAAGTTATTTGAACGCGCCACTCTCTCAAAGGTGCAATTAACGAGAAGTTATTACGGAAGGAGGTGAATTTTTATGCTACTTTGTAATAGCGCTGTCAACATAAAACTTGTTTTGACGATGGTATTTATTACGCAAGGTTTCGGCGACACAGGTTTCCTACATGATTTAAACGATTTACGTTTTATTTCCGCATAACAATCGCTACTTTAAGCGGCCGGCAAATAAAATACAATCAGTTTTGAGTAAGCGGAGATGTTTCGATATATCTGTGCGCATGTCTTATGACCCCCTCTCCCGTTGCACGTGTCATAAGCTTGTTTTTCGTTTGAGCACGGTGTATGAAGTGCTGGGAACAGAACAAGATTATAACAGCCCTGGTGAAACAGCGTCAGCCGTGAACGAGCGTGTAGAACCAAACGAAGCAGAATATAGCCCATTATGTCAAGTCTCATGAATGAGGAACAGTCTGTGCGGCACAAAGGGCGGGCCCGTGTCATGGCCCAGTTCTCCCCCATGCCTGTGACGATACTGTCACAGCCCTGCAGCTATTTCCAAATGCGTTCCAAACTACTGGACAGCGTCAAGCGCTCAGCGCTTTACTCGGCAAGCACCAAGCAGGGTGGCGCACAGTACACGAAGCTTCAATTTAACAACACTCTGAGACTAGGTCAAAAACAAAAGTTTAAAAATGCATATGATAAATTTGATGTGTCTGGGATATACAGGAGTGATTGTACGAGGGCTATTCGGAAAGTAAATAACGATATGTCGCGAAATGGAAACCACAGTGAAAATCAAAACTGTTGTGTTTGAAACGGTTAGCTACACCTTCCAGCTATTTCTCTACACAGTCGCCGCTCAGACTTGGACATCTGTCGTAGCGTCGTACCAACTTTTCAATTCCCTCGTTATAGAAGACAGCCGCCAGTGCTTTTCGACAATTTTCTACTCTGGACTGCAGCTCGTTGTCTGTGTCAAAATATTGTTTTCATAGCCAGCGGTTCATTTGAGCAGAGATGAACTTCAGGGGTAGCCAATTACGGGCTGTATTGTGGGTGATCAAACACTTCCTATAGAAAACGCTGCAGGAGCATCTTCATTGCCCCTGCAGAGTGCGGCCGAGAATTGTCATGTAGAACGAACCGCATGACAGTTACGTTATGTGGATTGCATAGGTTCAGGCGAAATCTTTCGTTAGACCCTCATACTTGGTAGGAGACGTTAATTTCTAGCCATCTTTACGTTCTCACTGCGAGATCAGAACTGAAAAGAGCGACATGATGCGAGCGATTGGCGTACTAGACACAGTGCCCAACGCATCTGTACAATACTTCGTCAGATTTTCACTGTATTTTCCATTTCGTGACCGATCGCTCCTTACTTTCCAAATAATCCTTGTAATAATTGTGATAAATATTATACCGGCAAGACCGGCTGCTCTTTTAGTGTCATGCAACAAAACTACCATATCGTTGCATTTAGCAAAAACTCGTCAGTAGTCATACTATGAAGAGCATTGAGAATAGTATGCGTATTCTCCACAGGTGCAAAAGCACTGTGCTCTCAGTTTGTTATGAGAGCTTGAAATTTGTGTGTCTTGTTGTTGCCTAACATAGAGTGCATTACCACATTCGCTTCATTTTCGTACGTTGATCTTGTTATTCTCGTGTGAGTTCCCATTATCTGTTTTGTATAATATATTTCATTAACTAGATAATGTTATTAAGTGACTGGTACAATGTTTTCTTTTTCTTTTCTTTGAACTGCATGTCGCATGGTTCGAGAGGCCTTCTGGCGGTTCAGTTCCTCCGAAGACTTCTCGCCTATACTACAGTCTGGCGGCTACGCCAGAGGGTGGTCTGATTTCTTTCCGTCTCGTTTCATCAATTTGGCTTATTTCACTAATTATGTTTTTCATTTTTATATGCTGTTAGCTCCATAAGTTTGTCCTTGTTTGTGTTATTTATATTTCTAAAATCATTGCAAGAGAATCTCAGAACACTTGACCATTTCCTTTTTAACAATTTTAAATTAAACTTTATTCTTGCTTTTAAGTTATTAATTTTATCACTGTTATAACTTGTACGCTCGATCACCTCCCCCCCCCCCCCACTTTGTTTTTCCTCTCCTTCCCCCACCCCCTTTTGTTTCCCATCATCTGTCCAGGTTCCCCCCATCTGCCCTCGGCTGTGGTGCGTCATATTTGTGCCAACTTCTTAGTGCAGTGTTCAAGTGAGTGTTCAGTGTTGTGCGTCTTTACATAGTGTTGCGAACAGAAATCATGCTGTCGCTGGGTGTGATTTTTGTATCTCTTTCGAACAGAAACCAGACTGTCGCCGTGTTTTTTAATTGTCTGTCTATTATTTTACCTGACTGCTTCCTGTGTATTTTATTTTTCCACAATTTTCCGCCATTTTACCATTTAAGTCACCGATTTTATCGCCTGCTTTTATTATTTATTATCTTCATTTTTTTAAATACAAGTTCTGTAGGCTGAAGAGCGGCGTACTAAGCTGCTGCCAGCCCGCCCCCTTTGGGGGGGGGGGGGGGAATCGAAACTCAATAAAGGAAAAAAAAACGATAAACTTACTCCCCCTTATCTGTCCTGCCCCCCCCCCCCCCACCCAATCTGCCAGCCATTGCCTGTGGTGTGTCATCTTCGTGCCGACTTTTTAGTGCACTGTTTACAGTGATTGTTAAGTGTTGTGCGTCTTTTCCGAAGTGTTGCGAATGGACATCATACTGTCGCTGGGTGTGATTTTTATATCTCTTGCGAACAGAAATCAGACTGTCGCCGCTTTTTTTTAAATTGTCTGTCTACTATTTTCCCTGTCTGTTTGCTGTGTATTTTATTATCATTGCCCACCATTTTTTATGTTTTAATTTTCCACAATTATCCGTCGTTTCACAATTTATGTCACCGTTTTATCGCCTGCTTTTATTGTTTCTTATTTTCTTATGTTTTAAAAATTCTGTGGGCTGAAGAGCAGCGTACTAAGCTGCTGCCAGCCCGCCCCCTTTGGGGGCGATCTAAATCCAACAAAGGAAAAAAAAGATAAACCCACTGTAGTCTTTACCTATAGTATTTATCTTTTTAGCACATTTTGTAAAACTATGTAATCGATGAATACGTGTAGGCTACTGTACCGCAGGTTGTTATGAACAGTACCGCTATTAACGGAATGACTCTAGACCGGCTTTGTGGCCTAGGTTACACAGTATTTTAAATATGTGCGACGATGCTAAGCTGATTTTGTGGGTATTTTTTTTTTATGAAACCAACACGGCTTCATTATACGCTGGTGACGAAACTCATGGGATACCTCCTAAAATCGTGTCGGGTCTCCTTTTGACCGATGCAGATCAGCAAATCGATGTGGCATGGACTCAACAAGTCGTTGGAAGCCCCTGCAAAAATATTGAGCCATACTGGCTCTCTAGCTGTCCATAATTGCGATGGTGCTGCCGGCGCAGGATTTTGTGCACGAACTAAGGTCTCGATTATGTTCCATAAATGTTCGAGGGGATTCATGTAGGGCGATCTGGGAGGTCAAATTATTCGCCCAAACTGTCCGGAATGTTCTTCAAACCTATCGCAGACAGCTGTGGCCCTGTAACATGGCGCATTGTCGTCCACAAAAATTCCATTGTTGTTTGGGAACATGAAGTCCATGAATGGGTGCAAATAGTAGCCACGCACTAACCCTACCATCAGCTCTTACCAACTAATATCGGGACTCATCTGACCAGGCCAAGGTCTCCCAATCGTCTAGGGTCCAATCAATATGGTCACGAGCCCAGGACAGGCGCTGCAGGCGATGTCGTGCTGTCAGCAAAGTCACTCGCGTCGGTCATCTGCTGCCACAGCCCCTTAACGCAAAATTTCGCCGCACTGTTCTAATGTATACGTTCGTCGTACGTTCCACATTGGTTTCTGCGGCTATTTCGCATAGTGTTGCTTGTCTGTTAGCACTGACAATTCTACGCTCTCGGTCGTAAAGCGAAGGTCGTTGCAAACTGCGTCGTCCGCGGTGAGAGGTAAAGCCCAAAATTTAGTATTCTCGGCACATTCCTGACACTATGGGTCTCTGAATATTTAATTCCCTAACGATTTCCGAAATTGAATGTCCCATGTGTCTAGCTCCAACTACCAGTCCGCGTGCAAAATCTGTTAATTACCATCGCGCGGCCATAATCACGTAGGAAATCTGTTCACATGAATCACCTCAGTACAAATGGCAGGTCCGTCAAAGCACTGCCCTTTTATACCTCGTGTACGCGATACTACCGCCGTTTCTATACGTGCATATCGTTATTCCATGCCTTGTCATTTCAGTGTATTAGGTTAACCCTAGACAACATTCCATTAGAACTACTGGCGGCCTTGGGAGAGCCAGTCATGACAAAACTCTACCATCTGGTGAGCAAGATGTATGAGACAGGCGAAATACCCTCAGACTTCAAGAAGAATATAATAATTCCAATCCCAAAGAAAGCAGGTGTTGACAGATGTGAAAATTACGAAACTATCAGTTTAATAAGTCACAGCTGCAAAATACTAACGTGAATTCTTTACAGACGAATGGAAAAACTGGTAGAAGCCGACCTCGGCGAAGATCAGTTTGGTTTCCGCAGAAATATTGGAACACGTTAGGCAATACTGACCCTACGACTTATCTTAGAAGAAAGATTAAGGAAAGGCAAACCTACATTTCTAGCATTTGTAGACTTAGAGAAAGCTTTTGACAATTTTGACTGGAATACTCTCTTTCAAATTCTAGAGGTGGCAGGGGTAAAATACAGGGAGCGGAATGCTATTTACAATTTGTACAGAAACCAGATGGCAGTTATAAAGAGTCGAGGGGCATGAAAGGGAAGCAGCGGTTGGGAAGGGAGTGAGACAGGGTTGTAGCCTCTCCCTGATGTTATCCAATCTGTATATTGAGCAAGCAGTAAAGGAAACAAAAGAAAAATTTGGAGTAGGTATTAAAGTCCATGGAGAAGAAATAAAAACTTTGAGGTTCGCCGATGACATTGAAATTCTGTCAGACAGCAAAGGACTTGGAAGAGCAGTTGAACGGAATGGACAGTGTCTTGAAAGGAGGGTGTAAGATGAACATCAACAAAAGCAAAACGAGGATAATGTAATGTAGTTGAATTAAATCGGGTGATGCTGAGGGAATTAGATTAGGAAATGAGACACTTAAAGTGGTAAATGGGCTCAAAAATGGCTCTGAGCACTATGGGACTCAACATCTTAGATCATAAGTCCCCTAGAACTTAGAACTACTTAAACCTAACTAACCTAAGGACATCACACACACCCATGCCCGAGGCAGGATTCGAACCTGCGACCGTAGCAGTCCCGCGGTTCCGGACTGCAGCGCCAGAACCGCTAGACCACCGCGGCCGGCTAGTAAATGGGTTTTGCTATTTGGGGAGCGAAATAACTGATGATGGTTGAAGTAGAGAGAATGTAAAATGTAGACTGGCAATGGCAAGGAAATCATTTCT
Source organism: Schistocerca nitens (assembly GCF_023898315.1). Classification (NCBI taxonomy): domain Eukaryota; kingdom Metazoa; phylum Arthropoda; class Insecta; order Orthoptera; family Acrididae; genus Schistocerca; species Schistocerca nitens. The sequence continues at coordinate 1,013,147,975 of NC_064614.1, read as the reverse complement.
GAAAAAGAGAAATTTGTTAATATCGAGTATTGATTTAAGTGTCAGGAAGTCGTTTCTGAAAGTATTTGTATGGATTGTAGCCATGTATGGAAGTGAAACATGGACGATAAATAGTTTGGACAGGAAGAGAATAGAAGCTTTCGAAATGTGGTGCTACAGAAGAATGCTGAAGATTAGATGGGTAGATCACGTAACTAATGAGGAGCTATTGAATAGAATTGGGAAGAAGAGGAGTTTGTGGCACAACTTGACAAGAAGGGACAGGTTGGTAGGGCATGTTCTGAGGCATCATGGGATCACAAATTTAGCATTGGAGGGCAGCGTGGAGGGTGAAAATCGTAGGGGGAGACCGAGAGATGAATACATTAAGCAGATTCAGAAGGATGTAGGTTGCAGTAAGTACTGGGAGATGCAGCTTGCACAGGATAGAGTAGCATGTAGAGCTGCATCAAACCAGTCTCAGGACTGAAGACAACAACAACAACAACAACAACAACAACAACAACAAGTTAACCCTGTCATATTTTGAGCACGTTTTCCACATACTTGAAAGTAATACTTTTCATTGTGTTTATTTTATTGTTTTAAGATAGATTGTCCATTTGATTTATTTCCGTTTTCCCATGTTTTGCTCCAGATCTGAAGATCGTTGTCGCTGACCGAAACCGGCAGTCTAAAGCAGAACAATTTTGTGATCAGAGACGGAAATAAAGTTATTCTACGATTTCTGGATCAGTGATCTATTCGCGACTATGCTGCATCTTATTATATGAGGCGCCACTGACAGCCAATATCCCTCTAACCCGGATATCAACTCACAATGAGGCTCTGGAGATTTACAGTCTTTCACCCGATTAACAGAATTCATGGATCTGATAGATTCCATTTTCACGATAAGCGAAATAAAAAGATATTTGCCGAACCAGCGATGTTGTCCAAATTGACTTATAGGACGCTAATCATCGGAGCTAAGAAAATTACTTTAAGTGGAAGGGTCTCTGCAAGCATAGTACGTTACCTCAGTAAACATTATGCTTTCCTCTTTGACGGGAATTCAGGCCGCTGTAAGGGACGCTAGAGATAAGCCCCTTGACAGGTTATTAAGAGACGTATGAATTGTTTGGTCCTAGAAGGACGATGGAGGGAATGCGACGTGGCCTGTTCAAAGTAATGTATTACGCTGCGCTAACTTAAATGCAATTTCGAATAACCGAAATCAGGGAGACTGGGATGTAAACTATGTGCCCAATTTCGGCACATTGCTTGTTATTGTCAAGTGACAGACAATAAACAAGATCTTGACGGGTACTCCGAGAAATTCCTTTAGCTAACACTCCTACAATTCTGACAACACAGCAGACAGTGAATTTATAACTCTACATCGGAGTGTGCGCTGTTTGGAAACTTCCTGGCAGACTAAAACGGTGTGTTAGATCGGGGCTCAACTCGAAACCTAGTCCTTAACGGGTAAGTGCTCTTACCGACTGTATTACCCGGACACAGCTCACGACCTGCCCTCACAGCTTTACTTCCGCCAGAATCTCTTCTTCTTGTAACTTGCATGTTGCACGTAATTTCCCCCCTATGTCATGCAGTGCTTCAGTACTGGAACTTGTAGAAAGAGAGATTTCAACACTGCGAAGGTTTGGTGTTTCATTGATAAATTTGCTATTATACCTTTAAGCAGCAGTACGCTTCTAGTTCTGTCTCGTGTCTGATGCAACTAAAACGTATTCGGTAACAGACAAGGTACGGCAACCAGTTATGTAGTCAATACATGACCATATCGAGTGCAACTATTTAAGATTCCTTGGTAGAGGAAATCGGAGACCATAACGAGAACATTGAGAAAAATTATTTTGAAGGCTCTGGATTAACAAATGATATATGCGTCCTCTATTTTTATAAGTTAGAAGTATAAACAATAAAACGAGCTTAATTTTGTCAAATCAGTCGCAAACTGCATTTCGTTTAACTGTTCGATTCAATGGAACAGAAAGTCAAACACTGATACGTGCAACAGATATACAGAATATAACATGGGTATGTTCATAAAAACGCATTCTGTGTACTGAGTAATGTTAATTACAATATTTTGATAAGAAGAACTACTCGGAAACTTCTGTTAACTACGAAAAATAAATGGAAAGAAAAATAGAAATGATATAATTTAAAGTACGCTTGAAGTTGAACTTTATAGCGAGTACCATGATACGAATTTAATCGTGTTACGAAATAAAAGTTCTAGGATTGGTAAGCGATATATTTATGAAACAAAATTATTTACAAGAACGAACTCCATATTGTATTCTCCGACGTATTGTGTTAATTGATATTCTTTGTTTGAAGACTTCTGTACGTGCCGACATAAATAGCACTGATTCACAATTTTTTTTATCGTTACTCATACTTTGAGAATTTCAGGGCAAATAACCATTACGTGTCTAACGATTCCCGCCGGCTATGTGCGATAATCTGCCAAAGATTAAACAGAGAAGAAATCTTCATATTAAACACTGACTTCTCTTAAACAACGGATGAAATTTTGATTAATATGATATGCTTTGAAATTTAGTGAGGAAGGTCTCACGTGACCATGCCGATGACGAAGGTCATTGACACCGCACAATATGCAGAGCGTGCCATCTCCAGCGACAAGACATTCAGAATATTTTCAGTTATTTTGAACGACTTGAGTACCAAATAACCAAGACTCTTCAGAAAATGCGTAATATAAACATCACCGAAACTGTGATATGGGCAATCGTACCATGCACTGAATACACAAACAGCAGTATCAACAGTCACAAAATCGGGAATAGTAACGACGAGTCAACCGTGCAGTAATATTTGTACTGCATGTAACTACTGCTCAAGGCATTTTTAGTATGTTAGTTCACCTCCAAGGCTTTAAAACAGGAGTACATACATGCTGAAAATTTCGCATAATCATGTCTAACTACAGCGCCAACTGTTTCACGCATGGGAAAGAAATTCACGTTAATAATGGGATTTAGCAATCACTATAATTAATTTTCAGTTCCTGCCGAGGTTAAATCAATGTTTCGTTCCCAAATACACAGTGCCACGTCAATATGCGTAACGCGAGCAAATCCGAGAATAGCTGAACCATAGTTGATCATCTCCATCTGTAGAACAATTAGTTTTCCGCAAAGGACAAATAAGAAACATCTGCAGAGGTGTCGGTCTGTTAATGCAGATAGTGACAGCAGAACATGGACTGTTTGAGGACAGTGGTTGAGCGCCAGGAGCCGCCGGCTCGGTGCGGGCGGCGTCCTTACCTGTTCTGCGCGCAGCATTTTCGGAGCGCACCTCCCCAGCGACCGCCGGCGCGCCACTAACCTGCCATGGCTGTGCGCACCGTGCTGTCAGTTGGCTCGGCCACCCCGCTCCCACGCCGCCACCGTACCTACACGGCGGGATCGATGTCGCGACTGCCGCCGCTCCGTGACAGAAGCCGATCAATAGAGCCACGCCGGGCAATGCTGCCAACTGCGCGCCCTCGGAGCGCGCGGTCTTCCAGTAGCGCGAGAAGTCGATATAGCGCGGGACGCTCAAATGTTGGCGACATGCGCGGCGGCGCTCAAGTGCTTTTCGCGCAGCTTCCTCGGTGACAACTGGCGCAGATGTTCGCTGTACCACTTCACCGACAATACGAAAAACTAGCCAAGAAAAAAACACACCCTCAGTGAGAGGGGGCACCGGATTCGAGATAGGCGATGCTGAGGGTAATAACCTGAATTTCGGTTTACGTGTAAAGCATTCAATTATGAGGTCTGAGATTCATCCAGTTCTCACAGCATTGTTTAAAACTAAAGGTCTGTTGACGTGTAACGATTTGGCGGCGCACATCACATACGCGCAGGCAAATTGTGGCGTGCGCGGCAGAAATGTGCGCAATGCGACGTGTACGCAAACCTGATAATTGGAGGCTAAGGTTTGAGCAAAATTGCTCAAATCTGTGAGGAGAAATCGCAAATCACAGACAAATTGTAGCATGTGAACTGGAAATCACCACTATTTTTGAGCGCGACACGTTTTTGAATAATCCATTTTTTTAGTATAGTGTTTCTCGTCTTTGCGTGCACAATAAATTGTTAAATGGTTGATACGCGTCAGTCCTGTACAGACTTCATTGCTGAATTTATTGAAATAAAAATCAAGACAAGAAAAGAAAAACAAAAAAGGCGCACCACAAAGGAATTATTCGAATGGGTCGGAAATAAAGAGATGTGATGTGCATGGACAGACAAACAAATGATTTCAATTTCAGAAAAACTGTCCAGAGTCACCAGACACGTCTACCGCCTGGAATCTCATTGACTGGAGTGGAATTGTCTTCAGTGCTTCGAACTTAGTCCCGATGTTTCCAGAATGAGATTTTCCCTCTGCAGCGGAGTGTGTGCTGATATGAAACTTTCTGCCAGATTAAAACTGTGTGCCGGACCAAGACTCGAACTCAGGAACTTTGCCTTTCGCGGGCAAGTGCTCTACCATCGGAGCTATCCAGGCAAGCCTCACGCCCCGTCCTCACAGCTTTACCTCCGCCAGTACCTCGTCTCCTACTTTCCAAACTTCACAGAAGCTCTCCTGTGAACCTTGCAGAACTAGCACTCCTGGAAGAAAGGATATAGCGGAGGCATGGCTTAGCCACAGCCTGGGGGTTGTTTCCAGAATGAGATTTTCACTCTGCAGCGGAGTGTGCGCTTATATTAATCTGCCAGGAAGTTTCATATCAGCGCACACTCCGCTGCAGAGTGAAAATCTCATTCTGGAAACATCCCCCAGGCTGTGGCTAAGCCATGTTTCCGCAATATCCTTTCTTCCAGGAGTGCTAGTTCTGCAAGGTTTGCAGGAGAGCTTCTGTGAAGTTTGGAAAGTAGGAGACGAGGTACTGGCGGAAGTAAAGCTGTAAGGACGGGGCGTGAGTTGTGCTTGGGTAGCTCGGATGGTAGAGCACTTGCCCGCGAAAGGCAAAGGTTCCGAGTTCGAGTCTCGGTCCGGCATACAGTTTTAATCCGCCAGGAAGTTGGAACGCTTTGGTTGTTATCCACGGCACCCTTACAGCACAGCGGTTCGTTTCCAATATTCTACGCCCCGTTTTGTTGCCCTTCGTGGTAGGCCGTCATGGACTTACATTTCAGCAAGATAACACCGATAATCGATAACGTTCTACGAGTCGGGGGGTCGAATGTCAGAAGTTTGAACGCGGTAGGGAAGCTAGAAAATCTGAAAAGGGAAATTCTAAGGCTCAGTCTAGATATAGCGCGCGTCAGTGAAGTGAAATGGGAAGACGACGAGGATTTCTGGTCAGATGATTATACAATAATAGCAGCGCAGAAAATGGTATAACGAGAGTAGGATTCGTTATGAATAGAAAGTTGCGGCAGAGAATGAATTACTGTGAACAGTTCTGTGACAGGGGTGTTCTCATCAGAGTCGACAGCAAACCAACGCCGACAACGATAGTTCAGATATACATACCGACGTCACAAGCAGAAGACGAAGAGATAGAGAAAGTACATGACGATGTTGAGCGGCTAATTCAGTATGTAAAAGGAGACAAAAATCGAATAGCCATGGGCGACTGGAATGCGGTTGTGGGGAAGGAGTTGAAGAAAGGGTCACAGAAGAATATGGGCTTGGGACAAGGAATGAGGGAGGAGAAATACTAATTGAGGTCTGCAATAAATTTCAGTTAGAAACAGCGAATATTCTGTTCAAGAATCACAAGAGGTGGAAGTGTGGTTGGAAAACGCTGGGGGATCCGGGAAGATTTCAAATAGATTATATCATGATCAGGCAGACATTCGGAAATCAGATATTGGATTGTAAGGCGTACCCAGGAGCAGATAGAAACTCAGGCTACAAATTGGTAGTGATGAAGAGTAGGCTGAAGTTTAAGAGATTAGTCTAGAAGAATCAGTGTGCAAAGAAATGGGATGCTGAAGTACTGAGGAATGAAGAGATACGCTTGCAGTTCTCTGAGACTAAAGATACTGTGATAATGAATAGTTCAGTAGGCAGTACAGTAGAAGAGGAACAGACAACTCTAAAAAGGGCAATCACAGTTGATGGAAAGAAAAACGCAGGTGCAAAAAAAGTAACTGCGTGGAAACCATGGATAACAGAACAAACACTTCACCTGATTGATGAAAGAAGGAAGTAAAAAAATTTTCTGGGAAATTTAGGAATAGAGAAATAAAAGTCACTTAGCTTCCCTGCATTTCCTGTGCAGAACTGTAAAGAACTGACACAGCATACAGAAAAGTCAAAACAACTTTCGGTGAAACTAAAAGGAATGATAGTAACATTAAGAGTGCAATGGGAATTCCACTGTTAAATGCGGAGGAGAGAGTGGTAGATGGAGAGAGTACTTGAAGATCTCTGTGAGGGCGAACGATTTGTCTGAGGACGTGGCAGAAGAAGAAACAGGAGCTGATATACATGAGATAGGGGACCCAGTATTAGAATTAGAATTTAAAAGAGCTTTGGAAGACTTAAGATCGAAGACGGCAGAAGGGATAGATAACATTCCATGAGGACTTCTAAAGTTACTATGGGAAGTGGCAACAAAACGACTATTCACGTTGGTGTGTAAAATGTATGAGTCTGGCGAAATACCATCCAACTTTCGGAAGGAAAAATATCATCCACACAATTCCGAAGATTACAAGAGCCGACAAGTGCGAGAATTATCGCACAATCAGCTTAACAGCTTATGCATCCAAGTTGCTTACAAGAATATCATACAGAAGAATGGAAACGAAAACTCAGGATGTGTTAGATGACGGTCAGTTTGGCTTTAGGAAAGGTAAAGGCACCAGAGAGGAGTTCTGACATTGCAGATAATTATGGAAACAAGACTAAAGAAAAATCAAGACACATTCATTGGATTTGTCGACCTGGCAAAAGCGTTCGGCAGTTTGAAATGTTGCAAAGTACTCGAAATTCTGAGAAAAATAGGGGTGTGCTATATGGAGAGACGGATAATACACAATATGTACAAGAGCCAAGAGGCAACGGTAAGAGAGGAAGACCAAGAACGAAGTACTCGGATTAAAAAGAGTGTAAGACAGGGATGTAGTCTTTCGCCGCTACTGTTCAATCTGTACATCGAAGAAGCAATGACGCAAATAAAAGAAAGGGTCAAGGTGGAATTAAAATTTAAAGTGAAAGGATATCAGTGAGACGATTCTGGGCCGGACACTGTGGCCGAGCGGTTCTAGGCGCTTCAGTCCGGAACCACGCTGCTGATACGGCCGCAGGTTCGAATCCTGCCTCGTGCATGGATGTGTGTAATGTCCTTTAGTTAGATTTAAGTAGTTCTGAGTCTAGGGGACTGGTCACCTCCGATGTTATGTCCCATAGTGCTCAGAGCCAGTTGAACCATTTGATACGATTCTCTGATGACACTGCTATCCTCAGTGAAAGTGAATTATTACAGACTCTGCTGAATGGAATTAACAGTCTAATGAGTACAGAATATAGACTGAGAGTAAATCGAAGAAAGACGAAAGTAATAAGAAGCAGCAGAAATGAGAACAACTAGGAACTAAACGTCAGGATTGGTGATCACGAAGTACATGTTGTTAAGGAATTCTGCTACGTAGGCAGCAAAATAATCCACGCTGGACGGAGCAAGGAGGACATAAAAAGCTGACTAGCGCTGGCGAAAAGGGCCTTCCTGGCCAAGAGAAGCCTGCTAGTGTCAAACAAAGGCTTTAATTTAAGCAAGAAATTCCTGAGAATGTACGTTTGTACCACATGGTAGTGAAACATGTTCTGTGGGAAAACCGGGACAGAAGACAACGGAAATATTTGAGTACAGAAAAATGTTGAAAATTATGTGGACTGATAGAGTAAAGAATGAAGAGATTCTCCGCAGAATCGGTGAGGAGAGGAATACATGGAAAACACTCACAAGAAGAAGCGACAGGTTGATAGGACACCAGGGAATAACTGTCTTGGTATTAGAGGGAGCTGTAGGGGCTAAAAACAGTAGAGGTAGACAGAGACCGTAATAAATCCAGCAAATAACTGAGGATGTAGGTTGCAACTGCTACTCTGAGATGAAGAGGTTGGCACAGGAGAGGAATTCTTGGGGGACCAAATCGAACCAATCAGAATTCTGATGACTCCAAAAGAAAATGCCCGTCCTCACTCGGCGAGAGTATCTACCGCTTGCCTTCGTGCTTGCCAAACGTTCAGTCTTCCCTCTTAATATTGCTGTTACTGATAATACTGATCTGCAGTATTAAAATTTAGCCCCGAAACCAAGGAAGAAAGGAGAAGAGGATTTTCATTCAAGCAAAATATTTTCGAGGGACTTCAAATTCGAAAATTACGACAACGTCAGACTACGTCCAGCGAATAGATAAGTCGCAACATTTGCTATGTCGGTTTTTTTGCACGCAGACTAGTTGCTTACTGGCGTACATACAGGATGAACGAAAAGTCGCTGACAAAATGTCGAAGATTGTTCGGGGATATTCTCTGAGTGTTTTTGTGTAAGTGACCCATGGAGCTCCGTTGCTTCGTTACACAGTAATTACGTTGCATCTGGTTTCTTACCTTAATTTATTTTTGTAGCTCTATTGCACTGAAAATATCTCCGCGAGCCGGCAGCTGTGACCGAGCGCTTCTAGGCGCTACAGTCCGGAACCGCGCTGCTGCTACGGTCGCTGGTTCGAATCCTGCCTCGGGCATGGGTATGTGGGATGTCATTAGGTTAGTCAGGTTTAAGTGCTTCTAAGTGTATGGGACTGATGACCTCAGATGTTAAGTCCCATAGTGCTTCGAGTCATTTGAACCATATCTCCGCGATGTGCAAATGTCGATGGTGTGCGCAGTGTGTCTTAGTTGAAAACAAGCTAATTAGTCCAGTCAAATTCAACAAAAAATCACCCCAGGCCGGACATTAAAAACACTAGCGTGTCTATAATTATCAGAAACGCTAAGGATAATGTCCAGATCAAACTCCCAAAAGTCCCCCAAAAAAACACTTTGGAGTAAATCTGTCATCTTGGAATTTTCGAGCATTAACTATAGTAATTGATCAAGCGTCCGATTGGTTTCATTTATGCGCCAAATTCATAGGTAGTTGGAAGCAAAAAGCGTTTTCTGTTTTACAAAGAAACTTCATCAGATTCTCAATGAAGGATGGGACAGGGGAAAAAAGGCAAATGAAAGGAGAGAATAGTCGAAAACTCGGAAAGGATTACTCGCGAGAACATCTCCTCCCTAGTTCACGAGTATTCCACCATCCAACGGCAGAACATATTTCGTCTGGAAACGAGGAACTTATCACGCATACTTTTCCGAGCTTTCTGAAAGCTGTCCTTGAAACTCGGAACCATTCGAAGAAGACAGTGCTACGGAAAGGCTACAAACGTCGCTCATTCGATGGTCACAGCTGCCTATTCGTTCATGTCTCCATTGCAACTTATAACTGGGATAACTCTTCATAGACGCTACAGATCGAAGCTCTTGCTTGATGTGCTTTCAAGACTTGATGTATGCGCGTCGTAATCTGAAACAACACATTTTGAAGCCTCAATTCTGCATCATAGCCAACCTAAAATGAAAGAGGATGCGGCTCAATAATTCGTGTTTGAGAACGTGGATCATATCGTGACGGTACTGGATGGCCACCGTGCTTTTCACGTTATGGGAGGTATAAGATGCAGGAGCCATTGAAGTAAACGATCCGGTACCAAAAAGCAACAAGCCACATTTGACAGCAGAGTTGGCGTCTTTGGGTTCATTTGATCTGATACCTCTACGCTACGAAAACACGAAACTCGGGACTGCGCACATCTTTGTGCAAGACGTCAGCGCCGCAATTCCAGTATCCACAACAAAAGCTCATCTCATTCACATCCTACGGCCGTAGGTGTATCAGCTCCAAGAAACACCAGGCCATGGCTGGAATGGTTTCATCGACGTGGTCGCTGCTACTACTCAACAAGTTTTTGAAAAGTCTTAAGTTCATCCATTGCCTTTCGTCATCCTAGCGCCTTCCAATCCCACCATCATAAGGACCTGTCTTTCTCCGTCGTCGAGAGGTGCAGAGACAGAGAGCAGTCGCCATGCATGGTTAAGTTCGATCAACCCTTATGCGAAAACACTGGACATCGTTCTTGCACATGGAGAAGACAGCTCATCGTCGTGTGGTGTTTTGTGTCTCGGTGGGTTTCACATCCTCATCTTGTTCGTGGGAGTGGTTGGGATTATTAGGGCAGAGAGTGGATTGGAGGAGCTCTGGGAGACTGTGTACGCAAGGTTGGTTGGTTGATTTGGGGGGAGGAGACCAAACTGCGAGGTCATCGGTCTCATCGGGTTAGGGAGGATGGGGAAGGAAGTCGGCCGTGCCCTTTCAAAGGAACCATGCTAGCATTTGCCTGAAGCGTTTTAGGGAAATCACGGAAAACCTAAATCAGGATGGCCGGACGCGGTATTGAACAGTCGTCCTCCCGAATGCGAGTCCAGAGTGCTAACCACTGCACCACCTCGCTCGGTGTGTACGCAAGGAATATGATGTCCAGCCATGCTTATGATCGAGCTATCCACGCAAATTTTCTGACGCAGCTGTCGTTGGCGGTCTTGATCATTAAAGATATGGAATAAATCGAATCTCGTCTCAGTGATCGTTTGAAGCAAACACGCTTGGACCTCCTTTCGGCGCAGATTTCTGTTGACGATGTTCTTTCGTCAGAGTTCATCGCCCACGCAGCAGATTTGTTCCATGCAAAACTAAATCGCCTTACGTCATCTGGACGGCCCCTGGAAACTTAGGGCGCAATACTTCTAAATGGCAGGCATCGTGCGATTGTTTCTTAGAGCGAAAGTTCTCGAGACTGGGCCCTTCTGCGTCCAAGACATGATTCCATTTCCACTCTCCGGGACACTTCAACTGTGCGCAATATGCTCACATATGCCTATGGCTAATGTTGCAGCTCGAAAACGTTGTCTGTTCCAAAGTAGTCAGTCAAAACAATATTCGATTTGGCTACACTTTCACCATATCCGCAGTGGCTAAACAGCATTCATGTCGAGTTTACCGCCAGTTGAGGAATGCACTATCTTCATTATTTTCGTCTAATATAAACACAAACCATCGGATCTTTAACTGATTTGTGTCATTACGTTTAGGATCAAACACGGATGAGAAATCACTGCCTGAAAAAAGAGCGGGGACGGGGCGTGCATGACGGTCAGCTTAAACCAATTCCAACTGAAAACGAACCAGCATTGCAGCAAGTATTTCACATTATATCCCGCAACAAGTGCATATTCAGGATAAGCGGCTTAAGTTGTACAAATATATGCAGCTACTGCGCTGGCCATGGTAAATTACTTAAACTGCATTTTGTTTTCATTGTACGTTACATTACTCGTAATTAGAATAACATCTCAAATTTTAGGCCAATTTTCTTTCAGCACTAGTTGACTTCAAATAAATTTTATTATTTCTTGAAAAGCAAAACTTGACTATAGTAATTAACTTTTTAGTTGATAGCAGTGCGTAAACTCATTACGTTGGCACAAAAATGAATCCCTGTAGAGCGCTTGGTTCACTTCCTGTGGTTAAAACTCGAAAATGTCCGTCGCCGTATGTGATGGTACGTCACATAAATATTGACATTTTTAGCTGTTGTAAATCGTAGTTTACGTATTTTATGAATATAATTAGTGTAAAAGATATAGTTAATGTTCTTGAAACAGCTGATATGCAGCGATAGCATCTTTATTTAATGTCTATGAAAATAAAAAAGGATCGAAAGAGACGTGATTGTACGGCCGAGGAAGAAGGACGTATTTTGTGGTACATACACAGTTTTGTTTCACTATACGGAAGGCAGCCATTGAGCGGCTACACATATTTTATGTAAGTTATTCGTATTTTCTGCTTAAATAAACTTGTTATTATTATTACAAAATGAATTTATTTGTAATAGTTGTCACATCAAATGCTCGCAGTGGCTAATTATTTTTAATGAGCATTTTTTCAGTAATTTGCGCTGCGAGAAGCTCATCTTCCGATGCAGCCTCTGGTCGGCCATTACGCGCCGAAGTATTAATTTATTTTTCAGAGTGTTAACAGTAAATGTAAATGCGAGAGATTTCGTTGTAAGAACCTTATTAAATTGCAACAGATAATTAATTTACGTTAAAGTTCATGTTTTTAAACTATGCAGATTCCATGAGTTCAGTAAGTTTTATGTTGGCGGCTCCACGGCATCAATCGAAATTCTCTCAAGCCTTGCTTTGCAATCATTAGATAGAAATTAACAAAATTACATTCAATTCAGTTACCGGCAACTATATTTTAGTCATCATGTTCAAAATCTAAAGTTGGTACATGAATAACTGAGACCCTTCAAGAACCCGTTTCATATTTACTTATGCACGTAAGTAAAAGTGATAAGAAAAGACAATATCCCTGAGAGAAAGAATCATGCTGATAAATTAAAAAAATTAAAAATATATAAAATATATGTAAATAATTTTTTGTATACGACGTCACGAATCCCACCGGACGTCACGAGTGGCGCCCAACAACGTGAGGGCCCGAAATTTTATGTACCAATATTAAATACACAGAAATTGACTGAGATATGGTTGTCCGCCTAGAAAACTATATTTAAAGAAAATTTTTATGTATGTAATTATATGTTTGTGAAATTAATGCCATGTATATAATCTATTTCCATGTACCACAAAATGAAAAACTTGTACGAGATCCAGCCACTGAAGATAAATGGACATGAAGCTGACTAGATGCGTACCATTGTCTCGACTGAGATAAAGACAACAACCAAGCAACAATAACTAATAAAGGTAAGGGTGTATATGCATGCGCTTCTGGGCTGGAAACTAAAGGAAGAAAGGATCCGGGGGCCATGCTCTGTGTTTATCTTCTTGAGTTAAAATTTGTCAAAAGTGTTTATGCAATTTGTTTTAACGTCAGTGGATAGTAAAACAGATTCATTTACTACTACTGAACAAAAATCAGTGTTAGAATTCTGAGACAGTGAATAGTGTTCTAGATTTGAGGTCACACAATCAGCTGTCTGAATCAAATAAATGCTAGTGCAGTTGACTGCCAAAGTCAAGTTTTTGCAGAAGTAAAATTTTTCACAGCGCAACGGAAATAGAACGAGTACGAAAGTGTAACTGTTAGTTTCAGTAGTAATAGTAGTAGGTAGCTTCTTTGCTTTACTTGATTTCAGTGTTTTGTATGTGCTTTGTGTGGTTTGTATATTTCGTGTGTGTGTCATTTTTGGGGGAAAATAGATTTTGTGTGTACTCGTGTCTTACCAGTCAGGATTAATACTAGTCGAAATGGTGAAGACACGCAAGGACAAACGGTTAGAGGGGGAAGATCTGTCAGGCTATGACACAAACGAAAATATACAAGAGTTTCCAGTGAGGAACCCACCCACAATGACGGGTTCTCAACTTCCAAAACCGGAAGCTGAGCGCTGATCAGGATCGAGCTCAATTGAGCAAAGAAATCCACTCGATTACTGGCATAGGGAAGGAGGATACTGCTGCGTCGGCAGCGAATGTTGTACAAGTACCTGTACCAACGACCGATTTTCTAACGGTGCTGATGGCAAAATTAGACATGAGAGACAAGCAACGGGAGCAGGCATTAATTAACCAAGTTAAGGACATTTTAGCGGAAGAACGTAAGGAAAAGGAAAGACAGGAACGCCTTGAACGCGAACGCAGGGAACAGGGTCGTGATGCTCAGTTCCTGGAAAAAATGAATGACATGTTGAACAACGTGACATGGCGCTAGTGTCATATTTGTCACAGGAGATCGATGTAATAGACTTGGCCACTGTTTCTATGTTTCGATACAGTGTATCGATACGTGGAACTGTTTCAGTGTTTCGGAACGGCTGTGGTTCACTGTTTCGAAACAGTGGTGTTTCATTCCGCCCCTGTCTCGGATAACCGGACAGATTCGATCTCGAGCCAGACACAGAAACTGTATCGTTGTTCCAAAATAAAGCTGTTTCAGTCCACCTGTGCTTGGAACGGACTAACTGTATCGAAACAGCGATGTTTCATTCCGCTCTGTGTCGGACGAGATTCGGGCTCGGCACAGGTACTGAAACACAACATACCACTTCATGAAACACTTTCAAGTGTCGAAATCTTTTGACAAGCAATAGCGTGAAGCTTAAGATATCCGAAAATAAAGCTTCGTTTCTAGCTGACTGTCCTATTCCGAAATGGCATAACATCTGCTTAGTAAACACTAACCAAACAATAAAACAACGCATACTATTCACATTCAAAATAATAAATATGTGAAAATCATTTAGTTAAATTAAACTTTTTTAATAACATACGCTTCTCTGTTCATGTGCAGTAATCATATTAAGAAACGCAAGTAAGCCTATAACATTTTGAATAAAAAAAGGCGTAGAGTGACAGTTATTAGACATATACATAAAGTTGATGTAGGTATAATTGCAAGCAATCTGTTTGACATATCACTGATAGTGTAATGGTGAACGGGAAGGGCTGGGAAGCATGGTGAATTTATAGTAACGGTTCGAAACGCCTTGAAACACAAAATTTTTTTCTGTTATATTTTGTTATTTATTCGAATTATTTGGCGTTATTTGTGAGTCTGTAGTCACTGTGCCTATTATCCACAATGATTCCCTTTGTGTGCATGGAAATTAGCAGGATGGGTGTATTACCCATATTAACGGAATGTGGGAATCCCAGTAGCATATCCGTTGTTTCTGCAGCTTGCTCCCACCTCCAGTTCCGTTCGTGGTGGTTCTTGTCTTCAGCTATGGCTGTCCTCAACCAATTGAAAAGTATGAAAGTCACACGACACGAAAGCAACGCATTTGCTGCAGGAAATACGAAACTGCCAAGACACCTAAGTGATAGTTTCATACTTTCTGCGATATGATTAGCGCTCTCGCACCTCATTTGTGTTTATATGGACATACTTATACAGTAGACATTCAAGATGACAAAATGTGTAGGGATATTGGATTACAAAGCACAAACTGTTTCACTGTTTCGAAACAGTGTATCGAAACATTACATTGTACTGTTTCATTTGTTTCGAAACAGCTACGTGTTTCAGTTTGCCCATCTCTACGATGTAGTACAACAGCAAGTGGCTGACTTAGTACACCAGAACAAAGACATCATACAAAAGGTCACGCAATTGATGAACTCGTAGATCAGTTAGACAACGCACAGTGCGTCTTACAAAATGAATTGACAGATATCTTTTAATCTGTTGATGAAATTTCCATCTCTCTCAAGCAGCGAGTCGAGGACCGCGTATCATTGGCGGTAGCTCGATTAGAGCGGGCCGAGCAATCATTGACCCCCGCGTTACATAGTAATAATACACAGGGCGGAAACGTGCCGATAAATATATGCCGAGTGGAAAAAGCTGACTGCGAGAAAGTGCAACCGTACTCGCCAGTCAATTTTTCACACGTTGTCGCCGCGAACGGAGAGGTAGCGCTACCAACTGTAGCGCAAGTAAAGCACGAGGAATCACTATTAAAACACAGGCAGTTCCAGACGTTTAATGATAAGAAAAAGAATGTCCATCCGGTAATATTTATAAAAAGTTTCCGAATATACTCCCGGCATCATGGAATGAGCACCAAAAGGTTCAGTTTGTGATCTCTTTCATCACAGGCGACGCGGCACTGTGGGCGATGGAAATCGCGGAGCGGTGTCCGTCGTTGTCTGAATTCGAAAGCAAATTTCTTGCCAGATACTGGAAACAAGTGTATAACCCGGAACCATTCAATCCCCGTTCAGGTAACTTGAGAAAATATTTTGAAAGATACCTGAGCCAAACCAGATACTGGGACGAACCCATGCCTGCCAGGGACGTTGTAAGAAATTTGAAGGGTAAACTGCCTATAACGATAAGAGAGAAACTCGTACACGTCCCTGACACGGACTTGGAGTTGTTTATGGCAACCATAGACTCTCTCGATTTAATACACGAAGATGCCAGGCAGGGAGATCAGGGGAATACAAACAACGGACAAGCGAACGGAAAAAACCAATCCAATAATAGCCCTCGTAAGAACGGATATTCAAAGAGTGACGCATATTCGCAATGGGAAAACGTAACTAAGAAAGGAAACACTGTGAATAGTGTGCCCACTGTGGATGGTCACTGGCACAGCACTGGACACAATACGTACCAGCATGTCCAGTCAAACTCGTCTTCACCAAAAAGAGGTGGAGAAAACTACAATCGAAAGAGACGAGGTAAAGGGGGAGGAAACTCCAACTTCGGCAATAAAAATCTGAGAACTAACAATGAGCTGTGGCAACGGGCAGGGCCAGCAAACTGGCAGGCACATCAAAACATGCCGTCAGGTCACGTGCCTGTTAATCACATCAATGTCATCCCGAAGCCACCGCCTCCACCTCAGCCTCCGAACAATCAGTCACACGTGTACGCACCGCAGTGCACGTCACCAATTGTGACTGATAATGTTCGAATAACCGATGTGTCTGATCACGTGTCGGCAGGGTGTGACACTCTGGCCGACCTCTGTACGCCCTTCCCAGACGGTCGGCAAGATGAAAGAGGGGGGCAGACAGAATGTGGGGGTGAATATGCTCCGCCTCAATGACGGATGCGAGATGAAGGATGAACTGACAGTTGATCCGCGACCTGCGGACCAACAAGAAATAGAACATGTGCAGGCTGCCTTTGTGGCAAAGATAAATGGGGTCGAAGCAATAATAATATTGGATACAGGGGCGAGTGCTTCTTGTATTGATGAGCAGTTATTCAAGTGCGTGGATCGTGTGAAACAGTTACCGAGCCTGCCAGTAGAAAATTGTAGGATAGTAGGTGCCCTAAGGGGCAGGGTGCAGCTAATAAAGAATCAGGTGCAGGCAGAGATTGCCCTGGAAAATGAAGTCATACTGTGCTCATTCCTGGTGGTCAAAAATCTCACAGTACCTTGCATCCTGGGCCTTGACGCGCTTAGGAAATTGAAGGCAAAAATTGACCTCTCCCGAGCCAGATGCACCTTAACCTATTGTAAGGTGTATGCTTCGCCGGCGATGGGCGAGGCATGACAGAATCTCTGACCAGAGAGTAGTTTATTGTTAGTTGTTGCTTGTCGCGAGTCTGCGCTAGTCTGCGCGAGTCTGCGGTAGTAGTCGGTCGGCTTTAGTAGCGAGTGGACGGTAGTAGTCTGCGGGTGTCGGCATGCGTCGGCTGTGTGCTCTGCTCGCGACTCTGGTCAGGATTCTGGACGATGAGTATTGTACTAGAAGGTAAAGAAGCAGCATTGCGCATATTTAATAATGTATGTTAATTGTAATCTAATTTGTTCAAAAAAATGCCCCAATAATAATTTTTATAATATAAAGTAACTCTTTTGAAGAAAAAGCATTCATTTCAATTTAAAGAATTTTTCCAATGCATTATCATTGCTTCCAAGAATAAAAAAAAAATATACGCCAGAATTGCACGAAGCTATGTCGATAAATAAGAGCAGAAATAGTTGCAGTTTTTATTGAGGTAAAAATTTTTGCTTTTGTTATTCAGAATACAGGGCCGAAGGTCAGCGCTGCTGTCCTTATAAAATTTACCAGATATTATTATTTCTGTTAGGAGGTTACATTTCGTTCATGGTTCATTATTTAATTAATATTATTGTTGGTTTATGGTCAATTTTCATTCCTTAATTTTTGTGGGGAGGTTACGCTTGGCTCCATTTCCATTTTTACTTAACAAAATTTCGTGCGGGGAGGTTACACTTGGCGACATCCGGCCAGGATCGTATTTCTTTGTGAATCTTCTGAGAAATAGTCATATATCTGCTCTTATTTACTTAAATGTAATTAGCATTTGGCGCAACGCATTTTGTAATTTGTCACTCTTTCTTCCACAGATCATCAGCAAATTGTTGCTCTTTGTTGTAAAAGTGTTTGTTGCATTTTGCATTGTCTTTGTTTTATTAGTGAATAATTTTGATTTGTGTAAAAATGGCGCGAAAAACTGTTAACAGTACATCGCGATGTGTAATGAACGAAATAGCCGATTTAAATAACTTGACCGATAGTACTTGCGACACTCAGTGTAATGATGACAATCCTCCATTTACTGACAATCAGTGCGTACCGACCACTAATAATGATTTTTTTCGTAGTGATGAACAAACGAATTCGATTGTGTCCTGTGTTAATTTAACGATAATTGATGACGCGGGGCGTTCTGTTGCAATGAGCGCTGCCCAGCTTGACACACCCGGTTTGCAAAATTTACGTAATGAACAGACAAATTTTTCCAACGAAAATGAACAGTGTAATCAGAGTACGACAGATTTATTTAATTCCGAGGTAGTGACTAATAGTACACATCCGACTGGGAAACCTTTTCGAGAATCACAGAATGACCAAATGGTTACACAAAACGTGATAATTGCAGGTACACCATCACACAGCACAGAGAATAGAGTAGGTAATTTTGACATGGATCGAGTCATAGCATTAATGATACAACTTAACGAGAATCTCAGACAAGAATTTAATGAAAATTTCAAACAACTTATTAAAAAAGAAGACGACTTTCTCAAACAACTTAATGAATCGAACAAACAATTTAATGAATGTTTCAAACAGATGAATGAAAAACACGACAACCTTAATGAACAGAACAAACAACTTAGCGAACAGATTACAGCCGTTACCGTGCAACGTCATGATACTAAAGAACAATTACGTGACGAAATTAAGGTTTGTGCTAGTAACAGTAGTGAAGAAACTAGATCTGTTGCACAAGAATTAAGTAATAGACATGTAGGCACAACAGAATCATTTAGAGATGAGATTAATGCAGTCAGTGAAAAATGTTCAGAAAACGCAACACAGTTACGCGACGAGTTTAATTTAAAGTCACCAGAACTTTCGCACACTGTGGATACGGAAGTCGATAAGAAATTTGAACAACAGATCAATCAAATTGACGAACGTATTAAAGTGACAGAAATGAAAAATGTTTCAGTCACTAACACGTCACAGCATACGGCACATTCCGATCATTTGTCACACTCACACAGCCAGTGTAACTTAGGTAATTTACAGACACTACGCAACTTAAAATCCGAAAAGCTATGTGACTTAAAATCCGAAATGACACAGACAAACAGATTCTCACACAAACCTGAACGTGTTCTCAAATTCAGAAACGATAACGTTGATTATAAGCATTTTATATCCGTAAGAAAATCTAAGGTATTTAAAAATGACAGAGCACAGGTACACGCTTTGAACTGGATACGTCGATTTATTTTTGAATTTTCACCGGCATTGGCTGTAATGCAGAAACTAACATTGGCTTGGATACAACAATTTATTTTTGAATTTTCAACGGCATTGCCTGTAACGCAAAAACTAAAGTTTATTTGCAGCGCGTAGTAGACCTCAGGGGATTCATTACGCTTTAATGAATATGTGCCGTAGCGTGCACAGGGCCCCGAGCCGTAGTAGTGCTGTTTTATCTTTAGTTTTCTGCACTGATGCCTTCTCTTCTACTATCCTTTATATCTATCAAAACAGCTCTTTAACTATTGCTCTATCTAGGATTAAGAATGAGTCAAGGAAACCCGATAAGACAAGTTTTACCGAAAGTGACAATTTTTTCATTAGACGCTTCAGAAAAGACAACCACGAGAACTTTAATAACAGATAAAAGTTTAATCATCAGTATGTGTAAAATTATCAGCAACAGGTACCACATTTTGGTAACAATAGAGTTTTTTCTCCGCAACAGCAACAAAACCAACCGGTTAGCATACATAACCAACAATGTAATGCACAAGGTCAACCAAGCTTTAATGTTTCGCCGCGTGCACGTATAGCCTCAACTCCAACAAATAGTAACGCACAGCAACAAGTAAATCAGTACGAACAGAAAACACACTATTTCAATTCCTATTGCAATGCACCGTATAGAAATGACTATCATGACAGACGTAAAAAATAATGAGCACAATTTTCAGCGTACACTTAATAACAGTCGAGCTTATCAGCAGCACGAAGATCAGCGACAACATATTATCATGAATGAACCAGACAGTAGGTATCATCGAGAACGTAATACGTCAGGAAGAAATAATAGAACAGTACAAATAGTTGAAATGCTGCAGCATCCTCCTGCAAATAATAGCACGTCAGATAGAATTTGACTAGATACAGTACAGGTTGCATTTTCCAGTAACGTAAGCAATAATTTTGACACGCAGAATCTTGTTTACGAAAACGTTATTTGAAACATGCTTTGTTGAATGCACCACTTTTATCGCACCCAGATCTTACCAGAAATTTTTCCATTGCCACCGACAGTTCTAACACCGCTTTAGGCGTACATATTTTTCAGGAAATTGAAGAAGATGGTTGTACAGTAATTAAAAACATCGCTTTTGCAAGTGGCATTCTGTCACCTGCTGAACGAAATTATTCTGTTACAGAGCTTGAAACATTATGTGTTGTATGGGCATTTACGAGATTTCGGCATTTCCTTTATGGAAGGCATACCACCGTTTACACAGACCATAGTGCTATACAGTTTTTACTTTCGGCTAAATTCACACACGACGGATTAAGTAGATGGAAACTTTATTTGCAGGAATTTAATTTCACAATTGTTCACATTCCCGGCACACAAAATATTGTAGCAGACGCACTATCCCGTTGTCTCAGCAACAATCAGCAAGACATCGCAACCAACTTCTGCAAAGCAAATTTCAGCGTCATGTACATTCAACAAGTTGCATTTGAAAATTTCATTTCGTCGTCATTACAAGACATAGTACAAGAGCATAGTAAAGACAACGTGTGGAAAGAAATTAAACACCTTTGGCAAGATAGGAATAATGTTACCATTAGAAACCATTACACTGTACGCAATGACATTCTGTTTCGCCGCTCTCATCCTGACAGCAACAATTGGTTATTAAGCATTCCTGACGAGCTTGTTAACAAATTAATCTGGTATACTCATTTAAGTTACACACATTACGGAGCCAGAAAATGTTTTCTTATACTGAGACAGAACTGTTATTTTGCCAACATGGAAAAACGTATTCGACGAGTTTTAGCGTCATGCAAAATCTGCCAGAAAGCTAAATCAGACACGACTTCACATATTCCTCCATTACATCCCATTGTACCTGTGAAATTGAGACATATGGCCACTGTAGACATTTTTGGTCCGATTCCCAGAACTAATAGAGGTTTTTGCTACATCTTTGTCGCTGTTGAACTCACTTCAAAATTTGTTACCTTGACTCCGTTACGCAAAGCTACTGCTAAAACTGTTTAGAAAGCGTTTGTAAAACATTTTCTATTTCATGTAGGGCATGTATTGAAAGTAATTTCCGACAATGGATCACAGTTTCGATCTGCTATATGGACACGTGTGTTACGAGCTAGAAACATTTCTCCGATCTATATATCCAGCTACCATGCTACTTCGAACCCTTGTGAACGATTAATGAAAGAAATTGGTAAACTGTGTAGAATTTACTGCCATAAAAAACATATTGATTGGGACACACACATACTCTCATTCCAAGATGTAATTAATTCCATACCGAATGAATCTACTATGCTATCTCCGTCTGTTATACTGAAAAATGTTGAACCACCTAACAAAATTAAAGAATTAGTAACATTTCCTACATCTCGTCGACTACGACACCATGAAATAATTGACATTGCGCTGAACAACATCAAACGTGCCGCAGAGCGCCGGGGAAGACAGCAAAAACAGGTTTGTACACGCCGTGAATTTCACATTGGACAGAAGATTTAGTACGTACACACTATTTATCCAACAAAGGAAAGAATAGATGCAGTAAATTTGAGCTTCTATACGCAGGTCCATATCGAATTCGCAGCATTCCTCACCCCAATGTAGTACACGTCGAAACTTTGAGAACCAGAAAAACCAAAGGGAACCATCACATATCAAACATCAAACCTTTTATTGAATGAACATACTTTATGATTTATCACACTGTAATGTCATTTCCTAATTTTTTTTATGACCACTTATGCAATTATATTCACATGAACACTTACTGATGATTATCGCATTTTTTCTTGGCAAGTGCCCGGCAAGGTAAGGTTAGCAGGTCGCTCTTCTTGTCGTTACACATCAGACCGTGCATAATTTTCCAGATGAACTTACACATTTTATGACCACTTATGCAATTATATTTATGTGATTACTTACTAATGATTGTCGTATTTTTTCTTGGCAAGTGCCCGGCAAGGTAAGGTTAGCAGGTCGCTTTTCTTGTCGTTACACATCAGACCGTGCATATTTTCCATTTTTCATGTATGTATGATTGTTTTCCTGTTTTGTTTGTATGCACTATGAAATATTTAAGATATAACAAACACCAGTTGACTTTAACATTTTGCCTTATGATAGTTAAACATAGTGACTATCTTACTTTTTTTTTTTTTTTTTGCTGCTACATTGTGATACACTGTGTACATTTTTGCTTCTGAACACTGTCGATGTTTTTTGACATATTACGTTTTCTGTCATGCTATGCTGTATGCTCAATTATGTTACTATAAACCAGTTTTTATCTAATGGGTATATGAATTAAATGCAAGACATTAATCTTTGTTCATCATTTTCAGAAAGAAATAACGTGTAAACGAAATAAATTAAACAGAAATGGGAATTTCACCTTCGGAACGAACGAAAGAGGATGCAATACCTCGTGATGAAGAGTAAATGGATCAGAATTAACAAGCATTAACAAGAATATACTATACACATCGTAGAATAGCAGTCTTAACTAATTTTTTCTTTCAGAATACGAGGCGATTGATGCAGGCTGTCAGACAGAACTACACATCATAGTTTTAGTGATGAAATATGATAGAAATAAGGAATAGTTGTATAATGAATAATGAAGTACTTTTTTGCAGATGATAATGAATGGTGATGAATAATGATGAAGAATATGCTACTATGGATAATGAAGTTTTTCTTTACAGGTGATGATAATAATGGAGTTATGGTGATATGGATAATGAAGCTTTTCTTTGCAGATGAAAATAATGATGAGGTTTATATATTTGCTGTTAGTTAAGAGATGCTATGTAGTTATTTTAGTATTTGTTGCAGTTCGTTTTGACAGTATGTGTTATATCGCATGGTATGATGACTGAAGGTTTTGGAAAGGACAGCTAGAGAACATATATTTTTTATACATATTCCACTACCTGTTAATTTGAAGTTCATTACTTTTCAGCATAATATGCGTTTCTTGTTTCAGCTCAATAATCCATTTTGTATTTTTTCAAGGAGAAGCTTTTCATGATACTTACTAAACCTGTTACTTATTAAACCTGTACTAGTACTTGCATTTTTTTTTACCCAGTTGTGTCTATTATTTATAAATGTGATCACATATACTGCCTTTGTTTCATAACCTTGCTACAGCTGACTCATGACGAATGACGTTACACATCTTCATTTGCAGCAATAACTCAAAAGCAAACAAAGTAATTACCAGTCCCAAATAATGCTACTAGTTTAAGAGAGTTCTGAATAATATTGATCAGCTCTGAATAGTATGTCACTTCAATAATGACTTCTGAATAATACAAAAAAATGCTTTGTAACTGGCCAATGAATGCCACTGTTTATTGTAATAAGATTACCTATGATGCCAATGATTACTATAATTAGACTAATCATGTATAAATGCTATGCCAATAATTAACTCATTTTGAGTAATGACTTCTGAATAACACAAAAAAATGCTTTGTAACTGGCCAATGAATGCCACTGTTTATTGTAATAAGATTACCTATGATGCCAATGATTACTATAATTAAGTGAATTATGTTAATACTATGCCATTCATTAGCTTCTGTTTTGAATGATGACTTCTGATGGTTTGTAGCTGGGCAATGAGTGCCAATGTTCTCTGTAAACAAACGATTTATGAACATTATTCTGTAATACTACATACATGGTACAGAAATGTTCAGTAACTGGGCGATGAGTGCCACCAATTACTCAAATCAGTTGTTAGACTAGTGTAATTCTCAATGAAGACTACTATGTGACTTAATGTCCTTCACCTTCTGACCTAATTACCAGAAATTACTGCAATATCCATTTGTCCCGTCTATCCTCATGATCATGGAGCATTTGGTTTTTGCACTAATTCTACGTTGGTCTACTTTACAAGAACATGGTGTTGACACGACATGCTGTCCACCACCTTGAGCGATGCAGATGTTATTATGGTCCCACTGTTTGGTGTACCTAGTGTACTACCAAAATGATAGCATGGAATATTATTACGACATTTCAGTGTCTTGGCTACACTGATTAATACTTCAAGAAAAAGAGCTTCAGATTGTGTCACTTGGTGTTGTGTTTCTGTAGAAACATATGGACTTTCAGTGCAGCTGCGTACAACCTAAAGTGCTACAACCATGACGCAATCCTTCCCATTCCTTTCCTAATTCTTGTAAAATGATAAAGACATATACTGTGCGTGTGCACTTCCTTTCATTTGTTAACAAGATCAGTTGTCCTAAAAATACTAAAGACTTCTATAGTGTATGTGCACTTTATTTCACTCCTTGATATGTTTATTTGTTGTAAAAAAAATATTACAGAGTTTGTCAGTGCGTGTGCACTTTCGTCATTTTGTTAACATGATTTGTATTCATTGCATATACATTTTGTGATTTGCTGATATGTTCTGAACTACAGTGCGTGTGCACTTTTGCCATTTGTTAATATGTTTTGTACTCATTGTGTATACATTTTGTGATTCCCAGATATGTTCTGAACTTCAGTGCGTGTGCACTTTCGTCATTTTGTTAACATGATTTGTATTCATTGCATATACATTTTTGTGAATTGCTGATATGTTCTGAACTTCAGTGCGTGTTCACTTTTGTCATTTGTCAATATGATTTGTACTCATTAGGTTTATTTGTTGTAAAAATATTAGAGAGTTTTACAGTGCGTGTGCACTTTATGCCATTACGTATACATTTTTTTGCGATTCCCAGATATGTTCCGTATTACAGTGCGTGTGCACTTTCATCATTTTGTTAACATGATTTGTATTCATTGCATATACATTTTTTTGATTTGCTGATATGTTCTGAACTTCAGTGCGTGTGCACTTTTGTCATTTGTCAATATGATTTGTACTCATTAGGTTTATTTGTTATAAAAATATTAGAGAGTTTTACAGTGCATGTGCACTTTATGCCATTACGTATACATTTTTTTGTGATTCCCAGATATGTTCTGCATTACAGTGCTTGTGCACTTTCGTCATTTTGTTAACGTGATTTGTATTCATTGCATATACAATTTGTGATTTGCTGATATATTCTGAACTACAGTACGTGTGCACTTTATGTCATTTCATTTGTACTCATTGTGTATACATTTTGTCATTGCTTGATATGTCTGTACTCACTGCATGTGCACTATATTTTATTTCATGTTCTGCACCTATATATATATATGTACATATTCTGTGATTGTAAACTTAGTTAATTAAGAAAAATTTGTTGCTCATGGCAAGTCCAATTGACTCACCATCGCTGCCAAATTTTTGCCCCCCCCCCCCCCCCCATTGGAGGGTTGTGTAAGGTGTATGCTTCGCCGGCGATGGGCGAGGCATGACAGAATCTCTGACCAGAGAGTAGTTTATTGTTAGTTATTGCTTGTCGCGAGTCTGCGCTAGTCTGCGCGAGTCTGCGGTAGTCGGTCGCCGTATGTGACGGTACGTCACATATATATTGACATTTTTAGCGGTTGTAAATCGTAGTTTACGTATTTTATGAATATAATTAGTGTAAAAGATATAGTTAATGTTCTTGAAACAGCTGATATACAGCAATAGCATCTTTATTTAATGTCTATGAAAATAAAAAAGGATCGAAAGAGACGCGATTGTACGGCCGAGGAGGAAGGACGTATTTTGTGGTATACACACAGTTTTGTTTCGCTATACGGAAGGCAGGCATTTTATGTAAGTTATTCGTATTTTCTGCTTAAATAAACTTATTATTATTACAAAATGAATTTCTTTGTAATAGTTGTCATCTCAAATGCTCGCAGTGGCTAATTATTTTTAATAATCATTTTTTCAGTGATTTGCGCTGCGAGAAGCTCATCTTCCGATGCAGCCTCTGGTCGGCCATTACGCGCCGAAGTATTAATTTATTTTTCAGAGTGTTAACAGTAAATGTAAATGCGAGAGATTTCGTTGTAAGAACCTTATTAAATTGCAACAGATAATTAATTTACGTTAAAGTTCATGTTTTTAAACTATGCAGATTCCATGAGTTCAGTAAGTTTTATGTTGGCCGCTCCACGGCAACAATCGAAATTCTCTCAAGCCTTGCTTTGCAATCAATAAATAGAAATTAACAAAATTACATTCAATTCAGTTAAAGGTAACTATATTTTAGTCATCATGTTCAAAATCTGACGTTGGTACATGAATAACTGAGACCCTTCAAGAACCCGTTTCATATTTACTTATGCACGTAAGTAAAAGTGATAAGAAAAGACAATATCCCTGAGAGAAAGAATCATGCTGATAAATTAAAAATAAAAATATATAAAATATATATGTAATTTCCTTTGTATGTGATGTAACGAATGACAACGACGTCACAACAGACGACACATATAGCTAACTGATCAGTGCGGCAGAATGCCATGCTCCGGGTCGGAGGTTTCCTCTGCTCAGGTACTGCGTATTGTGCTGTCATCATCATTTCATCCTCATCAACACGCTATGGTTGCCAGCTTGAACAGGAGCCCAAACTGGACAACTCAAAAATGTATCATTATTATTATTTTTCACAACAAATTACACGATACATACATTATAGCTGCTACAACAAGAGGCATACATTTATTTAACTCGTACTCACTATTATTACTGCGAATCCAGTCATTCCTGCGAGTCTCAATTTTCTTTGCTTGCTATATTTTGAAGTTATAATTCCTTTCTGACTTCACAGCTTTAACACGTTCTTTCCCGTTGTTGGATTTGACAAATTTTGCAAATTCTGCACATTTCATACGATGGCTAAAATTCACAAATAGTTTGGCTTTCACCCTTTCCACTTTTCGGCCTCTGATATTTAGCATCACACTGAAAATTCGCTCTACAAACGGAATCGATGGTGGCACTGCTCGCACATGTTGAACAACTTTCAGAAAATTATGTGCTTTGCATCTCTTAAAAATGCCGCCCATTTGTTTGAAATGTTTGCGTCTGAAAAGTCCTCGATGGATGCAAGACGTCATTGAGTGCACATATTTCAGAAAATAGTTCGTCACTGCTTACATTTATGTTAAAATAATCTATAACTTTCATTATGTTCTCCATTTTAAGGTGCTCTTCAAGATGTAACTGGGAGCTAAACTTGAAAATTGAATATTTCTAAATATTTGAAAATTTCTTGCTGAGCTTCTCTGACAAATTTTGCTGGTTCATATTGCAGACATTTTTCAGCTCTTATAATAGCTTGAATCAGAAGAAATTATTTCTTTCTCTAGTAATAATTTCGTACGCACCTTCAGGAATACAGAATATATAGCAGTTACTGTATATACGGTAATCACTTTCCACGTATTTTAGGGTTGTATTAAATAAATGCATAAAATTGTGAACATAATAAATGTAAATCTCTGGGAGTGTTAATTCATAGTCCACTTCATTGTCATTTTCGTGGGCTACGAATGTCTAGATAAGTTTGGCAGTATTGTATTCATTGTGGCTTAGAAAATAGGATTTCAACAATGGCCAGTTCTGGAGCAATCTACGCACAGCAGAAAAAAAGTGAAAAACGCGAGGGAACATGCCGGAGTAGTAAGGGGTACCCAGACTGCAGGAACTCAAAATAAGTTCTTCAGCTCACTCACCTTCTCCGCGACTGAAGAAAACTCATTAAATACCTTAGCCATTAACGATTCAACATCGTATGACAATATTTTTAGTCCACATTTCGCAGTATTGTGCAGTATATGCATGTGAAAGTGTCCTGCAATAAGATATAGTGCTTCAAAAATTGTTTCCAACTCCACAAAAACAGAATGGTTTTTCCTGTAACTGACGGAACTGTGAAGATGTTTCTTAACACATCCCGCACCTTACCAAAGTCTTGCTACTGGCATGATGCTTTACCGCTTTCACTGAGTCGTGTTTCACAGTAAAACTTACATGCCATATTTTACGATATCCTGTATATTCATCTTGTTTTGGAAGCCGCCCTGAAAAGTCTATCTCTTGTAGCCATTTGTCATCGAAATGACACTCATAGCGCTGTTTTGTAGCCAGCTGCATTTTAGAAGCTATCTATAACACAATGTTCTAAGCAGAGGGGACAAGGCGGATTTCAGTGCAGTTTCCTAGTGCGGGTTGCCTAGATTCAGGGGCAAACATACTGTCAGGGGAAACTGATAGTTCTCTTATGATTGACAGGGACTTAACCTATTCTTCTGCTAAGAGGGTTAAGGCCCCTGGGTACAATCTATCCTTTTGATTCACAGCTCCTTAATCTATTGTTCCCCACCCCTCCCCCCTCGCCATCCTTCTCCCAACCCCTCTGGAAACCTCCAACCTTCCACCCTTCCCCTTGCTAAATGCAAGTACATTCTCAGGCTAGAGTTATTCGAATAGCCCCCACGTCTATCAATTTGACTGACTACTTCATTAAATTGATCAATTAATTAACCCCCTCCTCTGGTAAACCCACCAACCCTCCCCTCCACTCTCCCCTCCCCTATCTGGATATTGGCGGCTTTGTGCTGGAGAGGAGAGATCTCATGACGGGAAATTCAAATACATAGCAGAAAGTATATTGTTTATTTATAAAAAATTCAGTTTGCAGAGGTTGGATCTCTCTTGCTCATCATTCTCTACTGTTTGGAAAGATGAAGGTCTTACAAACTACGTCGAAAAGAAGTAATTTAATAGGTCGCGTTTTTTGTCCTTCTCACACAAGGAAACACCCATCACACGTAATTACCCTGTTAAAAATCTTTCGATAACGAAGCGTGCAGAGCCCACTGGCCCACACAGAATGCCAACCGCGCAGACCGTTCAGAGTCAGGGTGCACCGGGGGCCCCATGAAGCGACGTGTCTGTCAGCGGCCGTGTGACGTACTGGTGTCCAAGAGGTGTCCACTCGAGCCCTGCGACTGGCAGATCGGATGTCACAGTAATCCCCAAACAAAAGCACCCGAGAAATTCCTGTCCAAACACGTGTTCTCTCTCTCTCTCTCTCTCTCTCTCTCCCCCTCTCTCTTTTTCCTCCTGTCCTCCTGGGCCTGCACGCTCCATCGGTTATGGTCGGACCAAACCACAGACAAAGCAGCATTTATCCTGTAAGCCCCTGCAGAAAACCGATGCACGCGGGAACTCCTACCGAGGTAAATTCGGGTCTGATAATGGATTCTGTCATGAACTGCAAATTTCCCTAACCTCCCTGCCACACGTGTGCTGAATTTCACGAAATACATAACTTGAATATGTTACAGGAATTAAATGTACCACTGTACAAAGAGATAACTTCGCAGATGACATGAGAACATTTAAACAAGTCCAAGGAATACCACCACAGCCACACTCGAACACGGACTCTTAAAGAAAAGATTGCGACACACTTATGAAATCCCTGAGACACTTCGCACACACTTTTGTGGGAAATATCCTTGTCTTTGAGCACGAACTGCTTCAGGATTTACTAAATCCTATTGGATATATCTCTAGGTGCATTTTCAGAAAGAGAGCTGCACAGTAACTGATTCAATTTTGCAATGAGTTCCGCCATTGAATTCAAAAAAGATTGCGGCACACTAGTGAAACCTCTCAGTCTTCCACCATTACTCTATAATGTTGTAAGACGTCATGGTCTCCTGACCTTCATTGCTTACATATTCCGCCCTCACAATCATATTCTGCACATCAAGACGCTTCATTCGAACCCAAACTTGATAAGATAAAGTCAATGTTGTATGAATTCATGCAAACGATATGCAAATAACAAGTAAGCGCACTGTGGTTGAAATACTCGAGGCTGGCGTACACACATACATTCCAGACACGACGGTCGCAAGGGCTTTTAGTTCGGAAGAGCAACCGCACGCCAGGGGGCCCATCCCAAACTATCTACGTCGGCCGGTGACCACCCGTAGAACAGACAGCGTTTGCCCGAGTGAAAGGACGACCCCGTATTCGGCTTAAAAGCAAATTCCGCTACATTTTGTGGGAGCGCCCAGCCTACGCATTCTTTACAAATATAGCACGCAGTTTCAGAGATTTTTACAGGGAGACAGCAAACGCCAAACGCCGATGCTACAGATTTCCAGATTGGTTGCCTTAAACGAAACATCATTCTCCCGTTTTAGAAGAGCAATTCTGATTGGCAGACGATATTCCTGACACCTTGAGCTGAAGAAGTAATGGAAGAGACCAAAAGATATACCCCTTAACGACTGGCGTGGAGACGGGCTGTTCCGTTGTCACTCTTGGAGCGAGAACACGTAACGAGAGCATGTGCGCTCGTATGTGTACTCAAAGAGCGAGGAACAAGTCTCTCCTCAGCACTTCACTGGGAGAGCACCTCTGTCGAGAGCGAATCGAAGTGCGACTCTATATTGAGTCCTTGCGATTAAGCGTTGTTCACTGTGTTGGCCGCCACACTTACTGTGTGGAGTGAACGGACAGAGTCATAGTTAAACGCCCGCGAGCGAATTTTTGAGTGGCATCGCAGTGGATTGGTTATCTGACCGGTGTACCACGCCAATAGTTAGACTAGGGGCGAATAGGGGTCCTTGACTTCATCAAGGCGTAGGGAGAGTTTGATTGGCGAAGGTCAATCCAGATAGAACGAGAGTTATCATATTTGTCAGCAGCAAGCGGCGCAGACAGCAGTCATCGCAACTTACGGTATTGTGCACTACAGCTCTTGTGAGCCCAATATTTCCTCCACAACAGTACATTTCACTGCATTTCACACACGACAGCCTCGACCATACCTAGCAACATTTTAACGGATAATTATTCAAGTTGAGTAGGCGCGGCTCTCAGCCATTCTGCCAAGTCAATAACAATCTTAAACTTTGTATAGAAATTTCATTAGCGAATCCTATCCTTAAGAGGTAACTTCACATTCCGAAAAGAACCTGGAAATAACGTGTTCCGTTCGTAACTAAAAGTGCCCTTGTGATTTCCCAGAATTTTTGCAAAATAGATAATAATCTTCGTTAGTTTCATGTTTTTCTTACACTAACTAACACTACTCCAGTACCCAAGTATCCCACTAGTTACGTAAGACATTTTGTGAATTTCTGAGTCATTTCCTTACAGCGGACGACTCCAGAAGATATTTATTGCTGAAAGTTTTTCAGGCATTTCTCTTTAGAACGTTAGGAGCGTCTGTCTGACTTCTGTAGTAGTGTGGGGGTGGAAATTGCATCTTGCAGGAGTCACAGGGTAAAGGTTACATCTCAGATTAATCAGTTGCGCAAAATGACAGAATAGCAACCCCACACGCACACAATATTTGCATCCATAAACAATGTAGGTTAAATGTTTAAAGTCTTAGTACATTTGAGAGTGTTGCTTTAAAGAATTTGTTTCAAATACATTTGCACACAAAACCCGGCACTGTCTTCCCAGGTGCATGTGGAACGGAAATACATTACGGCAAAATTCTCTCTCGAATATATATATATATATATATATATATATATATATATATATATATATATATATATATATATATATATATATATATATATGACCACAAATACACCACGCCGAAACTATCTAGACGATCCTACATCACGTAAAAAAATATTGTTAATTACACTATCACAGTAGTTTGGTACACGAGGCACGGTCATAACTGGGGGTCGCGCAAAGCGCTGGCGCGTCCGTCAGTGGCCGCAGCTCACCACGTTGTGATGTCCAGACTGGAAACAGGGTTTTCCGGATGAATACGTGAGCGTGCGGAAACTGTAGCCGGCCAGACCAGAACCAACTTGTCGTGCGAGCTCAGACCAGCTCACAACCAAAATTCAAATCAAAGCCAGTAATATATTCATACATATTCTTTCATTAATCTGTCTGTGGGAGACAGGGGTCCCCTACTTGGGTAGATATTATGACTGCACCCCCCACCCTTCCTCCGCATGACATAACAAATGTCATCACAACGGAATGGAATGAAGTGCGGTATAGTAGCCACCGTGTGTGGTCTCCCGCATGTGTCTACCGTCAGGACACCGCCACGAAGGTCAAAACAGCCCAATGTCATAATTACAAATCACATTACTAAATACCACCGACCACGGACCGGATGTCGGACTCTTTTGATCTCGCGGCCCCGACGGAGAGCATCAAGAGTTGGCGTTCTGTTGATTGGCAAATTCCAGACACACTTCCTGCCTCTGTCGCTCTCAAGAGGCCACTCCCTGCTTGTGTGTGTGAACCATCGTCTCCAAAAACGAAGATGGAGGTTTACATCTCTCCTCAGAATACTGTATTCCTATTGGGTAATGCTGGAGACAAGGGGAAAGCTGACGCAATTTCGATATTGAAAACAGAGAGAAGTAATCCATTTGCACTATCCTGACAAATTAATTGTTTATCAATTTGCAGGAGTCAAATGTTGCTGTTGTTGTCGTCATCAGCCCTGAGACTGGTTTGATGCAGCTCTCCATGCTACTCTATCCTGTGCAAGCTTCTTCATCTCGCAGTACGTACTGCAGCCTACATCCATCTGAATCTGCTTAGTGTATTCATCTCTTGGTCTCCCTCTACGATTTTTACCCTCCACGCTGCTCTCCAGTACTAAATTGGTGATCCCTTCATGTCTCAGAACATGACCTACCAACCGATCCCTTCTACTAGTCAAGTTGTGCCACAAACTCCTCTTCTCCCCAAATCTGTTCAATACCTCCTCATTAGTTATGTGATCTAACCACCTAATCTTCAGCATTCTTCCGTAGCACCACATTTCGAAAGCTTCTGTTCTCTTCTTGTCCAAACTATTTATCGTCAGATCGCTTAAAACACTCGCTCCCACCTTACAATGATCCTTCTTCACAATAAAACATATTTTCAGGGTCTGAGTATCACATGCAAACATTATGCAAATCGAGTAATGAAATTTCCGTGACAAATACATCGTAGCGCTAAATATATCCGAGGTCTAGTACGCACGCTCCTCCACCACAACGTTTCCACTTAACATGTGTGGTGAAATAAAAAAAATTCTGACGACCGCACAACCTCGCGATCACGAAGCGCACCATACCCTGTTCAAGCTTCTTCATCTCGCAGTACCTACTGCAGTCTACATCCATCTGAATCTGCTTACTGTATTCATCTCTCTACGATTTTTACCCTCCACGCTGCCCTCCAGTACTAAATTGGTGATCCCTTGATGTCTCAAAACATGACCTACCAACCGATCCCTTCTACTAGTCAAGTTGTGCCACAAACTCCTCTTCTCCCCAAATCTGTTCAATACCTCCTCATTAGTTATGTGATCTACCCATCTAATCTTCAGCATTCTTCCGTAGCACCACATTTCGAAAGCTTCTGTTCTCTTCTTGTCCAAACTATTTATCGTCAGATCGCTTAAAACACTCGCTTCCACCTTACAATGATCCTTCTTCACAATAAAACATATTTTCAAGGTCTGAGTATCACATGCAAACATTATGCAAATCGAGTAATGAAATTTCCGTGACAAATACATCATAGCGCTAAATATATCCGAGGTCTTGTACGAACCCTCCTCCACCACAAAGTTTCCACTAAACATGTGTGGTGAAAAAAAAAAAAAATTCTGTCGATCGCACAACCTCGCGATCACGAAGCGCAAGATTCGCCGAATGCGCTGGCTGGGAGAGAGAGACGCACATCCGCGCCGGCCATGAGCGACCGAACCGAAAGAATGTGTGCACGCAATAGAACTATCAGAAACAATAAATTGATCAATCGCTAATTTGACCTCGCAATTGGGTTGTTAAGCACTATAGACTTCCTAAATTGGTCCTCTCCCCTAGATTCGAGAGGAGCGAGGAAGGTTCTACTGCGTGACAGAATAGAGACAACAGCAAATACCACTGCAAGACAGAGTCCACTGCGATGTATTGAGAAGCACTAAGCACTTCACACTTAGACCACGATCCAGTCCGTAGCAATAAGCTGTCATGGGTAGATGTAACCTCAAACACTCGCACATACCGCGAGGTCTTGTCCCGAGGTCCACGTGCAGTTCGCTTGTGCCCCCTCGTACACTGCCAGCGCCAACGTAAAGACGTCAGTGAACATGTGTATATGCCGGAGTGCAGCACCCCCAGCCATGGAAGGCATCTGGGGATAATCTGAGTGGTGGGAATTCGGATGTTACCGATACGACCAGCACAAACATCCATCATTTTGAATCTTCTGTCACGTAACATGCACACGTCTACTTCTGTCGCACTCACCCAGCACACTGGCCACTTCGCCAGCCCTCGCTGCCGCGGACTAGATCAGAAAGGTAGGCACATTCTTTGTACATGTCACAGGCTGAGCTAATCCATTACTTCCAGTTCTAGACTCCTCGTGTCTGCCTTGCAGGCAGCCGCGGTGCACTGTGAAACAATCTGATGCAGCCTAAAGGTATACAGTAGTTCAAAAAATGGTTCAACTGGCTCTGAGCACTATGGGACTTAACTTCTAAGGTCATCAGTCCCCTAGAACTTAGAACTACTTAAACCTAACTAACCTAAGGACATCACACACATCCATGCCCAAGGCAGGATTCGAACCTGCGACCGCCCCGGCCGGCTATACAGTAGTTCTAAACAATTCCACGCCGATATAGACCAACCAGTTTAAAAAATCCACTTTACCCTATAGCGATGTTGTTGACCATACATCTCGAATTTCTCATCGAAATGTAGATTCCTCCCGTTTATACGAGTTATTTTCGAAGACCGAAAAATCGGACAATAAACGCTTGTTCACGTCTCTAATGTATCGTTACTTGTTGTGAAAATCCTGTTCAGGACTATGGCGCAGGTTATATTCCCTCGAAGTATTCTTTCGTCAGGTAGAAAAATATCTTTACTTATCTGCCACATCATGCATCATTGGACTAGGATATTAAACTTATTTTTGGCTCATGACGGAGTGCTAAGAACTACCACTGTCACAGGACGCCACCCACTTTCGAACTCTCTCTTAAGGTAACCAAAGGTCTCACGACATCAAAGAGAAGCTGTAAATTTGAGTTTTATACTACATATCACTTTAAAAAATCAATAACACATCTGATTTTATTACGTTGGTTGCGTCTCCCTGTGTAGGTGGACTGATGAAATATCGGTAAAAGATATCGCTGCAACGGAAGAAACACCAAGTGAATAATCATATCCATTCTCAGACAGGAATTTGCCTTGGAAGGATTTCTTGTGTGCATCGGTATTCTGCAGGGGTTTACAGGGTGAACGCTGCATTGTAGCAGTTTGGTCTGACCATGACCAATGGCACATGCAGGCCCGGGAAGACAAGCTGAGAAGGAGAGAGAGAGAGCACACTATTGCGTCCCCAGTGCTATATTACGAAAAGACTTAAAAAACGGTATTTATAAAGAAGAGACATTTAAAATTTGAATAATAAGTGGACACTAGCCGCTCTGGCGAACATAAATTTTTCTCCGTATTATAATAATTTCTCTGTGTAAGTTTCGAGTGCAAAGAAATATAACAAAATGTTCTAAAGAGACGACAAGATACGCTCTTTTGTTAATTTTTTAGTCGTCTTCACTTCTTCTCTTGTCTTGGTTGCGTGTAGACGGACATCTTGCGAGTGATGGCAAATGTAAGCATATTTGTATGAGTTAAGCAGATAATATATTAATTTGATATTATTGTGCACTTTTAATTTGTAAGAGGTGATCCCGATTTCATGTCCGCCTTCCTTGAATTAACCTGAATTCAAGTAATTTATAGTTCAACAATCGCAGCGGCCGATGCAGCCAACGACGCCATTACGTGGCGATATTAACTAATAGGAAATTAGCGGAAGCGAAAAACTCGCCCGCTATTAACATAATATTTATTTTTCTCCACAGCCGCACGAAGTTGCAGAAAATACGTAGCCTTAAGATTCTTATTTTCAGTTTCATAGCCGAGAGCCAGAGCCAGGACTCCGACTACAATACAAAGGTTAACGGAGGTAAGAAGAAATACTCTCGCGCGTGTGTGGGCCGTAGTTATAATTAACAACTAAAGATTTTTTACTTTAAAGTGAACTGACTAGCCGAGCAAAGTAACATGAAAAGTTTATTCGATTGTTCAACTTATATGCTCAAATCTTAAGATTCAGTGAGTCTAACGTACATTAACGTAACAAATAATTTATACTGAAGATGAATATTGTTAAAAAAAGGGAGAACTTCACAAAAGCATTTCATCTAAAATCAAAATTGAACGAAATATCATTTTTATTAAGGCCCACCACGTAAGTCGGCAACAATCAAAACAAAATAATAATAATAATATATTAAATTACGACGGCCGACGGACGCTAGAACATATTTGGACAGGAATTTGTTGGGCGCTTTAGTTCGGAGATTAGCGTGACATCCGATCTGTCAGCTGCAGAGCCTGAGCAGATGCCTCTTCAACTCGATTGCGTGGTGTGGCCACTGGCTGACAGATTACTTTATGTGGCCCCTGGTGCACCCTGCCTTTGAGCAGTCTGTGCAGTTGGCATTCTGTGTGGGCCAGTGGACTCTGCACGCTTGTAACAGTGTAATTACGTGTGATGGGTGTTTCCTTGTGCACTTCGCACAGCCGGCCGGTGTGCCGTGCGGTTCTAGGCGCTTCAGTCTGGAACCGCGTGACCGCTACGGTCGCAGGTTCGAATCCTGCCTCGGGCATGTATGTGTGTGATGTCCTTAGGTTAGTTAGGTTTAAGTAGTTCTAAGTTCTACGGGACTGATGACCACAGATGTTAGGTCCCATAGTGCTCAGAGCCATTTGAACCATATTTTTGCACTTTGGACAACAAAAGCGATCGATTAAATTACTTCTTTCCCATGTATTTTACAAGACATGTATCTTCCCAAACAGGAGGGAATGACGAGCAAGAGAGATCCAACCCCTGCAAACTGAATTTCTTATAAATAAGCAATATACCTTCTGCTATGTAACTGAATTTCCTGTCATGAGATCCTTCCTCTTCAGCACAGAGCCGCCAATATCCAGGTAGGAGGGGCAGAGAGTGGAGGGGAGGATTGGTGGGTTTGCTACATGGGGCTTAATTGATTGATGAATTTAATTAAGTTGTCAGTCAAACTGGTAGAGTGAGATGGGGCTGTTCGAATAACTCAGGCGTGTAAGTGTACCTGTATCAGAGAGGGGCAGTGAGGAAGTTTGGGAGTTTTCTGAGGTGTTGGAAGGGGCAGGGGGATGGGGAGGGGTAGAGGAACAATAGGTTAAGGAGCTGTTAGTCAAAAGGAAGGACTATCCCCACGGGGTCTTGACACTCTAAGCAGAAGAGAAGTTTAAGGCCCTGTCAGTCAAAAGAGAACTATGTTTGCCCCTGAATGTATGCAGCGCCCTGAATGTATGCAACTCACACTAACACATTGCCTTGTCTCCCTACTTTTATGTATGTAAAGATATCACACAGTCACTACAACACCGTTCTTAAACTTTTTAATTTTAAACTAAACGCATACCGTGTGTGGTTCAACTAGTACAGCCTTTTAAAAATATTTTACTACATCAATTAGCCCCGTGTAACAATGGGCATACTTAGAATGTTCATTTGTGTCACAGCAGTATTCCTTTTAAAATTAGTAGGTCTTTATTGCACGCACTGATAATAAAATGAAAATGCGACAGTGTCACAGCTTGTTTTGTTTGTTGTATATTAGTGAAGAAGAAGAGCAAATAGACATAAACTGATATTGTAACTCTGCTTTATTGTCTACCTGGAAGTGACATGCAGCTGTTGTAAGAAAATACAAGCTTTCCTAGTTCGTTCTTATTGGAGCAGTCTTCAAATGACTTGACGACAATGGTAACCGCTTGTTGACACAAATGAACACGCCAACTTATGTTAAAGTACATAGGAATTAGTTGTGACAAATTAACAGTGCTCCGAACTTACGACACAATATGATACAAACTATTGAACCCAATGCATAATCAAATAGAGAAACTTGATTGGCTCCATTTGCATTATCTGTCTTCTGTAAAACTTTTCTTTTAAAAAATGGAATAAGTAAAAATGAATATAGCGTAATTCAATGGGCCCGAAAACTGGACTTTTGACGTCCAGGCTGGACATTCGACCAGACACCGTAGTTTTTATTTACAAATCGGACTGGGTGGTCTAAAACCGGACGGAATGGGAGGCCCTAGCCACACGCACGTTATGTTTCACTCGAAAATTCCAAGATGGCTGCGGTCTTTTTAAGATGGAATATTTTTCTCAAAGTGGAGTTTTTGAGGCTTTTGGGATTTAGATCTGGACATCATCCTAAAAGTTTCTGCCTAGTTTCAGCTTGTTTTAAAAAATGTTTGGCTTAATGTCTAATTTGAGTG
Source organism: Schistocerca nitens (assembly GCF_023898315.1). Lineage (NCBI taxonomy): Eukaryota > Metazoa > Arthropoda > Insecta > Orthoptera > Acrididae > Schistocerca > Schistocerca nitens. Next base: position 1,013,109,262 of record NC_064614.1, on the reverse strand, counting down.
GACTAAGTTCCAGTCCCTGGCGGTAATTGCCGTTGACAGCACTAATGCCACTTTACTCTTTCGTCTGCATTCAGTACTGCCCGATTCTGCCTCGGATTTGTTTTTTCGGCGGTGTTGGTTGTACGTCAGCAACAGTAGCGATACCTTTACTGATGAAGACTTGGCTAATATGAACCACATGTTCACTGAATGCAGTGGCCACGGTCTAAGCTCAAAGTCGCGACACTCCGTCTCGTTTTTGTTACCCCAGCGATAGCGGCGACCCAAGCCGCCAGAAAGCGACACTTCTGAATACGATAGCGTATGTGTGAGAATACTACCGTTTATACTGATTAGTAACACAGTTATTACAATAGATTGTGTGTGTAGTGTTATAAGAATCGACAATCACTAAAAAATTACCCCACATTTGCTGTTATTGAGATTCATAAGGACCCTGGGAGATACGAAACGGTGCAGTACAGAACAGTTTATTTACGACTCGCTTGTAATGTACAGCTGTTTACTGAATAATGACGTTTTCTCACCAGACCTAGAAATTGTTAGTTAACACCAGAAGATCTGACTTTTTAGAGAAAGACGACGTATATCTGTCCAACAAAACAGTTTTTTTCGCTACACTTTCAAAAAAAAATGGAACGTAGGAAACCTATATGGAATGTAATACCTTCATTATTCAACGCAACAAATAAACCACCATAAATGTAACTTACAATTTAACTGTTCCCCATCATAGGAGAACCCAGTTTCACAGTTGGCGTTAAATGCATGCCTGAAGCAAAAGTAATTACATCTACAAAAACATTCGTGCATTAGAAAGTCGAGTGAAGTGTAGGAAAGGATGAACCTTTGGATACCAAAAAAAATTTTAAGTGTCTAGGAAAGCGCCCTTGATAATGACAACAGACATCAACAAAAATATACGTTTTCATGCATGAAATGTATTTACATTCTCTTGCGTTCAGCGGAATAAGCTACAAATATAGACATATTGGAAAGTGTTTCTTCATGAATGAGTTGTAGCTTACGTCACTGAATCAATCTCATTCGGCTATTTTCACATGTATTTAACAATAATTCGAGTCCCTTGGTAACTTACTAACGCTTGGAACACACTAATATAACCACTGTTCCACTAATTAAGAAGAAAATAACAAAAACAAACATTACACTTACGACAAATGTGACTGCTATGAGCAAGCTTGGATTGCTAGACTCGCTCCAGCCGTCAAACGGTACAACTATCGCACCAGAGTGGTCGGACTGTGTTTATTGACTGTGCCTATAATTAGCAGTGATGCCAATTATAAGACTGTACTTTTGCATCTGAGGGTTTTTGCACTACTGTATGCTGTGTCCTACGTTGTACGTTTTGGCGATTGCATATTACAGGTTTATTCACTATTGCGCAGATACTTTCGCCGAATCTAAGGTAACTGGGGTAACATTAATGATAATGGCATTATTACTCTGCAGCTTGCCATCGGAACCACGGTCTCTTACATAAAAATGCTCAGAAGTATCACTGAACAACCTCCAAATTTTTTACCACAATAGTACATTTGCTTGATTAGTCGATAATAAACAATCCTAGTGCGGCAATTGATGATTATATTCAATAAAATTTTAATACCGCTAAGGACAAATAAAGATCAAAAACATTAAACCAGAAAGTAATAACGGAAGAATTTCATTTCTTAAAATACTCCATAGTGTGCTCAAAATATTTTATAGCAGAATTAAAAGAGGAGTGTTTAATGAGCACTATGCATATAAACGAAAACACAGCCTAGGCATGGACGACAGATAAAAGGTGCTTGTTTAATGTGATTAACTATACACGTAAATCAAAACAGCTGCTAGGCATGAACGGCGATAAACGGTAGGCGTTTGAAATGGCTTTACAAGTGGCGAACAAAAACACACACTATGCTGGGATTTCAGATAAAGGGGACTGTTTTATGAGAACATGCTATGGAAATTTACAAACAAAATCTTAAGTAAGGACTTCTCGATTAGGAAACTATTTCATCTCTCTGCTTATGTTACGTTCACGACCTACTGGCTTGTCTGAATGATCTGACGTTATAAGATTACAGTGGCCCAAAAAACATATTAATACTGATTATATGCACACAGATAATTCGGATATATTATCACTTAAGCTCAGTGGTGACAACGCAAGGGTTAAACTGGGACTCATTATTGTAAATTAATTTCATTCCCTTCATAACACATTAATGTACACATCCCGTGATTGGAGAAGGTTATACTTACTGAACTATATGAAGTTTGGAATCGTGTCGTGTATAAAAAAAAATAGGTTGATAATCACAAAGAACAGCATTTTATTTGCGATTAGATAATGAGATTGCCAAGGATATCGTAAGATGGCTCTTTTTTGATGATGTTATTGGATGTGTTAACATATGTAAACGAAACTGATATATTGAAAGATCTGTGGTCGGAGAAACAGTTGCTAGGCAACTGTATCTGTGTCTGCGATGGCAGCACTGTGGAATAGTAGAAACTTTTGTCAGTCGGTAGTGGAAAGCTGAGGTCTGCAGCAGGTAGGGATTGGTTGAGTGTACAGTGCAATGCATGAACGCATTTTTGGAACTATGTGAGTTGCTTGTAGGTTCTGTCAGTTTCTTTATTTTACCAGGGCCAGGTGTCAGTGCAGAAATTTTCATGTATTTCAGGTTACGTTCTTATATAAGTCGATATTACAGTTTGGACTTTTTAAAAATATATTGTTACGTTTCTATTTTTCAATCAGTCCGCACTGATCAAGTCTACTGAACGTGAAATTATTGGTTTGCTTATGAATGAGATCGGTTTTCACACACACGGGGTTCTTTTCAATTTCATGCACGTAATGTGGCTTTGAGCTCAGTAGCACATTTAGGTTGTCAGTTCATATTCCCAGATTTGTATTTATGTAAACACACACACAAGTAAAGGCAATTCTTGGCGACAGCCTGCGTGGGATCCGTTCATTTGGTTTTCTTTGAAGCGGTTAGAATATTAAATTCTTTTTTGGCAGCAGCAAACAGCAACAGCTCGTAGTTGGTACACTGTTCAGCCATTTGTGTAATTACTTTTCAGCTTGTGATTTACTCTCTGTGTGTTCTGTTTGTGTAATGCGTGTGTCTATTACGTAGGAAAAGTTATTTTAGTTGGTCAAGGTATGAACTTCGTGCTTTCTTAGATACGTTTTTATGTTGGCGTAACTACCGTTTCTGGTGCAATTTATTTTTGTTTTTTTGTTTCGTAATTAAAAGTCAACTCATTATGGAGGTTAAATTTCACTATCCGATACGTTTGTTTCAGAGAATGTTCTCACAGCTCGAGCGAAAATCTGACAATTTAGACACAATTAGGGAACAAAGTAACACACGGCTTGACCCATTAGATGAACAGTTGAAACAATTCCAAAGGAAGTTGAAACTTTGTCGGAAGAAATAAAAATCGATCTCAAAACTGAATTATAACCTGTAATCGACCGCATGCAAATATTAGAGACAGAAGTCGAGCAAATTAAAAACAGGTAACAGAGCGAATACGATGGAATTCTTGGCAAAATTCTTGTACCTAATGAAGTGGTAAAACCTAATGAAATGGTAAAACAAGTACAGCAACGCACCACACAAGTACAGGAACAGGTCGACATGGTAACTGCCCAAGTAGAAACTTTGCAAACCTTGACACATACGCGCACTGAACGTTTTATTGAAATAACAGAGCAAATACAAGAGATTAGCAATAAAGTGGCATATTTGTTCACCAACTCTGACAATGATTCAGTTCATACGACAGCAGTGCGTTTTTCGGAAACGGCGGAGTATCAGTCACTGAAACATTTCGAAGAAAAACAAGATAAGATATACGAACAGCAGAAGGAAGACAACAGGCGGCTTCAGGCACAGCTCAAACGCATTGAAAACAGATTGAACGGAAATAATCGCGAGCAGGAACCTTCTTCTTCCAGCAGTCCAGCAAGAGAGAATACAGAAAACTGTCACCATCTCTGACGTCTTGGGGAACAGTAATTTATGCAAAACAATTCACCACAGCAACACAGTGAGCGTAGCGCTTTGTGGAGTCAAAATATCGGCGCGCCAAGACGAAAACATTCCGTAAATATAATGGCGACATACATCCCCAAGCGTGGTTGAACCAGTTTTATTATGCTATTCCACCACTTGGCCTTTAGAACACAAGCAAGTATTCATGTGCAGTTTTCTTGAAAATGAACGTGCTGTAAGAATTCGAGCACATATTAGCGAATGTCGTCTTCACCGAGATTTTTATAACACTTTTATCTTAGCGTACTGGTCACCAGAAGAACAAGACCGTATTAAACACAGCATAATCATGTTGCAAAACTTCGAATAATCAGATTTTCCAGCCCTGAACAGTACATTTAAAATGTAATCAGACGCAACAGACACCTTTACAACCCACTCAGCTCCCCTGAATTGATCAGAATTTGTTTCATAAAACTACCAGCACATTTCCGTCAAATTATCACTGCGAGCAGATGGAAAGACAAGAATGTGGAATTTGTTAATTTATTACGTGAGTTAGAACTAGACTGTCGAAGAAGCAATAGAAAAGTTTGACAATCATGACAACGTATATTCTCGTAATCATAACAGAAAGTACGGGTCATATAGTAGGTTTTGCAACGAAAGAAATTTCAGACACATCCGGCAGCACCACACATATAATAAGGATATCTGGCATCAAAACAGCTACCAGAGTTGTCAACATTTTCAGAGTAATGGCCGTCAGCATTTTAATCAAAACAAAAATCACTACGGTAACGCCAATGATTATAATGACAAACAATACAACGGTAACAGATATGTACGTTCAAACAAAGGTAACAAGCAAAATGAATCAAGCTTTATTCAGAGGTCGCGTCAACACAACCAACACAATCAGCAAGAGTGGCAAAATTCAGAACAGTTTAACGAAAAGAAGCAAGTAGAGATCGTTGAAGTACGTAAGCCCAAGAGAATCGATAACACACACACAAATAAAAGCAACTCACGTACAATATTCACAAGGAAGGAACAGAAAACTTCTGACGTATGCACACACTTTACAAAAGACGGTAATGTATTCTTAAAAACGTCTCATTGTATTTAATTAACGGAAGGGTCCCTTAACACAAACAATAGAACAAAAATATGACTACAGCGGCACTTTCATAAACGTGGTTAGCCTCATGTTCGAGACAGATGTGAAATGTATGGGATAGGACAGCACAAAGAGAGTGTGAATTACTTGTACCTGTTCCCGTAGCCAAACGTGGTAGGATGCTACGGGTGATATTAAATCTCATGAACAATTACAATTAAACCCATTGGAGCAAATCAGAGAGAACACCGGCAGATTACAGGCCATCTACCATGATAGCAAAAGAGAATTAAAATCTATAAATCAAAAGCGAAAGAGAATCTTCTATATATTTTGGTAATCGTTCTACACGTAATTTCGTGTATTACAAGGATTACAGCGTTACATAAAGGGTATAAGACAAGAGACACGTGACATGGACTACTTACCAAGACTATGTCCACTAGTGAGAAAAAATGGCGCAACTCGCTTGAAATGAACAAAAGCAAAGGGTAAGGGAATGACAAAATCAGTTCGCTGAAGGCCCTCGCCTTTACACTTAATCAATACTCAATGGATTTAACCTGACCACAGTACCACGTGACAGATTCACAGGCAAAGAACCAAGGTCTAAAATTCTAGTTAATGGGTTAAAAATCACAAAAAATTACGAAAGAACTATCTCCATAAATCTTGCGAACAAATAGGTATATGAATTAGTAATGTAGCGCCTCATGAGAGACTAAATACAATGAATAACATTTTTTAATGGACAAAGCCCTTCATACAACTGCACTCTGCAGTCTGCGCAGGAAAGTTAAATAAAATAAATAAAAACATATACGCGAAAAACTCTTGTCGAATAACACACTTGAAAGGTTCAGATTAAGCCCTGCTACATGTTGAAACAACGCAAAATGCTACCTAACTGCAAACAGTAAGCTCTAAAGAGCACCACCTTTTACTCACACGTCAGAAAGAAGAATGCTAGTCTGCTGGCGACGTGGAGGTGAGAAAGAACCCCTTACCTAGCGCCAATCCTGCTTAGAGGGGTTTTGGTGGGAACAGTATACCACTCGCCTTACCTGAGTTCACTGCGATACGCTGTTACACGAGTATTGTCAGGGTGGCAAATTCAGTTATACAGTGATTAACTTTCTGGTTGCCTTCCGAACTTTCAAACCATTCTTCACTCAGCGAATCGTTCAGAAGGGTGTACAGGAAAGGATGCAGGGCAAACGCATACAAACACGTAATAAGTAAACACATTTCCGACTCATCCTTCCTCCAGGGCTTATCAAGTAGTTCAAAAAGAGTAATATTCGCGTGACGTGCATGATATCAGCAGACCAGAAATTCTGAATTGACAGCTCTTATGAAACAGCACTGACGTCACACCTTAGCAGAAGAACTGGCAGAGAACCCGAGAAAATGCCGTCTTATGTAAAATGTCTAAGGCTTCCAAAAAAATGGTTCAAATGGCTCTGAGCACTATGGGACTTAACATCTATGGTCATCAGTCCCCTAGAACTTAGAACTACTTAAACCTAACTAACCTAAGGACAGCACGCAACACCCAGTCATCACGGGGCAGAGAAAATCCCTGACCTCGCCGGGAATCGAACCCGGGAACCCGGGCGTGGCAAGAGAGAACGCTACCGCACCACCTAAGGCTTCCATCCAGTTCCTTCTTCACCATTTGGTATGGCAGCTGAAGATAGCAAAACGAAAGCCGAAGTTTTAAATTTCACGTTCAAGAAATCGTTCACGCAGGAGAATCGTACAAACGTACTGTCATTCGAGAATCGGACAGAATCCCGTATGGACGACGTAGTAACAAGCATCCCTGGCGTAAAGAAACGACTGAACGTGTAAGTAGGCTGTTTCGGTTTTTTTTAATGGTAACGCCACGTAGTGCTCTGTATGAAAATCACTGGCTGTGCTGTGTGCAGTATGTGGCTGGTTTGCATTGTTGTCTGCCATTGTAGTGCTGGGCAGCTGGACGTTAACAGCGCGTAGCGTTGCGCAGTTGGAGGTGAGCCGCCAGCAGTGGTGGATGTGGGGAGAGAAATGGCGGAGTTTTGAAATTTGTAAGACTGGATGTCATGAACTGCTATATATATTATGACTATTAAGGTAAATACATTGTTTGTTCTCTATTAAAATCTTTCATTTGCTAACTATGCCTATCAGTAGTTAGTGCCTTCAGTAGTTTGAATCTTTTATTTGGCTGGCAGTAGTGGCGCTCGCTGTATTGCAGTAGTTCGAGTAACGAAGATTTTTGTGAGGTAAGTGATTTGTGAAAGGTATAGGTTAATGTTAGTCAGGGCCATTCTTTTGTAGGGATGATTGAAAGTCAGATTGTGTTGCACTAAAAATATTGTGTGTCAGTTTAAGCACAGTCCTGTATAATTTTTCAAAGGGGACATTTCATATGGCGACCCTGCCAGGATACCTCACTGGAATCTTCTGATTTTTTCTTGTAGTTTGTGTAATTAGTGTAGCTTTAGTTTATTGTTAGTGCATAATTGTAGAGAGAATCTCCTTTGTAGTTGCAGTCTTTCATTGTTGTACAGTAAGACAGTTGTGGCATGCATGTAAATTTGCACCAAGTATTTCGCAGCTGCGCTTGCAATTAACTAGATATTTTTTCAACGCTATGTTAATGTGCTTTTCTGTGTTATCGTGTGAAATATTGTGACAATAATGGCGTGTGAAAAACGTAATACTAGGCTCCAAATAAACTGAGACATGACAGTGAAGACGAAAGCAGTGTGTTAGCGCCACCGTGTAATGAATTAACTAATGTTCAAAGTAGTAATTTGGTAATTGTGCATAGGGAAATGGAGCGGGCTGCAAATAATGGTGTAGGCAGTGAAACAATTAGTGAACAGGGAAGCATTATCGATTGATCGGTCAGCAACAGCTTGCCTCAGGAATCCGAAATGACAGGACACAATCTCGCAAATACTGTAGATTCAGGTTTTGGGTCCTCACCGTTTTCTCAAATAAGTCAAGACTCATTTTCTGCTTGTCAAAATTTGAATGTTGCCGGTGCAAATTCACTGCCGAAAAGCACTGAGGAACATGTTTCAGACACCAGTGCATTGTTATTACAATTAATACAACAAATGGGACAAACACAGCAAAAGCTTCAAAAGTTAGACGCAATGGAACAAAATCTTCACACCACGCTTGAACAAACACGTGAAGATTTAACTACTGAGTTATATGAAATCGAATCGAAATGTCAAAAAGTCTGTAATGACGTAAAAACACAAATTTGTGAGCATTACCAACCTATTTTTTCGCGTCATGAAAAAGCATTACAGAATCACGAAGCAGCCATAAAAGAACTGCAAACTATTGTTCATGAAAATCATGAGACCTTGCAAGCTAAAATTGACTCAGTTGCATCTACCGATTCGGTTACGCAACTTGCAAAAACTCAGGAAAACTTAAAGGACACAGTAGATAGTCTGAAAATTGGTTCAGAAAGACACATGGAGGAAATTAGTTCATTATCAGAGAAAGTAACTGAACTTTCGGATCAGCTAAATAATGTATCTATGAAGGTAGATGATAATCTGAATGACACAAAACCGGTAGACTTTAATGACACAGAAGAGTGCGAACAAATTAGGAAATTCAAACAAAATCAGAATCAAATTAATACGCAACACCAAAGAGAAATCCGGGAAGTACAAGATCAGCTGACACAGGTAATACAAGCATTACGTATTTCAGAGGACACTCGCGCCCCAATGCGGGAAGAGGGACATAGAAATACGGAACAGCCACAAAATAATAACACAGCGCATTTCGTAAATTATGAAAGAAATTGGCAAGGTGCACCGAATTCTCACATGGAACCGCCGAATCGACGTAACAATGACCGATATGCGACTCGCCGACATGATGATTTTGACTATAAGCTGTTCATTCCTACACGTAAATTTAAAATATTTAAGAATTCTGGCAACGACATTCATACACAAGCGTGGCTCCATCAATTCTCTCATTGTTTTCCTCCCAACTGGTCATTAGAGCACAGATTAGAATTTATGTGTGGCTATTTAGAGAATGAACCAGCTGTAAGAATGCGATCGGTCATTCACGATTGTCACAGTGAAGGTGAATTTTACCATGCCTTCCTCTCAGCATATTGGTCTCAAGCTACACAAGACCGAGTAAAACATAGCATCATAATGATGAAACATTTCGAACAATCTGGATTTTCCAGTCTTGTGAAATATTTTGAAGACGTGTTGCATAAGAATCAATATCTTTCAAACCCATACAGCCCTTCAGAACTCATCCGAATTTGCTTAATGAAATTGCCTGAACATTTAAGAAATATTATTTTGGCAGGACGTTGCAAAGACGACATTGAAGCTTTTCAGGGACTCTTACAAGAATTAGAAATTGACACAGACAGTCGCGGGATGCGAAAACAGGAAAACAATCACTACAGGTCACATCCGTCACAATTCCGTGACGACAGAAACAATAACTGGACACGACAAGTCTATTCTTACAACGCAAATCGTGACCAAAACAGACACGACCCATATGACAACCACTGGTAGAGTAATAATAGTTACAGAGGAAGATCGCATTTCCGTAGTAATGAATATGACAGAGATTACCACAGAAACAGACAATATGGGAACAAAAACAACTATTATCAAGGGAGACAGAATAACTTCAGACGCAACAGTTCAGCGCGCAGTTACGATTCCGGGAGAAATTCTCCACCACATGACTGACAAACAAGAAACTATGTAAACTACCGACAAAACGACAGACCTGAATTCCATCAGAACTGGCGGGATTCAAACAGAGCAGGGCACTCTCGACAAGGTGAATTTGTAGAAGTTAGGTCTCCTAATCCCAATAATGACGCACGCCAACAAAGAGTCAGACAATGACTCGCACCGCAGGCAGCCACGTGCGCCGGCTGGCTCAGGGAAAAATTACATAGACGCTAACCTTGAGAAAAATTTTAGCATTCTTTACCGATGTACCATATACCACATGATAATTCCACTGATGCTGAAACTCTGCGTACTAGGAAGTGTAAAGGTTTACACCACATTTCACATGTAAAACCGTTTATTGAAAGATAATCTGCTTTTTAACTTTGTCTTTGCCATAAAACTTTTCACTTCACATTTCTAGTATGCATTGTCAGACTTAGAAACTGTTACCATGCAACAACGTTTGAAGTTAAATATCCAATCAAGAACCAAGAGAACTTATTTAAACAGAAATTACGAATGCATTGTTATAGTGAACAGACGTCACAGTGTTATTGTGTGTGTACATTCTTGCTTGTTAGTTGCAAGATTACGTAACGACTATAAGGCTCACATACTTAGAACATATACTGGCACTGCTAATGAGATTTTCATGCAACATTTTGGTTTACTGGAAAAGACATTCTTTATTTGAAGTACTTTCTGTGGGATTAAAGATGACTTAGCATTTGGTTTCTTTGACAGCTACACAATTATATCACGACGCTACTAATGTGTGTCACAATTTACATTGTTGCTTTTGTGCTGTAACTGCTTTATATCTGCACAGTTTTTCTGAATTCTTCTGGAAAGTAAAACATGTTTAATAGTAACTTTGTGGTATAGCTACAATAAGACAGCCTTTTTTTTTGTAGCACAACAATACGTTACAGTGTAGTACTTTCTTGATCATGGTACTGTACGTAATAACTACGATATCTATACGCAAAGCATTTCACTTTTGTTTATCATGAGGTAAGTACATTGGCTTCTGCAGAACTTAGCTTTCGGAGGACAATAACTACGACACTTGCACAGAGATTATCTTACAGCAAGACGCACATTTAGCGGTACAGGACACGCATTTGAGTGATTAATTTTGTACTTAAACCATTTATTTTTCAAGATTTTTGAATTACAAAGAAAGTTTTCTGTGATACATTTAATTCCATTGCCGTAATCTGTAACACCTGAGGATATAATTACATTTATCCTCAGGAGGGTACACGCTTACTTTGTGTACCACGTGTGTGGCAAGCACAAGGAGCCCTAGCTAATATGGTATTTGCTTATACAACTTTACACATCGGTACCATTCTCCAACACAGAATTACACAGCTATCTGATTATTTAACAGAGAAACAAAAAAATTTTTTATGTCAGTGACACATGTTTACGCAATTACACAGTTGGGTAACTTCACACTTATGAAATTGTATTTTGTCTGTACTTTGTGAACTGTTTATATTTTTTCGGAACCATTGTGATAATATGAGAGCTTAGAATGATGTATTTGGTAAGGGATCATGATTTTTGAATTACGTTTGAGGTAGATGACTTTATTGAAGGTCTTGAAATTATTGAAAGAAGCTGCGACGATTCTGAGATGTGATTGATCTGTTATGATCTTATTATTCTGATGACGGTGTGTATTATGCTGTTGAGGTACGTTTATGATCAATAAGCTGAGAATCGTACTTTAAAGAGTTATGAAATGGGTGTACATGCGTGAATGTATTACAATGCCGCCAAAAATTTTTTGGACTCTGTTATATTTATAGGATTTTATTTTCTACACATTTGTAACGCAAATTCTCAACCTGTGAAAATATTTTTATATGAGACTGTCACTGTAGCGGAAACTGCTGTTGTAAATATTTTAGTAAGAAAGGTAAGTGACCTTGACATAATGCGTTTTGGGCGCCCAGCTGAGAGATAGTCGTCTGACAAAAGAAAGCCATTAGGTGGAGAAAAAAAAAGAGGCCATTATCCTCGCTATTGACATATCTTTGTCGAAAGCATCGCAAATACGACATGCTCAAACTTGAAAACATATGATTTCACTGTGGAGCTCTTAATTTATGATATTTACTAAAATGCCTAATGAAATGATGAGAAACATTTTACATCTATTGTCTTTGCAGTTGAGTGATTGCTCATTTTGTTTAATATCTAGTTTCTAGCTGCACTGCAGCATTGATTATTATAAAATTTAATAGATGTACTAATATCACTATTTTCTGTCTACAGACCCAGTAAAGAATACGTTTATGATGTACTTTCTTAAAAAAGAGAGCACAAATAGACATTTCCCTTCACAGTAATTGCATAAATAATTTTTTAATGACTTGGTAACTTTCTTGCAGAGTACTTTTTTGTGATGCATCACTCTAGTGTTAAGATGTGACATAAGTATTAAACATGGCCATTTTTACTGTAATATTTTTTCTGCTTGAGCTATGTCAGGTTTAGATATAAGTTATTGCATTTGCTGCTGCTGTTTGCCAGGCATAGTGCTACTAAATTTCACTTTACATTACTCTGTTAAGCCAGTTTACTACTGATTTATTTTTCTTGTTTGCTGCTCATTGCCTTCTATTAGTTGTAATATTTCTGCTTTCTTTGCCAATTTCCATTTTTTTGTCATTGCTGTTTGTGTTAATTGTTTTGTGCTGCTGCATTGCCTCGTCCCTTAGTTTAGCATCTGAGCTCAGTAGATTTAAGTTAGCTTAAGATGGGGTAGGCCATATAAGAGAACAAGTTGTGATGAATTGGAAGAAATGCATTGAGAAGCTATAAGAATATGGTTTGGCCAAAAAAGTATTTTGAAAGAGGATATGAACAAAACAGTAGGGTTTAGGGACAACAGGTTTAGGTAGGATTTTTTTGGAAATAAATGATGAGGTAAGATAATGGAAAATAAATAATGAGGTAAGGAATGTGTGAACATATAAATACAGAAAGCAAGCTTGGATAGAATTTTTTTGGTGGAAACAAATGTTGAAATAAGAGGAAAGATATATGGAATGAAGTTTTGGGGTCGACTGCAGTACCAAATGTCACACTGAAAATGTCACACTGAAAACAAACCCTGTCCTGTATTTTTGTGTTATTACACTATGTGAATTTGTGTTTTTCCTGACTTAATGTGTTTAGCTAATAAGAGTTATGTTGTAGAATTTTTCTGATAATATGTTATTTTCTTTGTAAAGATGTTTAGACATTATTTATTCTGTTCTGTTTTAATGCTCATGTTGATGTTTCGAAAGTTATTCTGATCTTTTATGTATGTAATCATGTCATAATTCCTGTAACACTAATGTATATGTTATTTCGATTCTTTTGTAAAGCCTGTACTACAAATGTTATCTGTATTGTTATGTTCTTTAATGATGTATTTTGTACCTTTGTAATTGTATTCTTATAAAATTGTAATTGACACCAGTTCATCATATTATTAACTTGTAAGTTCCATTTCACTGCACACGTTTCTGTTGGTCATAGTATATGGACAATATGTGAGAAGTAGTTAGTGTTTGCACGTGTGTTAATAATTCAGCAAGGGACTGGATAACAGCATTGCTGGTTCTAAGGACAATGCCAAAAACTTTGTGAGTGCACAAGTGGTCGTTATGGACTTGCTATATTATCCGCAAGATTCTTCAATGGTGATTGTGCACCTGCACAGTCACAACAGATGGCTGCTGGCCATCTCTACAAGGACTACAGTGGGTCTGCATCTTTGATGAACCACCAATACCATTATTTCTACAAGGACTACAGTGGGTCTACACCTTTGCTGACTCACGAGTACCACTATTTCTACAAGGACTGCAGTGGGTCTGCACCTCTGGTGGCCCACCAATACCACAATCTCTACCAGGACTACAGTGGGTCTGCAGCTCTGGTGGCCCACCAATACCGTAATCTCTACCAGGACTACAGTGGGTCTACTCTGTGATGACCTACCTACCAATATTCTTCAAAACGTCGAATGACTCTGCTGTGGGTTTCCTCTGTTGTGGCCCATTACCTGTCTGCATGTCGAGAGTCAGCACTGTCTTTCCGTTGGAAGGACAACACTACTTCTTCAAGACTGCATGGAAATCCACTACTTCCGTGTGCATTTTCTTTTACTGCTCAGACTTTGAGAAAAACACTGCAATTTTACTGTGATGAACGATCAGGACTGTCTTTATGGACTGTGAGAAAATTTTAGTTTTTGACCAACATTGTATCGATAAGTGTGTGCATTTGATTTCTTTGTTATTGTAATTATGAAAAATCTGTATTGGCCACTGCCCAAAACAATTTGTAAAATTTTTTGTGGGGAGCATGGGGGCTATGTAAGTAGGCTGTTTCGGTTTTTTTAATGGTAACGCCACGTAGCGCTCTGTATGAAAATCACTGGCTGTGCTGTGTGCAGTCTGTGGCTGGTTTGCATTGTTGTCTGCCATTGTAGTGTTGGGCAGCTGGACGTTAACAGCGCGTAGCGTTGCGCAGTTGGAGGTGAGCCGCCGGCAGTGGTGGATGTGGGGAGAGAAATGGCGGAGTTTTGAAATTTGTAAGACTGGATGTCATGAACTGCTATATATATTATGACTATTAAGGTAAATACATTGTTTGTTCTCTATTAAAATCTTTCATTTGCTAACTATGCCTATCAGTAGTTAGTGCCTTCAGTAGTTTGAATCTTTTATTTGGCTGGCAGTAGTGGCGCTCGCTGTATTGCAGTAGTTCGAGTAACGAAGATTTTTGTGAGGTAAGTGATTTGTGGAAGGTATAGGTTAATGTTAGTCAGGGCCATTCTTTTGTAGGGATTATTGAAAGTCAGATTGCGTTGCGCTAAAAATATTGTGTGTCAGTTTAAGCACAGTCCTGTATAATTTTTCAAAGGGGACGTTTCATAAACGATTAGAAAGCAAATAAATCACCAGGTCTGGATGAAATCTCTGTTCGATTTTACAAAGAGTATCCTTCGGCATTGGCCCCTTACCTAGCTTGCACTTGTTGTGAATCTTCCAGCACAAAATTCCAAGCGACTGGAAAAAAAACGCAGGAGACTCCAGTATATAGAAGCGTAAAAGAACTGACCCACGAAATTACAGACCAATATCCCTAACTTCTATTTTCTCCAGAATCCTTGAACATATTTTCAGTTCGAATATAATAAACTTCTCTTACGTCCACGAATCAGCAGGGCTTTAGAAAGCATCACTCGCGCGAAACTCAGCTTGCCCTTTTCTCACATGATATACTGCGAACTGTGGATGAAGGACAACAGGCAGATTACATATTTCCAGAAATCATTTGACACGGTGCCCAGCTGGCAGGTTGTTAACGAAGATACTAGTATATGGAATAAGTTCACAGGTAGGTGAGTGGCTCGAAGACTTCTTAAATAATAGAACACAGTATGCTGTCCTCAACGGCGTATGTTCATCAGAGACAAGGGTATTGTCAGGAGTGTCCCAGGGAAGTGCGAGAGATCCGCTGTTGTTCTACAGGGTGTTTCAAAAATGACCGGTATATTTGAAACGGCAATAAAAACTAAACGAGCAGCGATAGAAATACACCGTTTGTTGCAATATGCTTGGGACAACAGTACATTTTCAGGCAGACAAACTTTCGAAATTACAGTAGTTACAATTTTCAACAACAGATGGCGCTGCGGTCTGGGAAACTCTATAGTACGATATTTTCCACATATCCACCATGCGTAGCAATAATATGGCGTAGTCTCTGAATGAAATTACCCGAAACCTTTGACAACGTGTCTGGCGGAATGGCTTCACATGCAGATGAGATGTACTGCTTCAGCTGTTCAATTGTTTCTGGATTCTGGCGGTACACCTGGTCTTTCAAGTGTCCCCACAGAAAGAAGTCACAGGGGTTCATGTCTGGCGAATAGGGAGGCCAATCCACGCCGCCTCCTATATGTTTCGGATAGCCCAAAGCAATCACACGATCATCGAAATATTCATTCAGGAAATTAAAGACGTCGGCCGTGCGATGTGGCCGGGCACCATCTTGCATAAACCACGAGGTGTTCGCAGTGTCGTCTAAGGCAGTTTGTACCGCCACAAATTCACGAAGAATGTCCAGATAGCGTGATGCAGTAATCGTTTCGGTTCTGAAAAATGGGCCAATGATTCCTTTGGAAGAAATGGTGGCCCAGACCAGTACTTTTTGAGGATGCAGGGACGATGGGACTGCAACATGGGGCTTTTCGGTTCCCCATATGCGCCAGTTCTGTTTATTGACAAAGCCGTCCAGGTAAAAATAAGCTTCGTCAGTAAACCAAATGCTGCCCACATGCATATCGCCGTCATCACTCTTGTGCACTATATCGTTAGCGAATGTCTCTCGTGCAGCAATGGTAGTGGCGCTGAGGGGTTGCCGCGTTTGAATTTTGTATGGATAGAGGTGTAAACTCTGGCGCATGAGACGATACGTGGACGTTGGCGTCATTTGGACCGCAGCTGCAACACGGCGAACGGAAACCCAAGGCCGCTGTTGGATCACCTGCTGCACTAGCTGCGCGTTGCCCTCTGTGGTTGCCGTACGCGGTCGCCCTACCTTTCCAGCACGTTCATCCGTCACGTTCCCAGTCCGTTGAAATTTTTCAAACAGATCCTTTATTGTATCGCTTTTCGGTCCTTAACCTCCGTTGAAAACTTCGTCTTGTTGCAACAACACTGTGTTCTAGGCGGTGGAATTCCAACACCAGAAAAATCCTCTGTTCTCAGGAATAAACCATGTTGTCTACAGCACACTTGCACGTTGTGAACAGCACACGCTTACAGCAGTAAGACGACGTACAGAATGGCGCACCCACAGACGGCGTTGTCTTCTGTATCTTTCACATCACTTGCAGCGCCATCTGTTGTTGAAAATTGTAACTACTGTAATTTCGAAAGTTTGTCCGCCTGAAAATGTACTGTTGTCCCAAGCATATTGCAACAAACGGTGTATTTCTATCGCTGCTCGTTTAGTTTTTATTGCCGTTTCAAATATACCAGTCATTTTTGAAACACCCTGTGTATACACATGAATGCTCTGCGGACAGGGTGGGCAGCAATCTGCAGTTGTTAGCTGATGATGCCGTGGTATACGGTAAGGTGTCGAAGTTAAGTTATTGTAGGAAGATACAAGACGACAGACAAAATTTCCGGTTGGTGTGATGAGTAGCAGCTAGCCCTAATTGTAGAAAAATGTAAGTTAATTCGGATGAATAGGAAGATCAAACCTGTGATTTACGAGTACAATATTACTAATGTCCTGCTTGACACAGTCCAGTCGATTAAATATCTGGGCGTAACGAGCATGTGAGTAGTGTGGTGGTGATGGCGAATCGTGGATTTCGGCTTATTGGTAGAATATTAGGTAAGAGTGGTTCACCTGTAAGGGAGACCGCGGATATGACACTGGTGCGACCTATGCTTGAGAAATGCTCAAGTGTTTGGGTCAGATTGAAGGAAGATATCGAAGTAATTCAGAGGCGGGCAGCTAGATTTGTTACCTGTAGATTCGAACAACATGTAAGTGTTACTGAGATGCTTTGGGAACTCAAATGAGAATCCCTGGAGGGAAGGCGACGTAGAAACTCTATTGAGAAAATTTGGATAGCTGGAATTTGATGTGAATAAAGAAACATAGATAAAAAATAATGCTCAAAAATAAATTGCGGATTTTCAGCCTGTCATAGCGACAAATTCGATATTTTCTTCACATTCTAATTTTGGCGTACTATGAAGTGATTTCGTAGTGCCGCTAAAGCATTATTTATTATAACAAGCTCTGCAGTATGGTAAACTACTGTAAAAAATCAAAAAATCAGTAGCCGTCACTTCTTTTTCCTTATAACAAAAAAACAGCAAAATCTCCAAAGCTTTAAGCCAGTTCCATCCAGATATCAAATGCAAACTGTTAAACACACCTATGAAATGCATGCACAAAACCGACAGTACGTCTTAATTGGCTCTCTCTGCACTAGCGGTGTAATGACATTCAAAATGAGCAGAGCCCATACGTACAAACCTTATGCTGTACTTAAGTAATGACACTTTGTAAGCGATGTCTGTCAACGACAAAAGTTCTGTTATGCATAGCCGAATTCTCAGCCTGTAAGTGTTCCTACTCCATGGGCATTAGAAAAAACAGTGGATGATTGAGGCCAGGGTGCATTTTTCAGCCTCAATATTTCCTAAAATATGCCTAAGCAGTGCAATATTAATTTTGCGTGTATTACCTCATGAATGACAAAGTTTAAGTTAAGTTGCTACATTTTAAGTTAAAATTAAACAGTTGTGGATAAACTTTCCTATATATAACTAGATGAATAATCAAGGAATGAGTGTGCAACAACTCGATTACATAGTTTTAATATCAGATAGACACAAAACTATTACACCACACTAGTACTTGCGACCATGAAGCAGATAAAACAAGTGTATTAATAACTATTACATTGTTTCCATGAAATAACAAGAACGTTAAGATATCTACCTCAGTTACTAAAATGAGTAATTTAACAATGCAATGCACATTACAATATGGCATGCACAGTCGCGAAGCTTCTGGAATTCAATTCAACTTATATTAATAGCCCCCCCCCCCAATGGGGGAAGACATTTTTACAGAGTAAACATGTCTGCCATCGTCCTAGTTTTCCATCTCATTATTAATTTGTATCCTTGTCTGATGATCACACTGATATTTATTATTTCCTTTTTCAACATTGAATCTTTTCTCCCGTTTTCATTTATTTTATAGTGACAGGCTGAAGGTAAGGACAGAGATCGCTTGGGATTCACAGTTATTTGATGTATCACAAGTGTTCAGAAATACATCGATACACATTTTGACAAGATATCATGTAACAGAGAAAAATATGTTTGGAGTAATGAATTAGTTTATTACAGTGTGAAATATTCAAGTGCTATCCTATGTCTGTTTCGACATTGTATAAGTTTGCTCATATTAAGATTACATTTACATTACATTGTATCAGACACTGAAAATATTAATCACAGATTATATTAATTTTCTTTTGTAGAAGCATGATATTGGATTCTTTCACCCTGGAATAACCCCTTGTTATACTGCTCCACGATTTTAATACATTTAAAAGGCCACTAGAAACAAACTATTTATGGTTTATTTGAATGCTAACTTCCTAACCCTAACACTGAATGGATGATATAAAAGTTACATTTATTGTCATGTAAGGTTAACATGATTAAATTAGCACAACTTTTTAATAATACTCCATTCTTCCAAAATATACTTAAAAAATCTTACCGTGAATTACTACTTCAGGTGAACTGGACAAACAACACAATCACTCTAAATACTACAATTCCCTTCTTGCTATCAGTATGGCGAAACGTTTGAAAACTTCCACACACTCTGTTCGTCGTTTAACCCTCATGTAAACATAACAAATGCTCAGTGATTGGTCAGTGACACTTGGACACAGCCACAAGGTGTTTGTTGTTATGCCATTGGAAATACGTGCAATTATATATTAGTGTATCATTGTTAAATCACTACAAATGAAACTCTGAGTCACTTCGAAGTATGAAACATTAAAAGCATTCAGTTTTTTGGTACTCACAATGTTTTTTAAGCCATGTCTCTTTTCTTTCAAGTTTTTGTGATCTCAGACATAATAGTTCCGTTCTTCAGATAACGATGATCGATGTAATTTGTCGATGCTGAGTTACTTGCCCTTTTCTTGCAGGAAGCAGGAAGGGGAACCTTGTCGCCACATTGAGTAGGGATGTAAGATCAGATAATCACCAGCTACGGTACAAATTACACACGGAAGTAAAGAGTTTATGTGAAAGCATATCATAGAGTAGTTCATATTCAAACACTCTCTTAACGCTATTTATTTTTCTGTTGACACACAACACGAGTTCGTTGCAGTACTACAGAGCTACAGCTGTCAGATCACTGAAGTTGGCAGCAGTCGTAAACATATGACAGTCGACAAGAAGTGTATCGACAATCATGTACCGACAGCAGGTTGGGAGCCGAAGTCCAACTTGGCGTCGACAACTTATAGACATCGTTCTACATCTCGCTGCTGCCAAACTTTGTAATCTAACAGAAATTGTAGCTGTTCAACAGGCAGATTGAATTTCATAGTCAGTACAACTAATATTTAACATATTTTAACGTGAGTGAATTTAAAACCACTAAAAAAATTCCCCTCCCCGCGTATCAACGTCCTTGTTACGTATATTGTCAGTGCATTACAAATTATGCCACCATAGTGGCTAACACGTCTTTGATTCCAGGTTGTTCTGAGATGATGGACATGGAGAGACCTTCAATTACGAGTATTAAAACTATGATAATACGAGTCGGTTAGCAGGTCGCCAAGCTCATGATATCAACACACACTTATATGTCTATGTGGAGGGCAAAAAGCAAACTTTTTAAATAGGGGCTTGTAGTATGCCCTAGCTGAGCTATGTGACAAGATTTAAATCGCCCTTTTTCATAACGTAAGTATTTCGTTTAATCGAGTATTAGTTTTACTGCAGGAAACTCTTCGATAAGCTAAAAGGGACTGGACGTAACAAAATTAGCCGTTCTATCACCATCTGAGGAGCAAACTTTAGAAATAATTCTCAGTGCAAAACATGCAGAACTGATTTTCTGGGAGGCCTTAGTTACGTGGTCTTTCTAGTTTTCCTTTCTAACTCATTTCCGCATAGTACCATAAGGAGATCTTTGTTTTGACCCATTTTCTCAAATTCTATATAGTCTGACTTCTCCAAATTTAGCGTCAGACTGTTGGCATTGAACCATGAATGCAAGGACGTAAGGACTCTATCAGTTGTTGTGGACAGAGATGCTGTAATGTCACTCACTTTTACACTAGCATCATCTGCAAACAACATGACCTTGGCTGTAGTACCTGAGGTGTGGATATCATTATATAAATATCAAACTTGAATATCAAGTCAAGAGTATGATGTGTTGGTTCAACGTAGGGCACTTGGGATGGTTACAGGTACAAGCTCTTGCAGTCAACCATCCTACATTCGTCCAACAAGTATTAAAAATATATAAAGAGGTATATTCCCAAAAGGTATTCTATTAACTATTCATCAACAAGTGATTTACTCAGTTACTGAATGCCAGTTGGAGAATACAAATCAGTCAGACTTATACCGCATCACATGTGAAATCAATCTGTATATATGAGTAGATAATGTTAAGATGTCAAATATAGTCACTCACCTATCTTTTAAATCTTAACTAATAAACTGCATCTCTGCTTTGTAAAACTGATACTGTGGACACACCCTTGCTTAGCGGTTATTCACATATATCTTTGGGTGTAAAGTGCACAGGCAGTTACAGAGTGCAAAAATATATCATTACTTATTCTCAGTTCGTACTACTAGTACCTGCACCAAGGCTCACAAAAATTACTAATGCCATCATAACTAATTAATACAGTACAGTTATCGATATAGATGTGAAACCTGACTCACTGACTTCCCCCCCAACTTTATTACATTGCCCATCTTAAACCATTCAAAATCCATCCCAATTATAGCTTATCCTATTTGGTACATCTGTTACATGAATTCTAAGATCAATGATATTGCAAGTAATTAATCATACAAATAACTCCTTTCTTCAGAACAAAATAAGTAACATGAATCAACTTACTTGTTAATAGCACTGTCATTAATAAAACGTATACTATACTACAATGTATAAAAATTGTACAAAGTATAAAATACAAAATTTTCTTTCCAGGCACAAGTACATAGTAAGGTTTCTTCTTCTGTTGTGACTGAAAATATTATTATACATATTTATACTCCAGTATCTTCTGATCTCAGACTGTCATCAAGTATTTAAAAGATTCTATTGCTACATAAGATCATTAACATACGCAAGAGAACAGACATCTAAATGGCTAAACAGCATAAATAATTTCGTTAACCATAAATAATCCTAGATCATTCTGGATTGCCTCTTCTGTAAAGAAAGTATGAATTAGCACATACAGGATTACTATACTCACAGGTCATTCCATCTGAACATTTTCTTTACAACAGGCATACATCACTGTAAGATGATTCATTGACAGTTCGTGTCCATCTCTACACTCTGCAAGAAAGACTGTTCAGTAACATGGATTCACACTGCAGTAAACATATTTACATATCTAATTGTCTACAAAATTGTTCATAAAACACCTTTGGAAGTATCCTTCAGGCACTGGTGGGGATATAGTCCCTTAATCTTGTTTGCTCCAGGATAGGTAATCAAATAGGACCCAGCATGAGGTATTCTAGCACTTCACGAATTTCTTTTGTGACTGCTAGTCTTTTCGCCCACAGAATTGAGTGTCTTGTATATGATGATATAAGGACGATATCCATAATGTCGGATTACACTTGCTTTGAAAAAAAATCTGCGTACCCGAGTTTCTCACAGCATATACAATGTTCAGATAACTTATAAGGCTGTGGCCCAGTTATGTCGTTGATAACCACTGATTCTTCGACGGGAATACACCCTATCATTTTCAGAGTAAATCTGTAGCAAATAAGCACAGTGCAAGAGAATTTAAAACCTCAGTTTGCAATGAAATTACAGAAATGTAGCTCACACACACACACACACACACACACACACACACACACACACACTTTGAACACTAGCACCACCATGCAACCAAAGATGACCGACTTCAGAAGTTGTCGATAGTGAAAATTAATAACCAAAGGGTGAGATAGCATTAACTCTGTCCCCTCTCTGTTTTTTGACAGCGGGAAGACCATAATTCCACAAAGAGTTTTAGCAAAAATGTCCATCTCTATTTATACAATTACTTGCCACTTTAATTTCAACTGCTTCGTTGATAACACTGTCCCAACAGCTGGAACTGCATGCTGAAACCTCCGTGTTGTTAAATTCCATAGGATAACTGGTGCCAACACAATATTCTGCAACAGCAGCATTGCTCAGCTTTTGTAAGCGCATATGACATTTATGCTCTGCATGGGACAGAAATCGGGGGGTAGATGTAACGTATATGTATAGACAAACAAATGATTACAATTTAAGAAAAACTTGATGATTTACTTAAGAGAAAGAGCTTCACAAACTGAGCAAGTCAATAACGAGTTGGTTCATCTCTGGTCCTTAAGTACTTAAACAAGCATTCGGCTTGGCATCAGTTGATAGTCTTGTTAGATGTCCTTCTAGTCTGCGTCCTGTTTTGTTGCCATTCATGACAAAGTCATCCTGGGCTTACTTTTTACAAAGATAATGTCTGCCCGCACACGGCGAGAGGTTCTACGGCTTATCTTCATGCTTGCCAAAGCCTAACTTGGCCAGCAAGGTAACTGGATCTCACGCCAGTTGAGAACATTTGGAACATTATGGGCAGGGCCCTCCAACCATCTGGGGATTTTGACGATCTAACGTGCCAATTGGACATAATTTGACACGATTTCCATCAGGAGGACGTCCAACAATTCTATCGATCAGTGCAAATCGGAATAACTGTTTGCAGAAGGGCCAGTTTTTTGAGACTTTACATCGCCTGAAAACGCTCAGTATACAACCATCATATCTCTTAGTGAGTTTCAATATTCTCGTCTGATGACTATTAAAACTGCAGCACCATAAAGACAGCATGGAACGAACGTCACATTAGTATGAAGTGTATTACTTGGTCAGATATGCAAATGATTAGAATTTCATCACAGCCGCACAAAGCAGTTAGGAGTGATGCCTTCTATATACAACAGAAGATTACGCAGCAGGTTTCTCATTTAGAAGAAATCGCATCAGAGTAATGGTTGTTTGTGAGAAAATCGCATCAATCCTCGAGTAAGAAGGGAAAAATCTACCAAAATGTCAGACTTCGACAGCAGCAGGATTGTGGCCTACAGATACAGCAGTTTATCACTCTGCGATAGTGCTCCGTAAACTTTCCCGGCATAGTAATTGATATTCATATCGGGTCTCCAGCTTCCTCACGTTGGTCGGTATCCCACGACCTGCCATTACGAACATGGAGTCGACGGGTTCAGGATCTCAGTGGCTCCACATACTAGTGGCCGAGGTGCCAGACATATTGTTCACTTGGGCGTGCACTATAGTACAGCCAGGTCGTGTACTATGAGTCAGGAAATGGACCTGTTCGCAAGTTGACAAGTATCTGCATGGATAGTAAAATGATATCTGGACCACCATGGAGTATCAGTACAGTGACCATTGTTGCAGCTTCGTTTGTGGAGGTAGCAGAGAGAAGGGTGCACTGACAATGTTATGCCCAAGAAAAACACTTAACACTGGTGCAATACAATGTTGTCTTATCTGACAAGTCTCATTCTTCCCACGGCATCACGATGTGAGGAGGCTCCGAGGAAAATGAACGTTACCAGATTGCATTCAACATCGTCATATGGGATCAGCACCTGGCATGATGTTATCTCATGCCATTGGGTACACGAGATGATCACCCTGGTTTACATATCAGGTAATTTGGACAGCGGCTGTTACATTTGTGGCGTGTCAAGGTGGTGGCTGTACGCTATTTTCGAGATCTCCATGCCATGAACTTTCACCAGATCATGAAAGACCGTACAATTTTGGTAAACATTTTTGGAAAACAGTGATCAATTAATTATTATATTTTGACTAAAGTTCAGTCTTGATCACACCATTTATGTTTTAATGATGTAGGTAACCGGTTTCGGTTCTTTTTACAAAACCATCATCAGACCTGTGAATAAATTTTAGGAAATACTAGAAACCAATCTTTAAATAAAATGAAAGTGTCTAATAATGTCAAAATTTAACAAGATAAAATAAAATTAATTATACCCATGGCTCCCTTAGGATGGTAGGCGGTTACCTGCATCATTAAAACATAAATGGTGTGATCAAGACTGAACTTTAGTCAAAACATGAAAGACCGCTTGTTGTTTATGTTGTCCTGGACTACCTCAATAAGGAAAATGTTCAACTGTTGCCCTGGTCACGTTCTCCAGATCTCTCGCCCACTGAAAACGACTGTGGGTAGCCGAGACACTGGAATGCCAACTCTTGCCAGCCACTATGATGAAAAACTGTGCATCGGAGTATCGCACTGATTGGAATGGAGACATTCAGTGGCATTCCAAAAATGACCGAGAGAAATAGTAAGCTACATGTAGAAGATTGAGAAGTTGTTATGGGATATGGATGATTTAAATGAATTTTTTAAACGGTCTGGAAAAGGGATTATGTATATGCAAATATGTATATGCTTAAATAAAAAACACAGACAATAGAAAAGACAATAGACTTGAACCATGATAGTTCAATAGGAAAACTATTATATTCCTCAAAGAGTTGGATTTTGCACCATGTGTCAGATAAAGCAGTTCATATACACTAGACTCTCGCTTGTCCGTCCCTCAATAGTCCGGCCTCTCAGTAATCCGGCGCACATCCAAAAACACGTGCACAATGAATTATCGTGCGCAACAATGCTTAGTTAAACAATGCTTTATATACAGTATTTGAAACTGTAAGTTTTCTTACAGTTTGGAATCATGTCTTCTAAAAGGAAACACGTTACGCTAGATCTCAAGCAGAAACTCTAAATTTTACGTACGTTAAATCGATGTTGTTGTGGTCTTCAGTCCTGAGACTGGTTTGATGCAGCTCTCCACGCTACTCTATCCTGTGCAAGCTTCTTCATCTCCCAGTACGTACTGCAGCCTACATCCATCTGAATCTGCTTAGTGTATTCCTCTCTTGGTTTCCCTCTACGATTTTTACCCTCCACGCTGCCCTCCAGTACTAAATTGGTGATCCCTTGATGCCTCAGAACATGTCCTACCAACCGATCCCTTCTTCTAGTCAAGTTGTGCCACAAACTTCTCTTCTCCCCAATCCTATTCTATACTTCCTCATTAGTTATGTGACCTACCCATCTAATCTTCAGCATTCTTCTGTAGCACCACATTTTGAAAGCTTCTATTCTCTTCTTGTCCAAACTAGTTATCGTCCATGTTTCACTTGTATAGATGGCTACACTCCATACATATACCTTCAGAAACGACTTCCTGACACTTAAATCTATACTCGATGTTAACAAATTTCTCTTCTTCAGAAACGCTTTCCTTGTCATTGCCAGTCTACATTTGATATCTTCTCTACTTTGACCATCGTCAGTTATTTTGCTCCCCAAATAGCAAAACTCCTTTACTACTTTAAGTGTCTCATTTCCTAATCTAATTCCCTCAGCATCACCCGATTTACTATGACCACATTCCATTATCCTCGTTTTGCTTTTGTTGATGTTCATCTTATGTGCTCCTTTCAAGACACTGTCCATTCCGTTCAACTGCTCTTCCAAGTGTTCTGCTGTCTCTGACAGAATTACAATGTCATCGGCGAACCTTAAAGTTTTTATTTCTTCTCCATGGATTTTAATACCTACTCAGATTTTTTTTGTTTCCTTTACTGCTTGCTCAATAAACAGCTTGAACAACATTGGGGAGAGGCTAAAACCCTGTCTCACTCCCTTCCCAACCACTGCCTCCCTTTCATGCCCCTCGACTTTTATAAGTGCCATCTGGTTTCTGTAAAAATTGTAAATAGCCTTTCGCTCTCTGTATTTTACCCCTGCTACCTTCAGAATTTGAAAGAGAGTATTCCAGTCAACATTGTCAAAAGCTTTCTGTAAGTCTGCAAATGCTAGAAAAGTAGGTTTGCCTTTTCTTAATCTAGCTTCTAAAATAAGTCGTAGGGTCAGTATTGCCTCACGTGTTCCCATATTTCCACAGAATCCAAACCGATCTTCCCCAAGGTCGGCTTCTATTAGTTTTTCCATTCGTCTGTAAAGAATTTGCGTTAGTATTTTGCAGCCGTGACTTATTAAACTGATAGTTCGGTAATTTTCACATCTGTCAACGCCTGCTTTCTTTGGGATTGGAATTATTATATTCTTCTTGAAGTCTGAGAGTATTTCACCTGTCTCATACATTTTGCTCACCAGGTGGTAGAGTTTTGTCATGACTGGCTCTCCCAAGGCTGTCAGTAGTTCTAATGGAATGTTGTCTACTCCCGGGGCCTTGTTTCGACTCAGGTCTTTCAGTGCTCCGTCAAACTCTTCACGCAGTATCATATCTTCCATTTCATCTTCATCTACATCCTCTTCCATTTCCATAATATTGTACTCAAGTACATCACCCTTGTATAGACCCTCTATATACTCCTTCCACCTTTCTGCTTTCCCTTCTTTCCTTAGAACTGGGTTTCTTTCTGAGCTCTTGATATTCATACAAGTGGTTCTCTTTTCTCCAAAGGTCTCTTTAATTTTCCTGTAGGCAGTATCTATCTTACCTCTAGCGAGATAAGCCTCTACATCCTTACATTTGTCCTCTAGCCATGCCTGCTTAGCCATTTTGCACTTCCTGTCGACCTCATTTTTGAGACGTTTGTATTCCTTTTTGCCTGCTTCATTTACTGCATTTTTACATTTTCTCCTTTCGTCAATTAAATTCAATATTTCTTCTGTCACCCAAGGATTTCTACTAGCCCTCGTCTTTTTACCTACTTGATCCTCTGCTGCCTTCGCTACTTCATCCCTCAAAGGTACCCATTCTTCTTCTACTGTATTTCTTTCCCCCATTCTTGTCAATTGTTCCCTTATGCTCTCCCTGAAATTCTGTACAACCTCTGGTTTAGTCAGTTTAATCAGGTCCCATCACCGTAAATTCCCACCTTTTTGCAGTTTCTTCAGTTTTAATCTACAGTTCATAACCAATAGATTGTGGTCAGAGTCCACATCTGCCCCTGGAAATGTCTTACAATTTAAAACCTGGTTCCTAATCTCTGTCTTACCATTATATAATCTATCTGAAACCTGTCAGTATCTCCAGGCTTGTATACATGGAACAGGTTGTATACATGGAAGAAGCCTGGAGAGAGTTAAATCGATGTTCTCCGCAAAAAGCTATTCCGCTGAGTTCAATGTTGGACGAGCAACTATTTATGGCATCAACAAGAAAGATGTTATTCGACAGTACTCAACACAAATCGATGATGAGTTGGGAAAATGGAAGGTTATGCGAAAGAGTGAGAATGAAAAACTGGACGTAGCTGTTTATAGATGGTTCATAAACAACGCATTGAAGGAATTCCAGTCAGTGGCCCGATTACAAACAAAAAATCATCTACATTTAACAAACAACTTGGCGGTGGTAACCTGTTTGCAGCTACTGAAGGTTGGCTATCAAACTGGAAAAAACATGGCATTCTGCAGCAGACAGTCACTGGGGAAAGTCGCTCAGCTAACGATAAGGATACTGATGAGTTTGTAAGCAAGATACGGAAGATAATAGAGGAAGAAGATTTAACTGTTGATGCCTTGTATAACGCTGATGAAACAGTACTCTTCTACAAGATGCTTCCTTCAAAACATTAGCTGCCAAGAATGAGAAGGGAGCTCGTAGTTACAAGCAACAGAAACAGCGTGTAATATTAATGGCGTGTTGTAATGCAAATGGGAGTCACAAATTACCGCTTATGGTGACTGGAAAATCCCAACATCCACGTTGTTTCAACACACTGACATAAATACTCTACCAGTGCAGTTTTGTGCTCAGAAGAAAGCGTGGATGGACAGACAAATATTCTCTCAGTGGTTCCATGAAACGTTTGTACCAGCAGTGAGACAAGAGCTAAAGAAGAAAAAGGTTCCACTGAAAGCTATCCTTAAAATTGACAATGCTACCAGTCATCCTTCAGACGTTTCTCTAAAGTTCGATGGTATACCAGCACTTTCTCCCACCCATTGTGACAGCCCTAATTAAGCGTATGGAGCAGGGAACTTTGGAATCGATTAAACGTCATTATCGACATTCACTTCTCGTCTCTTTGCTGAACAAAAGTGAAAACGACTCTACCGAGACTATGCTGAAGGTATGGTAAGCAATTAATATACGTGATGTTTTCCAAGCAGCCGAAGCATGGGATAAAGTGGAGAGCGCTACCATAATGGAGCTGGAGAAAATTGTGGCCATCCGTTGATGCCGACTTTGATAGAGTAGTGAGTGACAGCGATGAGCCAGTCAATTCGGAATTATCAATTACTTTGTACACTGACATGTTCCACAACCTTCCAGGAGGAGAAGAAATTGATGATGAATATGTTACTAAGTGTCTGAATGAGGAAAACTGTGATACGGACCAAACTTAAAGAGATGAAGGAATAATCACCCAAACGTGCAAGAAAGTAATGATGAAATTGATGAAGAAAAGGACACAGGAGGAGAGAGCATGAAGATTTCTCACACTGTTGGTGCTGAAGCTGCCTAGGTCTTCCTGGAGAACATTATGCAACGA
Source organism: Schistocerca nitens (assembly GCF_023898315.1). Classification (NCBI taxonomy): domain Eukaryota; kingdom Metazoa; phylum Arthropoda; class Insecta; order Orthoptera; family Acrididae; genus Schistocerca; species Schistocerca nitens. Next base: position 1,013,079,944 of record NC_064614.1, on the reverse strand, counting down.
CCAGATACATGCAGTACCGATGTAATGCTTGTAAAGCGGTTGTGTGATAAAACATGCCACCATCATGTATCATCATATGGATCAAATGGCTTTAAGCACTACGGGACTTAACATCTGAGGTCATCAGTCCCCTAGACTTAGAACTACTTAAACCTAACTAACCTAAGGACATGACACACATCCATGCCCGAGGCTGGATTCGAACCTGCGATCGTAGTAGCAGCGCGGTTCCGGACACAAGCGCCTAGAACCGCTCAGCCACAGCGGCCGGCCACGTATCATCATTGCGACAGTTAAAAATTAGGGACATGTTTCATAGTGAGTGATACGACTGTATAATTATATATAGTACACACTCAAGGACTAAGTTTTCTTTGAAAATTAATGTATTTTTGGATTTAATAAAGTATATCCTGTATGTTTTAAAATTGTATCCTTCGGTTTAATAAAGTACAGTACACTATATCCCCTTAGTTTTCACAATAAATGAAAAACAAAATAAATGAATTAAATAAATTTCAGACACTCCATAATTCGACACTTCCGCTAATCCGGCACCCAATGTGCCAGGAATGGCCGTATTAGCGAGAGTCTAGTGTACTACCTGTCAGGCCAATTCACGTCGAGTTTAACGTCTCAATGAACCCGTATCTCACTGACAAAAAATGGTTCAAATGGCTCTGAGCACTATGCGACTTAACTTCTGAGGTCATCAGTCGCCTAGAACTTAGAACTAATTAAACCTAACTAACCTAAGGACATCACAAACATCCATGCCCGAGGCAGGATTTGAACCTGCGACCGTAGCGGTCGCTCGGTTCCAGACTGTAGCGCCTAGAACCGCACGACCACTCCGGCCGGCATCTCACTGACAGATTGACTCATACAATCTATGGTTTCTTCCCTACAGGTGGACAAGGATGTAAGATTGTTGAAGCTCCTACTAACGCCATATAGCTTCCAGTGACCATCCAGACATTAGATCATCTAGAGTTGTGTATTGTGAACCTAGACAATCACCTCGTCGATTTTTTTGATGAGGAAATCATAGTACGTCTACCCCTAAGGTAGGATGGGCATAAGGCATAAAATCAGCACACACAACAGTCCTTGCACCACTTCACAGTGGAGACATAACATGAGAAGACCAAAGGACTACCAGTGCCTCAAGTCACAGAGCTTGAAACCTTACAATGACGTCACTCCATATAACAGCTCCTATAGAATATGATGGGAGGATTGTACTTCAGGAATATGCTTCTCACAATCCAATTGCCTTGGCAACGTTTAATAAAAGCGACGAATCAGGATTCTTATCCAGCACTGGGATGCTATAACCATTCCATGCAACGGCTTCCTATATTTGGATGAGAAATTTCGGAAAAGTTGCTACAGTTGGATCAAATCTTACAGTATTTCTATTTCAGGAAATAAGATATGAGTTGAACTGAGTCGAGATTGACAGCACATGTAATGTGGGTATTACATCGACCCTTGAAACATATGTTTCCACATAAACCTCAGACTTGACCAGTTTAGAGAATTCAGGCACAACAGCAGTGTTGATGGAGTACTCTGAAGACATGAATCACGCAATTATGATGCAATGTAGGAACTTGTCTTGGTAAGAAGTGCAGTGGATAATAACTTGTACGTTCAAGGGAGAGGTGGTGAATTGAATGAGATTATCATTGATGAAATAATACAGAAAATGTCCCACATCACTGACTTGTTCTATTGACACCTCTGTTCAATTAGAAACACCAAGATTCGTTGTACTAGCATTTCAGGCCAATAGGAACTGCAACTCAGCAAACGATTCGAGCATATTCGACAGTTGTATGTTAACTAATGCTAAAGTCTATCAAAATTCACTTTACTATCCATATGATAATTTACAAACCAGACAATTCCTCCTTGGTGGATCTTTTTTTCTTGTCTTAAAGTGTATTTGCTAATTCCTGTCTTTCCCTACAATTTTTATCTTCTGCAGTTCCGCTCTAGTTCCATGAAAGTTATTCAATGATATGCTACAAATGCCCTTCCTTCTAGTTAGTACTTTGCACATATTCCTCCCCTTATCGATCCTGTGGCCACCCTCTTCATTTCTTATATCAGCACTATACTTAATTTTCAGCAGTGATCTGTAACACCACATCTCAAAATTTTTGATTCCCATTTTTCCCGGGTTTTCCACAATTCATGATTATTTCTACACAGTTTTATAGTGCAGACATACCGTATCAATAATACCTTCCTCAAAACGAAGAAAGAATGTCCTATCGACAATGAGATCATTAGACATGGAACAGACGCTCATATTGAGAAAGGATGGGGAAGGAAGTTGGCCGTGCACTTACAGAGGAATAATCCTGACATTTGCCTGCAGCGATATAGGGAAATTACGGAAAATGTTAGTCTGGATGGCCAGACGTGGATTCGAACCGCCGTCCTCGTGTATGCGAGTCTATTGTTCTAACCACTGCCCCATCTCGCCTGGTGTTACCTTCTTAAGGGGCTCCGGAACGCCCTATACTTGCAATGTTAAAATAACGATTATAAATTACATCTTTCCTCACAAAGTATTTGAGGAAGGAAGTTGAACTTTTTACAGATTATTTATTGGAATATGGGCTACAACTTAACACAGGGATTTTACAAAAATTTAGTTCAGTTATTAAACATGATTTTTTTTCTTTCCAACATTTCTCCTTTTCTTAAAAGCCTTCAGAGGATTTCTAATAACTTTACTTTTACTCATTATTATACTTCAACAAAACAGAGACTCAAGAAACAGAATTAATTACGAATATTTTCGAGATAACGACAGAGCAAATAAACATGAAACAATCGACAATCACACCAGCGATATATATTGAACCATCACAGGTTAGCCACAACACATACTTTATCTCACATCACTAAAATGTACCTGATGAACACGGACGTTAATAAAATGGTTCAAATGGCTCTGAGCACTATGGGACTCAACTGCTGTGGTCATAAGTCCCCTAGAACTTAGAACTACTTAAACCTAACTAACCTAAGGACAGCACACCACACCCAGCCATCACGAGGCAGAGAAAATCCCTGACCCCGCCGGGAATCGAACCCGGGAACCCGGGCGTGGGAAGCGAGAAGGACGTTAATAATAACACCATTTGACAGCAGTTTAACAGCGCCACAGTGGGTCACGCCCATGTAAAACACATTTCAAAAAAAAATTTAAAAATAGTTGTAGTCTTCGGAATTGATTAAATTATATATCTATTAAAAGGCAATAGTCTGCAGATTCAGAAAACGCCAAAAAGTAAAAATTGAACTTTTCATGATTTTGAGCCTTTCCGGAGCCCCTTAACTTACACACGCTGCTTAATACTATATACTCCGTTCATTATAAGAATAAACCTAATGTAAACATGACACTAGGTATTCTTCTGCGTCTGCTGGAACGTCATTGGATTTCGATTCAGTGGAGTGGGAGCCAAGCTGTCTCGAGTACAGTCAAGTATGATAATGAGGATACGTTTTATACTGTGTGTTATGCCAGAGCCAAGGTGGCCCCTGAGGACCGGCAACCCATATTACACCACAGAGGACGGCGTTTCTATGTCCAAGGCGTACCAAAAGCACCATAGTAAACACCGGCTATTTACATTTAAGATAATGGGAACAGAAATTCCGAGCACTACTTCCTGCAGGGGGAGCTCGAGCCATGGCATGCAGGAAGTATCACTCCGCCAAAACCTGATTGGCTGGAGACAGCTATTTAGAGGCTAGAACCAGCCCCGAAGTACTTCAGGTCTCCCTCATCTCCTAGCGCCTGGCAGATCCTCTGTATTGCTCTTCATCAGTGTTGTTTAGTGCTGTTTCTCGTGTGCGTCAAGAGGTGTGCTTTTAATTGTGTCCTGCCTTGAGGTTCGTCGTCAGTGTTACGTTATGTGCTGTGCCATCCGTCGCTCCCTTTATGCTCCAGCCATACTGTGCCTTGTGTTCTTTTAACCGTCGCAGTGTGTGGCTTTTTGTGTGTGCTACTTTTAAACAGTTTTTTATCTCCATTTTACAGTCACCCCTTTTTTTTGTCTATTGCCTTCCATGATGTTCCCCTTTTTTATATCTATGTTCACCTTATTCTCTCCTTTGCTGTTTTTAAATGTCTTCTATTGTTTTGTTCTATGTCTTTCGGCTGAAGAGCAGCGCCTATGCTGCTGCCAGCCCGCCCCGATGGGGAATTGAAATACAATAAAAAAAACAACAACCGAAGTTCAGTTCACTCCGGATTCCGACCTCGAGTATTTCGATCGCTGAAGATCACGTATTCGTCTCTGAATTGGACTCTTACTAGTGTGTGTGTGTTACCATGAACCTTTGTGGAAAATTAGAAGTGAACTTTTGTTTGCCTCAATTAGGAGACTTTTACTGGCATAGTTATTGTTACCTTTTCGTTTGTTGTTAAGTCATCAACCTTGTGAACTTACCTCAATAAAAGTTGTGTTTGTGAAAAATTGCGAATTGTCAGTCACAACACTGTGTGTTACGCGCACACCGACTCAGAGATAATACGGGCCAACAGCTTGACCTGAGCATTTCAATTGGGCAGCACTGGCCAGGCAAATGATCCAACTAATCTGCAGTGATGTGAAAAGTTGCAGTAAAGACGTAAAAAGAGACGAGCATGGAACAATATAGCTTTGAATGTCACCGGACTCCAAGGAATACATTTAAGTACTGCTACGTTGATAACGAGGTAATTAGCAACAGAATCTCAAGCCACCAAAAAATCCACATTTCTTCCTTCTCTTTTATGACGTGCTGTTCTACATTTCGCCATCGTTCGGCAGTGACGTGTCACAAAGCTTCGTGCATTGGTTCCAGTACGTTTGGAAGATTAAATGTCTTATTTCTCGCAACAGATCCGTTAACTTGGGTCCAGGTCGATCCTACTGGGTTCAAATTGCAGTGTTAAGGTGACAACTATAAAAATGCAGCACTTGTACAAAGTGTTCGATCCTGTGAAAATTATTGTTTTCCATGTTTTTACGGCGCTTATCACTATGGCTCGTGTGAGACCACATCTGCCCTAGAAACAATGGGCATATTCGAACAAAGAGTATTTGATTATTCATTTTTCTCCAAAAAATGTAATTGTATAACGTTTTCTTTACTTCAACAATCTTTAACAATCTGTTATAAAATATCGATAATTAAGAACGTGTATTTGCAATGAAAACGAGAATTTTGCGTGCAATATGTAATAAGAAACTAGAAGACATTGATTTTTTCTTGAAAAATGATGGTTAAGTACGAGTTACTTACCACATATTTGATGAATTTCATTTTTAAATGATTTAAGTATTCAAACCGAACAGAAAATATTGCAGATCACAACGAGTTTTGAACCTGTGTTCGCCGACACATGTTTTTCAATTTAGACGCAACCGATTACATCTCGGAGACAATAACATCAGTACCTCTTATTGCTATTACATAGTGTTTCTCGAAAAAAACGTCAAAGCTGATTTTGCTCTGTAATCTTACGAAAAACATTAACAACAACTCGTTTTGCCATTAATGGTGTTCCGCGCGCGTCTTTCACTACGAGGCAGAAAGCAGTGTCACCCATTTCACGGTACGTATGAACAGCGAGACAAACAGAGCACAAGTAACGTTTACAGAGACGAAGAATAGTAAACCTTCTCTGGCGAGAAATGTCCTCTTTGCCCGAGGTTGATATATAGAGCAAGGTGCACAAATCTCAAACTGTACAGCAGCATGACATTTGTGATTGGAAGCACATCAGCATTCTCAATAATTTACCTATAGAATTGCACATCCCCACATACGAGGTCTGTTCTAAAAATTTTAGAACTTTGTCCACAAAATTTTTCTACGCTTACCTTTTACTTATTGTGTATTGTCTCCTCGAAATACTCTCCTCTACAATTAATACACGGCTCGCAATGCCGTTTCCAATTTCGGCCGCAGTCTTGATACGCCGCTTACTGGTTGGGGTTGTTTGGGGGAGGAGACCAGACAGCGAAGTCATCGGTGTCATCGGATTAGGGAAGGACGGGGAAGGAAGTCGGCTGTGCCCTTTCAAAGGAACCATGCCTGAATTTGCCTGCAGCGATTTAGGGAAATCACGGAAAACCTAAATCAGGATGGCCGGACGCGGGATTGAACCGTCGTCCTCCCGAATGCTAGCCTTTTACAGGACCGCGCGAAGCGCCGTCTGCGAATTTTCTCGTCTATCGTTGCAAATCTTCGTCCTTACAAAGGGGCTTTCAACTGTGGAAATAAAGATAAGTCCGCAGGGACCAGGCGTTAGAATACGTAGAATGAGGCAGTACAGTGATTTTGTTTTTTGTGCAATAGCCACGCACCATCTGCGGGTGCGCTACCGTGATGCAGGAACCATGAATTGTCTCGCCACATTTCAGGCCGTTAGCACTAATGCACGATGAACAAAGTCAAAGAAAACTATGAGCGTGGCTTTGACATTTGGCCTTACGTGATGAGCAATTTTTGGTCTTGGAGAACCTTTACTGACCCATTATGAAGACTGAACCTTGGCCTCAACATCATAACCGTAGACCCACATCTCATCACCGATTATGATTCTCTTAAGAAACATCTCGTTCTTATTTGCACGTTCCAAAAGTTCTTCACAGATTGAGAGGCGAAGGTCTTTCTGGTCTTAGCTCATGAGCCGTGGGACGAACTTGGCGGCAACACGATCAACAATTTCGTTGACGTTCCTGACATGTGTGTCGTCGGTAGACTTCGAAGAGTTTCCTGAACGAGGGTCATCTTTAACTTCCGTTCGCCTTTTTAAACTGTGTGAACCATTCGTAACACCGAACACGGTTTGAGCACTCATCACCTGCATAATTTGGCATGTGTCTGAACAGGTTTCCTTGAGTTTCACGCAAAATTTAATGAAGACGCGTTGCTCCTCTAACTCTGTCCTATCAAAATTCGCAAACCCTGCGACGCAACTTTCTACTCAATACGGCACTAAACAAAAACTAACAGACATAAAACAATGAAACTTCCAACAAAAAACATGTGTGTGAAGTCTTATGGGACTTAACTGCTAAGGTCATCAGTCCCTAAGCTTACACACTACTTAACCTAAATTATCGTAAGGACAAACACACATACCCATGCCCGAGGGAGGACTCGAACCTCCGTCGGGACCAGACGCGCAGTCCATGACTGCAAAACTTCCAACAGTTACACATCAAACACATCAAACACAAACGTGTGCAGGTATGCCAACCGCATTTCGCTCCAACTCATCATTGGCGCGAAATTACGAATGTTCCGGAATTTTCTGAACATGCTTCTTACAAGTATTGCGGTCCAGAAATGAAGCATTAAATCGACTCACGCGTGGTGACAAGGGATTCAATGTACTAGATGAGGCCTGCAAACAGCTAGTATTCATGACAAATAAAGATCAACATATTGCAGATCGAATTTTAGCTGATAAACCTAAGGAAATACGAGCAAGAAGAGAGAACGCCATAGTACAGCATATTACAGCGCTTGCTGTTGACAAAGCAACATGTGCAAAATTTGTATTGGGCCTGGAGTTAAATTACAGCCAAGTTAAGAACACTACTCGTCATCTGCTAAAGATGAAGATGTTGAAAGCCTGTTAAAAAACTCATTCTGTCATAATTGGTGGCAACTAAGACTCTCAAAAGGAAAATTGATGAAAACGTCTGGGGTTCTTCCATATCTAGAACATCAGACAGAATCCTTCTATTAACAATTCCAGAGCTGACAGGACTATTACCAGAACAAATAAAAGTTGAGAAAACGCTCAACAACACCATGACAAAGCGAAAAGACATAATATTGGGAAAGGACTATATTTAAAACCGCACCGACAAGGCCTTGATTGTTCAGAAAAATAGCTACTTGTTAGACTGCACGACAGATAGCTTAAAAATTTCGATCTACTTAAATTCGTCAAAAAGTTCTTTATTTCAAGATTTCTTGGATAGGTTATGGGAACTACACTACCTAAAATGAATGCTAATTTTTTGTTTATTAGCCAAGATCACGTAGAGGAAATTTGATAACTGGCTCTGCCGTTACCGGTCATCTTCATAACTGAAAGACGTTGAAACATAAAGGTTGAAAGACAGGAATTGCATGTGACATTGACAGTACTTGCAAAAACTTTTCAACAAACTTGCTGAACAGTACGTATCAAAATATAACAGCAGTCGCTAAGAGAATAGGATACTTTGCTAATTAACTGTTAACACCACAACGAAAGACACTGCTGTGTATATTTTGGTATGTACTGTTCAATAATTTTCTTAAAAGTTTCTTGAAAATACTATTAATGTTGTAAGCAGTTCCTGACTTGTAATCTTTCGTTTCATTGTCTTTCAGATCTGAAGGTAACTGATAGCGGTCGAAACCAATTATCAAATTTACTGTATGTGACGTTGGTTAATAAAGATCTTATAAGAAGAAAAATCAACATTCATTGGAATGATACAATGGCAGGAAAAAAATTAGTACACCTGGAAAGACGACGTCGCTTTTGATCCGATGACAGCAAATGCCACCTGGGGAGATGACAACCAGGAATGGTCTGGGGTACCGTTCCATTTCATAGTAGGATATCTTTGGTTGTCATCCGCGGCACTTTTACGGCACGTTGCTACGTCAATGATACTTCACGCCCCGTTTTGTTGCCCTTCACGGCAAGGAATCCTGGGGTTACGTTTCAGCAAGATAATGGCCACCCACACACGACGATATTTTCTGTTGATTGTCTTCATGCTTGCCAAACACTAACATGGCCTTCAAGATCGCCGGATCTCTCCCGAATTGAGGACGTTTGAAGCATTACGGGCAGTGCCCTCCAACTAGTTCGGGATTTTTATGATTTAACACACCAGTCGGACATAATTTGGCATGATATCCCCCAGGAGAAGATTCAGCAACACTATCAAGCCCAATAACTGCTTGTATAAGGGACAGAGGTGGACCAACACGTTACTGACTTGCTCAATTTGTGAAGCTGATTCCCTTGAATAAATCATTTAGTTAGGCCTAGCTTCAATTTGGAATGTGGGTGCACCCAACGACAGTGATATGACTTTCAAATAATAGAGCACAGCAATCAGTGGTCCTTCCTTTCAGGTTTTATTAAGCAAAGCTAGATTTCGGCTAGCGCCTAGCCATTATCAGTGCACTATTTCATGGTATCAATGAATGTCCTAGTACGCCAGTCCCCTGTTGTTCGGGCTACTGTCACAGTTCGTTTTCTGAAATTGTAATCATTTGTTTGTCTGTACACGCACATCGCATTTGCCGCTTATCGTCCCATTCAGACAATTCCTCGTGGTGTGTCGTTTTTTCTTCTTCTTTGTCTTAGAGTGTAATAGGAACACAGAGTTCCCTTGTAGTGGTCGTATTTGTGTACAACGGGTCTCAGTAAAGATGTGATACATTTACCTGCAAAACAGATGTGTGCTCTAATGTTACTTATACAATGCGACGAATGGGAACCCCAAACTTGTGTATCTTCAGTACAATATATTGTCTTGGAGGATCAAAGGTCTGTTGATGTAATTGTATGGCGTTTGGCGTAATGGAAATCACTGACGAGGAGCTGGGTTTTCCTCTGAATCATACCAGTTGTATCGACGGTAGGAAGGCCCATTGAACAATTTAAACATTTAACACACTTCTGAGAAAATCGTGTTTCCCCTGTTGGCGGGATAAATGTATAAGTTATGTCCTTGTGTTCTTTCGAGTCTCAGAGACCAGTCCTTTCTGCTGAGTGCATGGAGTCTCAGCCAGACTTGTGTACATCGTAATTTCTTCTGCAGAATCGCTGGAAAACTTCGATATCACATGTCCTCTTTCGCTAGTAACTTTATTAAGATAAGAAGCCTTGTTGTAGTAGTAACGTCCTAAACTTCTAATCAAAACGTCCTTGACCTTGGGTTTGGTTCCAGCGAGTTCTTAGATAATGAAAAAAAAAAACTGCTGCCGGAGATCTCCGGTAAAACGAATCCCACTCACGTTGCCACACTTGTCCATAGAATATTGGAGAAGATTAAGGGCAACTCTTTGCCGTTCAGGTAGGCAACTGCTTCTAAAAGGCGAAATAATGTGCAGTGGTTGACAACAGGAGGATGCAGAAGGAAATGGAAACCACTGCAGTAAAGACAAGTAGCATGAGCAAATGCACGCTACAAGTCGGAGCCTAATGCCAGAGCTCTGAATGTGGGAAGGGGACGTGGGGTAGAAAATGTGAAAAGTACACAGATGATCCATAACATTATAACAGCTGCCCACCACGAGGTCGAATACATCCTGGCGGTGTTGGGGCACGTCAAGCAATAAGGAAAGAATGCAAGCGTAAGAATTGAAATTTGTGGTACGTTCCTATGGGACCAAGCTGCTAAGGTCATCGGTCCCTAGGCTCACCCACTTCTTAATCTAAGTTAAACTAACTTACGCTAACGACACCACACACACACATGCCCGAGGGAGGACTCGAACCGCCAACGCGGGTAGCCGCGCGAGCCGTGGCAAGGCGCCCGAGACCGCACGGCTACCCCGCGCGGCGGGAAGAGAGAGACGAATTGGAGTCATTATAGTGAAGATACGGGCCGCAAATGCGGAAATTCACTGATATAAGCTGTTTTGACAAAGAGCATATTATTGTGGCGCTAGAAACGAAAACCTCTGAAATGGCGAAGCTGGTTGCCTGCTGGCGTATTACTGTCGTGAGCACCTATAGGTTGAAGGATGATGAAATAACGAGTAGGTCGTATGGTATTGGACGACCACGTCTCACCAAAAAATATGGAGGTCGGAGGATCCCTCACTGTGTAATCCAGAGTAGGCAGGGATCTGTGGCAGATCTAAAGGCAGAGTACAATGCTGGTGCACGCACAGGTGTTTCGTAGCAAGGCCATTGTTGAAAATGGAGCTCCACATCACAAGACCTCTACGGGTTCCTGTGTTGACACAACGACATCACAGTTATGCAGATCGATGGGAGCAGAATCATGCTATTGGGTACATTTAGTGGGGCTTCCGTGGGTTCTGAGTTGGTAACCGAAAGCATCATGACAGCAGTGAACTACCTGAACATTATTGCGTCCCCATTATTCATGGCTGAAGTCTCCTCCTATTACGATGACATTTTCCAGCAGGACAACTGTTCGTGTTTGCAAAGTCAGAATCTCGTGTTGCAAAGTCAGAATCTCGCTACAGTCGTTTGAGGGGCACTATAATGACCTCAACTTGATGTCTTGGCTAGCAAATGTGTCCTATCTGTACCCATTGGAACACATATCTGGCGCCAGCTGCTTGCCCGTAAACACCATCCCGTAATTTGCGGGAATTGCTTGACCTATGCATACACATCTGATGCCACATACTGATGGAATTTTGTCAAGGACTTGTACAACCCATGCTAAGAGAAATCTCTGTTGTACTGTGTGTGAAAAATGGAATAACACGCTGTTAAACAGATGGCTCACTGGTGTTCACTGCTGTCATGTTGTTGTTGTGTGGTCTTCAGGCCTGAGACTGGTTTGCTGCAGCTCTCCATGCTACTCCATCCTGTGCAAGCTTCTTCATCTCCCAGTACCTACTGCAAATGCTGAAACTACGCATAATAGAATTAAGTAAAGTGAAATTGAAATAAGATTACGATATATGGTGAGACGAATATAGAATAATATCAGTAACATCAGAAAATGGTATAATACGAGTAGGTCTGTTTTCAATAGTGAGGTGGGGTAAAGAGTGAGTCACTATGAACAACTCATCAGAATTATACCAGAATCTAAACCCGACCAATACCAACAATTACAATACAAACATAAATTCATTCCAGCGCCACAGGCCGAAGATGACGAGATAGAGTATATGAGGAAATCGAACAGTTAATTCAGTACACAAATGTAGATGAAACTCTAAATATTAGGGGGATTGAAATTTTACAGCAATGGACGGAATAGAAGGCATAAGTACGGAAGAAAACAGGATCGGTAGTATGAATCAGAGGGAAGGAAAAAATAAATTTCTGCAGTAGATTTCAGCTAGTGGTACGAGCAAATACACTGTTCAAAAATCACACGAAGGGGAGGTGTACTTGGAAGAGACCAGGAGGCACAAGAAGATCTCCGCTGTAATACGTCATGGTTGGACAGATATTCCAAAATCAGATATTGGTTTGTAAGACGTACCTAGGAACATATAGGGACCCTGATGTCAATCTGGTCATTATGAAGAGTAGGGCGAAGCTTAAAAGAATTATCAGGAAGAAGCAACATACCAGCAAGTGGAATACTGAAGTAATGAGAAACAATGATGTGCCTTTGAAGTTCTCTGAGGTTGTAGGGACTGTGATACTGAATACCAAGGTAGATAGTTCCGTTGAGAAAGAATGTTTATCTCTAAAAATAATAATTACAGAAGTTGTACAAGTAAAAGTAAGTTCAAGAAAGGTAACTTCGAAGAAATTGCGAACAAAGGAAGAAATACTCATACTGATCAAAAACGAAGAAAATACAAAAACTTCAGGAAAAGAGAAAATACAGCGATGTAAGTCACCGGAATGTCAGGTCAATAGGAAATTCAAGGAAGTACATCGAAATGGCTTCTGCAAAAATTTGAAGAAACCGAAAAAGAAGAGGTCATCATAAGGACATATCCACCATACTTTAGGAAAATTTAAAAGCGAAGACACCAACAATAAGTGTTCAATGGGCGATTCACTGTTAAACCCAGAGAGAACAGTCTACTAGCGTTCTAGATGATAAATTGGATGCTGCTTTTGGCAGTATTACACTCCGGTTAAACAGAACTTCGGAAGACTTGCGATCAGTCAAAGCAGAAGTGATGTATAACACTCCTTGTACTTTCTAAAACCACTGGGAAAAGTGGCAACCAAAGAATGATTCAAGCTAATGTTTATAATCTATGAAACTGGAGACGTACGATCGGGCTTTTGCAAGACCCACAATCCCAAAGGTGGAAGGGAGATAAATGTGGACGTTATCACACTGTCGGCTTGTGACACACTACGCATCCAAGTTGCTGAACACAGTAATATACACAAAATTAAGGAGAAAATGGAGATTTTGTTAGACGACGGTAAGTTTGGTTTAACAAAAAGTTATGGCACCAGTCAATTCTGACGTCACGTTTGATAATGGAAGGATTTATTCATCTAAAAGCTTTCGACAAAGTTAAGGGCTGCAAGATGTTTGAGACCTTCAGAAAAGTAGGAATACCATATAGGGAGCGACGAATACTTTAGGATATGTGCAAGAAGCACAACGGAACAATGATAATGAAGACCAAGTGTGAAGAGCTCGATTTAAAAAGTACAGAAGGCAAGGGTGTAGTCTTTCTCCTATACTGATCAACTCGCATATCAAATAAGCAGTGAAGGAGATCAAAGGAAGTTTCGTTAATAGGGCTAAAATTCATGGTTGAAGGATATAGCTGATGGCATTTAAAACCCGTGTGAACTTGAGGAAGAATCAAACGATTTGGTGAATGAAATGAACAAGGTACTGACTACACAATATGAATTGAAATGAAACTTACGAAAGACGAAAGTATTAAGGAGCAGCAGACATGAGATTAAAGACAAATTAGAGACCACTTATGCTATGCTGGAAGCAAAATAACACAGGACAGGCGAAAAAAAGAGGACATCGGAACCCCTGTTTAAATCACTTGGTGGAAATTAATTCGCACGTAATACTGATGAATGTTCTTTTAAAGGCAGAGTGTGTGGCATCACATCTTAACCTCAACTGATGAATAGATGTGTAATGCCGATCCTTATCCACTGAAAAGCCAAAGAAACTGGTACACCTGCTTAATATCGTGTACGGCTCTCGCGAGTACGCAGAAGTGCCGGTACACGACGTGGCATGGGCTCGATTAATGTCTGAAGTAGTGTTAGAGGGAACTGACACCATGAATCGTACAGGGCTATCATAAATCCGTAAGAGTACGAGGAGGTAAAGATCTCTTCTGAACAGCACGTTGCAAGGCATCCCAGATATGCTCAATAATGTTCATGTCTGGGAAGTTTAGTGGCCGGCGGAAGTGTTAAAACTCAGAAGAGTGCTCCCGAAGCCACTGTGTAGCAATTATGGACGTCTGGAGTGTCGCATTGTCCGTCTGGAATTGCCCAAGTCCGTCGGAATGTACAATGGGCATGAATGGATGAAGGTGATAAGACAGGATGCTTACGTACGTGTCACTCGTCAGAGCCGTATATAGGCGTATCATGAGCCCTATATCACTCCAACTGCACACGTGCCACACCATTTCAGAGCCTTCACAGCTTGAACAGTCCCCTGCTGCCATGTGGAGTCTATGGGTTCATGAGGCTGTCTGCATACCTGTACACGTTCATCCGCTCGATACAATTTGAAACGAGACTCGTCCGACCAGGCGACATGTTTCCAGTCATCAACAGTCCAGTGTCGGTGTTGACGGGCCCAGGCAAGGCGTAAAGCTTTGTGTCGCGCAGTCATCAATGGTACTCCAGTGGGCCTTCGGATCCAAAAGCCCATATTGATGATGTTTCGTTGAATGGTTCGCGTGCTGACACTTGTTGATGGCTCAGCAATGAAATTTGCAGCAATTTGTGGAAGGATTGCACTTTTGCTACATTGAACGATTCTCTAAAGTCGACGTTGATCCCGTTCTTGCAGGATATTTTTCTGGCCGCAGCGATGGCGGAGATCTGATGTTTTACCGGATTCCTGATATTCACGGTACGGTCGTAAAATGGTTGTACGGGAAAATCCCCATTTCATCGCTATCTCGGAGATGCTGTGTCCCATCGCTCGTGTGGCGACTGTAACACTTTCTTTTTTCTTTTTTCTATACTCCGCGAGCCACCTTACGGTGTGTGGCGGAGGGTACTTATTGTACCACTATCTGATCCCCCCTTCCCTGTTCCATTCACGAATTGTGCGTGGGAAGAACGACTGCTTGTAAGTCTCCGTATTTGCTCTAATTTCTCGGATCTTTTCGTTGTGATCATTACGCGAGATATATGTGGGCGGTAGTAATATGTTGCCCATCTCTTCCCGGAATGTGCTCTCTCGTAATTTCGATAATAAACCTCTCCGTATTGCGTAACGCCTTTCTTGAAGTGTCCGCCACTGGAGCTTGTTCAGCATCTCCGTAACGCTCTCGCGCTGACTAAATGTCCCCATGACGAATCGCGCTGCTTTTCGCTGGATCATGTCTATCTCTTCTATTAATCCAACCTGGTAAGGGTCCCATACTGATGAGCAATACTCAAGAATCGGACGAACAAGCGTTTTGTAAGCTACTTCTTTCGTCGATGAGTCACATTTTCTTAGAATTCTTCCTATGAATCTCAACCTGGCGCCTGCTTTTCCCACTATTTGTTTTATGTGATCATTCCACTTCAGATCGCTCCGGATAGTAACTCCTAAGTATTTTACGGTCATTACCGCTTCCAATGATTTACCACCTATGGCATAATCGTACTGGAATGGATTTCTGCCCCTATGTATGCGCATTATATTACATTTATCTACGTTTAGGGAAAGCTGCCAGCTGTCGCACCATTCATTAATCCTCTGCAGGTCTTCCTGGAGTACGTACGAGTCTTCTGATGTTGCTACTTTCTTGTAGACAACCGTGTCATCTGCAAATAGCCTCACGGAGCTACCGATGTTGTCAACTAAGTCATTTATGTATATTGTAAACAATAAAGGTCCTATCACGCTTCCTTGCGGTACTCCCGAAATTACCTCTACATCTGCAGATTTTGAACCGTTAAGAATGACATGTTGTGTTCTCTCTTCTAGGAAATCCTGAATCCAATCACACCACGTTCAAACTCACTTAAATCTTGATAACGTGCCATCGTAGCAGCAGTAACCGATCTAAGAACTACACCAGACACCTGTTGTCTTATACAGGCGTTGCCGACCGCAGCACCGTATTCTTCCTGTTTACATATCTCTTTATTTGATTGCGCATGCCTATAACCCGTGTCTTTGGCGCTTCAGTGTACATCCTTCTTATTTTTTGTGAATGTCGGGAGAAACATGAGGCACAGACGACTGCACAAGTATATACGGTTTTTTTAACAGACGCCAAGTAGTGTATTCCAGGTTCTCCTGCAACATCTAAATTCACAATCGTGCGTTTATTAGATTTCCACACAGTCTTAGACAATGTATTCTACATAAACATCACACAAAATCTTGGAATCGTATTTTTTGGCGAATTTAAGCAGAGCGGTATTCGTAAGGGTAGTACAGCTAGGACTTTTTACGTGAATAGTCCAAGACCTTTCCTGTGTGGTTTTAAATATAGTCCTTTGCAAAGGGCCACAGATTTCATCATCCTATTGTGTCTCTTTGCCTCATCAAGCTGTGCCTGGGCACTTTTAGCCACAGATTTCATCATCCTATTGTGTCTCTTTGCCTCATCAAGCTGTGCCTGGGCACCTCCAGCTAAAGAGTCAATCGCTGAAAGACCCACAAATATTGGAATTAGAAATGAAATAATGTATTGGTAGAACCCTAGATGTTCTTCTTCTTACTGCTTTCTACTTCGGGGCAATTTTTGCTGCTAACTCCGCTAATTGGATGCAGTTCTTTTAAACACCCTTGGGTTGTTTTCTCATTCTTGACTTAATGAAAAGCGCCGTTCACAAGTTTTCAAAAATTTTCACCCAAACCCAATTTAAGCTTGATTAACATTGTTTTATCAACTGCAAATTCGACAGTGTGTTGTCCCATAACAATGCCTCTTCTTGCACATATTGCCTTTGCATTATCAGCCAATATTCAATCTGGAGCATGATGTTCTGCCAAATCCTCATCTGCAGCTTATACAATACCACGCTCCTTGCACATCTCGTCCAACGGATTTATCCCTTTATCACCAAGTGCTAACCATTTTTGAAACCTTATTCCAAAGTCGGGCAGTTTCAGTGTGAACCATAACATTCGATATAAAGTGTTTTCTCTGTTTCATATGATAAAAGTATGCTCAGGAAATGCCACTTCGCCATCCTTGATCAGTTTTTTATGGCGTAATTTTATTCAGGATTTTGAACTGTTCCAAATAATACAAGAAAATAATTAATTATTCTTTAATAAAACCCGCGCGGGATTAGCCGAGCGGTCTGGGCGCTGCAGTCATGGACTGTGCGGATGGTCCCGGCGGATGTTCGAGTCCTCCCTCGGGCATCGGCGTGTGTGTTCGTCCTTAGGATAATTTAGGTTAAGTAGTGTATAAGCTTAGGGACTGATAACCTAGTTAAGTCCCATAAGATTTCACACACATTTGAACATTTTTTTTAATAAGAAATAATAAGGTTTGAAGATTTTATATGTTCGCAATTTTTCATTTACAACTACATTCGATTACGTACACCAGAAGATTAATGTTACGTGTTTCTCATGAAAAACTTTGTCAACAAATATAGAATAATATGTGAAAATACTGCCTTCGCTGTGTTTTATTTAATGATACATTTTCTGCACATTATGTTATGATATCAGTCAAAATTTTCATCATGTGTGTCACATATCAAATGTCGATATCATCTTCATCGTCAGTTTCATCTCTGCTGGCGCAATCCATGCTACTTCTGGTGGCTGTGAAAATATTCATACATGCATCTGACGATGCACATTTACAATATGTTGTGCAATGTAAGTTATAAGACTTGCAACTGCGGTTACTTTGCTCGCACGTCATTCATGTACAGGCTACTAACTGCATCAATTCAGGAGGGCCTAAGAACCCATTCCATTTAAGGGGATGGATGAGTCATTTTCCACTTGCCAACCATAGTCACGGAGACATACTTTAGGAGGTGACTATTGCTCTGCTGCTTTCCAGTAAATGATTAGCAGGTGAACACTTCATCTGTTGGCGGAAGTAACTTTAATTTTGAAGACATTTCTCTTTTGTTTCTAAACAATTGGTGTTGTAGTTGAGTCATTGATTCATATATCCTGTCTTAATAACAAAGAGAAAAAAGCTGACACCAAGCTTTCATTATTTGATGATGATCAATGTAAATCTCGACTGGCATTTCCAGTCTATGATCTTCATGTTCCTGTGACAAAGTGATGAAGCAGACTACCCGCACAATGACATAGTGTTAAAACATGTATCGTAAGTATATCCTTACACTTGTCACCCAGGTTATTAGAACTTGCTTTAATGTCTATTGTCTGCTCATTAAATCTCTTCATATTAAAAACCTTAGGAAGTATCTGTTTCCAATAAAAGTACAGCATTGAAACAAACACATCTGTACCATCACTAACGATTTGGATGTTCTTCTTATCACGTTGGAAAGCCAACATCAGCTTCCTCATGAGCGTGTAATGACTCCTTAATAAATTATTTGATTACTTCAGTATTTGATGGAGCGTAGAAAATCAGTAAGATGTTGCTTATCTCGGATGCTATTTCTGATAGGAAAGTGCTGTTGTCAAATTTATCTTTCTCTTCGTGGTTTTTAATAAACGGAGTCTAATTTTTATAAAAAGCAATATATGCATCATAACCTCCTTTCTCAGCATTTAGCACGATGGAGTGCAGGCCATTTGGCCAGTTGGCCGTTTCATATGATACATCAAAGCATTGTGTGACTGCGTGGCCTCGCGGCAATATGAATTAATAAAATCTTCTGGAGCTTCCAGCCACGTCAGGTGGTTAAAATCACACAGGCTTTCGATCGAGCTCTCCTCGGCCATAGACATCGTCGTATTGCCTATATGGCGGCCAGTATTTCTACCGTTTGGACGGCGTGGCGATGAGAAGTCCGTTAGCTCCACCCACAGCTAACTTTTTTATGGAGAAATTCGAAGACATCACTTCGGACACAGCTCCAGATAAGAAAAGTTGCTGTTATCGTTATTTATCATCTGGTCTCACGGACGTGTAAAACTGGGAGAATTCTTAGAACACCTGAACAGCATTCTCGACCACATTAGGTTAATGATGGAAGTAGAGATAGATGGTGCATCGCTCTTCCTTGACTTCCTCGTTCACTGGAAAATCGTTGTACACCTCATCCATAGTGAGTACAGAAAACCTACACACACATCGGTATCTCCACTCTCCTAGCCACCACCATCTGGCACAAAAACGAGGCTCTCTAAACACCCTCGTCCACCATGCTGAAGTCGTCTCAGATGCTGAAAGTCTACCACTAGATGTAAGCCACCGCCGAAAAGTCCTCCGGGAAGACGGCTACAATCATCGTCAGGTATCACGGGCTATTTCTGGTGAGATACGCAGGAAAAGCACCACCGAAGAAGAGAACGGGAAACTAGCGATTTTGCCTTTCTGTGGCACAGTGTCGGGATAGATTAGCCGGCTCCTGAGGAGACACAACACCTCATGAAAAATACGACAGCTCATGAGGCCCGTGAAGGACGACATAGGGATTAGGGGTGTACAAAATACCATTTCAGTGTGACTGCTGCTATGTCGGCCAAACAGTACACACTGTGGAGCAACGCCGGACGGAACACAAGAGAGTCTCAAGCCTACAGTATCCTGAAAAATCAGCCGTGGCAAAACATGCTTCAGAAAATCGACACCGAATCCAATCTAACGAAACATCTGTCATTATGATAAGGCAGGGATTTAGGGATAGCGTCATAAAAGGAGCGGTAGAAGTACGCTGAAGAGCCAAAGAAACTGGTACACCTGCCTAACATCGTGTACAGCTCCCGCGACCACTCAGAAGTGGCGCAACACGACGTGGCACGGACTCGATTAATGCCTGAAGTAGTACTGGAGGGAATTCACACCATGAATCGTACAGGGCTATCCATAATTCCGTAAGAGTACGAGCGGGAGAAGATGTCTTCTGAACAGCACGCTGCAAGGCAACCCAGATATGTTCAGAAACGTTCATGTCTGGGGAGTTTGGTGGTCAGCCGAAGTGCTTAAGCTCAGGAGAATGTTCTTGGAGCCACTCTGTAGCAATTCTGGACGTGTGGTGTATCATGTCCTGCTGGAATTGTCCAAGTCCGTCGGAATGCACAATGGACATGAATGGATGCAGGTGATAAGAGAGGATGCTTACATACGTGTCACCTGTCAGAGTCGTAACTACACATATGAGGGCTCTCATATCACTCCTACTGCACACGCCTCACACCATTTCAGAGCCTCCACCAGCTTGAACAGTCCCCTGCTGACATGCAGGGCCCATGGATTCATAAGGTTGTCTCCATACCCGTACACATCCATCTGCTCAATACGATCTGAAACGAGACTCGTCCGACCAGGCAACATGTTTCCAGTCACCAACAGTCCAATAAGTGTTGACAGGCCCTGTTCAGGCAGAAAGCTTTGTGTTGTGCAGTCATCAAGGGTACAGGAGTGGGCCTTTGGCCCCAAAAGTCCATATAGATTATGTTAATGTTTCACACACTGACACATGTTGATGGCCCATCATTGAAATCTGCAGCAATTTGCGGAAGGGTTGTACTTCTGTCACCTTGAACCATTCTCTTCAGCCATCGTTGGCCCCGTTCTTGCAGGATCTTTTTCCGGCCGCAGCGATGTCGGAGATTTGATGTTTTACTGGATTCCTGATATTCACAGTACACTCGTGACATGGTTTTACGAGAAAATCCCCACTACAACGCTACCTCAGAGATGCTGTGTCCCATCACACTCACTTAAATCTTGATAACGTGCTATTCTAGCAGCAGTAACCGATAAACAACTGCGCCAGGAACTTTTCTTATATAGGGGTTGCTAACCGCAGCGTCGTATTCTGCCTGTTTTCTGTATTCTGTACTAAATACACTTGCCTATACCAGTTTCTTTGGCGTTTCGGTGTAAAAATGCCTGAAAACACCATCAAAAAGGACGATGATTTGTAGCTGACCACAGCCTTGGACGCGGCATCGCGAGGTTGAAGCGGGTGCGACGGTCGTGGGACGAAAACACTACACAGTCGGTGAGGAAGAGAACACCTGTTATGTCACAGCCAGCAGCGCAGTTATACGAGAGTTGACTGAAAAGTAATGCTTCCACGTTCGTAACTCTTCAACAGTTGGCAGCATTGGTATGCGGCAGGTACTGGCTTGTTCCGTAGCCTCCTCTCTACAGCTTCAGTTGGCGGGAAGCCTTAGCATTGAACGCTTGTGTTGTTACAGTGAAAAGTAGGGAACCCTGCAGAATGTCACCCCAAAGGAGATTCATCAGAGAATGAAAGCAGTTTATGGTGATTGTGTTGATGTGAGTACTGTGCGTCGTTGGACGAGTAAGTTTATAGATGGCAGGAACATCTGACTTGATCGTGACAAACAGAGTTGGACGTACTGTGACAGTACGACCGAGTTTCACAAGCAAAATGTTGACAGATTTATTCAGGACAATCGTCCCATCACTCAGAGAGAAATTGCAAGCACAATCAGCATTTCACAAGAACGTGTGGGTCACATTATCGCTTTGCTTGGCTATCGGAAGATCTGTGCACAGTGGGTACTCCTGATGCTGACTTCTAAAATGAAAGTGCACAGACTTGAAATTTGCCAGGAACTCATCTCGCTTTACGAGAGTGAAGGTGACGCCTTTCTCCATTCAATTGTGACAGGAGACGAAACGTGGGTACACCATTACGACCCAGAGACGAAACGTCAGTCTATGGAATATCGACACAAAGACTCGCCCCAGAAAAAGAAATTCAAGACTTAGCCCTCAGCTCGAAAAATCATGGCCACAGTGTTCTGGGGCGCAGATGGGAACAACAGTAAATTCAGAGCATTACATCACAATGATGCGAACTCTGAAACGACGGCTAACAAGGGTCCGAAATGAAAAGGGAAATGTTTTCCTGCAGCATGGCACTGCCAGACCACACACTTCACGTGCCACCACAGCAAATCTTCAGAGACTGAATCTCACCACCATACGGCATCCTCCATACAGTCCAGATTTAGCACCATCTGACTTCCATCTGTTCCCGAGACTGTAAACATCGGCTACTTTGGCCCTAGGGTCCTTCTTTGGCCCAAAAACAAAATAAAATGAAACACGTTCTATTGAGTGATTTGTGGTAGTATCTGAAATAGTTTAGGTTGGTTTCGCTAGGTGGTAGCATCATTCAAGCTGCTTGATAGTTCAAGTGATTCCCCAGTTTGCCGCTAGGATGCAGCACCGCAGGTTGTGCGTTTAATGTAAACATGTGGTATTTTAACCTTAAAAACTTCCACTTGCAGACGACGCATTTCTTCAGGAACTTCTAATGATGTAAGTATATTTTTAGAACTCTTTTTAGTTGTTTATGTCGTGCTGTAGTTAGAACTCTGTGAAACACGTGTCTTCCCATTTTCATATATCTTTAAATCTGTTCTGGTAACCTGTAAAGTATGACCTACTTTGGCCCAGCGTTTTTTTTTTTTTTTTTTTTGGGACAAAGTAGGTTGTACTTTTATAAATCTGTTGTTTTTAGCGGTAAAGTTCTACAAATAGCTTGCAAAATGGGTAAAGGTAGTGATATATATTTCTATTGCATGTGTTTGGTTTCAGCTTGTTCAAGATTCCATGCAACTACACACGTCTTCCTGGGAGCCGAAAATATGCTGACTACCACAATGAACATTTTCAAACTTGTTTAGAAACCATCAGATCTGGTGAAATGACACAAAGGCAGGCTGCTGAACATTCCCAAATAACCCGAAGCACTATCAAAAACAAGTTGAAGAATTCATCTTCACGTTCCCCAGGCCACCCTAAAGTATTTTCGCAAGAAAGAAAACTAGCTTTTGCTAGTCATATCGACAAAATGTGTGAATATGGTTTCCCACTAGATGAACTTGATTTGAGGTACATCGTAAAATCCTACCCAACTAGACAAGGAAAGACTATACTATGTTTTTGTAACAAAGCTCCAGTCATGACTGGGTTAAGTCATTCTTAAAGAGACACTCTCAGTTGACAGTCATGGTTTCGTCTAACATCAAACGAAATCGAGCTCAGATTGATGAAAAAAAAAAATAGAGTACATTGATAATCTGAAAGAGGCGGTCAATTACGCATCGCCTGATAAAATTTATAACTACGACGAAACTTGTATATCATATGGCCCTGAAAAGAAAAAAAGTGTTTTGTAGGAGAGGCTGCAAGTACCCAGAATGGATAATGAATTCCACCAAATCTAACATAAGTATCACGTTCTATGGTAATGACAATGGTGACTCATTGCCTCCTTATGTTATATACAAAGGAGAGCATTTATGGAGTACATAGACTCAAAATGGCCCTGAAGGGGCATGATATAACTGGACAAAACAAGGATGGACTGATGGTGCAAATTTTGAGGATTGGTTTTCAACTCATCTACTTCCTGTTCTAAAAAAAAAACAAGAAGGAAAAAAAAGTAGTCATCGTTGACAATCTCAGTTCACATATAAGTGTGAAAGTTCTTAAACTTTGTGAAGAGAACAACATCCAATTTGTTTGTCTGCCACTGAACTCATCGCATTTAACACAGCCACTTGATTTAGCTTACTTTACGCCTCTCAAAATGAAATGGAGATAAGTTCTTACAGAGTGGAAGCAATGAGACAGTGGGAAAGCTGCATCCACGCTATCAAAGAACATTTTCCCAAGATTATTAAAAAAGGCTTTAGACAGCATAAAGTCGAATGTATTAGATAATCTTTTGGCTGGATTTAAAAATGCTGGAATCCATCTGATCAGCAAAGAAGAGATTTTCAAGCGATTGCCATCATACAATGCTTCTGTTAACCTTTGTTTAATAGGACAAAAATTTATCAAACACGTTAAGGAAAAAAGACAAGAAGCTGTTCAGCTGTGAACAACAAAACGTCGAAAATTGGAAGTCCCTGCAGGAAGAAGTATATCTTCAATTGAAATCCTTCAGTACCAACAAAAACTGCAGAATGAAATAGACGAGAAAAAGAAAGGGAAAGAAGCTTTGAAAAAAAAACAGCAAAAATTGAAAAGGAAAAGAAGAAACTAGAAAAAAATTAGATGGAAACAAAAAGAAAAGTAGGGGTAAAAGAGCAGCAAGCCTTTCATCAACATATGAAGACAATGACAATTTTAGCTTTGTGTCCTCATGTCACAGCGACCTGGTTTTTTCCAGCAGCGATGAAGACTCTTTTAGTGTCAATGAACCACATGAACCAATTAACTTAAACGATTCAAGACCCAGTACAAGCTTCCCAAATGTAAATGCTGAAGACCCAAAAGGAAGCAATGAAGACACGAAGAAACTTGTAGAAAAGGACAAATTTGTTGTTGTTCATTGGAACAGACTCTGATTCCCAGGGTTGGTGTTCTCCGTGACAGAGGATGGAGTGACAGTGGACTGTGTGGCACTGAACAAGAAATTTTGGAAGTGGCCCCAAGAAAAGGATATGTCATTTTACCAGTGGTGTGACATTGTAAAAGCTTTTCAGCCACCAAAGTTCGTAAAAAGAAGTCTTTTTAAGGTTGATTTCATTTAAACATAAAAATTCCTTTTTTGAAAGAACTAACATTATTAAAACTTTTTTTTACCCTCTGACTAACCTATATATTTTTAACTTGGTGTAAAATATTACTATAATAATTAAATAACACGTGTTTTTAAATACCAGGTCTTTCTTTGTCACTTTCCTTTATACCACGCTTTGACTATGAAAAAACTACCTTGGGCCAAAGTTACCCTATCCTTAGAGTAACATTGGCCCAAAAAAAAAAAATAGAAAAAAATTGTTAGGTCATAAAGTGTGCAGCATCTAAAATATAAAATGTTATAATTGCATAAAAAGGTTACCAGAACTTAAATTAAGTAAAAACTGATTTGTTTGAAGGGTAAACCGTACGAAATTGTTCAAAACTGGGCCAAAGTAGCCCGTGTTTACGGTAATGAAAGACGATCTGCGGGGACATCATTATGCTTCTAATGAAGATGTTGAGAGAACTGTGGGACTGTGATTGCGGAAACAGTATGTCCACTTCCTCCGTGACAGCTTCAGAAAACTTGTTCATAGTTGGCACAAATGTATCCAATTGGCCGCTGATTATGTGGAAATGTGAATATTGGTAATTAAAGATAACATTCTAAGGACTATTTCTGCATTTGATTTATTAAAATATTCCCATCCAAACCCAATTAACGACGATAGAGGAATTACTTTTCATTCAACCCTTATATAACGGCGAGGCCACGGCGACATGGCAGTCATTTACCAATTGACAATGGCCAAGGAGAGCTCAGTCGAAAGTTTGTGGGTTTTTAACCACCTAATGCGCTTGGAAGGCCGAGAAGATTTCATCAAAGTGCTGTCATCAGTGAGCTGAGCATCCAGAGAATTAGTTACCGAAGCAGTGACAGCAAGTTTCTTTAGCAGAACTGTTGTATTTCCTTTTCACATATTATTTTATTCATCAAACAATGACAACAGAAGTGCAGAAAATTCATATTCAAGAATGTCTAACAGATTCATCTTCCTTTCTTGAGAGATAGGCTAAGTAAAAAGCAGGCATATATCTTGTCCGACTCATAAATTTCCTTTTTTCCAACTGTAATGCTTTTCTTCATTACAGCCTTGATTGTTACTTCTTTATGAATTGTGTTGTAGAAAACAGTAAGTAATTTCTCTTTAAAAGCAGTCGCCATTTTGCCGCCAGTAGTTAGAGCATCGTGAACATTTACTATTTCATCAGTTTTCTGGCCACTGACGGTGTTGACTGTAGTATCTGATTCAACTAACAAAGGGTGCATGAATTGTGAAACAACGAACTGTATTTTCATGTTGTCGTGGGAATCTAACATTTGTCTACAATTTCCTATTTCTTAATGAGAAGTGGCTGTTGTTCCTCTTGGTGTTTCACACATTAGGTCCATTGATATGGATACTTCACTACATACCGCATGTGATGTGTGAAAGTACCTATCCAGCTATTTGATTAGGAGATGGCGTCATCTCTAGAAGATCCCCTTTCGCTTTCCCATAGTCCACTAAGTCTGTTCACCAAACTAATCAAGAGATATATAATTTCAAAATCTGAGTTTGTGTCGACATACATGTGTTGCTTTTCTTAGAAGAATTTTCTTATGGCAACGTATTTGCAGTTTCTAGTACTTAAATTGTCAAATACCTTGCGTAAGTCCAGTGGGCAGCTGCAAAAATGAATGGAAGTATTCCTTTTATGCAATGCATATCTAAAAACCAGTGTCCTTGCCTGTGCAGTCTTATTAAGGGATGGATGATGATTAAGGGTGAAATAAGCATATATTCCAATAACCTACCCATAGAATTATATGTAATTTTCCTCAATATCTTCTAAAGTGGAATTGTCTATACTTTTCTTCAATGTCTTCTGAAGTTGATCCATATTTAAAGTAAGGAAAATACAAAGGACATCTGTGACTAGCATCCATAAACATCTAACTGCTTTTGGCTGTACTTTGCCTGACATATACTGGGCACACACTTTCTTAAAACCGTGACATGTCACATGTCAATTCAGTGCAATTTTCCTGGGAAATCTGATTCTGGAACAAAACATAAAAGGTGCTGTTTAAGCTTTTAAAGTTATTTTCCTCCACTACACCACTAATGGAGGGGGGGGGGGGGATGGCGAATTTTTCGCGTCATTCTCTTTCCTGATGTTGAGTCTGAGAGATTTTATGACTCACTTTCTTTGATCCATTGCCTAGTTTTCGAGATATTTCGATTTCTTAAGTAAAATTGACCACTTCAGGTATTACGCTGAGGCAACATAAGTCTTGGGACACCTCGTAATATCGTGTCGAACTTCCTTTTGCTCGACATAATGCAGCAGCTCGACGTAGCGTGGACTCAACAATGCGCTGGAAGTCTCCTGTATAAATATTAAGCTATGCTGACCTTATAGCCGTCCATAATTTCGAAAGTGTTGATGGTGCAGGATTTTGCGTACGAACTGACCTCAAGTTCAATGGGATTCATGTCGGATGATTGAATGGGCAAATTACTCGCTCAAATTGTCCAGAATGTTCTTCAAACCAGTTGCGAACAATATTGTGGTCCAGTGACATGGTACATTATCACCTATAAAAATTCCATCGTTTTTTGGGAACATGACGTCCATAAACGGCTGCAAATGGTCCCAGACCATTCCATGTAAACACAGCCCACACCATTATGGAGCCACCTCCATCTTGCACAGTGTTTCGTTGACATCTTGGATCCATGGCTTCATGGGGTCTGCGCCACGCTTGATCCCTACCATTAGCTCTTACCAACTGAAATCGTGACTCATCCAACCAGGCACAGTTTCCCAGTTGTCTGTGGTTCAACCGATATGGTCAAGAGCCCATGAGAGGCGCTTCAGATAAGGCTGAGCTGTTAAAAAGGCACTCGCATTGGTCATCTGCTGCCATAACCCATTAATGCCAAGTTTCGCCGACTGTCCTAACGAATACGCTAATCATACATCCCACATCGAATTCTGTGGTTATTGCACGTAGTATTGGTTGTCTGTTAGCACTAATAACTACACAAAACACCGCTACTCTGGGTTGCTAAGTGAAGGCTGTCGGCCACTGCATTGTCGGTGGTGGGAGGTAATGCCTGAAATTTTGAATCCCCTAATGATTTCCTAAGTGGAATGTCCCATGAGTCTAGCTCCTACTACCATTTCTTGCTCATAATCACATCAGAAATGTTTTCGTGTGAATCACCTGAGTACAAATGACAGCTCCACAATGAAATGCGCTTTTACACCTTGTGTACGCTATACTATCACTATGTGTGTATGTCACTATGTAACCTCCCCTTCACTTACCGACCTTAATGACAGTAAAAATTAAATCGCGTGTACCTAATGGACATTTGGGAAAAGCAATCGTCACCGAAGTTAATTTGTTGGTAAAGAGGGAGGAAAGAGTTACATCTAAATGAAAGGAAAATTGCAAATGAAATTGGTGGAAATTAATTGTGAGAAAAGGATAAAATTAATAAATAAATTAAATGTGCGGTCGTTATGTAAACAATTAATTGTCGATAATTAGATATTTGAGATTTGGGGAAAATTACGGTCGCCAGTCCCATGGACAACTACTATAATAACTGAAAATGAAAGATTAATGCACATATATTTAGTACTAAAAGCATGGCAACTGAAGGTTGGCACGTGTTGTGTGAAAACTGAATGTTTGTCAGAAGTAATAAATTTCGCTAGACTCTGACTTAATTTAGCAAAAGAATTAATAAAACTGGAAAATTGAAAGTTAATTTAGTGACTGAAATTAATAGTGAGCTTTGTTTCTGAAGCACTATGAAATTCAATAAAATAAGGTTAGTCTTGGGCTACCTCAACAATCATTTCAAAAGCTACTTGAATCTACACAATTTAGAAATAAGAGATTTAACTTTGAACTTGAATTAAGTGATTCTGAACAATTAACAATAGTAAAATTTAGTACGTAACAAGCTGAGCTGCAGTCACAGGTAAGCTAAAATATGGTAACAAAACTCGCACTCTTAATTTGTGCTTGTGTAATCTAAATATTGTAGCCAGCTATGAATACTTTAACTGAACTTTGAAATTAAAGCAGTGGAATGGAATGATATTACTTTAATGCTGGCGTTTGAATTTCAACGACACTCGGGTTCATTCCGGAGAAGGAAGGGACCCTGCTTGGTAATGCAATTGGGACAATGAGCAACAGAGGTTCATGCTAAGTTGCTGTAATTTCGTGAGGCAACTGTTTGAAAAAGCTGAGGTCTGCCATACAGTTCTAAAACTTTACGTGCTGTAAGTCTTCATTGTTGGTTGATTGAAGGTTTGAAATCGTCGATCGGGGAGGTGGCGACAGTCACTCACTGTCGGCCGTCGCTGTTGCAGAAGCTAGATGTTGGCGCGCCTTCTTCTCGACACGGTCACCAGGCGAAACGGGCTCTTGATGTGCACCAGCTAATGTTTCCCGTCCGCGACACCGTGTCAGAAACTATCATAGCAAGTCGAGCGCAATTACATGCTGCCAAACCCCGAAAGCGTGGCAACTCGCGTGAGCATCACACAACACGCCTGCTCCACCGCCCTACTCCAGCCAGACTCCCTCTGCCCGCGCTCCATGCGGCAGAGTTAACACTACCAAAGATCCTCAACACTTTGGTTCTCCACACGACCTATCGATGTAATCGTTCGATAGCATAGTTATCCCTAGGCCAGACCCAGCGTAAAATACAAATAATATTTACAAAACAAACCAATTATACATCCACACACACACACACACACACACACACACACACACACACACACACACACACACACACATATATATATATATATATATATATATATATATATATATATATATATATATATATAGTAAAACAATTACAATATACACTCCTGGAAATTGAAATAAGAACACCGTGAATTCATCGTCCCAGGAAGGGGAAACTTTATTGACACATTCCTGGGGTCAGATACATCACATGATCACACTGACAGAACCACAGGCACATAGACACAGGCAACAGAGCATGCACAATGTCGGCACTAGTACAGTGTACATCCACCTTTCGCAGCAATGCAGGCTGCTATTCTCCCATGGAGACGATCGTAGAGATGCTGGATGTAGTCCTGTGGAACGGCTTGCCATGCCATTTCCACCTGGCGCCTCAGTTGGACCAGCGTTCGTGCTGGACGTGCAGACCGCGTGAGACGACGCTTCATCCAGTCCCAAACATGCTCAATGGGGGACAGATCCGGAGATCTTGCCGGCCAGGATAGTTGACTTACACCTTCTAGAGCACGTTGGGTGGCACGGGATACATGCGGACGTGCATTGTCCTGTTGGAACAGCAAGTTCCCTTGCCGGTC
This sequence comes from Schistocerca nitens, assembly GCF_023898315.1. Classification (NCBI taxonomy): domain Eukaryota; kingdom Metazoa; phylum Arthropoda; class Insecta; order Orthoptera; family Acrididae; genus Schistocerca; species Schistocerca nitens. The sequence continues at coordinate 1,013,050,049 of NC_064614.1, read as the reverse complement.
TAGGAATGGTAGAACGATGGGTTCGATGACGGTTTGGATGTACCGTGCACTATTCAGTGTCCCCTCGACGATCACCAGTGGTGTACGGCCAGTGTAGGAGATCGCTCCCCACACCATGATGCCGGGTGTTGGCCCTGTGTGCCTCGGTCGTATGCAGTCCTGATTGTGGCGCTCACCTGCACGGCGCCAAACACGCATACGACCATCATTGGCACCAAGGCAGAAGCGACTCTCATCGCTGAAGACGACACGTCTCCATTCGTCCCTCCATTCACGCCTGTCGCGACACCACTGGAGGCGGGCTGCACGATGTTGGGGCGTGAGCGAAAGACGGCCTAACGGTGTGCGGGACCGTAGCCCAGCTTCACGGAGACGGTTGCGAATGGTCCTCGCCGATACCCCAGGAGCAACAGTGTCCCTAATTTGCTGGGAAGTGGCGGTGCGGTCCCCTACGGCACTGCGTAGGATCCTACGGTCTTGGCGTGCATCCGTGCGTCGCTGCGGTCCGGTCCCAGGTCGACGGGCACGTGCACCTTCCGCCGACCGCTGGCGACAACATCGATGTACTGTGGAGACCTCACGCCCCACGTGTTGAGCAATTCGGCGGTACGTCCACCCGGCCTCCCGCATGCCCACTATACGCCTTCGCTCAAAGTCCGTCAACTGCAGATACGGTTCACGTCCACGCTGTCGCGGCATGCTACCAGTGTTAAAGACTGCGATGGAGCTTCGTATGCCACGGCAAACTGGCTGACACTGACGGCAGCGGTGCACAAATGCTGCGCAGCTAGCGCCATTCGACGGCCAACACCGCGGTTCCTGGTGTGTCCGCTGTGCCGTGCGTGTGATCATTGCTTGTACAGCCCTCTCGCAGTGTCCGGAGCAAGTATGGTGGGTCTGACACACCGGTGTCAATGTGTTCTTTTTTCCATTTCCAGGAGTGTATAAAGACACAGAAATGTCACATCTTCACATCTTCAGGTAACAAAATAAGGAAAAATGTATAGTACAATAGATGGAAATAGGAGGATATGCATTTCCGGCGTTTCAATTATCGCTGTCCTATGACTTTTGTTCAAAATGTTCAAATGTGTGTGAAGGGACCAAACTGCTGAGGTCACCAGTCCCTAGACTTACACACCACTTAATCTAACTTAAACTAACTTATGCTGAGAGCAACACACAGACCCATGCCCAAGGGAGGAATCGAACCTCCAGCAGGATGGGCCGCGCAATCCGTGACATGGCGCCCTAAACCGCGCGGCTACTCCGCGCGGTTATGACTTTTGTCACAAAAGTCATAAGATAAAATGTGTGATGTCACAAAAATTTATGCTCAAGAGTGCCAAAGTGGCACCCACCAGAATATGGATTCTTTCATGTCGAATTAAACTTTATACCAAATGTTAATTTTTACATAGATCACTGTCAGACTACCAGGCCCATATAACTTATGTGCAGTGATGTGTACAAACTGGTTGTTTATTGATAATACGACGACCTGTGAAGTGCGTGCTACCACTCATGTTATGCTACTGCAGGGCTTGAGGTTTGCATGCTCTGTTATGCAACAATTCATGGGCATCCACCTAACTGTTGTGTGACAAAAGGAAACCAAGTCATCTTCCTTCGACGTCCTATGACATGCTCTATGAGCAATACATCCAGCTGGAGCTTTTCTATAATTTTTCTGTGTAACAACTTACAGTAATTTCTTCGTCGTTGCTATCCTTTAAGACGTTAGTCCAAGGATGTGGGTATCTATTGACCATTTTGGAAGGTCAGATTTCTCATATGCAGTCTTATACTTTGAGATACATACTAAATCCAGAATGAGATTTTCACTCTGCAGCGGAGTGTGCGCTGATATGAAACTTCCTGGCAGATTAAAACTGTGTGCCCGACCGAGACTCGAACTCGGGACCTTTGCCTTTCGCGGGCAAGTGCACTTGCCCGCGAAAGGCAAAGGTCCCGAGTTCGAGTCTCGGTCGGGCACACAGTTTTAATCTGCCAGGAAGTTTCACATACTAAATCATCAAAATTAAATTTATGCTTGGGTGGATCAGCCTTTTTCATATGGTTGCACATAGTATTTAAAAGCTTATTATAATGAACCTCAGTTGGTTTCATTTGCACTGTTTGATGTGTAGTTCGGTTACACTCATCAGTAATTTGTGGGAAAATATATAGGCATTTGCATGACCCTTGAAGACTAAAACGCATCCATGTTTGATTGTACTTTTTGTTTGTAGGACTACTGTTTAACCGTTCCACAATATCTGCTTTGATATGGGAGAATGTTGAGTACTGGTATATTTGATATTACTCCATTACCACTTTGCAAAAAACATCTAAAACTCTGTGGTAAATTCCTGTGGGACCAAACTGCTAAGGTCATCGGTCCCAATCCTTACACACTACTTAATTTAACTTAAACTAACTTACACTAAGGACACAACACACATCCATGCCCACAGAAGGACTCGAACCTTCGACGGGGTGGGGGAGGGGGGAGGGGGGAGGGGGGGCGAACCAAGCGTACCGAGCAAGGCGCCCTAGTCCGCACGGCAAACAGGCGCGGCGGCACCACTTTCAAATGCGTATTGTACACACATCAAAAAAAGTTTTGCATCACCTCGGTTCCGAGAGTTCCGGAACCGGGACCTCTAATACCCAGTAGCACGTCCTCTTGCATTGATGAATGCCTGTATTCGTCGTTGTATACTATCTACTACTTCATCAAGGCACTGTTGGCCTCGATTGTCCCACTTCTCAACAGCGATTCGGCGTAGATCCCTCAGAATGGTTGGTCCGTCACGTCGTTCATAAACAGCCCTTTTCAATCTATCTCAAGCATGTTCTATAGGGTCATGTCTCGAGAACATGCTGGCCACTCTAGTCGAGCGATGCCGTTATCCTAAAAGAAGTCATACACAAGATGTGCACGATGGGGGCGCGAATTGTCGTCCATGAAGACTAATGCCTCGCCAATATGCTGCCGATATGATCGCACTATTGGTCGGAGGATGGCATTCACGTATCGTACAGCCGTTACGGCGCCTTTCATGACCACCAGCTGCGTACGTCGGCCCCACATAATGCCACCACAAAACAGCAGGGAACCTCCACCTTGCACTTGCTGGACAGTGTGTCTAAGGCGTTCAACCTCACTAGGTTGCCTCCAAACACGTCTCCGACGATTGTCTGGTCGAAGGCATATGCGACACTCATCGCTGAAGGGAACGTGATGCCAATCCTAAGCGGTCCATTCAGCATGTTGGTGGGCCCATCTGTACCGTGTTGCATGGTGTCGTGGTTGCAAAGATGGACCTAGCCATGGACGTCGGGAGTGAAGTTGCGCATCATGCAGCCTATTTGTTGCGCACAGTTTGAGACGTAATACGACGTCCTGTGGCTGCACGAAAAGCATTATTCAACATGGTGGCGTTGCTGTCAGGTTTCCTTCCGAGCCATAATCCGTAGCTAGCGGTCATCCACTGCAGTAGTAGCCCTTGGGCGGCCTGAGCGATGCATGTCATCGACAGTTCCTGTCCGAACAACATCGCTTTGGTTCACTCCGAGACGCCTGGACACTTCCGTTGTTGAGAGCCCTTCCTGGCACAAAGTAAGAATGCGGAAGCGATGAAACCTCGGTATTGACCATCTAGGCATGGTTGAACTACAGACGACATGAGCCGTTTTCCTCCTTCCTGGTGGCATGACTGGAACTGATCGGCTGTCGGACCCCTTCCGTCTAACAGGCCCTGCTCATGCATGGTTGCTTACATCTTTCGGCAGGTTTAGTGACAGCTCTGAACAGTCAAAGGGACTGTATCTGTGATACAGTATCCACAGTCAACGTCTGTCTTCAAGAGCTCTGGGAACTGGGGTGATGCAAAACTTTTTTTGGTATGTTTGTATTTAGATCCTTTATTCATTCTTGAATGCTGTATCATATCTACAAAGTCAGACTGCCATAAGTCATCAAACTCACATATTATAATATGTCTATGAAGGTATATTTTACGTGTTGGTTTTTGTAATTATTGAATTAACATTCTTTAATTATTCGATGATCTGCCTGAAATGACTGATACGATTTCAGTTGTATAAGCTGTATAAGCAGTGTTGGCTGATGCTACGAGGAGTTGTAGCTTTCCATTATTTCATTGGGGTTGTCATAATATATACCTTCCACATACGTATTGGTCATTTTTTATGCTGAATGTCAGTACCTTTTCTGGTGTTACTAGTTAACACCTCTTTAATAATTTCTGTATTTCCTACAGTTATGGCTTTCAGAACTGGTTCAAATGACTCTAATCACTATGGGACTTAACATCTGGTCATCAGTCCCCTAGACTTAGAACTACTTAAACCTAACTAACCTAAGGACATCACGCACATCCATGCCCGAGGCAGGATTCGAACCTGCGACCGTAGCAGCCGCGTGGTTCCGGACTGAAGGGAGTTCTGGGCTGAAGCGCGTAGAACCGCTCGACCACAAAGGCCGGCTGTTATGGCTTTTTATTCACCTATTTTTCCTATGTTTTTTAAGGTTAGGTAATGTTTCACTGTATATTTTTAGATCTTTGGGTACATTATTGTCAGGATTTGAGGTTCTGAAGAACATTAGATCAACTAAGTCAGGTGTTCTTTCAAATTTCTTATTGCATAACGTAACACATGCTTGTTTAAGCTTATAGGTTGTGTACCCAACGTATATGGTTCTTTCCTGCTGATTTGTCCAGTCTATCTCACTGTCCCTGCGATGCCTAATGAAATCAGCAATAGTATATTCTTCTTCTCTGCCTCCATCTGTCTCAGTGGGCATGTGTGAGTTGTTCGCTGGATTCAGTAACTCCTTTAAAAGTTCCTCTGAGAGACTGATCTCCTTCCAATGTCCCATTCTTGGCAATCGTAGTTTCTGTAGAATAAACATCCATGCCTCAATAACAATGTTTTCTCAAGATGCTGCTGCATACTATATTGACTTAGATACGGTATGCAACTCACACAGTCTTGTGAACTTAGTTGTAGATTTGTTTCTGCCATATTTCTAAAATTTGTTCAGTTGCATCAGTCTTTCCATTTAATACATCGATTAATTTCAGAAGGGTTCTGACATTTATTTCTTCTTGATCTTTTATTCCCCTGATGTCTTCAAGATAGGCTGTTTTGATATCTTCTAACATTTGTTAAATTAACATGACTCATGCAACTTGCGTATTAATTATCTTCCCCAACCTTCTTCATCGCTATATATCGAGAAATTCATGGAATTTTCGTCTGCTCCATCCATAATTCAGTTTTCTTCTTTTATCAATAACCACTAACCACACTGTGTGTATGATTCCAGTTATCTCCACATATCTTTATATATTCAATGAATATCATGTTTGGTTTCTAAATGCGCTTGATAAATGTGTTTTAAATTCATGTTACATGTTTTAAAGCTATGTTAAGATTTGCATTATCCCTCACCAGCTGTTTTGGAAAACTAACTGATGTATGACTCAAATAAAAGATGTCAACTCCCAGATGATGGATAGAACAGAAATATTCTGTAATTCATTCTGGTTTTCACTACATCATGGAATATAAATACAATGTTCCATATTAGTCATTCTGGTGATGGGATATTATCGTTTTCATTAAATGTTGTGCACGCTGCCCCACTGATACCATGCACTATCTCCCATAATAGCTGCTATTTGGCCTGAAATAGGGTTTTTGAAAATATATAGACTTGTTCATAGTGGATTCCATCCGGATGTATTTGCTATGACATGATCACATTCATCCTAATACAATCGCTCTTGTATTATCGGGGAGGAGTGTTCCATTCTTCTCCTTCGTAAGTCTTTGGTACGATTGTAGAACCAGTCAGTTACTACATAATCCTTGTGATACAGGTACTTTGCCCTCTCAGCCAGGTTGATGACTACATGAGAACATTAATATGCTGGTGGTTATAAAGAAATGAAAAATATATCTCTCTTAAACTCTTGCGCCCACATGAACCATGGACCTTGCCGTTGGTGGGTACGCTTGAATACTTCAGCGATACAGATAGCTGTAACATAGGTGCAACCACAATGGAGGGGTATCTGTTGAGAGATCAGGCAAATGTGTGGTTCCTGAAGAGGGCGGCAAGCTTTTCAGTAGTTTCAGAGGCAACAGTCTGGTTGATCTGGCCTTGTAACATCAACCAAAACGGCCTTACTGTGCTGGTACTGTAAATGGCTGAAAGCAATGGGAAAGTATAACCACAATTTTTCCAAGGACATGCAGCTTTACTGTATGGTTAAATGATGATGGAGTTCTCTTGGGTAAAATATTCCGGAAGTAAAATAGTCCCCCATTTCGATATCCAGGCGGTGACTACTCAGGAGGACGTTGTTATCAGCAGAAACAAAGCTGGCGTTCTACGGATCGAGCGTGGAATGTCAAATCCCTTAATAGAGCAGGTATGTTAGAAAATTTAAAATGGAAATTGGATAGGTTAAAGATATATATAGTGGTGGCAGGAGGAACAAGACTTCTGGTCAGGTGAATACAGGGTTATAAATACAATATCATATAAGGGTAATGCAGGAGTAGGTTTAATGATGAATAAAAAATAGGAGCGCGGATAAGCTTCTACGAGTAGAAAAGGAAGAGAAGGTGAATATGGACTACAGGTAAGGAATGAAAGAGGAAGACGCCTGGCAGAATTTTGCGCAGAGCATAACTTAATCATAGCTAACACTTGGTTCAAGAATCATGAGAGAAGGTTGTATACATGGAGGAACCCTGGAGATATTAAAAGGTATCAGATAGATTATATAATGGTAAGACAGAGATTTAGGAACCAGGTTTTAAATCGTAAGACATTTCCAGGGGCAGATGTGGACTCTGACCACAATTTATTGGTTAGGAACTGTAGACTAAAACTGAATAAACTGCAAAAAGGTGGGAATTTAAGGAGATGGTACCTGGATAAACTGAAAGAAACAGAGGCTGTAGAGAGTTTCAGAGAGAGCATTAGGGAACGATTGGCAAAAACAGGGAAAAGAGATACAGTAGAAGAAGAATGGGTAACTTTGAGAGATGAGATTCGATAAAAAAAAAAAGCTAGTAGGTATCCTTGGTAACAGAAGAGATATTGAATTTAGTTGATGAAAGGAGAAATTATAAAAATGCAGTAAATGAAGCAGGCGAAAAGGAATATAAACGTCTCAAAAATGAGATCGACAGGAAGTGCAGAATGGCTAAGCAGCGATGACAAATTTAAGGATGTAGAAGCATGTATCACTTGGTGTAAGATAGGACTGCCTACAGGAAAATTAGAGAGACCTTTGGAGAAAAGAGAACCACCTGTTTGAACATCAAGAGCTCAGACGGAAAACCAGTCCTAAGCAAAGAAGGGAAAGCAGAAAGGTGGAAGGAATATATAGGAAATCTCTACAAGGGCGATGTACTTGAGGGCAATGTTATGGAAATGGACGTGGACGAAGATGAAATGGAAGAGATGATACTGTCTGAAGAATATGACAGAGCACTGAAACACCTAAGTCGAAACAAGGCCCTGGGAGTAGACAACATTCCATTAGACCTACTGTTACCAGCCGGCCGTGGTGGCCAAGCGGTTAAAGGCGCTACAGTCTGGAACCGCGCGGCCGCTACGGTCGCAGGTTCGAATCCTGCCTTGGGCATGGATGTGTGTGATGTCCTTAGGTTAGTTAGGTTTAAGTAGTTCTAAGTTCTAGGGGACTGATGACCTTAGAAGTTAAGTCCCATAGTGCTCAGAGCCATTTGAACCTACTGTTACCCTTGGGAGAGCCAGGCATCACAAAACTCTTCCATCTGGTGAGTAAGCAGTACGAGACAGGCGAAATATCCTCAGACTTCAAGAAGAATATAATAATTCCAATACCACAGAATGCAGGTGCTGACAGGTGTGAAAGTTACCGAACGATTAGTTTTATAAGTCACAGTTGCAAAATACTAACACGAATTCTTTACAGACGAATGGAAAAACTGATAGAAGCCGACCTCGAGGAAGATCAGTTTGGATTCCATAGAAATGTTGGAACACGCGAGGCAATACTGACCCTACGACTTATCTGAGAGGGTAGTTTAAATTTTTGAATTTCTAGCATTTGTGTTTCTGAAGAAGAGAAATTTGTTAACATCGAGTACAGATTTAAGTGTCAGGAAGTCTGTTCTGAAAGTATTTGTATGTAGTGTAACCATGTATGGAAGTGAATAGAAGCTTTCTAAATGTGGTGCTTCAGAAGAAAGCTGAAGATTAGATGGGTAGATCACGCAACTAATGAGAAGGCATTGAGTAGAGTTGGGGAGAAGAGGAATTTGTGGCACAACCTGACTAGAAGAAGGAATAGGTTGGTAGGACGCATTCTGAGGCATCGAGGGATCGCCAATTTAATATTGGAGGGAAGCGTGCAGGGTATAAATCGTAGAGGGAGACCAAGAGATGAATACACTGAGCAAATTCAGAAGGATGTAGGTTGCAGTAGTTATTCGGAGATGAAAAGGCATGCACAGGATAGAATAGCATGAAGAGCTGCATCAAACCAGTATCTGGACTGAAGACCACAACAACAACACAGATTCTTGTGTGTATATACATGCCAGGACGTAGCCCTATGCCTACTTCCAGCACGCCTAGTTCATACATATTTGAATGTATTGATCCACTATAGGCGTCATAATGTTGAGAGATTACTTCTTACAATGGATGCTTGGCTTTGCACACAAACTCCATCAGGTCAGTCCACGTTCATCTGTAGAATCTATACATATAATACTGCCAACTTAGTTATTCCTCTAGAACAGCTGGATTCTTCAGCTGGTGTACATTAAGCTTTTAAAAATATGCTCTTGCAGAAGAGTGCACTTTTCTTACTAACTGTTTGTGGAAAGTCCTCCTATAGAGACTGTATGATCACCTAATATCACCGAGGGAGTTTGAGCAGTTCGATTGAATATGACAGAAATTTGGACTGAAGCCTCACATAGGTAAAACCAGTGATCCAAGAATAATATGACTTTATTCTCACTGTATTAAGGGTTTTATGAAACTAACACTGGGGAGGACTCACGAACCAACTGTTGTGTCCTGCCTACTCGTCGCTATGGGGTGTCTAGGAAACCTGCTTTCTTGGATCGCTAGACAACAATTCAAGCAAATCGTATTAATGAATTTTTATTACAAAAATCCATTAATACGATTTGCTTGAATTGCTGTCTAGCGATCTGAGAAAGCACGTTTCCTAGGCACCCCGTAGCGACGAGTAGGCAGGACACAACAGTTGGCTCGTGAGTTAAGTATTGTAATCATTTCCTTTTATTAAAAAAGGAAATGATTACAGTACTTAACTTTGGGAAAAACACGTTTCGCAAGCAATGGGCGACAGACAAATAATAAGTCTCTTCAGTTTAAACGAAGCCTAACACAGTTGTTAAGTCGCTGCTGTAGAGCTCGTAGAACGGCTAGTGTACAACTCGGCTGTGGCCAGGCAGAGCGGCGCTTATGTTGTCTTCTCTAGAGGCCGCTGCTGCCTCGGTGTCGTCCTAGAGAGGGGTCAGTCAGCGTACTATTGGCTGATGTCGTCTCACAGTCCTCGCTGCTCTACCATTCTTGACCGGCGTGTCGGCGCTTGACGTTACACCGGCCACAGCACCGACATCCCACACTGATGTGTTTACAGTAAGCAACTTTCGTATTGATTGGTTTGGTCTCACTTGCGTGGGGAAATGAAAAATGAACATTTTACCACAGTCATCACTAACACTTAAATGTAGGTTGCATTGCTGCTGCTACACATTTTGACAAGTTCACTTTTTAAGAGCTCCTACTCAATTGGGAGACAATTTTTTTCAGCCAGTGCTCATAAGTATCGCTCATCACAGTGTATGCTACTTTAAATCATAAAAGGAATGTATATCATCTTTGCTTTCGGGTAGATAGGAATACGGTGGGTGCTTCAATCAGTTCTTTGCTATTGCTTGTGCCTTCAGTCTTAAAAAATTAACGAAGTTATGACAAGTGATGCTAAACCTGATCAATGCTGAGCAATAGTGTTAGCTGTTAATTTAAATGAAGGTAGCGAAAAAGAAACTGCAAATTCTGAACACTGGAGCATCATCTCGCACTTAGAACACATGTATTAAATTGCTACTAAAGGAGAACGATGACTCCACGATTGTGGTGTTTTCAAAAACTCTACTAAGTCCTGGTGTCCTGAGAGTTCTGGACCCAACCATCACTGAATATGCCTCAATGCTGCAGCTGTAGGACTACGGATTTAATGTGAAGAATGAGGAAAACATTCTCTGCTCGAGTGGCTTAAATCTAAAAATCTATATAACGTGTTTGTTGGCATTTATAGGAAACTTACAGAAAGGCGTCGAAGTTTATCCATGCGGTCTAACGCACTGCTTTCCGGGCGGGAAGGCGTGCCGGTCCCCGGCACGAATCCACCCGGCGGATTAGTGTCGAGGTCCGCTGTGCCGGCCAGCCTGTGGATGGTTTTTAAAGCGGTTTCCCATCTGTCTCGGCGAATGCGAGCTGTTTCCCCTTATTCCGCCTCAGTCACACTGTGTCGGCGATTGCTGCGCAAACACTGTCTCCACGTACGTGTACACCATAATTACTCTACCACGCAAACATTGGGGTTACACTCGTCTGGTGAGAGACGTTCCCTGGGGGTCCACTGGGGACCGAACCGCACAATAACCCTGGGTTCAGTGTGGGCGGCGGTGGGGTGCGTGGACTGCTGTAGCTTGTGGTGGGGTTGTGAACCACTAGACCTAGAAACGACGGCTCCGCCGTAGCCTCTCCGTCGTTTCTAGGTCCCCAGTTCCATACAATACAAAAGAGCAGCTTCGGTATTTCTCGGTGACGCTCGGCTGAGTGGCACTTGGCGGTGCACTCAAATGATCAGCAGCACAGATGCACTAGGCTCGGAAGCGCTCTGCCTTGGCTTTTGTCACGTTATCAATCCTCTTACACTTGTTTTTGTTTTAAATTGTGTACTTGATACACTCGAAAAATTTTACGTAGGAAAACAAAAATTATTCGAGAACTAGTTCCCTGTTAATGGTTTCTGTCATTATCTTTCGCGTCCATATTTTACAAATTAATGCTTAAATATGAGACATATAACTTGTGTTAGGGGCAGCACAGCCAAGGCAGCAGACTTTATGTATCTGAAAGTTCCGCTGTCGCAGGACACCATGTTTTCTGTCATCTAACCTACTGCTGACATACTATTAGTAATCTACTACTAGTAACGATTTTAAACACTGAGCCGCAACAGTGATAGGACTAAAGTTGGAAAAAATGGAGTATCGTTTCGAATTAGATGTCGCTGTTTGAACAGAATGAGGCTGAGATCATCGTCGAGCTGTCAATGCCTACAAATGGCAGACGTTTCAAAGCCACATGATGTCACCATTTCCTAAGCATTTTGTAACACTACGATTACCGATATAGTTATCTACCGGTGTAGGATCAGTTTGGCGAAGTTACCTCAACTGAAACCTACATGCACAAGATTTGGTATGCTGGACGCTCACAACTGAGACAAATGATAATTTAGAGAGATCCGCTTCAGCTGTACTAATTAATTATTCAAACCACAACTGTATTTGGTAATACATAACATACAATCGGGCCAGTCAGTGCAAGGTCTCCAGTCACTGCACATTGACAGAAACTGTCAGTTACCAGGCAGCTGCCGGGTAGGAACGCCAACTATGACTGAAAACTGTATGTTGTCTGTGGTCTACGGGCAATCATGATAAGTATTTTTTTCATTCCAGTGTCTTATTTAAACGTATTTCTTTGGTTTGCTCTGCCTAGTGTGGTGTCATATCACTGACAAGGGGCAGGCCGCCAACATGGCCAGCTGATCCACCTCATATTTGGCAGGTCACTTGTATACAAGCTAAAACGCTAGACTAAAAGATATTTTGGCTCAACATTCGCCCCATCCCGTAACTGGGTGGACCACCACTAAAGTTCACGAAGTGCAACAAAAAAGCGGTCCTACTATGAGAAGAAATGGCACCCCAGACCGTCAGTCCTGGTTGTCGAGCCGTATGGTGGGCGACAGCCAGTTTGGTATCCCACCACTGTCCAGGTTGTCTCCATAAACTTCCTTGTTGGTCGTTGTGGCTCAGTTTGAAGCAGGAATCATCACTGAAGACAATTCTCTTCCAGCCAATGACATTCCAGACCGAAGACGTGTCTGGAGACGCCGCAGACAGTGGTGGGGTACCAACCTGACTGTCGCCTTTCGTAAGGCCTGACAACCAGGAGTTGGTCTGGGGTGCCATTTCTTTTCGTAGCAGGTCTCCTTTGGTTTTCATTCACGGCACCCTTACAGCACAGTAGTACGTCAACGACATTTTATGCCCGTTTTGTTGCCCTTCATGACAAACCATCCTTATCTTACATTTCAGCAAGATAATCCCTGCCCACACACAGCGTGAGTTTCTAGTGCTTGGTTAGCCCTACGTTGGCCACATAGGTGGTCGGATCTCTCTCTAATTGACAACGTTTGGAGAATTATGGGCAGGGGCCCCACCACTTGAGATTTTGACGACCTAATGCATCAGTTGGACAGAATTTGGCAAGACATCCCTCAAGCGATCATCCAATAACTCTACCAATTAATGCCATGCCGAATAACTACATGCATAAGGGACAGAGGTGGACCGATACTTTATTGACCTGCTCAATTTTTGAACCTCGTTCTCTTGAATAAATCATCCAATTTTTCTAAAATTGTAATCATGTATGTACGTCACATATATATATATGTTCATCACATCTACCGATTTCTGTTCCATTCGCATAACTCCTTCGCGCTGCATCGTTTTTTTCTCTTCGAGTGCATGTTTTGTAAATTTTGTTTGTCAATTTAATGTATTTGGAGTAACAGATATAAAAAAATTTTAATTTCATTCTTTTCTTATAAGTACTGGGAAACCTTACACAACAATTTCCGAGAGGCTATGATGGAATATTCCGCCGCATAAAAATGCATTATTTTGTTTATCTTAACATGTGCGACAAGGGTTCGTTTTTCTCCCTTATGCGATAACGTACATCGAATGCTCGGCTTTGCAACACTCTTAGTGAAATTGTTTTCATACAACAAACAGTAAAATTTTAATTCCTTACTAAAACAAGTACTTCGGGGAATTTATTTGCCTACCTTGTTCATTATTCATTATTCCTTACTCATTTACTTACCTTATTAACCCTCCTACTCCCATTAATTTCGAAACGAAGAAGAACATAAATGAAAAAAGAGAATGCATTTGGGACTCGAATACAGGTTCATTTTTTCCCAGGGCAGATGTATTGGTCGCTACACCATCGGCGCTTTCATTGCGCGCTGTTTACGTTATGGATACATAGAGTCAAAAAGGTTTCTTGCCTTGATTTCTATGAAAGTACAGTATACGTTAGTGGATCCCACATACGATGATGAAAAATGCTCAGTTTTCAGTTACCTTAGGATATCGTCAATGATGAGTCGACTGAACATCATGAGCTAATTTAGGTTTGGTTTCCTCAAAAATGATTCATTTTAGGTTGTACACTAGCTACATGCCCAATGTGAACCGAATCGGTTGAGCGTGTCTGAAGCCTTCTCCTTGTGAGTAGCTGGCAACATTGCTATAAAACGCGAAACGCTCTGAGCTCGATAAAATAGTTTCCTGATTGTTTAGTGATATGCCCAGATTATTTATCCAGTGAAGAGCAAAAGAGAGTCGTACTTCGACGTTGGGAAGTTACGTGCAATAATAATGGACACAAAACCAAGTGCATAGTTTATCATCTATTTTAAAAAAGACTGAAGGACACCAGCAAATGGACATTTCGTTGTAAGCAAGAATAGCAATATACGATAATTAGCTTACTACTTGGCGTTGCCTGTGTATATTTTCTCCAATCTTCTATTAGTTCATTCCCTCCCCACTCCACCCCCTCCCCTCTTTCTGCCCATCCTCTCCCTCTTCCTTTCCTTGTCCATCTCCTCCTTTTCCCATTATGTGTCCATTTACTCCTCCACCTCCCCCTGTCCATCCTACAGCCTAACTCCCACAAAGAATCGATACTATTTTGAAAATTTATTATTTAGAATCTTTTGGCTGTGTATTTCCTAAATCTACATCTACGTATACACTGATCAGCCAGAAAATTATGAGCACCGACTTACTACCGATATAAAACCGTCCAGGCGATAGCAGCGTCACCTGGCGAGTAATGTCTTCTTCTCAGACAAGCACAGTGAAGTAGTATCAATGGACTTGCCATCCATGTATAGAATGAGGAAGGTGCGTGATCTATCTGAGTTTGACCAGAGGTTCGGCATGAGCACTTCGGAAACTGCAAGACTTGTTGGATGTTTGAGGATTTGAGGAGTGCTGTGGTGAGCCTCTTCAATACGTGGTGAAACTAAGGTGAAACCACGTCCAGATGTCGTGGGGTTGGGTGGCCACCCTTCGTTACAGATGTTGGACATCGTAGGCTGGGCAGACTGGTATAACAGGACAGGTGGGGAACTGTGGTGGACCTAACATCAGACTTTAATGCTGGGCAGAGCACAAATTATCTCAACACAAAGTGCACTGAACACTCCTAACGATGGGCTTCCACACCTGACAACCCATGCACCTGCCAATGATATCACCACAACATCGGCAACTGTGACTGAAATGGGCACATAACTACCGGCACTGGACGTTGGCGCAGTGGCAAAGCGTTACACGGTCTAATGAATCCTGATACCTTCATCATCATGCTGATTGCAGGGCGCGAATCTGTCCAGGGAACAGCTCCTTGACACCTGTACTGCAGGATGCAGACTCCTTTATGCTCTGGGGATCATTCAAATGGGCATCCACAGCTCCAGTGGGGCTCGTGTAAGGCACCACTGTGGCCAAGGAGTATCGCACACTGGTTGCAGACCACATACACCCCTTCATGAGGACCATATTTCCCGATGGCAGTGACATTTTTCAGCAAGATAACACGCCATGACACAATGCCAGAAGTGTGATGGAGTGGTTCAAGGAATGCAGTGGCGAGTTCCAATTGACGTGCTGACCCCTCAACTCGCCAGATCTGAGCCCGATCAAACATGTGTGGGATGTGATTGCAGGTGGTATCAGAGCTCATCACCCGCCCCCTCCCCAGAATGTATGTTGTCTAGGTGGCTTGTGTGTGCAGATGTGGTGCCAACTCCCTTCAGCGACCTACAGGAACTCATTGCTTCCATACCATCATATGCCGCCACTGTTACCTGTGCCAGAGGTGGACATACTGGCTGTTAGCTAGGCGGCCATAGTGTTGTGGCTGATTAAGGTATATTCTGCAAAGTACCGTGATGTGAATGCCAGAAGTTACTTAGCACGGTGTCACATGTGTTCCTATCATATATAAAATGTGGGAAGACCAACTGCTTAAATGCTCCGTGTGTTCTGTAATTAGTCTAATCTCGTCTTCACGGATCCAACAGGAGAGATATGTAGGAGGCTCAAGAATGTCTCCTAGTCTCTTCACTTAATACTGGTTCTTGGAACTTTATAAGTAGGCATTTGCGAGGTAATTAGCGTCTAACTTCAAGTGTCTGACGTTTCACATGTTTTAACGTTTCCATGATGCTCTCCCGTGAATTAAACGAAACTGTGACCATTCATACTGCACTTTTTCTCAGACATTCAGTATCCACAGTTAGTCCTGTTTGGTATGGGTCCGACGCAGTTAGGAAATATTCTAAGATGGGACATGCAGATGATTTCCCTGCTGTCCACTGTGTAATTTGATCCGATTTTCCCAGTATCCTGTCAATGAACTGAAATCTGCAACCTGAGTGACTTACTACAAAGCCTATGTGATCGTTCAGTTTCATACCACTACAAATTACAACAACCTGTTAATTGTAAGAGTCAGCTGATTCCAGTAGTGCATACTTGATATTGTAGCGATATGCTTTGCTCTTCTGCACATTGTGAAGTGTACGACTTTATATTTTTGGACATTTAAGTTGCCAGTCTTCGTGCAAATGTGAAATCTTATGAAGATCTGACTAGGTATTTCTTCAATTTTCTTGAGATAGTACTTCATTGGAGATAATTGCGTCATCTGAGGTCTCTTCTATTGCGCTCCAAAATGATACTCCATGTGGAAGTTAAAAATTGTTTAAGTTCTCCCCGGTCAGAGCCAGAGCCAGAGTGGAAGCCAAGACAGGTTAGTAGGCAGCATCTAGATTGGAATGACAACCTGGAAGAACAGCCGACACTGCATCTCGTACGGGCACACTGCTGAGTGGATAGGCACAGACCACTCGAGATGGATGACAAAGCAGCAGAGTGACGTCATGGAGAAGGGAGCTGTTGACCACACTCAGTGAAGCAATAACACCGAAGTCATACACAAGATTGACTTAACACCACGCTTGACTGCAGAAATAACTAAGCTGAATGTGTGAAAGCATGAGTTGCAACAATTCAGTGTGGTATGGACCGCTGACAGAGTCAGAAAACTATAGCACATTCACTCATTCTTGCCACAACATAATGTCATCTGCATAATCATGCTTTGTGTTCTGAAAAATTTTATATTAAACTCTACTGGTTACCAGTTTCCCTAAGGGTACATTTATACTGCTCCCTGCTGAGCTGACTAACTACTATCGTTCCAGGGGAGTTCAGTAGCAGCCGCCTCAACCTGGATCTATAAGCAGACTCTGGTGTTTTGGGCTGTCCTCTCGCAGAGAGGCTGTGATATAATACTTCAAAACTATGGCTACTTCTTGTAGAGCTGTTGAGCGCCTTTTTTTCCAGGGCGCAGTCTACGATCTCAACAAGAGGGGCCTGGTAATCTGCTAACTTAGTTGCTAGCCAAGAGGCTATGCACACAGCATCAGGTCGACAAACACTTGTAACATAGCTGCCACTTCACGAGCAGCCATGCTGCAACCACACCAAGACCACAAGGTGCATACAACCAGCATGTACCAGCCTGGCACGCATTAAATTGTCCTGCCAGCGAACTGGGGAGGATAGTTGTGTATTTGTGATTAATAAGTGTGTATTACGATAACAATGTTTCTTTAGCACCTTAGGGAACACAACAGTTCTTCACCTCTGGACTCTGCTATCCTGACAATTGTAGAGGCCACTGCCCCAGCCCTCTTTCCTATGAATACTCTCTGTTATGTCATTAACATACAAAACATGAAAAGCAAGGCTCCCAACACACTCCTTGGGACACCTGAAGTTACTTCAACTTGTGTTGATGACTCGTCCAAAATAACAGGCTTTGTTCTCCCTGTCAAGAACCTCAGTCAGTCTCAAGTTTTGTTCCAAAGTAGTATTTTTGCAAATAAACGTTAGTGTGGTATCAAATTTACAGTAAATACATCTCGTTCGGCGTGAAATAGGATTTGCCTGCTAACGCTGATTGGAAATACTAGCAAAACATCTTGTCCTGTGGCGCTTGTATCACAGGCCACGTAAAGCTCTGTTAGATGGGTCGAACAGAATGACTAAGTTAATAAAACTTAAGAAATGAAACGATAACCAATCATGTTTTGTGTTTTGAAAAACTCTATTAAACTATACCAGTTATCGTTTTCCCTAAGGGTATATTTAAGCTGCACCCTCACTGCTGGCTGATCACATCTCGCTGTTTCCCGAAAGCCTTGTTATATGCTGCAGCCTTGTTGTTAGCACATTGCTGTTCGCTCGTCGTGCAGGCATCTTCCAGACAAACTTTACCCTGTGGCTGTTCACATCGCTAGTTTAGTGCATTACTTGTAGTCTGTGAAGCAAATACAATGTTCTGTGCATCATCTGACGACAAAAAC
The DNA here is from genome assembly GCF_023898315.1 of Schistocerca nitens. Classification (NCBI taxonomy): domain Eukaryota; kingdom Metazoa; phylum Arthropoda; class Insecta; order Orthoptera; family Acrididae; genus Schistocerca; species Schistocerca nitens. The sequence goes on along the minus strand of NC_064614.1, from coordinate 1,013,032,152 downwards.
GTGGTTATTGACAACGAGGTATGGAAGCTCACTTTGAATATAGACTGTCCACACTGCAGATACTTTCATCAGTTCTAAGAACAGCTAAAAAGTTATCCAGAGCTCCTTTTCAGACAGTTACGAATATTGTAATAAATTTTCTAGTTCATTTTAAAAATCATTGAACCAGAATATTAAGATATCACACCCCAGTTAGAGGAGGGACCCAAGTCAAAAAACGACAGTATTTAGATTACCTCAATGACATGCAGGAGTGAAGTGGCCCAATGTGCACGAAAAATATAATGGAATTTACTGTCAACAGTATTTCATTGAAATTTAAAGGAAGCTTATACGATTTCAATGTAAGATTTATTGATTTGTAAATCTGTTTTCAACTATCACTAGATGTAATTGTTGTTTCTGATAAAGACAAAGATAGTCAGACTCGAAAATAGGTAGTTAAAACTTTTTTGCAACTGGTTAGTTGTGTTGTACAAATCATAGAAGTTTTACAGAATTACTAAATTGTAATTTCTCAAGTATTGAATTTTTAAGTTGTGTCACTGTTCTTGCCAGGTGCAATATGAAGATTCAACCCAAAATTATTAAATTAATTCCTGCTGCAAAGCAATTCGTAGGCCTACTCTTTCTGAGGTACTATTCCATCAGCTTTTATCCACATCTGCATTCGTACACACATACGCAACTGGTAAAGTTTCGTGTTGGTATTGTAACGAAAAATAAACGATAAATTAGATGTAATAGAGGAAATAATAATGTTAGCAATTACGAAACAGTTATGGTGATCTGTATGCCTTTGGTTCCAGATAGCTTTGCATGAAAAAAATACCTGTTTAAAATCGTCACTTCTAGTTCTCACAACATTACTTTCTTCATATGGTGGTTTCATTGGTAGGATACTGGGAAACTGAAGTCAGTCTACAAATGGGATTGCTTATAAACTCTCTCTTGACCCATCCTAGAATATACGAGGGTGTACTGAAAAGTAATGTCTCCAACACGCCCGTGTTCCCGGGTTCGATTCCCGGCGGGGTCAGGGATTTTCTCTGCCTCGTGATGACTGGGTGTTGTGTGATGTCCTTAGGTTAGTTAGGTTTAAGTAGTTCTAAGTTCTAGGGGACTGATGACCATAGATGTTAAGTCCCATAGTGCTCAGAGCCATTTGAATGTCTCCAGAAGTTTTATTCTGTTCTTAAACCGATTGAGGTGTCATGCATCGTAATTGGTGGCCTTTCCCATTTCGCTAACACAAGTTGTGTCGGTGCACGAGAAGGCCGGCCGCGGTGGCCGAGCGGTTCTAGGCGCTCCAGTCCGGAACCGCGCTGCTGCTACGGTCGCAGGTTCGAATCCTGCCTCGGGCATGGATGCGTGTGATGTCCTTAGGTTTAAGTAGTTCTCAGTCTAGGGGACTGATGACCTGAGATGTTGAGTCCCATAGTGCTCAGAGCCATTTGAACCATTTTTTGCACGAGAAGCAGCGAGGGGTAATCGATTTCTAACCACAGAAAACGTTCCTCCAACTGATATCAATAAAAGCTGTTTAGAGTGTTGATTGTATTGATATCAGTAACCTGTGATGTTGCGTTGTTTATACTCGTAATGGAAGTTACAGTAGTACTAACTTTAAAGTGTGTAGCAGAGCTTGGGATGGATGCCTGCATATCAACGGGACTCATTGGAATTGTGCTGATGAACTTATCAAAGAATATCGGTGGATAACACAGATACAGCTCTTGATTAAGTGTGGAAAATCATGAAAGCATGTACAAGTCGTCATTGCAGAACGGTGGTACAGAAAACTGTGTGCATGATGGTAGACTCGAATGCTCACTCCTGACATGAAACAGAGAAGGTTAGACACATGTCAACAATTTCTTTTGTGTTCTGAAAGTGAGGTTGATGGCTTCCTTAACAAAAATGTGGCAGGTGATAAAAGCTGGGTTCACCATTTTGTCCACGAAAACAAGATAGCGTCAATGGAGTTCTACCATTAATGATAACTGAAGCTGAATAAGTTCAAGATCATGCCATCATCAGACAAAATCATCCTCACAGTGTTTTGAGATGTTCAAGGAGTGTTGCATTTGGAATTTATCCTAAAGCCATAAACTCCACAAGGTTCTGTGAGACCGTCAGAAAACTGAAACCATGATTTCGATGGGTTTGTCCACACATGAAGCATCCTCTCTTTTAAGTGTGACAATGCCAGACCATACACGAGGGCTACGACATCTGCAACAATCTGAAACCTTGGGCTCACTATCATCGATTATCCTCCATACAGTACCGAGTTGGCCTCATCCGATTTTTATCCGTTTCCAAAACCTAAAGAATATCTTTGAGGACTTCAGTTTGATAGTGATGAAGCAGTGCAAGCGGAAGTGAGGTTGTGGCTCTGTCAAGAAAGTCAAGTATTCTACAGTGATGGAACCAACAAAGTGATCTCTTGCTGGGGAAATGTGTTCATCGTCATGTTGACTATGTTGAGAAATAAATATGTAGACATGAAGAACAAAGATATAGAACGTTAATGTCGTTTGTTTATTTAAAAAGTTTTATGAGTTTTCACATAAAAAATTCAGAGCCATTCCTTTTTAGCACCTCGTAGCTCAAAGTGTGTGGGATCCATACCAAATAAGACTATCAGCCCAAGGTGTCCATACGACAGTTTGTAGAGGGAAGGGCCTAGATATGAAGGTATGGACTTGTAGTAGCCATAAAACAGTTACAGTTGCAAGCCCATTTTAAACCCACACAATATCGACTTTTATATCATTATCTTGAAAGAAAAACCTCTGATTGCATTATATTTTTATTTTGCCTGAAAGCTGCGCATGGGGGGGGGGGGGAAGAAGCGCTCCCCCCCCTCGCCCTCGTGCATGGACCCGTTTGCTGTCAGCAGACATTGTAAGTATATAAAGAAGGGCAGCACCAATAGTCACATGTTTGTTTGATGATGAGAAAAAATCACGAAAATGCAGAAAAAAGCTGAGATGGAAGATACTTGTAGCTGGACGCAAACATTCTCTAGAGAGTGCTTACTCAAGAACCAGTATTCCAGTATTTCATGATCAATCTAGAATCTACTATGGCTCCCTATGTGCCAAATTTGTAGTGATCCAAAGATACGATTAATGTAATTCCAGCTTGCACTGTGGTATGTAAGAAGTCATATCTTATAGAGTTGCATAGAGTTATCAGTGTTTACAGACGAACAGCATTGCATGAAATAACCGCAAAAATCAATATGGAATCCACAGTGAACTATCCGTTAGGGCAGTCGACTAAATTTGGCATTAATGTGCTACAGAAACAGACGACCAGCGCGAATGCCTTTGCTAAAAGCACAGCATCGCCTGCAGCGCCTAGCTTGGGCTCATGACGATACTGGTTGAGCCTTAGACGACTGAAAAACCGTGGCCTAGTCACATGAGTCCCAATTTCAGTTGGTAAGAGCTGATGGTAGGGTTCGAGTGTGGTCAAACCCAAGTTATCAACAAGGTACTGTGCGAGATGGTGGTGGCTCCATAATGGCGTGCTGTGTTTAAATGAAATGGACTGGGTCCTCTGGTCCAACTGAATGGATCATTGACTGGAGATAGTTATGTGCAGCTACATGGAGACCATTTTCAGCCATTCATGGTCTTCATGTTCCTGACCAATGATGGAATTTTTATGGATGACAATGCTCGATGTCATCAGTCTGCAGTTATTGGCGATTGGTTTGAAGAACATTCTGGACAATTCGAGAGAATGATTTGGCCACCTAGATTGTCCAACATGAATCCCATGGAACATTCATTGACATAATCGAGAGGTCAGTTCCTGCACAAAATCCTGCATTGCCATCACCTTCGCAATTGTTATAGACACAGCATGGGTCAATATTTCTGTAGGGAGCTTCAAACGACCTGTTGTGTCCATGCCACATCAAGAGCTGCACTACATTAGGCAAAAGGAGTTCCAACACGATATTAGGAAGTATCCCACGACTTTGGTCACATCAGTGTGTGATACAATCGGCAGTACCTTCTATCACGCACTTCACAATATTTTGTAGAGAATAAATGTAGATGGAGATGTAAAAGTGGATGTACACTGTGCGAGAAACCTCCCAACAAGGAACAGTCGAGTGCGGCACTGCTAGAGTGACCTAGAAGCTACCTAACAATCATGGCTCAAGTTTAAGGACATGCAGGTTGAACTGGTTCAAATGGCTCTGAGCACTATGGAACTTAACATCTGAAGTCATCAGTCCCCTAGAACTTAGAACTACTTAAACCTAACTAACCTAAGGGCATCACACACATCCATGCCCGAGGCAGGATTGGAAACTGCGACCGTAGCGGTCGCGCGGTTCCAGACTGAAGCGCCTAGAACTGCTCGGCCACTCCGGCCGGTGGGACATGCAGGGATGGTTTCAGGAAATGCGGGTTATGGTTGCTGCACGAAACACAAACCAGTTTTGTGTCTTCTCCTGGTGCTGAGCGTAGTGAGCAGCAGGGCAAGCAGCGATGGTGCAGGTTAAATGCGCCAGTAAGAGTTGTTTCATCATCACCGGCCCGTGCTAGCAAGCAGTGAGGTGGCGGCATATACGTGCTCTTACACTGATGTATGCCAGGCAAGGTCGTGAGGGATGGAAAAGACACACCATGGTTCAATAGACATGTCAGAAATTTACTGAAAAACGAAAGAGAGATATGAGTTACATGAACCCAAAATGTGTGTGAGGAGAGCTACAAAGGTATCATCAACATGAGTTTACAAAATTCCATGTGAATGTGGCCTTTCTTACATTGGACAAACAACCTGTACTGTCCAAGGAAGAAGTACAGAACACCTGAGGTACACACGAATTTTAAAACCTAACAAGTCGGCACTGGCAGAACACTGTATTGACACTGGTCACAGTATGTTGTATGACAACGTTGAAATTTTGGCAACTACATCATCTTTTTGGGACTCGATAGTCAAGGAGGCAATTGAAATTCGCTTGAAGTCGAATTTAATTAATAGAGATAGTGGTTTCAACCTTGATAAATCATGGAATCCGACACTTACTGTAATAGTCGCACAAAGACGCCGTCACAGTGCAGCTCACCACATATCGACATACCAACACAGATCGACTGCGGAGTCATAGATGTAACTCGCCTTTGTGCACGTCTCTGCCGCCGACCAACGTCTCTGGCGCATTTGCATCTGTGGCCGCATGCGCAGCTGCGCGGTACACGAATGTAAAGGGACGAAGCGAGCACTGGAGCGGCAGTCTAGCGGCTCACTTTGAAGATGACTGAACGTTATACGGTCGAAATATAAGAAGAAGAAAGAGAATTCTTGCGGCTGCACACCCGAAACTTAATGGAACAATCTTTGCGCCGCCAAAACCTGAAGATTCACGTGGTTCGTGTTGATTGACAATATCATGGACAGAGATGTCATATGCAATGATGAAGCCAGACTCATGTGTCTAATAAACCACCTATGGGAACATATAGACTTGATCAGTGACTTTATTTTGACCCATCTGTCCCCTCCAAAATATGCCAATATGCACTTGATTATCACTGAATGCTTGTCTCATCTCCCCAAGGATGCTTTGTGCCCCATCATCCATGACACGTACCTATGAGACAACTCCCCTTCACAGCTCTGGCAGAGGTTAAGTGCTCTTGTGGACCTGGAAGTGATGCCTGATGTTGGCCTGATGTTTCTCTATAGAGATTATGGTAGGTCAAACTGCCTCATGATGTCCAGTTTTAGCTACTGTCACATACCATGGAGCCATTGAACACTTGGCTCTGGCTCAATTATCGTGCTTACCACATCATTCGCAATTGTGAACTCCCATGCTGCCACCTGGGGAGGGAGGGGGGAAGGGGGGTGGCAGCCCGTGGCACTATCTTCTCCTGCTTCCCACTATTCTCTCCAGCTGCTAACACACACTCTGCCACTGGTAGTCACGAGCATGTTCCAACAGATGTGGGCGACACCAACCTCACCCTGCACCCCATCTATGCACCATGCCAGTTTCACATGAGTTTAAGTGATGCTGTAAAAAGTGTTGACCCCCATGCATGTGGCAGTCCAATTTGTCATGTGGGCTGGTTTAGGGGCCTTGTCCCACATTGCTGCACAGGGCGCCATCTCCAGAGTCAGTCATCATCCTCAGGATCTCGTTCCACCGGCAGACTTTATGTGCTTTATCGAGAAAATAATATTCAGTTTCTCATCAACATGCATGCAGTTTCGAGTGTTGTCCCTCCCTCCTAGGTTGGTTCTTCGAACGGCCAACAGATACGATATCACCGTGCACCGCGCTACAGATGTTCAGCTTCAGTTTATATGGCCCTTTGGTTCCCTTGGACATTCCATAGGGCGAACATGGTGGACCCGGTCCTTGGGATCGATTTTCTTAAACAGTTTGGTCTCTCGCTGTTCTACATTCTGCTGACTCCACCATGGATTGGACATGTGCATTCCCAGCTCCTTCACCTCCTTTCAGTACCTCATCTGATGTTCAGTGTGAGCCACTTGTTCACACTACTTCTGAGTGCTCCTACTTGACAGCTAACCATGTCAACTCACTGGTGGAGCTAGTGACGCCATCAGTGTCAACAACATCCTCCATTAGCTGATTGCTGATGTGTCAGCCAACCTGGCACATGCTCTCTGCACAGTCGACGACCTAGCCCCTGCACGACCACTGCTTGTTAAGGGTTATGACTGCACATCTGCCACTGCCTCATTGCTGTCTTTGCCACACACATTTCAGATCAGTAACTCACAAACTATTAATGTGTCGTGTGAAGATTCCCTCCCATCTCATGCAGCTACAGTACAGCGCTACCAGCGATCTCTAAAGCTACCTGCCATATTCATTATGGAAGACCCCTCATTCCTTCTGGTTTGAAGAACGCTGCCCAAATGTGGCAATAGATTAAGGACTATGTACTGTTTTCTATACCTTTTTGCTACACTAACATAGATGATACTCTCATCTTCTCCCCCTTTTCTCCCTCTGCTGAAGAGCATGAGTGGAACTTTAGAGGTCAACCATGACAAGTCACAACTTTGACACAATATTGTTACCTTCCTCGGTCACACCATCACTTCCAAAGGAGTCCATTGTCCATGTAGGTCTCATTAATGAAATGCCTCTACCTGAAACTTCTCATGATCTCAGACGGTTTCTTGGCATGATGAACTTTTTCTGGCATCATGTTCCTCACGCTGCTTTACTTTATCCCCCCTGACAGACGCCCTGGCGAGCAAAACGATTTTCAGTGCATGCAAGGTGCAAGGGCCCCAAGGTATGAAGTGCGTTTTCAATGGCCTCAAGATAGCTCTTAAAAACGCCCTCACTCTCGCACACCCAATTGCAGACCCTCACACCTTGTAAGACGTATGCGTTGCCGGCGATGGGCGAGGCATGGCAGAGTCTCTGACCAGAGAGTAGCATGTCGTTAGTTGTTGCTTGTCGCTAGTCTGCGCTTGTCTGCGCGAGTCGACAGTAGTCTTTAGTAGTCTGCATGAGTCGGCGGGAGTCGGCGCGTGTCGGCTGTGTGCTCTGCTCGGGACTCTGGTCAGGACTCTGCAGGATGAGTATTGTTGTAGAAGGTAAAGAAGCAGCCTTGCGCATATATAATAATGTATGTTAATTGTCATTTAATTTGTTCCAAAAAAATGCCCCAATAATAATTTTTACAATATAAAGTAACTTTTTTAAAGAAAAGCATTCATTTCAATTTAAAGAATATTTCCAATGCATGACATTGCTTCCAAGAATCAAAAAAGATATACGCCAGCATTGCACGAAGCTGAGTCAAAAAATTTCTACATAAGAGCAGATATATTTGCAGTTTTTTATTGAGGTAAGAATTTTTGCTTTTTTTATTCAGAATACAGGGCCGAAGGGCAGCGCTGCTGTCCTCATAAAATTTATCAGGTTACTAATTTGTTTTTTATTATTATTTCCGGATTTACGAATTGAATTTTGAGGTTACATTAAATGTGAATGCATTTTTGCACACAGATTATAAATGGGAGCCAATTTTGTTCAGAGGTTACATTAAAATCGATTTTGTTCAGAGGTTACAATATTAGAAAAATTCATTTAATTATTAATTTTGTGGGGAGTTTACGCATGGTTCATGGTTCATTATTTTCATTATTAATTTTCTGTGGGGAGGTTACAACCTCCATCACTATTGATGCAAGCGAATCTTCGATCGGTGCGGTTTTGCAACAACATATTGGTGACACCTTGCAATCATTATGCTTCTTTTCCAAAAAAAACCTTCCTCCTCATCACACAAATGGTCGACCTGTGATAGAGAATAGTTAGTGATCTGCGAGACTGTCCATTACCTCTGGGAGGAGATAGAAGTGCGAAAGATAATGGTTTTTACCAATCACTGACTGCGTGTAGATGTGCTTCTTAACCCTACAGCTAACTTCACACCACGCCGTTTCTGGAACATAGATCTTGTCTGTCAATACGCCGGAGACGTCCACTATAGTTAAGGAGCTGACAATGTTGTGGCTGACTATATTTGATGAGTGCACATTATTTTCTCCCTACTCGAATTAAATGAACTAGCTCACCTGCAAGTGCAAGACCCTGATGTCCAAAACCTGTTACATGATATCTCTTCATCTTTGCCTGTGCAACCAGGTCACCTTCCCAGTTCTTCATTGGTGAATTTGTGCAACACATCTACGGGTTGACCACAACCTGTGTTCACCACATCTCTATGGCATAAAGTTTACATAGCCATTCATGACCTGGCATACCCCAGCATCAAGGCTACCACGTGCCTAGTGACCGAACGTTTCATCTGGCTAGGAATTAACAGTGACTGTCGTGCATTAGCTCGTGCATACTTACCCTACCAATACAGCAAAGTTGATGCGACATGCCCAACCTCCTCTGGGACATCCAGAGATCCCTAAAAGTCGGTTTAGTCATGTACATCTAGACCTCGTAAGCCCCCCCACCTCTTCTGATGGTTTTACATACATTCTCTCCATGATTGACTGCGGCCAGAATAGGGGTGGTAGTAATGCCCTTGACTGACATTTTTTCCTTCATTCTTGCAAGCTTTCGTCAACAGATGGCTCGTCCATTTTGGCTGCTCCTCCTCCAAGACAGCCAACCTGAGAAGACAATTTGAGTCTCTTTATTTTTTCAGCCTGCACACCTTGTGTGGAGCCAACGAATTCAACATAACTGTATATCACCCTCAGAGCAACAGGTTGGATGAGTGTTGGCACTGCACCTTGAAAGCAGATCTGATGTGTCATGACGTATTCTGGTTCGAAGCGCTACCTAGGGCGTTAGTTGATGTACGTACCACTTTCAAGGAAGATCTCAACTCCTTATTGGAAGAGCTCGTGTATGCTGAACATCTTATACTTCTTGCTAAGTTGGTCGAGGATTCTGCTCCCTTTCTCCACCTGAACTTCCAACACTAGTTGAGTGTGTCCACTCTTACATCACCCACATATGTACCTCCTCCATGTGGTCATTTCTGTGCCTCATGTGTTTATCCACGAGGAACTCAACTCTTGTGAGTTTGTTACACTATGATGACTCAGTTCAGGCAGCTTTGTAGCCCCTGTACTCGGGACTGCACAGAGTACAGCAGAGCCCCAGTAATTCAAGCCCCAGTATTTCGAGGTTCCATCTACATTTTAAGCACTTTCGAATGTGTTATATTTTGAATTTTCTTCCAATTTTCCATGTACAATACAGGTAAAACTGTCTCACATACGGTTTTCCTTCATAATGCACAGAAATAACTTTTGCTGAAGACTGCTAATACATTTCTATTACAGATGGGCAAGTATCATTAGGTTTCGATGCTCTCTTTTTGTAATTTTGTAGATTCGAATTTTGTAGGTGTCATGCCCCCCTAGTGCTCTTTCTTCTGGGTGCTGTAGTCCAGAGGCTCCCCCACTCTTCCGCCATATGTGCCCATAGATGCAAGCGCTGCATGAACTGCCTTGCTCTCTCTTTGTCGACCCTTCACCAATTTATTGTTTCTCAGAAGATGGGGCAACAATCTGCTAAAAAATGAAGCTCTATTTTAAAGCAAAGGACTATTGATAATTTCTTTAATATGTAACTTATATTTTTGCGACGTGGAGATGTGTGCCCATATATTAACAAATAACACAGGAATATAATATATTGTTTTTTATTTATTTTTAATTATTGCTGTGGTCATGAAATTTTTATTCATGATTTACCCCCTGGTCAAGTGATATTTCTGTATTATACGATGTTTTTGTAATTTAAGGTATCGTAAGTCCCAGTTTTTGTAATTTAAGGTATCGTAAGCCCCAGTTAGTTCGAATTAACTGAGCTATACTGTACTTCATTGTCGGTGTTCAGACAATACGATGAACATTTACGCGGACGACAAGCGCCAAACTGTAACACTCAGTAGAGTCAAACTGGCATGGACACTCAACAAGGGCCCTCTGCAGCCTCTGGTCTGAACGACGTTGTTCCTAGTGCCTCCTCCTTCGGGTGTCTCAACCTGGAGCCTCCCATGTGCGATTTAGAGAGTGTGGCCTCAGATTCGAATGTTGTAGGTGCCATGTCCCCCCTAGTGCTCTTTCTTCCGGGTGCTGTAGTCCAGAGGCTCCCCCACTCTTCCGCCATATGTGCCCATAGATGCAAGCGCTGCATGAACTGCCTTCTCCCCTGGTACCTTCTTCAACATCTTCGCTCCCCACTCCATCCACTGTGGCGACTTCTTGCATCGACGTTTCATCATACTGCACTGGGGACCTCTCCCTCCAATTAACGATGGCACACTCTTTGTGCCCTTCATGTCTGCCCCTGCACTTTTTCAACAACCCTTCCATCAGCCATGGCATGCTCCTCTGTTATCATCACCTTCCACCTGATGCTGGTGATGAGAACATTTTGGCTTCGATCGACGCCAATTGCTACTCTGTGGTCATCATAAACCTCGTCTTGCCCCCCCCCCCCTCCCCCATACATGGTGCGCAACCAAATGATTCCAATTTCCCGTATGAGCTGTCTGCTACACTCACCATATTGGCTGTGGGTCTTCATCGTCTCGGCTTTCAGCATCGAGTTGACACCGCACTCTACAAGAAATGGTCCGGTCGTGGCTTCCCGTGGGGCCAGCCATGACCTCTAACAACCCTACCACAACAAAGGTCAAAAATTAATTATGATTGTAGTGTTGCTCACACTGTTAAATATTGCATTTTCGGGCAACAACAAAGTTATATTATGTGGCAGGTGTCATTAGAGCACAGTTAATAAAGTCATTTCTTGAAATAATGGATAAACTAGGCACTCATCTTTTCGTGTTTCCCACGCTGGTTTCGTTGTGAACTCATGGCTCAATCGTAGAAAATCTAGGTAGTGATCATTCCAAGTTCGGATGCAAAGAGGCCTAGGTGTTATTCTGCGATATTCAAAAGTTTTATAGATGTGTTTCATAAACCATTCTTGAGGATTAAACTTTTGCAACTTAGGACAATGGTGATGTAAAAAAGTAATCAGCACTCCGAATTTAAGTACACTTCTTTTTTATTACTTTTGTTGCAATATCACGTAACTCGTTCCAAAACGTCACTTCACGATATAAAACATACTTGAAAATATCTTCCTCACTGTTAAAGTTCACATTTCACAAACTGACTACAATTTGCGTCTTTTTAACATGACGACCAAAGCTTGACTCTCTAATAACCGCTTACGCGCACAAAAATCAGAGTTACAAGTGCATCAAAGATCATAATGACAAAAGAAAGAATACACATAAGAATAATATCATTGCAATATATACATATCGATGTATCGAAGTACCTCTAAATTAATGAAATCAAATCTGAATGTTGTCACAGAAATATGTTAACTATTTTACAGAAACACAGTAGAATATTACTGGTATCGAGAGGTTGAGGTAAGGTGCCGTAATGGTTATGTAATTCAAGTACCATGATCCGAAGCTCTTTGACTGGACGTTACTCGGCTCCATCTTGCTCATGTGTACTGTAGCGTATGTCTCTTGCATCAGTGTATTGTGTAATAAAATCTCAATCTTACAAGCATGCTATTCTTCAGCAAGTATAGGACCCAATTTCCCAAGGCGAAGAAATCCACTACCATACTGTTACATTACTCTGCTGACAACAAATAAGTGAAACAGTAACTACCATAATGTACCTAGGAGTAACCACCCAGAGTGATTTACATTGGAGTGGCCACGTAAAATAGAAGAAAAATCAGATGCCAGATTGGGATTCGTTCGAAGAATTTCAAGACAGTGTAATTCATATACAAAAAAATTAGCATACATAACTCTCGTTTGACTGATTCTTGAATAATATCCGTTAGTCTGAGAACCTTGCCAGATAGGATTAATAGAATGGGTGGAGAAGATCCAATGAAAAGAGGCACGTTTCGCCAAGGGATTTTTTTTGGTACTAGGGCATTACAGAGATGCTCCACAAAATGGCAGATAACAGAGGCATTTCGGATCATGGAGAGGTTTACTGACGAAATTTCGAAAATGGATGTTTCGAAGAAGAGTTGGTTAAGATAGCACCTTCTACCACAACGTCTTAAAAAATGACAACGAGAAAGTTAGAGAAATTATATGTAATATGGAGCTTCACAATAACAGTCTCTCCCACACATCATTCATGAAGGCAACAGCAAAGACTGGGTAATACAGTTGTACCAGAAGTACCCTCCACCACACACTGTAAGATGGCTTGCGGAGTTTAGATGAAGATGCGTTGATTTTGTTATTTTCTTCACTGAGTGTGTAAAGGAGTGGCATACTTACATTTTTTTGGGAGAGGGTCTATGCCTTTCATTTTACGATGGATCAAATTAAAAATTAATTTTATTGACCAGTACTAATTTAAACATATTTAATGTCCAAGACTATATAAATAAAGAGTGTCATTGGTTTATAGTTGTTAGAATACTAATGACATTACGAAAACGATGTATTGAGGTTATGAATTACACCATGAAATCAGTTTTATGAGGTTATAGAGCCGGAATAATTTCAATAAAACATAATCCACTTTCTAAGAGAATATTCCACACCGATTCTATTAACTGCCTATTTTTGCAGTCTAGGCCCAAGTTAATTTAGTTTGAGGAGTATGAAAGTTGCTTTTATGTGATGCTTTAACACACAAAAATAGAACAAATTATTAAACCATTTACTAGAAATTTGAATTACAAAAGAAGACGGTAGTCTCTTTGTTTGCCGTATCACTTACCACAGTTTGAACATTGATCCCTTATTCTCGATGAATTGGCGAGTCCATTAAGATGTGCCTCACTATTTGTATTCCTTAAGTATGTGTTTATCCTCTTAAGGGTAGGAAACGGAGGCCGTTGTTACTAGTAGAGTTGTCAAGAGCTGTAGAAATCGAAGCACATTAGTATAGATCTGCCAGTCCCAGACAACAAAAATTCCATTGTGTTTTGAGGAAACTGCTCCAGTCGACTCAGGAGCTGATGAAAATGTTTCAACTGAGCCGTTATAGTTGTCAAATCGGCGACTAATGGATCTGAAGCATAAAATGAATGATACTTATGTTTGCTTTTTTGTGGTAGAAGACAGTTAAAGTAGTTAAAAAGTTCACAATACGATAATAACCGGTCCTGCTGTGAACCAATGAATGCACCCAGAAAGAGTATGAACTCAGACACTTTATAGCAACCCTCCACATCATCACCGGTATTCTGATTTGTATCATGTTTATCTTAGCAGAAGTGCATGTTTGCTTGGTTTCAACTCCATTGGCCAAAGATAATTCCTTGGCTTATAAGAAAAGCTGGCTGAAAGTATCATTAGCATTTTCTCTCCTTGCCAGCAGTTCCCTTTTGAGATCCCTGTCAATGTTGATTAACTCTGCAAAATCTATATTTTGACGCTGCAGTTGACAACAGATGGACTCACCCAGCGCAAACACGTCACAATGTATAATCGAGCAGCCGAAAAAATCTCCATTGGTGATGGCTACTGAGAGAATCATGGTATCGTGGGATGTGGTCTTGTTGTCGAATTCTTAAATCTTCCCCGGAGCTAAAACAACACAACCATATATTTTCTTGTAGTGTTGTGCGCTGCAAAGACACTCAATCCGTCTAGCATGTGTGGTATATTTCAAACTCCTGATTCGGATTTTGGTTAATTATTCAGAGCAATGTTTCATATCTGCCTACACTTTGGTGGCCCAAAGAGTTATGTAACATTTCCAGTGTTCCTAATGAATTCTTGATAAGTGGAATCTTGCATGTGTCAGTGACTATCAAATTGAAATAATGAATTACAAAATGAGAATTTACAGCTAAAGGGTAGTCCTGTTGTATGAATTCATGAATCCCATTGGCTTTTCCCGACATGGATGCTGCACTGTCATAGCCCTGTCCCCATAAAAATGACACATAAAGACCAAATTTTACCAAGTTATCAATTATAGATCCAGCCTTGCTCGCATGAATGTTGAAATATTAAAGAGCATGGTCCCATGTCCCAAACTTGGAGGTTACTAGGGCTCCAACATTTTGATGACTATCTTCACCCTACTTGTCTTAGCGACAGTATTTACAAAAGTCACTGTCCTCTTTGGGAGGGTATATTGATCAAAAATATTTCTCCTTCCAACTTAGGTTAAATCTATTATATTGGTCATTTTGCAAAGTGATGGGATGTGTCATGAACGAAAAGATTTTGGAAATGTTGTTGCTTCATGTGGTCATTAACTTTTTTATTATTTGGTAGCAAACGATCACTTATGTCATACTTACAGCCTGGTGAAGGGTTGTCAGAGCTTAATTTGTCAATGAAAGTTGTGATTTAATCTCAGGAGTCAACAAAGGTGATTTTGTATTACCAATAATGCTTCTGTAGTTTGGAAAGGGCAGTGGCGGCAACTGTGGTATATCACTGAGTTCCTCGGCCTGAGAGGACAGAATTTCTTTTGCTCATGGTGTTTTGGAGAAGTAGTTCAAAATGTTTTCACTTTGTGTTTTGTGGTGCTTTGTCTTAGCTCTCAAAATCAAGATATCACTATAGAAGCTATAATACCACATGTTTTTGCAACACTGTCATGCCAACAATTTAACAACTGGCAACACAGAGAATTGTGTACAAAACAAGCTAGGATATTTCCTGGTCAACACATCCACCAATAATGAGTCCACCACTTCTATAATATTCATTGTTTCTGTATTCATTAACATTCATTTACCAGTACTGTAATATACTGAGACTGAGCTCGTTAACTTTGTATTTAATTCACCATTGATGTTAAATTGATATGTGTTACTAAAAGAAACCAGAAAATATGAAATGCTACTATGCAGTGGAGCATGTTTTTTTTTTAAATAAATAAGCCTTATTGCTTAAAAAGCTCTATTTATTATTAACAGTCACAATGTACAACCACGCCAGTTATGGATGATTCTCTTTCGTGTGAGATTCGTTCGGAAACTGTCTGCTGTTGGCATACTGCAGAAGCACATGCCCACATTTTCACATACTGAAGCAGAGATGTTGTTAACCCTTGTTTTCAACTCCCATAGTATTACGATATTGTGTCCAGAGATGTAAGATAAACATATGCATAATTTCACACGTGGGCAGGGGAGGCATAAGTCCAGAAGCCTACCCCCTTGCCCTCCTCACCCTTAAATACAGGAAGAATAATGGTCAGAATTTGTTAAATAGTTTCTCAAATTCTTCAGAATGAGAGCTGCAGCAGGCATGAAACACAGTTTCTTAACACCATCTTGCGATTCGTCTCAAGTTATTCACATGTAAATTAAAGAAAATAAATGAAAACAGATTTAAAATGGAATATGATATGGAATTTAAAGCCTTTACATAATTGTAGCATGAATAAAGTTGACTTAAAAAGACGTTAGTATTAAGCGAAAAAAAAGTTCACCGATTTGGGAATGATACTGTGAACTTGGCATTTGAAGTCTCAGATGCTTCAAGTTATGTTAAAGGTGATATTGTGTTGCAAGTCCTAAGTAATGGTGTATATAAATTAATTGTTACATAATCCACAATGAAGAAATGTTTCTATATCTCAACTAGTCCAGCAGACTTGTATGGGAATGAATCTTTCCTTCCAGTTCAATGTGGCCGTATCTTGCATCTTTCCACAATCCTTTTGCTTAGTGAAATTTGAGAACTTCTACCACCTTCTGTCCTTGAACAGCAATTTACTGCACAACACTGTGGCATTCTTCAGCCCAGAAAAGTTGACATGTTTTGTTAGGCTCTTAATTTAATTTAAAATGGGTCTGTATGTTTCACACACCTCCATATACTAAGATAATGGCTAATTAGATCAATTCTCCCATTTACTCTCAGGTAATACTGGGGTCCAAATGGCTGCTTTGTACCATGTGATGTTCGGCTGACCAATCCACTCATAAAAGGTTGTCACTGCTTCCTTTATGCAGGTCTTTAGCATGTGTTGCTTCTTATTAGCCGCGCTGAGCTGCTCCTCACTACACAGCCTGCACTGTGAACTGCCATTCACAGAGAGGTCCTGAGAACTCGAGGCTGACCAAAGCTTCCCCTCACTCTACAGTCCCAAGACACAAGCAGCAGTCGGTAATGAGATGTAGCAGATGTTAACCAGGGAGTCATAGAAGAGATGTATGGGGTACTGTGGAGTCCTTAAGTGTGTGAGAAAATTAATACTGTTACCTTGATAATATGAGGTGAAAAGTGCAAAGCCGGCCGCGGTGGTCTCGCGGTTCTAGGCGCACAGTCCAGAACCGTGCGACTGCTACGGTCGCAGGTTCGAATCCTGACTCGGGCATGGATGTGTGTGATGTCCTTAGGTTAGTTAGGTTTAAGTAGTTCTAAGTTCTAGGGGACTGATGACCACAGCAGTTAAGTCCCATAGAGTGCTCAGAGCCATTTGAACCTTTTTTTTTTTTTTTTGAAAAGTGCAAACTGTTGTACCTTTATAGTACAAGGAGCAAATTGCAAACTGTTGAAAATTTATTTATTATGTTTCAAATCAGTGTCAAAGAATAAAACTATATCTTATTCTACCAAGCGGATCATCTGTCATTGTTGCTATTGACATATGCAGAGCATTTCCTAAAGACAGAGCAGATGTGACATATGGAACTGCTCAACAAGTAAGGCTGGGTTAAGCCATCTGGAGGCCCAGAACTAGAAACATATGTGCGGTCCGTGCTGTCTCCATGTATGCCTAATACATTTCTGGGGAAGTACAGTAACAAAGTTAAGGGAATACACATTGTTCAATGACATCAACCATGCCATTCATTAGATGATATTATAGTAATGGAACTTTCCAAAAGCATAAATAAACACACAAAGTTACCTTATTAAATAAAAAAACGAGTTATTGTCTTCTCACACTACACAAAGAACATGTAAACAAGAAACCTACATACGCAGTGACGCCGTATGTAGGAACAATATCACACAGAGTAGTGAAAATATTCAGGAACAAAAGTGTTCAGATAAGCTTTAGGACTGAAAATCATCTGCAGAATAACATCCTGGTAGTAACCAATACTTCCTCATCATTTGCAAAATCAGGGACATACAAAATTAATTGCAGTAGCTGTAATAAGTTCTACATAGAACATTAGAACATACGGGATGGAGCTTCAAGGTACAACATAAGAGACACACTAGTAACGGGAAAACTGCGTTCTGGGGCATTTTGTAAGCGTGGCTTGCATACATTTAGGGGCAAACGTGACTGATTTAAGAGCTCCTCCTACTCCCCTTACCTACTGTTCTGTTAATTGATTTATGACCTCTGGGGGTTGATTTATCAGCCCCTGGAGATAATCTGCCCTTCTGATAAACCCCCACACTCCTCCCACCCCTCGTCACCCACCCCTCTGGAAAACCTCCTTGGGGATACAAGCACACCTTAAATATCAAATTTATTGACTAATTAATCAAATCAATGGCTTAATTAACGCCTCCTCCTTTGGGGAAACCCACAGCTCTTCCATCCTTCACTCACACTTTCTCCCTCCCCTCTCTGGAAATTGGCAGGAAAAGGACTCAGTCTGTGCTGGAGAGAAAGGATCTCACGACAAGTAATTCAATTACGTAGCAAAAGATATACTGTTTGTTTATAAAATTCAATTCCCAGGGGTTGGATCTCTTATTTCCTTGGTGGGAAAAGCTCATCATTCTTTCCTGTTTCGGAAGATTCAGATCTTGTATAATAAATTGTAAAGAAGTAATTAAATAGATTGCTTTTTTTCCGATCGCGCAAGGAATACTGTCACGAAATCAACGTCAGCATAACTCTGTTGTGACGTAACCATAAACGCCGGAACGAAGAGGCGGAATGCAAGACCAGAGAAGGCTGTGAGGAAACGGCGGCCAATGGTGCGCGGAATCAGACCGCGCTCTGCCAGGCGCGCCCCCTGCAACAAGTGCATATAAACGACGCTCCTGCTAGCCTCGACCGTCCAGATCGGCCCGAGTCTGCAACGTAATCCGTATCAAGTGTTTCCTTGGACTCTGTGTGTAGCAAGAACTGTACTGTTTTCATGTCGTCCCTCGCTAACGACATTTGCTATAGTGAAGTTAAGTACGGTCAATATGCTTTCTAGAAATAAACTACTAATGTTACTCGATTGAATTGCTGTATAGCATTCCGAGAACGCTGCATCCCGTAGGCACCCTATTAGCGATGAGTGGGCAAGACCCCACAAACTCAACACACGTAATTACACTGTTAAAAATTTTCCAACTGCTTCTTCACACTTACTTCAGAGCAGGGAGAGAGCCTGCACTACACCTGCTTGCACCCGAACGGCTGTCGGTAGTCGCACCGTCAGCTACCTCGCATATTACTATGCATTCATGTCAGCAGAGAGGCACACAGACAGAAAGTCACATTAATTCCCAAACAAAGTGTAAGTGATGGGACCCTTTGATATTGATACCCATTAAATTCCTGTCGAAACACATGCTCTCTCTCCTTCTCCCCTCCCCCCCCCCTTTCTCTCTCTCTCTCTTTCTCTCTCTCTCACTCTCTCTCAAGTAGCCAGGTCCTGTTGTGTAGCACTTCTAGGCATGCACCCACCATCAGTCGTGGCCGGACTGAACTGCAAGCAAAGTAGCTTTTGCCAGGGAAACTCCAAAGCCTTGTAGTGCTACAACGATGAAAATTAATATTACGACGATGTCAAACCTTATTTTCATGATTTAAAGAAGTATTCATGATATTAAAATATAATTATAATTTTATTATTTTCATTTTTGTGCTCAGTGTATCAAAGACTTTCCAGTGCACGGAATAAATTAGCATTGTTTGTACTAAGAAACTATATATGATTGTTAAGGGTTAAGCATTTAATAATTCGATGTAAGACATTTTGTCGAGTCTGAATTTGTTCTCGTACTGGTCGGTAGAGAAGGAAAAGTTCCTTAATCGATGTGAAGGTATAAAGGCTGTAAAAAGGAGAGAGATAGAAGGTAAATACAAGTTATTCAAAACAAATATCTGTAAACTGTAACGTCTTGTGATTTCCTATAACTAAAAATTGCAAGGTCTAGTCTGAGCCTGTCCTGAATAACAGCGAAGAACATTTATGTTATCATATATTTTCTTCGTTTGATCACGGTTGTGATTCGCATGTTTCTTTTTGTTACGCGACGTGTTATGAATATTTTCATTATACGCGCAAAAGTGGACACAGCTTTAATCGAACCTGCGCCTTTCGGAAACGATAACTTTTAATCAGTACAATTACGCGAATACCGTCTAAATCGCAACCGTGATCACAAAAGTGTTTCCTGGACCAAATAATTCTTATAAAATGTGTATTCTCCAAAGCGAGCAGAATTGCACTATCGCTTGACTCGCAACAATCGAAAAAGTAAAAACAGTGCATAAATAAAATTGCCACCTTTTAATAATTATTATTATCCCATTAAATAAATAAATAGCAATTCAGTGGCTATCCAATCAATAAACAGAGGGGGCAATTCAGTGGCAACCTATTGACAGAACTAGCTTATATGTGTTTTTTTCAATTTGTTTCATGCTGTAATGAGCGGGGAAAAAAACCTACATTTTGTGAGTGTGTCTTCTTAGGAAGCTATGAGTCATTTATATTTAAATAACTGCGAGAAGGATCAGTAAAATACAGCCTCAAGTATTTTCAGTAGAGGTTAACTGAACGAGATTAGAACTGAATTTCAATCAAACGAAAGTGAACATTTATAGTACTGATTCCAATCTGGTGCAGTGTCTAATTATTTTATGTTTTGTGTGGCGGAATAATTGATGTGTTGCATGTGACGTTTTCCCGATTAGACTTGCACCCAAAAACATTTGCAAACGTGGTGAAAACAGTGCGACGTGTAAGAAAAGCTACACAGCAGGAAGTAACTGTAGAACATTCAGAGGAGGAAGGTATAACTAGTGATGTAGAAATTGATAAAATTTTTTTTCAGATCAGACAGAGGATATAGAACAGAACACTAATATTAAAGTCAGTGATCCATCTGCTGTAGAACACTCAGGCAGAATACAGACGGTAGTTCAATTGCATACTGAAGCAGAATCACAAGAAACACCAGTTACAGTCGATTTACCACCGGTAGAGCCAACACAAACAGTAATGGATCCATTTTCTCTCTTAATGATAAAAATGGAACAAATGTTTAAAATACAGGAACAATCACGGATACAGCGTGAACAAGAAACTGCTAAACAACTTGCAACTGAGATTAATAATAATTTAGATAAACGTATTAGCAGAGTAGATGAACGGAGTAGGACCTTGGATGAACGCATCAGTCAATTAGACGAGCGTACGCAGTTAAGCTTTTCACAGTTCTCAAAAGAGATAGATCAAAAGCTTGAAAACCGGTTAAAAGAACACGATCGCCAGCTGCGACAGCAAATAGATGCCCAGTTGTCTGCTATACAGAACAACATTTCAAGTATGCAACAAACATACCATGACTTACCACAGAATGTAAAGCAAGTAACCCAGGATGTGGACAAATTACAACAAACACACACTTCTTTGGAAGCAGAAATACGCAACATAAGTACATGTATAGAAAACCTTATGGTTGATAATCAAAACGTAATAGAACAAAAATGCAAAGAACAAGAAGAACGCGTTGTGACCACATTCAACACATGGCGAAATGACAAAGACAAACAAATTAGTACTGTTATACAGAAGGAACTACCTGTGATGTTACAACGAGCAGGAACACAACTGATACATGAGAACAACACAAAGATTCATGAACTCCAGACTGAATTACAAAACGTGCAGAAAGTGCTTAATGAAACACGTATGCAAACATCTCATAACAGTTCACTGGAGTGTGTTTGTATCACAGAAACACACCCTGATCATTATGAAACTCCTTTAACTGAAAGTAGGTGGCAGACGGGCAATAATTTCAGTCCAACACGTGGAGTAACATCCGTTTATCAAGACCATACACAATCATTGGTGACACAGGATGCTTTAGTGAAGAATTCACAGTTTCAGACGTTTACCAATGATAAGAACGGACCCCATCCAATTGTGTTTATCAAAGGGATCCGCGGAATAATGCCAAAAAGTTGGAACGAAAGGGAGAAAATTGTCTTTACCATTACCCATATTCAAGGTGAGCCAGCGTTATTCGCGACACAGAAAGCTGAACAATGCAGTTCCTTCGATGAATTTGAACAAGCTTTTCTAAACAAGTATTGGTCGCGTGGGGTACAAGAACGATTAAGAAAATAAGTTATAGTCCTGAGCCATTTAATAGAAAAGGCGGTACTTTGCGGAAATATTTCGAAAAGTATCTGGACAAAGTGAAATATTTATCCACACCAATTCCTGAGTGTGCTGTTTTAAAGATATTAAAGGAGAAGTTACCGCGTGATCTAAAGGAGAAATTGTTTCACATTCCTGAAGACAACGTGGAACATTTTCTATCTGTACTGGACTCTTTAGATTTGGCTATCGAAGAGGACAGACACCATTATGGGAATAATTCGTCGAATAATGGTAATGGCAACGGGCGAAACCACAAGAACAATAGTAATAGAAACACCTACTATGGGAATCAAAATCATTGGAATAGTCCGAATTATTCAGGATGGCAGAACCACAATATGAACACAAATGGACAGTACGGTAAT
Source organism: Schistocerca nitens (assembly GCF_023898315.1). Lineage (NCBI taxonomy): Eukaryota > Metazoa > Arthropoda > Insecta > Orthoptera > Acrididae > Schistocerca > Schistocerca nitens. Next base: position 1,013,009,937 of record NC_064614.1, on the reverse strand, counting down.
GCACCGAATCACAATTATCATCCACAGAACAATAGTGGACAAAACAATAACGGAAACTTTTCAAAGAAACGGAAACGAGATTTTAGAGCTAACGCCAATTACAATAACGGTAATTTTTCAAATAATCAGCAAAACATGCAACCACCACATAACTGGTCAACACAAAATTATGCACAACAGCAATGGCAGCAGCCTAGGCCACCGCAATATCACAACAACAATCATGTACAACCCCCGTACAAACAAATATGTCTAATAACATGCAGCAGCATATGAATGCGCAGCCATGGCAACCACCGAATCAAAATATCAAGATCATTGAGGTAAGTGAACCGCAACCATCAACCAGTACCAGTCAGTCAAACTAGATGCGACGACATTCTGCTCCCGTGTGTCAGTCGCAGGCTGTCTAGGGGGCACTTGCATGAATGATGTTAGTAATAACGAGCAACCAAGCGTGCAGACAACCATCTGTAGTAAAAATGAGAATGTGTGTCGCATAGAATCAGCAGCGATCGGGTCGAACGACGCAAAAGATGCAGTGTTTAGGATGCTGCTCAGCAACGTGGTTCAACTATGCAGATGTTAAGATATAATGACGGAGTCGATATATGAGAGGAATTATGTCAAGATTTTCGGAAAAAGTGTAATTTGTTTGAACGGGAAGTTGTACAAGCAGCTATAGTTTGTGATATTTATGGTATTCAAACTACGGTGATTTTAGATACTGGAGCATCTGTTTCTGTGCTGAATGAATCGTTCTTTCTTCACTTAAAGAAGATTAGAAAGATTCCGGTTTTTCCAGTCACTAATTGTCGAGTTACAGGAGCCATTAGTCAGAAAGCCCAACTACTTCGGGAACAGACACGGATTTGTATTAATTTTGGAATGGGAGCCAAAGAATGCACCTTCCTTATTGTAAAGAATTTAGCCGTGAACTGTCTCCTCGGATTAGATATTTTGCGAGAGACGGAAACTATAATCGATCTCGCAAAGGGTGAATGCAGCATGTGTTTCGGTGACACGAGAGTCAGGTTAGACTTGGTAAAGACCAAAGAATTGCATGGCAAATATTGTCAAATTTTAAAGATAGAACCGATTCGCGCACATTTATGGCGGCTTCAAGATAGTTTCAATTGCAGTACATTCCCGGTCATGGAAGATGTGAAGGACGAGGAGAATATCCACCTCTCTGAAATAGTAGAAAAAGTACAACAATCCTCTTGTCTTGACAGTCTGCAACAGAAGCAATTATTAGACACACTAATTATCATAAAGTATTTTGAAAAAAAACCTGGACTAATTAAAGGTTAAGTGTACGACATGCAAGTGTTTCCCCATGAAATTTACAGTCATCAAACGTACTCAGTACCCAGCGCGGAAAGGGAAGCAGTAACAAAAGAAATTAGACGAATGCTGGAATGGGGAATTATTGAGACCTCGTTATCACCATATAGTAACCCACTTTTACCAGTAATGAAATCCGATGGAAGCTTAAGGTTGGTTGACGCACGCCAGATTAATCAAATTATTATGCCTGTCAGGACGCGGCCTGAGAATCTAGAAGAACTATTACAGAAGTTCCATGGGATAAAGTATCCATCAAGCCTCGACCTCCGCGCATCATACTGGCAGGTGGTCTTAACGCCAAGATCTAGGAAATATACAGCATTTATTTATAGAGGAAGAAGCTATCAATTCAGAGTATTGCCATTCGGATTGAATGTCAGTGCCGGAGTCTTTATTAATGTGCTTGACACTGTCCTAGGCCCAGATTTGTTAGAGCAAGTTACTGTCTATGTGGACGATTTATTGATTGCTTCACCAACGTGGGACGAGCATATCAAACTAATTAACTTAGTGTTACACAAATTTGAACTTGCAGGTGTTATGGTTAACCTTAAGAAGTCCAAGTTTGGAAAGACGGAGATAAAGTTTCTAGGACATATAGTATCATCAGAAGGAATCTTCCCGGATAGTACGAAACTCGAGGCTATCAGAAATTGTCCATATCCGGCCAAAAAAAGACAATTAAAGGCATATATGGGTCTTGTATCCTTTTTCCGAAAGTTCGTGCCTAATCAATGGCTTAACAGCGAACATCTAGTGGGGCTTCTGAAAAAGAATGCGCCGTGGGTGTGGACTGACCAGTGTGCACATGATTTCGACACGATCAAGCATTGCTTGTTAAATGCTGAAGTCTTGCACCATCCAGATCTCAGTAAGGATTTTTGCATAACCTCAGATGCTTCATGTACTGGGTTAGGTGCGTGTTTATTTCAAACAGAAACAGTAGACGGACACGAGCAAATAAAAATAATATCTTTCGCAAGTCGTGTATTATCGGAATGCGAACGCGCATATTCCACTACAGAGCTTGAAGCATTGGCAGTGGTATGGGCGTTTCGCAAATTTCATTATTATGTTTATGGTAGACACGTTCGGGTATACTGTGATCATCAGGCTTTGAGTTTCCTGCTGACCTGTAAACTTCTCCATGCACGTTTGGCAAGATGGACATTAGCGTTGCGGGAGTGTGATTTCCAGATTATTCACATCAAAGGAAGTAATAATATTGTGGCAGATGCTTTGTCTAAGCTACCCCAAGGTTTACCTCAATTTAGTGAACTCACAGAGCAAGCATCGGAATTTAAAGTGTTACTAATGGCGGACAATGTTAATCGTAAATATTTTCTAGACATGTGTAAAAATATGGCACAAAAACAGGATACAGATAATATTTGGCACGAGATCAAGGATCAACTGAGGACGGATCCTACTTCGAAACTGCATAAATATTACATGTTACATCAGGATGTGTTATTCTTTAGAAGACATGAGGATTCACGAAACTGGCTAGTATGTATTCCGCAGCAATGTGAGCAAAAGTTAATAATATATACATATGGGAGCCTTTATATTTTATGAAGTAACAGCTTTTTCATGAGATGAGAAAACATTTTATTTTCCAAGCACAGATCAAAAACTAACAAGAATAAACAACTCGTAACCAAGCCGACTACGGCAAAGATAAATATCTATCAGTTGCAGCTTTCACCCGCTGTTTTGGCGCAGTGGATAAATGACGTCGCCACATGAGCCCCTCTCCTTTTGAAACCGGGTGCACCAGGTATATGGGGAAACTTGCACTTGATTTTTCTACCAGCTCTCGTGAAAACATCTGGTGCAGGCAATGGCTGCTCCTGTTCTACACTTGCTGCTTCGTTGTCCTCTTCTGAAACCGAGGGCTCGGCGAGACTCTCTGCTGTTTCTTTGGCCTCCACGTTTGAGCAGTGTACCCTCTTCGGTGTAAGCAGGTTTAAGCCGCTCAATTGAGACTGTCTCTTCTTTACCATCCTTATCGATTATGAAGCTGTGGCTTCCTCTTGTGATTACCCTGTATGGTCCAGAGTAAGGCGAAACAAGCGGCGGGCGCACCGTATCATCCCTAAGCCACACGTGGGACGTTGCTTGCAGGTCTTTATGTACAAACACTCTCCGGTCTCCATGTCTGACAGGGTTAGTGGCTTTGATGTTTCTCATTCTAACGCTGAGTTGTCTCGCGAATTGCGTGCATAGCGCAGGGGCGAACGGCTGTGTAGATGCTGGAACGATAAATTCTCCAGGAACCCTCAATTGCTCGCCATAAACCAATTCTGCGGAAGAGCATTGTAAGTCCTCCTTCACGGCCGTTCTCAATCCGAGTAGGACCAGCGGTAGTGCTTCAGGCCATGAAGTGGAACTACACATTAATGCAGCTTTGAGCGTGCGGTGTAGTCGTTCCACCATTCCATTACTAGATGGATGATAGCTTGTGGTGCGTAGGTGGTTGCACCCGCACAGTAGTAAAAGTTCATTGAAAAGTTGGCTTTCAAACTGCCTTCCGCGATCTGTTGTTATGGTTTGCGGAACGCCAAACCTGGAGAACCATGAATGCAACAGTGCTTTTGCAACCGACTCCGCAGAAATGTCTTGTATTACAACTACTTCTGGCCACCTGGTAAAACGATCAATGATTGTGAGCAAATAGCGTTGTTCTGAAGAGCATGATAGCGGGCCCACAATGTCCACATGTATATGTGAAAATCTTGCAGATGGCGTCGGGAAGTCAGCAATAGGTGCAAAGACATGTCTGCTGATTTTATTACGCTGGCATGTTAGGCATGCACGCGCCCATGCACGACAATCTTTTTGCATTCCAGGCCACACTACTTTGAGGGAAACTAACTTGGCTGTAGCTCGTACTCCTGGATGTGATAGGTTATGTAGTGCACTATAAATCTCCCGACGATATTGTTCTGGCATGTAAGGTCGCTCCTTTCCTTTTGCTACCTCATACCAAATTCCGTCTGGAACATTTGGGACAGACACACGTCTGAGCCGCAGCGCAGTTCTCTGTTCCTCTATTAGACGGCGCAAGAAAGGATTTTCTCGTTGTTTAGACGCTAACTCGGTCCAACGAATTGAATTTAAACTGGCACAATTCCTAGACAGGCAATCTACGACCAGGTTGTCTTTTCCTGAAATGTGACGCACGTCAGTTGTGAACTGTGCAATGTACTCGACTTGCCTGCACTGACGTGGTGAATTGAGCTCTGTGTCTCGTTGTAATATAGCTACTAACGGCTTGTGATCGGTAAAAATTGCAAAGTGCCTCCCTTCGACAGACGTGTAGGGTCACCACTATGTGAGCCTTTATATTTTATGAAGTAACAGCTTTTTCATGAGATGAGAAAACATTTTATTTTCCAAGCACAGATCAAAAACTAACAAGAATAAACAACTCGTAACCAAGCCGACTACGGCAAAGATAAATATCTACCAGCTGCAGCTTTCACCCGCTGTTTTTGGCGCAGTGGATAAATGACGTCGCCACATACACATAATGTTTGGGGTCATTTCGGTTCAAGGAAGTGCCTGGCGAAACTAAGAATGTATTGTCATTTTAATAACATGTATAGAAAGATCCTACGGATGACGCGAGCATGTGACATTTGCCAGCGCGTAAAGCCGTGTGCTTTATCATCGCAGACATTAATGCAGTCAATTGTTCCAACTGCTTCACGCCAACCTTTAAGTATTGACATCGCTGGACCTCTGCCAACTGCCAGAGGAGGGGTCAAATACCTCGTAGCAGTGCTAGATAACTTTACTAAGTTTGTAAAGCTATTTGCTACAAAAACAACAGCCACGAGAACCGATAAACCGATTGGAAAATGATTACATACCTCATTTCGGAACGCCAGAAACATTACTCTCTGACAATGCCTCAAATTTTACGAGTGTTACCTGGAAGAAATTCTTAGGGAAACATAATATAAAACCAATTTTTATTTCGAAGTTCTATCCCCAAGGTAATCCCACGGACGTGTGTTCCGCGAGTTTAATCGCTTTGTGAGAACGTACTGCTCAGCTAAACAAACTAAGTGGGTAGAATACATAGAGCCGTTTGAAAGTGTTGTAAACTACATACCACATTTATCGACAGGTTTTACTCCAGCAGAACTCACATTAAAAACAAAAGAGAACAATAGTTGGGTCAACCCACTTCCAAAACTAAATACCGAACCGGAAGACTGGGAGGACAAAGTTAGACAAGCATTGGTCACACTATACGAGAATGCACAGAAATGGCAAGAATCACACAACCAGAGACTACAGAATACTCAACAATTTAACGTGGGAGATGTCGTGTTAGTAAGGAATTATCCGAAGTCGTCATTATTAAAGAAAAAAATAAAGAAGAGGTTTCCGTTATATTCAGGACCATTTGTGATCTTAGGTACACCACATAAAAATAGTTATTTGTTGGTCTATCCCAACTCAAATAGACAGAAAGGACTATACAATCACAAAGACTTGAAAAGATATGTATCTTAAGTACAGTAGATGACCTTTTACGTGTGTCGTAATGAGGTGAAGTCAAACATCAAAGACTCAAGTACTGTGCGAGTAGGCTAAGTGACAATTATTAATTAATGGACTAGTGTATAAGTATTTCATGGACACACTGCGATGTGGCGTGTGGGAGAATAGGAACATACAACATTGGAAGCATCAGTACTGCTTGGAGGAAGAGACTCTCAGAATACCAATTAGTTGTAAGAAAATTTCAGCTCCAGTTCGACGGAGAAGAGGACGCCGAGCTACAGCAAGGAGAAGAAGAATTGCTTCAAGATGATTCCACCCTAAGACACTTAATCAAACATAATACAAACTTGTTGAGATTCAGTAAACTTTCAGGAACTTATGCGTGTGAAACTACGAACAGTGAACAGAACTGCATATTTCACACAACAGTAGGATATAGTGACTTTAGAAAATAAACGTTTAATTTTGTTGATTGTTAACTATTTTGAACTCACTAGGGTGAGCAGGTTATGTTCTTTTTTTTCTTTCTGACTGTGTACAGGATACACTTACAAAATGTAAAGTTTATGCGAGTTACGTATAGGTTTAACAAATTTTCCACCGTAAGTTAGTGCTCGGACTTGCATCAGCTATAAACCAGGTCGAACAAGATGTTGTCCATGACTGAACAGATCATTACACATATACAGACTTGTGTTTATCGCTGCACAATTCTTTGTAAGTCCGGGAGCACCTTTTCGAGAAAATATATGACTTAGGATTTGCTTTTATATTGTAAATGACTACAATTATGTACTTCATTTGATATGTACAATCATTCAGTTATTTATCATTATGTAACTAGACTGTGTAAAGACTTTCTTATGGGTAGCACAAGGACTTTACCTTGTCAGACTTGATAACTGTGATCAAGTGACTACGTGGTGGAGTGAACATGTCACAGATGACCTATGAACAAAGACTTCCTGTGAACATTATCCTCTGCGCATACGAACTTTATTTCACTGGCGAAAGAGTGGAATTTAACACAAAAGTGGACGCTCAATGAGTGTGTTGTGTTACCATGATTCGTTTTCAAATTTTGTGCTACGAGTGTTTAGTAATGCCAAGTATGCAGAGTGTTATTGGGACCACATGTGTGGACGTAACATTCCAGGCAAACTAAAACTCAAGAGCAAGTGTTTTTATCGATCAGTCAGCAACAGTGGTGAGTCGTAACAGTGTTGGGAGCTGCTACTGAATATATCATTAAACCTGTTGCAGAACTGTATCAATGTTGGAACGTAATTACATAAACCTTTAATTGCAGATAGTCAGTTGCGTTGGAAGGACGAATGGACTTGCATCATGATAAAGAAACTCACAAACAGTCGAACACCTCACAAAAAAAACACATTCTTCTTGTTGAGTGAAAGAGTGCGTGAAATATGATGTAATTTAGATGTTAATTTAAGGAACTGATACTGCTGTTTGAATTTCATGTGACTGTATGCTGGGATGCTGAGCACACGTGTCGGTGAGGGCAGCATACTGCAGCGACATCATCCATCATCCCTTGCCGCACCCTGCCACGTCATCGCAGTCCATCGCAGACTTACCTGATGGGGCGAGTCATTGGTGTTGCAGTACACCAAGTCGCCAGCAGCACTATCACGAAATTGTACCATTATTAAATGTCATACGAAGTGAATATTCAAATATTGAAAATTAAAAAAGACGGTATGGAAGATGTGCTCGCTGCCGTGGTTTTTTTTTCGGGGTTTTTCCCATTGGCCTTTGCCCGAATGGGGGAGCGTAACTCAAAATCCCTGAGACTTAAAAGTAAACAAGGCACATGCTTCCAAGTGAAAGAACACAGTGAACTTTAAACAGAACAGACAAGGAAAATAAGCCTGCTTGGATGTCCAGTCAAACAAGTGTGACTGTACATTCAAAGGGGGAAATGTAGTGCTACAACGATGAAAATTAATATTACGACGATCTCAAACCTTATTGTCATGATTTAAAGAAGTATTCATGATATTAATAATGTAATTATAACTGTATTATTTTCATTTTTGTGCTCAGTGTATCAAAGACTTTCTAGTGCACGGAATAAATTAGCATTGTTTGTACTACGAAACTATATATGATTGTTAAGGGTTAAGCATTTAATAATTCGATGTGAGACATTTTGATGAGTCTGAATTTTGTTCTCGTACTGGTCGGTAGAGAAGGAAAAGTTCCTTAATCGATGTGAAGGTATAAAGGCTGTAAAAAGGAGAGAGATAGAAGGTAAATACAAGTTATTCAAAACAAATATCTCTAAACTGTAACGTCTTGTGATTTCCTATAACTAAAAATTGCAAGGTCTAATCTGAGCCTGTCCTGAATAACAGCGAAGAACATTTATGTTATCATATATTTTCTTCGTTTGATCACGGTTGTGATTCACGTGTTTCTTTTTGTTACGCGACATGTTATGAATATTTTCATTATACGCGCAAAAGTGGACACAGCTTTAATCGAACCTTTGTCTTTCGGAAACGATAACTTTTAATCAGTACAATTACGCGAATACCGTCTAAATCGCAACCGTTATCACAAAAGTGTTTCCTGGACCAAATAATTCTTATAAAATGTGTATTCTCCAAAGCGAGCAGCATTGCACTATCTCTGACTCGCAATAATCGAAAAAGTAAAAACAGTGCTTAAATAAAATTGCCACCTTTTAAAAATTATTATTATCCCATTAAATAAATAAATAGCAGTTCAGTGGCTATCCAATCAATAAACAGAGAGGGCAATTCAGCCTTCCCCTGCTGGATACCAGTGCACGGCAAATGCCTAACTGGGAATCTATTGAACTGGGTGCCCGCATGTATAGATCAGTACAAAACCACCGAAATACTTGGCAGACAGGTAGAAAAGATGTTGTCCAGGCAAAGAACCAGTTGTTTGTCGTTGCAAGTCATTCTGCATATCGATACCGTTGAAAAAATAACTCCCAATCATATTGCTGACTGCCACGTAAATCACTGTGCACAGGGAACGTCGCAGCTGCAGAACCACACTAATCCTCTGCTAACACATCATCAGGTAGTGACATCCCTCTGAAATTTGATACCAGACTCACTTCCTGCCTCACTCTCTCCCTCTCTTTTTCTCTCTCCCTCTCTGTGCCTCAAGTGGTTCCTTCCTGTTTGTGTAAACCAACATATGCAAACACACACACACACCAAGATGTCCTTCCACCTCTCCTCCTTTTAAATTCCTCTCCCCTGCCCTCCTCGCCTCTTTAGCAGGCTTGGCGTTAGTAGCCGGTACATCCATTTGTTCTCACACTTCCACTCCTACGGAAACTCGTAGTACATGGAACAAAGGCATTCAAGAAGAAATAGGTAGCATGTGTCACATGCCACACTCACCCTACATTTGTCCTGAACAAACCAGCGGGCACCTGGGAAATCTCCAGCTATGGATCTCTTGCAAATATTCCCTCACTCTGTCAGACTGATCGACTAATTAACTAATTAAATCGATCCTCTTTGTGTGTGGGCAGTTTTCCCTTGCATCCTATTAGTGAATATTAGGACTGGTTTATGTGGCAGGATTCTATCCTTCAACTGCCCATTTGTCAAACACTTCCAGACTTTCTTTTCCTTGCCTGCTGTTGATGTATAATGGCACAGTGAGGTCATCAGGCAGTAGGTCCATTATGTTGGAGGTAGCTGAGAATTTCAAATTTCAGCTCAGTTGCATGCCATGTTCTTACACAATCTGCTGAGAGGTTGGGTTGATGTGTGTACTCTCAGTAACAGTATTGGAAACAATAAATTGACCAATCAGAGTTTTGAAGTCTTGATTGGAAACAGTGCTGTACGAAATGATAAGTGGAACTTCAAACTTCGGCGTGAATTTATACCGTCATGGTTGTGGAATTCCCGATCACTTTATGTCTGCTCAGTAGTTGTCATGGCTAGATGTCTGGGATCACTGAAAACTCATGTACATACAGCCCACTCACTCACCAGATGTCCACATGCATCGTTCAAAATGGTTCAAATGGCTCTGAGCACTATGGGACTTAACATCTGTGGTCATCAGTCCCCTAGAACTTAGAACTACTTAAACCTAACCAACCTAAGGACATCACAAACATTCATGCCCGAGGCAGGATTCGTACCTGCGACCGTAGCAGTCGCGCGGTTCCGGACTGAGCGCCTAGAACCGCTAGACCACCGCGGCCGGCACATGCATCGTGCCGGTGCCCTTGTACACCATCCGTACCAATCCTCAGAGTTTGGGGAAAATTTCCACCAAGACTGCAGTCATGGGCACGTGTGCATGCCAAAGCACAATGCACCAGCCATGGAGGACATCTGGGGATGATTGGAGTGATAGAAATTCGAATGTTATCAGTATGTCCAACGCCAACAATTGGCAGTGATCGATATTAAATTGCTCAATTTCCCACAGAGAATACATGCAACACACACAATCACAGACACAGCCCAATTACTACTGAATAATGGTTCGCTGTTTAGCTACCCAGAGAGTACCGCGAGGGCCACCAATGGGACTTGTCGCCGCAGCTATGGGCAAGAACGAATTATCCGGCCAGGTGGAACTTACCTATGTACCCACCGCTCATGACAGTTAAACCTGAAATGTCAATTTGTTCTGGCCACAAACCTGAACAGTCGTCCTAAGAAATCCAGCCACATATTTATAACTGTAATTACAATCAAATATTACGATTGGAGCACCTATCTGGTGGCATTCGACAATGAGTGAAGTACTGAAAGTACCTCCTCCTGACAGTTGTGGCTCTGGGACGAGTCTCACGTTGAAATATCACTGTCTATATCCTCCTTATGACTGGACGTAATTTTCCATGCAAATTCTTTCATCTTACTCATGGCTACCGATGGGCTTAAATCGCAGTTTTCCACGTCAAATCCATACCGCCCTTACGACTGGAGATAGTGTTTTTCTTGGCACGTGTCATAACACAGACCACAGTAACTTGACACCTCAACAAAAACTTTATAAACTTGCCAATCACAGCGAATCTATCATATATCCTCTACTAAATATAATACTTTCTGGATAACTGAATGCTGGAGGTGCAGTTAGCCTTCTGCCGCACAGCAGTGTGTCAGGAGTGCGCAAATAGCAGCAAGTGGCTTATTTAGCATTCATATAAGTGTTGTAGTCAAGTTGAAACTTTGTTGAGTGTTCTTAACGCACTTGTGATCATTGTGTGGTTTCGTGTTAAGCAGGGGCAGATTTGCATTTTAATATCTGTGACGTGTAAAGTCGCGTAGTCGTCTGTCATTTGTTTATTTCTTTCAAACAGTCTTTGTACGTTACTGACAGGACAGTTAGCCTTCTGCCGCTGAGCAGTGTACCAGCAGTGTGCAAGTAGCAGCATTACTCCATTTACTAAGCAGTCTTGTATTTTAATAACCGTTTAAATCTTGTGTTGAATTGTTTGTGCTCTCTGTAGATTAGTTCAGACGTTCTTTGAACAACAATATTTAGCATGGATAGGAACTTCAACTGCTGTGTTCAGATGAGGGCTGAGTTGGCATCCCTTTGCTCCCAGCTTCAGGCAGTGTTGGATTCGGTCACAAAGCTTGAGGCTGTTGCCAATGGGCATCACTGTGGTGGTCCATACGGGGGTTTGTGGGGGACGGCCAGCTCGTCCCAAGCATCCCCCGATCGGACTACGGCTGTGGCTGCCCGGGATACTGCCACATTGAGGCTGACCCCTCACCCGTGGTAGAGTGGGAGGTCGTCTTGAGCTGTGGGAGGGGGCGAAAGACATTCCGGAGGGCTGAACGGAAGGCCTCTCCAGTTTGTCAGACGAACCGATTTCAGGCTCTGTCTCTGGCTGATACTGATCTTTGGCCAGACATGGCTGCTTGTCCTGTTCCAGGGTTGTCCCTCAGTCTACAAGATCTGGGCGGTCGCAGGGGGTGGGCTTACTGGTAGTTGGGAGCTCCAACGTCAGGCGCATAATGGGGCCCCTTAGGGATATAGCTGCAAGGAAGGGGAAGAAAACCAATGTGACTACTAATGTGTTTTGCATTCACGATATCGAGAAGAAATATACATTTATCATAAGGGTATTGCCAGGAAGGGATGCAATGAGGTATGTTCTTTCTTGTATAATTACCTGCAGGACATTCCTGCTGAAATTACAGAGCTACATTTGTATTCCATTAACTGTGCAGGGCAGAATAAGAACCACACTTTAGGAAGGCTGCTTTATTTTTAATAGACACTGGCCAATTTAAACAAATTGAGCAGTTCTTTCCAGTCAGAGGTCATTCTTTTCTGCCCTGTGACAGGGATTTTGCTACAATCAAACACATCCTTTGAAGGCATGATCAACTACATTGTGTGCATGAAATAACCAAACTGATCATAGAGAGTAGCACATCAGTGAAATTTAAACTATGTGATGTGAAAACAGAGGATATCTTGGATTTCAAGAACTGATGGCCAGTTCTTTATAAAAGAAACTGCATATCAGAAGAAACTATACTGAAGTCAGTACGATGAGACCAGAAAGTACATTTCGGAATCAGTACAGTGATGTACTTTTCATACAGTAGCCAACTCTGTCTATGTATAATAACATCCCAGTGTATTGATGGTATTGTGAAACACACATTCCGTCTGTCTCAACCTGGCCTTATGTCACATTCTACTTTTCCACCCAAATGTGCAAATCCCATGGGGAAAGCTCCAATAAAAGCAGCAAAAATAAAGGAAATTACTAGATTACTACCTTATATACCGAATGAGCATGAAGAATTCTACCACAAAGTGACACATTGGCCCACAAGGGACGTTGTTAACAGTGAAGAGCAAGATGACTAAAGAAACTCAAAATGATGTATTGAATTGTTTTTCTTCTCAGTTATTTTCTTAACAAATATTAATTGAAAACCAGTTGTTTTGCTTTATCTAATGCTCATGATCCTTCCACATTCCTAACTATAACCATATCCTCAAAGTAATAAAGGAATCATTATATTTTCCTCAAGAAACTACTAAAAGCCTGAAAATCTATTTTGGTCCACGCAGAAAGGACTTCAGTCCATCACCAAAAACATTTTTTTCCTAAATTAAAACACATTACATGCCTGATACTCAGTCGATAAACAACATATATTTTTTCTCTTAGCTCTTATCTCATACTCTAGTGTCTAGATTTTTTTTTCCTTCGAAACGAGGTACAATGGACTGAGGCCCCCTCTGCATGAAGTGTTATTTCCTGGTAAAGCTACAAATCTATTTTACACTTCAGATTCACTTTTATAATACATCATTTAATCTCTGGAGTCCTCCTCTACTTCTCAACTCCTATACCATTAGTAGGTACTATGTCTACCTACAATTCAAATCTCACTATCCTACTATTCACCAATTTATCGGAGTATTTGCTACACTGACTTTTCTTAAAAAAGCATCATGATTAGATAAGATGTAGGTTATTGGAAGCCATGGAAAGCAGGAAGGACTGCTGCGATAGAAGTATATGAATAGGGGAAGAGGGAAAAAATAGATAGGTCCTCAAACGAGAAGTAAGAAAGGAAATAAATAGAAATGGTTGCTAAGATCGAAGAAGAGAAAGAAGATAGCCCCAAAGACAGGAAACCCTTCCCAGCGCCCTTCCCCAGGATCCCTACCTTGTAGGTACTTGAGTGAGACACTGCAGGAGGTTTGGTGTTAAATTGTCTCCTACAGAACGGACATTCCCACCATCACCCTTGAGGTCCCAGAAAGAAATCTTAGCAAGCCTATGGAAATGGCAAGTGATGAAGAACCAGGCACCCTTGTTTGTGAGGGTCGTTTGTAAGGTGCGGTGTGTGTTTGTGTTAGTCATGATTTATGTGTTCTCGTAAATCATGTTGTTATCCACAGTACCCACCCCTTTCAAAACTTATATAAACCCTCCCATCTATAACACATCTCATAAAAGGTATTCTGTACAAAGCAGAAAATCTATATACAGTGTTATCACAGTTGTTTAATTAGTCATCCAACATTATACGTTTTGCTAACTTATATTTCCTTCAGTTCATTACGAAAAATATGCATCAAGAAATATAAATTGGAACTCTGGCCTGATTATATTACATTCAGTATGAGAATAGTATTCTCATGACTTCAGAAATTACTTTGAAAGTTATGCACCAGGACACATTTCTCCATATTTACCTAGAAATATGTGATCAATGAAAGGATTACCCGGCATCTTTCAAGAAAACCAGTGTTGGAGTCATCGTAATGACACCTTATATCAATAATACGTAAAAAATTGATGACACTGATTTTACCAAGACCTCTACAAACAGGTTTGCAAAGAAATTGGTGAAGAGATTATGTATGAAGATCATTACAAGCAAAAATATGACTTAATTATACATGGAGACCACACCAGTCGAAACCGAGGGAGATAAGAGCTCACCAGGCGCACTTAATATATCTTGTCCCAAGGCTGGCTGTGCCAAATGACAGAGATTGGAGACAACATGTGTGCAAATTTCCACCTCATGCTGCATCTGAGCAAAATTGGGACTAGTCTGGATTGGGGACAAGTAGGTGCAAATGCAGTGTGCAAATCCCAACCTCATGCATACATAAGAGTAGTACCAGAAACACATATGCAGTAGCTTCTTGAGTCCCCCAAGTGATTTTATAGGGAGTCAGAGGTTGTTAGTAGTCTGACTGAATGGAACAAGGAAATCCCCCACCAGGAATCATTGGGGATGACGTAATCACAAACGCTATTTAGTACTTTTTTTTTCATAGTATCCTTGAGTGTGGGATGGTAGAGTAACTTAAAATTTTGAAGAAATTCGGTGCATAAAAATTATTATAGAAGAAACACCGAAAACAACTCGGGACCCAACGGTCATCACTCCGCCCGTTAACTCAGAATGTTAGCATCCCTGGGGGATATATGACTCCGCCTGGGTCCCATGGATCTGATATTAGCTTTTCTTGTGCACTGGCAGAGCAGTATTTCTCTTCAAATTTCCTTTGAAAGTCTCCCCACTGCAAATCAGTCACCACTTCCCTAGTTAACCCAACATTACGTGAAGATACTCTTTTTTCTAGATGTTCCTGGATAACTTTGACTTCTCTCCAGAGTTCGTCTATGCTCTTCCTGGTATCAGTAAATTCAGAAGAGGCCATAGGCAATGCATTCCCAGATGTTATTCTCTCTGTGACTTTGCAGTCTATAATTTACTCTATCTGCTCCTCCAGACTACTCACATTTATGATATCAGAGCTTGCTATCTTCTCTTTGAAGCTTCTTTCTACACTGTCTACTCGTGTACTTACACCTGTAATTTGCGACTGAATGACAGGCATAAATTTGCTATGCTTATCAACACAAGGCCCTGGGAGTAGACACAATTCCATTAGAACTACTGATGGCCTTGGGAAAGCCATTCCTGACAAAACTCTACCATCTGGCGAGCAAGATGTATGAGACAGGGGAAATATCCTCAGACTTCAAGAAGAATATAATAATTCCAATCCCAAAGAAAGCAGGTGTTGACAGATGTGAAAATTACGAAACTATCAGTTTAATAAGTCACAGCTGCAAAATACTAACGCGAATTCTTTACAGACGAATGGAAAAACTGGTAGAAGCTGACCTCGGGGAAGATCAGTTTGGATTCCGCAGAAATGTTGGAACACAACATATCTTAGAAGAAAGATTAAGGAAAGGCAAACCTACGTTTCTAGCATTTGTAGACTTAGAGAAAGCTTTTGACAATTTTGACTGGAATACTCTCTTTCAAATTCTAAAGGTGGCAGGGGTAAAATACAGGGAGCGAAAGGCTGTTCACAATTTGTACAGAAACCAGATGGCAGTTATAAGAGTCGAGGGACATGAAAGGGAAGCTGTGTTTGGGAAGGGAGTGAACAGGGTTGTAGCCTTTTCCCAATGTTATTCAATCAGTATATTGAGCAAGCACGAAAGGACACAACAGAAAAATTCGGAGTAGGTATTAAAATCCATGGAGAAGAAATAAAAACTTTGAGGTTTGCTGATGACATTGTAATCCTGTCAGAGACAGCAAAGGACTTGGAAGAGCAGTTGAACGGAATGGACAGTGTCTTGAAAGTAGGATATAAGATGAACATCAACAAAAGCAAAACGAGGATAATGGAATGTAGTCGAATTAAGTCGGGTGATGCTGAGGGAATTAGATTAGGAAATGAGACACTTAAAGTAGTAAAGGAGTTTTGCTATTTTGGGAGCAAAATGACTGATGATGGTCAAAGTAGAGAAGATATCAAATGTAGACTGGCAATGACAAGGAAAGCGTTTCTGAAGAAGAGAAATTTGTTAACATCGAGTATAGATTTAAGTGTCAGGAAGTGGTTTCTGAAAGTATTTGTATGGAGTGTAGCCATGTATGGAAGTGAAACATGGATGATAAATAGTTTAGACAAGAAGAGAATAGAAGCTTTCGAAATGTGGTGCTACAGAAGAATGCTGAAGATAAGGTGGGTAGATCACGTAACTAATGAGGAGGTATTGAACAGAACTAGGGAGAAGAGGAGTTTGTGGCACAACTTGACAAGAAGAAGGGGCCGGTTGGTAGGACATGTTCTGAGGCATCAAGGGATCACAAATTTAGCATTGGAGGGCAGTGTGGAGGGTAAAAATCATAGAGGGAGACCAAGAGATGAATAGACTAAGCAGATTCAGAAGGATGTAGGTTGCAGTAAGTACTGGGAGATGAGGAAGCTAGCATATTATAGAGTAGCATGGAGAGCTGCATCAAACCAGTCTCAGGACTGAAGACCACAACAAAAACAACATATCAATACTATCTTTCAAAGTATGCCATCCCTGCTTCATAGCATTAAACTGAGCATTACATACATCCTCCAATGATCCTAACTTTTCATTAATCTCTAATTCTACACTATTTATTTCTCCTCAATATTCAGTTCTAATTTTTTTGTCAAATTCTGAAAATTGTGTGTGTGTGTTTGGTTGAATTCAGCAAACATTTGATTTACGTGAATGCTTAAATAATTAGTTAGTTCCTTCTTTAAATCTAATTTCAAATTTTCAACTTTACCATTTAAAGTGTCAAATTCAGTCTTTAAAGCATCGATGCCTTCGCTTAGATTACTAAATTGTCTACTCTGTGCATCAACCTTGGCACTTAACAAAGCTAGGTTGGTTGCTTGACTATTCAAGGTTTCACTCTGGGCATCTAATTTATTATTTATTTGAGCATTTACTGAGTCTAACTAAAGACTATGGGTATCTATTTTTTCACTTAAAGTCACATTTAGTTCCTTTCTTACAGTAGCATTTTGAGCTTTGATTAGATTTACTAACTCAGACCAGTCTGGCCGTTCTTTTCTAATTTTCATAGCTGTGCCTGTTTCTGAAGTTTCTCCAACGTGCTGTTCCTGATCCATAATTTTACAAGCTTTAGCCCTTGTGAGCATCTAAAAATTAACCTTTTAAGTATAATAACTACACTAATAATGTTCATTCAACAGCTTATACCACATTGTATTAATACAATAAAGTTCTGCTTTACGCTCACCCGCCATAGAATTTGGGCTGCGTCATTGATCGGATGTGTGCACAGCAACGGCGAACAGCAATTGGTGCCAGCAGCGTCGGATGCTGGTTTCTGCGTCTGCATACCCACGATGTGTGAGAACGGTATTCTCCCCAGACAGATCTTCTTAGTCGTATCGTTCTATGCGTATCTCTTCTTAGTCTAATATGTCGAGATCATCTCTCCAGTTTTTCTTGTTTTGGTTTTTTCACTACTTCTCCCTTATTTACATTTACAAATTTTCTCCATCGGATATTTAGACAGAATCTAATTCCATGAAACAGTTCTTTTGCCTTATGCTCGGTTGCTACGGCAACACTTGACAGCTTTTTCTCTCGTTTTTGTCTCAAAATTCCTTTTTTCCCCTCGGTCCTTTCACACCGGTCGCCACGTTCTAATGTTTTGACGACAAGAATATGTGAAGTTGGATTGCTACCTTCTCACTTCTTTTATATGTGTATACTTACTTGATATGCATAGCCCATCTTCTTCTCTGGATAGCCGGCTACGTCATTCTCCAAAAACTTCTTCTCCGAAGAATGATGCTAGTGAAAGGAATATATATGATCACTCTCTCTCTCTCTCTCTCTCTCTCTCTCTCTCTCTCTCTCTACTCATGAAATAAGTAGGTACTCAAAGGATACTTTTAGTTTACTGTCGGTGTGTTTCAACTTCCATAAAGAACAAAATTATCATTTCTCACATAAACATTAGACTTCTTGTAAGTCACCCGTGTCATCTCACATACATTTACCAAATAGTTGATTCAACAACCACGGAGTCTTGCTTTTAGCATATCTGTGTTAAAAGTTATTATTATTATTATTATTATTATTATTATTATTATTATTATTTTCCCCCCACTGTAATAGTCAAAGCTATAAACCAGCACAGAAGTTCCTTGGGACTGCCGTGTTCTTTCATTACAACTTCCTTGGTGCGATCAACAAGTATCTGTTGGTGCCATTCGACCACCGTGTCTACAGTCTTCTCACTACACACTTCAGAACTGTACACAAAGACAGGTGATGCGTGCAATAGATAGTCTCTCTCACACTTATATTTAAAATATTATGTGTTCGAGACGGTAGAAGTCCGAGCGGTTCTAGAATATACGCGGAAATTCTCGAAACACTACACCCTCACCTGTGGTTGAGTGGGAGGTTACCTTAGAAAGTGGCAGGCTGTGTGAAAACCTTCCTGGGGGTGGGGGGTGGGGGTGGGGTGGGGGGAGGTAATGCCTTCTCCGTATTCTGACAAACATGTTCCATGTGCTATCTCTGTGGCTGACAATGCCCTTGAGGCAGATGCAGTCGCTTGTCATGTCTTAGAGGAAACCTCTCAGGTAGCAAAATCTAGCCAATCATGGAGGGTGGGAATACGGGTAGCTGGGAATTCCAATGTTAGATGCGTTATGGGACCCCATAAGGACGTGACTGACAAGGAGGGGAAGAATGGCAGTGTACACTCTTGTGTGCATACCAGTTGGAGTCATTTGGGACATGGAATGGGTACTTCCAGATGCCATGACGAGCACAGGGTGCAGCCAACTGCAGGTGGTGGCACATGTTGGTGCCAATGATATGTGTCACTTTGGATCTGAAGAAATCATCTTTGGTTTCAAGCAGTTATCAGAAGTGGTAAAGGCTGCCAGTTGCTTGCAAGATGAAAGCAGAGCTCACCACTTGCAGCATAGTTGACACGACTGATTGTGGTCCTCTGGTACAGAGCTGAGTGGAAGGACTGAATCAGAGGCTCAAATGGTTCTGTCACTGTAGGCTGTAGATTCCTCACTTGCACCATAGGGTGGTGGGGTTTCGATTTCTGCTAAATAGGTCAGGAGTCCATTACATGTAGGAAGTGGATACATGGGTAGCAGGGTCAATGTGCCATGAACTGGGCAGCCATAAACTGGGCAGTTTTTCTCAGGTTAGAAGGCCTTGGGGGAGACCAAGAAGGGTTTGTCTCAAAGGGCGCAGGTCAAATGCAGCAAGAATCTAAATCTGAGAACCACCAGTATAACAGTTGTAAATTGTTGAAGCTGTGTTGAGAAAGTATCAGAGCTCCAACCACTAATAAAAAACATCAGTGCTCAAATCATTAAAGGCACTGAAAGCTGGCTAAAGCTGGAGATAAATTCAGCTTAAATTCTTGTGAAGGACCTAACGGTGTTCAGAAAGGGTAGGATTCATACAGTTGGCGGTGGCATGTTTGTTGCTGTTAGTAGTAGTTTATCTTGTAGTGAAGTTGAAGTAGATAGTTCCTGTGAGTTAGTATAAGTAGAGGTCACTCTTTAACACAGATGTGCTAGAGGCAAGACTTGTTCACGATTTCCGTGGTTGTTGAATCAACTATGTGGTAAATGTATCTTAATTTGTGTCTAATGTGGGACGACATGGGTGACTTACAAGAAATCTAATGTTTATGTAAGAAATGATAATTTTGTTCTTTATGGTAGTTGAAACACACCAACAGTGAACTAGAGTACCTACTTGTTTCATTAGTAGAGAGAGAGAGAGAGAGAGAGAGAGAGAGAGAGAGAGAGAGTGATCATATATATTCCTTTCACTAGCATCATTCTTCGGAGAAGAAGTTTTTGGAGAATGACGTAGCCGGCTATCCAGAGAAGAAGATGGGCTATGCATATCGAGTAAGTATACACATATAAAAGAAGTGAGAAGGTAGCAATCCAACTTTTCACATTCTTGTCATCAAAAACATTAGAACGTGGCGACCGGTGTGAAAGGACCGAGGGAAAAAAGGAATTTTGAGACAAAAGCGAGAGAAAAAGCTGTCAAGTGTTGTTGTAGCAACCAAGCATAAGACAAAAGAACCATTTCATGGAATTGGATTCTGCCTAAATATCCGATGGAGAAAATTTGTAAATGTAAATAAGGGAGAAGTAGTGAAAAAGCCAAAATGAGAAAAACTGGAGAGATGATCTTGACATATTAGACTAAGAAGAGATACACCTAGAACGATACGACTAAGATGATCTGGTGTGGGGAGTATACCGTTCTCACACATCGTGGGTATGCAGACGCAGAAACCAGCATCCAATGCTGCCGGCACCAGTTGCTGTTCACCGGTGCTGATCACACATCCGCTCAATGACGCAGCCCAAATTCTATGCCGGGTGAGGGTAAAGCAGAACTTTATTGTATTAATACAATGTGGTATAAGCTGTTGAATGAACATTATTAGTGTAGTTATTATACTTATAAGTTAATTTTTAGATGCTCACTAGGGCTAAAGCTTGTAAAATTATGGATCAGGAACAGCATGTTGGAGAAAATTTAGAACTAGGCGTGGCTATGAAAATTAGTAAAGGAGGGCCAGACTGGCCAGAGTTAGTAAATCTAATCAAAACTCAAAATGCTACTTTAAGAAAGGAACTAAGTGTGACTTTAAGTAAAAAAATAGATACCCATAGTCTTTAGTTAGACTCGGTAAATGCTCAATTAAATAATAATTAGATTCTTTTACTGACCTCACAACGCAGATGATAAAATTGCTGAAAGGTTCAACAAAACTTTAGTCTAATTTCAAAGATGAACCCAACTCATACATACTGGTGACTTCAATTTACCCTCGATATGTTGGCAAAAATACATGTTTAAATTCAGAGGTATCAAACATTGTCCGAAATTCTGCTAAACTCATTCTCTTCAAATTATTTTGAGCAATTGGATCATGAGCCCTCTCAGGTACTGGCAGAATTGAAGCTGTGAGGACGGGTCGTGAGTTGTGCTTGGGTAGCTCAGTTGGTAAAGCATTTTCCCGCGAAAGGCAAAGGTCTCAAGTTTGAGTCTCGGTCTGGCACACAGTTTTAATCTGCCAGGAAGTTTCATATCAGTGCACACTTTGCTGCAGAGTGAAAATCTCATCTGGAATCATCCCCCCAGGCTCTGCAAGGTTTGCAGGAGAACTTCTGTGAAGTTTGGAAGGTAGGGGGCAAGGTAATGGCAGAATTGAATCTGTGAGGACAGGTCGTGAGTCATGCTTGGGTAGCTCAGTTGGTAGAGCACCTGCCCATGAAAGGCAAAGGTCTTCAGTTCGTGTCTCGGTCTGGCACACAGTTTTAATTTGCCAGGAAGTTTCAGCTCAACTACTATTTTTGGTTATTATTCTTATGGCTCTTTTCTGGAGTTTGAAAGTTGTGTTCATGTTTTGTGCATTTGTTCCCCAAAATGAATTCTACTATGGCTGGATCAGTATTTTTGCCACTTCAGAAACCAAACTGTGATTCACTTAAAAGATTGTATTTATTCAGGTAATTCATTAATCTGTCTCTCATAATTGCTCCTATTATTTTTGAGAATGGTGGCATCAGGGAAATGGGCCGGTAATTTTCTGTTTTCTGCATTACCTTTCTGAAGCAAAGGTACAACTATTGCCTGTTTTAACTGCTCTGGAAATGTCCCTGATGTTAAGGATACATTTATTTTACTTGTTAAGGGGCATTGTATAATATCTATGCATTGTTTCACCACGCACATTGGTACTTCATCTAAGCCTAGTTACCTTTTTTTTTTTAGTTTTTGACCAGTTTTATTGACTTCATTCTCTGTGGTTGGAAGTAACATCATTGTATTTAGTGCAACATTATTTACAGGTCTTATATTTGTTTTGGGGAATTTTTGCTGTAACTTCTCTGCAATACTTGAAAAATGCTTGTTTACATAGACTGCTAAGTGTTGTGGATCATTTATTACCTTATCCCCCTCCCTTACCAGTATGTTATTCTGTGTTTGTTTGCCTCTCCCCATTTCCTTTTTTATAACATCCCAGACTGCTTTGCTTTTATTCTCTGCATTATGTATTACCTTGTCATTAAATGACTTTTTTTACAGCAATCAGCTCCATCCTATAGATCTTTTTATATCTATGATAGAAATTTAAGAATTCTGGATCATTGTGACTTCTTTCATAGAACTGAGATATTTAAGTATTTGTGAGGACTTCTTAATACCTGCTGTTTCTGTGAGATGTTGATACAGACATACATACTTCTGGAAATAATTTAAATAATGTGAAGAATTTAGAGAATATCATATTCACATTGGTTTCCTTATGCACTTCATCCAAGCTTTGTTTTGCTAGTTCTTTTGAAAAATCTTTTATCTTGATTTATGATAAGATGTTGTTTGTAGGCTTGTAGTTAAGGAAATGATCCAATGCCTGATTTTACTGTTGTTATTTGACAGAGATTGTGTGATAGTCCGAGATCTTTTACAGCTACATCAAATTTTTCCCTGTCCATATTTGTGGCCACATGGTCAATTACTGATGCAGTCATTGCAGTAACCCTTGTAGCACTACTGACCAATAAGGACATGCCAAAACTTTGAAGGATATTTATGAGGGTGCTACTGGATTAATTTATGATATTAGTGTTGATGTTAATGCCCCCACACAGAATTATGTTGATGTTTGTACTTGAGACTTTATCTAGAACTTCTGTTAATTTATTGAAAAAAATGTCCACACTACCACTGGGAGATCTATACACACACAAAATGATTAATTTCGTGGTGATATCAAGCCCTGATATTTCAAAGTGTTTGTCTTCACTTACTGTACTGAGGTCATGTCTTGGTTTGAACTGCATTCCTTTTTTGATATAAATGCATGATCCTCCACCCATTGAAATAGTTCTGCAGTAAGAGTTTGCCCTTTCATACAATGATAATACTACATGTTGGATTTCTTTGTCTCTACACCGGTGCTCAGTAGCACAAACTAATGTGCAGTTCGAAGATTGGAGCTGAACTTCTAATAGTTGTATTTTATTTTTTATTGATTGCATGTTTTGATGGAGGATTGTTATCTCTGTGAAATGCCCCATGTTACTCTTCCCAGTTTTTTTTTTCTTTGTGACATCTGGCATGTGTGATATTTGTAGTGTTAAAATCTGCCTTATGAGTGATTGTTTCAGTATTTTTTTAAACTGCTGGAGATACTCTTTAGGCAGGGGAACCTGTTGTCTGGATTTATCCTAAAAAAGACTAAGTTTTCCTATCCATGACAACAGGTATTTGGCCATGTGTGGGCCGAGAATCCTACTATCATGAATCAGCTGCTCCAATCTTCCCTTCCCAGTCCTGTTTAGGTGTAGGCCACACCTACTGATACCCCATCTGTTGATAGCCCCAATGGGCACCATAGAAACATGAACAAAGTTGGCTGCCCTCAGAGCCATCCCCAACCCCACATTGATTCACTCACAGCTCCATCAAGGTGTGGTCAATCATGATGCCAGAACAGCTCGACAAAGTGTACGTTGGTGCCGTGAGTTAGGGAAGCTATATTGTCCAGGTCACCACCTATGTCATATGCCCCATCCCTGTCCAAACTGTTTCCTGCCCCACCCACTATCACTACATGGTCCTCTTTTGTCCTCCTTACATGAAGACCCTAAGTCCTCTATTGCTTGACTTAGCCCTGCATTTGGCTTGAAAATACTGGTGGTCTGGAACACTGTCCCTAAACTTTCCTGTAACTGAGGGCCTACACCTCGCCCATGGCTACTACTTAGCAGCAGCACTTTCTTCTTCCTAACACTTTGCACATTCCTAGGCTTCTTGGTCTCTGTTGAAGTGTGTTGCACATTTCCTGCTCCTCGTTCTACCTGAGGCGCTTCTCCACTTAACTCTTGTAGTGGTAGATACCTGGTTTTGGTGTTGTTGATAAAACTGTCAGATCACGTTCTCTTTCTTCCTATCCTCCTATCAGCTGCCAGTTCCCAACCCCCCCCCCCCCTCCCCCAATCTCCCTTTTGATACCATACTTCACAATTGTCAGTGAAGTCATCAGAAGATCAAAACAAATTGCAAACTGATTTACATATCTGTATGGTGCAAAAACTGGCAGCTGACCCTAAATAATTAAAAGTGTGAGGTCATCCACATGAACGCTGAAAGGAATCCATTAAACTTCAATAAAGAGACTGCCACCACTACGTTGTCCATCCTCTTTTGGAGCACTGCAGCATTGTATGGGATCCTTACCAGATAGGATAAACAGAGTATATCGAGAAAGTTCAAAGAAGGGCAGCATGTTTTGTATTATTGAGAAATAGGGGAGAGAGTGTCAAGGATACGATACAAGATATGGGGTGGACATTACTAAAACAAAGGCATTTCTCATTGTGGTGGGATCCTCTCATGAAATTTCAATTATCAACTTTGTACTCCGAATGCTAAATTATTTTATTGACTTACTTAAATGGGGAGAAACAATCATCATAATAAAATAAAGGAAATCAGAGCGCTCTATAGATGTTAGTTTTTTTCCATGTTTGAGAGAGCAACAACAGAGAATTATTGTAAAGATGGTTCGATGAACCCTCTGCCAGGCACTTAAATGTGATTTGCAGAGTAGCCATATAACAGCACACGGATATAGGATTGTCACCATATGAGGTAGTATATGGTCATAAGATGCCATTCTGTATGTTAAAATCCAAAAAAGGTAAGACAGAAGAATTGGTTGAAGAGTTTGTGAGAGTGATAAAGGAAATATGGAGCAAGGTCCACAAGGCTAGTACAAGGGCGCTGGAAAAGCTAGAGGAAGCAGTGCGCTGTACAGCAAGGGTGCTGCAATGATGGTCAAGAGGCAATGTTATTGGCTTTTTACACTCAAAAGGGGAAGATGAAGTAGTTGTTTTACAAGGATCAAGGGACATACCAAATTGTGGAAACTATTTCACTATTGAATGTCAAGATTCATTTGCTACCAAGGATGAAAACTGTACATGTGGAACATTTGAAACCATTTCAGGGGAGTCTGGAAGTTACCTCATGAATTGGGGAGTCAGACCAGAAAGGAAAAGTGAAAGAGAAGGCACAGAAAAGTGAACACAAGGTTTTGGACAAACCAATAGGAAGTAGTCTGTTCACATTAAGACCTTGGAGACAAGAGTAGAATTATGTTTTGCGTTTGTTAGGTATAAGTATAGTGAAGGCATAGTGTAGGCAAAATGAACTGCTGTGGACCAGCACCAGACTTATTGGAGAGGAAAGGGTAGTCGGTATTGCTGTCCTCAGGTTAGGTACACCTTGCGACAAGGTGTAGTATAATAAATATGTGATGTACTGAATCGACTGTGAGAAAGCTAAGTGGCAAAGACGTAATCTGAGAGACTCTATGATAATTATATCGTTGACTCTGAATATTACTCTCTCTGTGGTTTACTCGTAACTAAGGGTAACTAGAGTTTTCTGTTTGCTTCTTTTGATGTTATGTGGAGAATTGTACAAGAGACACAATAAACCGTTATTATTTCATGAGAACAAAGGTGAGCATTTTTGGAAGTATTGAAATAGCAGAATTGTTTCAGATTGAATGCAACGTGTACGGGAAGAGACGTGGACAACAGCACTCGAACCTGCAATCTCACGTATGAATAGTTGCTGAAAATATCCAGCCGTCTCTTCCAAGACTCTTCATATGCGCAACAAACAGTAATTATTTTAACAGCACTATCAGAGACAATTTTATCACGTTGTTATGACCTTTTACTGCGAGCATAATACATCGACAACAGACAAACAAAAAATAGACAAACACATAAAAGAATCTATCACAAAGGAGGGGTGGGATCGATGTTGGGGCTGACTTCTGAAAAGTGTGTTTGGAGCAGCTGACGAGGACACCTGGAGGATGAATGACACAGTAGAAGAAATGAAACACTGGATAAAAGAGAACAATGCAGAAAGTGAGTGGCACACCACAAAGATTGCAAGTTTGGAGAAAGATGTTTTTAAACAATACTTGGTTACTACACTAGCTGACTGGGACAGTGGTGAAGTATGTGAAAGTATGTGAAAACTGTGGAGGAATCAGTGAACCAGAACATCAGAAGGTTACAAACCAAAGGAAAGTTACTGGGTATGGAACTAGTGGTGACAAATGGTTACGATTCTTGGAAAACAGCATGTGGGATGCACATGGGAAAGTATCTGAGTTGTTGGAAGCTATGGAGAAAGCTGCAAGAGGAAGACCAGGATTAAACTTGTTGTCACCAGATCAGTACCTAGAGGGGCTACAGGAAGAGCAAAAGGAGCTTCCACCAGGATTATGTTTGACTTCAGAACCTAGTCACAAAAACTTACCTTTTTATTTTAACCTAGCCATCATGAAAGTAAGGACCAATGAAGCAAAGATGTACATTTCAGTTTCCCTTCCAGTCAGAGGGAAGCAGGCACAGTACCAATGTTACACTACATGAACAAAAGTATTTGGACACCCCCAAAAACACATGTTTTTCATATTAGGTACATTGTGCTGCCACCTACTGCCACGTACTCCATATCAGCGACCTCAGTAGTCATTAGACATCGTGAAAGAGCAGGGGGGATGGTCTGTGGAACTCGTAGACTTCGAATGTGGTCAGGTGATTGGGTGTCACTTGTGACATACATCTGTACACAAGATTTCCACACTCCCAAACATCCATAGGTCCACTGTTTATGATGTGATAGTGAAATAAAAACATGAAGGGACATGTACAGCACAAAAGCGTACAGGCTGACCTCGTCTGTTGACTGACAGAGACTGCCGACAGTTGAATAGGACCGTAATGTGTAATAGACAGACATCTATCCAGACCATCATACAGGAAATCCAAACTGCATCAGGATCTACTGCAAGTACTATGACAGTTAGGCGGGAGGTGAGAAAACTTGGATTTCATGGTTGAGCGGCTGCTCATAAGCCACACATCAAACCGGTAAATGCCAAATGACACTTCATTTGGCGTAAGGAGCATAAACGTTGGATGATTGATCAGTGGAAAAACGTTGTTTGCAGTGACGAATAACGGTACACAATGTGGCGATCCGATGGGAGGGTGTGGGTATGGCGAATGCCCGGTGAGCGTCATCAGCCAGCATGTGTAGTGCCAACAGTAAAATTCAGAGGTGGTGGTGTTATGGTGTGGTAGTGTTTTTCATGGAGGGAGCTTGCACGCCTTGTTGTTTTGCATGCACTATTGCAGCACAAGCCTAAATTGATGTTTTAAGCACCTTCTTGCTTCCCACTGTTGAAGATTAATTTGGGGATGGTGATTGCATCTTTCAACACGATCGAACACCTGTTAATAATGCACAACCTGTGGCAGAGTGATTACACGACAATAACATCCCTGTCATGGAATGGCCTGCAGAGACCTGACCTGAATCCTATAGAACACCTCTGGGATGTTTTGGAACGCTGACTTCGTGCCAGGCCTCACCGGCTGACATCGATACCTCTCCTCAGTGCAGCACTCTGTGAAGAATGGGCTGCCATTCCCCAAGAAACCTTCCAGCACCTGATTGAACGTATGCCTGTGAGAGTGGAAACTGTCATCAAGGCTATGGTGGGCCAACACCATATTGAATTTCAGCATTACCGAAGGAGGTCGCCACGAACTTATAAGTCATTTTCAGCCAGGTGTGGGTTGAGTTGGGCTGTTTGGGGGACGAGACCAGATAGCGAGGTCATCGGTCTCATTGGATTAGGGAAGGACGGGAAAGGAAGTTGGCCATGCCCTTTCAAAGGAACCATCTGGCATTTGCCTGGAGCGATTTAGGGAAATGACGGAAAACCTTAAACAGAATGGCCAGTTGCGGGATTGAACCGTCGTCCTCCTGAATGCGAGTCCAGTGTGCTAGCCATTGTGCCACCTCGCTCGCTCAGCCAGGTGTCCGGATACTTTTGATCACATAGTGTATGTAGTCCATGCATACCCCATTAAGTGGGGTATACTGAAAAAGTTTGTCATAGTGAAGGTACAGTGGTTTGTACTGATTGCGGATGATGAGCAGGCATATGAAAATCGGAGAAATGGAGTTGCAGAAGTATTACAGGGGTGAAGTTAAAGTTTGCCCAAACAGAGCAGTTACAGAAGGTCAGAACCCCTGTACAGGGAAGTTACTGGTGAGTCAGAAAATTGGAAATGATTGCAAGAAAGATGTGATTAGGCCTGAGTTCTATTTCTAGCATGTTGAGGCACATTGGTTGTATTCCACCTTTGATAAAGTGATAGTAGTAGCCAGTTGTTTTGAAAAGGGGAAAAACATGATAGCAAAATGATTGGAGCTGAATGGGAGTGGATTGTTAATGAATGGGACACCATTTGAAATAGTGGGATCTCCTTTCCATCTGCCTGCCACAATTTCAAAAATAATCCGTCTATGCATTCTGCAGCCTCACTTGTATTGGCTGGAGGAACCCGTGGATGTGTTACCAGCCACAAATCTGACTACATTGAACCAGACATTAGGACCCGAGATAATTCAGTCCATAGACAAAATCATTAATGAGCAAGAGGGATAAATCTCTGTGGAGACATTGGTGCAGTATGTAACTCAGTACTGGAAATTCAGTACCATAGCAAAACACTGATCACTTCCATACCAGGTGCCACAGTGACACTTACTTGCTAAGCATAGCCTTTATTTGCATGTACAAGAAGCAAAACAAAAGACGAAGTTTGGACCCAGCCACTGTTCAAATCCTGATGGATTGGATTCCCAGAGCCTAGGAGGCAGAAGAGGAGACTGTAACTGCAAACTAAGTGAAACTAAAAGGAAATAACAGAACCTAGGATAAGTAGTGCTTAACAGAATGTGATGGTAAAAGTAATCTTGAATAGACAGCAGACCGTGCCAGTTGCAGCAGCCACCACAGAACTTGTCATTCTAGTTACATAAGAGTAACTTAGTTTAAGGTGACCCGAAGGACCTGGTCTAGGACTTAGATTGCACCAGTATCAGCCACAGGCTAGCACAGATGCTATACCTTACAAAATATAACACAGCCGTCATAACATTGCAAAGCTAGCTGGTCTGGTAAGGAGTGGAAACAGTCTCTCAGCATTGATGGATGCTATGCACATAGGAGACTGTGGAATGCCACAGCCACACTCACACTGATACTGCTTGTAATGAATCACGGTGAGAAGCCACAATCAAGTCATTAGGAGTTCCTGGCTGGCTGTCTGGCATTTTCCTGCTCCTCCTGACTCCATCAGTACTTTGTACATCATTTTGGCACAATATTCATAAAATTGTAAATCAGAGAAGTATAATGTTTCAAATGCATTTATCTGAAAATTTGAGAGGAAGATTTGTCAAGAAATTAATTTAAGAATTGTAATCATAGCAAACTCTCAACAACTTAGACAACATCACAGTTTGTGCATTACAAAAGAGAAGTGTGCTACCAATAGTATCAGTACTTGACTTTGTGATACAACTGTGGACCCGGGTCCAAAGACTATGTTTATGTGAGCACTTAAATGTAGGGGAAAACTATTTCTTTCATACATTTACACTTGCGTTTGTGAAGTCAGTCTTTCTCTTAGTGGATGTCTAGGGTAATGTCCCTGACTAGTAATCAAAACATCTTGGGTCCAGAGTTCAGCCCCATTGACTGTTTGAATTTCGATTAAACACCATAAGCAATGATGGCCAAAAACTTCCAGTTTTGGAGTCACCTTCATTCTACAAATAGCTTTGGTAAAGAGCTAGGGGGAGCTAACAAAGGTTCGGCGTACCCTCTTACCTTTGGGATGGGAAACTGCTGCTAAAAGATGGAAGAATCAGCAATGATCGATAGCATATTGATGCAGAAGGTAACGGAAACCACTGCATTAAAGAGATACAACATGTATCCACAGAGCAAGTGGCTTGTAATTGAAAAGGTGTCATGATATCCTTTCCATTGCTGAAAATTCTAGATTAGCACCCTATCTGAATCCCTGGTAGACGACTGCCAACAAGCTGACAACCATGAGAAAAAGGCTGAATAATTAATGGAAGGGTGCTGTATTGCAAATCAAAATGTGGAATGTCAGATGTCATAATGTAGTAGGCAAGTTAGACAAGATGAAAATGGAAATTAAAGGCTCAGTATAAAAACGGGGGAGGGGAGGGGGTGGAGGAGGGAGGTTAGTGAAGCAGAATGAAAAGAAGATAAAAGATTTGTGGTCCAGTAAATATAGGGTACTATCACCAGCAGCAGAAGATGATGTAACAGGAGGAGGATCATCATGAATATGTAGGTAAAACAGATAGTAAGTTGCTGTGAACATTCCAGTGAAAAGATTATTCTCATCAGAATTGAGAGCAAATCAACACCAACAGCAATAGTTCTGCATACATATTGATGTCAGAAGCAGAAGATAGGAGATGGAAAAATCCATAAGCCAAGTACCAAAAATATCATCACTGGAAAAAATGAGTATTTTTCGACCAATAGAGACACTAGTGTAAAAAGTGAGGTAAATGGGCAAGCAACAAATGATATATTCCCCATACCTAATTTTAAATTGCTCCATCAGAATGTTCAATTGCTGTCCAATAAACTTAATGAAATAAAAATAACATTAAATGATCTGAATATTTCTGCCCTATCCTTTACCAAATACTGGCTTAAACAAGGTATGTTGGACCTCCCTCAGTTCAAGCTTGTAATGTGTAATGTAGGAAAATATCTAGTCATGAAAATTATACTTGGTACACTAATTTTTTGTGATCAGATGCTACAAGCAAGATACTTATTACTGTACATATGTTAAAGAAAATACAGAACTCAACAGTGTAACTGAATACTGTAATCTGTCCAGTGCAGAAGATACATAACTCTTTATAGCTGAATTACCAAGGTAAAATACAATTATTATTTGTGTGTAGGGGTCACCAGATGGAGAGAGAGAGAGAAGTATTTTATAATCATACTGTAGCGTACCGACCAAATTTAGTCAAAAATGTGCAACGCAAAGTAGGAAGTAGATTACAGTAGAGCCAGATACAGATGACCATGGATATTAAGCCTTACAAAACATAACACAGCTGTTGCACATTGCGAGGCAAGCTAGATAGGCTAAGTGTGGAAATAGTTGAGCAGAAAAAGACACAAGCCTTTCCACTCCAGCAATCATGGAAGTGTTTAGTATACTTGCAACAATGCATAGCAGAGCCAAAGAAAGTGCAGCTCATGAGCATGTAAATACCTAGCCATTTTTGTACTGAAATCATTTTGCATTAGTATCGCAGCACTACAACCATGGGGTTGTGACACTTCGGGTACCATACTGAATGCTCTACAGGATCCACAGTTTAATCTCGCATCAGGGCACCCTGCTCTGAGAGACGAGACGCAGAGCCACCACTACCATGGTGGCAACCGTGGATCCAAATCTGCTGCCAACCTCAAAAAATAATTGTGCTGCAGTCACTACCAAATGCTGTGATTTGTGAATTGTGCATTGTTGTCTTTTCTTATTTTAGAATAAGTGAACAGACTAATCCTGCTCCATCATGGGGTTCTCGTGTAGCTCTCATTAAACCAGAAGGAAATGGTAATTCCCATGACTGTGTGCCAGTCCAGCTTCTGCAGGAGTGCAAATCCTACTGGCCCAGCGAGAGGAATGCAGGGTTTGTTTCCCAGCATCACTCCTCACCACTCGGCTCTCCAAATTCTTACTTGTTTATGCTTGGAGCTGACTGCTTCTGTTATCTTTTTATGATCTGAAAGTTGACTATGTAGGTAGGTGAGTGTTGTTTGTCTATTTATGGTACATTCAAGAGGATTAGTGGTCAAATTCTCATCTCTACTCAAAATTTAAGGTGTCTGGCAATCATTTCAATCATTTATGAAAATGCTTATATGGATCCTTTAAACCAGTCACTGTTGATTTCATTCCCTTCATTGGCCAAGTGGGATGTCGTCCGTCTCAAATGAGCAGGTGTCAATGAGATGTCAAACTAAAGTCTTTGTTCTCTTGTTCCTTGTTTCAAATTAAGCATTACACTAGGCTATTGTAATCATTTCTATTTATAACTTTATTCTCTAAAAGATGTCTTGTAGTTTTGGTTTTATATTTCCCCTTTCTTAGTTTCAGCTGACTTGTGCAGTATTTTGTAATTAAATAAGCAATAATTATCATAATAATCAGTACAGAACAACCTGTTATCCACAGCATGGAAATATACTTGGTACACAACTTTTTTGTGATCAGGTCCTACAAGCAAGGTACTTATTACACACTTGAAGGAAGCAGTAAAACAAACAGAAAATTCATTTCATACTTTTTTTATTAACTGCCATTACAAATGATAGAATAGGAGGAAAGTTGTGTGACACGAACAACATGTGAAATTCCATATCACAGGACAACAGTTTCAAAATAGTTTTAAGGAGCACATTTTGTGAAAATCAGTTCATTACAATACTTTTACTATAGTACTATCACACACTTAAAGAAATGAAAGATGAATAATTTAATACAAAACAGCACAATGTACATTATGGATAATGGAAACTTGAGTCAGTTATAGTCTTGGACGGACTGATTATTAGAATTGCAAATATAATAAAAGCTGTACTTTGTGGTTGGCAATATTCTGCCACATTAGTAACAAAGACTGCAAAATGATAATTTCCCTAATCAAAATATCATCATATATCTGAAAAAATATATAATTATCCCCATAAATTAATATTGTGCTTTCCAAAGCAGCTGAATAATGTCATGCACTTTATAAATTGTGTTCATCTATACCTCTCATATAATATTTACATGTACAACAAAGATGGGCATGAAAAGTTAAAGAAAATGAGTGAAATGAGGGAATGTGGGTTAAAAAGGAACAGCAGAGGTGAGGGAACAGAAATATAAGGTAGGTTGAAATAATGAAATAAGTTCCTGTTTTTGGGGGAGCGGGAGGGGGGGGTATGATGAAGAACTAACTTCCAAGATGAGAAGAGAATGGCTAAAACAAAGAAAATGAAGATATGAGATTTGGAAATAAGAATATGAATGGGGAGCAAATAAGGTGAAAGGGATAGTGTTGTGCTTGAAAAGGGGAGATAAGTGGTGAAGACACTTGAGATATACCCATGAAGTCACTGACATATTAAAGCTTAGTCTTACGTTTATTCCTAATCATGTAGTAGAGCAAGAGCACCTACTGAATAAGTTAATACATGAAAAGTGAAACCCAGTTTTAAAAGCAATTAAATATCTTCCTAACAGACATTTGTGCTTCCAGCCAAAAGATCTTCCTGTTAAGTAGAAAACATCCACACACACTCACACAAGTACAACTCACACACATGTGACCACTGTCTCTGGCTGCTGTGATCTGATGCCAGAGACAGTGTTCATTTGTATGTTAGTTGTACTAGTGTGAATGTGTGTGTGTTTTCTACTTCAAGAGAAGGCCTTTTGGCCACAAGTTAAAATGCATAGCAAACTTTCTGTTGTGCATATCTGCGACTCATCTTCTCTATATGGTGAGTAGCAATCTATTCTTTTCATAACACTGTTGTTATTCCATCCCGGACTTGCCAGTGTTTAACTGACATTTGCATCACATTATTTCCTACTTATTAGTCAGTGCAGATTCTTTGGTACCAAATGCCAGGAAATACTTCTGGAACTGATTGCCGCTGTTTTACAAGTTCATAATAATAATAATAATAATGGACCAGAACAAAAGAATCACTGAATGACTAGAACTGTTAATAATGAAAAAAAGAGAAGAGTGATCTCAAAACCGATTAAAAAATTGTGAACTTTAGTTTGGCATTGAACATCAGGCAGTTATGGAATATGTGATTCAGGAATTCTAAATGTTTAAGTCTGACATTGTAATACCTTTTATAACTAGCTAGAAGGAAAAAATTTCTCTTATTCTCAAGAGAAAATATAATGTACTATTCAACAGAAAATAATCTAGCTTTGCACAGAACTAACAAACTTTGTAACTGCTATAGACACATTGTGCATGAAATAGTTGGAGAATATGAAAGAAGAGCTACGACTCGGCGATCAAATTACTTTGTCAGTGATACATTGATAAAATTTATAGAGACATTATAAAGTACATACTACAGAGTTTCCTCCTTTTTAATGAGTTAAATTGTCAATATTTGCTGTGTGGTATCACTCAGTACCTCCTAATGCAGATATTGTATAGTCTATGTAAATCTTTTTCTAACAACTTCTCCTACTTGGTGAATTGTGGAGAACAAATTTTTATTGTAAACTGTAATTTTAATGAAGTAGCTATTTGAGAAAATTTAATACAGGACATATGGTGCAAATGCTAAACAAACTGTGGCCTCTACTTCTAATGTTTGTAAGTACATGTGTATTTTAAATCAATCAATATTACTTGTTTTAAGGTCACTTATGCTAAAATATACTAATTTGTTTAAACTACTGATACTCTTCCATAACAGTCTTTACTAAAAGCCACAGTACAAATTATCAGCTGATCTATCCTGTCTGTGAATGGAATAGGAAAAAAATGGGACAAGCAGTGAGTACAATGACTCAGGAAGTATTAAACATCAAGGATACTCTTGTGTAAATATTTCTGATTGATAAAATGAAAACAAGCAATGAGATGTTAAGTGTTGTATCAGTAAACTGTGCTTGTACAATGTATGTGTACTACACATAAAGAATTAACTATATCACTTTATCAATACTGCAAACAAAACAACAATGTAATATGAAACTTCCTGGCAGATTAAAACTGTGTGCCCGACCGAGACTCGAACTCGGGACCTTTGCCTTTCGCGGGCAAGTGCTCTACCAACTGAGTTACCAAAGCACAACTCACACCCGGTCCTCACAGCTTTACTTCTGCCAGTATCTCGTCTCCTACCTTCCAAACTTTACAGAAGCTCTCCTAGGTTCGCAGGAGAGCTTCTGTAAAGTTTGGAAGGTAGGAGACGAGATACTGGCAGAAGTAAAGCTGTGAGGACCGGGTGTGAGTTGTGCTTTGGTAACTCGGTAGAGCACTTGCCCGCGAAAGGCAAAGGTCCCGAGTTCGAGTCTCGGTCGGGCACACAGTTTTAATCTGCCAGGAAGTTTCATATCAGCACACACTCCGCTGCAGAGTGAAAATCTCATTATGAAACAATGTAATATACTGTCTGGTCCCTTGAAAACAAGTATCAGAACAATATTTCTTTCATGGCAGCTCTTTCTGCACAATAGACTACTGAGATACTAAATAACACCGTTATCTCAATAAGTGGCATTATCTTCCACAACCATAAAGGCACCTTTTGTGGAAATAAACTACTAACAGTGACTAGGAATGAGGCACATTTTGTACATTATTTGTGGAAATATTGTAAAAATATAGACTACCAAAATAAATTCTGATGATAAGAAACAAAATTCTCAGATGCCAAGAATGTACACCGATCATAATGATAATAAATAATAATAATAAAGATAATTACAAAAATTACTTGAGGGCATTTATATAAATTAAACACAAAAATTGTGTAACAGGTATGGCATAATGGAATGACGAGCAACAAATATCACTGATACTGTGGGTTTTCTTCAAGAAACTTCTTGAGCCTCGATGGATAATCTGTCATAACTCCAGATGCACCCAGTTCGAATGCTGTTCTGAATTCATCTTCATAATTCAGTACCCAGAGGTATGTCTAAAACGAAAAAAAAAAAAAGATAATTTTCTATGTTTCATGTTTCTTAAGAATGATACCAATATGTAACATTTGTAAAACTTGTCTTGATTATGTAAAATACACACTGACAGATAGTGTACTGTACATCACAGTAAACTACATCAATTTTTTGCTATTCCAAAACCCATTTTGTAAGTGGAGAGATGTGAGATCTCTGCTCATTGTTGCTTTCATTTCCAGTGATTGTTCTCCATACTAGAACATTGTTGTACCATTTCTTTAGCCCAAGTCACAATGCTGGAGCAAGAGGCACCATTATCTGTTGTGCTACACATTATAATCAAGTTTCTCACCACAGAAAGCATAAAACCATCCGAAATTTTTTAAAGACTTGCAGTACTGTTCGGGGCAACACCCTGAAAAAGACTCAAGTGTACTCATGGCAAAACCAGCTTTTATGAGGACGAGAAACCATTTAGAATGCAGCATACTGACATCACCAAAAGCCATATCTCGGGGGAGGGGCAAGGTTTTTGCTAGAATCTTTTTTGATTTCAAAGGAATTCTTCATCAAATTTCTTCATGAAACTTGGGCTATGAACACTGCATACTAATGCCAACTTTTGGGCCAACAAAACATGTTTATCAGAAGAGATGTGC
The DNA here is from genome assembly GCF_023898315.1 of Schistocerca nitens. NCBI lineage: Eukaryota > Metazoa > Arthropoda > Insecta > Orthoptera > Acrididae > Schistocerca > Schistocerca nitens. The sequence goes on along the minus strand of NC_064614.1, from coordinate 1,012,973,347 downwards.
ATTTCCAATCTGGGATGTGTCATGCATCCTGAAAGTGCTGGACCCCTCACAACTGCCCGAACTTAACAAAAAATTAAGGAATTGTTCTGGACCACACTACAACATCCTACCTACAGTCCACACTTACTGTGCTGTGATTGTCATTTGTTTGGCCCCCTAAAGGAAGCAGTCAAAGGACACAGATCTGATGATGATGGCACTGTCGAAGTGTTTGTGCACAACCGGCTGCTATCACAGAAATGTTCATTTTACAGAAACCGGATGAAGAAACTGGCTGGGAAAAATGTGTTTCCTGTTCAGGAGACTACATAGAAAAATAAGTGTGTGCGTGAATTTTTCTGTTTTTTTTTTTTTTTTATTTTTTTATTTTTTTTTAAAAGCTCTAGTTTGTATCTGATTCATCCTTGTACCTTGTCTGAATTCCACTCCATTAATTGAGTCAGCATCACTTTTATTCGAAGTATAGCAATAAAGTTTCACAATGTCAGTGCCACTGAAATTGAGAACAGATTTTGTGCTCAGTTTGGAGAGATCTTCTTTGCCTGGGCGTTGACCAGTGGAGAAAAACATTTTAGATGTGATGTGACAGCCATGTATGTCAGGCAATAAGATAACAATTTATGTCTGGTTTCAATGACCAAAGGCACTTTTGGGCTTTAGTCTCAAAACTAGTTGTGACTAAATAAATATAGAAATAAAGTGTAGCAGTGGAAAAGTTAATTCCTAAAACTCTCAAATACAAAATTTAAATTTTCACAATGAGAAATTTGTGAAGGAAGAAATATAATTCAAAATGCAAGTCACAAACACTGAACAACCTCAATGTTTGTCATATTACTGAAGGTGATTGTTGCTCAACTCTGATAGATTGACTTTTTTTCCTTCCTCGACAAGGGATTTGTTATGAGAACAGCAGGGGTGTTCTAGAATATGAAAACAACAGAAACACAATACATTACCAAGCCTAATATGGTGTGGAAAAACGCTGGGTTCGAAAACAGCTTCCAGGCTTCTCAGAATATATACATACATGTCTTGTGTAGTTTTCAAGCGAATCTTGTACCATTCTTCCTGCAAAATAGTAACAAGTGCAGGTAACGATAAGAGGCCTCTGTTGAGTCAATCACAAAGGCTCATAATATGGACATCTGGTGATTGTGGTGGGCAAGGGAAATGTGACAATTCACCCTCAGGGTCATAAAAACAGTCCTGGATGATGTGAGCAGGGTCCCAATTGTCTTGGAACATGGTATACCCATTGGGGAACAAACAGTGTACCTAGGGATGGACCAAATCAGCCAAGATGGTCATGTAATCCTTGGCAGTAATGCGACCTTGCACACTAACCATGGGGACCATGGAATACCAAATATAGCTGTCCTGATCATCATTGAACACCAGCCATATTTCACTCTTGGGATGTAAACTTGGCCAGAAGTTGGAAACAACATGAAACAAGATTCATCGGACCAAATGATTTTGTTTCATTGCTCCATAATCTAGGCTTTATGGCTATGGCACCACATTTTCCGGTTACAGGCATTTGCATCATTTATGAGTGGTTTAAAAAATTCCAGCTCACTCTACAATTCCCTGCTTATAGAGCTTCCTTAGTGTTATTTGGGTGCTGACAGTGTTCACAAGGCTGCATTCAATTCTGTAGTGGCTTTTGAAGTTGTTGTCCTCTTATTTTTTGTCACAATCCTCTTCAATCACCATCTGTCGTGATCACTCAACATGCACTTTTATCCACATTGTGACTTAGCAGATGATTTTTCCAATCTCCACATATGCAATATAAATCTTCAATACTATGCCTCTTGAGACACCAAATACTTTAGCTACCTTAGTTATGGAAGTACCCATCAAACAAATACTAACAATCTGCCCATGTTTGAATTCACTTAGCTGACATAATGCACTCACAACTACACAGAACACTCCATTAAATTTCGGGCATACAGCCGCGCAAATAAAATTTCCTCTACTGATATTTCAGCCGCGTATCATCCGGCCATCTTCAGAGCGAGTCACAAGACTGACTCGCTCTGAAGATGGCCGGATGATACACGGCCGAAATATCAGTAGAGGAAATTTTATTTGCGCGGCTGCATGCCCGAAATTTAATGGATTATTCATTACGCCGCGAGAAGTTGAAAATGCACATACACAGAACACTATTCTGACCACAGCTGACACTTGCAATATATTGAGGACGTTTCACAGGTGCCATTTATTGTCAAACACAACAGTTCAATCTGCAGGCTTCCTAGCATTTGCATTTATGTTCAAGGATGTATTTCTTCTGGTGTTCCCAAATTTTTGTACAGCCTTTTTATGTGACCACAACATGTCTAACTCAAAGAAGGTGGGAGGAAGGTATAACATAAAGATAAAAATCTGTCAACTTCCATGTGGTAGGTACAACTTTGAGGATTCTGAAGGTTCTCTGCTAGAAAATTTTATCCTCAGTCGCAACTGATGACACCTACTACTGCAGTCTCCGGGAGGAAGCTTTGTTGACCAATCATTCCAATACATGTGCTTTCCTCATTCAGATAAGATACTGTTGCAATGACTGAAAATAAGATTAATGTGCACTAGGTGGAAAATTCAAGGAAGAGAGAAAAGGAAGGAGGAGGAATAATTGCAATTGGTGTAAACAAGGGCTCATTGGGCTTCAACTACCAAGTTTGGGTTGGCACGACATTTTCTGTTCCTGTAAATACAAAGAAAAGCCTCATTTTAAAATGGTTCAAATGGTTCTGAGCACTATGAGACTTATCAGCTGAGGTCATCAGTCCCCTAGAACTACTTAAACCTAACTAGCCTAAGGACATCACACACATCCATGCCCAAGGCAGGATTCGAACCTGCGACCATAGACTGAAGCATCTAGAACCGCTCAGCCACACCGGCCGGTGCCTCATTTCATTTTAAGCAATATCTATAGTTATCAGCTGTGTAATCTGGAATTAATGCTCTAGGCATAGTACAGAGAGACCCAAGCATTCCTTACAACACAGATAACATAGAGCATACTTTATTTCTCATCAATAGCAGATAGTGATTACCATGACAAACTACCAATGTACCATCCATAGGAGTATTTCAGGCTCTAGTTTGTGAGGAAGGACTCATGTTAAATGTGTTAACCTCTAACCTCTGTGAGATGGCTGCCGAACATTTTGGTGGACATCCCTCACCTTCTTCGGTCATTTCACCTTTTCTCTTTTTTTGTATCTCTCAGTTGGAACGTTGACTTCTTGCTGTGAAGGCGGGGTGCCAATTGCACTAACTGACCATTGGTAAGTTCACAGTAAACCAGCCCTGATGTCTCGCATATGCACAACACAAGTTGTGCAATTATTATTCGAAGACATGTTTATCAACATTTCATTTTCATTGCGATGATTCTGGTGTAATACTGTATAGTTATTATTGACTGTGTTTCTTAATTAATTTGCACAATGTGGAGACTCTATCAGGTCCAGCTCAACTTTCAAATGCATTTGGAAGAAATTAATGAAGTTTTTGGTGACAGTCATATTGGTCCAGATTATGAGATAGAAAGTGATGATGATAGGAGTTTAAAACATAAAGTGGATGAGGGTGATGGAAATGGATTTGTAATGGATTGTAAATGGTGAAAAACTTTGACTCAGGTGCAGCGAATTATTAATGCCGAGAGTAGTATAAACTGCCTGAGAGAATTGGGCGTTCCGTGCTACGGATGCATCTCTCTGGAATAAGAAACCAAATATGTATATTTGAGGACTCTGTGTGAAGTGGTTATGGAGATCGGGTGTATTTTATGTTGGAGAGATTTTGCTATTGTTGTGCGATGCTATTAAGCTCCATTGTGAATGTTTAGTTAGTCGATGGCACAATAAACAAAATTCAAGAAAATAATATGCATTCAAGGTGTGTATTTATCAGTTTATAAAGATTTGACAAAAATCCTTCAGATATCACGTGACGTAGATCGATCGGAGGTGCAGTGTGGAATGATAGTGCGAACCTGCATCTTGTCACGGTCAATATTCTTCGAGAGAATATCTCAGAAGCAATAAACTTTTCATAGATAAAAAAGTTAGACACATCAATCCATACACATCATACAACATAGCACCTAGATGTGCCGAACGATCTTCATAGCAAACTAAACATTTTAGAGATTTCAGGTGGAGCTGTTCCGACTAGGAGTATCAGCGAGATCGACGCTGTGGTATTTAAAATCAAAAGACTTATATTCTTTAGCTTTTAAAGGACTGAAGCTAAAACCTAAATAAAACCACTAAAAATCATAACTAAAAATCCCAAAAATAAAGAAGAAGCAGAGAATTTTCTTAAACAAAATGTCTTAAATAAATAAATAAATTAAATTAAAATAAAATATAATAAAGTTTGGAGGGTATATAAATTGCTGAAGATGATCTGAGTAAAACAACAGTCATGTGACTATGATTTCTACTTTTATGATAGGTGAAACTCTACTTTTATGATATGTGAAACTGATTCAAATGGAGAAAAGCACAATCACCAACTAACAATCAGACAAGACAATGTAACATAGTGTTGCAGATTCCTGGTCTGCACCTTTGGGCTAATGCCATGGATAATAGAAATAGAACTGCTGAAGAACTATGGGGGTCTACTTTTTGCTCATAACATTTTAGATGAGATTCTGCAGTGATAAAAGAATAAAAGCAGTCAAATAAAAGTACTCTCAAAAGAATATATCACTTCTACAAGATATTGATGTTCTTGAACTGAAAGCTTTTATAGGCTTATTTGTATTCACAGCAATATCCAAATCTGGTAACAAATCCATATATAAGCTTTTCTCAGTATGTGGAACAGAATCTACTATTTTTCATAGTACTGTAACAAAAAGTTTTTGTTCATATTGGTAGCTCTTCTATTTGTAGTTGCATATAAGGAGTCTACAATACATACATTAAGAACTTGTATTAGGAGGAGGAGGAGGAGGAGGAGGAGGAGGAGGAGGTGGAGGAGGAGGAGGAGATTAGTATTTAACGTCCCGTCGACGACGATGTCATTAGAGATGGAGCACAAGCTTGGAGTTGGGAAGGATGGTGAAGGAAATTGGCCATGCCCTTTCAACGGAACCATCCCAGCATTTGCCGGAAACGATATAGGGAAATCACAGAAAACCTAAATCAGGATGGCCAGAGATAGGTTTGAACTGTCATCCCCCGAATGCGAGTCCAGTGTGCTAACCACTGCACCACCTCGCTCGGCTTCTATTTGCAAACTCAGATGGTAGGGCTGAAAGGAAAAAGGGTAATGTGAATGCCACAGTGCCAAACATTTGTAACAGATTTGTTGTTAACTATAAGTAGTGTTGCTGCCCAGGCTGTACTATGTGCATTGACAAAATACTTGTGCCTTTCCCCATTTGATGTAGATTTCAGGTTTAAGAGCTAAAAAAAATCAGTGAAATATGTGTTAAAGATTGTGTGTATGTCAGACAGCAGGACCCAGCCTGCACTCTGGCCTGAAAGTTAACATCAAAATGTGAATTTATACTTGAAATTTTCAATACTTTATATCTGTTTCTGATTCTTGGTCATTCAAGAAAGACTGGCATAGCATTAGATTAACAACTAAAAGTTTTATTTCTATATTTTCAAGAAACTTAGGGCAGTCCACTTTTTTGGAACATTGTTTGCATATTTTCTTTGTTTTATTCTTGCTTATTAACCCTTTCACTGCGCATTTACTCTCAGTGGCTCCCGCCCTGTGCGCGTTATTTTCACCCAGTGCGTATATATACGACTGTAGCAGTCTACTGTTATTATTGAGATAAAAATGAGACGCAAAATCCAGTATTGTCAGTGTAAATCGTTTCCTTTTTTAAAAATCTTTGTTCAGAAAGTCTTATTTTGTTCAAAAAAGGTACTTTATTAGGTGAAAAAAATAGAAAACATATTACATTAGTAATACTTCAAAGTGTGATATCTCTCAAAACAAAAATTCAAACATAAAGGCACATTACATTTTATACAAATGTATCTTGTGTCACTTCGTTTATCATGTTTTGCACATACAATACACCTTCTCTGGGCGGCCTTCTTCTTTGAAGCTCCTGGGATTAGCGAGATAAAGTAGCGCTCGGTTAGGCGTAAGGGGATTGTCACCATCAGCCGATCTCCTTCCACGACGTCCCTCTGTTTGCTTTTGGTGGTGAATCTCCTTGATAAGCTTCTGTTGAAAATCAGATAGTGAAATATTTCGTCCTGTTTGAGTTTTATATAATGCATGTGCATTGAGCAGAGACAGATCCACCAAATGAAAAAATACTTTTTTATACCATTTTACAGTTTTTCGTACACATTCTACTGAACTTAGCATCATGTCACTCCTGTCGACAGCCCCCATATTTTCAATGGTTTTGTTTTTGGTTCATTCGCGGTTCTGTCAATTTTGTCAGTCGCTGTAATTTCGCTTTTATGAAAAGTTGAAAGCATCCTCACTTCCCGCTTGTCCTGCCACTTCAGAGCAAGAAGTTTATGTGTTGACATAAACTCGATCTCACCTTTTCTAAGTTTTTTTGATAAAGCAGGCACGCCTTTGCAGTTTGTTCTCACAGTTCCACAGGCATTAGTCACTCTGTCAAGCAAATAAGAAAATAACGTTGGGCTAGTGTACCAATTGTCAACATATAATGTGTGACCTTTACCAAGGAAACGTTCAATTAAAGTGAGAACAATGCTTCCAGGTATTCAAACATTTACACTAAAGTCAGTTTCTTTTTTTACGTCTGCTGCTGCACCCGCATAAATAATAAAGTCAAGAATATAACCAGTTTCACATTCACATAACACAAAAAATTTTACATCAAATCTGTGGCTTTTGGAAGGAATGTACTGCTTGAAGAGAACTAAACTTTCGTCAATGTACAAATTTTTAAAAGGATAGAAAGCACCTAGAAATACTTTTCTTAAGTGATCCACAATTCGACGTAATTTCCAGATTTTGTCATCTCCAGGGTCCTTACTGTTATCAGCAAAATGTAACATTCTAAGTAACAGAAGATATCTATCTCTCGGCATGATTTGCGCAAACATTGGAGTAGACAGTAACTGATCATTGGTCCAATAACTGTTTATTTCATGTTTTCTCACTTGAGCCATCAGAAAATTTACAGCAAGGAAACAGTAAACTTCATCACTGTTTGTGTTTTTCCAATGTCGCAGTCTTGATTTTTCAATGGCATCATTGCAAAGGTGTTCATAATATAAATTACATTGCTCAGCTACGTAGCTCACAATTTCTTGGCTAAAAAAAACTTGGAAGCAGTCGTATACAGTACATAAATCATCTAAATTGACGATTTTGCAACCAGAACCACTGTTATCGAAATTATACACTTTAGGGTCCAAATCAGAGCCTTTCCATCTAAAATCAACTGTTTTGTGTCTCTTAGGAGATTTTTCAGGCATACGCTCAGGCTCTTCTTCAGAATCGGAGAAAGAATCGATGATAACATCAAAATCTGGATCTGCATTTACTGGTTCAACGTTTGTTGGTTCACAAATATTTTTTATATTTGTGGTGACAGACTGATCTGCCAGCTCATTGTCGTCATCCATAATCAGCTGGATTGGGCATGATGATGTCCTCGTTGTCACTTTTGTTTAGAATACTCAGCAGCTCATCGTCTGCAAATGGACGGTAACGTCATGTCATTTTATTCGGTAACGCAGAAACTGCCACACACAAACTAGGTAATATAGCGATACGAATGAACTCAGCAGAAAGAGAATTCAGCATTCAATAGTCGTTCAGGTATTTCCTAGTATTCCAATGATTAAACTGCATACTTGCGCAACAATTACCTCCAACTCACTGGCCCGATTGTCGGCGTTATAAGTAACTATACGACTGTAGCAGGGAACCGCTGTAAGTATTTTTTATAGCAAATAGTATATATATGTCTGGAGCACTGAAACGATTAGCGTATATTTACGTCTGGAGCAGTGAAAGGGTTAATATTCTTTGTGATATTTCACTTTCATATGTTTGAAAATACATGATATGACTAGCAGAGGTCAATAAACAATTAATAAGTTAAGACAATGTATATAAACTGACAATACATTTCTGACGTCTGACAGACAATGTGATACCAATTACATTACAAAAGCGCGTAACGAGTTAAGCAGGGTTATGGTGTGGCTAAAGTGACATTGATGAACTTCACACTAATTCAGTGAAAGTTAGGAGCAGTTAATGATAAATTAGTCCAAGAAAGAATGAAAAAAACTGTAGATTACAGCAAACACATTTATAAAGGTTCACTGAATGACCAGATACAATGTAAAAATAATAATCTGTTAACACATAGCCTAAGAAGGAAGGAATGTTAGATTAAACATCCTGTTGACACTGAGGTAATTAGAGACTGAACACATGGTACAAATGAACAAGGATGGAGAAGGAAATAAAGTGTGTACTTTCCAAAGGAACTATTCTGGCATCCACCTTAATGTAGGAAGCCCATGATTCAGGTCATATTCCTATACTTTTGGTGTCTCATGAAGTCCATTTTTGCAAATTAGGTTGTGTAGATTATATTAAATATATTTATTTATCACAATATTTCAGTTACTATCATCATCAGATCGAAACTTAGAACTTGTAAAATAGCAATAAGGATGAGTCAGGCAACAGTGAGTTGTACAAAGAGCAAGGTAGAAGGATTTTTGCCAAACACAGATACATCAGTAATATTTATGAAGTGGTACCCAAACTGGAATTATTTTTTTAAAAGCTATATATTTTCAAAATATTCTCCATTTTAACTAATACATTTGTCCTATCAGTGCTGCCACGTCCCCCCCCCCCCCTTGACTTCTTCAATATTGTCAAATTGGTGTCCTTTCATGCCCCTTTTCATGCATGGAAATAAGAAAAAGTTGCATGGAGCCAAGTCAGCCGAGTAAGGAGTGTGGGGCATGCCATTTTTAGCCAAAACTGTCCGACAGCGATGAGTGTATGCAGTTGCACTGTCATGGTGGATGAACCAGTCTTCTGTATGCCACAAATTGGGTATTTTTTGACTAACACTGTTGCGCAATCTACTTGAAACTTCCAAATAAAAAGTCTGGTTGATGGTCTGACCTAGGGGAACAAAATCTGAATATTTCCACTGATTTTGGCAGTTGATGGGTGTCCAGAACGAGGTTTGGCATCAATCGTCATGTTGCCATGTTTAAATCGCGCAAACCACTCATACATTTGAGTTTTTCCCATAGCGTCATCTCGATAAGCTGTTTCCAACATTAAAACAGTTTCAGCAGCATTTTTACTGAGCAGAGAACAAAATTTCACAGCTGCGTGTTGCTCACTTAAACTTGCCACCATAAAAAACGAAACAAGAACAAATCAGCGCTAGCAAAGACAATCACAGTAGATGAACAGAACAAATGGCACTGAACTGGCAGTGAGTTGTGCTATGCATGCCCATCTGCAGAAGAGTGTACTATGCAAGCTCCACCCACAGCAATGTTATTCAGTTTTATTACCACCTTGTATGGACATTTCTTTCTGTTATTTTGGTACATGTCACACACTAAAATTATGAACTAACTATGAAACAGATAAATGCAAAATGGTAATCATGCACTGACCATAAACAAAAATGTAAACAAATTTCTGGAATACTTTAAAGAGAATTTATTTTGTGGGCAGTGGAAGTGTTTGAGAAAGAAGTGGCGGTGCAGTAAGAGATGGACGTGCAGTAAGAGATGGAGGTCCACTGAGAGGTGGAAGTACACAGAGAGATAGAAAGTGGAAGTAGAGGTAAAGGTACAGGTAGAGATGAAGACAGATGCAGAAGTAGTGTGATGGAGATCCAATCAAGAGGATCCGCTAAGTTTTGTATTTATCACTGCACACACATGGGTTCGAACCCAGCCACTGCTTGAATTTTGAATACAAATCATCAGCAATGGCAGCCAAAGTCTTCTGGCATAAGAAGACACTCTCATTGTGCCAATGCTCTTGTCAAAAAGGTAGAGGATCAGACAGAGGTTTAGGGTACTCTCTTGTCTCTGGGGTGGGAAAGTGCCCCTTCAAGGTGGAAGAATCTACAGTGATCATTGACATGAGGATGCAGAACACAATGGAAACTACTACATTAAGAATACATAACGTGTATCCAAAGGAAATTTGGCCTGTGAGTGAACAAATGTCATGAGGATCTCTCCAATCACAAAAGATCCCGCACCGTTCCTCCATTCAGATCTCTGGGAGGGGTTGGGACTGCCAAGGGTGAGGTGACCATGAGAAAAAGATGGAATAGTAAATGATAGGATAACATTCTACGAGTTGGAGCTTGGAATATAATAGAAAAGCTGAAAAGAGAAATGCAAAGTCTCTATCTAGATATAGTGGGGGTCACTGAAGTGAAATGGAAAGAAGATAAGGATTTCTGGTCAGGCGAATATAGGGTAATCTCAACAGCTGCAGAAAATGGTAAAATAAGAGTAAGATGCATTAGGAATAGGAAAGTATGGCAGAGAGTGAGCTACTGTGAACAATTCAATGACAGAATTATCAGATTTTACAACAAACCAATGCTGACAAAAATAGTTCATGTAGACACATCAATGTTGCAAGCAGAAGATGTAGAGAGAAAGTGTACAAGGGTATTGAACAGGTAATTTGGAATGTAAAAGGAGATGAAATCTAATAATCATGGAGGACTGGAATGCGGTTGTACGGGAAGGAATAGGAGAAAGTGTTACAGGAGAATATGGGCTTGGTATTAGGAATGAGAGAGGAGAAATCCTAATTGACTTCTGCAATAAATGACAGATAGTTACAGTGAATATTCTGTTCACAAATCAATAGAGGAGGAGGTACACTTAGAAAAGACTAGAAGGCATGGGATCATTCCAGCAGGATTACATGATCAGACAGAGATTCCAGAACTGGATATTAGATTGTAAAGAATATCTAAGAGCAGACAGACTCAGATAACAATTTAGTAATGATGAGATGTGTTTCACTAATGTTGAAGATACAGCAACAAGGTATACCACGGTACCCATTTCAATTGAGGAGGAGTGTACACTTCTAAAAAGGGCAATCACATATGTTGGACAGATAAATGTAGGTATAAGGAAGTTAACTGAAAAGGAACCTTCACTCACAGAAGAAATATTTCAAATGGTTGACAAAAGAAGGAAGTACAAAAATGTTCAGGGAAAGACAGGAAAACAGCAATATAAATCCCTTAGGAGTGAATTTCAGAAATCACAGTGGAAAACAGCAACCAAACAGCTATTCAGGTTGGTGTGTAACATCTAAGAGACTGGAGATGTACCGTCAGACTTTTGTAAAAATATCATCCACACAGTTCCAAAGATAGGATGAGCAGGTGTAAGGACTATCGCACAAGCGACTTAACTGCTCATGCATCCAGGCTACTGACAAGAATAATATACAGAAGAATACAAAAGAAAATTGAGGATATGTTAGATGCTGATCATTTTAGTGTTAGGAAAGATAATGGCACCAGAGAGGCAGTTCTGGCATTGTGCTTGATAATGGAAGCAAGACTGGAGAAAAATCAAGGCACATTCATAGAATATGTCAACCTAGAAAAAGCATTTGACAGTGTAAAATGGAGCAAGATGTTAAAATTTCTGAGGAAAATAGGAGTAAGCTATAGGAAAAGATGTGTAATATACAATATGACCAAGAACCAAGAGGGAACAATATGACTGGAAGACCAAGAACAAAGTGCTCAAATTAAAAAAGGGGTAAGACAGGTACACAGATTTTGCCCCTACTGTTCAATCTATACAATAATGAAGCAATGATGGAAACAAAAGAAGAGTTGAAAAGTGGGATTAAAATCCAGGGTAAAAGTATAAGACTCATGGATGACATTACGATCCTCAGTGAAAGTGAAGATGAATTACAGGATTTGTTGAATGGAATGAACAGTATAATGAGTACAGAATATGGATTGAGAGTAAATCAAAGGAAGATGAAAGTAATGAGAAGCAGTATAAATGAGAATAGCAAGAAACTTTACATCAAAGTTGGTAAGCATGAAATAGAGAACATTAAGAGATTCTGATGTCCTTTGTAGTGCATCATATTACTTTAACGAAGTGACGTGTTGCACAAGCATTTTTCAAACCAAAGAATGATGATCACCTCTATAAAAAGTTTATTTTCATGAGGAATTAGATAACTTGCTGTTTGGATGTAAGTTTTATTTATGTACATGTATTACACGATGGGTGGATGCAATGTATATGTAAGCTGGGACAACAATAAATATTGCACCACATTTGTGGTACCTGCTCTCTGCAAACTCAGTGAAGAAAGGAACTTATGGAAAACAACGACAAGAAGATGGGACAGTATGATACAAAATATGTTATGACATCAGGGAATAACCTCCATGGTGCTAGAGGGAGTTACAGAAGTAAAAAACTGCAGGGGAAGACAGAGTTGGGAATACATCCAACAAATAACTGAGGACATAGGGTACAAGTGCTACTCTGAAATGAAGAGGTTAGTGCAGCAGAGGAATTCAAGGTAGTCTGCATCGAACCAGACCTACAAAAGAGGACAGCTGTTGACAATGAGCCAGTTTTGAAATATTCCAGTAGTTATGAAGGAAGATAGCAACTCGAAGGAGGAATGAAAAACCATATAAATTCAAATGGTCAAAATACTGGAAGCTGTTCAAGTGTGACAAGATGGGGGAATACCTGCAAAGCTAATATGTGAAACCCACAATATGGTTATATAAAAAATAAATAAAACTGCACGAGGCTTCTGAGAATTGCTGCTAGAAGTATAAAATTGAAAAATATTATGTGCTTTGTAGGAAGCTTAAGGTGAGGTTATTGTTGGTGGGAGTGAGAGAAATACAATGGTATGGACACAACAAAAGCAGAGGCAAAAATTAATCAGGAAGAAGAGCTTTAAAGTGATACAGTCATGAGGCAGATGATTGACCAGAATGGGATAGAACAGCATAAAAGAAAATTACGTAAATGGGACTAATAAAGATGAAATATAAACACCTACGTGAGACTAATAAAGATGAAGTAGAAAAGAAAAAGAATGCTGCTCTACTTTTTCTACTGTGAAAATTCATGGTTATTTCCACTACACCTTTTGCAAGTACTGTATTCTATTTAATGTACTTCATGTTTTAAACTATTGAAACAAATATTAATTGTCTTTAATGATTTCTTCTATCAGATTCCATAAATGTTTACAATTTTTCAGTGAAACTTAACCCAAAAATTTAAGTCTTAGTAGTGGATGTCACTATTCATAAAAAGTGTCATATTCATATTTTCAAGTTCATGACTCTTCTTAAATGTAAATATATTTTTAAAAGTATGTTGTGAATAAAAGTTCAAAAATGGTTCAAATGGCTCTGAGCACTATGGGATTTAACTGCTGAGGTCATCAGCCCCCTAGAACTTAGAACTACTTAAACCTAACTAACCTAAGGACATCACACACATCCATGCCCGAGGCAGAATTCGAACCTGCGACCGTAGTGGTCACGTGGTTCCAGACTGTAGTGCCTAGAACCGCTTGGCCACACTGGCCAGCTGAATAAAAGTTATTGACAATTTATTGAATTGCATCTTTTCAAAGTTTTTGTGGTGATCATAGAGAACACCCCCGCCCCCCTTCTCCACAGAGCACATTATAGAAAATGTGTTTGTAATGCTAAGATAGTGCTAAAAGATATTTTCCGGTTCTGGGCTCCACTTACACACCTTTATCAATTTAACATTTTTAAATTACACTGGCCTGGAGGAAAAATTGTTAAGAATATAAACAGACAGGACCAAATCTGGGTGCCCCCCCTCCATCAAATTTACGTAGTACAGTTGCCTCTATAATCGACTATTACACTCTTATTTTCAAAGTCTCTCTCATCATTACATTCATGTAATTATATGTCCACCATTTCACTTTAATGACATGCATTCTCAGGTACAAAATTACAACATAAGAAAAGTACCTTCAGCATTGAAAGAACTGCTAAGTCATGAAATTCAACCCAAATCTCAACTCCAAATTCATCTCAGTACTGTGTTTGTATTAGACAGATGCTCAGCTGTTCGATATTACTCATAAAAAGAATATAACATTGCTTCTATTGATTCTGGAGTATCAATGAATTCACTTAACAACAATAAATGAAAATGCTTAAATAATCAACAAGACATTACTTGGATGGATCATGTACAGAGTAAGTACTATTTATTTACTATTCAATCAATTACACAACTATAGTTATTAGGAATAATAAGAAAAAATAACTTACCTGGATTCCACGCTTTTCTAAGTGGTTAAAAAGAATGCGTCTCATGAGAAGCAAGTCCATACTTCGCACAAAGAAAGTGTGGAGAGGTAAATATGAGGTATTATTGCTTCTTTTCCTGAAATGCAACCTACATTATTAGGTGTTCTAACATAGTATGGGTAAATAACTTACATTACACATGTTGCATACACATTTTTGGACTGTCATTATTTATATTTTCTGCATGAGATAAAATGTAAGTAAACATGTAACTCAGGTATGGTTCTTATGTTTACCCATGTACTTGAAGCACACCATCTGTGTTTTGCATTTGTAACAATCACATAACTTGTGCGTGAAGCTACTGAGACATTCATAATGTATAAAACACCCAAAAAAGTTAATACCATTTACAGAAAATGGAGCAGCGGTGTGGTTGTATGTTGAAGAACATCCAGATCATGCCAAACAATCACAATCTATCTTTGGAAACATTGTTAAAAAAAGTTCTGGAAACTGGAGGTGTGGAGAATAAAATGTGCCAAGGAAAAAGAGGAGCAACTGATGAAAGAAATGGAACTAACATTTTAGCAAAAATAACACACAATGCAAATGTCACTAAGAGCCATCTCTGAAGTGCGAGAAGGATCAACTAAATGAGTGTTCTGTGAACACTACATTCCATCACATTTCATGCTCTTAATTTTAAAAGCACAAAATCAGATGCATTTACTTAACATGTAACAACTAATTTTAGATAATGGCAAGAAATTGGTTATAAAATACATTACCTGATCAACCTTAAATAAATAGCAGGTAGAAAAATTTCAAGATGTGTCTCTTTAATGGGCACAAATGGCAAGAGTCCAGTGTACAGCAGCAATACTAGCAGCAAAACCTGCTTCATTGAGAATAGGAGATTGACTCGTGGATTCTGTTGAAATTTATAACACTGTTACTGACAAAGTATATTACAGCAAATACAACAGGGAAGTTACAGTATCAACCTATTGCTTCCAAAAATATCCATAAGTAAATATTAGCAACTTCTAACCTTGGAAAACATATAGTTGTGAACATTACAAGTTATGTATAGTTACAAGAGGCTTCTTAACAGTCTACACTGGCTAGAAACAGAAATAAGTGTTACAGCTGGATAACAAGTGCAAACAAAGAAAACCAACCTGTGTAGCACAGAAAAGTTATAGCACTGAATATATTGTAAATAACATGAAGCAGAATGAGCTGTAATAATGAATAGATAACACACACACACACACACACACACACACACACACACACACACAGCTGTTACCACAATCACTATTAACAATCATTAAAGTAATCACTGAAACATTCCTAATGCTATGTTTTTACAAAATTGAAAAAATATACTGAAAATAATAGGGCAGTTCTAAATCCCACAAAAAGAAAGTGGAACATGAATGTCCTGCTATTTTAGAATAAAATATTTCTGGATTTTTCAGCCATAAGTGTCTAAGCTCAAAAACTTTTGAAGCAAACACATTGTGTCTCAGGTAATTACTTTTATCTTTAGAGGACTTTCACAGCACTCCTAAGCAAAGTACATTATTTATTGAAAACTAAATGGATCTGACCAATGTTAGGCAACATTTGCGCAATATATCACATTGAACAAAACCAAGAAATGAATAGGCTGAAACAACAGACAAACAAATGAAAGAAAAGATCTGCTAAGGTTATATAAAAAGATACAGCACAGAAATGTCCACAGGCGTGTGACCACTTCAAGAACAACAATTGCCACAGAATAGACAAAAACTATCAGTATAATATTATGGTGTGGCAACAAAATAAATTAAACTGAAAGACAAACCTATAAACAACTTAGGAAAAGATAAATTGCTACCTACTGTAAAGATGCCATGTTAATTTGCAGACAGGCACAATTAAAAATACACTTCCACAAAGCTTTTGGCCACAGCATTTATCAGCAAAAGAGAAACACACACCATTCATATACACAAGCAAGCACACTTCATGCACACATGACTGCCAACATCAGCAGCTCAGGCCAGAAAGGCATTTGGTCTGAGCTGCCAATGTTGGCAGTCGTGTGCATGAGGTGTGCTAGTGTCCATAGTTAGACAAATCTATAAATCTGTCAATACAAACCTGATACTGATGGGTGATACATGTTCTTATTTTGAATATTGCTGATGGTCAAAAACACTTCAATAAATCATTTCTGAACAGCAAAGTGAATAGTTATTTTAGTGAACCACTCAACAGTGGATAAAGATTCGACTTAACACAATGGTCGCATGCCTCCTATGTGACTTCATGTAGCACCTTAAGTTACTTTAGAAAGTGTGTAGTACAAGATATTTATTGATCTGGAGAATATTATGCGACTTAGAGAAAAAAAGTTACCCTTTGAAAAAGCAATTTACTCTTTGACTTTTGAACTTAATCACATTTGTGAAAATACATTTTGTGATTGATATGTTCTACGTACAGAAACCAGATGGCAGTTATAAGAGTTGAGGGGCATGAAAGGGAAGCAGTGGTTGGGAAGGGAGTGAGACAGGGTTGTAGCCTATCCCTGATGTTATTCAATCTGTATATTGAGCAAGCAGTAAAGGAAAGAAAAGAAAAATTCGGGGTAGGAATTAAAATCCATGGAGAAGAAATAAAAACTCTGAGGTTCACCAATGACGTAATTCTGTCAGAGACAGCAAAACACTTGGAAGAACAGTTGAACGGAATGGACATTGTCTTGAAGGGAGGATATAAGATGAACATCAACCAAAGCAAAACGAGGATAATGGAATGTAGTTGAATTAATTCGGGTGATATTGAGGGAATTAGATTAGGAAATGAGATACTTAAAGTAGTAAAGGAGTTTAGGATTTGGGGAGCAAAATAACTGATGATGGTCGAAGTAGAGAAGATATAAAATGTAGACTGGTAATGGCAAGGAAAGTGTTTCTGAAGAAGAGAAATTTGTTAACATTGAGTATAGATTTAAGTGTCAGTAAGTCGTTTCTGAAAGTATTTGTATGGAGTGTAGCCATGTATGGAAGTGAAACATGGACAATAAATAGTTTGGACAAGAAGAGAATAAAAGCTTTCAAAATCTGGTGCTACAGAAGAATGCTGAAGATTAGATGGGTAGATCACATAACTAAAGAGGAGGTATTGAATAGAAATGGGGAGAGGGGGAGTTTGTGGCACACCTTGACAAGAAGAAGGGACCGGTTGGTAGGACATGTTCTGAGGCATCAAGGGATCACAAATTTAGCATTGGAGGGCAGTGTGGAGGGTAAAAATCATAGAGGGAGACCAAGAGATGAATACACTAAGCAGATCCAGAAGGATGTAGGTTGCAGTAAGTACTGGGAGATGAAGAAGCTAGCATATTATAGAGTAGCATGGAGAGCTGCATCAAACCAGTCTCAGGACTGAAGACCACCACCACAACAACAACAACAACAACAACAACAACAACAACAACATGTTCTACGTAATATGATTCAATGTAACGAATACAATGGTTATGCAGTCCTCAATGTGTTAACCCATACTTCCATCCTAATATTATTAAATGCAAAAGTAACTCATGTTTTCATGACTAAACCACTGAAACAATTTTGATAAAATTTAGTGTGAAGATGGCTTGAACACTGAGGAAGAACGTTGGCTACTAAAGAGAAGAAGGTGAGAGAGAGAAGAATCAACCCCTGAGAAGGCAAAGTAGGGAATGGAACATACTTTTTTTTTTTAATTTCTTATTTTTACATAAACCATGTTGCATAATATATATGTTGTATAATGTATAGCTAATTCAATACCACAATACATAACTGTGTGGTGGCTGCCACATCTCACCGCACACACGGTTCGGCACTGGTGCTGCACATATCGCTGCACTGTGCATTGGTTCAGTTGGGGAGAGGGGGAGGAGGGTGAGGGGAGGGTGCACATCACAAGCTATGCTTACTCAAATAGTTAGACATATGAGGGCAGCTGATGATTGCACATACAGCAGCTTGCTTACTCACAGCCACCCATCATAACAAAATTACTGACATGAAAGGGCAGCCACAGATAATGATTACTTCAGTATAAATTAATGGGTGTTGTGTATTTAACAATTTCTATAAGAAACTGTAAAAAATTCAGAAAAATTTATCTGTTTCTTTTGGATTAATTTAGTAATTTTGTCAGTTGATGTTTGTCAAATTTTATCATTACAAGTGATATGTCATTCAAGTGATTTTTTTACTTCAGAGATTCTCAACTATTAATAAATTTCATGTACAAAATGTTTGTTGTTTATATTGCTGCTTAAATAAGTGTTTATGTTCGTGGTATAAAAGAGGACACACAATTCTGAAGGTGGAGGTAAGTAATTCTTTTTGTGGCCGTTTTTCATCATATTATGTCCAAATAAAAGTAGAAATCCTAAATGTAAGTAATTTACAAATTTTCAATGGGAATTTGTTGCAGTGTGTTATTTGATTTGTACAATGGTGACCATTTGTGATCAGATGCTAGCGTTGTTAGCAAAGCATGATATTAATGAGAATCACTGACTCAGGTGTATTCTCACAGTTAGATTAGCATCTGTAACTACTCCTTTCATTTTTATATGTGGCCTGTTCTGTTCATGCAAATAACAGACCCCCAACTACCCAATCGTCTGTGTTATGGCCTTCTTTGTTACTGTAGGAACCAGACAGCAGACCCAATCCAGGGAACATGAAAACAATGAAACAGATTACAAACAATACCCTCAGAGTTAATCGACACACAAATTTTTGGGACTTCACAATACCATTGTCCAACAACTGGACATGGACAAAGAAATAAATGTGATGGGCTCCTATGAAGATGATATACTGTGATTATGGTACATGAAGACTACAGTTCTCACAAATAAAAAGCAGTGCTGCAAGTGCAGTAAGTTGAAAACTGGTGCTCATAAAATCACATGTATTCACTGTTTAAAGGGACATTATCGCACAGTGGGAAACTGTTGGTGATAGCATTGTTAGCGATAGTAGGGTATTATGATTTGCGTGACAAAGTGCAGCAAGGTTGTCAGTACTGCAGCAGGATAGGGTGATGCTCAACAAGTGAAAGTTGCCTTTTTTTTAATTAAATTATTGCAACTACAGAATAACGCCAGTTAACACAACCCACATCACCACACTGTTGGCACAAATTGACTTGTCTATAGATAGCAATGCAGCTATTTTTGGTTAATCATTTATAGAGTAGTAGTAGTAGTAGTAGTAGTAGTATGGACATACACGATAAGGACTATTTTGATTTTGCTGAGACTGATGTAATACTGGAATACAACAGTAGTAGTTAGGCCAACCTAGTGACAGTGCAGGACTCATATATATTCCAAGGCCTCATGAATCTGACAGTGCAGCATCAGTCACTCATTTTAGTGATGGATAATTAGTTTTTACTTTGCTCCTTTATTTATTATGTCAGGAGTAAGATACTGAAGTTCTATCAGCTATCTTCCTTTCAGTTTTATATTCCATTTCTGTTTTAAAACTCTTATGCACTAGGGACTTTAGATATTTACATCTTTCCTTGATGTAATTATAAATATACCATCATTGTACATAGAACTGTTCAAAACACAACAGGAATCAGAAATTAAATGCAATATCCACAATCAGTTTTAACAGATCTGTGACAAAATGTATCCATAACTTTTCAACTTTTTCTTTTCCCTTAAAAAAGTGGGAGCTATTTTATTTAAAAAAGCCATGTCTTACTTTTCACAAACGATTTTATTACAACAAACACAACAAGAATGTTCTTCTCATCACAGATGATTCATAATACAAATCAAGTTATCAAATTAATAATATATGAAATAATCACAAAAAGAGCCATGACACAATGGATTTTTCTAAGAAGCTCCTTCCAATAAATTTTTTTAGCGCAAATATATGGAGTGATCAATGCCGAGATACTATACACATACTCCAAGAGGACTCTATGTGTGTGGCTGACAGGAATATAAACCCAATCAGCTCAACTGGTTTGACTGCTTTCCGAGCACTGCCAACTATAGCTGGCAGGTAACACTACCCTGCCAATAAATAAGGCAATTCAAAACTAGACTAATCAAAACATTATCAAAAATGTTAACTTATCATGTCACTTCTGCTTTTACAGAAGTAGATGCAATAAATACAGTGATGTTTGCTATCTAACACTGGCACTGACCAATAACAGTCAGTTTCAGTCAAATTCTATCAATTCTGCATATCACATTAGTCACCTCACCAAGAGTCCCTATTATGTTCCACAGACAGATGGTTTTTCCTTGCATAAAATCAATGTATGCTCGCCTCCTTGCATAAAATCAATGTATGCTCGCCTCCTTGCATAAAATCAATGTATGCTCGCCTTAATGCAACATTCATCTATAACTTAGCCTTGAGTAATTCCAGTACAGCTTTATAGGAACTACTAAACCTGAAGTGGAACTTACAAAAATCCAAAAGAAAATCATCTTGATATAGTATACATTCATAAGCAGCAGCTTTCAAAATTTAATTCAGAACATAAAATACAAGCTCTTTGTATTCATTTCACTATTTTTCTTCATCAAATTCATGAACTTTAAATGAGGGTCTCTGTGAAATGAGCAGTTTTCTTTCCCTCATTCCTGTGTAAAACTGTATATTGGTCACCCACCCACCATTACTTGGCAAGGTGAACTTGTAACCCAGATGCAGAGGGAACTAACTTGGTCACATGACTAGGTACAATCAAGTCCTAATTCAAAGTAGATGCACAGTTACCTCTCAATGTGAGCAGAGAAGCGATAGCATAAAATAACTTTGCAGGAAGCCATGAGAACTTACTGTCGACGTCATTAATTCTACTGACAATGAGAAGAAGAAAGGTGTGTCAGTGCCAACACAGAGTGTGCACACAAATGTTGGCAAGCAAAAGTTAAATCAGTGGTGTGTGAAGGAAGGACATGATCCTGGGTGGAGCAGGATTCAATATGTGCCCCAAACCAGAATAAGTAGAATTCGCTCAATAAATATTTCACTAACAATATAGATAAATGTGATATTTGATATCAATTTCTATGATTTTATGAACAGTTTAAGGCAATATCATCCTTGCAAAAGCTTCACAGCCATTGTCATATGGAATTGGATTTCCAAGCTAGCAAAGAAACTCTAAGAAAAACTGTTCCATCTTATGGTGTAACATGTCTATACCTGGGACTAACATTTTCCACTACTATCAACTTAGGCCACCAAACAATATTAGTGAAAACAAAAAAAATTGTTGAGGTAGATTTTTTAGGTATAGACAACCTCAGTGTGTGCAGAAGGGGTGTGAAAACTGTCAGCTCAGGACATCGACAAGGCGTGGTAGTGAGTGCGCATCTCCACTGGCTGTGGAAGCCTGCTTATGCTTTAGTTCTTGTGGCTTGGCAGTGCCTTGGAAGTCATAGAGAAAAAGGCATGGGCAAGAATGTCAATGCCTGAACAAATGAAGATGACTTGAGTTCTGCCAGTCAATCTCTAATGTGAAAGCAGTACGCATACTTTTTATGACCTTTTGTGAGCTACAAGTTACGAGTTATCTGCATCACCCACAACTGTAAAAGCAATTGTACAGAGGAAGCTACTGTAATTAGGTATACAACATCACCAGTAGATGTAACAAAACTTTATTCCATGGAAGCATTAAAAACTTGAAAACAGTATTTAAGTAACATTCATCAGGAACCAATTACATACACAAGGAGCTGTAGCAATACACATACAGAACTGAAGCTGAGTATAGCTTGGTTAGCCTTAAATAGACTGGGGGCTGTGGCGGGCTCTGATGGTGATATCTGCGCTCGCCTTCCTGTGTCAAACCATATGGCAACATCAGTGAGGCCAGGGCTGTTTCCAAGATGACCCCGGGCATTGGCTCTTGTGACAGTGCATGTGGTGCTGATGATACTGCTATCAGCAGTTGCTCCAGAATGGGTGACTGAATCCATGACAATGGTGTGAGAAGCTATAGAGGAACTGCTGATTCGGCCACCGAGGATGGATAAGGCGGTGACGGTGGCAGTGTGGATGTGGAAAAACAATGAATGACAAATGGAAAATGAGAATATGCATCAACAACCAACAGCCAATAAGCAATGTGAAAGGGGCCAGTAAAATCCGCAAGTATATGGTTCCGAGAATGTGATGGCATCGACCAAGGAGACAGTGACATCTGGAGAACTGCTTGATGCATCACACAGTGTGAACAGGAGGCAAACAGGCGGGTAACATCAACACTGAAGCTGGGCCCAAACACATGTCAATCAATCAATGCTTTTGCATGTGACACACTCCAATGATTTGCATGTAATAAATGGAGAACCTTCAAATGAAGCACTAAGGGAATCACTACCCGAGGGACTGCGTCATTTGTGTCTAAAAGCTGAACACCATCCACAACAGAGAATGGATGTCAAAATAGGTCATAATTACAGAGGGGGTCGGACACACGAGAAGGTGGTGAATCTGAACAACCATGTTGTATGTACGAATGTCATGACCTTCCACAAAATGTGATCTGAAGCTACAGCTTTCACAATCTGTGCGCTAGTTACAGGAAAACCATCAACTATAGGCTGTTTGGTGACATTAATGTGGAAACAAAGCCATTGCCCATTATCAAATCCTGAGTCCGCACCTGCCAGCAGGCAAGACAAAGCATTGGCGTTTTGTTTGTTGATTCGTAGGTCAGAAGTGAATCTGATAGCTGTAATGCAACAGGAAAGGGCCCAACGTTGAATGTGATGTGTCACTTCACCTGGTAATGATGCAGAAGGATCGAATAAGAAAACAAATGGTATGTGATCGGTAACCAGGAGGAATTTTGTAACATACAGATAAATGTGGACTTTCTTCACAGTGTATACAATGGCCAAAGTTTTATTTTCTATCTGAGAATACCTAGTTTGAGCAGGGGTCAGCATTTGTCTGTCGCAAGGACCACGTGGAGGCCTGGTTGGTATGTCACTAAGCACGGTGCAGACTGTAACATAATCTTAAATGTGAAAAACATGGTTTCACAAGCCGGTAACCAGTGAAACGTGACTCCCTTTGCGCAGCAATGTATGTAATGGGTGTGCAATTGCCAGTGCCCCAGACAAAAATGTATGGTAGTAGGCGACTCTGCCAAGAAAAACCAAAAGTTCTTTGACTGACGTAGGGCATGGAAGTGACACAATAGTAGAAAAAATGTTGATGCAAGGGTTTGAGGCCCCCTCGAGAAACTTCAAACCCAAGATAAATGATGGAAGGTTTAAAACTGACATTTTTCTAAATGACACTCCAACCCAGTGGCTTGGAGAACTTAGGAGGGAGGGGGGGGGGGGGCAAAAGAGAGAGAGAGAGAGAGAGAGAGAGAGAGAGAGAGAGAGAGAGAGAGAGAGAATATGGAGATTTTGTGAACATTCCTCAGTGGAGGTTCCAGAAGCTACAATGTCAACCAAAATAACATACGTTGTAAATCTATATCTAAAGGGAGTTGTAAATAGGCATCTGACAAGTCAGTTTTTGGGAAATGTTGACCATTTGATAATTTTGCAAAGAGTTTATCAGGGCGCGGTATTGGTTATGTATCCACTATAGATTGCGCATTCACAGAAACTTTAAATTTCCTGCAGGGGTATAACTGGCCTGATAGTTTATTTACTGTAACTAAGGGGGTACACCATTCACTTGATGCAATAGGCTGAACAATGCCAGATTCCTTGAGGCGAACCAATTCATCTTTGACTTGTTCCCTAAGTACCACTGGAATCAGATGGGCCTGGAAAAAATGAGGCCGAGCACAATGTTTCGTGGTAAAGTGCGCTCGAAAATTGTTGGCACACCCAAAGCCAAGAGTGAACAAAGAGGAAAACACAGAATGTAATATATTTAACAGTGTATAGGACACATGTTCAGACACTAAATTCACTTCATCTGAAATGATAAAACCAAACAACTTAGAAGCATCTAATCCAAAAAGATTCTCTGTACGTTGTCTACAACAAGAAATGCAAGTGACCGGTCTGATGACTTGTACATCACTGGGGCAGAGAACTGGCTAAGAATAAAAAATACTCTGTTTATTGTAATTAACTAACTTTCGTGACACAGAGAGAAGTGAAGGGGGGCCCAAGTCCATATAAGTTTGTGAGTTTAACAAGATTACTGCAGCTCCTGTATCCACTAACACGTGCAGAACTTTATGAAAATCCATAACATCAATGAAAACTTGTTTGGTGCAACAGAAACAGTCAATACAATGTTTATGTCTGTATCTGCATCAGGGTCTTATGCTGAATTTTTACATTACAAACAGAAGCAATGCAACCTTTTTTGTTGCTATTATGACAGATAGCCCAGCATTTTGTGCAGTCTGGGTGCTAATGGTTAATGAAACAGTAAGGGCCGGACAGGAGTGTGGAACACGTATGTTGCTGTTTGCAGACCTATTTACTTTGTTGGTATAGCTGCTGTTGGAAGCGAACCCAGCCAGCTTTACACTGTGATCATGTGTGGACTGCCACAACCATGTCTTCTCCCTACGAACTATTTGAAGTTTGGTGTGCAGGAGAGGGTTCAATTGCTGATACCTCACATCATGACTAAATATGGTTATCCATAACTCGCGACACCTTGAACGACTGTGCAATGCCTAAAACCTTGGAGGGCGGTGGATTTTCACACTGCAGGGTAAGCTCTCGCACCTCACAGTCTGGAGCTAGACAAATGATAGCATCTCCCACCATCTGAGCAGCATTCGGCTCTTTATGCACATCGGATGCAAAATGACAATGACTTGACCCATGGAGTTCAGCTACCCATGCTCGATATGACTGATATTGTTGCTTCCTACAGTGGTAAAATCCAATATGGAATGCAATAACATGGGTACACTTACAGCAGTAATTTGAAAGTTGTTTATACTTTTCGTCATAAGTTAAAGAAGATGGATCCTACAAAGGGATGAGTTGACGTTAGGATTTGATACATTCTTGGGGATATCCATGAAAGGAACAAGACACAACATAAAATTGCATCAGTAATTCCAAAAGCTGGAAAGTGCTGTTAGAGACATTTCTCTTATGTGTCCCACTCCTCAATGGACTCATCATATGTAGAAAAGGGAGATGGATAAATCATGGGGGCTCCAGACAGCAAAACAGCAGGCGACACAGACTGAGGAGCATACCAAATAGACAAAACAGAAGCCAATGATTGAAGAACCCAAGTTTGATTGTCCAGCACCTGTGATTGCTGGTGCAACACCATGGTGAATGTTCTTGCTGTCCATCCAACCAACATATAATGTCCTCCATAACACCATCCTTTCCGTAACACCATCCTTTCTGTAACAACATCAGCCATCATGAGAATAAATGGAGAACCAAGTAGAATAGAAAATTTGCAAAGAGCAGGACCACACTCGTAGCCAGTTGTGTTGTAATTAGATATACAACATGACCAGTAGAGTGAACACACCTTTATTCTATGGAAGCATTAACAAATTGAGCACAGTATTAAAGTAACATTCAGCAGGAAACAATTATGTACACAAAGAGCTGTAGCAATACACATACAGAACTAATGCCCCTTCCAACAAAACACACACACACACACACACACACACACACACACACACACACACACACATTCACCAATTTACCCAAGTAATACTCCATTTTGGCGATCATCACAGGATGCGAGTTAAAGGTGCAGGTATAATAATAATAAGAATGTTCAAGAATCTTAATAAAGAAATTGGAAAAAGATATGGCATCGCCCGCAGCAACACAAAATCAATGACAGAGAGAATATAAGTGGACATATGCAATGGTGTTGCTGGGATCCTTTTGATTAATTATGAAAATTTATGTTTATTTTGTGCTAAAACTAAAGAAGTATTAAATATTTTTAAAAAGTTGGACTACAGATGCTAGTTGGCCACAGCAATGGAGCCAACAGCAAAAGATACAAACATGCTTACAAGGGAACCTCCCCATCGCACCCCCCTCATATTTAGTTATAATTTGGAACAGTGGATAGGCCTTGAAAAACTGAAAACAGATCAATCGAGAAAACAGGAAGAAGTTGTAAGGAACTATGAAAAAAATAAGCAAAATATACAAACTGAGTAGTCTATGGGCAACATAGGCAACATCAAGGATACTCTGTGTTGTGTCGCTTTCATACAGCCGAGACACAATGAGGTAGCTAGGTGCACGCTAAACTAACGCAGACGGGCGTGAAGTACTGGAACATGAGACTTATTAATGAATAAGAAGAAAAGTACGTAGCTGGAAAAATATACTTATCTTTATTCTCTTGTTGGAATACATCTCTCTTGAATATTAGTACGCTATTAGCACTGATACAATTGGCGCCTTGCTAGGTAGTAGCTATGGACTATGCTGAAGGCTATTCTATCTGTCTCTCGGCAATTGAGAGGAAAGCTTCGTACGTCTGTTCGCAAGCTATGTCGTCCGTACAACTGGGGCAAGGTCTAGTCCGTGTCTTGTGACCTGCCATGTGGTGGCGCTAGGTTTGCGATTACACAGTGGCGACACGCGGGTCCGACATGTACTACAGGACCGCGGCCGATTTAAGTTACCACCTAGCAAGTGTGGTGTCTAGCGGTGACACCACATTCCTCCCCCGCAAATCGGCGAACGGTCGTGAGATAAGGCTTCCGCCCGCCGTGGGGAGGACCCCATGTTGACGTATGCGATGAGGTGGGGAGCCTAACAACAGGCGAGGCTGTGCCACCCGCACCCGGCCATTCGGTCCGAGGGGAGCTAGGAAACGCCTGCAAACCTAGTCCAGGGTGCACGTCAACATGCGGTGTATGCGCACGTAATGATACAAGAGGGGTCGAAGGGTCGACCTCCATTGCGTCGGGGAATCCGACGCGCGATGACGACATCTGGTCCGGAGCGGGCAAGAGGTCCATGGCGGAGGACGGCTGGTTACGGGAAGCGAGCGGCGGCGCGTGACCCAGGGAGGTGCCAGGCGGCTGCAGCGAAGCGTCCGCTGCGGGCGGCGCCGGCAGCGGCTGCGGCGGCGGCGCGACGCCATGAGGCAAAATGGAAGGCAGCGTCGGTAACACCTGGGGATGAGGCGAGCTAGTAGATGGGTCCCCAGGGCGCTGACCTGACGGCTCCGTCGCTGAAAGCAGACGGGGAGCGGCAGAACCCAGGCGACGACAGAGGCGCAGCTGATTGAGATGCCGACGCACCTCACCAGAGGCCCCCAAAACCAAATACATCGCGCGGCCGAGGCAGCGAAGAATGCGCCCCGCGAGCCAACGCTGTGAACCGCGATAGTTGCGATAATAGACAACGTCGCCAGGAGCAAAAGCAGGAGCCTGCCGCTGCACAGGAACCTGATGCGGCGGATGCAGCAAAGACATCAGGGTGCGATGAGATCGACCATGGAGCAATTCAGCCGGCGAGCGACCATCGCGGGGCTGAGAGCGATACGATGACAAAAAGAGCAACAAAGCGTCCTCCCGAGAATGCGATTCTTTCAATTTCAACATCTGTGACTTGAAAGTCCGGACCAATCGTTCAGCGGCACCGTTTGACTGAGGCGAAAACGGCGCGGAAGTCAGATGTTGAATACCATTGGCCTTGCAGAATGACTGAAATTCTGCGGACATGAATTGTGGGCCATTGTCGGAAACAATAGTCTGCGGAAGACCTTCAATGCAAAAGATGGCAGACAAGGCTTGGATTGTGGCAGAAGACGTCGTGGAAGACATCCGGACAACAAAAGGAAAATTACTGAAAGCATCGACCACAACCAACCATCGAGCATTCCAGAATGGACCAGCAAAATCGATGTGCAAGCGTTGCCAAGGGGAAGTGGCTTTCGGCCATGCAAAGAATTTCCGCGGCGGTGCGGATTGTTGTTCGGCACACGCCACGCAAGAGGAGCACATATTTGTAATCGCAGCATCGATTCCGAACCAAGTACAGTGCTGACGAGCAAGTTGTTTCGTACGCACTATACCCCAATGTCCTTGGTGGAGAAGCTTTAAGACAGAGGACTGTAACGAACGTGGGACCACGACTCTGGACTGATCATTATCGGAACGCAACAACAAAACACCACGTCGTACAAAAAGTCTCTCCTTGTGAGCAAAAAAACGGCGAATCAAAGGATCTTCGATCCGTGACTTTGACAAGGGCCATTGCGTAGCAACAAAACGCAAAACAGTAGCAAGGACAGGGTCAGCAGCTGTGGCTGTAGCTACACGACGAAAATCAATCGGAAACGATGCGACCACGTCATCGGCTTCCGAATCAATGAACATGCAAGCAAGTTCGGAAGAATCGAATGCTTTATCCTCAGCAACAGGCAAACGGGACAACGCATCAGCGTTGCCGTGCTTAGCAGTGGACCGATACAAGATATCGTAGCGGTACTGCGAGAGAAAAAGTGACCAGCGAATGAATTTCTGCGCTGTACGTGGAGGTACAGGCTTGTTCGGATGAAAAAGCGATGTCAAAGGTTTGTGGTCTGTGATGATGGTAAAGTGACGACCATACAAGAAGTCATGGAACTTGGTAACACCAAACACGAGAGCTAAAGCTTCTTTCTCTATTTGTGAATAATTTCTTTGCGCAGATGAGAGCAATTTGGACGCAAAGGCAATAGGGCGATCATGCGAGCCATCTTTGTGCGCAAGCACAGCACCGATCCCGAAATCCGATGCATCTA
Organism: Schistocerca nitens; assembly: GCF_023898315.1. Taxonomy (NCBI): domain Eukaryota; kingdom Metazoa; phylum Arthropoda; class Insecta; order Orthoptera; family Acrididae; genus Schistocerca; species Schistocerca nitens. The sequence continues at coordinate 1,012,944,229 of NC_064614.1, read as the reverse complement.
CCATCAACAAAAGGGGTTTTCGGGGATCGAATGGCGTAAGGCAAGTATTTGAAAGCAACGCCGATTTCAACTGGCGAAAGGCGCGTTCACATTCCGTCGTCCAGACGAACGGAACACCTTGACGGCGTAAGCGATGTAGCGGAGCTGAAATGGAAGAAGCATTGCGCAGAAATTTATGATAATAATTTATTTTACCCAGCACACTCTGTAGCTGTTTTAAATTCTGCGGAGCAGGTAAATCCTGTATGGCACGGAGGTGCTCTGGACTCGGATGTATACCTTGGGCATTTATGACATGCCCCAGGTAGGGTAAGTCCCGAGCAAAAAAAACACATTTGTCCTTCCTCAAGCGAAGACCATTCTGACGCAATACCTGAAATAATGTTCGGAGATTTTGCAAATGTTCTGCTTCTGTCTGTCCTGAGATCACAATATCGTCCAGATAGTTCGCAGCAGTAGGGACCGACGCACAAATAGTTTGTAAATATTGCTGAAACAATGCAGGGGCGGATGCACACCCGAATGGCAGTCTTTTGAAGCGATACAAGCCAAGATGCGTGTTTACCACCAAGACGCGCTGGGATGCTTCGTCCACAGGTATTTGCAAGTACGCATCTGCTAGGTCCAATTTTTGAAAAATATTTTCCCGGGCACAGTTTGTCAAAAAGATCTTCCGGGCGGGGCAAAGGAAAAGTGGCAGTCACAAGTTGTGGATTCACAGTTGCCTTGAAGTCCACACAAAGTCTCAATTTTCCGGAAGGTTTTGGCAAAATTACTAAGGGTGAGGCCCAGAGAGAAGCCTGCACACGTTCAATTACACCTTGAGATTCTAAATCGTGCAATGTTCTTGCGACCTCATCACGCAATGCGTGGGGAACATTGCACGCTCTGAAAAATTTCGGTTGCGCGTTGTCTTTCAGTTCCAAATGTGCTTCATAGTTCTTAGCGCAACCAAGGCCCGGTGCAAAAATGTCTGCAAATTCTTCACAAAGACTAGAAACACTGGCGGAAGGCACAGTCTGATTCACTGATAGGACCTGATTTACTATAGACATATTAAACAATTGAAACAAATCTAAACCAAACAAGTTCACTGCACTAGAAGAACGAAGAACGTAAAATGATACAAGTTTTGTTTGTCCCTTGTATGTTGCAATAAGGCTGCACTGTCCCAACACAGGTATATGCTGTCCTGAGTAACTATGTAACTTAACATTGGCGGCACGCAACGGCGGGGCGCCCAGTTGTATGTACGTGTCGTGATTGAGCAATGAAACTGCAGCTCCGGTATCGAGCTGGAATGGTATCACTTTGCCTTCAAAGTCCAGGTCTACAAAAAGTTTATTGTCCTGCTGACGACAAGAGCGACTGTCACGTGCAATTTGAACTGATACAGGTACAGAAGCACTTGCGACTTTACGGGATTTCCGGCGACGTCGACGCACACTTTTGGTGGGACGAACACAGTCACTGTTAGCTAAAGTGTCACTGGACGGGTGGGAATGAACTACATGAATGTCCATGGGCGAAGGTCCACGAGCCTGATTGTCTTGGGTTCGATTCCGGCGCGAAGCAAAAGGCCTGGAATTTGTGTGATTGTCTGATCTAAGCCGTTTCTGGCAAACACTTTGGACATGTCCTTTCTTTTGACAGTAAAAGCAAATAGCTTGGCGTGACGGGCAATTTTCACGCGAATGTCTAGTTGCACACCGCGGGCATGATTTCACTGCAGTTGCTTGCTTACGCGGCGCACGTGTTTGCAAGGTAGGCTGCCGCTGCTGTGCGGACGGGCGCGAGGGCCGTTTAGCGTCCCGTGCAGCGGGCCCGGCGGGCCGATTAATGTGACACACTGCTGGCGAAGTTTCAAATGAGTCCTGAGCAAAGTCAAGTGTGTCTTGCCTATCCAATATGTCTATCACTTGTTGAAGGGAGGGATTTACGAGTTTCAAAATCTGTTCCCGTATGCGAACATCAGAAACGTTCTGTGCTATTGCATCACGCACCATAGTATCTGAATAAGGGAGGCCACAGTCACATTCAAAGGCACACTCCCTAGTAAGTCCTTGCAAAGTTGCAACCCACTCCCTATTAGTCTGACCGGCCGTACGTTTTGTACGAAAGAACGTATACCTTTTTGCAACTACATTTACTGTTTCTTTGAAATAGGCATCTAAAGCAGACAAAAGTTCTTCGTAGGACAGAGTTGCTACGTCGCGTCGGGGAAACAATTTCACTATCACACGGTAGGTAGACACACCGACACAAGAAAGCAAAAACGGCTGCCGCTCTTTACCTTGAATTCTGTATGCTGCTAGGTGAAAGTTGAACTGGCGAGACCACTCTTGCCAGGCCTCTTCGGCCGCCACGTATGGCCGAAAGGGAGGTGCAACAGCGTTTTGTGGCAGCGGTAGCGAAGAAACGGCGGCTGCCGCATCGTTTTGCAGCGCACGTTGACCCTGGACGAGCTGTCCAAGGGCTTCCAATAACGCCTGCGTCTGCTGATTCTGCAAGCGAAAAAATTCGGACAGTACATCTGGAGATTGTGGCGAAGCCATGACACAAGCGAATTAATACAAACTCTTTTACTCGTCGCCAATTTATGTTGTGTCGCTTTCATACAGCCGAGACACAATGAGGTAGCTAGGTGCACGCTAAACTAACGCAGACGGGCGTGAAGTACTGGAACATGAGACTTATTAATGAATAAGAAGAAAAGTACGTAGCTGGAAAAATATACTTATCTTTATTCTCTTGTTGGAATACATCTCTCTTGAATATTAGTACGCTATTAGCACTGATACAATTGGCGCCTTGCTAGGTAGTAGCTATGGACTATGCTGAAGGCTATTCTATCTGTCTCTCGGCAATTGAGAGGAAAGCTTCGTACGTCTGTTCGCAAGCTATGTCGTCCGTACAACTGGGGCAAGGTCTAGTCCGTGTCTTGTGACCTGCCATGTGGTGGCGCTAGGTTTGCGATTACACAGTGGCGACACGCGGGTCCGACATGTACTACAGGACCGCGGCCGATTTAAGTTACCACCTAGCAAGTGTGGTGTCTAGCGGTGACACCACACTCTGAACACAAGAGCGCCGTGGTTCCGTGGTTAGCGTGAGCGGCTGCGGAGCGAGAGGTCCTTCGAAAGTTTACTTTCTTTTTTTTCGCAAAGTTATGATCTGTCCATTCGTTCATTGACGTCTCTGTTCACTGTAATAAGTTTAGTGCCTGTGTTTTGCGATCGCACCGCAAAACCATGCGATTAGTAGACGAAAGGATGTGCCTCTCCAATGGGAACCGAAAACATTTGATTGCAAGGTCATAGGTCAACCGATTCCTCCACAGGAAAACACGTCTGATATATTCTATACAACACTGGTGACGGCATGTGCGTCACACGACAGGAATATGTTGTCGACCCACCTAACTTGCACACTTGGCGAATGGGTAAAAAGATTCTTCTACCTTGCCCGATTTAGGTTTTCTTGTGAATGTGATAATCACTCCCAAAAAAGTGATGAAAACATAAGAGTGTGTCACATAAACTGCAAAAAATGAATGCAACAGTTTCACAGTCGCACAGTTTTCTCTGTGCTCTGTCAAAACATAAGTTTTTAACGTTTTCAATTTTTTCTGTGTATAGACCGTCAAATCCTGTATATGTCTAAGCAAATCTGAACATGTCCAGGAATTTTGGAGAGCGAAGTTGATTATGTGTGGGTGCCTGAACTCTGATAATTGTCTGAAAATAAAAAATTAAGATTTTCAGTCGATGGAAGATTTGAACTAAGGACCTCTCACTCCGCAGCTGCTCACGGTAACCACAGCACCACAGCGTATCAGAACTAACGCAACCCTAAATGTCACCTATCTTGCACACGGACTACTCAGTTTGTATATTTTGCTTATTATTTCATAGTTCCACACAACTTCTTCCTGTTTTCTCGATTGATCTATGTTCAGTTTTTCAAGGCCCATCCACTGTGCCAACTTGTAACTAAATCTGAGGGGGGTGCGATGGGGAGGTTCCCTTGTTAGTAACTTTTGGCACGTAAGTCAAGAAGAATCTCATTGATGGCCTGAAAGAATTCCACTCTGTGATTTTGAGACTACAGTTGTAGCAGCAATCTCTGATGGCATCCCTGTTTTAGCCAGCCATGATGGCTGCAGTGCAGGATAACTTTGCAGTGCAGCAGTCAGTCAGCTGGCTACACTACAGCTAAGCAGCGATTCATCGCTGCGTAAGTTCACCCATGTGTGACCCATTAGCAGTGCAGTGGTGTTAGCAGCGTGCCTGATTAGGTGAGCTGTAAATAGAACCAACCTAAGATTTTGTTTTTAAGTAATTATTCTGTGAAGAGTTGCAGAATCACATTTCATTGGTTTTATGTAGTGGTGTTAAAACATAGTAACATTATTTAAGGAGTGGTAGGTGATAATTGTTGTCTATAGTGTATGCCATGTATAGACCCTCTATATACTCCTTCCACCTTTCAGCTCTCTGCTTTCCTTTCTTTAGTTAGGACTGGTTTCCCATCTGAGCTCTTGATATTCATAAAGCTGCTACTCTTTTCGTCAAAGGCCTCTTGAATTTTCCTTTAGGAGGTATCTATCTTTCCTCTAATGAAATATGCTTCTAAATCCATACATCTGTCCTCGAGCCATACCTCTTAGTCATTTTTCACTTCCTGTCTACCTCATTTTTTAAACATTTGTATTCCTTTCATCTGCTTCATTTGCTGCATTTTTATATTTTCTCCTTTCATCAACTAAATTCGATATATCTTTTGTCAACCAAGGACTCCTACTAGGTCTTGTCTTTTTACGTATCTGATCCTCTGCTGCCTTCACTATTTCATCTCTTAAAGCTGCCAATTACTTTTCTACTGCATTTCTTTCCATCATTCTTGTCAACCATTGCCTAATGCTCCCTCTGAAACTCTCAGCAACCTCTGGTTCTCTCAACTTATCAGGGTCCCAGCTCCTTAATTTTCTACCTTTTCCCAATTTCTTCAGTTTTAATCTACAATTCATGATCAATAAATTGTGGTCAAAGTCCATATCTGCCCCAAGAAATGTTTTAAGATTTAAAGCCTGGTTTCTAAACCTCTCTATGAATCCTGATGTTTTCTAGTCTCTTCCATGTATACAACCTTATTTTATGATTCTTAAACCAAGTGTTTCCAGCCCCCCCCCCCTCCCCAAAAGAATCACTATTAAATTTTTGTTTTTGCCTCCCTTAACTATCTCAATAATTTCTTTTATCTTCTCATACATTTCTTCAGTCTTTTCATCATCTGCAGAGCTAGTTGGCATATAAACTTGTACTACTATGGTGGGTGTGGGCTTTGTGTCCATCTTTGCTAGATTAATGTGTTCACTATGCTGTTCACAGTAACTCACCAGCAATCCTATTTTTTTATTAATTATAAAACCTACTCCTGCATTACCCCTATTTGATTTTGTATTTATAACCTTGTATTCACCTGACCGGAAGTTTTGTTCCTCCTGCCACCGAACTTCACTAATTCCCACTGTATCTGACTTCACCTAATCCCTTTCCCTTTTTAAATTTTCTAACCTACCTCCCTGATCAAGGGATCTAACATTCCACACTCCGATCTGCAGAATGCCACTTTTATTTCTCCTGATGGCAACATCCTCCTGTGTACTCCCTGCCCGCAGATCCGAATGGGGGACTATTTTATCTACGGAATATTTTACCCAAGAGGATGCCATCATCATTTAACCATACAGTAGAGTTGCATGCCCTTAGGAAAAATTATGGCTGCAGTTTCCCCTTGCTTTAATCTGTTTCCAGAACCAGCACAGCAAGGCCGTTTTTGTGGTGTTACAAGGCCAGATCAGTCAATCATCCAGACTGCTGTCCCCGCAACTAATGAAAACACTGCTTCCCCTCTTCAGGAACCACATGTTTGTCTGGCCTCCTGTGTCATGAACTGTTTGAAAGAGCAATTTTATCAAAGTACTGATCACACTGTGTAAAAGAGTGACTGAGAAAAGAAGTAAAGTCACGAACAATGCTCATGGGACCATGGAAATGATATTCTTACAGCAGGGTTTGTGACAAAGCAAGCTGGGATCTCTTTCCTTCCTCTCTTGTTTTGCCATCTGCCTCCTTACATTCATTTTATTTTCACTTTTGCCTAATTACCATTAACATACATGAGTATAATCTGCATTTCCATAAAAGAGGGAGGTTGCCCCTCAGTCTTGGAATATAACACCAGGCCTAATTTTGTGCTTAGTTTTATGTATGTAATTAATTTCCTAATTTATTTGACTATTCCTAGTTAATATCTTTTGTTACTAGGTGAACTCAGTAACTGTTTCATGACTAAATTCTATTGTTGACTTAGTAACAAATATAAATTCTGTACAAATTGTAAACATTTGGAAAAAGAGCTACTAGGACTCTTTAAGTATTTATTTGGCTCCATTCAAAAACATCTTAGTAAAGACAGCCCTTATTTAATTCCAAAATAATTACCACATTTATAAAAAGTATTGTTTGCGTAACTGTATCTGTTAGTTTCATTATTAAACAAATAATTCGGCCTAACCTTTGTGGTAGAAGAAACTGTTAAAAAGAAAGAATTTTTCAATGTATTCAGTTAACTGAATGAGTTATGTTTCAATTGTAATGTCTGTAACTTAAACATCGAACAATGTATAGTTTCAGTACCTATTATTGTGAGGATATATAAAGGCCAGAGACAGTCAGTCCACGGCCGATTTTCAGACGGGGAGTCTGTATCAGTTTGAGTAACACTAATGCATTAACTTAACAGTGGAATTATTGTAACACAAATAGGCCGTGTGTTAAAACAATGACAGTGTCTGTTCAATTTATTTGAGGAATAGTGTCATACATACCTTATTATTATGCAAGAACTGTGAAGTATGTGGTTAGGTATTTACTGCTCATAGATGTTCAACAGCAAACTATTGTAGCAGTATGCTGATGTTTGCCTGCAAACTAGTATGAGGCACAGCCTATACCAATACTGAACTGGCCATATAACCGTGTAATATTGGGGGGTTGTGAACAGTGAAAGTAAAGAACTGTGGAATGCAACTGTGCAACTGTTGGCTGCATCATTTACAGTAGTCATCGTTGAACTTCCAGCCCCCATTTTTCAGCCAGTATAACAATGCAGTACGTCGGCACTGAGGATTATCAACGAAGAAATAAAGCAGCTGAATGTCACAGGTTAGTGTTATAATCAGTTTTTGTTCACAGTTACTCCTATAGTACTGTACCATAAAGGTCAGTATGTACAGTACTGTAGCAGTTTTCTGATGAGAAATAACATGAAAGATAGATAATGAAACACATTTTGTTCACTCCCTTTGTTAGCAGAGTATTTACTCTTGTGTACAAAAGAATTAGTTTATTTTCCTTTGTTTCTTTTTTCTTAATTATTCTCTTGTAAACATTGTCTTTATCTCCTCTAACACTATCAACTGTTCCGCTGAAACACTGGGGACTGAAGATGCTACTCACTGAATAGTTTCCAACTGACATATTAGCTCTATCCGACAAGTAGGATTTGCACTTAAAACATCACTGTCAACATCAGAATCTTCAACTGGCGGATTACCATATAACTCTTCAATGACTGATTTGTTGGTGTATACTTTGAACACCAACATTGGTTCAAACACAAGAACACTATGACTCTTTCTATTTGCCACTCAGCACAGTATGTAGTGGAGCTTCTGAAAATACAGAAGTGAAGGTTGAGAGCACAAACAAACAATATATACCATTATGGTCAGATGCTTAGAAGCAGAAAATAGTAAGATCCCTGAAACTTTGTCTTTATTATAACAGGGTGTTGCTAAAGTTACTTTTGTCATTGTAATGAGGGGGTAATTAACATAGTACATAAAGCAAATCAGCCAAGACCATACAAAATTATGACTGTACCCAGGTTTATTGTTGTATCGGTGATCATTGTGCGGAGGTTTGGCTGTATATATTCCAAAAGTGGATAACTCTATACAAGGAAGACGACACAAATATTTTGAATGTTATGTTAACAAAACTAGTACTGAGTTGAACCAATCTCAAACAGGGATGTCATTAAGTTGTTGAAAATATGTATAACAATAATGAGGAAAAATTGATAAATAGACCAGAGCATGATTTAGAGCATTTTTTATCTGTGTTACATTCTATTGATCTAATAGAGGAAGTCATGAAACAGTATAACGAGACTGGAAACAGTAATTTGAATCAGTAGGGGCATGAGAATAAAAATAGCCAACCTAATCACAATAGCAATGGAAATGAGAGGGAAAGTCACTACAATGAGAACAATGGTAGATCACTAATTGGGAATAGTCCTCCTTCATTTAATAGGAAATGTAGATACAACAACAGATTTAGTCCAGGATATAATAATAATAATAATAATAATGATGATGATGATAATGATGAGAGCATCGGAATATAAAAAGAACTTCTTATCAAACCTCATAAATGCCGAAAATCTGATGCTGAGTAAGTACAAGCCGTGGTCAGAGCAACTATTAAAGGCATACCTGGGAATGTAGTAATTGTCACAGGACCATCTGTGAATGTGCTAAGTTACGACTTCTTTAAGATGATAAGTCAGGCCAACAAACTGCCCTAATTTCCAGTGCAGAATTGTGAGGTGACAGGCACTGTTGTTGCTCAGTCACAAATCATAAAACATCAAACTGCCATAATTTCCAGTGCAGAATTTCAAGGTGACAGGCACTGTTGTTGCTCAGTCACAAATCATGAAACATCAGGTATGAGTAGAAGTGAATTTCGGAAAAGAAGCTTTTACATACACTTTTCTCGTAGTACAGGAGTTAGTAGTGACCTGCATCCTGAAGTGAAAATTTTTACACAAGAAAAGCTAAAATAGACCTTTCAAGCACACAATTTAGTGTAGAGTGTATAGGGAATAGGATTGTACTGGATATGGTAAGAACAAAGCAGATACACGATAAATATTGCCAAAGTATCTAGGTAAAATGTAAAAAGCCACAAAATAATGCAGATTAGCAGTGATTTCTCTGAAGGAGGATATGGCAACTTTGGCACAGAAAGTGACTACACATCTGAAAACATGATTAAGGGAAAGATAAAAGAATCAGAGTATTTGACCAATGCCCAGAAAAGTGAGCTGACTCAGTTATTACACAAGTACATAAAGGTATTCTCAGAAAAGCCAGGGATAACTAAAGGCTATACATATGATGTTGAGGTTATGCCACACAAAACATTTTGTCATGAAACTTACTCCATTCCATGGACAGAAAAGGAAGCAGTTACAAAGGAGATAAGAAAAAAAATGATATAATGGGGAACTGCAGAGACTTCTCTTTTGCCATATAGCAGCCCTTTACTTGTGGTGAAGCCAAGTGGAAAAGTATGATTATTTTTGCCGTTAGAAGGTAAATAACTAAAAATTCTTCAGCATACAGTAGTATTAAAGTAAATAAAGACAGATATCAACTATTTGTAGTGGAAATGCCATATCTGTGTATAGAATTATGTGCGTTGAGTGAGATGAATGAGAAAACTTTTCCTCTGGAATAATTATTTCGCATAGGATTAGTAAGTTAACAAATAGCGATGGCTAAAATGACCTACTCACAGCAGGAGGAGCGAGAGGAGGTCGTCCAGGCTGCTGGGGGAGGCTAAATAACCTGGAGCTTATTCCCATGAACAGAGGGCCAGTGGCAATGCCAAAGTGACACCATCTCCTCACAAACAGCAACACAGAGATCATCAGAGGGAAAATAAGAATTAATGGGCTGAGGTGTGAGGACTTCAGCCTTGGCTGCAGCATCAGCAGCCTCGTTTCCTGTTAGACTGACGTAAAAATCACAGTGGCTCCATTAAGAGAGAGCAAGTGATAGTTTTCCTGGACCCAAAGGGATGGGCAGTGTGCAGCACACACAAGCTTTGAAAGGCACTCAGAGAGTCTGAGCAGATGATGCAACTGAAAAGCCTGTGTTGCAACACAAACTGTGTGGCCTGACAAAGGGTGAAGAGCTCTTCTGTAAATACTGAGCAGTGTGCCGGAAGCCGATAGTGAAAAATGTCAGTGCCAATAACGAAGGCACACCCGACACCTAGGTCAATCCAAGAGCCATCAGTGTACACAAAGAAACTATCACAAAGTTCCATGTGAAGTTTGTGAAACTGAAGGCGATAGAGCGAGGCTGGAGTAGTGTCCTTAGGAAGCCAAGTCCCTCAGTCCACCAAGGGACTGGGACACAGCTTGGTAAATAGGAAGTGGGAGGAAAGATACATTCTGCAGTGGTGAGGTTAACGTTTGTGAGATATTCCACCTAGCCATCACAAATGGGAAAATCTTGTCCTTCGAAGGTCGCCAGGGAGGAGTAAAGCCTCCAGTTGGCCTTAGTAAGCTGCAATTTGGATGTGCACGCAGGTGGGGTAGGAGTGGGCAAACGGATAGCACACAGGAAATGGTTGCTCCAGTAGGTGTCAGAAAGGATGGACCACTCGAGGTGATGGGCAAGCTGGGCAATGCAGAAGGATATGTCCAAATGGGAATAGGTGTGCGTGGAGTCTGAAAGATGTGGTTGCTCCTGTGTCAAGACAGAAGAGGTTAAGTTGATTAAGAAGGCTAGCCAAGAGGGCACCTCTCAGACAGGTTCTAGGAGAACCCCAAAGGGCATGGTGCGCATTAAAGTTACTGAGCAGCAGAAATGGGTGAGATAGCTGCCCAATAAGCTGAAAGAAGTCTGCCCTGGTGACTTTGAATGATGAAGGGACGTAAACAGTACAATGGGAAAAGATCAAGTGAAAAAGGGAAAGGGAAACTGCAACAGCTTGCAGAAGAGTAGTCAAGGAAAGGGGTTGACTAAGATGTCAGCTCCTATGAGCAGCATAAATTCCCCATGAGATGGGATGCTGACATCGGGAGGAGGGGGGGGCGGGTAGGTCAAAACAGACCACGAAAGCTCAAAGTGGTCATTAAGATGCAATTTTGGAGGTGTCACCTCAGTGCCTGCCGAGTACCAGCCTGCGAATACTCGCTGCTACAGGTGCAGAGGCAGGAGGAACCTGCTCCACAAGGTCCATAGAAGCATTACTGTCAGTCTGTGGAGCCTAATGCAGAAAAATGGTTGGTGGTATGATCCAGTGACACAGAGGCCAGCCAGGCGAGGGTATGACGTGGTAACACTGTCGAAGAGGATCTTCAAGTCAGCGAAGGAGAAGACCTTTCGCCTTTGTTGGACTTCTTCGAACCTTTTCAGTTAGCAGAGGAAGATGCAGGTGTTGATTGGCTGGAGGGATGTAGGAAGTCTTCGCGGGAGTATTCCTTCTGTCCTTTCTGACCTGCCAGTTGTATAGCTGGTGACTTCGCCCCATGAGGCAAAAGTCTGATGACTTGTTGCACAGCTGGGCGAGGGGACAGCAATGCTAGCATGACACTGAGTGATTTCACAACCTCAGAGCTGAATCTGAGGTCATGTGTCTGCACAGCCATGTCCTTCATGGAGCGAGATGTAGCAAGAACAGTACTGCAAGTGCCAGATGGTAGAACGCAGGGTTTGTGACTAGCCAATAACTTGCGAGCGACGGGGTAAGGTACTGTTTTCTTTACCCAGACCTCCTGGACATTCCGCTCATCAAGATACTCAGGACAATCTCGAGAGGCAGTAGCATGGTTGTCATTGCAGTTGATACAGCATGGAGAAGGAGACAGACGATAGCTCTTGTGCACATCCCTACCACACATTTGGCCAGGTGTTGACAAGAAGGTCGAATGTGGTTCAAACGATGAGACTGGTAGCAGCACAACGGGTTCAGAATGTACGATCAGCTATGATAACTTTGTAGCCTGCTATGATCTTAGACGGAAGTACCACTGTATCAAAGGTGAGAAAAAGTGTGCAGGTGGGCGCTAAGGAGGCACCTACCTATTTCATCTCCCGATGGACGGCAATGATACCCTGATCAGAGAGGTATGTTTGCATTTTGGCCTCAGTCAGACTGTTGAGTAGCCTAGTGTAAATAACACCACGGGAAGGATTCAGAGTTCTATGGGCCTCGACATGAACAGGACAGCCATGGAGAAACAAAGTGGCAAACAGTTGGTGTGCTTGAGAATCAGAAGTAGCCACCAAAAGCAAAGTGCCACTCCATAAACGAGAGCAGGAGTTCACAGGGCTGGCAATTGTACCAATACCTTTCTGAACAATAAACAGGATTTACAGTTGCGAAGGACTGACCGTCTTCAGTGCGTGAAACAATGAGGAACCGTGGTGCAGCTGGGAGGGTCTTTGAATTGGGAGCTTCATTCCATTTACATTTAGTAGAGGTGGACTGCAAAGAAGATGGCTGGCTCATTGCGAGGAAATCCCCCATCTCCAGTGGCGCGCTCCTTCCAATTGCGGCCCCCTTCACAAGGAGGGGCACCCACCTTAGGTGACTGTTCACACTTCAGCTCACATCTCCTGAACATCTGACAGAGGGACCAATTGGCAATTTAGGAAGGTAGCAGCTCAGGCAATCGCCCTTTCTTAGGCCTTGCCTGTACCAGGGGGTAAGTACAAACCCTACCTGTCAGCCCGAGACTGGGAATTACGCATTACCCAGTCACCTGTTATGCATCAGATGCATGGGCAATGACACCCAGATAAGAGAGGTATGTTTGGATTTTGTCCTTGGTCAAACCATCGAGGAGCCTAGTGTAAATAACACTACGGGAAGAATTCAGAGTTCTACAGGCCTCAACATGAACAGGAACAGGGAGGAAGAAGAGAAAAGAGGAGCCTCAAATGCCAAAGTGGAGGAAGGATAGGAGAAGGTGAATGAAGAAAGGAAATGAGAAACATTGGTGAGAGTGTTCATATGTCAGCTACAGACAGTGCAGAACATTTCCAAAAACGCACCAGACATGTTCCCCAAGAGGGTAGAAAAAGAATAGCGAGAGGACAGACATGCAGCATGGAAGGTAAAAGATGATGCCAAGACCGGGGCCCTGTGGTAGCCAAGCACAAACCCGACAAAGAGCGGCGAGGCACCAGCCCACTAAAATAAAGAGAGATTATTGTTAAGACAGGCCAGGGTCTGGATACATGTCCTGAGGATCAACTGATCCAAGACTTGACAAAGTGCTCTGTATGTAAAGAAGATGTGTACACACTGCACACTGACACTGAAAAGCTCAGAACATGTACAAACATTGTAACTAATTTAACGTAAAAAGAACCAAAAATAAGTGCTAACATGAAATTTAAATGAAGTGTGTTAATAACGTAGAAGGTGATAAACATCTGTGCTAACTGTGACTGTTGATGAACAGCAGTTGATAAATTGTGTGCAATATTGATCGTTGACCAGTACAGTGTACAGACTACGGTGATACGTCGACATAAGCCTGAGAAAAACGAACACAAAAGGAACTGTGTGTCGATATATTTGAATTGGACATGACTTACAGCACAGCAACAATGCAAATTCCTTTCCTCACGGTGGAGGCTACAAAACAAACAGTGCATGATTGCGGAAAGAATGTGTGTGAAATATAGTCTAGTATGCAGTTAGTTAGCTGTAGCAGGACACTGAAAATACTGCCTACAGGGACACGAAGTCGTGTGTGAACAAAACAGGACAGTGACTGAACAAATCTGTGATGAACTGTTTAAGCAGTGTCATGCTTACCACAAAAAGCAACCAAATCACAGACTGAGGATAATTACAAAACTGATACAAAATTTAAGGAGTGCATAATGGCAGAAACTGGCTCTGTTCTTAACAATAATCATGATTATGTAATTTCATTCCACAGACTTAACATCTGTCATTAACAAAATTTTGTTATTGCTATGTAAATGTCATTCCATGTTCACATACTGATGAGCTGTCATGCCAAGCAGACCATCATCGTGGGTGAGGACGTCTGCACGACTTCGGCCATCAGCACACCAGCAAAGCAGGCACAAGACTGATGGCCCTGGCATCAATAGCCAATGCCGTGTTCCCACCAGGTGTACCTCAACCACTGTGATGACAGGTTTCAGATGGTGTATGAGGGGTTACTCAAAAGAAACTGAAGTCAGTTTTTGGTGGGCAGAGCTTTCATAGTATCGTGTTTTGCTGCTAGGAGCACATGGGGTGAACGTTTCAGAGTCAGTAAGCTGAATGTTGTATCTGAAGGAGGTCAGGACTAGTTTTGGCAGAGTATATAATGACAAATGTCTTGTGTGATGGTCATTTTTGCACTGGCTAGTGTTCATGAACAGAAAGTGGTAGTGAAATTCAGCTTTTTACTCAGAAAATGTGGAACAGAAACTCCTGAACTGTTAAAAACTGCATACAGGGACGATGCTATGGGGAAAACTCAAGTGTGTGAGTGAATTTCCTGTCTCAAAAAAGGTGACATGTCAATTTATGATAAACTTCATTCCAGTCATCCCTCCATGGTCCGAACACATGTAAATGTTGAAAACATTTGTACAGTCATCAATGAAGATTGACAATGGACCACTGAAGAAACTGTGGAGCCATTGGGAGTGACTTGGAGTTCAGTGCAGCGAATTGTGACAGAAGATTTTGGAATGAAAAGGGTGGCTGCCAAATTCATGCCATGACAGCTAACTGCTGAACAAAAATGAGACTTCATGGAGGCAAGCTGTGTTTTGAAAGAAGAGTTGCAAAATGATCCAAACATATTTCTCAAAAATTATCACAGTTGATAAAACTTGGTGCCACACTTACAATCCTGGATCAAAGCAATAACCAAGCCACTATAAGACTTAAAGTTTATCTCGCCCCAATGAAGAACATCAGGTGAAATCAAACAATAAACAAAACTGATTTGTTTTTTTTTTTTTTCAATGTAAGAGGAGTCATCCACTTATTCCATAGCGTCAGTAAACCAGGATTTCTACTTGAAAGTTTTGAAAAGATTGTGCAACAGCAAGCGGCAGAAGTGGCCTGATTTGTGGCAGCCAGGTGCCTGGTTTTTTCATCATGCAGGGTGTACACGCAGATAAGGAAAAAAAATCCCGGATTATTCCTGGATATCCCGTTTGAAAAATATACTTTTTCCCAGGTGAAAATACACTTTTTCTGTGTTAATTGACAGTAAGTTTTTCGCAGATTTTTCCCTTGGAGTTGTAAAACTTATCAATCCTTTGAATGGTTAATGTTTTATACACTGGTGTAGAACTTCCCAAAAGGGCGAAAAAAAGGGAGAAAGGGAGAGAAGTTTTGGAACGACCTTTGATGTGCAGCAACATATACACAGCATATTTTCGTATTTCAAAAGTATAAATTTGAACTGCACCAAACACAGCACATTAATTTCCGGAGCGTTAAAATCAAGATTGCGACGTACTTTTGTATCCAGTCATATCTCATGCCACGTGATCTCGCCAGCCGATGACAGCAGATATTCAGAGCATAGGACTTGTGTTATAGTCAGCCAATAGCAAAATCACTGTTATGTAGCGCGAACACACAAAGAGAAAAGTTAATGGTTTATATTAATACACATAGTATGGCTACAAGAAAAGCTAAGCTTTCAAGTATAATATTGGTCTCGAAGATTAATAAGCTACAAGAGAAGCTAAGCTTTTCATGTAATATTGATCTTTTTTTTTTTTGCATGTGTTATACTTTAAGATGCATCACACAAATGTGCCAGTAAATTTAAAATAATGACATAAATGTCTGGTCTTCTGGGCTCGAAATTCTTGTAAGTGGCTGGTCCTCAAAGTGTTCTGTTTTATACACTCTGTGATTTAAGAAATTCATCAAACGTAACATAATTCATCTTGTGTAAAAAGAAATTCACTTTGATAGTAACACTTTTTGGACCACCATTCACAATACTGTCTCAAGACTCTTAGAAATAGGTTCAATTTAGCAGTTGCAAGAGAGCTCCAGAAAACAGGCATTACTGCGTGCGCACAGCTGCAGTGGTGTAGGAAGCCTGCATGTCTGCATGTTTGTATGTATAAAGCAACAAGAGAGCTTACATTACGCCATAAAAGAAACAAGATATCAGAGGATAGTCCAAGAGCATTGGAGTTTCATAAACCATACTACAATACATAATTCGGCTTGAGTGCATATTGTTTTTTTCCAGATTCACAAAGTAGTGGATCCCATCTGATATTAAGCTTTTCAGTGTGGTTTTTGGGATGTAAATTTTCTTGGACTACCTGTACTGTACTATCTCATAATTGGTTCTTTACAATGGCATAATGCCATACATGGCAGAAGATGAAAATGTGCACTTGAAATTCGGCAAACAGCTGGAACTAGCCAATACTGTGGAATGAAACATTTCGTTTCAAAGAAATTGATTGTCTCAGCAGTAAGATTAATAAAGCCAAATTCCTTTAGCAAACTGACAAAAATAACTCCATTGTCCTGCAAGGCTATTAATGCTTGATTGCTAATAACTTGGAAATAAAATAAAATCAGAAAACTGAAACTAGTAATATATTTTTGGCCTCCATAATTATGTGAATGTATTTTAATTCACTTGATAGCACCCAGCCACAGAAATCTGTTTTGTTTTCATTTGATGTGGGAGCTGTAAACGAAGAGGAAACAGCAAAATCACTTAACGCAAACATGGGCCACATGGAGACTAATCCCCTCCCCACTACAACTCTGCACATGCGCAAATCTGGCAGCTAGGGCGCGCGGGAGAAATGTTTCTCATTAGCATTTGGCTCCTTGCAACTACTGCCGATACAGCTAACAGCCACACTTCAAATAGCAGGAAGTGAAATGCACATTAGCCCACTGGCAACTGTGACGTCATGCTCATAGGAAGCAGTTTATTGTTATGAAGTATTACATAGTCTTCGCCCTAAGGCCTTTGACATATTTTTGCTGTTTGCAGACGTTTGTGCATGCACGGTATTTGTTGCTGTAAATGGCACATTTCCTTTGCCACTAAAGTTTTATTTTTCCCCTCTTGTTTATGTTTTATTGCTGCAGTATCATTCACCAGTAGCGGAATACAGTAACATTCTTTGCTAGAGAATTAATTCTTACAAGTCAAAATTACAAAAATCTAACTGAAAGCTAAAACAATGAAAAATTGCCGGAATTCTGAAAAATTCCCTGGTTTTCTCCTGGATGAAAAACTTCCCAGGTTTTTTTCCATATTTTCCAGTTGTCTGCGTTGCATACACACTGATCATGACAATGTCCATGCTCAAAACTCCTGTCTGTATGACAATTCTTGACTAAAAGCGGTGTGACCCCTGCCCCTCCCCTCTTACACTCATAGGACCTTGCCCCCATGTGACTCTTTTTTGTTTCCTAGAATGGAAAGAGACATGAAAGGAAAGCATTTTGCTGATGTTGCTGAAGCACTGTCGAGCATCACAACAGATGAACTTAAATAATGTTTTCACAAATGAAATAAAAGATTAGACAAGTGCATTAGTTCAAGTGGAGAGTACTTTGAAGGGGATTGAAGGTTTGTGCTTCAGATGTGAATAAATAATTTAAAAATCACAGGAAGTGATAACAGTTACTGAGAATGACTAAAATTGCTTGTAATACCCCTTGCAAAAGTCTTTAACATATTTTTTTCTGTATATGATTAAAAATCAGATATTTACTGGTGATGAAAAGTGTACATGTAACATCAACATGGTTAAAATATTTACTATTCATGTATCAGGTACTATCTGTAAATATTTTGTGTATGATGTAATACAGTTTAATATCTGAACTTTGCATAGTGATCAACAATCATTACCTGGAAAAACAAACATTGACACAAATGTGCTTTTTCTCAAACACATAATGATAAATACTTTCATGATTTGTGCAAATGATAAAAAAAATGCTAAATATTATGAAATTACAATTTTGTAATTGAAATGTAAACATGCAAAAGTCAAATGGCATAGTCAGTCTGTTCTGTCCTGGTTTGATTTAGGATTCTCCACTGACCTAGCCCATATGGGACAGCATGAATAAAGTAATTTTTCCAAGAAAGTCAATAACAATACTGTTGTGTTAAAATGAAGAAATGCTGCATGTAACAGAACTTAATATAAGGACAAAACAACAAAAAACCCTGATATAAAAAGTGAGAAATGTGTAATATTTTTTGTTTAATGGATGTATGCATATGAACCCTAATATGTGAAGGAATACATTAAGACTGGAACTAAGATGAAAAAGAATATAAATCAAAGTAAAATACATACAGTATCAATGGAATTCTAGTCACAAGTATTAGCAAAACAAACATATGCTCGTAGAACTCCTGAGAGCTTTATAGTGTCTCCATTATTTGAGGGAGGTGGGGGTAGGGAAATAATGCAGGAAATAATTCAAATAAGACAATAAGCAATTTTGTGGTGTGTTAACATGTGAAATGAGTAAAGACATTCTTTAATGAATATAGAAATACCTTTTGATATGTCGACATGGAATAAGCAGAAAACTGTGTAATCTATGAGAAAGACAAATTGTAATATCACTTGTCTTCTTCATCAGGAGAACAATACAGAACACTTATTCTCTGAACTGAAGAGAATACAGTTTTATTGTGTACTGATTGGTTGCAAAGGTGTCAATAATTGCTTTAAAGTGAATATATGTGTTAAACAGGTTGTTTGTGTGTATTTAAGTAGTGCTAGAAAACCTGCTCCTTGTCAGATAAATAACATAACCACTGCAGAGTAACAGATATAATTATGGTCAATATTAACCACATATCTGATGATGTAGTTGTACAACAAAAGCACCAGAATGCGACAACCTAACAAATTGGTAGTCATAGAACATTGCCTGTTGAAATTACATGGAATGAATTACAACCACACTAAAGTTCTTACATTGGGAGTATGTCATTACAGAGTCTATTGAGATTCGAGTAAGGAAACTGATGATCAGTTTTGCAGTGGCTACATCCTTAGTAATCCCTGGGAACCAGCAATTATTTTGATTAAGACAAGAAAGGGAGGTATACCACAATGAATTGACTTTGGGGGGGGGGGGGGGGGGCAGGCAGAGGGGAGGAGTGGGGGAGGGAATGTTGAGTGCAGAGAGTGGCCAAGTGGCAGGTAAAACAGAGGGGTGCGGGATGAATGAGAAGAGAAAAAAGCACCACACCAGATGATGGTAACATGATTGCTTGCTGAAATATCGAGCTCATTGGACACGGGCCTTTCACCAGCAAACTATATCATCATGGGATATAATATTTTTAACTTAATGATTAGCTCCACAGACATTTACTTTGTCCATTACACTGATATGTGGACAAAAACACAGCAGAAGAAATGGAAGAAAAGGATTAAACTAAAAACATGTGTAATGCAACATTTCTCACTTATCTGTATGTAATTAGATACACAAAGTTTGGAAACATACCTCTTGGAAATTCCCACACATGGTTATCACGTAGTCACAGTTTTATAGGAAGTATCCACATTACATAACATTGTTTTTTCTTGAGGTTTGCAGACATGACACTTAATTAGTATTTTCAGGTTTGATGATTATTATTGACTTTCTGTTCTTAGAAAAAGGGTGTACTTGTGATGAAATGTATTTTTTTACCAGATTTTTCCATATCATAGGAACAATAGGCTGTTTCTCATCAGTGTTTTTGAATTCAACTGGGATCTATAGAAGCCCCAAGTTGACAGAGTACATAGAAACCTCATTAATTTTGCCGAAAACTTGTTTTTTCTTTGCATTTTGTTTGCTGGATTATGTACCTGTAAGGTGACCAATCGAGATTACAGATTCTTTTGTACCACAGTAATTTGAAATCATTAGTGATTTTTTTCTGTTGCTGATCTTGATATAGTGGTGCAATGCACTCACAAAAATCAGAATCTTCCATTTCTCTTTGGGGCACTACTGAGAAGAGTACTGTCATCTTTTAAATGAAATGATGGCCTTCAAATTTTATTGCTCCAGTGGAAAGTCTGTACTGATTTTCCACATGGTTCCTTAGATGCCATTTAGTTTTAGAAGCACCCATTTCGAGTTGAAAAAACAAAATAAACTGTCACGTATTGCTTCTGAGACTTTAAACTTATTGGTAAGACTGAGAAACAATGTCCTCCGTCTGTTTACTTCTGATATTGTTCCTGATTATTTTTGTATTAGCGCTTGCTATTCAGGTCTTAAACCTTTTGGGTCAAATTGAAATCAGTCCACAACCGATTATATTGAGATACGGAACCAATGGTCGGAAAAGTATATTTATTTTGTTATAAGGCATTAATGAGTTTTGTGTCCTTAGCTGAGGGTCTCCCTCGGTATTTGTCAGGATTACTATGGGCCTCAAGTCTGTGAGGTACAGAAATACGTGAACTACAAGTTATCAGCCATCACCATTTTGTTTCTATGAAGACTTTTATAATAACATGCTCGCTACACCAGCTCGTCATAACTGTGTCTGATGTTCTACCATGAACAAATACAGATTTGTCAATATTCCATTGTGAGTCCAAAAAGGCATAATTCCGTGTCGGAATCATGCGCACTGAAAACTGTTCTGCCCGTGCAGGCACCAGTGACACGACGTGACCATTGTGTGTGTGCGGCACTCTGTGGCCAGCGTATGCTGACACCACAGTTCCCCAGCATTCCAAGAAAACACCAGCTCGCACTTGTACCCGCACTTGGCAGCTGTGTCCAAGCCTGTGACACTTACACTACAACCCCCAAAGAAGATGAGCTACTGAATGTGGCTCAAGATGACCACCTGGACATCATAAATCTGTTTCACCAGTTGCTGCATCAAAAGGCGTTGCAACGTTGGTCTCATTTGCAGACACAGTAACGATTGGTACTGATGAGCAGGCTTTCAAGTCACAAATTGGTACACGACATATGCTGTAGACACAAGACACACTGATAAAAATAAGAAGAATACAATACTGACAATTAAGTATGGATTAACATTATTTGAAGATTCAAAAGACTTAATCCTATTTGCTGCTTGATTGAATTTCAACTAATTGTCAGTAGTCATTATATCTTCTTGGATAATCATAATTACCGTATTTACTCGAATCTAAGCCGCACCTAAAAAATGAGACTCGAAATAAAGGGGAAAAAAAAAAAAATTCCCGAATCTAAGCCGCACCTGAAATTTGAGAATCGAAATTCAAGGGGAGAGAAAAGTTTTAGGCCGCACCTCCAAATCGAAACAAAGTTGGTCCATTGTAATATGAGAGACAATTTAGGTCTAATTAATGACGATACAGCTACAGTAGTTTGGTTTGAGTCGTAAGCTTAGCAGTTAAGCGTTACCAGGTAGCCATTGCTATGCGTCAGGCACTCCGTCCTTATTTATACGGGTACCCTTCCTTTTTTCACGTGCTTCGTCTGGTTTGAATCGATTGCTTATTTTGCTTTGATCTAATAAGTGCCGTTTTCTTTGTTATATGTGCTTACGTCACTCTACGCTGAAAATTCATTACTGTACTGTGTCATGCATTGTTTGTCGCATTCTGATAGTGCGTGTTTACGGCCTGTCTCCGCTCGCGGCATGGCTTGCTTTTGTGTGCGCTACCGCCGCTTTAAAAGAGAGAGAGAGAGAGAGAGAGAGAGAGAGAGAGAGAGAGAGAGAGAGAGAGAGAGAGAGAGAGGAATCGTCTCATTAGTGAAACAATGGCAAGAGACTGCTATTTGTTGTTACTTACACTGCTGCTTTCTTTGATAATGATCAACAAGAACCAAATAATAAACTGCATGTGATAGAACATGTTCTGAACGAGAGTTAGGCGAAAATTTTTCTCTGTTTGAAAATCTTTGCGGCTGCTTCTTTAGTACATCAAATTCTGCACAGAAATTAGTCATCTTAGATTTAAAAATCTAGTCAGTTGCCGTGCTTCATCTCCGACTGTATCACTATTAGGCATAAGAATAATACGAATATAAACATGACACGATATGTATATTCTTCCACGTTTGCTGTTGTCTCACTCTAGGTTCGTAGTTTATTAGGCAGATAGGATTTAAATGAGATAGCAGCAAACACGAAAGAATACATGGCAAAATGTTTTTATTCGTATTATTCTTATGGTGAGGAGAATACTGCATGTGATTCACATTTCATCAGGTTCCTATTAGTAACCATCTCTTCTCACAGGTAGGAAAAAATTCAGAACGTAGGGTTGGCCATATTGACAAACATCCCAAACAGTCTTGCCAGTCGGATTTTCGTAGTACATTGAAAATCTGCTACATTCGAAGATGAACAATACGGAATTTGTATTTACTTCGTTGGATAATGTATGAAAATGCAGTGGTCAAAACTCGGGGCGGAGAAAAAGGGTCGTCTTCCACCTTTTTTTTTTTTTAATTTATTTACTGACGCAGAGGTTTCGGCACCAGTATTTATCTTTGGGCCTACAAAGCATGCCTGTGTAGCGCTACATATATTCGACGGCAGAAGTTAGTTGTGGCGGCACCTACCAACTTTTTTCAGAACTTCCGCTTGCTTTGCACTCGATTCTAAGCCGCAGGCGGTTTTTTGGATTACAAAAACCGGAAAGCAGAAGGCATATAAAACAGATCACATGATAAATCACAATGTGTGTCATTTAAAATTAATCCAATAATGTTTCATTTGAGTGTGATAGGTTGTTCCTGCATACCAGAGGCTGTACATCTAAATGTGATACCGAGAATTGAATTGAAAGAGTAAATTGTACCTTCAGAACATCATTTAAGAAATACTTGATGCAAATGCTTTAACTTCCCTGAGCAATCATCTCTCAGAGAATTATTCATAAACAATTCTTTCTCACAGCTATTCACTCTACTGTCTAAAAATACTGTTGATCCTGAGCAAATTAACTTATGACTACATGTATGTAAAAACAGATCTTGCTCATTTAGAGATAAAAAATACCTTCGATCCTTACTGATCAGTAAATAGTCCTTTACCTGATACACGACACATGAGGGTCTTTGCACATTCCTTAATACACTTATTTCATTAGACAGGTTAATTGAATTCATACTAGGCTGTTGTCCAAGGGCTACAATTTTGTCTTTAATGACCAGTAGATCTTGGCTTGTTAAAGTGCCAAATACAGTATGAAGGACACTTCCTCAAAAATCAAACCAGGCACATTTGCACCTAATCAAGATATTGTGTGGTAAAAGGTTTAAGAAACAGTTAATCTCTTTTTCATAATTAGCAAATGTAGACTCTACCTGCATTCTGCCAGTTTTCCAACTGTTATACCAAGACATTCCCATTTCCAAAACAGTGTCATTATCTTTGACTGAACAAATCAAATTAATTTGCTTCTTAACAGAACTGAATTGTTGTTGAATCTCGCTCAAGTTGTATTCAAGTACAATCTTAGCATTATTTGTTGGAAATACCATGTCTGATCGTGATTCAAACAAAACACCTGTTGTCTGTGGTACTATTTCTATAGCATTAATGGAACACATTGTCATAGTAAAAATTAGAATTGTGGTAAACATGGTTAATTATTTCTAAACACTAGGGTTACACAATGAATAGAACACAAATGTGTCTTGTGTGGTAACCTGTGGAAGAAGATAAACTTGCGCATTTTATGTAACAGCTGCACTCTATATTTGCACAACACATTTGTATATGTACATGGTTGAGAAATAAAACACAAGTTTTACACTCATTCACACTACACATCTCTACAAAGATTGCAGGGGTGTCTGGGATTGGATCACTCAGTTTATAGCGACGGCTTGTCCTCAAAGTCTCGACTGCGACCTTGTGCTGCTCATGTCCTGGATTTAGGAACAGCTTGTTGGCCCCTAGGTCGGTCCTCACCATCCTCTCACAATGCTACAGGAAGTCTACGTAGAAATGGCTTTACATAATTGATATGAACGACTATTGAATGAAAAGGCAGTTGGAGCTTAAGAGTGACTGGCAACAGCACCTCCAAGATCAGTTATCCTTTCCAAAACTTATTAAACTTTTTAACCTGACTCTTCTTTAACACCACGTTGCTCAGATAGATAAGATCTCCGACGCGGTACTGTTGTGCAACTGCTTCGCGATTGTGTTGTTTTACTTGCTGCAGAAAAGATCGATGATTCTGCCGTTTACTGCCTTCCATGCCTCCTTTAGCTTGCATGCTAATTCCTTTACGTGCTCATTGCTGATTCCAGCAGTCAATCGTGCAAAGTCCAAGAGTGAATGCATCCTTCTTCCATATACAATTTCGTACGGGCTTAGGCTATTTGATGAGCGCATTTTTGCATGTAAGCACTCACGACATATGGAAGACACACATCCCAATTGTCATGCTTGCTTCTTATGTAGTGGCTACCATCTTAATGATTGTCCTGTGAACTCATTTAACATGTCCATTTCCTTCTGGGTGTGCCAACGTAGTTCTTAGTTCCGTTATTTGTATTAGCTTACAAGTCCGTTCAAGCAATTCCCTCATGAAATTTGATCCTTGGTCACTAATTATGCTTAATGGTGATCCAAATTTTAAAATCCACTCTTTTACAAAAACCTTAGCCACAGTCTCAGCACTCTGATCAGGTATTGGTATCTTGAGAAGATTTCAGGAGAAATGATCTAAAATATGTATTTATTCCCATCTTTAGTCTTAGACAAAGGTCCAACGACATCAAGTCCAACTCTTTCAAATGGTTAACTAGTCTCTGGCAGTCATGGTAACAATGCCTTAGTTTTTCCCAAATTATTGAATCTGTTGCAGGAACAAATTGTGAAACAAACTCAGTAATGTCAGCTTTATGCCTTGGTCACCAATATACATCAGCTATTTTAATGTTTGTTGCTTTCTTGCCACAGCGTCCAGATAATAAAGAATCATGTTGCTCCATCATTATTTGCTCTCTCATGCTTTCCAGAATAAGTAGGTGGTTTCCTTTTGCTAGTGATCTTGTACAGCACTCCATCTATTTAGACAAAACATTGATTATTTTTTCATATTTTGTATTGTGGATCCTCCTCCTGAGCTTCTTTTAACTCTTCCTTTGGACTTATTGTAACACAAACATGTACCTTTAGGTCACCATGTCAGCATTTACAATGATAACTTTAAACTGAAACTCACACAGTCTCAAAGCCCACCTTGTTCGTCTGTAACTTGAGTCCTTTAAGCTCAATAGCCATTTAAGTGTGGCATGGTCTGTAATCACTGTGAATTCTCTTCCTGTCAAAAAACATCTGTTATGTGTTGTACCATAAACCAAAGCACAAAGCTACTTTTCTGTTGTTGTATAATTACATTCTGCTTTGTTTAATTGTCTGGAAGCAAATGATATTCGGTATCCATGGCCATCAATTTCTTGAGACAAAATAGCACAGACATCAAAATTTGAAGAACCATCTGTTGAAAGACTGAAGGGCATCATGAAATCAGGATAGGCTAAAACTGGAGCTGTTGTTAGGGCAGTTTTAAGTTCTTCCACTCGCTTCATGCATTCTGTTGAACAACTGAATGTAGTTCCCTTTTTCAGCAGCAGTGTCACTGGGTGTGCTATATTTGCATAACCGGCTATGAAACACCTATAGAAATTTGCCAATCCCAACAATGATTGTAACTTCTTTAAATTATGTGGTTCCGGCAAATTCTTGACAGCTTCAATTAATTTTGGATTAGGACAGATGGCTTCACTAGTTATAAAATGTCCAAGGTAGTTAACTTGATTTTATGCTAAGTGACATTTATCTTATATGCTTGAAAATTGCTTGAAGTCTCTTAGTATGCTGCTTCATGTTTTCACCAAAAATTATTAAGTCGTCGAGGTATACAAGAGATTGTGTTGGTGTGGTAAAACGGAATCCATCAGGTGTTGAAAGGTGGCTGCATTGTGGAGTCCAAATGGCAAACACAAGCATTTATACACTCTTGTAGTTGTAACAAATGGAGTTTTCGCTAGATCATCCGGACGCACTGTCAGTTGATGATATCCACTTGTTAGATCATAAACTGAAAAAATTCAACATCTGTGCAAGTAATCCAGGGTTTCTATCAGGTACAGTAAGGAGTAAATGTCAGGTGTGGTTACTGAATTGAGAGCAAAATAAAACAAGCAAAAAGGGAAATGTGGTTCTCCGGAAAAAGATTTCTTCTTAACAATGACAACCGGTGAACACCATGGCTGATCTGCAGGATCTCTTGCTTCGATAATTCTCGCTTCCATTTCTTCTATCAGCCTTCTCTCACTGAATGGTATTATGTAAGGTCTCTGAGTGATCTGTGCTGTATTTCCAGTATGTATACAATGCTGAACCAGATGAGGACAGATAAATTTGAATGTTCTTGGAAAAGATCTGCATACTCCAAAAAACAGGCACTAAAATCTTCTGCTCTTCATCTGTCAAATGTTCTATTTTCTGCCAAATCTTGCTCTTTATTTCATTATTAATTTTGACCCCCGATTGCAATTTTTCGGTACCACTAGAAAAATCTGTCTTCATAACTGCGACATTTGAAACTGTATGACATCAATTTTAATTATGCTCAACACTTCAGCAACTTTCTTTCCTCGCAGCAATATAACATCTTTGTTGCTCATGTTCAGTATTGTTATTGGGACTCTAGCTACATTCTGTCTCACCACTATAGCTACTCTAATGCTTCTGGCAACATAACAACACATTTTGTCCAGTAACTCACATTTATCCGACCATTCGGTCAATAACAAAGTTCCTTCTTTGCATCGGGGTGACTTGACTTTGACATAGATTGTTTTCCTTGTTCCCTGGCAATTTTGCTGAGGCTGATCAATCTGTACATCGACTTGGAGGCGGTTGGGTTGATCGATCCCACGATGTCAGTGTTGCTGCTCCTTTGAGTATGATCTGAAGAATGATTTCCTAGGTCGTAGTTTTCACGGCCTAGTTTGATCCTTCTATCTGTGACAAATACCTCTTCCCCCTAAGTGGACAAGAAATCAAATCCAAGTACACTGTCATATGCATTTCATTATTTGTAACTACTTGCATCCTAGCCATATATTTTTCTATGCTTGTTCATAATTCTATGTCATCCTCTCTGTGGTTATGTAAATTCCCATCATTTAACCCACATATCAGCTTTGGATGTCTTAACATACCTGTTTTGTCAATATAACACTACATTAGTGAGGTCTGCGCTCCTATGTCAATAAGTTGCTTGATCTGTCGTCCACGATATACAGCCCCTATCACAAAGTCACTATCGATCTGATTTTCGGTGAAGCTGACAGGAATCACTATCTTGGGCAGAGGGCGGACAATGTGATGGCCCATATGTCCCCGTTCTCATTTAACGTTCTGCCAGGTTGTCTGTTGCTCGGATTACCCTTTCTTTTATTGTGGCAATCTTTCGCTATGTAGCCCTGTAGCCCACATTTGTCGCGAATTCAGTTTTCCTTACAGCCTTTAGCTTTATGACCAGGCTTGTTACATCTGGCTCTACATTTGTGTTGAATAAGCGATGCTCTTCTTTTCATACATCATTTGGCTGTCTTAATGCATCCACAAAGCTAACAGCTGCGTCTACTGCTTCCTGAAAAGTTTTACATAGTGCAAATCTGACAGCTTTGCTTACTTCCTTGCCATACAACCCACAAACGAATGTATCTAAAGCTCTCCGATTGGCTTTGAACAACTGAATGCGACTCTCATTCTCGTCTTCGAGCAGCTCATATTTTTGAGTGTTAGTGTTTCGAATTCGGTCAGAAAACTGATCAATACATTTGTCCTGTCACATCCGCAGACTATGGAGTAGCTTCCTGTAGAATCTGATATCATTTTTGTGTTTGAATCTCTGAACAACTGTCGCTTTGAATTCATTGTAATC
Source organism: Schistocerca nitens (assembly GCF_023898315.1). NCBI lineage: Eukaryota > Metazoa > Arthropoda > Insecta > Orthoptera > Acrididae > Schistocerca > Schistocerca nitens. Next base: position 1,012,916,409 of record NC_064614.1, on the reverse strand, counting down.
TTCTGATTTCACACAAGTGGGCTCCGCGCTGATGAAATCTTGTGCAGCTTCTTGAATTCTGAATTTAGCAACTGCTAATTTATCTAAATCAGTCCATGAACCCAACAAGGCAGCTCCCTCAAGTTTACAGAAGAATACTTTTACTCCTTCCTCAGGTTTATCACTAAACACTGGTACTGATGGCAATAATGAGAAATTTTTTATCAGGCCAGCACTGCAAGAGCTATCATTTGACAAGTCATGTGAAGGGCTGTGCCACAAAATCATTCTCTTACAGCAAAAGTTTTACGAATCCATCACTGCCTTTTGTATTGGAGTCACATTTGAGTAGAGTAACCTGAATTCCAGCATTGGGTGACTCCTTGTTGTCGAATGACATCCACGATGCTGCTGCTGCTTCACCACGGAAATATGCCAGGAACTCAGAAATTCTCACACATCGCTGCACCTTCTCAGGGCTGCAGGATTTCCATTAATGTTCCCCATGCTAACACCACTTTCATTAGGTGTTAATGAGGTTTGTATCCTCGACTGAGGGTCTCCCTTGGTATTTGTCAGGATTATTGCGAGCCTTTGGTCCATGGGGTACAGAAATAAGTGAACTACAAGTTATGAGCCACCACCACTTTATTTCTAAGAAGACATTTATAACAACATGCTCGCTATGCCGACTGGTCATAACTGTGTCTGATGTTCTACAATGAACAAATACAGATCTGTCAATACTTCATTGCGGGTCGAAAAAGACATAGTTCTGTGTCAGAACCATATGTGTTGGAAACTGTTCTGCCTGCGCAGGCAGCCAGCAATGTGATGCTACTACTGTGTGTTTGAGGCACTCTGTGGCTGCGTCCAAGCCTGTGACCCTTACAGTGTTATGGAAATACACAGTGTACACTGCATAACAACAACATGGCTCATAGTTGCCTCCCCGTTTGACTGGTCCATGTTACCTGGTGTTCCTGTGAGATGTCCCACCACTGTTCTTGGAGACTGTATCCCTTGTTGTTCGCGAAAGGGTGTGTTTTCAACACAATGGAGCACCAGCCCACTCCGATCTTAATGTCCACAAACACGTGAGCAACACACAACCTCATCGCTGGATTGGATGGGGAGGCCCTGTCCCATGGCCAGCATGAAAGCTGCCTGTCTCCTACTCGAGCAGACACCAGGGATCTTTGAGAGAGTGTAGCAGAACTTCATTAGCCTTTGACATGTATGCGTTGGCATTGCTGGTCATCATTTTGAACAGTTACTATGAGCTACATTGTTGTCATGGGGTGTTTGATACCTATGTCCATAACACAATAAATACCAGTTTCTGACCATTGGTTTCCTATTTAAATATAATTGATTGTGAACCCACTATTATCTTTTTCAATTTGATGCTAAAGGTTTAAGACATCCTGTATAAAACAACCTTAACTCTCAAGTGTTCGTATTAGTAGCTTATAATCCATTACTTCACTGAAAAGCATTATCTCGAAGGGACGTTAATACCAAAACAGCATCAGTTCAAAGCAATTGTAGGGCTTGGCACACAAAACCCAAAATTATATAACTTAAGAACTTCCACACATTTTCCCCCAAAAGCTGTGTAGAGGAAGGTGTTTATCAACAAGTTACTTTTATTCCATCATATGATTCCTATAAGTGCTGTGACAAACAATATTTTGAGTTCTTCCAGTGACATGAGTGTCCAAAAAATATTCTAGCTAGCTTCCTTGTCATAAAACTACTACTATACCTTTGAGTATAGTATACTTTGTGTAACTTTGTGCTACTGTACCTTTTCTCAATCATGAAGAGCAGGCACACTTTGCACCATTTTACTACAGTAGCTGATGCATTAAGATGCAGCAGACCGCAGTGTTCCCAATCGTTTAGCAGATGAGCCATGCCTGCCAAAGGTTGGTCTACCTTTACATGCCACGCTAGTATGACAAAATTGTTGACAATTGATACATCATGCGGGATTGCCTATATGTGGATAAACATTGAGGGTTATAAACTTGATGTAATGTTCTGGTAATTTTGGTGGATTAAAGTAGTTATGAAAGCAGTAGTCTTTTCTAATTCTCCATTTATCTTCTTCATAATGCTTCTCAGTTTAAAAACACCAACTTCTCCTTATGCCCACCCGTAGCAGCTCTTTTGTACCAAGTTGCATAATAACTTGGCAGCTGTCAATGGCTTTGCTAGAACTTAATGCAGTGTACACTTCAGTGATGGCACATGCTCCTCAAGCTTTATTTAAGCATTTAGTCACTTGGATAGCTCTCATTATTTATATTAGATGTTATGTACACGAATACTTGATTGAAAAGGAGACACTCCAGTGGTTCATGAATGTAAAAGAAGAAGAAGAAGAAGAAGAAGAAGAAGAAGAAGAAAGGCGAGGTTTGTGAACGGTTCAGTTGCATCTTTTAACAATCATAAATGCAAGGTTATTACTACAATTTACCACTCCAGCTTGTTTATTCTGTAGAGTGTGATTACTCGCCAGCAGGCACCTAAACTGCTGGAAGCATTTCAGTTAGAAACTGTACACCCCATAAAATTCACATGAGTATTTGGAGGAATAGTGTGCCTATGTAGGTAAGTGGTCAACATGCCTGACTGCTGTGCAGGGGAAAGAGGTTCCATTCCTTGTACTGCTATAGATTTTTTGTTGGTGGGAAGATTGAAATGGAGTGCACTCATCTTCATGATGCCAACTGAGGGTGTACTTGAGTGAGAAGTAGCTGGTACAAGGTCTGGGACAATGACAATGGTCAGGAGAGCAGCATGTTGCCTCTGTCGCCCCCTCCATTCTCCCATACTGATTCTTAATTACGTCACTGCCAGAGGATGCACACAGTGGCTAATCGGTACTGATTGGCCTGCTAGGATGATTAGCAATTCTGGTATCTGGGGGATTCAAGGTCAATCCAAAAAGAGTTCCACATTATCTGTACAAACCTAATACGATTGTTGTAGGTGCACCAGAGGTTACCCACAAACAACTATTTAGCTTCAACAACCACCCATACCATCAGCACAAAGCACACTTTGGAGATGAGTTTTTTAAGTTGAGAACAATCATAGGTAGTTAAGCCAGAACCCTGTGACACACAATGTTTTGCCAGTGTACTGCATTGCAGTCACTGAATCATGCCAAGACACTACAATTATAGTGCACACTAAATCTCAGCCCAGAAACTTCAGGTTCACTAAACTCGTATCCATTGAAAACTAGCTAACATCCCTCAGCTGCTCTCAGCTTGACTAAAATAATGGCAAAAATGTGATGATTACAAGGCTCTCTGGAACAACTGTGGAAACATTACAAAATGAAGGAAAAATTAGTTTCTTTGAGACATGCATTAGTTTCAATTATTAGAATGCAAAAAATACTTCCTTCTTCAAAGAGATCATACTGTAATTCATGATTATTTGCCAACAATGAGTATTTTTCATTTTTGTATATAACATAAAATTAATTAAAAACCAATATTCAAGTGAGGCTGACAGGTATGATATCCCAATCCATTTAGACACCTGAGTGGAGGACAAAATCATACTTTGAAGCAAAGATAAAGTGTAAGTGTACCCACATACAATGATGTTTACATCCTTTCCCTCTAAACTACAAAAGACAGTGTAACAAACACCAATTATAGCAGAAAAAAGAAAATGAAAAAATTATAGTTTGATGATCCAGGGCATCATAAGAAAAGCTGAACAAGAAATATAAAAAGAATTGTTAGAAAAGAGGATTGTTCTGCTCCTTCTCAAATAAATATGATAAAGATATAACCAGAAGAATTACATTGCTATCTTGTATGGGAAATGTTCTAAAAGAAACAGCCAACACCATGCAGAGCCCTGTCCCACAAACACCTTCATTCAAAACTTATTGTACTCAACCTTTAATTCTGGCAAAACTAAGTCCTGTGCTTCACTGATCTTTGCAGGGGTCTTCTGTATTGACTTGACAATGCAGTGGATGTGGTAACCAATGCTGGAAATAATGATTGCAAAGTGATATATACATCACAGTCTCACACAACGCAATAATTTATATCTCTGTTAGCTTGCCACTGCTTCAATCACTTAGTGCAGGAAACTATTTATTATACTTGTGTTAATGCTCCCAAATACAGCTTTACTTTTTAATTACTGTGCAAAACTACTTCTGCAAGCTAGAAACTATACTTTTCAACCTATTTTCTAAAGTTCTAGGATACATTAACTTAAAATTCTGCCCTCTCAATAGTATGACAGATAAAATACCAACTCACTCTTCTGTCTTAAATCAAAACCATCCAGAAAGCATCTACATCTACACATATACTCCACAACCCACCGTATGGCCCGTTTATGGATGATACACTAGAGCAATGACTGCAAATGTCCAATGCATTTTGTAAATCAACTTAGTTAATAAGAAGTGAAAAGTACCAACATGATCATATCACTGAAATTTTATCAAACAGATAACGCAACAGTTTATTTACTTCGGATACATTTTCAGAAAAAAAAAAAGACAAGAAGAAAGCCTGGGTAATTTGAACAACACCTATGTTTTGCAAGAAGTGGTTGTATAATGTTAGATACATTACAGCTCATAATCAGAAAATGTTTTGTCTGATCTCCATTTTAAAATTCAGAGTTATAGTAATTAATTTAAATTTCTTGTCTATGACCCATATCAACAGGATTTTATCTCCATTGACAATATAGATAAATATTTTAATTTATCACGTGAATTTGTTAATGCAATTTTAACAAAATATAAAAAAAAAAAATCAAAGCGTTGCCTCTTAAAACTGTTTGATTGCTTGACCTTCAATACATATAACTTTTCCACTTGGATGCATCCAAACTTAAAATGAGTGGGATATCAACTTTCTAAACAGCATGGATCTTCAAGTAACTCATCACTACAAATTTTCAAAAAGGAAGAACTGATTAATTACTGCATATTCATACAGTGCAGGCTTTCATGGTAATAAGGCTGGGACAGCCAGAGGCAGTGGTCAAGCAAGCAAGAGGTGTGCTTGCTTGTGTGAATGCGTGTGCGTTTTCCTTTCCGAAGAAGGCTTTGGCCGAAACTTCAATGTGCTTGTCTTTGTTGTGCCTTTCTGTAACTGAACATGTCATCTTTATGATGAGTAGCAACACATCCTTTTCATAATATTGTTGATATTACAATATGGACTTTTTCACTGTTCTGGGACTTTTCCACTGTTCTGCTACCCAATTTTACTTTTGATTATGGTCATCTTACAACCTCTCTTCAAGACACTATCAGTCCCATTCAAAAGCCCTTCAAATTCCTTTGTCATCTCTGACAGAATTAAAATGTAATGGAAGGATCACAAAATTTTTTATCTTATCCCTTTACAAATTTCTCCTTAGTTTCCTTCACAGCTTGATCAACGTACAGATTGAATAACACTGAGGATAGCCCACAGCCCTGTCTCACTTCCTTCTCAACTATGGTTTGCCTTTTATGTGTTTCAGCTCTGCAGTCTGGTTGTTGCACAAGTTGTAAATATCCTTTTGCTCCCTGAATTTATCCTTGGTATCTCCAGAATTACAAAGAGACTAGTGCAGTCAACATTGTCAAAAGCTCTCTCTAAACCCACAAGTGTTATAATACACACAGATTTACCTTTCTACAGTTAATCTTCTAAAAGAAGTCATAGGGTCAATATCGCCTCGCATATTTCTACACTTCTCCTGAACCCAAACTGCTCTTTCCCATTGGTGCCCTCAACCAGCTTTCAAGTCTTCTGTAAATTATTCATATCGGTGTTTTGCAAGAATGACTTATTAAACTGATGGTTTTGTAATATTCAAACCTTTCAGTGCCTACTTTTTCTGGAACTAGAATTATTACATTCTTCCTGAAGTTTGAAGGTATTCCCCTGTCACCAGATGGAATAGTTCTGTTATGGATGGCTTTCCCAAGGATATCAGTCATTCTGAGGGAACATCATCTACTCCAAGGCCCTTGTTTCGACTCAGATCTTTCATGCTCTGTCAAATTCAGCTCACAGTATCATATCTCCCATTTTGTCATCATATATTTCCTCTTCCCATTCTGTTGTCTTAATTTCTCTCATAGAGCCTTCTCTTCTTTGTTTAATATTGGCTTGCCATCTGACTGTGAGCTGTTAATATTCATACAGCTCCTTTTTTCCCAAAGATCTAGTTTTTCTATAGGCAGTATCTATCTTTCCCCTAATTATAAATGCTTCTGCAGCCCTGCATTTGTCCCCTGTCCATTCATCCTTAGCAATTTTGCATTTACTGCCAAACTCATTTTTTAGATGTCTGTATTCCCTTTTGTCTACTTCATTTTCTGCATTTTTATATCTTCTTCTTTCAGTAGTTAAATTCAATACCTCTTGTTTAAACACAGAGTTCGACTAGGTCTTGTCTCTTTAGCTACCTGATCGTATACTGCCTTCATTATTTCATACCTCCCCTGTTTCAGTCGAATGTTGCCTAAGGCTTCTTCTGAAATTCCCAGTAATCCTCGATTCTTTCAACTTACCCAGTTCCCATTCCCTTAATTTGCTGCCTTTATACAAATTCCAAAGTTTTAGCACACAGTTAATAAATTATGGTCAAATTTCACATCTGTCCCTGGCAATGACATACAGTTTAAAATCTGATTTCAAAAGTTTGTTAAACATTAAAATTTATTGACACATAACATCAAGCTGGTTTCAACCTTAGAGGCCATTTTCCAGTGGTCTTAGCAAATTGAACATAATATGTGCCTCAAACTCTTATTCTACTTCCCCAGTCATTCTCTCAATGTTCAGCAAAGAGCATGACCAAAATTTAAAACACTTGAGTAATTAATATAAAAACATTTTTGAACAATAATTCTGAGAAAAATGATTTTGTGTAACTAATATAAAAACATATTGAGTACAACAATTATAAAAATAATGATTTTGTGTTATTGAGCATAACAACAAGGCCATCATAGACCATGAAATTACCATTCATGATTAACGTGATTAAAACACTTTGAGAAAAAATAGTAATTTTGACACTCTTGTTAAATTTCATTGAAAACAGTACAGACGAAAACTATAATCAAAACTTTCTGGTGGGTATTGCATGTATGCAAACATATACACAAGTTAAGCAATAATAGACATGCATACTGAAAAAATTACACAATATGGCCAAGTTAACTGCTTAAAAATGGCTGAGGCAGCCACACTGCCACACAATAAACTCTCCCTCTAGACTTATAGGATGGGTACAGAGTTTTACACAACACATAAAAATCATAATACAGTCACTTATTCCAGTCATGGGTGGGAACTAAATTTTGTTTCAAAGTACCCTCTTCTACATAGGCATGGTTTGCTATTGTAACTGACATCATTACCCCCCCCCCCCCCCAACTTGATACTAGACTGGTTGATATCTTATTTTCTTGATTTGATACATACTGGGAAGTGTTGCAAATGTCCTAAATCAGTCTCTGAGCTTGGTCTATTTTCTGCATTGTTTATCTGTTGCAACAATGTCCCATACAGGGAGTGCTACAGATTGCAATCCATAGCACAATAAGGAAGGAAAGCATACTCACTGTCCTCTGATTGCTACTTGCAGGAGATCCCCACTTGGTGGTATTCACACCACAATGGCCATTTCTGGCTGTCTTGCCATTCAATTTTAGCAAATTTCTCAGATATCTTTGCAGAAAGCTTCAGCACCAATGTTAACAAGTTATATTACTATACTCTTCTTTTCAAGTTCTTTTGAGTATATTTACAAAGTATATAATTCCATTTTCTTTTTTAAAAAAGTTAGCAGTATTAACATAAAACAAAATTAAGTCCTCCTCTGTCTACAATAATTTGCCAAAAACCTTGTTTCAATACCCTGAACTGTTCACAAAATAAAAGGGTTGTTATGTCTTATATGACTTGCCCAGTACATAAATGACATGATGGATAACATTTCCTCCCCACCACATATTAAACATCTACACTTTTGGGGTTTTTCTGTGGGAGGTTCTGGGTTTGAGGGGATGAGGAAGTGGCTCTAGTTATTTGCTTCTGTACCAGGTCGGGAGGGTAGTTGCGGGATGCGAAAGCTGTTTTCAGGTTGTTGGTGTAATGGTTCAGGGATTCCAGACTGGAGCAGATCCGTTTGCCACGAAGACTTGGGCTGTAGGGAAGGGACCGTTTGATATGGAATGGGTGGCAGCTGTCATAATGGAGGTACTGTTGCTTGTTGGTGGGTTTGATGTGGACGGATGTGTGAAGCTGGCCATTGGACAGATGGAGGTCAACGTCAAGGAAAGTGGCATGGGATTTGTAGTAGGACCAGGTGAATCTGATGGATTATGTCTGCATGAAAATGGACATAAAAACGGGGCAACGAGTTTGTGTTAAATTTTGTTTTAAAACCGAGAAATCAGCTTCTGAGACTTACAAACTGTTAAAAACAGCTTTTGGAGATAATTGTATGAGCCAATCAAACGTCTTTGTCTGGTTCAACAAATTTAAAAATGGCTGCGAATCATTTGAAGATGAACCACAATTTGGCCTTCCTTCCACCTCAAAAACTAATGAAAATGTTGTGAAAGTTCGTGGATTAGTATGTTCTGATTACAGACTTAAAATCAGGGAGGTGGCTGATGAACTTAATTTTAGTTTCTATGCAGTTCAGTCAATATTAACTGACAATCTGAACATGCATCAAGCGTCCACAAAATTCATTCCAAAAGTGTTGTCAAGTGACCAGAGACAATATCAACTTGAAGTGTGCTAAGAACTGATTAATCGGACTAAAAATGACCCAGGTTTGATAAATAGGTAATTACTGGTGACAAATTGTGGGAATATGTATATGACCCTGAAACCAAAGACCACCAGTCTTCGCAGTGGCAGACTCCAGGTTTACCACAACTGAAAAAAGCATGGCAAAGTTGGTCGAAGGTGAAGACAATGTTGGTGATTTTTTTTTTTTCTTCGATTCTACCAGTATTGCGCATCATGAATTTACCCCTAGAGAACAGACAATTAACCAGGAAAACTACAAAAGTGTCCTTGAGTGTTTGCACAAAAAAGTGCAGAAGAAAAGGCTGCATTGTGGAAAGACAGGAGTTGGGTGCTACACGATGACAATGCTCCGGCTCATCGTGCCTTGTCCATCGTTGGATTTTTTGACCAATTTCAAAATTCCTGTGCTTCCACAACTGCCATATTCCCCTGAATTGGCCCCTGTGGACTTCTACCTGTTTCCCAAACTGAAATTTTCACTAAAAGGGAAACAATTTGACTCGACTAAAGACATCCAGGCAAATACGGAGTGCCCTTAACACACTTCAGGAGAAAAATTTCCAGAAATGTTTCCAAAAGTGGAAATACCATTGGCGTCACTGTTTTTAGTCAGAAGGGGACTATTTTGAAGGAGATGCATCACAGTAGCATGTAAGTACCACTTTTGTACAATTACAATCCCATTCTTAAAACTTTCCAATCACACCCCATATACTATCATGAGAAGGATTATTAATAAAGTTTCAAGAACTGGCTTTAAAAGATTACTCTAGAAATATACTACAAGCCCCACCATATCACTCACATGGGGATCATGAGGATGAGATCAGAATAATTACAGCATGCACAGAGCCACTCCAACAATCGTTCTTCCCATGCTCCATACGTGAATCAAATATGAAGAAACCCTAATAACTGGTACAATGCCATGCACCTCATGTGGTTAGCAGAGTATAGATGTAGATGCAGATATAGAACAAGGACTACAGGCACAAAGGATATGTTTTAGAGAGTGTTCAGACCTGCACAATTCGAAAAAGCTGGTGTTGGTAGGAAGAATCTAGTTGGCTGTGAGGCAGTCACTGAAGTGAGGCACACCATGTTGGGCAACACACTGTCAATAACTGTGTGGTCCAGTTGTAACTTTGCCACAGTTTGGCAGTGGTGATTCATGCAGACAAGACAGCTTTTTGTTTGTCATGACTTCATAGAAAAATGGCACAATGGTTGCATCTTAGTTTGTAGATTACATAGCTGGTTTCACAGGTAGCCCTAGCTTTATGGAGAATGTGATGCCTGTGACAGAACTGGATTAGGTGGTAGCGGGAGGATGTATGCGATAGGTCTTGCTTCTACATCTATTTCAAGGATATGAGCCATGAGGCAAAGGGTTGGCAGCAGGGGTGGAGTACACTTGGACAAGGATACTGCATAGGTTCAGTCAATGGCAGAATATCACTGTGGGAGGGATGGGGATGACAGTGGGGAGGATATGAATATCCTCTTGCAGTGGTATTCTGCTGTCCACCAAACCTACGCAATATCCTTGCCCACTACTCCATCCCTGCTCCCAACTTCTAGCCTCATATCCCATATCCCGGCAATAGACACAGATGCACGGCATGTTCCATACATCTTCCCACTACCAACCACTCCAGTCCAGCCCAGGCACAAGCATCTCATACCTGTGAAAGCAGCCATGTTATCTTTAACCCTGTGGCAGGCGCGCTTAAGATTGTTGTGTCAGTGGGCGCATATGGCACTCAGTGCCGCCTACAATTAAATACATAAAAAAGCAGTTTTTTTAATTTGGTGGAATTAATTATTTATTGTTTATAACATCATTCTTAACAGAAACTTTTAATATGATCTGTGTACATATATCCAAGGTGCATGGGAAAATTAGAAATGTTACAGAATATCTGACATACGTTTCCAGGATATTTCCTAAGCGCTACTTTAATAACTAATTCAAAATAAATTATAGCCACAGATATGATTCGATTGTTTACTATTGTTAAAGCAAATTTTAAAAAAACGTGTAATATGTGTAAAAACTTTGTAGTAATAATAAAGAATAAGGCAGTCAGTAAATACATATCAAGATCTCACACTTTCTTCCTCTGGAGAAGGTCTGCAATCATTACATGTGACAACATTGTGGCAATGTTGCTTGCAAACGAATCTTTGGCAGATATTGCAAGTGACAGTAGTTTTATAATTTTTTTTTCCCCCGCCACAAAGATGGCACCTCCAGCACCTTCTTAGAGTCTCATCGTGACTGGCGGGAATTGATTGATGAGGTGACATAAATCCTTGAATATCTTGTGGGAGAGTAGAGAGTTAAGCCCTTTCTTTCAAATGGCAGTCCATCAGAGCTAAGGCCAGGTTTGTTAGGTAGGTTCTTCTTCTGAATCTTTTCTCTGGATTGTTTGCAAAAAACAAGACCTGGGAATTTATCACAGCAATATCCAGATAACGAAAAAACGATGCTAAGGGCCATCTTCTTGTGGTCCTTTGTTTAGACACATAATCCACAGTATCGACTCCACCTTTTGTTACATTGTAGTCCAAATTGACAGCAGAATTGCCTGTAGTCATGTCGATTTCAGCAGTTTCATGCACTGACGACAGGAAAAGCACAGCCTTGTTCCTTTTTGTTTGGCATGAAACAAGATAGAAGTAATCTTGAAATCCGAAAAGACAGTTCCCAATTTCTCGCGATCTGTTGAGCAAAAATTCTTCTTGTTCTTTTTCAATATTCCAATGAACGTTAGCCCATTTTCTAAGAGATGCTGGGCTACATGGTAACTACTGTAGTAGTTGTCCGTAGTTACATTCCTGTGAGTTCCCTCGATTAGCTCAACCAATCTCTTCACAATATCCATTGGCTGGTTAGATGCAACATATGGTCCAGAATTGTCTGCCGCAGTATACTACAAATTTAAAAGTATAAAATGTCTTGCTATTGCACAATTCATACAACTTCAATCCATACTTAGCAGGCTTATTCGGCATGTACTGAACAAAATCACAACGTCCACAAAATGGGACAAGCATTTCGTCTATGGTTGTGAACTCCCCTGGACTGTAGTTATTTCTGCAGTTGTTCAAAAATGCCGAGCGGAGATTGCGGATGGCAGCGAGTTTATCAGTTGCTAGTCGTTCTTTTCTTGTAGAAGTATCGTCAAACCTGAGTGACCGGAGCAAGAACAGAAAGCACTTGTAGCTAAATGCTGCCCTTAGAACAATCATTCCTGTTCCATTTGATGCCCACCGTTCTAATACATTTGTGCGTCTTCCTTTTTGTACAGCAATGAGAAACAGTGCTCCTAAAAGAGCTGTTATTTTAGAAGCAGAAGTAGTTGTGAAATCTCTAGCCCTCGAGTAATTCACAAACGATCTCTTGTTATTTATGTACTTGTTTATGCTTGCAACGACATAATCAATTATCTCAGGAACAAAAAATTTGAGAAAACTTCCAGTTTCAGTTTTAGGTTCTCTTCCATTGCGTTTCGGGCCAGGTAGGACCTTGATTATATTCTTACGTTTTAGTTTCCCTGGTAGTGCTAATGGATTACTTATCCACAAAGTTTCTCGGTCCTTACCAATATAAAAATGGCAGTCATCATGTGGCATTCCTTTCACTTCATTCCCATCAACGCATGTCTGCTAAGATTTGCTGGAATGATCTGCAGTTTCAATTATTTATGCGTCCTCATCTCTGTCAGAGAAATCTGCGTAATCTTCTTCGTCAGATGATTGTAGAAGAAGACACTCAGTTTCTTCTGGTGTTAGTCCTTTCCTCTGTGCGGACCTGGGAGACAATAAAATAATTCTAATACGATAGCAGTGTTAATAACTAAATCATCATTCACCCACAGAGTTGTAAAACAAAGCTTCTAATCATCAAAACATTCGACAGTGGTATGGCTACATGTACTTACATTACCGGGTGCATGCGGTACGCAATGCCGTCTCGGTTCAGTCGTCCACTTCACAGGTGAGTCGCAACTGTTATGGTGGGTATAATGACGGCACAGTAATGCAGTTTGGCGCATGACTAAACAATCGAAGCATATCTAGCACCACTGTTGTGTGCTCGGCGCGCTGACGTAATTATTGAACGAAAACAAAATTGGTGGCACTGTATGCCACCACGCGTCCGCTGCAGGGTTAAACTAAAGTGCAACCACCGGACCACATTCTATATGGACATCACAACTGTCAAGCTGTGTGCCCGCATGAATGCCCAATGACAAACTGTGAACAATAGACAGTTGGACCATCCAGTTGCTGAAGGTGGTGTCCAACATGACGTGCTTCAATACGATGACTGCTTCACAGCCTGTGCCACCTGTATTCTTCCTATGGACACCAGCTTTTCTGAACTGCGCAGGTAGAAACTCCATCTACAATATATTCTTTGTTCCTGTAATAGCCCTTGCCTCAAACTTCACTAGTTCCCGTCCACCACCATCTACCCTCTTCCCTGCTCACACTTCAGCCTTCTATTCCACCAACATATAAACAAGCATTTGGCAGTGTATTACAGTATACAGCTTCTGCACTATCTAGCTTTTGGCTTTTATGCCATTATGAAGCACAATGCTAAAAGTTCTTAGACCATTAATATGTCATATCTTTCAAGACAGTCCAAAGTAGATAGACAAGACGTGTTTACCTGGTTTAGGCTGCCTTAACAAATATGACATATTAATCATCTAAGAACTTTTAGCACTGTACATGATAACTGCATAAAAGCCAGAATCTAAGAATACAGAAGCCACACTTAGCTGCCATGGACTACACCCGTGTGTATGAGTTGCATTTGTGTGTGTGTGTGTGTGTGTGTGTGTGTGTGTGTGTGTGTGTGTGTGTGTGTGTGTGTGTGTGCGCGCGTGTGTGTGTGTCATCTATTTTGACAAAGGCCTTATTGGCCAAAAGCTTATTCTGTGACAGCCTTTTTGTTGTGCCTATCTGTGACTCAGCATCTCTGCTATATGATGAGTAGCAACTTTCCTTTTCATAATAAAGGAGTAGTAAAACTACATAAAGGAAAAGATAAGTGACTGAAAGTGCAGGTATTTCCGGCCCACATTTAAGTCAATTCTTAAGCTACTGCTTATAAGTCAGATGGTTTCTCCCTTCTGAGGTGAACAGATGCGTCGGGTATAGAAAATACAAAGATATCTTAAGTGAAAATCGTGAAGCATCAGTTACAAGCCGTGCAGTAACTTTAAAGTCATTCATCCACATATTATGTTCTGTTAATTTCAGTAAGAAGGAGAGCATTCAGCATTGTGGAACAACTCAACTTATACATCAATAGGAAGAAGCAGTAATTGCAGCTTACATCCATAAAGTTTGCTAACAACTAGTTACAAATAGTGTTGATCTGTCACGTTATTAATTAGGAGAATGGCTTATTCATTACTTTTTATAATTGGAATATTATGTAAATTAGTAAAAAGATAGTTACTTTAAAAAAAATCCTCTGCTCTTCTTATTAAGCTATTTTGCTGCTGTTTTTATAAACAACTTCATATATATTAAGCATCTATGTAACTTAAAGACTTCAGAGTATTTGGCTGTTTAAATACGGGAAAAGTTAAAAACTAATTAATTAGTTAGTTAGTTCCATGTTCCACGACTCATTTTTCATGAAAAATCATTGTGATATGGGATGAATCATTTAACATTCATACTGCAAATTAATTTGTACATCTGTTTGTACTCTAAACATCACCATATAACCCCCCTCCCCCCCCCCCCCCCAAATGAAAACAGAACAGAAGGAGTTGTCAAGGAGAAACTGTTTCGATTTATTTTCAAATTTTACCTTGCTGTTAAACATTTTATATGGGTAATTGGTCAAAAATTTCTGTTGCAATGTTGGGTACTCCTTTCTGTGCTTAAGACAACCTTAATGATGAGTAGTGAATATCATTTTTTCTTCTAGTATTGTAATTATGTACCTCATTGTTCCTTTTGAACTGTAGTGGATTATTTACAACAAACTTCATGAGGGAGTAAATATACTGTGAAGCAGTAGTCAGAATGCTAAACTCCTTAACAGATGTCTACAAGATGATTATTCTTACAGCACGTTTTTGGGCAATGAAGAACGTCTTTCTTAAAGATGAGTTACCCCAGAACATTATTCCATATGACATTACTGAATGAAAATAAGCAAAATATGTCAACTTACTGATTTCTCTCCCCAAAATTGCTGATTCTAAGTGCAAATGTGACTGAACTAAGTTGTTTTAGAAGTTCCAAATTTTTTCTTTTCTTCAATTTAAATTCTCATCAATATGGACACCTAAGAATTTTGAATTTTCCATCCCTATGTATTATTTCATCAACATGTGTTAAAATTATCTTATCAATTGGCAACATGAAGTCTGTACATGAGTCCACGATCATTTTATTTTTAGCACTTTTATTTTCACAAGTACGTCTTTATCACATAGATTTCTTTACACTTTATGACCGGTTTCAGCTTATTGCCATCTTCAAATCTGTTGTAAATATAACTATTGTGTGAGCAACCAGGTTCAATTACTTAAGATTAAATCTATACAAGTCTTAGTGATGCATGAAGTATAAAATATTTATAGCCATGTATGGCAGCCATACATATCGTTAAAATATTCTGATATAAATCATCGTCAAGTTAAACATGTGCGTGCTAATACTCAGATTGCACCAGCATTTATACAAAAACCTAATGCCAGCAAAGGGCACTTTAGCCAGAGTACATAGTAAAACAGTGTTGCCAATATAAAGATTAAAATGACGTATGCAGTGTCTTTAGTTAAAAAATTTTCCCCCTTGGCTAAACGAGTGTCAGTCATTAAAAACATATACTGATTTACTAAATGTGAAATTAGACTCACACTCGAAATCCATAGAAAGTACAAATAATATACAATACAGCCCTTAGCCTGGTCAGGTAATATAAATTTTTATGAACGCCACTATAAAAAGCATAAAATAAAAAAATTAAAAAATCACAAAATATTATATCCTAAGATCAGTTAACAGTGAACGAAATCATAATACAATTAATAAATTAGTGACCCTTAATTAAAAATAGAAAACTGATAATCGTTATTATATTAGAGTGCAGTATTGATAGCGAATATGCCGTGGTTTCTCTGCATGACTTCCTTGTTTTCCTGTGGTTGAGCTCACGGAGGACGGCCCAGTCTCCTCGTCGCTGGCAGCCGGCACATGCCAATCTGCTGGGATGCTCCACACTACTCAAACTATTGGGTCTCTGAATATACAGAGTAAGAATTTAGGTTAAACTCGTTCTGTTAATTCAGCAGTAATTCCAGTTGTTGTTTCCTGTGCACAAATCTCCAGTTCTTCGAGCAGGTTCATTAACTGTCCCTTTGGCGCCCTATGCAACACTTTAATATTACTATCTATACGTTCTACTGAATGTCTTTCTCTGTCCAAAAGTGTACCAAAGCTCTCTTATTTTGATTATATGTATGTTCTCTAAAATGAGTCTGGAAATTTCTTCCTGTCTGACCGATGTAAAATGTATCACAGTCCTGGCAGCTAATAACTTATAAACACCAGATCCCATATATTTATTGCTGTCATTGACAAGTCATTCAATGGCAGGAATAGTTATTGGCTTCTTTTGCCATCATTAATCTATATACTAACATCCCAATAAATGATAGATATGTTGGATATTATAAGGAGGAACTTGCTAACACATACGAAGATTAGTCAGGGTGAAACAATAGAACTGTTGGAAATTTTGGAACTTGTCCTGTCATTTAATAATTTTAAGTTGAGCAACAAGATTTTTTATCAGAAGGAGAAGCTCGCAATGGGCAACAGTTTGTCTTGTACTTTAGCTGAGATATTTATAAATGAGCTAGAAAATTAGTTTTTTAAACAAAATCCTGATGTCTGCAAGAAAATTGTCTATTACAGATGATATTATACTACTATACAAAGGAGATGAAAGTGAAATACATGGGATAGCAGAGAGAATGGATGGGATGCACGAAAAAATTAAATACACAGTGGAATTAGGAGAAGGAAGTATAAGTTTTTTGGATCTTAGGTTAACTAAAAGAGATGGAAGACATAAAATTAGCATATTTAGGAAGACAACGGCCATTGACACTATAATAAATGGAAGGTCCTATCACCCAGTACGCCTAAATGGGCATACTTAAGAGCTATGTTTAACAGGATGCTAAAACTGTCACTTACCCCTAATGACGAGATAGAGGAATTTAGTGTGATTAAACAAGTAGCCAGAGCAATTGCATACAAAGATCATGACATAATGAAACTTTATTATAAACTAAAATCAAACATATGTGACAAGAAGAAGCCCATAGAACCAGAGGGCAAGAAGTTTGTGGTTGTGTCATACAATGTTGTGTTTTCAGACAGAATTGTACAGGCCTTCAGAAAAACGAAAATAAAAATTGGGTTTCAAACGAAAGATACAGTTGGTTGTAAGCTATGGCACAAAGTTGGCAATGACAGCAATAAATATATGGGATCTGGTGTTTATAAGTTATTAGCTGCCAGGACTGTGATACATTTTACATCGGTCAGACAGGGAGAAATTTCCAGACTAGTTTTAGAGAACATACATATCAGAATAACAGTGCTTTTGGTACACATTTGGACCGAGAAAGACATTCGGTAGGACGTATAGATAGTAATATGAAAGTTTTGCATAGGGCGCCAAAGGGACAGTTAATGAACCCGCTCAAAGAAATGGAGATTTATGTGCACAGGAAACAACAACTGGAATTACTGCTGAATTAACAGAACGAGTTTAACCTGAATGCTTACTCTGATATATTCAGAGACTTACTAGTTTGAGTAGCTTGGAGCACCCCAGCAGATTGGCGTGTGTCGGCTGCCAGCGACAAAGAGACTGGCCGTCCTCCGTGAGCTCAACCACAGGAAAACAAGGAAGTCATGCAGAGAAACCACAACATATTTGTCAACAATACTGCACTCTAATATAATATCGATTATCAATTTTCTATTTTTAATGAAGGGTCACTAATTTATTAATTGTGTTATGATTTCGTTCACTGTTAACTGATCTTAGGATAGAATATTTTGTGACTTTTTTTATTTTATACTTTTTACACTGGCATTCATCAAAGTTTATTTTACCTAACCAGGCTAAGGGCTGTATTGTATATTATTTGTACTTTTTATGGATTTCAAGTATGAGTCTAATTTCACATACAGTATATCAGTATATGTTTTTAATGACAGACGCTCATTTAGCCAAGGGGGGAAAATTTTTAACTAAAAACACTGCATACATCATTTTAATCTTTATATTGGTGACACCCATTTACTGTGTACTCTGGCTAAAGGCATTAAGTTTTTGTATAAATGCTGATGCGATCTGAGTATTAGCACACATATGTTTAACTTGACGATGATTTATATCAGAATATTTTAACAGTATGTATGGCTGCCATACATGGCTATACATATTTTATATTTCATGCATCACTAGGACTTGTATAGACTTAATCTTAAGTAACTGAACATGGTTGCTTACACAATATTTATATTTACAACAGATCTGAAGATGGCGATAAGCCGAAATCGTCATAAAGTGTAAAGAAATCTGTGTGTTACACTTATCATTGGTGCAGTACCCCTAAAGGTGCAGAACTGAATATTATATGTCTTTGTGAAATTCAGGGTGAGACCATTTGTAGAAAACCAGTCAATGATACTGTTCATCATTTCTTCCATTTCTGTATGTATAGTGGGAGTGATTAAAATACTGGTGTCATCTACAAAAAGAACTAATTCTGCTTATTGTACATTAGACGGTAGATCATTTACATATATGAGAAAACAGTAGTGGACCTAAGATTGAGTCTTGGGGAACCCCATACATGATTTCTCCCCAGTCAGAATTATGTCGCTGGATTCTGTTGGTTGAATTACTACCAGGCACAACTTTCTGCATTCTTTTGGTTATATATGACATGATCCATTGGTTGGCTATACCATCAATCCCATAAAACTTCAAATTATCTAGGCATATACTATGATTCACACAATCAAATGCCTTGGATAGGTCACAGAAAATACCTACAGGTGCTATTTTGTTATTTAGTGCTTGTAATATCTGGTGTGTGAACATGTAAATGGCATTCTCAGTAGAGCAACCCTTCTGAAACCCAAACTGTGATTTGCTAAGGATATTATTGTTGCCAAGGTGAGATACTACGCTAGAATACATCACCTTCTCAAAAATTTTGGAAAATGATGTCAGCACTGAAATAGGTCGGTAGTTACTGACGTCTCTCTTATCACCTTTCGTAAAGAGGGGTTTAACAATGGTGTATTTTAGTATCTCTGGAAACATCCTTGAGTTAGTGACGCATTACATGTTGCGGACAATACTGGGCTTATTATATGGGAACAAATCTTTAGTAATCTATTGGAAACACCATCAAAACCAGAAGAGCTTTTATTCTTGAGAAAATGTATGACCTCTCTTAATTTCAGAAGTAGAAGTCGGTGGTGCATTCATATGATGTAATTTTATGAGAGTTACTTATTCAACATATTGCTGTGATCTTTCTCTTGAACTATTAGTCCCTATGCTTTCTACTATGTTTAAGAAATTATTATTACATACATTTGCTACCTGTGACTTGTCATTTATAACAATACCACTCAATTCAATAGTAATGTTATTCTCTTCTGAGGGTGCTTGTTTTGTTGCTTGCTTCTTCCTCTTCCTCTTCTTCTTCTTCTTCTTCTTCTTCTTCTTCCTCTTCCTCCTCCGAATGGGCCAGCTAAGGACCACGATATTCAACTTTTCAGCCTGGAGAGGGACTTGATGCCCAGTTGCCCAGTGATCCCGCATTCTCTGGCTATGTTTCTCCTCTCTCTCCTTTGTCCAAAGGGTGCCAGTCATATTATGGGGTGATCTGTCCTGAAACCTCTTTTCTTTTAGTATCCTTCTGAGAAGTGCTCGGTTTCTAATGTCACTTTCAGTTATGTTCAGTTTCCAGATGCCTTTCTTGACTTCTATCAGCCATGGTGTCACGGTTTCCTGCTCTTCCAGTAGTTGAGGAGTTGGGTTAGTCAGTCCTGTTTGGTCCATCCCTGTGATATGTCCATAGAAATTGAGACTTCTCTTCCCGGCTACATCTATAATTTTCTCAGTATGATTGTATAGCTCCTGGTTTTATTGTCTTCTGGACTCACCATCTGTTCTGATCGGTCCCAGAATTTCTCTCGGGGTCTTCCTCTCCTGAATCTCTAATCTGTCAAGCCTTTCCTGCTCAGATTCAAGCATTCTGAGGCATATAGGGCTTCAGGGTGGATAACTGTTTCGTAGTGTTTTAGTTTGGAATTGCAAGATAGGCATTTCTTATTATAAATGTTCTTAGTTAATGATATGCTAATTGTAACTTATTAATCCAAGTTGTTAGTGCTGTTCCTTCTGATAGATTAGGTTCCAGCCATTCTCCTAGATACTTGAATCTGTCAACTTTCTCAATCTGACCTTGTTCCAGCTGTAGTTCACTGGGAGTATCACTGATGTTGGGGGGGGGGGGGGGGGGGGGGTATTTTGTCTTTTCTAATGACAACTGAAGTCCTACCTTGGCAGCCTGCATTTTGAGCATACTGATTTGCTTTACTGCTACTTCCACTGAGCTTGCTATAACAGGGTGAATACGTGGACAAGAAAAAAAAAAAAAAAAATTCCCGGATTTCCCGGTTAAGTATACATTTTCTCCTGGGTGAAAATACACTTCTTCCGCGTTAAATGACAGAATAACTTTCCTCGGAACGGTAAAACTTATCAATTCTTTGAATGGTTGTGGTTTCATACACCAGCGTAGGATTTCCCGGCCCTATAGAAAACCAAACTCAGTATTAAAAAAAAAAAAAAAAAAACACACATTTTGGAAAGATCTTTGATGTGCAGCAACATGTACGCTGCATATTTTTGTATTACGAAAGTATAAATTTGAATTACACCAAACACCACATGTTACTTTCTGAAGCACTGAAATCGAGATTGCAATGCACTTTTGTAAGCCAGTCATAGCTCATGTCACGTGATCTCTCCAGCCGATAACAGTGTATATTCAGAGCATAGGACATGTGACATAGTCAGCCAATAGCAACATCACTGTTAAGTAGCGCATATACACCAATTGTAAAAGTTAACGGTTTAAATTAATATACATAGTGTTGCTACAAGAAAAGCAAAGCTCCAGACATAATATTCGTCTCAAAGATTAATAAGCTGCAAGAGATGCTAAGCTTTCACATATAATGATCTTTTTTGTACATGTTACACTTTAAGCTGCATCACACAAATGTGACAGTAAAATTTTTAATAACGACATAAATGTCTAATCTTCTGGGCTCAAAATTTTTCTAAATGGTCGTCTTCAAAGAGTTGATTTTCAAATGAGAGGCAAACGCTCTATGATTTAAGAAATTCATTGTACACTCTCACACATAGTTCAGCTTGCCTAAGAGGAAATTTATTTTGAAAGTAATGCTTTTCAAACAACCATTCACAATATTTTCCTGCGACCTGTTAGAAATAGGTTCGTTTCAGCAATTGCCAGAGAGCGTCAGGGAACAGGTGTCACCGCGCTTGTGCAGCTATGATGGCGCAAGAAGCCTGTATGCTCGTACATGTAAAACATTAAAAGATCTGTGATTTAAGAAATTCATTGTACACTCTCACACATAGTTCAGCTTGCCTAAGAGGAAATTTATTTTGAAAGTAATGCTTTTCAAACAACCATTCACAATATTTTCCTGCGACCTGTTAGAAATAGGTTCGTTTCAGCAATTGCCAGAGAGCGTCAGGTAACAGGTGTCACCGCGCTTGTGCAGCTATGATGGCGCAAGAAGCCTGTATGCTCGTACATGTAAAACATTAAAAGATCTTACATTATGTCATAAAAGAAACAAGATATCAGAGGATACTCCAAGAGCATCGGAATATCGTGATCCATAGAAATTTGCGTAATTCAGCTTACAGTGCACATTCGTATTTCCAGATTCGGATGTAAATTTTCTTGGAGTATCAGTACTGTATTATCTCACGTTTGGTTTTTTATTATGGCATAATGCCATATTTGCTACAAGATGAAGAGATGCACTTTTGAAATGCAGCAAATAGTTGAAACTAGCCAATAGTGTGGAATTAAAAACTTCATTTCAAATAAATTGACTGCCTCAGCAGAAAAGATTAATAAAAACCAAACTTCTTTAGCAAACTGACAAAAATTACTTCATTGTTCTGCAAGGCGATTAATGCTTCACTGTCAGAAAGGTGGAAATAAAATCTGAAACTAATAACATATTTTGGCCTTCCATAATTATGTGAATGCATTTTAATTCACTTGATAGCTCCCAGCCACAGAAATCCATTTTGTTTTCTTTTTATGTGAGAGCAATAAATGAAGAGGAAGCAGCAAAATCACTAAACGTAAACATGGGTCGCGTGGAGATTACCCACCTCACCACTACGACTCAGACTGTTCAGTGCATCAGCCCCGGATCTATGATATTTCTGAACTGTGGCAATACTAGATAGTGGTTCCCTCCCAACCCTCTCCCTTCCTCCCTTGAGTGTTTGAGTTAGGACTCCAAAATTTGAAAAAAAAATCGACTTTTCAAAAATATGTTCATTTTGTAGCACACACCTTTCTCAAGAGTCTGATATATAATGCATGTGTTCAAGAAAATTTAAGACATGTTATTTGGTCTCAAGTGCACCAACGTGCAGTGTCATGCCTCTTCACACAGCATTCTTCTAACGCAAGTCATTGTGCTTTGCCTGTGGAATTCAAATGTATAATATTTTGTAATGGATGCCATCAAACTATATTCAGGAGAATGGAAATTAAAATGTCCTGTGGTGTCTCTCCTGCTCTCAGTCAGCCAGTTTGACATCCAGCCCCCCCCCCCCCCCCTGCCCCTTTTCGTTTTCTTTTCTTTAAAAAAAAAGAAACCCCGCAATTATATTGGATGGGATTATTTGTAACCTGGAGAACAAGAACTCTTCAGAAAATGTGCACTCTTTATTGCCTATTAGCTAATAACTTGCTTTTTTTTTGTGTAACATAAAATTAAACATAGGATATATGAAACCAATAAAGACAAGTGACAAGCAAGACAGTACACATTTCTTCAATCCTTAATTCCTAGCATTTTTTTCTCTCTAACCTTGCTACAGCTTTACATGGTGTCCTTTCCTTTCTGCGGAAGGATCTATTACCTCATCAAACATTTTGCCACATGAAAAAACGAAATGTCATTGTCTAATACTGAAAAAGCTGTTAATACAAACAGTACCCAAGACTGGTGGGGTTTCTCCATCTGATTACATGTATTTTGCCACTGTCTGGTAGATAAAATGAAATAGGTCTGTCTAATATTGCAACAATTGTAACACACACCAAATAAACAGGCTGTTTTAGCACACAAACGGTCACTTTCTTTTAACATCACAGAATATGATTCATGAAGTACCAACATCAAATGTCTATTAGGCCTACTACAAGCAAAAAGCTTTATGTTTGGAAATAGTTTCACGTTTCATTCATACGCTCCAGCTTCTCAAGCACGAGATCGAAAAGTAGTAGTAGTATGAATTTTTTTATATAAATTTGGAATCGTCATATTCTTCTATAATTTGTGTGATATCCTCATTTCTTCTCCTCCCTCATTCTAACAAACAATCTTGTCATCACTAATTCTGTTACTATTCCTGCCAGTGTCAAAACTTATTCTCTGGTTAATTTCACTAACCCTGCCACAATCAACCGCTTAGTTATCATGCGTTTATTCTCCGGTTAGGCGTTATTACGTGTCCGTACAATGCGTTTTCTGCACTATTCCCAGAATAGAACTTAGGCAGCTGCTACCGGGCCATTCGGCTTTATTCCGTTCAGCTCGTATAGCCTCGTCCCCTTCTGTCGGCAGGAAAGCTTATTTCTAGATGTGATGGGGATTCCCCTGGCAGAGACATCATGTACACTATGCACGCATTCAAAAATCAACTCGTGATCCATTCAGAAATAAACTTAGAATTTGTTCATAAATGTTCAAAAACCAACAGGGACGCATTTCAAAATCCTATGTATAATCAACAGACCAATGTGCACTGGACACTAGGCGCTTTGTGAATTCTTGCCGCCTGGGGCAGATATCCCAGTTTGCCCTCATTGAATCTGGCAGCTTGCGTGCACCAGTAAAAATTTTAAAGGTAGCATCTTGCTGCTTGCTGCTGCTGCTTATATGGCTAACAGCCACACTTCTGTAGCCAGAAACGGGAGAAGGTACTACACATGCGCAACTCAACTGCGCATGCGCATGAGCCGCTCACAACTGCTCAAACGAATCTAACGTAAATGGCTGTGACGTCACACTCATCAGAGGCAGTTTGTTGTTATGAAGCATTGCACAGTCTTCCTAACGCCTTTGACATATTTTGCTGTTGGCAGACATTTGTATGAGCACTGTGTTTTGCTGTTGTATATGGCACATTTCCTTTGCAACTTAAATTTTACTTTCAGTTTTTTTTCTCTCATTCTTGTTTTACTGCTGCAATATTATTCTGCAGTAGTGGGATACAGTAATATACTTTGTAAAGTATTGTTTCTTACCCGCGAAAATTACAAAAATTTAAAAGAAAACTAAAACAAAACAAAAAATTTTCTGAATTATAAAAAATTCCCAGGTTTTTCCGTTTTCTCCCAGATGAAAAAATTCCCAGGTTTTCCCCGGATCTCCTGTCTGTCCCAGGTCATATATACCCTGTATAAGTGCCGGATCATCTGTGAAAGCTACACAATCTACTACTAGTCCCTTCCGTATGTGTGCCAGGTAAGTACCGCTTGGTATATGATGTAATTCCATTTCTTTTTGCGACTCTCTGATCACCTTTTCCAGTGCACAGTTGAAGTGAAAAGGTGAAAGTCCATCTCTCTGTCTCACTCCTGTCTACATCTCAAAGCTTTCTGGAAATGTTCCTCGAAACTTTACTCATAATCTGGTGATACTCAGGGTCTTTTGGATAAGGCTGTGGGTTTTTTGGTCCAGGCCCATTTCCTGCAAAATTCTCATAAGAGTATGTCTGTCGATTGAATCGTATACTTTCTTGAAGTCAATGAAAGTAACTACATACTGTTTATTCACTAGTTTAATTTGACTTAATACTGACTTCAAGTAAAGGATCTGTTCACCACAAGAATGTCCTTTTCTAAACCACCCTGATAATCTCCAAGTTTTGGGTCCATTTGAGGTACAGCTCTGTTCAATAATGCCTTAGATAATATCTTACAGGTGATGTGTATCAATGAGATCCCTCTATAATTGTTGATGCAGTCAAATCACCCTTCTTGTGTAAGGCATGGATCAGAGCAGATGCTTCACTGTATTGCATATTGCCTTAAAATTGTTGTTAGATGTACTGATTTCTGACATTGTGTGCATGTTTCTTGACTTTTTAATAACCTTGCTTAATAATATTCAGTAGTTTTTGTAGTGTGCAACTACGGCAGCGTCTCTACTTGTTCTCGCCAAAAGATACATTTCCCTTTTCCTTTCACACGATACTTTAATCCCCTTAGTGATCCATGATGTTTTACATGGCTGTTTAACATCCTTTCTGATTAGCTTAAGCAAAAAGCTACTTTCAAATGCTGATATGAATTTATCATGGACTAGATTAAATTTTATATTGGCATTTGGTTCTTTATAAATTTCATCCCAGGTTGTTTCTTGTAAACTACTCTTAAAGACATTTGCCCTGTAGTCATTAATGATTCTGACTGACTTCCACTGAGATATATCCACACTGTAAGGCACTATGTCATTTATCCTGACTAAATGTGCATCATGATCAGAGAGAGCATTTGTTACTGGGTAAACAGCTATTTTTCTTGCTTTGTGCCTCATCAAAGAAAACATCAATTAGGGACCTAATGTCTTTATCCACCCATGTTGGAAAGTTAACTACTGAGAGCAAATTGTAGGGTCCAAATAAGGTTTCCAGATCATTTTTCCTATCAGAATCTTTTAGAAAATCTACATTGAAGTCGCCACAGACTATTAACTGCTTGCTGATAGACAGCACAGTAATAAATCCAGATTCCTCATAAATAATTCAAAATTTCCCACTGGGGATCTATATACTGTTACAATTAAAAGTGAACTGTTTTTCAGCATTAAGTCACAAGCACACATTTCTATGTGCTGATCACTACAAAATGTACTTGTGCCAATGCTTTTCAACCTGTGTTCTGTCTTAATATATGCCACAACTCCTCCTTTTCCCACATTAATTCTGCATGAGTAAGCTGCTAGACTGTAATCTTTTATATGTAACTTATCTAACCCTGTGGTTACGTGGTGCTCAGGATGTCTATCTTTTCCTCTAAATTTTGCAAGCAGACAAGAAGCTTTTCTACGTTATTACTCAATCCTCTAATATTTTGGTGGAATAAGCTAACCTTACATTTCTGTGCATTCTTGTGGGGCTCTTCTGTTATAGTGACTTCTTTCAAAACAGGGTGCATGAAACTGGATTCTTATCTAAAAAAGGGGCCCATCTGACACCAGTAGCCAATCAACTTAAACATTAGTCTTAGACAGAATTTGCATCTCTGAGTCGAAATACTCTGATAAATTATAGAAGGGGTGGGCAATACACTATGATTTATCTGAGTATTTGAAATTTACTGTAAAACCTACTGAAGATCATTACAGCAAAATACAAATCTTCACCCTGCATCCTAGACAGAGATGCACAGTGAATATGAAAGTTAATGTTACTTCTAGAACTGTGGTAGTAACTTTGACAATACATCACGAGTTCATTCTTATTATTAATCACAAATACTATTAAGAACAAAAATTAATGGCAGGTGTGTCTCTGAATGGGAAGATCCCTGAAGAGGCCCCTGGACAATGTTTCATTACTGTCCCTAATAACATATGAAAAACACAAACATCTGACTTACTAACACAGTCAAAACGCAACAAGTGAGGATTCAAGACATACAGAAGAAGATACTAAATTCCCACATACAGGTAACCAAACAAACACAAACAAACAATATTAATTGAGAAATACATAATCTACTGACTTACCACAAGAAAGCAAACTGACGTACCCATAAAATGTTAGGGTGTCACAAAATAATAATGAGAAACAGTTACAATAAAAGGTCTGTATGTTTAGGATGTGAAACAGCGATGCTTTCCTAAATACTGACATCAATGGCCCACATCCAAATTGTGATATTTGATCAGCAAGACGGAAGAAATATGAAATTCTTTTCTCGGCCTACAGTATATGAAAATTCTAAAATAAAATTTAGTGGTCTGTCTAGTATCTTCAAATACTACAGACTGTGAATTTTCTTTTGACTGATGTTAAGCCTTAGCAGTCTCTCACCGCTGGAATGGTTTACACGCCAGCAAGAGATTAAATTATCTGTGTGTTCTTGTATTGCTACCAATTTTTTCTTTTCATACCAAAAGCAAACTTTTGTAAAGGGTGTTATGTTATACTCTTAAAAGTTATCTACTGCCTGTACATACTACTATTTATAAAAGAAATGGAATGCATTGAGTAAATGTGAAAGAAAAACCTTCATTTCAGTAAATATACATTCTTCTAGGGATATTCTTATTGTTAAGGGCTCCAAAAATCTATTATTATATGAGGAAAATATATAAGACACACAAATGTTGAAGAAAAACAAATACAAACTAATACTTAACACATATGAACAAAAATTAATGGCACACATACATGAAAATTCGTACAAAAACAGGAAAGGAAGAGAATCAAAGAATCTGAGCTAGGGTGTTGCAGAAAGAGGATGAAAATTAAGTGGAGTGACAAGAAGCAAGGAAATTCTCTGCAGAATTGACGAGGAAAGGAATTATGGAAAACACTGACTAAAAGAAAGGATAGGATGATAGTACAGCAAACTTTCTTATAAGTACATGTTCAGTGCAATGTATAAGAGAGGCTATGCAACAGGAGGAAAGTAACTGAGATTAAACAACATTTAATGTAATGCTGTTTGTTAAACTGTTTGAGCACTCCTTTGCATTACTACTGAAAAGGTGAAAACTGTGAATAGATCACATTTAGTGCAAGAAGACTATGTAAACTGTGAGCATACTACAGCGCAACTACTATTTTTTAGACTTGCCATTGAATAAAGTTTCCTTGTAACTTTGTCACTGAAGTTACCCCAGACTGTGTATTCTTCCCTATTGTATTGAACAATCAATCTTTCAACTTCTTTCATAAGATTCTCATCATCAATCTTGATATCTACATTTATAGGTACATTAGGGAACATCTGAAATACTTCTTCCAAAAGTACAATTCTTCTCTCCTCTTCTTTCCCTGAACCAACAAAAGTGTGACCTGCAAAAAGCATTCCTTATGACCAAATAACAATAACAACAATAATGTAGCATGTCCACAGTCATAATATTATTAAACTACAAAAATAAAGCATTACACGACTATGTTTATAAATAAATGAAGCTACTACTCTCAAAAATAAGTTAGTTATTTAGTTAAATGTTCCGCGGATCATTTTGTACGACAAATCATGATGTGGAACGAGTCATTTTATGTTCATATCATGAATTAATTTGTATGTATGGCTATATTCTGAACATTTACAAGTTACACGCACACACGGGCGAATGCCCCTCCCTTGCCCCACACCATGAAGTGTATTTTTCACGCAAACATACACTTTTTTTTTAAGTGGAACTGTGCCTATTGACATTAACAGACTAAAAGTAGGGTGTATGTTAATGGTGTTTGTTACAGGATTCTAGGGTGAGTACTTTATGATATACTGTATTTTGAAAAGTTCTCTCACCGACACTTGTACAATACATATGATAGCCGACACTAAAAAAAACACAAGTGCATATACTAGTTATGTGCATTCTGACCAGTAACGAGATAACTAATGATTGCAGGTTGTGTTCAAAATGACCAGTCAGTGGCAATACATGCTTTCAGTCTGATATGGAACAATGCTGCACATGTGCTAACATTTCAGCACAGATGTCCGAGCCGGCTGCAGTAACAAATCATTTAATTTAATTTGGTGTAGTTGGCATGTCCTTGCAACAGTGTCTTTCAGCTTTCCCCAGAGAACAATGTCTACAGCAATCAAATATGAAGACCGACCGGCCACGGAACAGGTCCAGTGACTACAATCCAATCCAATCAAATCAAATCAAATGATTTGGAAACAATTTGTGAAGACAACTACAGGTTCCTCCTAATCTGAAGAGGAATTGGGGGGGAGGGGGAGAGTAGTGTTTAACGTCCTGTCGACAACGAGGTCATTAGAGACGGAGTGCAAGCTCGGGTGAGGGAAGGATGGGGAAGGAAATCGGCCGTGCCCTTTCAAAGGAACCATCCCGGCATTTGCCTGAAGCGATTTAGGGAAATCACGGAAAACCTAAATCAGGATGCCCGGAGACGGGATTGAACCGTCATCCTCCCGAATGCGAGTCCAGTGCGCTAACCACTGCGCCACCTCGCTCGGTCTGAAGAGGAATGTCTTCCAGCATCAATGAGAGGTGGTTTTTTAGTAGGCTGCAGTACCTGCGCACCTTCAGTGTTCAGTCTACGAAAAACGAGCCTATGGTTTACTATCCTATACCACACATTTACACTCCATGAATACTGACATTCCATCTGATGAAGTCAATAGGGATTGTCGACAAACCAATAGAGCACATTTAAGAGATTTACCTGGCCATGATTGGTAAATGTGGCTTCATCACTACACAAGATACACAATATGTTTGGAGTATCCCGTCTTAATGCCCATGTACAGAAGGTAACACGATTCTCATAATTGCTTCTATGCAGCTCTTGATGGAGAGAGATGCAATAGGGATGGAACCTATGTTGATGGAGAATGCAAACAACATTTGCCTGGCTCTTGCTACCTCCTCATGCAATTGCATGGGAGCAAATGTGCAGATCAACTGCAACAGCAATAATAATATAAATTTCCCACTTTTTTTTGTTTTGTTCTGTTTTGTTTTGTTTTAGGGTGCAAAATCAAGTTGGGTCAAATACACCCAAATCAAAACTAGAGAACACTAAGTCAGAGAGGAGTTAAAAAACGACTATACGTCAATCCTAATTGACATAACAGAAGACTTCTAGAAACAGGGACGTGGAGAAAGGGCTACAAAAGATACCATACAGAAATGGAGGTCCAAAAGTGAAAATTAAATGGCCTCTGCCACATTGCTTTGACAGATAAGAAGTAAAACGCAGTAGACTGCCCCCGCATCATTTGCTAAAACAGCTGATAACTCAGATGGCAAACAAAAGCTGGAACGTAAACAATTAAAAAAATTGGCCTTCCCTCAGGAAGTGGCGGACAGTTAAGACTTGGGCGCAATGTGTACAAAGTGGTGGGGGAGTACCACCTATCAAATGACGACAGCTAAAAAGGTGGTGCCCAATATGATACCTAGTTAAAATGACCTCCTCCCGGCGGGAGGGCCGAGCAGAAGTCATCAAAGCCACTGGGAGAGGCTTAATAATCCAGAGCTTATTCCCATGAAGGGAGGACCAATGGTGATGCCAAGGGGACACCACCTACTGACAGATGCAACACAAAGATCAGTAGAGGAAATATAAGAAATAGTGGGCTGAGGTACGAGGACTGTAGCCTTAGCAGCAGTCGGCAGCCTCATTTCCTGGCAGACTGACATGACCAGAAACCCACATACACATCACAGTGGCTCCACCAAGAGTGAGCAAGTGTCAGTTTTCCAGGACCTGTTGCACTAAGAGATGGACAGTGTACAGTGCACATAGACTTTGTAGGGTGCTGAGTGTGTCTGAGAGAGGACACAACTGAAAAGTCTGTGTCGTCAGATGTAGTCTGTGGTCTGATACAGGGCGAAGAGCTCAACTGTAAATACTGAGCATTGTGCTGGAAGCCGATATTGAAAGACATTGGCGCCTATGACGAAGGCACTCCCAACACTGTGGTCAGTCCGAAAGCCATCTGTGTACACAAAGGTACTACCGTGAAGTTCCATGCAAAGGTCCTGAAACTGAAGGCGACAGAGCAAGGCTGGAGTAGTCTCCTTAGGAAGCGATTTTGGCCAAAGTTAACACAGGCCACTTAATGAAGCCATGTTTTCTATCGAGCATGAGCCCCAGGAATTTCATAGTTTCAATGAATGGAAGAGCAACACGCCCAAGATGTAAGGATGGTGGGAGAAATCAATTGCTCCACAAGAAATTCATACAGACGGTTTTGTCAGTGGAAAAGCGAAAGCCATTGTCGATGGTCCATGAGTAAAGACGATCAAGACATCACTGAAGATGCCACTCAGTGAGACAGGTTCATGGAGAAATGCATTAGATGGCAAAATTGTCAACAAAAAGAGAGCCAGAGATGCTCAGCGGGAGACATGCCATTATAGGGTTAATGGCGATAGCAAAGTCAACAACCGAACCCTGAGGCACACTGGTTTCCCAGATAAAGGTGTCTGACAAGACAGAACTCACACGCACCTTAAAAACTCGGTCTTTTTAAAAATTCCTGAAGGAAACAGGGCAGGCGGTGACCGAAGGCCCATGTGTAAAGAGTACAGAGGATACCAGTTCTTCAGCAGGTGTCATAGGCCTTCTCCAAACGAAGAACACGGTCACAGTCTGGGATTTCTGCAGAAAACCATTCATGACATGGGTGCACAAAGTAACAAGATGGTCAACTGCAGAACACCACGCTCGAAATCCACATTGTGCAGTCGTTAGAAAACTGCAAGACTCAAGCCACCATACTAGCTGGGCATGAATCATACGTTCCATCACCTAGCAAACACAGCTGGTGAGAGAGATGGGGCATTAGCTTGAAGGCAGGTTTTTGTCCTTACTGGACTTAGGTATGGATATGATGGTGGATTCATGCGAACATCCGGGAAATGTGCCCTCTGCCCAGATACAATTGTAAGTATTAAGTGGAAAGTGCTTGTCCACACAGAGAGGTGCAGCAACATCTGAATGTGGACAGTGTCTGGCCCTGGGGCGGAGGATCAGGATGAACTGAGACCATGACCTAGCTCCTTCATAGTAAAGGCAGCATTGTTGCACTCTCAATTCTGAGAAGAGAAGGGTATCACCCGAGCCTATTTCACTCGTTTCCGATGGAGGAAAGCAGTGTGATAGTGAGAAGAGCTCAAAATTTCCGCAAAATGATGGCCCAAGGTTTTGGAGATAGCAACAGGGTCCACAATGATGTCATCTGCTACTATCAGGCCAGAAATTGGCAAACGGATCTTGGTCCCAGAGAGTCATCGGACGTTGGCCCACATGACAGAGGAAGGGGTGGAACTGTTAAAAGAACTTGTGAATGGAATCCAGCTAGCTTTTTTGCTATCCTGAAGAAAGCGACGACACTTTGCACACATCCGTTTAAAATGAATGCAGTTTGCCACTGAAGGATGGTGGCTAAACAAGTGGAGAGCACATTTCTGCATGTAAATTGTGTTGCGGCGTGCCTCAGTCCACCAAAGGGCTGGGACATGGCATGGTAAAGAAGAAGTGCAAGGAATGGAATGTTCTGCAGCAGTTAGGATAATGTTTGTGACATATTCCACCTAGTCACCATAACTGGGAAAATTTTGTTCTTCGAAGGTCACCAGGGACGAGTAAAGCCAACAGTCAGCCTTAGTAAACTGCCATTTTGGTGTGCACGTAGGTGGGTTGGTTGGTTGATTGGAGCTGATGGAACCAAACAGAAAGGTCATCAGTCCTTTGTTTCATGGTCGTCCATTCGGATGGATTTACATCTCAGAAGAGTCAGAACGATAAAAGGTAAAAGATTAAAAAGCATAAAAGTGCAGTCGTGTTGTCAATGGTGAAAACAAAAGGAGAGAAGTCAGCAAGTGGGCAACCCCAATGCTATGCTGGAGGTAGGAAATATCTCACCTCTGACGCAGTGCAGGCAAAACTACCTGCTTTTCAAAAGTGTTCAACAGCTAGAATGTAAAAGTGTGTATTGTAAAAGGAGACTAACCAAATCTGAAAAGCGATAAAAACAGAGTAAAAGAGAGAAAAGAGGATCTCGACCAGGGAGGGGAGTCAGGAATCTCCAAACACAACTTACAGTGGGAGACACCCCAACCCTCCCGCACTGCCCCTACTCCTAAAGGAGATTAAAAGCCTTAGAACTCAAAATAAAAACGACTGTTACAAGAGGAAATGAGAACCAGTTCAACCAACCGAGAATTGTCTGCCAATATTGAAGGTAAAGTGCGTGGAAGTCAGTACTTAGTACGCAGAGCCAAAAGAAGCAGGTATTCCACCAAAATATGGGCTACTGACTGGAAGGCTCCACAACCACAAAGTGGGGGTGGCTCATTATGCAAAAGAAAACCATGGGTCAGTCTGGTATGGTCGATGTCGAGATGACACAGGGTGGTCGAGTCATTTTGGGAGAGGCAGAAGGAAGAACGACATGGGACAGTCGTCACCTTAATAGCACGAAGTTTATTAGACAGGGAGGTAGCCTCCCCAGAGTCGGTCCATGACTGTGCAAAGTGGGATTTGATACAAAGCCATAAATCCGATGCAAGAGGGGTTACAGAGAAGGGGGTGTAAGTGACTACTCCCCCAGCCAAATAATCAGCACGCTCATTACCTGGGATACCCACATGGCAAGGGACCCAAAGGAAGTCAACGGAACAAGCAGCATGGTGGAGATCAGTGAGAAGGTCATGGATGGCCAAGACCAAGAGATGGTGGGAAAAACACCGATCAATAGCCTGAAGGCCACTCATTGAGTCCTTACATAACAAAACACAGTTGAGTTGGGACTGTTTA
The DNA here is from genome assembly GCF_023898315.1 of Schistocerca nitens. Taxonomy (NCBI): domain Eukaryota; kingdom Metazoa; phylum Arthropoda; class Insecta; order Orthoptera; family Acrididae; genus Schistocerca; species Schistocerca nitens. The sequence continues at coordinate 1,012,882,668 of NC_064614.1, read as the reverse complement.
ATAAAGGTAAAGGCCTGGGAAATTGCCATCAATTCTGCAGTAAACACCCCACATGCAGTTGGTAGGAGATGATTTTCCATGCCAACAGAGGACATGAGGGCATATCCCACACAATCAGCAGATTTAGAGCCATCAGTGTAAAAACAACAGCATCCCGTAACTCCCATAAAATTCGGTGGAAAAAACAACGGAACACCATTGAGGGAATGGAATCTTTCAGACCTCGGTGGAGATCCATCCGAATCCAGGGCCGAAGAACTAACCAGGGGAGGGGGTTGGGTGGTGGTGGTGTTGGAGAGGGAACATGGGAGACAGGGCAAAGAAGGAAGCTGAAAATCATGGCGAAGAGAAGCAAGGTGGAGCCCAACCGGTAAACCCGCCCGAGGGCAGGAATCAGGTGGGCGACGTCCTTGGTCTGGGAACAGGATAGAATAGGAAGGATGAGTGGGAGAGGAACGGACAACGATTGCATAAGAAACCAGAAGCTGGAACCGCTGAACACAAAGCGTAGGGGGGGGGGGGGATCCAAGCTTCAACCAGGAGACTATCAACAGGGCTAGTAGAGAAGGCGCCGGTGGCCAAATGGATACCACAATGGGGGACCGTATCCAGAAGGTGCAGTGTGAAAGGAGCAGCCGAACCATAAACTTGACAACCATAGTCCAAGCAAGACAGCACTAAAGCCCGATAAAGGAGGAGAAGAGTGGAGCGGTCGGCACCCCAAGAGCTGTGGAGGAGGATGTAAAGGACATTGAATTTACGAAAACATCCTATCTTCAGAAGTATGATATGAGGCAACCAAGTGAGCTTGTTGTCAAAAATAAGACCCAGGAAATGAAACTGTGGGACCAGTTGTGCATCGAGTTAGAACTCCGGACCGTAGTACGGTGACAGAAGTGGACCACCCGCGATTTTAAAGGAGAGAATTGAAACCCATGTGACAGGGTCCATGCAGAGGCACACTGTATAGCAACCTGGAGCTGGCGCTCTGCAGAGGCCATCGAAGAGGAACTAACCCAAATACAGAAAACATCCATATACGGAGCAGGGGTGACCAAAGGACTGACGGACATCACAAGTCCATCCAAAGCAATGAGTAAAAGAAGTACACTCAATACGGAGCCCTGTGGGATGTCATTCAAACAGTGCCAACCCGAACCCTGAACGAATGATGGGTCAGGAACTGGAGGATAAAAATAGGGAGTGGGCCCCGAAGACCCCACTCATGAAGTGTAAGAAAGATATGATGGCGCCAAGCCGTGTCATAGGCCTTGCAAAGGTCGAAAAATACTGCACCCAAATGGCAGCGCTGGGAAAAATCCTGCCAAACTGCGGATTCCAAGCGAAGTAAATAATCAATCGGAGACCGTCCCTCTTGGAAGCCACACTGGTAAGGGGACAACAGATTCTGAGATTTGAGGAATCAATTGAGCCCACGGGCTACCATCTGTTAAGTAACTTGCAAACAACATTTGTCAGACTAATTGACCAATAGCTTTTGACAAACAGGGGGTTCTTACCAGGCTTAAGGAAGGGAACCATGATGCTATCCCTCCACTGGGAAGGGAAGTCACCCTGGAGCCAAATACGGTTAAGCAACTAGAGAAGATGTTGTCATTGTGGAGCACTGAGATGTTGAAGCAATTGTTTATGAATGGAGTCTGGGCCAGAGGCCGTATCATGAGAAGAAGAAAGTGCAGAAAGAAGTTCTCATTCAGTAAAAGGTTCATTGTAAGAGTTTGACTGACAAGGGGTAAAACTAAGGCGAAAGCTTCAGCACACTGTTTCTGGTGAAGGAAAGCAGCCGGATAGGAGGTTGATGCTGATGAGAATCATTGGGTCCATGCAAAGGCCGTCTGGGAGGGCAAGGCCGGGGAGGGTAGACTGCCGATGGCAAACTTGGAGAGAGCAAAGTGTAGCCCATACCCACAACATAGCGACAGTAGAACCGAGGGAAGAAACTAAGCGTTCCCAAGATACCCGTTTGCTACGTTTGATTAAGTAAAGGGGTTTGGCGTGAAGGTGTTTAAAGGTAATAAGATTGAAAGTGGATGGGTGCCTCTTATGGTGTTGCAAAGCTCGACGGCGATGGCAATGGCCGTACTCCACCACAGGGCCTGCCAGTGGCGAAATGGTCCAGATGAGCATGGGATAGCAACTCTAGCAGCATGAACAATCGCATCAGACATGTCACATACCATGTCATCAATACAACCCGATGAAGAGAGAGAAAAAATGTCCTGTGCACTATATAGAGGCCAATTGGCATGTTGGGAAGACCAACAAGGTAACCCGTCCATCAAGGAGTAGGAAGGGAGTGAGAGAATCAACGGGAAGTGGTCACTATCACTAAGGTCGTCATGTGGCGACCAGTGTAACGAAGGAAGGATGGAGGGAGAAGAAAGAGAAAGCTCAATGGCAGAAAAGGTACCATGACCAGCACTGAAATGGGTAGGGGAGCCATCATTAAGAAGGCACAAGTTGTGGCCTGCAAGAAACTAGTCTACGAGAAAACTCCGACTAGATGGAAATGCACTGCCCCACAAGGGATGATGAGCATTAAAATCCCTGAGAAGGAGGAAGGGAGGAGGAAGTTGCTGAAGAAGGGCAGTGAAGGCAGCAGGTCTAAGAGTCCTGTCAGGAGGGAGATAAAGATTGCAAACTGTGACCACAGAGTCCAGGTGGACCCTAACAACAGCAACCACTTCCAATGCAGTTAGAAGAGGAACCCATGTGCTAGCAACGCCCGTATGGACCAACGTACAAACGCCACCAGAGGCCCGTTGGAGGCCGACCCGATTTTGATAGAAAGCATGGAACCCACAGAGGGTCAGCGAGTGATTATCAGTAAAATGAGATTCCTGTAGAACCACACAAGCTGTAGAGTAAAATGAAATAAGGGATTTCAACTCCGAAAGGTGACGGTAATACCCATTGTGTGAACAGGCTAAAGCCAGTCATGCCACCAGGTGACCACCCGTCACCGACAAGGAGGGGGTGACATCCATGAATAGCAGGTCAGAGCCAAGTAGCGAAGGTGGGTACGGGACCTCTGGCAACACCAGAGGCTCCTTGTCCCAGGGCTTACGTTTCTTCTTCTTTTCTGTTTGAAATTGAGGGGGGCTGTGCTGCAAAAAGGAGCCAGCTGCAGAAACATCTGGAACAGAAAGAGAGCGGGTGACCTGGGTGCCCACAGACCATGGTTCTCATGGTAATCATGTGGCAGCAGACCTTTGGCCTGGAAGGTGCCAAGAAGGGGGGGTGTCCCAGGAGGGGTGCCCTTGAGCAGCAGACACCGAAGAAGTGGGACACTTCTCCTGCTGGGGAGGGGGAGTGGCCCCAGGGGGAGAGCGTGGGAACCACAGGGGAGTGGGGACAGGAGAGGAGTTCGGGACTGGGGGAAGGAAGATGTAACTGAAGCATAGCTAGACGTCATTGACACAGGATGAAGATGTACATACTTTTTACGAGCCTCAGTGTAGGTTAGATGATCAAGGGACTTATACTCCTGTATCTTCTTCTCCTTCTTATAAGCTGGGCAATCTGGTGAACATGGAGAATGATTGCCATGACAATTAACACACACAGGAGGGGGAACACAGGAACTCCCCTCATGGAGTGGACGTTCACAGTCCCCACAGAGAGGAGTCTGCGAACAGTGGGAAGACATGTCCAAAATGCAAGCACTTAAAATATCTCATAGGTGGTGGGATGTACGGCTTCACGTCACATCGATA